>NC_137074.1:66140460-67627824 GCF_951640355.1 Cnephaeus nilssonii
GATCTCACTCATATGTGGAATCTAATTAAACAAAATAACTGATATATGGAGTAGATCCAAGAACATGGAAGCATGAAATAGAGTGCAGATTCTCAGAGGGAAGGTGGAGGTGGATAGGTGGTAATCAACCAAAGACCTTGTATGTATATATGCATAATGCATGGACATAGACTGTAGGGTGGTGAGGGCCTGGCATGGGGTAGGCTGGAGGGGGTCAATGGGGGAAAAAGGGGACATAAGTAATACTTTCAACATTAAAGATTTTTAAAAAATAAAAGATTATTAGGTGAAATAGAAAAACTTTAAATTCTATAAGAAATGATATTATTTAAATAAATAAATACATTTATAAATTACATAAATTTATTTAAATTATTATTTAATTTTTTTAGCAAAATCATACCTTGCTTAATTATGGCTCTGAAACAGAAGATATGAATGGTTGAGGGGAAGGTGGGCAATCAAAAATGAGCAGGGGGAACTGCCCCGCAATCCAGCAGCCACTCCAGCCAAAATCCTGCTACCCCAGCTGCAGAACTGCGGACCCTGGGACCTCCACCTCCAAAGGTGCACCACTCGGCAGCAGTAAGTGCAACCTCACCCTCCCCAGTGGCAGAACTCTGGATTCGCACATTTCCAGCTGGATTCGTGCATTTCTAGCCGTGCAGGTAGCCAGGGTACTCTACTGCTTAGGCAGTGCTTGGGAGCAGCTGAGAGCCCCCGAGGGTGTGATTCTGTACAGACAAAGGCGCGTGGCCCCGCAAAAGAAATTCTGAATTCCCTCTTCCTGCGAAGTTCCAATAGTTAAGCACCCTGAGCCCATCTACCCACAGGGCACTAGTGGGAGCCACTGTGAGCTCTCCTTGGGTGTGATCTTGAAAAAGGGGGGAAGGCGCACTCCCCTCCAGCAGTAGAAGTTTTGAATTCACTTAGCCAGGATACCAGCCCACAGGCACCTCAATTGCACGGCTACACTGCCAGGGCCCTTCAGAGTCCTTTAGTGTGCCTCACTGGCAAATGTACCCAGGGTGCTCTTGTGAGCCGCCGCTGAGAGTAAGCGCCTATCCACCACAGGTGCAACAGCAAAAGCTGTGTCTGCCCACCCCACGACTGCAGAACTCTGGGCACCACAGCCACGCCTTTCCAAAGAGGAGGTCCCCTGAGCCCCAACACCCCAACAGACGGTTCCTGGGGGCCACTGTGAGTCTCTGCTGGGCACGCATGATTACATTTAAGGGTGCAAGACGGCAAAAATTGGGACACTCCCCTCCACAGTGGCTGACTTCTAGACACCGCAGTTGTGCCTCTCAAGCTCGCAGGCCTACTTCAAGAGAACCAAAATAGCTCAAGTAGGGAGCTACACTAGATTAACAAGCCCAGGAGAACTGAGAGATTACGCCAGTAGCACCATCCTCAAAAGAACCTGGGTAGCAAAGCAATTGGATCTACAATTAAAACATTACAGGAAAACATGGGAAGACAAAAAAGCAATCCCCAAAAGAAAGAAAAAGAGGAATCACCAGAAAGGGAGTTAAATGAATTCGAGGCTAGCAGCTTATCAGAGATAGAATTCAGAGTAATGGTTATAAGGATGTTTAAATGGCTGGGTGACAAATACACACAACTCAATGACAAATACACACAACTCAATAAGAACTATAAGGAGATGAATGAGAATGTCACAACATGAAAAAAAAACCAAGAGGAGATGAAGAACGACATAGCTGCAATAAAGAATACAATGGAAGGCTTAAACAGTAGACTAGAAGAGGCTGAGGACCGCATCAGTGAATTAGAAGACAAGGTAGGAAAAAACACACAAACATAGCAGCAACTGGAAAGAAGACTTACAAAGCAAAAGGAGAGCCTAAGGGAGCTTTGGGACAACACAAAACGATATAACATTCGCTTAATAGGGATACCAGAAGGAGAGGAAGAGAAGCAAGGAATAGAAAACCTGTTTGAAGAAATAATGACAGAAAACTTCCCTGATATTGGCAAGGAAAACACTATGCAAGTCCAAGAAGTACATAGAGTCCCAAAAAAGTTGAACCCTAAAAGATTGACACTAAGACACATCATAATTAAATTGGCGAACACCAACGACAAAGTAAGAATCTTAAAGGCTGCCAGAGAGAGACAGAAAGTTAATTATAAGGGATCTCCTACTAGAATATCAATTGATTTCTCAACAGAAACACACCAGGCCAGAAGGGAATGGAATGAAATATACAAAGTGATGCAAAGCAAGGGACTGAATCCAAGAATACTATACCCAGCAAAGCTATCATTCAAAATTGAAGGTGGAATCAGAAGCTTCACAGACAAAAAAGGGCTAAGAGAGTTTATCACTACCAAGCCAGCAATGCAAGAAATGCTAAAGGGACTGCTGTAAAAAGAAGAAAGAGAAAGGCAAGAAGAAATACAAACACTAAGGAAAAATATGACAACAAACATGTATTTGTCAATAATAACATTAAGTGTAAATGGATTAAATGCACCAATCAAAAGACATAGGGTAGCTGATGGATAAGAAAACATGACCCATATATTTGCTGTCTACAAGAGCCCCGCCTCAGAGCAAAGGATTCACACAGACTGAGAGCAAAGAGATAGAAAAACATTTTTTAGGCAAATGGAAATGAGAAAAAATCTGGGGTTGCAATACTTATATCTGATAAAATAGACCTCAAATTAAAGGCCATAATAAGAGATAAGGAAGGCCACTACAAAATACTAAAGGGAGAAATTCAACAAGAAGATATAACTCTGGTAAACATATATGCACCCAATACAGGAGCACCCAAAATCTCCTGGAAGATATCAAGGGAGAGATCGAAATCAATGCAATCATAGTAGGGGACTTTAATACACTACTGACATCACTGGATAAATCCTCTAGACAAAAAATCAGCAAAGAAACAGCAATTCTAAATGACACACTAGATCAGATGGACCTAATTGACATTTTCAGAGCATTTTACCCCAAAGCCACGGAATATACATTCTTCTCAAGTGCACATGGGACATGTTCAAAAATAGACCACATATTGGGTCACAAGCAAAGTCTCCCCAAATTCAAAAAGACTGAAATCATATCAAGCATTTTCTCAGGTCACAATGGCATAATATTAGAAGTAAACTACAAAAAAAAACCAAAAAAACAAACAAAAAAAACCATTCCAAAAAATTCAAACACTTGGAAGCTGAATAGCATACTACTAAACAATGATTGGGTTATCAATGAGATCAAAGAAGAAATTAAAAACATCCTGGAGACTAATGACAATAAAAACACAACATTGCAAATCCTATGGGACACAATGAAAGCAGTCCTGATAGGAAAGTTTATAGCTCTACAGGCCTACCTCAAAAAAACAATAAAAATGGTAATAAATCATCTAACTCAACAACTCAAAGAATTAGAAAGGGAGCAACAAGAAAAGCCCACAGTGAGCAGAAGGGAGGAAATAATAAAGATCAGAGCAGAAATGAATTACATAGAGACAAAAAAAAAAAATACAAAAGATCAACAAAACCAAGAGCTGGTTCTTCGAAAGGATAAAAAAGATTGATGAACCTCTAGCCAGGCTCACCAAGAAGCAAAGAGAAAGGACCTAAATAAACAAAATCAGAAATGAAAGAGGTGAAATAACAACAGACCACACAGAAATACAAAGGATTGTTAAAAAATACTATGAACAACTCTATTCTAACAAACTAGACAATCTGGAGGAAATGGACACATTCCTAGAAAAACACAACCTTCCAAAACTTACTCAGGAAGATTCTAAAAATCTCAATAGGCTGATAACTATGGAAGAAATTGAAGCAGTCATCAAAAAGCTTCCAGCAAACAAAAGCCCGGGGCCAGACAGCTTCACAGGGGAGTTTTACCAAACATTCAAGGAAGAACTAAAACCTATCCTCAGACTATTCCAGAAAATTCAAGAGGAAGGAACACTTCCAAGCTCATTCTATGAAGCCAGCATCACCCTAATACCAAAAGTAGATAAAGATAACAAAATGAAAGAGAATTACAGGCCAATATCCCTCATGAACATAGATGCCAAAATCCTCAACAAAATTCTAGCAAATCGAATCCAGCAGTACATCAGAAAGATCATACACCATGACCAAGTAGGATTTATTCTGGGGATGCAAGGATGGTACAATATTTGCAAATTAATAAACGTGATACATCACATAAACAAATTGAGAGATAAAAATGATATAGTCATATCAATTGATGCAGAAAAAACATTTGACAAAATCCAACACCCTTTCTTGATAAAAACTCTCAGCAAGGTGGGAAAAGAAGGATCATACATCAACATAATGAAAGCCATATATGACAAACCTACAGCCAACATCATACTCAATGGGCAAAAACTAAAACCATTTTCTCTAAGAACAGGAACAAGACAGGGATGCCCACTCTCACCACTCCTGTTCAACATAGTGCTGGAAGTACTAGCCATTGTAATCAGACAACAAGAAGAAATAAAAGGCATCCAAACTGGAAAAGAAGAAGTAAAACTGTCCTTATTTGTAGATGACATGATACTGTGCATAGAAAACCCTAAAGACTCCATCAAAAAATTACTAGACTTAATAAATGAATTCGGCAAGGTAGCAGGATACAAAATTAACACCAAGAAATCTATGGCATTTCTATACACCAATAATGAACTTACAGAAAGAGAGACTAAAAAAGCAATCCCATTGACTATCGCACCAAAAAAATTAAGATACCTAGGAATAAACTTAACTAAGGAGATAAAAGACCTATATGTGGAAAAGTACATGACACTGAAAAAAGAGATAGAGGAAGACATAAACTGATGGAAGAACATACCATTATCATGGATTGGTAGAATCAACATCATCAAAATGTCCATACTACCCAAAGCAATCTATAAATTCAATGCACTTCCCATTAAAATACCAACGGCATATTTCACAGACCTAGAACAAATCTTCAAAAAATTCATCTGGAATAAAAAAAGACCTCTAACAGCTGCAGCAATCCTGAGAAAGAAGAACAAAGTAGGGGGGATCTCAATACCAGATATCAAGCTGTATTACAAAGCCACTGTTCTTAAAACATCCTGGTACTGGCACAAGAACAGACATATAGATCAATGAAATAGAATAGAGAACCCAGAAATCGACCCAAACCACTATGCCCAATTAATATTTGACAAAGGAGGCATGAACATACAATAGAGTCAAGACAGTCTCTTCAACAAATGGTGTTGGGAAAATTGGACAAATACATGCAAAAAAATGAAACTAGATGACCAACTTTCACCATACACAGAAATAAACTCAAAATGGATAAAGGACTTAAACATAAGACAGGAAACCATAAAAATACTAGAGGAATACACAGGTAGCAAAATCTCAGACATATGCCGAAGGAACTTCTTCACTGATACTGCTCCTAGGGCAATGGAAACTAAAGAGAAAATAAACAAATGTGACTACATGAAAATAAAAAGCTTTTGCACAGCAAAGGAAACCATCAATAAAACAACAAGAAAGCCCACTGCATGGGAGAACATATTTGCCAATGATATGAACGATAAGGGTTTAATCTCCAACATTTACAGAGAACTCATACAACTTAACAAAAAGAAGATTAACAACCCAATCAAAAATGGGCAACTGATCTAAATAGACACTTTTTGAAAGAAGATAGAAGGAAGGCCAAGAGACATATGAAAACCTCCTCAAAGTCACTAATCATCAGAGAGATGCAAATCAAAACAACAATGCGATACCATCTTACACCTGTCAGAATGGCTACCATCAACAAATCAACAAACAACAAGTGTTGGCGAGGACGCGGAGAAAAAGGAACCCTCTTGTACTGCTGGTGGGAATGCAGACTGCTGCAGCCACTGTGGAGAATAGTATGGAATTTCCTTAAAAAACTAAAAATGGAACTCCCATTTGACCCAGTGATCCCACTTGTAGGAATATATCCCAAGAAAGTGGAAACACAAATCAGAAAGGATATATGCACCCCTATGTTCATAGCAGCACAATTCACCATAGCTAAGATTTGGAAACAGCCTAAATGCCCATCAGATGAGTGGATTAAAAAACTGTGGTACATCTACCCAATGGAATACTACGCTGTGCTAAAAAAGAAGGAGTTCCTACCATTTGCAACAACATTGATGGAACTGGAGAACATTATGCTAAGTGAAATAAGCCAATCAGAGAAAGATAAATATCACATAATCTCACTCATTTGTGGAATATAATGAACGGCATAGACTGATTAACAAGAATAGATCCAGAGACTAAGAAACGTTGATCAGAACCTCAAACCTCGGGGAAGGAGGGGGTTGGTAGGAGTAAAGGCGAGAGATCAACCATGGGACTTGTGTACATGCATATGAGCCTAATCAATGGACACAGGCAACAGGGGGGTGGGGCATGAGTGGGGGGTGGGGAGTAATAGGGGGATAAGGACACATATGTAAATAATAATAATAATAATAATAATATAAAATAAAATAAAAAGAAATTGTGAGGTAACCAGAACCCCAAGAACGCCTGAGAACGTCTTTCCTGCCATGCTAGCAGTGATCAGCTGTATGGTAATATTACCTGGGATAAATGGGGAAGTATTTTGGACTTATGTTCCTGACCCTTCATGGATAAAAGCCCTTACGTGGGCTGATCCCCCGCCTAATGTAGTCACCAATAATACCAAACACTTTGGTCATCCAGGAGGACCATGGGTGGGGCAAGGAAGTATAATTACATAGGGGTCGCCACCCAGCTTCCCTTTTGTGTGACACAAAATCAAACCACTGCTCCTTTGTGTGTAAAATTAAAGAGAGGTTTCTGGCTTGTGTGGACACCAAAGGAAGGGACTATCACTACTTGCTCCTGGGAGAGGTGCAGAAAATGTAACTAAGACCTTGTCTATACAAAAAGAAATTGACAGCCAGTTTGAAATGGAATTGCCATGGCCTAGAGCAAAGAATATCCTTACATGATATTATTCTACAATGTCATTATAATTTTCCCCAGATTTTTGTTACCCCCATTACCTATAATAGTACCTCGCACCCTTGGGAATCAATAAAAAATCATGTTTTCGGTGCTTGGAGACAAAGGTAACACATCTCTTTATATTTTAGAATTACAACAGCATAATGTACAATTATCCCAAACAAACCTACAAACTAATTCTTTGAATGTCTGGCAGCAATTTAAAAAGAATATGAAAGGATTTAATCACTTCCACTGTGTAGAGGGCCCCCTTGGAAGGCACCTGAGCATTCTATATTGGCCCTTCTTGCCCTTTTGGCCAAGAGGGACCCTCTTCTCACAATCCAATTGTCCACAGCTGTTGCCTGAGCTTTCAGTTCATGTCGAGGTTGAAGCCTCATGGTGGCTGGTACCATGGATCTGTCTCTCGCCCAGTGGGGTGAGCTGGGCCCTCCCTGGAGAAGAAACCTGGGTTCCCCAAGATATGTGATCAGTGCCGGGGCCTTGCCCGCAGGTGAGGGGATCCCAAGGCAGGTGCTGGGTGTGGAGACCATGGGTGCATAGACTACCAAGGAGACAGAACTGAACCTCACATCACCCTGCTTGGCCCTGGAGGATGGCTGGTTAGCTAGAAATGGGTAAGATTCCTCAGGGAAGGAACAACCTAAGACAGGCACAGTCACATAGGGGCCATTAGGAGAGAACTTGGGGGTCAACAGACTTGGGGCATAGGCCCTCACCCCCCCCAACTTAGCAGAAGCCTGAACCCTCACCCCTTCTGAGGGAGGTCTCCTGCCTCCATGGCTGCTTCACTTCCCATGCACAGCTCAAATCAGGACCCAGGTAACAGACAGAGACTTGGCTGACAGCAGCTGCCCTCTCACTGCAAAAAGACTTGTTTGAGTTGTCTTGTACCCATGGTGTGGGGAAGTGGGTTTTTGATATCTAAATCCAGCCTAGTACCAGGAATGCTCAGGGCCTACTCAAGAAGGCAAATAATCCTTTCCACTAATATTTACAGGGTAAAATAAGATTGTTGTTAGAGTATTAACCTTTTGCACTCGGATGTCGAGTGTGACTCGACACGGTTAGCATTAGAATAAAGGAATTGAGAAAAAAGCAAGCGAGTGCAAAGGGTTAAATTTGACAGTAAAATAGTAGTCAATTTAGTAGTAATTGTAGTAATAGTAGTAATTTCAGACTAATTTAAATTGGCTAATTGAAATAAGTGTATATTCTAGAAAAATTGATTGTACTGTACAAAAAGCTGTTCCTAAAGTGTTAACAAAATTTTTTATTGGTAGTTCATCTCATGGTAAAATTGTGTAACATGTAATGAACCTAAAGCGGTTATATTTTAGTGCAAAAAATTAAAATTTAAAAGCTATCAAGACTACATTATAAAATTTCCAAAAGCCTCCTAATATTTAAATCAAAAAAGGGGGATAGTAGAAGAATATCATGTAAGGAAAAATATCCTGTAAGTAAATTACATCTAGAAAATTTTTACTTTAGAAAATGAACTTTCATTTGTAATGCTAACAGCAAGACACCCATGAAAAACACACATGGTATCAAAACAAGCCAAAGGAAAATCGTTTGGGCAAAAAATGAAAAAGGATCCCAAGTCAAATTTATAGAAAATATTCCTTTATTAACTTTCGGTCGAGAATATGTTTGTATATTTTCAGAAAACAACTCCAAGACCATGTGGATTCCTGCAACAGAAAGGAATTGACAGGACTGCTACAGCCATGAAGACAGAAGAGAAACAGTCCAGAGATGGAAGATGCTGACGACACCTTGCCATGCTAGCAGTCAGCAACTGTGCATCGCTGCAGGTTGCCCAGGACCAAACCAGAGAGGGTTGGACCTGCATTTCCACCATTTGTCCACCATTCAGAACTGAAATATCATTGCTGACATGTACACATAAGGAACTGTTTTACATTGAAATTGGGACTCAAAAGAACTGTTGGCCCAGAAAGAAACTCACTACACTGATTCATTTGCCTCTCAGCATAACCATTATTGCTTGTCTCATTTTCAGTTCTTATAAATGTATTTCTTGTATCACATGATCTCACTCATCTAGGGGAAATAATGAACAACATAAACTGATGAACAAAAACTGACCTGGAGACAGGGAAGCATCGATCAGACTGTCAAACCTCAGAGGGAAGGTAGGGGAGGGTGGGGGAAAAGGGGAGAGATCAACCAAAGGACTTGTATGCACGCATATAACCCTAACCAGTGGTCACGGACAATAGGGGGATGGAGGCATACGTGGGGAGGGGTTTGGGATGGGAATGGGGGGATGAGGACAAATATGTGATACCTTAATCAATAAAGAAATTAAAAAAACAAAACAAAAAAAAGAAAACAAAAAACAAAAATGAGCAGGAAGAGAGACTTTGTATGCAAATGAAACAATGAACAGGTTTAACCATGCTGTTGAAAGTTGCAGAGGTAAGGAGCAAAATAACTAAATTGGAAGGAAACCAATTACATTGGGAAGCAGAAAAGTTGAAGGAGGTGTAAATGGCCTAATCTTCATTGACTGGCAGAATTCAGGGAAAGCATGCAGGGGAGAACAATTAAAAATGTGCCATAAGAACAATTACCCCTGGAAGCAGGGCTGGGTTAGAGAACATCTTCATTATTTATGTCGTTAGCCATGCACGTGTATTACATTGATTTGCATTTTTAAAAGTAGATGACTACACAAACACTTCTGGTAGTGAATTTTAAAGATAAATATTTTTCCTCGATTATTACTTCTACTTACATTCTTGTTGGAAAGACAAAGGGACAATCTTCTCTTCATTCCTTAGAGGATGATCCATGTGCACAATCAGGTGTTGGAGTTTTAGGGATCTCACAGTCTCCGAGGAGACATTGTACATTTTAGTGATAGTCACCGTGCCATCTGGGTTCTGTGCAAGGTATTCTTTTGGTGGATTAATTAAGACTTGTGATGGAAAGAGAGATATTTGAGGAACAGGTTTTCCCACAGCTGAGTAAGTAAATCTAAGAAAATCTTCAGAGCCGAAATTGGACTGGAGTTCAGTTTTTAATTCAGATACAGCTGAGGCACAAAGAAAAAAAAAGAAAGAAAGAGAATAAACAAAATTAAATATAAAAATATGTCATACCAGATTTCTATGATGGCAAAGATGGACTTCCCAAAATCTCTATATATAAAAGCCTAAGTGATGGTTAGACTATTTGACCAGTAGCTATGACACGCACTGACCACCAGGGGGCAGACGCTCAGTGCACAAGCATGAAAACATGAACAGACTGATGAATCTCAGAGGGAAGGGAGGAGGGGAGAGGGTAGGAAGAGATTAACCAAATATCTTATATGCATACTAGAGACCCAGTGATCTGAAACCAGCAGTCCAACATCCCCCAAAGGAGGGGTCCTGGATTGCGAGAGGGTGCAGGCCAGGCCAAGGGACCCCACCAGTGCACGAATCCATGCACCGGGCCTCTAGTTTGTATATAAAACCCAAATGTTAAAAACATGTCCTTCTCAGATACCTCTCAACACAATTAAAAAACAAATCTCATCATTCCTTTTCTTATATCCACTATCATCCAATTTAAGAACAATTGGTATCTCCACATTCACCAAACCTTAAAATTACATTATATAAACCCCACTATTTTAAATGTATAGCAACATAACGAGGTGACACTATCATTATTCCTTCAACATTTTGTTAATATAAAGATTGGGAAATTGTTACTCTCTTAGAGTCTTCTTTTTCCCTCTTCCTCCTTCTCTACTATTTCTTTTCCTTTTCCTGTCTTTTCCTAATGAAAACCTTGATGTGGTTCATGAATTTTACCCACTGGATTAAAGTCAGTGCAAAAAAGTTACATAGAGGGCAGAACTAAATGCTATGCCTGGTTCTGCACTATGTATGTGAAAATGGGAAACTTATGTAACTATTAGCTTCAATTTTTTTCTTCTGTACAATAGTAATAATAATAAAAAAGCATTCTTTCTCTGGACCTTAACCTTCAAAGACCACATCCACATGATTTTTACTCTACATGAAAAATTGTATACTTATGATGGTAAGGCAGATTTGTCCTTCCTGACTGCCATGAGGGAACACATTAAATAGACATTTGTAGCAGGCTTCATCTTCAAACGTCACTTTGCGGATAGTGATGAATGAGGAATTGGGTTCGATGACCTTGCAGTGCAGTCGATCTATGTATGGTGGAAGAATCTTTTCTCCATATTTACTGCTATACGTGCCAATATTTTGTGGCAAAGAATCTTGGACCTTCTGCCAGGTAATTTGCACAACATCTGCTGGAGTTGTTAGATTGCAGAAAATTGTCACATTTCCTCCTAATACAGCTGTCTCCTTATTTTTGTGCTTTATTCTGTGTGGAGAACCTGCAAATAAAACCCAGTGTGTTATGCTAAGTAAGTAAAGTCAGTCAGAGAAAGACAAATACCATATGATGTGGAATCTAAAGAACAAAATGAACAAAACAGAAACAGAGTCATAGATATAGAAAACAAACTGATGGTTGCCAAAGGGGAAGACAAATGGGGGACTGGGTGAAAAAGGTGAAAGGATTGAGAAGTACAGATTTGTTAGCTGCAAAATAGTCATTTGGATATATAGTACAGCATAGAAAATATATGCTAATTGACCCTTACGCTTGTCACAAAGATGGCGGTGCCCACAGCCAAAAAGGAGGGAATATGCTAATTGACTGCCCCACCCTCAAAGATGGCAGCGTCCACAGCCAATAAGGACAGAATATGCTAATTGACTACCCTGCCATCAAATATGGTGGTGCCCACAACCACAAGATGGTGGCACCCAGCTCCCTCAGTCCCCCAGCTGCCCAGGGCTGGCCTGTGGTGCAGGTAAGCCTCGGATGTCAGCTGCCCAGCTGCCCAGGGCCACCCGAGGATCAGGTAACCAGGGGCAGCTCAGGCTTGCACTGACGGCAATGGCAGCAGCAGAGGTGTGATGGGGGCATCGCCTTCCCCTGATCGCTGGGTTGCCTCCTGCCCCTGAGGGTTCCCAGACTGTGAGAGGGGGCAGGCCGGGCTGAGGGACCCCCCTCCAGTGCATGAATTTTCATGCACCGGGCCTCTAGTATTGTAATACTATGCATGATGCCAGATGGGTACTTGAATTATTGAAGGGGAACCACTATGTAAATTATGTAATTGTCTAACCACTATGTTGTACATCTGAACCTAAAATAACTAGAGGCCTGGTGCACAAAATTCGTGCACTCGGGGGGAGGGGTGTCCCTCAGTCTGGCCTGTGACCTCTTGCAGTCCAGGAGCCCTAGGGGGATTTCTGACTGATGGCCTAAGCCAGCAGTTGGACATTCTTAGCACTGCCGTGGAGGTGGGAGAGGCTCCCACCACTGCTGCTGCGCTCGCCAGCCGGAGTCTGGCTTCTGGCTGAGCAGCACTCCCCATGTGGGAGCGCACTGACCACCAGGGGCAAATCCTGCATTGAGCGTCTGCTCCTGGTGGTCATTCCACTGTTCTGTCAATTTGCACATTAGCCATTTATTATATATAGGAGAGTGACTATCAACTGTAACAGAAAAATTTAAAACTAAATAAATAATTTAAAAACTGGCAAAAAAAATCTGAACATAACTCACCAAAAAATATATACAAATGACAAATAAGCATATGAAAAGATGCCCAAAATCTTTTGTCATTAGGAAATTGCAAATTAAAACAATAATGGGAGCCCACTATATACCTTTTAGAAAAGCTAAAAAAAAAAAATTTAATTACAATACCAAATGCTGGGGAGGATATGGACAAACACAAAAATTCTCATCTATTGCTGATAGGAATGAAAAATGGTACAGCCACTTTAAATGACAGTTTAAATGGCACTTTCTTTTTAAAAATATATATTTTTTTATTAATTTCAGAGAGGAAAGGAGAGGGAGAGAGAGAGAGAAACATCAATGGTAAGAGAGAATCATTGATCGTCTGCCTCCAGCATGCCCCTCACTGGGGATGGAGCCTGCAACCCAGGAATATGCCTTGACCAGGAACTGAACCATGACCTCGTGGTTCATAGGTTGATGCTCAACCACTGAGCCAGGCAGTTTGGCAGTTTCTTAAAAAACTAAACATACTCTTACCATATGATTCAGCAATTGTACTCTTAGGCATTTACTCAACTGATTTAAAAACTTATATCCACACAAAAACCCTACATACCCACCCAGCAATCCCACTTCTGGGAATATATCCTAAGAACACCCAAATACCAATCAGAAAGAATATATGGACCCCTATGCTTATAGCAGTGTCATTTACAATAGTTAAGATCTGGAAACAGCTTATGTGCCCATCAGTACATAAATTGATTAAAAAAAAAAAGCTGTGATGCATTCACACCAGGGAATACTATACAGCAGTAAAAAGAAGCTCTTACCATTTGGGACAGCATGGATGGACTTGGAGACTATTATGCTAAGTGAAATAAGCCAGTTAGAGAAAGACAAGTATCATATGATCTCACTTATATGTGGAATCTAATGAACAAAATAAACTGATGAAAAAAAATAGGTCCAAAGGCATGGATGTATGGAGCAGAATAACAGATCTCAGTGCAGGGTGTGGGTATAGGACAGGAAGAGATTAACCAAAAGTCATATATTCATACTAGAGGCCCAGTGCATGAATTCATGCACCGTTGGAGTCCCTTGGCCTGGCCTGCTGGGATTGGGCTGAAACCAGACTGGTGCATGGATTCGTCCAGGGTGTATCCGGCCCATCTCATCCAGTCCCAATCGGGGCCATCTCACCCAGTTCCAATTGGCTGAACCCCAGCAGCAAGCTAACCTACCTGTCAGAGCGTCTGCCCCCAGGTGGTCAGTGTGCATCGTAGCGACTGGTCAAACGGTCGAACAAATGGTAGGACACTTTAGCATATTAGGCTTTTATTATATAAGATTGCATAACCCATGGACACAGATAATAGTGTGGGGAAGGTCAGGAGTGGGTTGGGAGTTGGATGGAGGGGTGTAAAATAGGGAAAATGGGACAGCTGTAATATTGACAACAACAAAAAAATTAAAAATTAAAAAAATGGGCAGAAGGGAAAAACACACCTACATACAAATGTTCATAGCAGCCTTATTAATAATCACCCTGTTAGTACCTGCAGACCCAGGGGAAGGTCCTGGCACTGAAAATCTACTTCCATGAGTGGAGGGCAGGGAAATACAGAGAAAAGAAGCTGGCCACTCCAGCCTGATAATTAATAGAGTTTATTAAGGGAGGCTGCAAAATGAAATGGCTCCTTAAGCCACTTAGCATGCACCAGAGAATCATATTGGGGAAGGAGAGGGATAGTCCTGTGTACAAGTAGTGACTGATATCAGGTACAGGAAATTGCTTTACATGCTAGGGCAGCTCAGGACAATGAGAATGTTTCCAGACCAAGCTTGTACCAGGAGGCAGAAGACGAGTGCTGGTTTGTGTCAAAATACCTGGTGATTAAGATCAAAACAGTCTTCAAGTGAGTTTCATGATGAACATTGTCCCTTTTGGCTGGGTCCAGCTTGTGGGACCCAAGCAGACTTCCTTTGCACCCCACCCCTCTTGACCAGCTCTTAGGATTTCACATGCCCCCTCCTTTGCCAGGTACTCTAAGCAGTCAGCAGGGGCTTCAGTAGCAGGGAGACGGCTTGCCGTGTTGCCAGTTGACTGCACTGGAGACATAGTCGGCAGCAAAAATATAGACAAATGCAAGACAATAGACAAATTGAGAGAAGCAGTCCAAGTATCCGTAATGATTTTTTTTTTTACCATGTTCCCAAAGACCCAAACCTGTGTGTTTAGTAGTCAGCTTGGCTTGGGGGTTGGGTCCCTTAAGGCATTTACTTGGGTTTTCATGGGTAAACAAAGAAGAGCTATGAGCACATTCATCTGGTGTGAAAACAACATTTAGTTTGGATGATGGCACAGGAGCCCCCTTGTGAATCTGTAATGATACCTAAGACCATCCTGCCGGGGCTGACGGGCAGACCCTGAGTGATGGATGAACAGATTACTCCAACATACGTTTCTGTGGAAGAGGGCCAAGGAACTATAGGCTATCGCCACCAAGTAGCCCTGTTCGCCTGCCTCCTTAGGTTTTTATTGTCACAACAGCTTGAACTAAAATTAACCTCTAGATACAATCAGCAGGGTAAGCATCCTTGAGAGAGCACATGCTTCTACAAGGTCAGGTCTTTAAAGACTAAACAGAGATTCTAGCAAAACACCCCTGAGGGATCGGACTTGTTTGGAAAAGTCAAGGTAGGGGCTGCCGCCTTCGGCAAGGTCCCCTCAGAGGCCCCCTGACCTTTCAGAGAATCCTCCTTACAGACCTTCCAACCAAGTCCCGTGCTTCCCCACATCATCCTACTTTGTAGAACAGCTTTTCTCATTAGTGACATTTCAGTATTTAACAAGGACAGACTGTGGACTGTCACTGAGAGTTCGTTGAGTAAACTTAGTCAGGGTTCCTATGGGTATGATTACATCTTCCAAGAATGAGCCCATTGCACGAAGACGTCTCCATCAGCTTCCCCATCTGTAATGAAATACCACAGTCACGTCAGTCTAAGGTTGGAAAGACAAATACTTGTAGGGACTTGAATGGGAGATTTTCTCCTTCTATGAGAATTACACTTGCAGCCTGGTCTTCAGATGTTAATGTGGCAGGAGCTTTAGGAATCTGGCCAGGCTGTGTAAACCATGTTATGTTGGCAAGGGGAGGTGGCACTGTTGAGCATAAGGAGGTGAATAGGCAGGGGAATATGCTAGACTAGGACCTCTACCTTCTCTCTTCCAGTGGTGCATATCCACAAGTCCACATATCCCGTGTTTCCACAGGTCCTGATTACATTAGAATGGCAGGATCCCACCAGAGACTGAGCAGTTCCTCCCCACCCATGGGCGTGAAGCAACGGACTCATCCTAGTGAGATGTCCTATTACAGATCCCAGTAAACAGTCCCCTTTCCGGGGACAGTAGGGCCTGGTGTGCTCAGTATCAGAGACCATTCATCCCGTGCCAGTGTCGGGACTTTTGCTGCATCCTTTGTTTTCCACATCTTGACCGTACTGGGTGTCTCAGCCTGATTCCTCATCTGTCATATAGGGCAGTAGGCCCCATCGGTTGATTATTTAAAATGTGTACACGCCTGGGAAAGTATCTTTGTCTACCGGGCGTCAGTAATTTTTCCAGTTAGTTATTTTTACCTTTTGTTAGAATACCATTTTCCTGTTCCATCAACTCAGCTGCCTGTGGGTTATGTGAGAGGTGGAATTTCCATTTAATAACATGTTCTTTTGCCCATTTCTATGCATCATGCCCTTTGAGGTGTCACACACACACACACACACACACACACACACACACACACACACACCCAGTCGCTATCTCTTTGACAGGGGTACCCATAAGTAGAACTTAACTGTTCTAGTCCCTTTGTAGCGGCAGCTTGATCAGCTGGCTTACATGGAAAGACTTGTGTTAAACCCGAGGCTTTGTCGACGCACACCAGAACACATTTGGAGCCTTTACTCAAGGGAAGAGGGCTTATGTCCATTTGCTCGCCCCTTACCAGTTAGGTACTTCAGTGGATGGCCCTGGATCTCCGTGCCAGTTGTCTGGGGCAGTGGTCGGCAAACTGCGGCTCGCCAACCACATGCGGCTCTTTGGCCCCTTGAGTTTTTAGCAAAGGCCAGCTTAGGAGTACCCTAATTAAGTTAATAACAATGTACCTACCTATATAGTTTAAGTTTAAAAAATTTGGCTCTCAAAAGAAATTTCAATTGTTGTACTGCTGATACTTGGCTCTGTTGACTAATGAGTTTGCCCACCACTGGTCTAGGGCATTGTTTGGAACAGACAGGACAGGATGCAACTGCACTAACCAGATCACTGCATTTTAAAGGCAGCCCTGCCTCCTTAGTCATGCACCATCCCACTCAGGCACTCCAGTGCCCACTCTTCCCAGTTTGTCATGTCAGCTGACAGGTCAGTTGCCAAAGCACATATTTTTGCCAAAGCATGCACTTTCTGGGGGTGTGGATGCCCTCTGAGGAAGGTCATAGAAAACAATGAGATCTGCCTCCCTCAGGCTCTTCTAGGCAGCCCAAATATTTTCCCACATCTCTTGTCCTCATAAAGGTTTGTTCATAATCATCCACCCCTCTCTGTCTCCCATCACCCGAGTCACAGGGTCACTCTATTTAACACAGCCCAGTGGTCAGTGTACAAAACCAGGGTTTGTGTGTAAGGGACTAACCAGACAGCTCTTAATTCAGCCCAATGGCTACTGTGGTTTGTCCCCGTTCCCGTCCAGATAGTATCAGTGGATGGTTAATTAGCCACTGACATCCGGGCAGTCAGAGCCATCAGTGTACCAGGATCCAGCGGAATTCACTCTACTCCTTCTTTACAGGCTGAAGGGATGGGCACAGGGATGAGAGCAGTAGCTTTTGGAGGCTCTACATATTCAAGAGGACTTAGCAGTTGCTGCATCTCTAAAGATAGAGTACTATTTGACAGCATTCCTCTGCTGCAAACAGGCCTGCCACTTAGTCTGTGTGGGAGTCTGCCATGGCACAGCCAGGCTGGTGGGGCATGTTGACCCAGCCCTTGATGGGAAGACAAGTTCTTAATGTAACCAGCGGTTCCCTGGTAAGTGGCTCCACCTGCAGGAGCGCTGTGTGAACTGCCAGAAGTTGCTGTTCTGAGGAGATATTTCTGTTCTCTTCCCCTTTCCTCAGTTGGGATCAGAACCCAAAGGGCACTATTTTCTATAACGCCAATCTCATGTCTCCTGGGGTAACCAAACCTAATTGAAATGGTAACCCATGTGTGAGATTCCAAGGGCTTTGATCTGTTTGACCAGTTTTGTGTTTTGTTTTTTTTAAATTTTCTTGAAGGTGGCATGCTGTTCTGTTCCCCAGGCCCATGAATGCCTCTCTCTTTGTAACTCAAGGGTATAAAGGATAAAGCTATTGTGATAAATGAGGTGTAAATGTTCACCAGTATCCCCAAATCCCACAGAAGCTTGTACCTTCCTCACATTTTTTGGTATGAGGTAGACTCATACTTTATCTATTTTAGCCTCAGGATCTTAGCCAACTGAATGACTCCCAAGAACTTTACTACAGTTCCTGATCCTTGGATTTTTTCCGGATTCACTGTCCAGCCCCTCTCTTGTAGGTGGTCCAGCAAGGCCTGCAGGGTTTTCTATAGTGGGGACAAATCTTCACAGGTTAACATCATGTCATCAATGTAATGGGCCCATTTCACTGGGGCCGGGAAAGAAAACAATGACCAATCCCCGGCCACCATTTCACAGGATGTGGTGAGGAAAGCCTATCGTTGCTCCTCCCAGGTAAAGGCAAACTGATATTGGGACCCAACAGCTGAGGGTATGAAAAAAAAAAAAAAACAAAAACAAAACACCAAAACCATTGGCTAGGTCACGCACAGCATGATATGTTCCTAGGACCATAGCCAAGTTATCCACTATAGTGGTAATATTAGGCACAGCCACAGTAATAAGGGGCACTACCTTATTGAGCTCCTTATAATTTGTTGTCATTTTTCAAGAGCCCTCTGGGCTGTTAAAGGCCCTGTGTGCAGGGTGCACAATGCCCTCACTTGGGGGAGCTCTAGGATAGGTTTCCCTATTTCCTTATGTGCTCCAGGTGATAAAGTTTAAAGGTCACCACTTTTCCCTCTGGTGGCAAACTAACTGCCTCCCAATTGGCATTGCTGTCTGACTCCATTACTTCTAGTCATAGGCAGAATTCCCAATACAGGTTTATAAAGTCTGGCCTTGCAAGATATTGATGCTCAGTATGTTTTCCAGAATTGGGAAGATGAAGACCTCATACTCCCAGTGGGAGAGAGTGCCCAATTTGTAGAACCAGGCGAAATTTTCTGACCGTTACGCACTAGCTTCCATAGCCATTGATCGCACTGAGGGGGCCAGAGAATTTCTGAGGATTACCATGTATTAGAGTGCATTCAGCACCCGTGTCAACAAAGTAGTTACCCTGTGTTGACTTCTGGGGACCAATGGATGGTGAGTTCCTCATGTGGCCTCCGATTGCCCACTGAGGCCCCCACCTGAGGACATACTTGGCCTTCATTCTATACTGGAGGGGGGCCAGAGGTTCAGGAGCAGGGAGTAGGGTTGAGAAGGTGAGCCACTGGGGATTTTTTGGACAATGAAACAATTCTGTATGAAAGTGTAATGGCCCAATAAGTGACATTGTGCATTTGTCAAAATGTATAGAGTTTTACAATACATAAAGTGAACCTCAATTATACAAAATTTTAAAAACCCATTTAAGAAACTGTGGATCCCAAGGAATGAAGACTGCAACTTGAAAATCTAAGTGTATTACAAATGTATCCTATGGAATATAATGAGGCATCCAACCAACATAAAATGAAATCTCAGAAGGCTCCCCTAAATCTGTTGGGGTGTCTTCTAGGGGAGCCAATGGTATCAGGCAAAACTGTTGTTCTGCTTTTAAGCTTTCCATAACCCCACTAGCACTGCATTAGGCTGACAATCAATCATTTCTTCCGGGGTGCCCGTGGCAACCAGATGGTGCCACATTTGCTTTCAGGTTATGCTCACAGGGCCTTTCTTCCCTGCTGCTCTTATTGCCCCCTTTTCTTTCCTCTGTCTGAGTTCCAAGTCCTTCCCATAGCTTGGATGTGTTCCGGAGACCGGTGTGTTTCCCCTTGATCTGCCTCCAGTTCCCTAACCCTGGCTTCTGCTTTAGCTGGGCATCGGTAGTCAATCAAACCACCCATGAGAGGGGCTAGCCTACAGCTGCGGCCATGTGCTTTCCTTTCTTGCTGCAGTGCAATGTGTGGTTCTTCAAACAAATACATGAAGCCAGCTGGTGTTTGGGGGGTGGCCCTGTACTCTCACTGTGGTCGACACACTAACATATGGGCCACTCCTCCCACATAGAAGTAGATGGCCAACCCACGATTTCCCCAGAGATGCCTCTATCCCAAGGCCCATTTCTTCAGTCTTATGCCTGGCTCACCAATTGTTAGAACACGCTCACCCAGGGAAAGGTCCCAAACTGAAAATCTACCTCCTAAGCAGAGGGCAGGGAAAGACTGAACAAAGGCGGGCCACTCCAGTCTGGTAATTAGTAGAGGAAAGTTACTTATGAGGCACATCTTGGGTGGCTGCAAGATGAAATGGATCCCAAAGATGCTAAGCATTTACCAGGGAATCTCACACGGGACAGGGGAGAGAATAGTGTACTAGCATGTAACTGCTACCAGGTATGGGAAATTGCTTTGCATGCTTGACCAGGTCAGAACAACCAGATTGTTTTCTGGGTCCAGCCTGTACCAGGAGGCAGGAGAGGGATGCTGGTTTGTGTTAGAACACAAGTGATTAATATCAAAACAGTCTTCAAAGGAGTTCCTTCTAACCCAGGTCCAGCTTGCAAGTCAAACTGCCCTGGAACAGTCTCTCCTCCACACACCCAAAACTGAAAGCAACCAAGATGCCTTCAATAGGTGAATGAGTAAACAAACTGCATGTCTGTACAACAGAATATTATTCAGCCACAAAAAGAAATGAGCTACCAATCACAAAGAGACATGGGTAAACCTTAAATGCATATTGCTAAGTGAAAGAAGCCAGTCTAAGAGGTCTACATACCCTCTGATTCCAATTACATGCCATTCTGGAAAGGTAAAAATATAGAGACAAAAATATCAGTAGTAGCCAAGGGTTCGGGGGCAGGGAGTAGGGTTGAGAGGGTGAGCCACAGGGGATTTTGGGGACAATGAAACAATTCTGTATGAAACTGTATTGGCCAAGGAGTGACGTTATACATTTGTCAAAATGTATAGAGCTTTACAATACATAAAGTGAACCTTAATTATACAAATTTTTAAAAACTCATTTAAGAGAATGCGAATCCCAGGAAGTGAAGACTTCAACTTGAAAATCCTATGGAAACATAAAAGTTGATAGTCTGTGCACTTTATAGGATGCAATTAAAATGGCATCCTACCTGTGCAGGTCTTCCTCCCCCAAATCCATAACCCTAGAGTACTCATAAAACAAACAAACAAACAAATAAGCATCAGAAAAATTCTAATAGAGGGTAATTCTACAAAATACTTGACCAGTGCCTCTCAAAACAGTCAGTCATCAAAAACAGGAATTCTGAGAAACTGTCACAGTCAAGAGGAGCCTAGGGAGACAGGTCAAATAAAATAATGTGGTATCCTGAAAGGGGTCCTTAAACAGAAAAAGATATTAGGTAAAAACTCAGAAAATCTCAATAAACTGGCACACATAAACTAAGTACTAAAAATTGCCCATCTAATAAAAAGGAACAGATATAATTTTGATTCATTCCCACTAGACGGCTATTGTTTTATTGGCTGTTGTTATATTTTTATTTGACAATCCAAGGGAAAAGAGGTCAGTGTCCCTGACTAAATAATCAGGTATTGCATGTTTTAAAAATTCGTGTGGCACACAAGTTTAAAACTGCTATTATACAGCAATCACATTGAATGGACTACGTCTACCCTCAGCAATATGCACTTCGCCATTATTTGTTCACATGCTTGTCTTCCCCACTAGAGGCTGAGTTACTTGAAGACAAAACCAGGCTTCTCCATTTTGCATTTTATATGCTGAAGTAAATTAAAGAGAAGTAACATGAGCATACTGGTTTCCTCTACTTGTCATACTCCTTTTGTCCTCAGCATATGTCGCCCTTTATTCAACCTTTGATTAAACCATCTAATTGAATTCAAATGATACTTCCCCAGGAAAAACTCCTTAACCAGAAGTTATCACAATTTCTTTTTCTCTGCTGAATTCCTACATAACATTTATGATTGCCTTCACCATGGACCAAACTCATTTTACATGGTTTTGAGTTAAATATCTTTAATCAAATAATTTTAAATGACTAGAAAATAACAGGACCTGACTATTTATTAAGTCCTTAATGTGTCATCTAAAGAGTACCTCAATTTGTACTGATAAGCAAACACAGCAAGGAAATAACAAAGCCTGGTTTTGTCTTCAAGTTGACAACATAAAAATTAAAAAAAAAAATTCTTAATGACCACAAATAGCCACAAAACAAGTCAGACTCAAACTTAAAAGAAAAATGGACTGCAAGAAGTAACGCAGAACTAACTAACTAACTAACTAACTAACTAACTAACTAACTAACCTGCAAAGAACTCATTTGCCCCCAACAGGTTTGTGGTCTCCTCTCTAGTTCGAGCTCCTTGGGCTCACTTCAGAATCAGTGCTTACTTCCTCTCATTCTCTGTTTGCTAAGTCACTGCTTTAATTATGCTCAACTTAAACAGTTTGCTGGTTGCCAACAACGTGGACAGCTGATTGACACATAGAGCCGAACATAATATTCTGGTCACCTAACTATATAAAAGTAAAAAAGACCATGCAGCCTGGTGTTTATTCATCATTGATTCCCAAATTAATGCATTTGAGAGAAAAAATGAAGAGTTACCTGATCCTTGTATCAAGATGGGAAGCACAAGGAGCTGGAGAATGGGCTGGAGTGGAAATTCCATTAAATTTGATGAGAAAAAAATCTTCTCTAACACTTGGAATACTTCCTTTTCTAACTGAAATCTAGCACTGACATACAATTTTCATGTCTTTTGACATTCTACCAAAATGTGTTACTCATTAACTACTTGCTCTGAAAGTTCGTTAAAAATTTCGTCACCCCTAAGTTTGAACTTCCTTGTCTGCCTAATCTACAATGTTATTCAAAATCTTAGGTCTATGCATGTAATTTTCTTAAACATATCTGCTTGCTATTTGTAGCTGTCATGTCATTGATACATAGATTCTAAAATCTTACCTGCTGGCTTGAAAGAAAATTTAATTAGCTTTTCTTTTGGATGTGGTACTAACCTTTCCCATTCTTTTGTGTCCTATTATTTATGTACATAATAGGTATCAAAATGGTTTTTCCACAATGAGTAAGATTGAGTGATAGGCTGCTCTACACAGAGGTATGCTAAGTTTCTAAAAATCACTTCTCTTGGCATCTACATTCCTACAATCTACCTCTTAAACAACTGAAGTAGAAAATTTAAAAAAAGGAAGTTTCAAATTAAATACTATTTACACATTAAAGTGAAAAAAAGAAACACAGACACATTACTTTCATCTTATAAACTTCTCTCTCTACACACTACTTTAAATAGAGAAAGCCCTCCTTTCCTGGTGCTTTTGATTTCTATTTTTCTCCTTTAAATTCTAAGCCAGCCATGCGCCTGTTGATATTTCATGCGCACAGACTCATACCATCCTCCCCAGAATGTCTACCTCCTGCTGAGATTCTGAACAACAGTGCCCATTCATTACAACAGTCTCATTCATTAAAGTTCAGAGTGCACTTTAACATGAACAATCCATTTGAAAGTGGAGATTTTATTCCGCTTGCACGTCTGTTATTCCTGGTATAAAGATCTGTGATCTCTGGACTGTCTGTTCTGTCTTACAAGGTAGGGTAGGATTTTTATCCAGAATCTCAGACTTACACTCAATTAGCCAAACAGCCCAGGATTGGGGATTAAAGCCAGGGCTGTGATTTGGAGCAAATACTGCCCTCAGAGAAGCAAGGCTGGGCTTGCCTTCTCTGGAGTAAGATCATTAAACAGCCTTCATTTCACAATCATATAGCCATAATACCCCCCCACCCCTACACACACATACTCATAAGCACACACGCAAAATAATGGGAGCACACACAGGACACGTTTGGGGTAATAGCCTTCTTTTTTCCCCTTTGTCACTCACGAATCCCTGCACAAAATTACCTTCCCTTCTCATAACTTTTCCCTCTGCTTCTGCCTCAGAAGAAACAAGTTTCTCCTTTGGCATGGATGATTGCAGCCCCATTCCCCACCCCTCACCAGTATTCCTATGACTCTAGGTGTTGGAGGTCTTTCTTCTCTATCTTCTCTTAAGACAAACCTTTCCTCTATCTAAATTTCAGCCTCTAAGCCCACACTCTAAGTTCACTACCCAGGTGAGAACTGTTGTTTTGGTTAATGAGGCAGAAAAAAAACTCAGTTCCCAAAGGGAAAGGAAAGTATGAATCTATTACCTCTGGTGCTGGGAGCCATTCCTGAGAGAGAGGAAGGTGCATAGTGAATAAAGAGGTGTTGGGATTAGGTGCCTAGCCTCTGAGTCAGTGAGTAGCACTGCTATGATGTTGGGGAAACAACAGAAGAGTCTATTGAGGTCAAGACTCAGTCTCTGATTCTTTCCTTGTAAGTAATAAAGATGTAATCACAGCATTATAACTTTAAAAAATGACTGGGATTCCAGCACAGGGTTCTAAAGGAAATTATGACTAAAGAATTAAAGGAAAGTGTGAGAATGATGTCTCATCAAATATAAAATATCAATAAAGAAATAGAAACCATAAAAAGGAATGAGCCCTAATCGGTTTGGCTCAGTGGATAGAGCGTCGGCCTGCAGACTGAAGGGTCCCAGGTTCGATTCTAGTCAAGGGCATGTACCTTGGTTGCGGGCACTTCCCCAGTAGGGGGTGTGCAGGAGGCAGCTGATGGATGTCTCTCTCTCATCTGATGTTTCTAACTCTCTATCCCTCCCCCTTCCTCTCTGTAAAAAAATCAATAAAATATATTTTAAAAAAAAAAAGGAATGAGTAAAAATCCTGGACTAACCTGGCCAGCATGTCTCAGTAGTAGAGCATCGAGGTTTGATTCCCTCCCTCTCTGAAATTAACCAAAAATATATTTTTTAAAAATTCTGGACTTAAAAGGTACAATACTTTTTTAAAAAATGTGCACTAGAGGGGCTCAACGACAATTTGAGCAGGCAGGAAATCGAATCAGTAAACTTGAAAATAGATCAATTGAGATTATCCAGTCTGAGGAACAACAGCAAAAACAATGAAGAAGAATGAACAGAACCTCAGAGACCTGTGGGACTCTATCAGTATACCACCATACTCATAACGAGAGTCCCAGAAGAAGAGGGGAGACAGACAGTGGGTAGAAATATTTGGAGAAATGATGGCTGAAAACTTCCCATATTTAATGAAAAATACTAGCCTATGTATCCGAGAAGATCAGCAAACTATGTAGAATAAACACAGAAGTCCACAGATAGACCCATCATAATTCAGCTGTAAAAGACAAAGAAAGAATCTTGAAAGCAGCAAGAGAAAGCAACTCATATGCACAAAAGATTTTCAGTAACATTAATACTGGTTTTTCACCAGGAACTTTGGAGTTAAGAAGGCATATTGAAAGCCTAATAAAAAATAAATCAACAAAGAATTTCATATTTGGTGAAACTATTCACCAAAAATGAAGGAAAAATTAAGCATTCCCAGGTAAAAACAAAACAAAACAAAACTGATAGAAAGTGTTAATAGCAGATATGCATTACAAAAATACTAAAAGGACACCTTCAGGCTGAAATGAAATGATACTTGTTATGGACTACATGTTCATGTGCCTCCAAAATTTATGTCTTTCTCACAAGTGTATATAGTGATTGTTTCATTGCTAATCTAATTATAGATCTAACAAAAGAGATCTTGCAAGTGATCCTTATATTTTCATCTAATAAGTTATTCAAAAGCAATCTCAACTTTTATTTCATTAAAACATGTGCACTCTATCAGTTTTAGAAATATTTCCTAGTTTCCTTGACTGACCACTCCCCAAATGGGTTTACATTGTTAACATTGTGAAGAGCATTTCCTTCAACAAAATCTTTGTGGCCACCACAAGGCCACATATGAAGGCTGTGAATACTTCCTTTTGAGCTGGGAAGATAATTAATTAGAAATTCTTTAGCATTTACTTCTTTGGTGGGTTCACCTTTCACTTTCCCATTCTTTGACTTCTCTTCTCTGCACATTTTTCCCTCATAAGGATCAAAATAGCTTCACAAAGGCTTTGTGTAAGTAAAATTATACTAAACGATCTCACACAAGCCAAAGAAGAATCTAGATTTCAAAATCAATGCAAAAAATTTTCCCAAAATATTTTGATGAGAGTGAGAATATGAAATTTGGCTCTATGATAATATTAGTCATTTCAATTAAAAAACCTTTACATATTATGCTTAGAAAAAAGAAATGAGTATATCATTATTACTAAAAATTTCCCCAATAAATGACCCAGATATGAAAGTTCACCCTGTGTGTCTTGATTCCATTCTCCTACATGCCCAAAATAGCTTTGTTTGTTTGTTTTCCTAACGGTAACCTGCATTTTCACATTTCAAAATCTCTACCATCCTGTCTTCTTATTCAAAAAACTCACTGCTACTGGAATTCTGGGAAAACCGTGTTATGGGCTTTTTGTTAGAAATTCACTATACCAAAGCTTTAAATTAACACAGCAATAAAATTTCCGGAGGCTCATTTTCACCATTGATTATTTAAGAAATATAGCAACACTCTTTAAATATTCAAAGGTTGCGTTAGGTGTACACGGAGAATAATGCTAACACCTTTGAGGACTGTATTTCATCATCCAATCAAATCTGGGGTTATAAACTCAAAGCCAATGAGTGCAGACCAGGGGGCGGAGCTTGGAGCAAATAACTGTCAGCGAGGTTGTGCAGTTAGTTATGACTGTTCTTGGTGAACAAATAGCGAACCTCCACTTCTCATTTACAGACCACAGGATATTCCTCCTGAAGCTTTGGATGGTGAGCCATTCCTAGTTCCCCCTTCTGGAAGTTGCCCTTCCACTCTGGCACTTTCTTTTTCAGCCTCCCTCTGAGAGGAACAAATGAATTCCAGTTACGGACTCAGCCATCTCTTACCTCTTGGAGTTTCCACATTTCCTTTGGCAGCTGATCAAGGACTTCTCCAAAGACCAACCAGTCTCTCAGTTGCAATGTCTGTCCCTTTACCCCCTGCCCCATGCTCCAGTAACTTCCTATATCCATTTTCCTAATTATTCACTTGGCTCATGTTCCTTCCCTTTCTTTAATGAGGTTCTGGGAGGAAAACACACTGATGCTTCGGTGACTCTCCTCAGGTGCCGGGAGCTAAGCTGGAGCTGAGGGAGGAATGAGTGAAGCCAAATTGGCAGGGCAACAGACCACCCACCTTCAGAGTCTGTGAGTAAGACGCTGTCTTGTGTGGTAGGAGAGTTTACTGAGACAATAAGCAAATCCCAGTTGTTTATCAGCCATAAACCATTAAGCAAGAGCTTGGCAGCTTGTGAAGATTACTGGGATGTTTGGGTAGGATACTTTGTCACCTGAATCCTGCAAAATGTACTGTTTAAGAGGAAGAAAAAGCTCTGGCCGGTGTGGTTCAGTTGGTTGAGCTTTATTCCATGCACCAAGAGTTCATTGTTGGATTCATGGTTTCAGGCCCCATCTCCAGGAGGGGGCTTGCAGGAGATGGCCATGGATGTTTCTCTCTCTCTCTCTCTCTCTCTCTCCCTCTCCCTTCCTCTCTAAAATCAATAAAAACATGTTTTTAAAGGAAGAAAGAACTCTCATTTTCAGTGACAGGGTGAATTAGTATGACTTCCACTCCATGAGAAAGAATTTCAAAACACTTACTGTTGAAGACAAACCTACATGCCATTTCTGAGAGAGCAGTCATGAATGAATTCCACACAAAGAGAATTTAGCCATTATTTAATTTATTGGAAACCTACGTGGTAATTTCAAGACAAATCAGTATTTTTTTTAATGAGATAGAGATTCTTTTTTTTATTATTATTATTTTATTGATTTTTCACAGAGAGGAAGGGAGAGGGATAGAGAGTTAGAAACATCGATGAGAGAGAGACATCGACCAGCTGCCTCTTGCACACCCCCCACCGGGGGATGTGCCCGCAACCAATGTACATGCCTTTGACCGGAATCGAACCTGGGACCTTCCAGTCCACAGACCGACACTCTATCCACTGAGCCAAACCGGTTTCGGCAAGATAGAGATTCTTATCCAAAGTTGTCAAAAGTCAATTTAAGCTGAAGACGTTTTAATTACATGGAAAATCTGTTTATTCTCACTGCTAGCTCTTCACCCCTGTATTTAAATTATTAAACTAGAGTAATATTAGCATTTATATGCTAATTTATGGTGAGATCATTTCTTGGGGAAAAGATTTGTTAGAAGAACTTGAAGTAGAGGTTGAAGCAGCCAAACTGATTATTTGCCACATATTCACAGAAAAGACTTGAGTAGTTTTATTCATTTCTAAAAAATGACTTATTAGGATTGAATGTGTAAACTTTTATTAAAGTTTTCAAATAAAAAAATTAGAAATGAGAAAATGCTTATGGAAATGTGGATCCCCACTTTTAGTTTGGGAAACAATAGTCTACTTAACTGTATTAAATTCTGAAAGCATGCAGAAAATGCTTTTTTTTTTTTTTTGTCAGGCCCAGGATGTTTAGTCCTGCAGTAACAGTGGACAAGCTAAACAAGAGCAAATATCACAATGGCATGGGCTTCTCCTAGAGCAGTGCTTCTAAATAATGGCTGCTCCTTAAATCACTGGGAAATTTTAAAAGTTCCCAATACTCAGACCAATTAAATTGATTCCCAGGAATGCCACCCAGGCACCTGTATTTTTACAGCTCTCTAAGTGATTCCAATGTGTAGCCAAGGTCAAGAATCTCTCTCTTAGAGGAATAGCTGAGCTTGTTCTGGTTGACCTCCAGCTCTTGACATGTTAAAGTGAGGATAAGAAACTTAGATTCTTTTCAGGTAAAACAAAAATCAATCAAACAACAACAACAAAAAAATCAGCTGCTGACAGCAGTAAACCATTGTGACACTTAGAATTAGGTATCATTCAGAGTTACTACAAGTCAGTCATATGCTTACAGCTAGTCCATGTTGCTCTCCAGTTGGACATAAACAATTACAAAGAATATCAACATCCGATGAGGTCATTCTGAGACCATAATAAAGTGAGACAAAACAAAGTCATTGTGCAACCCGTACAATACCAAACATCCCCCCCTCTGCTAAAATGAGTGACTGCTGCATCTGTACACATTACAGCTCCTTCTAGATAAGATTTCTTGAGATGCTCAATCACAGAATTGTCCTTGCTTTCTGACAAAACCCACCTATAGTAACCCCTCACTTCCTAAACCCTCTTCAAAATTACCCAGCCACAGCCCATATCCACAATAAGTTCTTTCCTACAATCTTTTCCTGAAATAGCCCGCAGTTCCCCAGGGTGAACGTTCTCCCACATGAGACTAAATAAATAAATAACCCAAACTTGTCAACAACAGATGTGTTTCCAATCATCTTCGACTGAAAGGCATGAAGACCCTTTCTCAGAAAAACTGACTCCGGAATATTGAAAAGATTCTGTCATTGAGACTGAAAACTGAGCAGTGTTGCCTTTTCATTGTGTGAATCACAGTGGTCCCTAACCTTGGCTATCTATTAAAATTGCCTGGGGAGCACAGACTGCAACTCAAGACTGATTTCAAGACTGATAAGACCCAGGCACCACTATTATTATAGCTCCCCAGGTGATTTCAAATAAAAATAATACATATTGGAAGAGAGATAGAAGACACAGACTAAAAGCTATACAGGTTGGAAAACTGAGGCCAACAGCACTGAATTAAGTTGTTCAGTCTTTCACCCTGCAAGCAGCAACTCATCAGGCCTTTGCATGCAGGCCGTCTGACCAGAGTGGGCACTTTTATATTGGTGTTAACATGCTACAACCTTGGTTAACGCTGTTCACAAGGCTCCTTGATGCAGCAGATAGATACAAAGTGGAAAAGAGCATAAAGTATGATTATATAAGGATGAACCCAACTATGTAAATGAAACATGTAAGAGCCACTAGATGACATAACTGGATGGTTTTCTGTTTTTGAAATGTTTGTTTATATAATTATGTCAAAAGTTTTTATAATAAGCACATATTCATTTAATTTTCTCTTTAAAATATTGATTTTGATCAGAAAAGAGCATGTACTAGTAATATATATATATATATATATATATATATATATATATATATATATATATACTAGAAGCCCGGTGCACAAAATTCGTGCATGGCGGGGGGTTGTCCCTCAGCCCAGCCTGTACCCTCTCCAATCTGGGACTCCTGGAGGAATGTCCGACTGCCTGTTTAGGCCCAGTGGGATCGGGCCTAAACGGGCAGTCGGACATCCCTCTCACAATCCTGGACTGCTGGCTCCCAACTGCTTGCCTGCTTGCCTTCCTGATTGCCCCTAACCGCTTCTGCCTGCCAGCCTGATCAGCCTGGTTGATGCTTAACTGCTCCCCTGCCAGCCTGTTTGCCCCCAACTTCCCTCCTCTGCCAGCCTGGTCACCCCTAACTGCCCTCTCCTGCAGGGTTGATCACCTCCAACTACCCTCCCTTGCAGGCCTGGTCCCTCACAACTACCCTCCCTTGCAGGCCGGGTGCCTCCCAACTGCCCTCTCCTGCTGGCCATCTTGTAGTGGCCATCTTGTGTCCACATGGGGCAGGATCTTTGACCACATGGGGGCAGCTATATTGTGTGTTGCAGTGATGATCAATCTGCATATTACTCTTTTATTAGATAGGATAGAGGCCTGGTGCACGGGTGGGGGCCAGCTGGTTTGCCCTGAAGGGTGTCCCGGATCAGGGTGGGGTTCCCTTGGGGTGTGGGGCGGCCTGAGCGAGGGGCCTGTGGTGGTTTGCAGGCCGGCCACGCCCCCTGGCAACCCAAGGGTAGGCCCTGGTATCTGGAATTTATTTTCCTTCTACAATTGAAACTTTGTAGCCTGGGGCGGCAGACATTTCTGGGGCGGCAGCCATTTCTGTGGCAGTTAATTCACCTTCTACAATTGAAACTTTGTAGCCTTAAGCGGGTGAGCCCGGCCAGGGTGTGCGGAAAGCTTTGCTTCCCCTGTTGCCGGTGGCAACCCTGGCCTGCTCTCTCAAGCTCCATTCTGCTGCCATTTGTTTGAATTTGTTTACCTTCTATAATTGAAACTTTGTAGCTTGAGTGGAGGCTTAGGCCTGCAATGGCTATGGAAAGCTTGGCTTGCTCTGTTACCTGGGAAACCTTGCTCTCTGTGGCTGTAGCCATCTTGGATTGGGGTTAATTTGCATACTCGCCCTGTTTGGCTGGTGGGCGTGGCTTGGCTGGTGGGCGTGGCTTATGTAGCGGAGTGATGGTTAATTTGCATATTACCATTTTATTAGAGAGGATTTGAAACTGAGAAAAGACATTGCTGGATTATGAGAAGTTTAGTAAAACTAATTGATTACTTTGCAAGGCAGCCAGATCAGATGCTAATAGTGGACAGTAGAAAATGTTAAGCCACTGTTAGGAGAGAAAAAATTGGAAGAATATCCTTCAGAAAGTTTGAGAGCCCCGATGTAAAACTTTCCTTACCACGGAAGCAGGTGGGATTGCAGACTGCACCTACTATCTATTCTTTCAAACCAAGACACAAAATAACCCTTGTTGCTCCTCATCTAGGAAGTAACAATGAGACAGAACACATAACAACCTCCCTGTTTTAAATCCTTTTGGTTTCAATATTTTTCTTATGTTCTTGGTTGCTGTATGGATATATAAAAGTTGGAGGAAACTTGACCCATTAGTGCTCCAAATGGGAAAAATAAGGCTATGATTGAGTATCATCATAATCTATTAATTTCTGTCTGGATAGAACAACAAAAGAGATCCTTCTCCCATCCTGCTACCCACTATGGAATAGCTGCCATGAACATACTTCCAGAGGCTTAGGGAAGCTGAGGACAAACCCCCCAGTTGTCCATCCCCAGAGCTAAGTGATATGCACCAATTTGTGGTCCCGGCTGCAAATTAGGTGAAAAAGCTTGTCAGGCAGCTGGATAGATGCCAGGTGAGTAACACTGAGTGAACATGGGGTGACACTGGCTAATCTCTATCACTTGGGTTTGTACCTTTTTTATCTCATTTAAATGGAAAGCATGATGGGAATGGGAGGCATCCCTAATTCTGGCAGACCCTAAGATATCACTACAAGTAATTAAGGAGAAATAAGCACTGTTTTAAATTATTATCATTAAAGAAAAGCATTAGAAAGTAAACCTTATTTTCCTTTGATCCGGTGTGAGTTTTGCAGAGCGTCAAAAGAGTTGGATTCAGATGGTCTGTGAGAACCAACAGGATGGACATGAATTCCAGTACTTATAATTACACTTTCCATAACAAAGGATTTAGTGGCAATTGGGCAGAATTTATCAAGAATAAGATCAGTAGTTATCCTAAGGACCTCCCTGAAATAATTCTAATATTGGCTTTGATCTGCACAATTGGAGGTAGGTGCAACTCTCTTTATTTTAGTTTATTCTATAGATGAATTTGTAAATGCCACCATATAGAATTTTTAAAAAGTAGCAGTAGTAGAAAATCAGAATTTTGGTCCTAAATTCGTACCTTTGTTCCCAGATTTTCAATTAAATTAATACAACAATAATCTGTCCCTGAGAAGAAACATATAAAATCTAATCCTTATTCTTCACCTTTATTGTGTTAAAAATATTCACACTTTCTTAGTTACTTAGTTTTGCATCTGACCAATAGTAGATTTAAGTGTTGGGGAGAATTGAAACAGATAAGTAGAAAATCAAGGGTTGGGGGATTTTAAATCTGTGTTACCATAAACTATAGTTTCATTCATATTTTAAAGTTGGCTGTTCCACTGTTTTCTTTACTTGGACAAAGAATTTCAAAGTGATAGGTCTGAATTGTTCAGTTACTTTTTAACCACTGGGTATGGTGTCCCACTGGTTTTGTGCAAATGATAAATTATTTCTATCTCTTATGACAATAAAAGCACAGCGTAGAAACCAAAAGGATGCACCTTTCTACATGCTTTGATATAAGAATTGTATTAAAAAGAAGCAGAAAACATTAAACTGAAGAAAATACTGTAATATTGCTTATTGCACTTTAAAATAATGATTAACAAAGTTAAGTATTCATGCTTTCTATTATGTAGTAGCTAACTAGTATAAGTAGTTATTTTTTTTCTCATTGACATAATTATTACAGTTAGTTCCTCATTACTATTTATGAATCAGTCAGATTTCACTCAAGTTTAGTTTTTATTAACCTCTTATTGCAGGATTGCCAAAGAAGCTACTCAATTTGTAGTGTGTGAACAAACTGCTATAGATATTTTAGTAGTAACCCAAGAACCAATGATTCTAAAGAAATTATATACTTCATAGAACAGGTCAAGCAGGAATCTAGTGGATTAGTAATTACACTGATTCTGTGTGCTTAAGTGTGAAGGAGGGTTTCAAATACAGGAATATAGGAAGTAAGTAGTGGATCAGTGTTTCATTGTCCTCAGTGTTCAGAATTCATATTAAAGTTCTTAAAATGTAATATTTTACTGCTTTTTAATAACTACTTTTTTGCAGCAATTTTGAACCTACACTTGAAGGATTTTATAATTCCTCTCCCTGTGATACTATTTTTAATTGGATGCAGTTTTGAAATACTCAGTTTTGCATCTGACCAGGTGTGTATAGTAAATACGAGTATTTTTTTCTATAGCTAAGATTCATATAAATACAAAGATGGCTTAAGAGGATTGTTAAAATACTTGTCTCTTCACTGTTCTGCCATTTGATAGGTGCTTAGGATGTGGATAACATCAGATGTGTAGGAAAAGGAACCGGGTGTGAAAAAGCAAAGCTTAGATGAGAATTGGTTTATAAGATAGAAGCCCAGAGTGACTTAGAGCTGCTGATACAGAACTCTCATAGCAAGAGAATTCTGACAAAACAACAACAACAATGTATTGCCTCAATTAGGAATGTTTCAATCAGATTTCCATTAGAATAGAGGCTAGTCTCTAAGTGTGCCTGGCTTGGAATATATCAAGAAATATACACAGAACTTTGTATCTGACATTGGAAGTGAGGAGCAAGGCAAACTATAGATATAGTCCAGACAACTCTAGTATTACCAACTAGTTGGGAAGAGCTGGAGTCAGAGGAGAGAGAATATACTTACTCTAAAGGATATAGAATGCATTATTAACACAATCGTCATCTGACCCAAGGGTTGGTGGCAATCTTTTTCTGTAAAAGTAAATATAGTAAATATTTTATTTTTTGAGCTTTTTCATTTATTTTTTTATTGTTTAAAGTATTACAAATGGTAGTACATATGTCTCCTTTTTCCCCCATTGACTTCCCCACGCCCCCCCCAATCCCCAGCACATTCCCTCACCCCCCTAGTGTCTGTGTCCATTGGTTATGCTTATATGCATACATACAAGTCTTTCAATTAATCTCTTACACCCCCCACCCTCCCCTGCCTTTCAGCTATAGTTTGAAAGTCTGTTAGATGCTTCTTTGTCTCTGTATCTATTTTTGCTTATCAGTTTATGATGATCATTATATTCCACAAATGAGTGAGATCATGTGATATTTGTCTTTCTCTGACTGGCTTATTTCGCTTAGCATAATGCTCTCCAGTTCCATCCATGCTGTTGCAAATGATAAGAATTCCTTCTTTCTTACAGCAGCACAGTATTCCATTGTGTAGATGTACCATAGTTTTCTAATCCACTCATCTGCTGATGGGCACTTAGGTTGTTTCCAAATCTTAGCTATGGTGAATTGTGCTGCTATGAACACAGGGGTGCATATATCCTTTCTGATTGGTGTTTCTAGTTTCTTGGGATATATTCCTAGAAGTGGGATTACTGGGTCAAATGGAAGTTCCATGTTTAGTTTTTTGAGGAAACTCAATACTGTTTTCCACAGTGGCTGCACCAGTCTGCATTCCCACCAGCAGGGCAAGAGGGTTCCTTTTTCTCCGCATCCTCTCCAGCACTTGTCGTTTGTTGATTTGTTGATGATAGCCATTCTGGCAGGTGTGAGATGGTATCTCATTGTTGCATTGATTTGCATCTCTCAGATTATTAGTGACATTGAGTATGTTTTCATATGTCTCCTGGCCTTCTGTATGTCCCTCTTTGGAAAAGTGTCTATTTAGGTCCTTTGCCCATTTTTTGATTGGGTTGTTTATCTTCCTTTTGTTAAGTCGTATGAGTTCCCTATAAATTTTGGAGATTAAACGCTTATCGGAGATAACATTGGCAAATACACTGAGTGGCCAGATTATTATGATCTCTGAACACATAATAATCTGGCCACCCTGTGTGTGTGTGTGTGTGTGTGTGTGTGTGTGTGTGTGTGTGTGTATTAGAGGCCCGGTGCATGAATTCGTGCATGGGTGGGATCCGGCCAGCCTGGCCAGGGGGAGGGGACATGGACAGATGGCCGGCCTGCCTGCTGGTTGAACTCCTGGTTGAGGGAACAATTTGCATATTAGCCTTTTATTATATAGGATATACACTGAGTGGCAGATGATTATGCATTCAGAGATCATAATAATCTGGCCACTCAGGGTATGTTCTCCCATGCAGTGGGCTTTCTTGTTGTTTTGTTGATGGTTTCTTTTTCTGTGCAGAAGCTTTTTATTTTGATGTAGTCCCGTTTGTTTATTTTCTCCTTAGTTTCCATTGCCCTGAGAGCTGTGTCGGTAAAGGTATTGCTACAACAAATGTCTGCTATTTTGCTGCCTATGGCTTCTTCTAAGATTATTATGGTTTCCCATCTTACGTTTAAGTCCTTTGTCCATTTTGAGTTTATTTTTGTGTATGGTGTAAGTTGGTGGTCTAGTTTCATTTTTTTTGCATGTATCTGTCCAATTTTCCCAACACCGTTATTGAGGAGACTGTCTTGACTCCACTGTATACTTTTGCCTCCTTTGTCAAATATTAATTGAGCATAATGGCTTGTGTAGATTTCTGGGTTCTCTGTTCTATTCCACTGGTCTATATGTCTGTTCTTGTGCCAGTACCAGGCAGTTTTGAGAACAGTGGCTTTGTAGTATAGCTTGATATCTGGTATTGTGATCCCTCCAACTTTGTTCTTCTTTATCAAAATTGTTGCAGCTATTTGGGATCTTTTTTTATTCCAGATGAATTTTTGGAGAGTTTGTTCTAGGTCTTTGAAGTATGCCATTGGTATTTTAATGGAGATTGCATTGAACTTATAGATTGCTTTGGGAAGTATGGAAATTTTAATTCTACCAATCCATGAACAAGGTATATTCTTCCATTTGTTTATGTCTTCCTCTATCTCTTTTTTCAGCAACCTATAGTTTTCTGAGTACAGGTCCTTTACCTCCTTGGTTAAATTTATTTCTAGGTATCTTAATTTTTTTGTTGAAATGGTAAATGGGATTGTGTTTTTAGTTCCTCTTTCTGTGAGTTCATTATTGGTGTATAAAAAAGCCATAGACTTCTGGGTGTTAACTTTGTATCCTGCTACATTGCCGAATTCATTTATTAAGTCTAGTAGTTTTTTGATGGAGTCTTTAGGGTTTTCTATGTACAATATCATGTCACCTGTGAATAATGACAATTTCATTTTTTCTATAGTAAATATTTTAGATTACGCAGGCCATATAATTTCTGTCACAATTACTCAAATCTGTCATTGTAGTTCAAAGGCAGCTATACTTCCATAGACAATGTGTAAGTGAATTCCATGACTGTGTTCCAATAAGACTTTATTTACAAAACAGGCATTGAGAAATTTTGACTTAAGGACAATATTTTGCCAACACCTACTTCAGTCAGTCAGAATATGAATGAGAATATGTGTGAAAATGATTGACTTTCCCAAAAAAATTTAACCAGAGATGTAAAAAAATGATGGAAAACATATATTCAGGGAAAACAAAAGCAGATCACTACTTTGTCTTGAATAGGTTTTATAACCATATGATTTTGATACAAAAGCAATTTTAAGTGCAATTATTTATGACCTTTATGGAAGTTTGTTGACTTTTTTGAAAAAAAAAATCAAGTTGTAAACCTTTATTAAAAATTAAAAATGAGGTTCTTAAAACTCAACCTGACCAAATATGAAACAATTTAAAAGCCTTTAAAGAGAAAAAGCAGGCTTTAAAACAACAACAACAACAAAAATCACATGTTATCATCACCAAAAAGAGACATCTTTAGGAAAAAATAATAAAAACCCGATGCTGCATAGATAGTTCTAGTTATCTGTTCAATGGCAAAAGGCAAGCACTTAAGGTCTTCAGCTCCAATCTTTTGTTCATTTCTTACTGCTGGAATTTCATATTCATCCCTTCTTGTTGGATGACTAAACCTTATAATATTTCACTGAAATATTCTGAAAAAGATAATTTGGAAGAGGTGATAAGCCTACATTTACTCAGCCTGGCCCTGCTCAGCCTCCAGAAGGGACGAATTCTCAGGTGGTGGATCAGCTGCTTTTGTCTCTTTGCCATCTTGTGGTTTAGGGTTTTCTGGGCCTCTGCATCAGTAATTGAAGTTGTGTCAGTACCGACATTGAGGCTTTCAGGTGGCTGCTGACCTTGGGTCTCATCTCCTTGATTTTCCTTATCTTCTTCATTGCCGTCCTCTCTAGGCTGTCTTAGATGTGGAGGGTCCCTGTGGAATCGTGGTCTATAGCCCCAATACACATTCTGCCTCACTGGTCTATCTTGTTCTCCTACACCCTGGTTGTCAGCACCCTCCATCACTTCTCCCTGCACAGGAGGGTTGGAATACTGTAGTCGACACTCATAGGGTCTCCTCGTGGATTAAGGTGGGAACCCTGGCCAGTGGGAGGGCAGGCACTGTTGGGCCTGGCCTTCAGGATCACTCTCTCATCCCTCATTCTTTTTTTAAAAATATATTTTTATTGATTTCATAGAAGAAAGGAGAGAGAGAGAGAGAGAGGGAGAGAGAGAGAGAGAGAAACATCAATGATGAGAGAGAATCATTGATCAGCTGCCTTCTACATGCCCCACACTGGGGATAGAGCCTGAAACCGAGGGATATGCCTGACCAGGAAATGAACCGTGACCTCCTGGTTCATAGGTTGACGCTCAACCACTGAGCCTCGCCGGCTTGGCTCATCCCTCATTCTTTTCCCCACTCTCACTTTTCCGGTAAGTCTGCTGGTAATTGTGTGGAGGACCCCTGCCACGTGGGTAGCGTCTGTAATGGTTCCAGTCTGCTGCATATTTACGGCCTTGCACTGGAACTCTACCACCAGGGCCTGTAGCACTTGCCACCTCGTACCCTTTTCTCCTTCAACAATATCAAACTCCACAGTCTCTCCATCTCCTCTACTGCAAAGGTACTTCCTGGGGTTATTCTTCTCTATGGCAGTCTGATGTACCAATACATCTTCCTTGATGTCATTCCTATTGACGAAACCATATCCATTTTTTACATTGAACCATTTTATTGTTTCCAAATCTTCCCTGCAAAGACCTTCTTGTCCCCACCTGCAGGCACCGCTGATGTGAGGCTGTCCAGGTCAGCGCTCCCTGCCCCACTGCCCTGTGCTGTCAGGCTTGGTGTCAGCAGTGCTGAGGGAGTGGGGGCGGTGGGCGGCTGCTGGGTCTCCACTCCTCTGCTCTTGGTTGCTGTGATGGTGACCTGGGCCAGCTGCATAGCTGGGCAGCTGCTGCTCTTCTCCTGGTGTGATGGTAACTAAGCCAGCAGGGCTGCATGGGGCTCTTTGGGGTCCATTCTCCACCCCCACTACTGATCAAACTCAATTTTAAGTACTTCTCTTTACTCTTCTTGCAAGCTAATAAGTTAGACTGCCACAGTTTCATGATCCTGGTAAAAACCATACGACTCTTGGACCAGCTAAAAAGAACTCTATCACTCAGGGCAATTGCAGAAGCCAGAATGTCAGCGTTTTCCTGTGCCTGTTCCATGAGTCCCAGCTCCCAGAGGGAGAACTAAGAGGGCCAGACGAAACCTGCACACACAATGGGTTGAATTACCGGAGAAGAAACCTGAGCTTAGAGAACTTGAATAGTTTATGACGCACAGTTAGCTTTCCTGTCTTAAAGAGTTATTATCTTTAGTACATTGAACAATATAGTAAATCTGGCCCTTGCTCTGGAGAGAAACCTTGGTCTATCTTCCAAACTTTTTATTCACTCAAATATTCTGGAAAAGATAGTCTGGAAGAAAGCAACCAATGCCTCCACTCATAAGACCTGAGAAGCACAAGAAACCACGAGAATCAGCTCCCACATGCATAGATCTCACCCAACTCAGTGGGTGCTCAGTATTTTCTTACGGAATGGATGTTGAATGGATGCCCAGAATAAAATTCATAAATATTTTGTGATAAACAACACAAATTAGTTATTTCATGAGCTGCATTAACTTCCCACACACTGCTATTCTTCCACACACAACTTCTATATAAGCCACGGCTAGTTATTTGTAGTTTCTAGAATTTGATATGATTGCTTACTCCCTTGTGGGTTTTATGCATGATAATCCATCTGTCTGAAATATCTTTCTTCCTCTTGTATGCCTGAAAATCTCCTAGATATTTCTAGGGGCCATGTAATGTACTTCCTAGTTAAAAAGATAAAATGGACATAGATATGTGCATTAACTTTCCACTATAATTGGTAATAATCTTATGGAAAATTATAAAAATCTGACAGAGTTAAGACAGTAGCACTTATTACATTATGATGTATGTTTTCCTCTTTTGTTGGAGATAAGAGTATCTAACATGTAGTCTATGCTAATAGAAGGATGGATAAATGAGAAAATTACATATTTTTATATTATTAGGTCCTGAGATATGCTGATGCCATACAATGGATGGATTCACAATTATTTTTTTATTTATTTACACCAGTAATTATCTTTAATGTTGCATTTGACATGGATGTTTACATGTTCCAGAAATTATTTTGGCAGGTAAAAAATATTCTTTTCCAATAATATCATTCACTAATGAGCCACCACATTTTATCTATGTTTAAATTTTTAAAAATTTTGCTCAAAATTAAGAAACAAAGAAGAAAGGGGGAAAGTACAAGGTGTTAAATAATTAAAATAAACTTTATATTTTAATTAATATGCTATATCTTGACAAATGTCTAGTTAACTGAAGTATCAGGAAAAATAATTATGGGGAAAAAAGTAATCCTGAAAATCTGAGTGATAGAACTAACACTAGTTATGATTTTATCTCTGACATGCTATAAGAGAGCTATTGTGAAATCTATTAGCTCTAGTAAAATAAATTTATTAATAAAAGTGATGTTTTAAATACTCTCTTTCTAAAACTTCCCACACCCACATGGAGAAGAAAAAGACAGAGAAGAATATTTACAGAAACATCTATAACTCTAATTTACAAACTGTTGCGATTTTTTTCTAATTATGTGAGATTTTGACCTCATCAAGAAAAGACCTTGAGGCAAAATACTCCAGATCTTAAGCAGGGGTGCATTTCTTTCAAATTAACAAAAACAATTTTATAAATATAAGGCCATTACCTAAACTATATTAGAAGCAAAACTATTAAAACAATGTATACTTGAAAGAGTCTAGAAAAATGGAGGTCATACAAATGACCCAAAAAAATGAAATAAAAAAGAATCTATATATAGAAAAGCCCAGCAACTGAACAGTGGAATGACCAGAACGACTGGTCAACCAGTCACTATGACATGCACTGACCACCAAGGGGCAGATCCTCAATGCAGGAGCTGCCCCCTGGTGGTCAGTGTGCTCCCACAGTGGGAGCACTGCTTGGCTGACTAGGATGAGCAGCGCAGCCACTCAGAAAGTGGGTCCACAACCACTTGGCTGACCAGACTAGAGGCGCTCCCACAATGGGCCAATCTCCATAGGCCACGCCCCCACCGGTGCATGAATCCATGCACTGGCCTCTAGTAGAGATATAAAAGTAGTTTGGTCTGGTGATTTCTGCCTATCTGTCTCCTGAGTCTGTTCAACTCTGGAGGTCAGCTGAGGCAGGAGGATGGAGCTAGATGGCTGAAGGGCCCTGCTCATGTGTCTGTTGGTTGGTACTAGAAGTGTTGGCTTTAGGCAATAGGTGTCACTGCCACACATATATCTCATCATCTAGGAGGTTATTTCAGGACTAGAGGCCTGGAGCACAAAATTTGTGCACAGGGGGGCAGTCCCCTCAGCCCAGCCTGAACCCTTTCCCAATCCAGGACCCCTTGGGGGATGTTCGATTGGGCCTAAACTGGCAGTCGGACATCCCTCTCACAATCCAGGACTGCTGGCTCCTAACCGCTCGCCTGCCTGCCTGCCTGATCACCCCTAACTACTCTGCCTGCCTGCCTGATGGCCCCTAACCGCCTCTGTCTGCCTGTCTGATTGCCCCTAACTACTCTGCCTGCCTGCCTGATGGCCCCTAACCACCTCTGTCTGCCTGCCTGATCACCCTTAACCACTCGCCTGCCTGCCTGATCACCCTTAACCACTCGCCTGCCTGCTTGCCTTAATGCCCCTAACCACTTGCCTGCCTGCCTGATCACCCCAACCCCTCTGTCTGCCTGCCTGCCTGATTTTCCTTAACCACTCACCTGCCTGCCTGATTGCCCCTGACAACTCGCCTGCCTACTTGATCATCCCTAACCCCTCTGCCTGCCTGCCTGATCCCCCCTAACTGCCTCTGCCTCAGCCCCCACCTCCACAGCTTTGTCCGGAAGGATGTCCGGAATGACTCCTGGAAGGTCGTTTGGCTGGCAGGTCTAATTAGCATATTATGCTTTTATTATTATAGATTCTTCATGGTGGGTGCAGAGTCTCAGACATCCATCAATAGGAGAGAGAAAGCTGGAATTTGCTAGTGCTTTTCAAGTTTCTCCTTGCATCATATGTGCTCTTAACTCCTTTTAGCCAAAATGAACCACATGACTGACTCAAAGTCAGAGTAGGAGATAACCATGCAATGGTGTGGCTCCAGGAAGCAGAATTGCTGCTGCCACTTTGGTAAACAACATGCTATGTGATTTATTGAGGTATCAACCACAGCTATGTGGTGGAAGGACAAGGATTTGGGCCTCAATCCGCTTGTCTCAGAGCCTATTTTAATGTATTCCTCCAAACAGAAGTTAGTAATATAACAATCCTGGCCACTAAAACCTTAGAAATAAAAACTTACCCACCCTAGAAGTAACTGTTCTATGGGGCCTTTATTTTTTCTCACTATCCATCAAGCTTTATCCAGAGAAGACCCCTCTGAGTAGTGCCACATAAGTACTCTATCATGGTTCTGCCACCTCTAAAATTGATTTAAAGATGTATGATCAACTGACTTAACCCAAATCACTCAGCACTAGCACCTGCACCAGGCCTCCTGTGCTAGAGTCCAGTGCTCACTCCCTAATTCATTTTGTATGAGTGTCTCTTAGAAATAATCAGAGAGAGCTAAGTAATCAGAAGGCAGTAAGAGCATTTCACATCATTATTATGAAATCACTAGAGCCCCGATGCATGAAGATTTCTGCAAGAATGGGCCTTCCTTCCCCTGGCTGCCAGCATCACCTTCACTCCGGCCAGAGCCACCTTTCTGCCTTCCCATGATACCCAGAGGCCTGGAGCTGCTGGGCCGGTGTGGAATGCCTGCAATGGTGATGACACAAGCATCCCACCCTGCCCCTGGCTGCTCAGAGCCTGTGTATGCAAATTAACCTGCCATCTTTGTTGGGTTAATTTGCATACTCAATCCTGATTTGCTGGTAGGTGTCACGAAGGTACGGTCCATTTGCATCTTTCTCTTTTAGTGTAGATTATAATTGCTCTTTTATTATTTTTAAGTGAGATAATTGTCATGTATGTAACATTATATTAGTTTTAGGTATGTAAATAATGATTTTATATTTGTATATATTTTGAAGTGACCATCAAAATAAGTCTAATTAACATACAGATACGCAATGTGGCAGTATTAACTATAGCCACCATACTGTATATTGCATCCCCATGATTTATTTATTTTATAATTGGAAGTTTGTACCTTTTGAGCACTTCACCCATTTCACCAACCCCCCTCTGTCAGCCTCTGACAACCATCCATCTGTTCTCTGTATCCATGAGTTGTTTTTTCTTTTGGAGTCCACATATAAGTGAGTTCATATGCTATTTGTGTTTCTTTGTCTGACTTATTTTACTTAGCATAACGTCTTAAATGTCTATCCATATTGTCACAAATGGCAAGATTTTCTTCTTTTTGTTAAGGCTAAATAATATTTCATTATATACATATATATCACATTTTCTTTACCCATTCACATTCATCCATTGATGGACATTTAAAGTTGCTTCCATGTCATGGGTATTGTAAATAATATTTCAATGAACATGGGTGTGCAGTTCTGAATTCTTATACAAATTTCAGGACAATCATATTTTCCCAAGTCCATTTGGGAATAAAGTTGATAAGTAGACATCACAGGTAGAATATGGAAAAGTAGAAGGTGATGGTGGGAAGGCAGAAGGTAGGTAGATTTTTCAGTCTTAAAATAACAGAATTTTTATTTTCAAATTTTCTATAGTCCTCTGCTATTTCCCTACATTTTTTCTGTTATCATATTTTCTCTCTTTTTCTTTTTTGACACCTTTTTTAAACTTGTGTTCATTTTTTTATGTTATAGACTATGTCTCAGTTTTTATGCATAGTCAAATGTGTATGCATGTATGAGTATGCATGTATTTAGGGTATGTATGTATATACCTCACACATACATAGCTATATTTAATAGCTTTATCAAGAAAATTAAAAGTTTCTTTTTTTAATTATAATATGGTATTTCTCGGGTCCTAAGGATCTCATTGCAATATATGCCTTTTATTTCCAGAGTTGCAAGCACATAGTTATTAAATAAGATAACTTAAATTTTCTGTTGATGGATTGCATGTGATTGTACATCTTTAATAAACATGCTGGTCTGCTTTTTAAAAGTCAATATAATTTTTCTATCTGTAAAATTTATTTGCAGATAATTTTAATTACAATTCCTGGATTTTGTATCAATTATACCTTAATTCTTTGGTATCTGACATCTGTGAATAAATTACATTTGAGAACCACCCCATGGTTATTATTTTCAGCTATCCTTTTGAGTTCAGATCCCATGCTGACTGCAGCTGCTATAAGAGACCTTGGTAGGTATATTTTTCTCCCTTCCTATATTTAAAATATTATATTCTATATTTAAGTTGTCTATTTTTAAGATCTGTTGTTCACTGCTTTTCATGATGTGAAGTGTGTCACTGGGGCATTGGGACTGAACATAGAAATTTGGGTGATGATGCTTAGAACATAATAAAATGCAAGTGATGGGCTTACTTATTATATATGTTTAAAGTCTTATATTCAATTATGGAATAGATCAGGGGATTATTTGGAATCCTTGACTTTATACATGCTTCTACCTTGTACCAACAGAGCAGTTCTGGTGCTTTACAACATTGCAAATACTATATTTTGGTGACATTTGGATTGCCCAACACCTCTTTTCCTTTGAAAACACTGTCATTAAGATAATGCCATTTACAAAAAAAAAAAAAAAAAAAAAAAAAAAAAAAAGCCTTTGAGTCAATCTCACCATTTGAACCAAAAGCCTGAGAAGTACAAAACAATAAAATCACTAATCATACAGTATTTCAGTGTGTACTATTTTGGAGAACACATATATATGTAAAAGTAAAATACCAATATAACCCATTGAAAATGTGAGAGCCTTATTCAAGAAAAACAAAAACCTAATTTGTTTTTCCCCAGGCACTTTTTAATAATAAGAACTAGAGCATTTGTTTTAAAAAAGAATTTGTGTGTGGTGCACGCATGCATGTGTGCATGCAGATACATGTATGCCATGCGCATGTGTACGCGGGTGCACACACACTTTTATTTTATGGCCAGATAAAGGGGAAAGAGCTATCAGAGGCAGGTAGAAATAGAGTAGGGGAGACACATCAAGTGTATCTATATGAATAAAGGGAATCCAAGTCTTCAAAACAAGAAGATTAAGAGTGTGAGGTAAACTTTAGAAGGAAGTGCCAGCATTATAAAGTATCCTTGCCTCTATGGGACTCTGTGAGTGCCAGCCTCTTTCTATTCAAAAGATTTGGGGGAGTTCTTTTCTACCTGAGAGCATTACACATTTCCCTTAACTTTATAATCTGACTAGAGCCCCGGTGCATGAAATTTATGCATGGGGGCAGGGGTCCCCTCAGCTCAGCCTGCACCCTCTCCAATCCGGGACCCCTTGGGGGATGTCCAACTGCCAGTTTAGGCTCAATCCCAGCGATCAGGCCGTAACCAGCAGTCAGACATCCCTCTTACAATCTTGGACCGCTGGCTCCTAATTGCTCACCTGCCTGCCTGCCTGGTTGCCCCTAACTGCCTCCTGCTGCTGGCCAGGTCACCCCAAACTGTCCCCCTCTGCCAGCCTGGTCACCCCTAACTGCCTCCCCTGCTGGCCTGGTCACCCCCAACTGAATCCCCTGCCAGCTTAGTAGCCCCTCACTTCCCCCCTGCCAGCCTAATTGCCCCCAACTGCACACCCCCTGCTGGCCTGGTTGCCCCCAACTGCACACCCCCTGCTGGCCTGGTCATCCCCAATTGCTACCCCACCAGCCTGGTTGCCCCCAACTGCCCCCCTGCCAGCCTGGGGGCATTAGGGTTAATTTGCATATTACCTCTTCATTATATAGGATAATCTAGTTAGTATTACACTGGTTTCCTGGCCTGCCATTGTTGAATTTAAAATATTTTTGGGTTAATTAGCAGGGTTATTTTTGTAAATTTTGGCCATTTTGCCATTACTATTGGAACTTTGTTTTTCTCTTCACATTATATCTCTTAAAAAATAAATAATTTTTCTCTTGAAAATATTTTTGCCTGAGTTTTCAAAGCAAGATTTTTACATTTTTAAATTTTATTCTTAAAAAAAGAAAGAAGAAAATCTGCCCAGGCTTATGAGTAGAGCACATGAGTACATTCACACTGTCTTGAGCTTTTTCTGGTCTGTTGACTCCTCTTATGCCCCCAAGTCTATATTTTATTTCCAAATATTCACATTTTGTTATAGTTCTATTTTCTTTTATTTAATTAAATTTTATTGGGGTGACATTAGTCATCATGGACATATAAGTTTCATGTGTGGATAACTAATTTACAAAATATGTATATAGGGACATGTGCCCACCACCCAAAGTCAAACCTCCTATCTCCTCATATTAAGACCCTTTTCTCCCCTCACCCTCCTCCCTCTGGCAACCAGCACACTGCTGTTTGTATTCATAAGTTACAGTTTTATATTCCACAATAGAGGCCTGGTGCATGACATTCGTGTACTTATGTGTGTATGTGTGTGGGGGGTTGTCCCTTAGCCCAGCCTGCACCCTCTCACAGTCCAGGAGCCCTCAGGAGATATCTGACTGCTGGCTTAGGCACGGCTTGTGACTGAGCAGCATTCCCCCTGTGGGAGCATACTGACCACCAGGGGGTAGCTCTTACATTGAGTGGGATTGGGCAGAAACCAGTTCTCCGACATTCCCTGAGGGGTCTTGGATTGCAAGAGGATGCAGGCCAGGCCGAGGGATCCCACTGGTGCACGATCAGGGCAAGGGAGGGACACAGGAGGTTGGCCAGTCATGGGGGGACCACAGAAGGGCTCTAGGGAATGTTTGGCCCATCTAGCTCAGTCCCGATTGGCCGGACACTAGCAGCAAGCAAACCTACCAGTTGAAGCGTCTGCCCCTTGGTGGTGAGTACACGTTATAGCGAGTGGTTGACCGGTAGACTGTCTGCCACCTGGTGGTCAGTGCACATCATAGAGAGCGGTTGAGCTGCCTTAGCATATCATTAGCATATTACGCTTTGATTGGTTGACTGGACCACTGTATGACCAGACAACCGGACACTTAGCATATTAGGCTTTGATTATATACTAGAGGCCCGGCGCACGAAATTCATGCACTTGCGGGGAGGTGGGGTGTTCCTCAGCCCAGATTGTGAGAGGGCGCCAGCCAGGCCAAGGGACCCCACTGGTGCATGACTGGGGTCAGGGAGGGATGCGGGAGGTTGGCTAGCTGGGAAGGGCTCCAGGGCGTGTCTGGCCCATCTCACTCAGTCCCAATCAGCCAGCCCCCAGCAGCAAGCTAACCTACCAGTTGGAGCATCTGCCCCTGGTGGTCAGTGCATGTCATAGCAAGCATTTGAGCAGCCTTATCATTTCATTAGCATATTACGCTTTGATTAGTTGAATGGCCGACCGGATGACCAGATACTTAGCAAGCATATTAGGCTTTTATTATATAGGAGGATATGAGTGAAATCATAGAGTTCTTAGCTTTTTCTGTCTGACTTATTTCACTTCACATAATGTTTTCAAGGTCCATCCATGTTGCAGCAGAAGCGGTATAGCCCTACGGGAGCCACAGAGGCTCAAAACTATGGTTCTATTTTCTAAAATAAAATAACTATACAAAACTATCAGGTTTTTCTGAGTAACAAACAACTCCAAAACATAGTGGCTTAAAACAATAATTATGTATTATTTCTCGTGAGTCTGGCAGTTCTGGTGATATGAGCTGGGCTCTGCTGATCTCAGTTAGGCTCACTAATAAATCTACTGTCAGCTGGAGGGTCATCTAGACACTGAGTGATCTAAGATGTCCTCACCTAGGAGGATCAATGTTTCCTCCAAGTATTTCTCACATCCCTCCAGTAGTGTAGCCAGGAAATGCTGCCATCTTGGTGACAGGTGTCCAAGAGAGAGGAAGCAGAAGTATTTCTCAAGCCTCTGCTTGTATCATTACATGACCAAACAGACTGGATCTCTTCAGTGAAAGAGAAACTGCAAAGTCTTACAGCAAAGGGCATCAATGCAGGGATGGGTGAAGAAGTGAACCATCAAGGCAATTGAGCTTCCACAAGGACAGACTGCCTTGCTTTTCTTCTCTTCCAACAGCATACTTACTGTATTAGGTTGTGATCACAGCTGTAGAGTGGTTGGTCTACAGGAAGGGCTTTTGCCATGCAATGTTTCCTTCCTGTGGGAATTTGGAAAATCATCTAAGTTGCTCCAAGTTATAGTTTTGTCACAATAGACACATTTAATAGCACAGAAAGATGATAATTAATGGCTCTCTCAACTTAGAATATAATAATAAATGAAGGAAAATTAGGATCAAAATAGATAATAGCAAGGTGCTCTCCATTCATGGAATTTGATTTCTAAAACCACTAAAAGGAATGTTTAGGAAAATCAGACAATTTGTGTTAAAGTGAGAGTATCTGGGCAATTGCCTTAACCCTTCACTAGGTACAGTGTTATAAAGTCTTGGTTTATGAATTTACTTTATCTTGTCATTGTTTTTTGTGTTGCCATAAATACGTGATGTAAGTATTTATATAGGCCAAATCACTGAATTAAAAAAATAATGAATTTCATATGCTTTGAAAGAAGGAATGAGAGCCCTAGTTGATTATCTCAATTACATCAACCATAATAAAGCACAGTTAATTTGGTACTTAATTATGATGGTCTAGACTTAAATGTAATTATATATTAACTTGCAGTTAATATATAATTACATTTTTTTAAAGAGAGTTTTCAAACATGACTAAAGTTTAAGTATGTAGTAAAAGTATGCGATGCATATCCATAGCTAAGAATATTCTTTTACTTAGTGAAATTTTATTTTCTTCACCTAAAATATTTTTCCTTCCATAGGTCTTTCTAGGGGCCTCATCAACTTAATTAATGGAGAAAGTCTGATAACCTCTATAATGTCTTATAATATGTTTACTAGTATCATGGATTTTAACACCGACCTGAAAAGTATGAACCATTCCTTAGGTAAGGACCTATTTTTTAATTTATCTTTATTGTTGAAAGTATTACAGATGTCCTCTTTTGTTCCCTCATTGACCCCTCATCCCTTCTCTCTACCCCCTAACCCCAGGCCTTCACTGCACTATTTTCTGTGTCCATGGATTATGCATATAAGTTCTTTGATTAATCTCTTCCTGCCCCTCACCCCTTTCCTCTGAGAATTGTCAGTCTGTTGCATGCTTCCACGTCTCTGTCAGTTTATTTTGTTCATTAGATTCCACATATAAGTGAGATCATGTGATACTTGTCTTTATCTGACTGGCTTATTTCATTTAGCATAATACTTTCCAGAAAAGAATCTTTTATTGCCTGAAAACTGACATCGATTTTGTAATATCTTATCACAAATTATACTTGTACAAGCAAAATAAGGAGTATCAGTATAGTGTCTTACCTTTTAAAAAGCACTGCATGTATTTACAAAACGTGTTCCTTATTTAATAGTAGTTGAAATTTTATTGTGAGGTGAGTTGGGACTTTCATGAGGATCCTTATAAAAGCAGCACTCCTCCACAGGCCTAGGCTGAACCATTATACTTGACAGTAAGAATGAGAGCTGTTGATGTGTTGAAGATGAACTCAGAAGATAAGCCAGGTAGTGAGTGCATTCACCAGTGATGGGAAGAGGCAACTTTCCTTCCCTTTCTCTTGGTGTTACAGAATTTACCAGGTGATCGAAAAATACACAGGAAGAGAGTACTTAGAGATTCAGGATAAACCCATTTATTTTCAGCTGTTTCACATGTACTAGTACAGTGACTCAGGGTGTCAGTTCTCCAAATCCTGAGGAAGCTTTCCCTTTATACCCTTTGGCTTCTTTGTCCCCCAAATATGGATGAGACTTCCGGACCTTTCGTGGGCTTTGCAAAAAGCCCTGTGTGTTGGGATGGGGGACATGAGACCACACCTAAAGGCCTGGCCTGGAGCCAGTGCTGATAACCCCCTCTGGGGGTTGTGTATGGTTCATGGTTTATGGCCTCTATAAAATGGGAGTATTTAGGTAAATAGGTCTTGCAAGACCGGATAATTAAGGAAGGGGCAGTGACTTGATTATAGGCTAACAAGAATGTGCATTAGGGATACTGATTAACTAGGTACAGAGTCAGGCTGCTAGCCTCCTACATTCTTTCACAAATGGAGTTATCGGCTAGCAAGAGGGTGCATTAGAAGGCAGGTTACTGGCACAGATTCAGATTTAGATGGCTGCCCAATGTATTTTTATCTTCCCCATCATTGGGACCATGTCCCTGCAAGCAACATAGAAAGCTGTCAGCACAAGTGTGAGTTATGTAGTCATCTACAAGGCCTGAAAGCAGTGCTTGTAAGCAGAGAAACTGCAAGGTGCCCATGAGCTCATTCAACACATTCAGGGAGTCCTGAACCATACGTATTTTTTTCCTTTGTAATATGTATGTGTGTGTGTGTATAAAATAAAAATGAAATAAGTGTAATTATCACTCAGGATAAAAAATATAGTGTTACCAGTGCATCCAAAAGTATCTTATGTGCTTCTCTCTGATCAAAACCCAATACCTTCCTCCTAGAACAGTGGTTCTTAGAGAGTCGTGTCTGAGTAGGGGGGAGGAGGTTCATAGGACCCTTTGAGGTTGTCTATAAAGTCCAATATTTTTATATAAATACTGCTAAGAAGTTATTGATCTTTTTTACTGTGTTGCCATTTGCACTGATTTTGGAAGAACAGTGATTACAGTCTTCTGGAGAAAATTGCTGATGTGTAGTTATTCCACTCACTGGATGTCTTCCGTGTTCCAAGGCCTTCTGCAGCATTATCTCATTCCACCTCCCTATCTTCTTGGGGGGAAAAAGTGTTTAGGGGGTGCTTCCAGACCTCATTCTAGTACATCAAGGGGTCTGTATGATGCCAAACAATCAATTATGTTGAAATGGGATTTTTTCTGCTCCCCCCGTCCCCAGAAATTAAGCATAACCCAAATTACCTTTCCAAACACTCAAAAAGTTTAGCCACCATTGCTTTCCCTGTCCCTGGAGAGTACTTTATTGCTGGGCAGCCAGAGACTCTGTTTATTTCTATGTTGACTCATCATGCCTTACATAATAATAATCAATGCCTAAAACTCAGAATTGAAGACTATTTTTCCCCAAGACCCATTTATGGGACCATTATCCTCTCATGTCTTCTTCAAGGGATCAGGTCCACATGATGGACAATTATTCTACTTGGTCAAAAGAAGCACTCACCTTTAGTTTTTCTCTGTATCAAATTAGTTTACCCAGGCCATGGCAGCTTGGAACATCTGTGGTGAACCTAGAACCCCAATTTAGCACAAGAGGGTACATCCTCTAAAATGCTTCATGTATGTTATCTATGGTGTGTGAGAAAGCCAAATACCACACACATACAAACTCTTCCAAAATTTGAGTATAAAGGAAGGTGACCCAATATAGTAATCAGGGACTTTCACCATAAAACTTGCTGCAGATAAGACCTTCCTGAAAATGGCTCAAGTTATTTACAAAAAAAAAAATCTATATTCAGAAGCATCTTAAAAATTCAAGGACCACCCTTTGAAGAAACTGAAAAAATTTAAAGAAGTACAGTTTTCCATACCGGGCTTCATTTAAGATATTAAATATTGACCACAAAATTTCAAGGAACTGTCAGAGGTGACATCTACAGACTAATCAAGAGAACTTTCTTGATATTATATTCACTAGAAAGAAAAAAAAGTAAAAGTAAAAGGAAGGTACTGATGTGGAAGTTCATTCATTCATTAATCCAACAATTATTTATTGATATGTACTCAGTTATAGTTCTTATTTAAGGCCCTGGTGATTCAGCCATGACCATAATAGTCCTGCCTTTCATAGAACTTGCCTCATAATTTTTATAAAAATCAATGGAACACAATTTCGCATTTGTTTAGGTTTCAGAGAAGTAAAAATTGTAAACAATCACCCTACTAAAATATAATAGTAACAACTATAAATAATAAAAGCTCTGTTATTTTCTTAGCCTTTAGTACTTTCTCTGAATTTTTAATAGTTTTGAAAGAAAAAATTCCTTTAAGAAACTTAATAAGCTTTACTGATATTTCATTGTTATCTATTGACACAATTGTGAATAATTTTCACAGTAATTATCTTAATAACTCATTTGAACAGTTGCTTTATCTTTGAAGTTAGCACATGTTTCATAAGAGGAAAAAATTAAGAAAATTTATTACACGCCGAATTCTTACCTTTTCCAACTTGAGTGTTAAAAGTTTAAGAACATTGTAAGACATAATAGATTTGTTTTAAGGCTTTTCCTGGCCTAATAAATCAGTTCAGTAACATTTTACTGACTAAAAGCTATTTTCCTTTCGTAAAGGAGAAAGCAATTTTTATACTGGGTCTTTTAACTCCAGTTCCCTGCATCCTTGTTAAACCAGAGTAGTCCTCTCTTGTTTCAATTATAGGAGGTGCTAGAATCCCAAAATTATCAAAGTGGCTAAATTCATGCCTGGGACTGATTTGAGTTAAAGACTTAGAGGGCCATTCATGAAACTCTCCTTCCACATTCACGCTATCCCTACAGATCTTTCTACTTGGCAAATGTAGAATGCTGAGGCTAAAGACAAAGAGAGAATATTAAAAGCAACAAGAGAAAAGCAGCTAGTTACCTACAAGGGAATGTCCATACAACTGTCAGCTGATTTCTCAGCAGAAACTATGCAGGTCAGAAAGGAGTGGCAAGAAATATTCAAAGTGATGAATAGCAAGGACCTACAACCAAAATTACTCTACATTTAGAACTGAAAGTCAGATAAAGAGCTTCACAGACAAGAAAAAGCTAAAGGAGTTCATCACCACCAAACCAGTATTATATGAAATGCTGAGGGGATTCTTTAAGAAGAGGAAGAAGAAGAAAAAGAAAAAGATAAAAAAATGAACAACAAAATGGCAACAAATACATACCTATCAACAATTGAATCTAAAAATTAAAATAAATGAATAAGAAATCTAATGAACAGAATAAACCGGATATAAAATAGAATCAGGGGCATGGGAATGGAACAGGCCAACAATTCTCAGAGAGAAGGGGGTTGGGAGGATGGGAAGAGATTAAACAAAGATCTTATATGCATAGATGCATTACCTATGGACACAGATAACAGGGTGGCAAAGGCCTGTGGCAGGGCGGGAACTGGATGGAGGAAGGCATGGGGGGGAAAAAGAGAGACATCTGTAGTAATCTCAACAATAAAGATTTAAGAAAAAAATTTTTTTAAGTGGGCAGGACTTTCTTACCCACTGGCATACCTGATTCCAGCAAAGGAGTATGTCAAAGTCTTAGGCTTCCTAATTTTCAGGGGAGGGCATCATAATGACTTTACAAAGTCATTTGGCAAAACATAGCAATATTAAAGATGTAACTATCCATTAGTGCATAACTGAACTTCTGGGGCCTAAGGAAGTAATCAGAAAAGTAAAAATCAATTATGTACAGAAATATACACTGCAGCATTATGTATGAGGGGGAAAACTGGAAAAGGTTAAATGTCCAACAGTAAGGAACCAGTAAGTTGGCAGGCGAGGACAATGGAGGAGATACATTCTGCATTTCCTCAGTGGCTTATGTTGGATCTAGAATATAAATGACATGAATTTAGAGACTTTCTACCTCTTGCGCATTACTGCATCTCCAAAATTTATTGGACTGCTTGGCACTGAATAAATGTATATTTCTTAACGGAGACTGAAAGAAGTTCTTACACTAAACTGACTGACTTTTATAAACTTGTGTGGCTTTCAGAATTTGAGAATAGAAATATGAAAACATCCTACATCTACCCTACAGGATATGAATGAGCTATTTTTAAAGATAATGACAAAAAGAAAAGCTAATTTAGTCAGAGTATCACTCAAAATTAAGTGAGTTCTATTAACTTTTTAATTTTCTCCCCTTTCTTACAGCACGTAGCATCGTGACTCCAATATTGTCATATTATATAGCAAGTTTCTTGTTTGGAATTCTCAGTGCAAAACTGGTTCAATTGTGGATGTCTACTGTTTTTGGTGATGATATCAACCATATAAGTCTCAACTTTTCAAATCTGTACCTCATCTTTTTTATTTGTAAGTGAGGAGCCTATCCCTAAAATTAAATCACATAGAAAAATTAAAAATAAAGATATCAAAAATTCACAATAGACATACCAAGCAAAAGTTAGCTTAAAAACAATTTAACTGATCTAGAATGAATCTTTTTGTTAAAATAATCTATCAAAAGGGACAAAAATGTTAGTATCTATACAACAGAAAACAATTTGCCAAAATATATAAAGGCAATATCATTATTAAGCAGGAGAATTTGACAAAACTCATAATTACAATGAGTATTCTAACATGACTTTCCCAGATAATTTCATAGCCAATTGGAAAAAAAATAGTATGCTATAAAAAGTTTTAAATAAAAACTTAAATGTGGGATTCATAAGATATGTAGAGTTTTCCTTTCTAAAACATAATGCATATCCTTTACATATACCTGAAGACCATTTACAGAAATAAACTAGACTACAGAACTTTTCAATAAAATTCTAAATCCACAATGCAGTTAAATACTAACTACAAAAGGACCATCTTAAAAATAATCATTCTAACTGCATGACATTAAATATACTTTTCTTGGTAACTCATATTATAAAATTCATTGTTAATCCATTTATCACCACTTTCTTCTCATGGAAGCATGGCAGGTATTGGTAATTAGCTATATCACTATTTGCCGACACAGCCTCAGAATCATGTTCAACCCAGTTCTTCAGATGGCCCTACAAATGATTTGAAGTTGGCATATGTGACAATACCTAGTCAACAACTTATACTATGTACTTCCATTGCATTTAAGAATAAAACAATGTTGCCTATTCTCATATCCAAGATTAAAAGTTGTTCTGGAAGATCTAGCTAGTAAAATAAAATAAAAGAAAAAATAAAATTTATACATATTTGAAAGAGAAATGGTTACAGTAGTTATGACATTTTAGATTATATGAAAATTTCAAGAAAATAAGCCAACAATGCTTTTTAATAGTTAGTATAAAGTTAATATAAAAAATCAGTACCGTCTTTATAAGTCAGCAGTAACTAGTTAGAAAATATAATGAAATTTGATTCTCTTTACATTGGCAAAAAAAATTATAGAATATCAAGGAATAAACTTACAAGAAATTTGGATCTAAACAGAAAACTATAAAAGTTTACTGAGAGTATAAAATTTGAGTTAATTGAGACAGAAAAAAACTTCTCTTTAGAAGTGCTAATGTAACAGGATTTATTATTTTCATGTCTGAGGAAAGAAAGGCAGAATGTAGGATTTTGAGTTTTCCTAATTACACAGTGAATTAAAGCCAATTACAATCTATTGATGTTACAAGATAAAGTTAATGAATTAATTATTAGAATATGGTCAATCTGTACAAGTCCTTTATCATATACTACTTAAATTGTGCATACCTAATTTCCTGCAAAAATATATCCCAGCAAATATAATTTCCTCTAACACCATTTAGTAAGCAAGCATAACCTCAATATTAAGGGTTATGCCCCCAGGAAATAATAAACATTGTGTCAAAATGTCTCTCACTAAACATTTTAGAAAGTGAAATTCTAGGAAAAAATGTATGAAAACAAGATAGAGTGAATATAAATCTAATGGAAAAGGACTTTCACTCTATCCTGGCTTAATGTTTATATTTTTAGTATCTTTAAGGTAGCCATCATAAATATTTTCCAAATTTTACCATTGCATAATAAGTGACAATGACAGTTCAAGGCTTGAGTGCCTTAAAGCACCTATGTCCACAGGTCCCCCTTCTTTCAGGATTCAAAAATGACTAACGTGTTATTTTTATGGCTTAGGTACCATTGCTAGCCAGAACTAGAGAATATAAAACTTATAATTTTCTACCTCTAAACTAAGAATAATACTGATTTAATGAATTAAAATGCATCACAATCAAACAATAACAAAAATATGTGGCTAGCATATTTTCACTTTTTTGGTTTTGAAATTATACAAAACAATTTAAAGAGGTTATCAGAAAATATTAACAGTGAGAGTAGGCAAAACATAATTATAAGGGGAGATCTTTCTCTACTAGGTAGGAATTAAACACTTTATAAGCCTACAGTTATTAAAATACAACTGTTGTAACAAAGGAATACAAAGTAAACCAAAGAAACAGAAGGTACACATATACCAACTTGATAAATATGACAATATGATAAAAGTGACATATCCACAATATTCTTCAGTATTAAAACAAAAATCATTCTTTTTTATTAACTAGAAAGTGTCTGCTAAACATTAAGTTAAAAAAGAAGCCCAATACAGAACCACATTACTGTAAAATCTCATTGTAGTTTTTATGTGACTTTATTTGTGTGTGTGTGTGTATATGTGTGTACATATATGTATATATATGTATATATATGTATATATATGTGTGTATATGTATATATATATATATATATATATATATAGAGAGAGAGAGAGAGAGAGAGAGAGAGAGAGAGAGAGAGAATGTATGTCACCATGAATGTTCACTGGGTACTTCATTCTTCTCCAAGATATTGATCCAATTACATGAAATTCCTAATTCTATAGCTTGTAAAAAAAAAATCCAGAGATCTCCTTATGATTTCTGAAAATTTCTGGAGTTACCTTCCTTATGATCTCTGCTACCTCTTCTTAAATACCACAGTTTCTGGTTCATAGTAAATTTTACTAAGATGAGGACAAGGAGAGTTCACGGGGTAAGTTACATTATATAGTTCATAGTTCAATGAAATCTAATAGCTACCTCTATTTCCTAACTTTTCTATGTCCTGCTCAATTTTTACCACTTGTCGCCAGCATAAAAATTCATTAAGCACCCTTTAATTCTTGAAGCTGCCCTTTGGGTCTCATTCTCTATTCTCAATTAGTTTATCAAATTATTTCTTCTAGGCAAATATAGCCCTGTCACTAATAGAAATCCCAGTTTAAACTAATTTAGAATTATAACTGGGGTTGTGGCAGTGGAATTCAGGTGTTCTGTTTTTTAAAAATATACTTTATACTGTGCCATATTATTTGAATTCTTTACAGTGATAATATACTACTTTCCTAAGCTGGAGGGGGATATAACTCTACTAGAGCTATTTTTAAAATGTGCTACAGTACTTTAGGCTTTTTAGTCTCCCATAGTAAACGCACCAAAACAAAATGAAACTGGGAAGTAGATTCATATTGGTTTTCTACTGACTCAACTCCCTTAGACCTGTCACCAAATCAAACCATTTCTATTTCCTGCTGTCTCCCAAAAAATAAAGCATTTGAAGTTCGCTAGTATATAAAGAAATGATCAGCTCACTTCCTTTTCATTCATCAGAGCCCCTCTGAAAAAAATTAGACCTGTAGCTGATGCTCTAACTTTACTAAGGCCCATAAAGAGTTTGTGAGCTCCACCTTATTGCCTATGATATAAACCCAAAAGAGTGTAAGGACGTCCAGTATAGACTTTACCACACAATCGGGTGTGAATCTGAGGAGGAAGGAGGATGATGAGTGGTGGTAGTAATTTGTAGTATTATCCAATTGAAACCATGTCTGGTAGCCTCTCTGTACAGTCACTGTACTATCAAGATATTTTCATCCCTGGTAAAATTAATACTTTATATTTATTTCTTTTAAAAAATAGGTGAGCTAGTTGGAATGTCTGGAATCTTTACACTGGCCATTATGGGACTTTTCTTAAATTCTACAAGTTTAAAACCAGGAGTTGAGTCACTACTACTCGAGTGAGTGGCCAGCATATTTTCACTTTGTCTCATACATTAGAAGCCATAAGATTGTAATAATAACTGCACCTACAACTACACGGTAAAGTAAGATACTGATCAGAACTACCCAACTGATAACACGTCCTATAAACTCTGTTGCCTGTGTCTTCTACTCCTCTAACTTTAGGCAAGACTTTTAAGTTCACCTTAAGTTCATGTTGGCTCTATTTCCCCATGAATTCCTTCACCATATACTCAGTAATTTCCAGTCTAAACCACTAGACAAGGTTAGAAATAAGGGAAGGCAAATGAGACACTCATTTCAGGCACACAATTTTAGAGGGTGCCAAAAAACCTCAATAATCAAGATAAATAATGTGTTTAATACAATATTTTGGAGCAAACTAATGCAAAAAAGTCAATGATGAAAATATTAAAATGTTAAATTAAGATAAGATCAATATTACTGATAGTTCCTTTTACCTCAGGCTCCAGTGGAGCTCAGCATGGCACTGACACTAGAGTGTAAGACCAAAATTTAAAAGACCAAATTTTTAAAGACCATAAAGAGATGCCACACAAAGCAATTAAAAGGTCAAGCTAGGGCATTTGAAGAGGGTTAGCAGTGTCATAAAAGAAAGTATGACCAAACTAAAAGTAAGTCTTGTATAAAAAAAAAAATATGGCCAAACTAAAAGCAAGACTTAACTTGAGCAGAAATATACCAATGTGCTCAAGGACACCCAACTGAGGATATATGGAATCTGTGTCGGCCCCAAATAAGGGTGCTTTCTGTAAGGCTCCAGTACAGAGGGTGGGAACTTGACCCACATAACACAATGGCAACATATGTGTTAAAGGAAGCCCTGAACACGATGAGTTTTGGAGTTTGGAAGAATGTTATAGAAGGTAGAATAAATTTAGAAGTCAGAAGCTTAAAAGTATCGGATCTTATAAGATTTTGGAGCACTTCACTAAAATTTTATATCAATTACAATGAAAGCCCGTTGTACCAGCAGCTGGGCAGAATTAATTGGGCCACAGTTGTAGGAATAATTCAAAATGTTACACTAATATTCAACTGTATCTATGGGAAGTGATTATGAAGGCTCCCTTCACCTTCTTGCCCTAAATGAAAGAGAAAGCTGGATCTTCCCTGAAGGCATTAGTTCCTTTGCATACCTTAAGTCATGGTATCTTTCTCACCTGCTTCCCTGGTACTACTGAGCCTAGAGTTGAGGTAGGCTCTGTACCTCAGTAATTTCTATGTCATGGTTTCTCCTCCTTCCCTAGTGCAACCTCGTTTTGAAGCTCGTGACATCACATTATACCCTCTGCCACCTTCTTGGTTGTCGTTATCTCTAGAGCCCTGAGAAGATTCTCCCTTCTCCCCACTCAGTGTGACTTCTCTCCGTTACTCTGTCACCATTCCTAGTGATGTCAGTCAATATACACACAATTGATCCTTTACTCCTCACATTCCAGTTCTTGTACCTCTCTCCTCCTAAGAGCATGTCCACCAGACCCTGCTTCACCCACCCACTTACTTATATGGTCATACAAATAACCACTTAATAATCTCAATTTCAAGAATCTTAGTATCTAAAATATGATATGTATTAGTTTCTACTCTCCAAAATAGTTGAAACCTAAGGTAATAATGGTAAATCCTACTACATCCTATAATAATCTACAGCAGCTCCATACTACTCTTTTAGAGTAGAAGTGTACCATCTCCCATCTTTTCAGCGTTCGCCCCCCAGTACCACAATTCTAACAATTCTGCAAACATGCTGAGACTATAATGCATTTATCTTATGATTTTTTACTGATTCTTACCCACCTCACTTACCCCTTTCTCAGATCATTTCTTTTGTTTTAAAATCATCTAATTTCTCATTTTACTATAAGTTGAAGTTGTTTTAATGGCAAACAAAGTCCTATGATACGTCTCTACATTAACTATGTGATGATTTTTTTCTGCCACTCTCACCTTCACCCACCCTGTTCTAGCTACACTGATCACTTTGCTGTTTCTCAAACATGCCAAACATGTTCCTATCCAGGTTTGTGTCCTTGTGTGTCTGCTCTTGGAATGTGCTTCCTCTACATATTGCATACTCCCCCTACATATGGGCAGAAGTAGCTGCCTCACTTCTTTCATGCTTCTATTAATACATCACCTTGTTAGAAAGAAATTCTCCAAGTAGGAACTATTTCCTTACGATCATGTATAATCTTTTATTCCAAGCAAATTGATATCCCTAAAATATCCAGTCCATAAGTTCTTATCATTCTTCTAAGCTAGTCGCTGTGCTACGTTGGGCAATAAAAATAATACAGATGCCTAGATTTATAGAGTCAAAACCTATGAGGGTGAGAGCATAGCACTTTTAATTTTTAAAAGCTCTCTCCAGCCCAACCAGTGTGGCTCAGTGATTGAGCGTCAACCTATAAACCAGGAGGTCATGATTTGATTCCCAGTCAAGGCACATGCCTGGGTTGTTAGCTTGATCCCCAGGGGAGGTGTGCAGGAGGCAGCTGATCAATGTTTCTCATCATTGATGTTTCTATATCTCTCTCCCTCTCCCTTCCTCTCTGAAATCAATAAAAATATATTTTTTAAATAAACAAACCTCTCTCCAGATAAAAGTTACATACAGATAAAGTTGTAACACTTTCCTACCATGAAAGATCTACATTTATTAGCATAACTCATGACCCCCAAATGAAAGAAAGGGACTTTAAAAAAATATTTAGAAGCTTTTTTGTATGTGCCTGACTTACTGCGTGCACACACACACACACACACACACACACACACACCCAACACACACACACATATCTATTAGATGGGTTTGGGCCTTGGTGGTTTGGCTCACACCACTATGTATCTGATGGAGACTGATTCCTTAGAAAATCTGGTTTTCTCTTTATCAGGTTTCTCTCATTAACTTCTACCACATATAAAAGGTCTTGATAGCTTCTCAATATTTATGGCTTCATTGATTTTATTACATTTTACGGTAATTAACAAGACTAATTTTTGGTATTTGATGACTTTTTTTACAATATTAAGGTTAATTTTTAAATTATGTAATCATTAAACGAGTAGTAAAGTATGACTGATTCATATCTACCACTTCCTTGACTGAATTATCCTACTCAATATTTACAAGTGATTTCCTTAAATGTATGGGTAGGTGAATGTAATGCTTTGAGAAACTTTTTTTGGGAGTGACATGTGTATGGTGCAATGATTGGATTTGCTTTTGATAAGGAAGTCAAAACACTTTAGTCAAAATATTTTAGTGTGTTTTCCTCCAAGTTAATGTTGGATGAAATATTTAAATCCAGAAGGTAGTAGACTTTAAAGTATGGCCACACATATACAAGAAACAGATGATAGCTCTCTGCATAGAATAATAAGCCTAAATTCAGTCATAGAAAAATCCTAGTAATAAAAGGCTAATATGCAAATCGACTGAATGGCGGAACGACCGGTCGCTATGATGCACATTGACCACCAGGAGGCAGACACTCAATGCAGGAGCTGCCCCCTGGTGGTCAGTGCGCTTCCATGGGGGGAGTGCCACTCAGCCAGAAGCCCTGAGCCGGGCTCATGGCTGGTGAGCAGAGTGGTGGTGGTGAGAGCCACTGCCACCTCCACGCAACACTAAGGATATCCAACTGCCAGCTTAGGCCCGTAGGGAGCGGGCCTAAGCTGGCAGTTGGACATTCCCCAAGGGCTCCCGGATCACCGCCCCGCTCCCCCCGCCCCCCAGTCCTCTAATTTCATGCACCAGGCTTCTAGTATTTTGAATAATTTGCCCTAAAATTTACTAGGCTAGAATGTTTCATATTAAAATTTTCTCTGATAATGCCTAGGTACTTTTATTTCTTAGGTGTAGCTCAGAAACAGAGATTTCTTATTAATGTACAGAAGAAAATTTACTTTTAGTGTTGAATTTATTTTTAAGCAAAAACAGTATTCCTTGAGAAGAGGCAAAAATTATCTTTAAAGGGTTTCAGGGGCATTCTGACAACATACGGGTAAAACCAAGCTACAATCCTCTCATAAAATTGTATTCTTGAGCCTTTTTAATCTTTTCAATTATTTTTTAATAGTAGTTGACATTAAAGACATGAAATAAGTTGAAAGGCAACGAGAAATCAGTTTTAGATAGCCTCCTATGGACCCAGCACCCGTACTGGCTTTGAGTGGGCTTTCCCAAGCTGCTCTGTGTGCCGCTGATGAGAACTGGAGCTTTGGGAATGACAGAGTTCTCCTGGGCTCAGGAGCACTTGAATAAACACATGCTCAGAAATATCCAAAGGAAAATCTACAAAGGGAATTCATGGCAATAAAAGATTCATTCACATCTTCTAAGTGCTTTCTAGATTTTAGACAAAGATTTCGTTCTCTCACTATGTAAATCAGACTAACAGTTCAGTATTCCCTTTCAAGATCAATGATTTTAGTTCTTCCTGTTTGATACAAGGACTTAACAGTTAGTATCTTAGAGCATAATTACAACCTAAACATGTCTTTCAAAATCAATCCAAAAAGAAAGACACTAATTTACATTCAGTGTAAACTGGTCAAAATTGCTTTAGAATTGTTTGTTTACTTGCCTTAGTGCAACTTTCTCCCCAGTTAAATTATAAGCTCCTTGAGTGTTTATAAATACTTTGATCTTTACTTTCTTGATAATGCCTAACACAATGCTTCACTCACATATGAGCCTTGCAAGAAATATGTTAATTAACCATAATTAACTGTATTTAATTTTTTCTGAAAATGCAGATTCTGGAATTGTCTAGCATTTGCTGCTTTTCTTATGGTGTTTACTTTTATTGGACTTCTAATTCCTGCACATACGTATTTATATGTATCATTTTCTGATATATACTATTCATTAAATATCTACTTCACACTTATTGTTTTAAGGTAAGAACATCATTTAAAGTTTTCTGTTTATAAAACACTGAGTAAACCTGAAGATATTCTCTTAAATAATAAAAATGTTTCATTCCTTAGAATGAAAATTTGATTCTTAAACTTTCCAAAGAATCATCAGCAAATTAGTGCTTCTCTGTGTTTTTCTGTTTGTTTGTTTTGTTTTCAGTTTTTAACTTCATTTCAAAGCAATGTAAGACCTCTGTAAGATTTTTTAAGATTAGAAAAAAGAAAAAAATTATAATCTTACTACCTAGAGGTAACCCTATTAACATTTGTTCCATTTCATTCAGTAGTTTCTCTTTTTCTCTGAGGGTTCATAAAGTTAAACACCTATCATAAATTTTAAAAATATATATTCTTACTTTATTTGCTTAATATTTCATAACAAATACTTTCCTACTAATCATAGTTGGAAAGAGGTTTTTAAAATCATAAGGAAGTTCTCTTTGTAAATGTCCTTTTTGCTCAAATAATTTTTGTTGGCCTATTTCTAGTGTGAAGAGGCAGAAAAAAGTCTGCCTATGTAGGTGAAAAGGACATGACAGAGAGATAAAAAAACACACACTATAACTGGAGTCTCAGAATTCTGTAATCCCCATCATTCAAACTGTTAACATTCTACTTCCATCTAGGAAAATCAGTTGGGAGTTGATATCAAGTTGGCTAGTGCCAAGTAAATGAAAATTAGTCCCAAATTACCAGATACAATTAGTATAAAATATAGGAATGATATGTAAATGAAAGAAGAAATAGAAATGAGTTGACCAATATTGTGCAGATTCAGTAAGATTTAAGTTTACCAAGAAAAAAAAGAGAACTTTTCTCCCTACTTCTTATTCATTTAATTTACTTTTATTTCTTTTTGGGATCCCAGACAGAAAAAAAAAATAAAAAATAATATATATATATATATATATATATATATATATATATATATATATACACACACACTAGAGGCCCGGTGCATGAAATTCATGCATGGGGGGGATGTCCCTCAGCCCAGCCTGCACCCTCTCCAATCTGGGACCCCTCGAGGGATGTCCGACTGCCCGTTTAGGCCCAATCCCGGTAGGATCTCGCCTAAACCGGCAGTTGGACATCCCTCTCATAATCCTGGACTGCTGGCTCCCAACTGTTCACTTTCCTGCCTTCCTGATTGCCCCTAACCGCTTCTGCCTGCCAGCCTGATCACACCCTAACCACTCCCCTGTCAGCCTGGTTGATGCCTAACTGCTCCTCTGCCAGCCTGTTTGCCCCTAACTGCCATTCACTGCAGGCCCAGTCACCCATAACTGCCCCTCCCCTGCAGGCCTGGTTCCCCCCCAACTGCCCTTCCCTGTAGGCCCGGTTGCCCTCAACTTCCCTCCTCTGCCAGCCTGGTCACCCCTAACTGCCCTCCCCTGCAGGCTTGATCGCCCCCAACTGTCCTCCCTTGCAGGCCTGGTCCCTCCCAACTGCCCTCCCCTGCTGGCCTGATCGCCCACAACTGCCCTCTGTTGCAGGCCTGGTCCCTCCCAAATGCCCTCCCCTGCTGGCCATCTTGTGGTGGCCATCTTGTGTCCACATGGGGGAAGCCATCTTTGACCACATGGGAGCAGCCATCTTGTGTGTTGGAATGATGGTCAATCTGCATATTACTCTTTTATTAGATAGGATAGAGGCCTGGTACATGGGTGGGGGCCAGCTGGTTTGCCCTGAAGGGTGTCCTGCATCAGGGTGGGGGTTCCCTTGGGGTGTGGGGCGGCCTGGGCAAGGGGCCTGTGGTGGTTTGCAGGCTGGCCACACCCCCCAGCAACCCAAGTGGAGGCCCTGGTATCTGGGGTTTATTTATCTTCTACAATTGAAACTTTGTAGCCTGGAGCGGATCCAAGCCTTCTGCTAGCTCCGTGGCAGCAGCCATTTCTGTTTAGGGTTTATTTACCTTCTTTAATTGAAACTTTGTAGCCTGGAGTGGAGGCCTAGGCTGGCAAGGGCAGGTGGAAAGCTTGGCTTCCTCCATTGCCGGGGAAACCCAAACCTCCCTCCTGCTCTCTGTGGCTGTAGCCATCTTGGTTGGGTTTATTTGTCTATTTGTTCCTGATTGGCTGGTGGGCGTGGCTAGTGGGTGTAGTGGAGGTACGGTCAATTTGCATATTACTCTTTTATTATATATACAAAACATCTCAAACTTTTTCTTTTTTGCCTGAAAAAGCACCACCAAAAGTGATGTGGAATTTTCCTATTGCTCACCCTACAGGAAGAAACAAAGAAGATGAATGTCTCTGTATGGAATGCCCTTCGGCCTTCCTTTGATACTATGTACATGAAAGATGTCTTATTTGTCTGAGAGTTGGAAATTCCACAGGGGAATAGAGTAGGGTGAAATGAAAAGAACTTTCTATTACAAGAATAACTTTTAAAAATTTGTTTTGTCTTTTAGACTTCTGGTCTTTCTATTATTGAGCCCTCTTTTGTCTCGACTTGGTGATGGGTTCAGCTGGCGCTGGGCATTCATAATGGTCTGGAGTGAAATGAGAGGTTTGCCTAATGTAACGATGGCCCTCCTGCTTGCCTACTCTGACCTTTCTGTTGGAACTGAGAGGGAAAAATCGCAAGTAAAAGGAAATTTTTTTTTTGAAAACTTAATTAAAATGGTTGTTGTATACTAAAATATGCTTTTAAAATATCTTTATTCTTGAAAGTATCACATATGTCCCACTTTTTCCCCATTGACAACTTCTAGCCTGCCTCTGTCCCCTACCCAAGGCTAAAATATGCTTTTGTGTGGCCACACATATACAAATTTAAAGTTATATGCAAATCAGTTATAGGCAATCAGTCAGGTAGCTCAACCCCACTTGGACTGTGGGAGTGATTTAACTATGATGGCAAGATTGGGCAGAGGAGGAATAACTGGCAACTTCCCTCTTCCACATTCTAGCTTGGGGATCCCTAAATCCCTTCTTCACACTCCTAACGATTAGTTTATTATGAAGGTTGAAGGAATTAAAATACATAAATAATTTAAAATAGTATCTGAGCCTGGCTGGTGTAGCTCAGAGGTTGACCATCAACCTATGAACCAGGAGGTCATGATTCAATTCCCAGTCAGGTCACATGTTTGGATGGTGAGCTTGGTACCCAGTAGGGGGCTTGCAGGAGGCAGCCAACCAATGATTCTCTATCATCATTGATGTTTCTATCTCTTTTTCCTTCTCCCTTCCTCTCTAAAAAAATAATATATGATGTCCTAACAGGTTTGGCTCAGTGGATAGAGCGTTGGCCTGTGGACTGAAGGGTCCCAGGTTCAATTCCGGTCAAGGGCACATGCCTGGGTTGTGGGCTCGAACCCCAGCAGGGGGTGTGCAGGAGGCAACCAATCAATGATTCCCTCTCATCATTGATGTTTCTATCTCTCTCTCTCCCTCTCTCTTCCTCTCTGAAACCAATAAAAATATATTTAAAAAATAATAATATATGATATAAAATATGTACTCAATAAATGTTTTTATTTTTACTTACTCATAATGCCCACTCAAGAACAACAGAAACCTACTCATGATTGACTCTATGGCCTTCTGTAACTATATGAGTCTACATTTAGTGTTGCTAGGAACCAAAACATTTTAATTTCCAATTGGAGTTATGTTCAAGATATTACCCCCAATCTCTCCATAGCAGAACCTAATGGGCATGACTCTTCCTCCTCCTCATCTCGAGGTAAGATCTCTGTAAGGAACTTTTTATGCAGACATCACAGTGCACTTATTACTTTCACTCTGGTTTTTTACATGAATTCCAAGCGTAAAGAGAATAAAGGCAAAGTAGTAATTTCATGTCTAATTAAATAATAGTCCAAACATTTAAAAAACTAAATATGCAAACACTGCTCTTTAAACCAAAATTAGCTATTATTACATGGCTTCCCCTTTCTTTTGAACCTATCTCAACCTGCCTGCGTAATCATGATTAGGTCAATAGGGGGAGGGACATCTGTAATATTTTCAACAATAAAGATAAATTTTAAAAAAGATTAATGACATTACCATACATTCTGACCAGTATAATGTTGAACACTGCACATGAATGTAGAATCTAAAATTGGCTGCAATTTGCTGTGTCCATTAGCAAGTTAGTTAATTCTCCCCCCATCCCATATGCTAGTTTCCTGATTCTAAAATAGACTTAATAATAATACCAATGGTTTGCTAGTTATTGTTTAGCAAGTGACGTCTCATGGGGAGGAGAGAGGCTCTAATGTTTAGTAATATCTGTTGTGTGATCACTCTCACCAACAGAACATCAATCAGCTCATAAACTTCCTGAAAATTTAAAGAGCAGTTCTCAGGAACTGGTAAGAGTCAGCTCTAGCATACCACTATCTTAAAGAGTTGTTATGAGAAATTGAAAATATACATAAAACGCATAATACATTGTTTAACATATAGTAAATGTACAATAAATATGAGTTTTGATGATGATGATGATGATGATGATGATGATAATGTTGCCATGTATACCTTCTTTTAAATAAAACCTTCGTAATAAAATAATTTAATGAAATGTCCTCACTAGTAGTAACTGGTTGAGAAGAAAGTAACACTCTGTCCTTACTTTAATTTGGCTGAACCCTACAGCTAACTTATTAATACTCATAAAAAGGTACTTCAGTAAAAAGGTTAAAAATATTAACTTAATCCTGTCTCTGCTACTCACAAGGTAAGATGTAATGCCTCAATTTCTCATCTGTAAAGTTGGACCATATTGGTGTTTACTTCATAGATTTGTACAATATATTTACTATATAAATGTGAGCTCTTATTACTATCTATACTAATCCTATATAATAAAGAAGTAATATGCAAATTGACCACCACTCCAACACACAAGATGGCCGCCACCATGTAGTCAAAGATGGCCACCCCTGTGTGGACACAAGATAGCCGCCACAAGATGGCCAGCAGGGAAGGGCAGTTGTGGGTGATCAGGCCAGCAGGAGAGGGCAGTTGGGAGGGGTCAGACCTGCAAGGGGGAAGTTGGGAGGGACCAGGCCAGCAGGGGAGGGCCGTTGGGGGCAACCAGGCCGTCAGGGGAAGGCAGTTAGGGGTGACCAGGCTGGCAAGGGAGGGCAATTAGGGGTGACTGGGCCAGCAGGGGATGGCAGTTGGGGATGACCAGGCCGGCAGGGGAGGGCAGTTAGGGGCAACCAGGCCAGAAGGGGAGGGCAGTTAGGGGCAACCAGGCTGACAAGGGAGGGAATTAGGGGTAACTGTGCCAGCAGGGGAGGGCAGTTAGGCATGACCAGGCCAGCAGGGGAGGGCAGTTAGGGGTGACTGGGCCAGTAGGGGAAGGCAGTTGGGGGTGACCAGGCCGGCAGGGTAGGGCAGTTAGGGGCAATTGGGCTGGCAGGGGAGCAGTTAGGCATCAATCAGGCTGGCAGGGGCATGGTTAGGGGGTGATCAGGCTGGCAGGCAGAAGCAGTTAGGGGCAATCAGGCAGGCAGGTGAGCGTTTGGGAGCCAGCAGTCCTGGATTATGAGAGGGATGTCCAAACGATATCCCTCAAGGGGTCCCAGATTGGAGAGGGTGCAGGCTGGGCTGAGGCACACCCCCCTGCAAGAATTTCGTGCACCGGGCCTCTAGTAAAAGCATAATATGCTAATTAGACCAGACAGCCAAGCGACCTTTCGAACATCATTCTGGACATTCTTCTGGACAAAGCCGTGGTGGCAGGGGCTGAGGCAGAGTGGTTAGGGGCAATCAGGAAGGCAGGGGAGCAGATAGGGGTGATTAGGCCAATAGGGGAGCAGTTAGGGGCAACCAGGCTGGCATGGGAGAGGTTAGGGATGATCAGGCTGGCAGGGGAGCAGATAGGGGCAATCAGGCCAGCAGGGGAGCAGTTAGGGCGATAAGGCTGTCATGGGAGCATTTAGGGTGATAAGGCAGGCAGGCAGGCAGAGGTAGTTAGGGTCAATCAGGCATACAGGTAGAGGCAGTTAGGGGTGATCAGGCAGGCAGGGGAGCAGTTAGGGGCAATCAGTCAGAGATGGTTAGGGGCCATCAGGCAGGCAGGCAGAGATGGTTAGGGGCAATCAGGCAGGCAGGCAGAGTAGTTAAGGGTGATTAGGCCAATAGGGGAGCAGTTAGGAGTGATCAGGCAGAGGCGGTTAGGGGTGATCAGGCAGGCAGGCAGAGTGGTTAGGGGCAATCAGGCAGGCAGGCAGGTGAGCAGTTAGGAGCCAGAGGTCCCAGATGGCAAGAGGGATTTCTGACTGCCAGTTTAACATCACCTGAGGGGTCCTGGATTGGAGAGGGTGTAGGCCGGGCTGAGGGAACCTCCTCATGCACAAATTTTGTGCACCAGGCCTCTAGTCTATATATAAAAGCCTAAGCAACCAAACAACTGAATGATCAAATGACCAGTCGACTGGTCACTATGATGTGCACTGACCACCAGGGGGCAGATGCTCAATGCAGGAGCTGCCCCCTGGTGGTCAGTGCGCTCCCATAGTGGGAGCACCATTTAGCTGACCTATGGGCGCCAGATGCAGGGCTCACGGCTGGCCGTTGCAGCCTGGAGACTGCAATGGAGTGGCAGCGAACCTACTGAGTGTTGGCAGCAGCAGGCACAGTGGGGCTGGGATGAGCAGGAGCGGCAGGCAGCGTTGGACTGCTGGTTTCAGCCTGATCCCCACGGGCCATGGCGAGGGACAGCACTGGTGCACGAATCCGTGCACCGGGCTTCTAGTTAAACTATATTTAACTAATTTCGTCTTCCTATACTTCAAAAGCATTTTAGAATGCTTCAGGAACTTTAAAAACATACCAATGCCTGTGGAATTCTGACCCTGGCCATGATGAATAATGGATAGCAGACTTACTTCCCATAGTAAATAACTATAGAATTGGTTAAAATATATGAAGCAACTGATTTTAGGTATTGGACAAAGACATTGCATAGTTAGATCCTTATGAGAAGGATAAACACATTAGGTGAGTTCACGTTCATCTGACTTTTTTTCCAAATTTTGGCACAAAAAAGTGGAGGCCAAACAGAACAGTAGTCTCAAGGAGTATAAAAATAGAGTTAGGGCTACTGAAGCAGCTTGAATTTTGGGGCAGAGTGCTCAGGAGGGAAGAAGTATAAAGAGAAATAGCACCAGAAATGTGCATGGAGATTTCCTTGGTCCACTAGTCCAATACTAATCTGTGAAAGCAGAGATTTAGAGGAAGATTGGGGGGGAAAGAGCCACTCGAGAGCTTTGGACATTCTGGAGGCCACACAGAACTAACAGATACTAGAGTTCTGACTAGATACAGTATAAACCTCATGAACACCACATGTGTTGTCATAACCCCAGAAATACCATATCTCAGAAATGAGAATTGTGCCCTACAGTAAGGTTTACTCTAGATCCAGTCTAAGAAGGACTAAAGCCATGCCTTGGCAGGATAATGTGATCTGCTAGTACATTACCTGGCTGACACAATAAAACTCAAAACTCTTTAAGGAAAGATAATCAAGACTCTCAAGAATGTAGAATCCATAATGTCTAACCTAAAATAAAATATTAATATACATGTGAAGAAGGAGGAAAATGTGATTTATAATTAAGAGAGAAAATGATTCAATTGAAACAGATCCAGAAATGATGTGGATGTTGAAACTTGTAACACTATTAAATATATATTCAAGAACTTAAAGAAAAAAGATGGAAATAAGAAATGAAGATATGGAATATTTCTATGGGGGGTGAGAAAATAAAAAGGATGAAAGATAAATTCTATAATTGAAAAATATAATATTTGAAATGAAGAATTTCTTTTATGTACTTAACAGTAGATTGAACTGCAAAAGGGTAAAAATTAGCAATCTTAAATGAATACGTTCCAAACAAGACTGGCATTGTGTGAAGCAAAAACTAAGAACTAGAAGGAAAAATAGACAAATTTTATTTGGAGACTTTAACACTCTTCCCTGTAATCTGTTCAACAAATATAGAACAACAATCAGCTAGGATATGGAAGAAATGACACCATCAACCAATAGGATGTAGTGGACATTTATAGAATCATATATATCATTGATGTAGAAAAAACATTGAACAAAATTCATATCCATTCATGATAAAATCTCTAAAAAAATAGAAGTAGAAGGAAATTCTTAATGTTAATAAAGAACATCTAGCTTGACCAGTGTGGGTCAGTGGTTGAGCATTGACCTATGAACCAGGAGATCACAGTTTGATTCCTGGTCAGAGCACATGCCCAGGTTGTGGGCTTAATCCCCATTGCAGAGGCAGCCAAGCAATGATTCTCATCATTTATGTTTCTATCTCTGTCTCCCTCTCCCTTCCTCTTGAAATGAATAAAAATATACATATTTTTTAAAAAGGGCATGTACAAAAATATATAGATAATATTATAATTAATAGTAAAAGACTATTTTCTTCCTAAGAATGGGAACAATGCAAGAATGTCTACTCTCACTGCCCTTATTGAATATTATGATGTAAGTTCTAGCCTGCACCATAAGACAAGCAAAAAAATATGCATTAATATTGAAAATAATTAAGCTACCTTAAAAGTTATCACAAGAAAGAAAAAATTGAAACTATGTGAGACAATGAATGTTAACTAAATTTATTGTGTTCATCATATATTTTACTTTCCAGAAATCTGATGCACATTAGCTGGATGCCTCTGATTCCGTTTCTCTTATAAACTTTTATTTAAGCATAAACTGGGGGTATAGCTATCAAAATACTCAGGTGGAGGAGAATCTGCTTCTAAGCTCATGTGTATGGTTGTTGCCAGGATTTACTTCCTTGAAGGCAGTTGGAAGTTTTTTGCTGTCTCTTGGCTAGAAGCCTCCCTCTCAGTCTTTTGTCACTTGGGTCTCTCCATAAGTCAGCTCACAATATGGTAGCTGACTTCTCTCAGAATGAACAAGCAAGAGAGTGAGAAAGAACAAACACCCAAGACAGAAGCCACAGTCCTTTTATAAGCTAGTTTAGAAGTAATTTCCCATCATTTCTGACATATTCAATATTCATTACAAGTGAGTCAATAAAGTTCAGTCTATACTCGAGAGGAAGTGATTACACATAGACCTAAATCCCAGGAAGAGGATATCTTTGGAAGCTATCTTAGAGGTTCCTTTCCACATTTTTAGAACTTGTGCACTGAAACTTCAAGAGAAATTTTGTGAGAAATTTTAAAAACCTAAATATATGGAGAGATATGCCATATTCATGTATTGGGAGACTTAAGATCATTAGGATGTCACTATATTCAACATAATCCAATTTAGCAGTTTTGTTTTAGAAACAAATAAGCCAAATATAAAAATATATAGAAATAGAAAAGAATAGTCATAACAATTTTGAAAAGGAAGAACAAAGTAGGAGGATTTATATTACCTCATATACAAACTTACAAGGATACAGTAATTAAGTTGGTATGATGTTAGCATAACAATAAATAGAATAAAATAAAGACTCCAGAAAGGACTCACATTAATACAATCAATTGATGTTTGACAAAGATGCCAAAGCAGTTCAGTGGGAGAAAGGATAGTCTTTCTGTCAAATGTGCTGAACAACTGAATATTCATGTAGGAAAAAAAAAGAAAAAAAATCTGTTTTTACCTCACACCATATGTAAAACTGATTTGAGATGGATCATAGAATTGAATATAAAATCAGAAACTCTAAAAGTTCTGGAAAAAAACATAATAAAATGTTTGTGACCTTGAAATAGACAAAGGTTCTTAGAACATAATAATAATTGAACATCAACATTAAAAACATTGGTCATCAAAAGATTTACACAAATGGAAGGTAAGTCAGAAACCAGGAGAAAATATCCACAATATATCTGACAATGCATGCCTATTTTTCAAAATTGCTAATATATATATATATATATATATATATATATATATATATATATATATGGCTAATATGCTAAGTGTCCATCCTACCAATAGCTATGACACACACTGACCACCAGGGGGCAGAAACTGCCATGATGCACACTGGCCACTTATAGAGAAACTGCACTGTGGACCTGGCACCCACAAAGCAACACTTGGCTTCCCACAAGTGAGACACAGGTCCTGCCACCACCCCGGAGTGACAGCCCACCAAATCGCAGCTGATGCTGCCCAAAACCCCATGGCGCAAAATGTGGCCCACAGCCCAGCCCATCCCGGAAATGGTTGCTGTAGGCTCTGGGTAATGATGTCACATAGCAACACCTGGCTTCCTCTCCCTAGCGACTAGCCTCCTTGCAGTTTCTTCAGCCCAGGAACCATTTGCTTTATAGCCAGGGGCAAACATTTTACACTTTAACCAAATGTTTGTGAAGCATTTTCCCATGCCTCATCTCATTTGATCCTCACAGAAGTCCTGGAGTAGGTAGATAGGAGACTTGGTGGAATCCTATTTTCTTTTCATTAGCCAGAAAATGAATATTTAGAAAGCTTAGAAACTTGACCTGACTGAAAAGAAGTAAGAAAAAGTGGACCTTGAAAATGACTTCAGGTTTTCTCACTGCGCAGAATATAGTCAAACACTGCTGCAATTAAATATTTTACCCTTTGTTCTCCCTGCATGATCTACAATAACAATCTGCTTCATGTTGATATTTACTGCTGTGTTGCTGACAATTACCTGAAAGAGAAGTTGGGGTGCTTCACTGGGCTGGAAAAAGTTTAGCTAAATCAGAAAGCAGGTCTAATTAAGCAAATTTATTCTATATCTATAAAAGGCTAAGTTGACTCACGCATGTGTGATACTTATAAAGCTCCTGCTGGTGCCAATCACACGCGTGTGTTTCAATCTGTCATTGTCTATCGTGAATTTGGTTGACACTTTTATTATAGAGGACGGACAAATAGCTATATTAAAATATTTCTTCTAATTAATTTCCTTTCAATGTGCATGAATTCGTGTACTGGGCCACTAGTTTTATAATAATGATAATAATAATAATAATAATAATAATAATAATAATAAAAAAACAATATTTGAACTAGGAAAAAGAGTTTAACAGACATTTCAAAAAGAAATATGTATACCACTAAGCACATTTAAAATGTTCAACAGCATTACTCCAGGAAAATACAAATTAAAACTACAATAATAAACCTAATATTTAATTATATGAAGGTTTTTAAATTGTCAGTTCTTATCTATAGAAATAGATTAGAACAGTAGTTGCCTCTTATGAGATGGGGATTTATTGAGAAGGGACACTAAAGAAATTTGGGAGTATATGAGAATAGTCTACACCATGATAGATTGAGGGTTAAAATGGTACACAAGTACATTTCAATGTAGGTAGATTATACCTTGGTGTTTTGGGGTGTTTTTTTTACAAATATAATAGACCTAGAATAACATAACAATTTTGAAAAAGAAGAACAAAGTAGAAGGCTTTATATTACATCATATATGGATTTACAAGGATACCGAATACCACTACTTGGGCTGCACCCTTAAAGAATTAAATCAGAATATACAGTAAGAGCTTCCTGGGCATCAATATTTTAGGTTCCTAAGTGATTGTAATGGGGAGAGCCTCTGGTGTGGTTTCATGCTCTGTAGCTAACTTCCATCTGTGGCCAAAGAACAGAGAACTAGATAAAAGTTTAACAAAAGTTCTGGAAGTCAGAATTCCATAAACTAACAGAAGTGTACAGTCTCAGATTGAAACGTGTTGCCCCACTCATCAATGGAGACCAACTTGAAATATAAGAGACAGAAAACAAGTGGCACCAAAACTATTAATTGCTCCTCCTTAATGACAATGAAGGGATTCCAGAGAGTTAAAGTATGAGGTGGAGCAAACATATCAAGGCCCCTGAGTTGTTCTCTTTTCATGGGTGAGGAGAATTGTCTGACACAGGTGTACTGGTACTGTTTAGCAAAGAACTGGGGGTGTGTAGAGTAGATAGGAATTGATGAAGTACAGGCATATTCCTAGGGCCCAAGAAATCCAGCAATTATATTTGAAGACAAGTTTTGTTTTTCTTACCAATGTCTGTATATATAAGTATACACTTACGTTAAACCATGTGTCCTGATTTTTAGTTTGGTTCCAAAAGCATGGATGAAATATATGTGGGAAGATAGAGAATCCCCAGAGTACTTTCATCAAGTCTGATAGTCAAATTCTCCCCTCCATGAGCATCTATTATCATAGTATAACCTAGCTTAGTTTACACTGGTAAATACAAAAGATATTATATGAAACTGTCATCAATACTTTGTATTTCTTCAATTCTAGGTATTATTTCATGGAGTGTCAGTATGCTTAATCACCCTGATTGTCAATAGAGTTATTTTGCCGATGGTAGTTAGTAAACTAGGTAAGTCTACTAATTAGTATTCTGAGAGAAGAGATAAATATTCTAAATATGCTAAAGAATTGGTAAAAATGAAAAAAGAAGCTATATAAATGCAAATCAACAATGTCTAATTGAAACGGAAATTGGACCTCTATGTAAAGTCATATGAAAGGTTTAGTCAAACAACCTTTTTATTTTTAAAAAATTACTTACTTACATTAGTCCAGTTTAAGTAACATAATACAGTAAGTTTATTCAGTTATCTGACAAACTTCTATTAAGAGCCTTCTATATGCCAGGCACAATTTTAACTGACAGTGATGCATTATGAAGACTGACTAGATTTCTGAGTTTATAGAGCTTACATTAGAGATAAGTAAATAGTCAGTAAAGAAGTCAAATAAGGTAATATCAAAGTAAACAAACCACATGTAAACACATTAAAAAACACAACAGGTAGTAGATTACTGAGGAAGCCATATGTTTAATCCTATCTAATAAAGAGGGAATATGCTAATTGACCATCATGTCCTCACAAAGATGGTGGCGCCCACAGCGAATAAGGAGGGACTATGCTAATTGACTGCCATGCTTTCAAAGATGGCAGCACCCACAGCCACAAGATGGTGGCACCCAGTCCCCTCAGCTCCTCCGCGTGCCTGCCTCTAAAGTCCTCCAGTCCCCTCAGCCTCTCAGCCACCCAGGGCCGGCCCAAGGCTCAGGCAAGCCTTGGATATCGGCTGCTGCCTAGGGCTGGCCCGAGGTGCAGGCAAGCTCGGATGGTGGCTGCCCAGCTGCCCAGGGCCAGACCAAGGTGCAGGTAAGACACCGATGGCAGCTGCCTAGCCTCCCAGTGCCAGCCTAAGGCACAGGAAAGCCACCGATGGCAGCTGCCCACCCACCCAGGGCCACCCGAGGCTCAGGTAACCAGGGCCAGTCAAGGCTTGTGCTGCCAGCAGTGGCAGCAGCAGAGATGTGATGGGGGTGTTGCCTTCCCCTGATCACCAGATCGCCTCCCTCCCCTGAGGGCTTCCAGACTGTGAGAGGGGGCAGGCCAGGCTGAGGGACCCCCCCCTCCATTGCATGAATTTTCATGCACCGGGCCTCTAGTTAATATATAATTAAGGTCATGAAAGGCCACTTTAGTTCTGTGGATAACTGATTGGGAAGAGGGGGAGATGATAAGGAGAGTGGAAGTAGAAATAGCAATTTTAGGAGGATGTCTACATAATGTAATGTGCCTGTTTTAAGCCCCTACTTTTTTAACAGTTGAGAAAATGAGACTTAGAGAGTTGAAAGTCCTTGCCCATAGTCACACAACTAGGTAATGGCAGTTAAGAACTAGAAACATATTGCCTTAATGCTTTTAATTCATTATATTCTTAACTGCTCTATTATCCTTTTTATGATACATGGAGTTTTCACTCTAATGGCATATTTTTTTTTCAATCTGAAATTTCATCTTTATGGATAATACTACCCAATCTCCCTTCCTTCCTCATATTTGGAACAAAATCCTTTTCCTTTTCTTCCCCCCGCCTCCTAAATTATGTGAGCCTTATTATAATAAAATGGGAAGAACAGATTAAAGAGATAACATTTTTCAAAGAGTATTAGATGTTCTACGTAGTAGCTAGATAAACCTAAAATTCTTAGTGTAGAGCATCTGTTTATTTGTACTGAGAGCAGTGAACATTTGCTCATGAAACATTATTGTTTTCCAAACAAGCTTCTATGGCTCAAAAAAGGAATTTATATCTGATAGTAAGAGTACTTCAAACCTTAATGAGGCCTGGAGATATACACTGAGTGGCCAGATTATTATAATCTCTGAACACATAATAATCTGGCCACTCAGTGTATATCCTATATAATAAGAGGCTAATATGCAAATTGTCCCCTCGACGAGGAGTTCGACCAGCAAGCAGGTCCTCTCATAATCCAGGACTGCGGGCTCCCAACTGCTCGCCTGCCTGCCTTCCTGATTGCCCCTAACCACTTCTGCCTGCCAGCCTGATCACCCCCTAACCACTCCCTTGCCAGCCTGATTGATGCCTAACTGCTCCCCTGCCAGCCCGATTGCCCCTAACTGCCCTCCCCTGCTGACCTGGTCACCCCTAACTGCTCTCCCCTGCTGGTCTGGTCCCCCCCACCAACTGCCCTCCCTTGCAGGCCTGGTCCCTCCCAACTGCTCTCACCTGCTGGCCTGATCACCCACAACTGTCCTCCCTTGCAGGCCTGGTCCCTCCAAACTGCCCTTCCCTGCTGGCCATCTTGTGGCAGCCATCTTGTGTCCACATGGGGGCAGCCATCTTTGACCACAGGGGGGCAGCCATCTTGTGTGTTGGAGTGACAGTCAATTTGCGTATTACTCTTTTATTAGATAGGATATATACACTGAGTAGCCAGATTATTATGCGTTCAGAGATCATAATAATCTGGCCACTCAGTGTATATGGGGATAAATATATATCATACATATCATATATATGATTTTGCATATAGGTAGGATATATATGTACATATACTCTGTATATGTGTATATATCTGTGTACATTATTTACATATGTTTATGTATATACCTATACCTATACCTATATGGCATGTACAGATATAGATGATGGATATGCAATTCAAAGGCCTGAGAACCAGGAAAGACAGTGATATAAATTGCAGTCCAAATCTAAAGGCAGGGGAGGATCGATTTCCCACCTTGAAGACCATCAGTCAGAGAGAGTGAATGCTCAGCCTTTTGTTCTATTCAGGCCTCCAACAAACTGGATGAGGCCTGACCACATTGAGAAAGGCAATCTGCTTTACTCAGTCTGCCAATTTACTCCCTTGTCTCCTCATCTATTAAACTGGGAAAAGGATTTAATCCCTTGTCTCCTCATCTATTAAACTGGGAAAAGGATTTAATCCCTTGTCTCCTCATCTATTAAACTGGGAAAAGGGACTCACCTCAAAAGGTGACCTAGATGATAAGAAAAACTTAATACATGCAAAGAGCTGAGATGCACTTCTCAGCTTATGATAAGCACTCAATAAATATTAGCTATTATGAAGAGTATGAAAGTAGAAAATTTTGAAATTGTTAGTGTTCCTATTATTAAACAATTTATGTTGAATGTTTAATTTGAAAAAAAAAAACAACACAACACTATTTAGTACATACAGTAAGAACAAAAGGAAGCTTTTTTATAATTCAGATCAAAAGGGTGATGTTCTACTATTTATAAATGTTCTCTTTGTACCAAAGGTCTGCGTGATGTTACATCAACAAAATATAAGTCACTTTATTATACATTTCAACATTTTCAAGAGATAACAAAATCTGCAGCCTCCGCACTCAAATTTGATAAAGATCTTGCTAATGCAGATTGGAACATGGTTGAGAAAGCAATTGTATTTCAAAATCCATATGCAGTAAGCAAGTAATATCTTTAATTTATCCCTTCAGAGTAGGTATGATTGTCCTTAAGTAGTAAAAATGTTACAAATATTTATTCACAATTTTAATTCTTATAATTGACAGAAACGTTGTATTGGTAACTCCTTATTCACCACAATAGTTAGGAGGGGAGCTTAGGGAATTTTGTGATCACTGTGGGGCAAAATAGAAGAGACAACCTCTTTAAGTACACGCAAAATATATGTTGTAAATTCAAAACAAGGAGCAGTGTTGCCCCATTCCCCAGAGGTTCGGATTCAGTAGGTCTGTGAAAATGTTCATTTCTAACAATTCCCAGGTGATGCGGATGCTACTGGGGAAACATACTTTCAGAACCACTGGCTTAAAGTATGATTATATATGCAATAGCTTTTATAAACTGTTAACAATGCCAAGTAAAGATAAAGATATGCTCTAACTCCTCCCCAAACTGGCAATCATTTTACGTCTAGATAACTGTGCAAATAATGAGGTAACTCATCTGAACATTTTTCTGTATCTTGCAAATTTTCTATAATTTTTCAAACCAAACTGGTATATGAATTGCTCAAGGTTTATGCTAAACTATGTTAATATTCATGTATTATTGTTTTGGTTTTGATTTGTGTTTTACTTAGTTAAGCCAAGGAGAAACAACAGAACATCAAAAGGTGAACTGTCCAAGCTGTAACACAGAAATAGATGAGACCCTAAACATTGAAGCAATGGAACTGGCCAACAGGCGTCTTCTGTCAGCACAAATAGTTAGTACTTTATTAAACACTTTAAAAAGTATTTTTGACCTAGCATTATTCTGAAAACTTCTCCCTTGCTGAAGATAATCTTGATTATACTCACCTGCATAGCTTAATAGGTTGTTTACAAAGGCAAAGGGAAATTTGACATTGTCTTAGGAATCTGCTTGACTCAAAAAATAAAAGAGAGAGAGAGAGAGAAAATAATCCATTTAAATTAGCTTAAGTAAAAGGTGTTTTATTATGAGGAACTGGCAGTTTTACAGGTCCCAGTGGCAGGAAACATAGCTGAGCTCAACCTTCAGATGTGTTATGCAGTCAGTTCCAAGCCACTACCTATCTCTGGGTCCAAACCAGTTTTTCATTAGAGGATACCACCAAGTTCACTAACAACTGCAAATATAGGGTACTATCCTATATAATAAAAGAGTAATATGCAAATAGACCAAATGGCAGAACAACCGAACAACCAATCAAAGCATAATATGCTAATGATATGCTAAGGCTGCTCAACTGCTCACTATGACATGCACTGACCACCAGGGGGTAGATGCTCCAACCGGTAGATTAGGTTGCTGCTGGGGTCTAGCCCTTTGGAACTGAGCAAGATGGGCCGGACATGCCCTGGAGCCCTCCCGTGGTCCCTCCCGGACCAATTATGCACCAGTGGGGTCCCACAGCCTGGCCTGCGCCCTCTCACAATTCAGGACCCCTTGGGAGATGTTGGAGAGCCAGTTTCAGCTCGGTCCTGCAGGCCACTCCACTTGGGAGGGCGCCAGATGCAGGGCTCATGGCTGGCAAGCGTTGCTATGGCAGCACGAGCCTCTCCCAATCAGGACTGATTGGGCGTGAGCCTGAGGTAGGCACAGTGGGGCCAGGATGAGCAGGAATGGCAGATAGGAGCTGCAGGTGGCATTGGACTGTGTGTTTTGGCCCGATCCCTGCAGGCCACCCAGAGGGACCCCACCCATGCACGAATTTGTGCACCGGGCCTCTAGTGTTTTTATATAAGATCTTGAGTAAAAATTAGAGAAATTCTGTAACACAGCAGCATGCAGGATTCTGTGGGAAACTGCTAGCAGCCTAGTTACCATTTTCTATCCAGGACAGAATATTGACCAGTTGCCATGACTCATCCTCTAGAAATGTTCCTGGTGGGCCTTCCGCATTGCATATGGAACTGTCATGCATTTCTCAGCTGCTCCAGCCATACAGGATTCCACTCATTCTACTTTCTCTTTTTAACTCAGGGAATAAAAGTTCTAGAGGGTATGATTGTTCTCTCTGGCAGTAATGATGGCAGACAAATTGACTCTCAAAGACAGTTTTTCCAAGGACCTAAATACTTCCTTTAAGCAAGTGAGTCAGTGCCATGAAGGATGAACTTATGCCCAGATGGTGCCATGTTCACCAGCAGGTTTTATGAGATCATGTCTTTGAATCTCTCCAAGATTTTTAATTTATTTCAGGAAAATATAGTATTCAGGAATCCTTAAAGCAATTCAGGAGATTCCATTTTGAATCTGGCTTTCATTGTTAATTTGATGTGTGACCCAGGACTTCCTTATGTCAGATAGAATGCATTTGATGGAACCAAGGAATCTTTAGTTATAGCAAAGATTCGAATTTTGGAAGTTGTTCTACACAATTATTTTCAACACACTGAGGCAAGAGATGGTGTCAGACAGGGGTTTCCCCAGCATGAGCCTGAAGCAGAGTGGGCTCTCAATATATAGACTGAAGGGATGAATGAATGTGTTCTGCAAGACAGTAGCAGTTCATTTAATGCTAATCATAGACTGGACACAACAGAGTTCTGTTGTCAAAATATTTGGGAAATTGGACTTAAAAATGTATATCAGGATCCTTCACTGTAGAATTCCTCAGAGCTTTTAATCATCTAATATCCGTTACAAACTTTTAAGATAGGAATGCCGCTTTCAGTAGTTCCCATAATTATTTGGCCACAGAACTCCACTTATTTTGGCAAATGTAATTAACATCTAGAAGGATCCTGAATGAACCAGTTGAGTTCCACCCACTGCTCACACCCTCACACAAGATGGCCACCCCCATGTGGTCACAAGATGGCCAGCAGAGGAGGGCAGTTGGGGGCGACCGAACCTGCAGGGGAGGGCTGTTGGTGGGAACCTGTTTCCTACAGAACAAGTTGAGTTCCACCCACTGCTCAGACCTAACTTTTACACTCATGAGCTATCCAGACCTAGCTCATGGTCTGTACTCTGTAGAGAGCTTCTTTTCATAAAGATATAGATTCTTTGACTTCTTTCTCACAGATTATTTTTCCATTAAAGGGAATAAACAAGTTGCCATTGTTATTCATGCTGTATAATGATGTGACTTGACTTTCAGGCAAGCTACCAGAGACAATACAGGAATGAGATGCTGTCCCAGAGTGCGGTCCAGATGCTGGTGGGCGCAGCAGGAAGCTTTGGTGAGAAGGGAGAGTAAGTACATTGTCAGGAGAAAATTTCCATACTCATGTTAGAAATTGTGCAAGATTCTTTTCTTGCTTTGGTCTGATAATTTGGGATCATCCAGTATTATGTGTGGAAGCCCCTGTCTGCTGTACACCCCACAACCAGGCCAGATAATCTACTCTCGGTTTTCTTGACTTGGTTCTGCTCATTCAGACCTCTATGCATATGAACAAGCTACTTCTTCTTACTAAGATGCTCTGTCCTTTCTCCTTTGCTCCCTAAGGCTAAACTATAGTAAACTGCGCTCTCTCTCTCTCTCTCTCTCTCTCTCTCTCTCTCTCTCTCTCTGACTAATCAAATGACTCATGAAGTCAAAGACTTTCTGGATCCCTATAGGCACATCTTCCCACAACACACCCTCTCTGAATATTCAGCATACACTTTTAATGATTTCTTTAGATGTAAGTCTCCACAGTAAGCAGTGAGTTCCTCAGAGTCAGGGTTTTAGGGATTGCCCTCAAGTTACCCCCTGTGGAAGGATGAAGGCTACAAAGCCCAGATACATACACCTTTGTTATGATCTATACTCCTGGTACCAAGGACACCAAAATTCCCTGCTCAAATGATCCTAAGTTTACTTATGGGGTTGTCTTCTTGGACCTTTTCCCATGAGCAAACTGGTAAAAGCAAACTGGGCCTTTAGTGTATAAACCTAATAGGTGTGGCAGCCTGGTGTCCACTCACCTGTACCAGTTTGTGGTACCGTGAGAGATAAAGCCAGGTGTGGGACGAGAAGCAGCCAGGCACTGGAGCATGTTTTTACTAGAGTTCAAGTACAAATTTTCAAAGAGTCTATGAGTTTTAATTCAAACCTAGCCATGCAAATCGTATGACATTATATTTGTCAAGATATAAAGATAAAGTATCTTATTTAAAATTTTGGTTTCTTGGTTAATAATCCTCCTATGTAATAAAGAGGTAATATGCAAATTGACCGTCACACCCTCACACAAGATGGCCACCCCCATGTGGTCACAAGATGGCCATCCCCATGTGGTCACAAGATGGCCGGCAGGGGAGGGCAGTTGTGGGCGATCAGGCCAGCAAGGGAGGGCAGTTGGGAGGGACCAGGCCTGCAGGGGAGGGCAGTTGTGAGGGACCAGGCCTATGGGGGAGTGCAGTTGGGGGCAACTGGGCCTGCAGGGGAGGGCAGTTGGTGGGGACCAGGCAGGCAGGGGAGGGCATTTAGGGTGGCCAGACTGGCAGGGGAAGGCAGTTAGGGGCAACCAGACCAGCAGAGGAGGGCAGTTGGGGGCTACCAAACCTCCAGGGAAGGGGTGTTGGTGGGAACCAGGCAGGCAGGGGAGGGCAGTTGGGGGCAACCGGCCCTACAGGGGAAGGCAGTTGGTGGGGACCAGGCAGGCAGGGGAGGGCATTTAGTGCAACCAGGCTAGCAGGGGAGGTCAGTTAGGGGCAACAAGGCCGGCAGGGGAGGGCAGTTGGTGATGACCGGGCTGGCAGGGGAGGGCAATTGTGGGCAATTGGGCCGGTATGGGAGCAGTTAGGTGTCAATCAGCTGGCAGGCAGAAGCAGTTAGGGGCAATCAGGTAGGCAGGCAGGCAAGTGGTTGGGAGCCAGCAGTCCCAGATTGTGAGAGGGATGTCCGACTGCCGGTTTAGGCCCAATCCCTGTGGGACGTCCCCCAATGACATCCCCTGAAGGGTCCCAGATTGGAGAGGATGCAGGCTGGGCTGAGGGACACCCCCCCCCCCTGAGTGCACGAATTTCATGCACTGGTCCTCTAGTGTTTAAATATTTCACATATAATGCAAGGCTCTCCATTTGCCCTAATACTCCAAGCCCTTCAAATGCTTAGGAGACCTGAGTGGTGTTAGGGTAGTTTGGGAAGAGGGCTGGGCAAACATAGTCAATTTAAAACAATATGATGTGTACTTTTCAAAGAGTGAACAAATTAAATGCTGAAAGCATTATCACTTCATTGTCCATGAAAGGTTAATGTAAAACAAAACAAAATAGTACAGAGCAGTTCAGCCCACTGCCTTGATTTTTCTTCTTTAAATCCTCCAAGAAGGTAGAAGCAGCATAAGCCTATGAATAAATGGACACAAAGAAGATGTCAACAGTGGGAGAAGGGGGTTAAAGAGGTGAAAAAATTCAATGAAGGCAAATTTTGGAATAGATTACATTTTTATTCACACATGTAAGAGATACTAGTAAATATTGAATACTAATACACACAGAATTATATGCCAGGCACTGTGGGGAATATCAAGATTAGTGAAATGGTATTCCAATCTCCAGAGACTTTCTATTAATTACACTTGTATTGAGTACTTGCTTCTTTGCTGGGCTTCCTTGGAGTTGATGATTCTTACCAGTAGCCCCATGTGTTGGGGTGTCTTGTGGCAAGAAAAAAAAATCTAAGAAGAGAAAGAGTGTCAGGTTTAAAAAGGAGTACCAAGACCTGTGCTAAGTGCCTGTGTAATTACCTAAGAAATAATATATTGAATAAAGAGCTTTTATTAAGTCTTGTTTCAGATACAGTCTTAAACATTTAACATATATTACCAATTTTATGTCTAAAATCCTATCGGGTGAATGCCATTGTTATTATCTTCATTTTGCAGATGAGGAAAATGAGCCCCAGTGAGATTAAATAATTTACCCAAGGTTGTTTGTCTAATAAATTACAGAGCTTGGATTTGAAGCTAAGCTATCTTAATATCCAGTTAAAAAGATCATACTCTTTTCCTAATATGGGTTGAAACAGTGAGCATGTTGATATAAAATAGGAATGCAGGATCCTGAATTACTTAATAATTTGGGCTGTAAATGTCATGTACTTACTAATATTACAGAATTCTAAGATTATTTAGAACTTGTGAATTATCATACCTTAGATATTAATTCCTTCAGGAAGGTTTCCTGATTCCCCATGACTCTATTCAATGTGCCTCCCCACAAAAGAAAATAAATGTCCCTCTTTTGTGGGTCCAGCTTGTCCTCTTAGAGATGATCTCCAGAGCAACATTTACTACACTTTACTGCAATTGTTTTTGCATGTTTTACTTCACTACTCTGCTAAATTCTTGAGGACAGAATCCAGTATTTGTTTATGACTTATGGTTTATCCCCAGCATTTAGCAACCATAATAGGTATCAAATAAATATCTTAAAAATTAGGAGTGAATCAAGTCATATACACATTAGTGATTTTTTATGTAATTCCCACATTATTATATTGAATCACAGAGAATTGAATGATTTTATTTTTTTCTCAATTACATCAGTTTCCCTGTAGCAGATAAATTGCCCAATTTTCAGAGTGAGAACATTATAATCAACTAGAGGCCCGGTGCATGTATTTGTGCACCCGTGGGGTCCCTCAGGCTGGCCTGCACCCTCTCACAATCCAGGACCCCTCAGGGGATGTTGGACTGCTGATTTTGGCCCGATCCCCACAGGCCAGGCTGACATCCTTTGAAGGATATAGTAGTGCAAAAGCGGCAGGCAGCTGAGGAGGAGCCCTAGCCGGGGCCAGGTGCCATGCTGCTCCTGCTCATTCTGGTCCCACGGCACCTGCTGCTGCCGCCTGGTAGCACTGCTGCAGAGGCAGGAGAGGCTCATGCCACTGCAGCTGCGCTTGCAAGCAGTGAGCCCAGCTTCTGGCTGAGCAGCACTCTGCTGTGGGAGTGCACTGACCACCAGGGGGAAGCTCCTGCATTGAGTGTCTGCCCCCTGGTAGTCAGTGCACGTCATAGCTACCGGTCGACCAGTTGGCTGGTCAAGTGGTTGACCCATCACTTAGGCTTTTATATATATAGATAGAAAGGAAAGGGCCGCCTTTGAACTTAAGTCACCAATGACTTTCCATTAAGCCATTTTTTAATGTAGGACCTCAGACCCAAGGACAAAACTCTCTCCTCCATCTAAGGAAGACAATGAAAGTATCTGGTCAGGAACAGATAAGTTCCTCATAAAACCAAACAAGACCAAATCATAGCACACAGGTCTAAGCTGTCTCAATAGAAAAGTCAGAAGAAAACTACAGACAAGTGCCGCCAAAGTATCTTTGGGGGTTTTATTACCACTGAATTATCCAAGAAACCATTTTAACTCTTAATCTACCACTTGTATTTTCCCCATAAATTCCTTGGCTACTTGCCCAAAAAGTGAAAGAAAGAAGATGAGACGATATGTAAGATCGGCTGGATGTTTCATACATACTTTCTCATTTAATTATTCCAGGCTAACATAGGTATTTTTACCTCCATTTTACAGAGCAAACAGGTTAATGAGGTAATTTGTTCATTGCCAAACCAAATAATGGGGGTCACAACATGAAAACCCATATGTAGTTGAATCCCAAATATTTGAACTAAGGTATGCTTTCTATTCCTGAACCTTGACCTCTCTACTATTTTAAACCATGTATTTCCAGATTTTTATACTCTCTGTTTAATAAATGAGCCCCACATACTAAAATTCATAATTATATGTCTATTGTATCTACAACTTTGAGACTTGAACCTATGCCCATGAAATTGTCTCATTTCCAGTCATCACTGGGAAAAATAGTATTTTTGCTTTCTGCCAATACTGCATTAAACTTATCCCAAAATTTAAAAGCATGTTTAAAGATTTCTTTTTCTTTTTTTTTTTTTTTAGGTATATGAGTCCTGAAACAATAAAGAATTATTCTGAAAGCAAAACAATTCTTACCTTTGTTAGAAAAGTATTGCTCAATTGGGTATATAATACTAAAAAGGAAAAAGGGGTCCCATCAAGGTAAGTGAAATTGCTGGATCATAATGATAATTTTGTTTACTTTCTTTAACATAAGATATTGTCTTTCACAACTTGTAGACAATTTTGAAATCAGGAAGTATGAGTCCATCAGCTTTTATTTTATTTTTTTTTCAAGATTGGTGCAGCTATTTGGGGTTACTCACAATTGCATATGAATTTTTTTAAATCCTCACCTGAGGATATTTTCACTGATTTTTAGACAGAGGGGGGAGGGGTAAGAGGGAAAGGAAGAGAAAAAAAAATCAATTGGTTGCTTCCCATATGTGCTCCAATCTCCCTGAAACCTGTGTGTGTGCCCTGACAGGGAATTGAACCCGCAACCTTTTGGTGTATGGGACGACGCTCCCATCAACTGAGCCACACTGACCAGGGATATATACAAATTTTTAAATTAGCTTGTTTATATCTGGGGAAAAATGCCATTGAGATATTCATAGGAATTTCATGGAATATGTTGTCAGCTTTGGGTAGTATTGCCATCTTAGCAACATTAAGCTTTCCAATTTGTGAATATGGGATGACTTTTCATTTACTAAGATTTCTAATTTCTCTCAGAAATGTCTTACCATTTTCATTGTACAAGTTTTCATTAAATTTATTTTGTTACCTTTTCTTCAGTTAAATTTAATCTTAACTATTTTTTTCCTTTTTTGATGCCTTCATAAATTGATTTTTTTCTTAATTTTATTTTTGGATTATTTATTCCTAGTATATAGAAATACAAATGATTTTTTAAATATATATTTTAAAGATTTCCTTTAATACATTTTTTTAAATTTACTTCAGATAGGAAAGGAGAAGGATAGCGAGGTAGAAACATCAGTGATGAGAATCATTGATCGGCTGCCTCCTGCACACACACACACTGGGGATGGATCCCAAAATCCAGCATTTGCCCTGACCGGGAATCAAACTGTGACTTCCTGGTTCATGGGTCAATGCTCAAGCACTGAACCACACTGGTCAGCTGATTTTTATATATTGATTCTATATCCTGAAGCTTTGCTGAATTCACTTATTAGCTCTCAGTTTGGGGGAATTCTTTGGGATTTTCTGCATATAAGGTCCTGTCATCAATGAATAGAGATAATTTTACTTCTTCCTTTACAACTTGGATGGCTCTTATTTCTTTTCTTCAACTCAATAGAAGTATCTATTAGGTTAAGTGTCTAATCCACCACACTCAATAAACAACAAAAGGATATATCTGTGCTATAGTTATTTTAAAGCCTTTAATACTAAATTAAGCTACAACTTTCTGAGTAATTATATCTGTTGCTGTAACTTAAATAAAGGGAAATTTGAAAACTGGAATTGATAGTCAATTTATCCTTTCTCCAAAATGCCATTCATATCAGTAGGTAATACAGATTCTGGAGTTACATGCTATATTTAGAATCCCCATCTCCATCATTTATTAACTGAATGAGTTTTTCAGGTCTCAGTTTTCTCATTTGAAAAATAGGTATAATAATATTTTTGTTATATTCTGGAAGCTAACTGATTTATGTAAAGCATCTGGCATATAGTAGATGCTAAAATATAATAGTTGGGTTCTTATTTGCTTGATGGGACCATTGTAAAGATTATATAGTGTGTGTAGAAGTCCAGGGATTAGCACTGGGTAATCACTTAACAAATGTTAATATTTATTACTAAGTGCTGAGTAACATTCCATTGAAAGTTGAGTTCTTTAACTAATGGGTAAAGTCATAAATATGGGAATATGGAATTTTAAAAGGAGCAACAAACATGCAAGGAAACAAATAACCATGAAAAAGAACCAGCAGAAATAACAGCAGACTTATGTCCCTATGACTTCAGTTATTAGAATTTATTCAATATAGACAGTATTACTGAAACATTAAAATTAATAAGTGATCGACTAAAAAACATGAACAAGTCAATCACCAAAAGAAAATGAACAGAAAAATGGAAAATTACCTATAATTCTTAAAATTAAAAATTCAGCTTAAATTATTCAGAATTGAATACAAAATCAACATGATATATCTAATTTGGAGAGATACAGCTAGAGTTGAGCAAATAAGAATAAACAGAAAAATATCAGGACCCTGAGATCTGAAGTGGTAATGCTTGGGTGGACAAATTTGAGGATGCTAAACCCCCCTATTCTCATGAACACTCTGGCCTGACAGAGCGGCTGCCTCTACCTCGCTAGAGGATAATAGCCTCCCAGCACATTCAGACACCGCAAAGACATCACAAGGTAAAGCTTGTCTTTGTTTCAAGGTTAGTCTCTACCACCTTTTTTTATTTCCAAGGTAATTACCGAGGACAGATCTCAACACAACTAGAGGGTAAAATATAGTATCTATTCCAGGATTCTACAACTTATCAACTGAAGGACTTACAAGACCTGACCAATATCAGAGAACACTAGTAGAACATATAAGGGAATGGATCTTGAGAAAATTGCAACATGAGGTCAGATTATGAAGAGTTTATTGGAATGATGGTCTTATCCATGATGATTTAAGGTTCAACAATGTGATCAATGAGACTTGGAATTGGTATTATTACATGCCTGAGATGGGTTTTGAAACTTGACGAGGCCAAAAACCTACAGCAAATGAGGTGCAGATGATAAAAATTATAGTATTTTACTAGATTAATGATATGGGAATGAAAAACCAACCACATGACCTCTGGAAAGACCTGAAGAACTTTTTCCTTCACCAAGGCAACAGTGATAAACTCAATGAGATGTTTTCTGCAGGACATGTCTGACAATAGTTGAAACAACAATAGAATTGGTGCTTCAATTCCTTGTCTCCTGCCATTCCTTGGCAGAATGAATGGCAGAAGACAAATGGCAGCACTTCAATGTCAGGAAAAGGATGGGCATACTTTATTTTGTGAACAGCAAACCAGAGAATGGCTAACAAATAATGTATGTCAAAGGGAAATACAAACAGTTAACTCACTATTACTTGATTTCTAAAGATAGAGAGCTGGTGGGCAAAGGGATGAGATTATGTACTGCAATGGAAAATCATGATCCCTCCAGACATAAGTCAGTTCTCAGGTCCAGAGCTATTGAGAAAGGATGGCAACAATACCACAAGTATACAGGAGAAATATTCTCTCAATATTTTTTTTTTTCAAATGGACCTTTAGGCACTTTACCAGAGTTACTATGCATCGAGAAAAGGAAAATACCTAGACTTTTGTACTTTGAGGATATGGCATTTAAAATAATACTTATATAAAAAGCTTAAAATCCTATCATAGTCCTCAATTAAACTGGGAGCTTTTAGGCTAAATGATATATAAAGTTTCTGACTCAGTCTGTCTCATAGAAGTCCAGCAGGTTCACTGTGTGGTTATTTTCTGAGTGTATAATTGGGACAAACATACTTAGTATCTAGCCAAACACATTATCTGACCTACAGAGCAAGGCTCATTATGGCAGGAAGGACCAGGTCACCAAGTGGAACGCATGGCCAAAATAGTAATAAGAAGCAATATAGCATTCCAGGATTAAGAAATTAACACGAACATTAAAGATTTAAAGGAATTATGAATTAGCCGCATCATATTTTTTCAATTCATCTATGTGGCATAAACAAGTCATTGTAAACAGGTGAAAGGTAACCTCAAGTGCAATGCTTTACCAGATATTATTTTATTGCTGGAAGAAAGCAAAAAAAATTTAAATAAGAATCACTGCCTGAAGGCCTGGAGGGCCCTACCAATTTAATGCCAGGATTATATTTGTGCTCATGTTTTATGTTCTTTTCTTAAATAGAACCTCAAATTGTAAAAGTTTCAGACCCTGTGTAACACAGATTGAACTCTGCGAATAGGGAAGTGATCCAGTACTTTAACCACTTTTCAATCAGTAATTAATTAATCAACAAGAGTTTTAACAATAAAAATGCATTATTATACCATTTGAATAATCCTCTCTAATAAAATGGTAATATGCAAATTAACCATCACTCCGCTACATAAGCCACGCCCACCAGCCAACCCACGCCCACCAGCCAATCAGGGCGAGTATGCAAATTAAGCCCAATCCAAGATGGCTACAGCCACAGAGAGCAAGGTTTCCCAGGTAACAGAGCAAGCCAAGCTTTCCATAGCCATTGCAGGCCTAAGCCTCCACTCAAGCTACAAAGTTTCAATTATAGAAGGTAAACAAATTCAAACAACTGGCCGCAGAATGGAGCTTGAGAGAGCAGGCCAGGGTTGCCGGCGGCAACAGGGGAAGCAAAGCTTTCTGCACACCCTGGCCGGGCTCACCCACTTAAGGCTACAAAGTTTCAATTGTAGAAGGTGAATTAACTGCCACAGAAATGGCTGCCGCCCCAGGCTACAAAGTTTCAATTGTAGAAGGAAAATAAATTCCAGATACCAGGGCCTCCGCTTGGGTTGCCAGGGGGCGTGGCCAGCCTGCAAACCACCACAGGCCCCTCGCTCAGGCCGCCCCACGCCCCAAGGGAACCCCACCCTGATCCGGGACACCTTCAGGGAAAACCAGCTGGCCCCCACCCCTGTACCAGGCCTCTATCCTATCTAATAAAAGAGTAATATGCAGATTGACCATCACTCCAACACACAAGATCAAGATAGCTGCCCCCATGTGGTCAAAGATCCTGCCCCCATGTGGACACAAGATGGCCACTACAAGATGGCCAGCAGGAGAGGGCAGTTGGAGGCACCCGGCCTGCAAGGGAGGGCAGTTGTGAGGGACCAAGCCTGCAAGGGAGGGCAGTTGAGAGGGACCAGGCTTGCAAGGGAGGGCAGTTGGAGGTGATCAACCCTGCAGGAGAGGGCAGTTAGGGGTGACCAGGCTGGCAGAGGAGGGAAGTTGGGGGCAAGCAGGCTGGCAGGGGAGCAGTTAAGCATCAACCAGGCTGGCAGCAGAGTGGTTAGGGGGTGATCAGGCTGGCAGGCAGAAGCGGTTAGGGGCAATCAGGAAGGCAGGCAGGCAAGCAGTTGGGAGCCAGCAGTCCTGGATTGTGAGAGGGATGTCCGACTGCCCGTTTAGGCCCAATCCCACGGGGATCGGGCCTAAACGGGCAGTCGGACATCCCTCCAGGAGTCCCAGATTGGAGAGGGTACAGGCTGGGCTGAGGGACAACCCCCTGCCTTGCACGAATTTCGTGCACCGGGCTTCTAGTTAAAAAATAAAATTAAAAATACGTAAAGTAAATCCTCATCCCCAATTCCACCTTCTAGCATACTTAGTATGGAAAATATTTTCCACAGCATACACATAACTTTAAATTTTTTTATTAAAATGTGGACCCCAAACTGTTCCACCACACACATCCAGGGATTTGTTCTTGATTTTATGCTTTGACCAAGAAAGATGCTCATAATACATTATTAAGAGAGAAAAAAATCAGGTTACAGGACAGTATGTATGATATCACTCCTTTTGTGTTTATAGACAGTGATTATATAAACAAGAAGATTAGAACAATATTTAAATTGTTAATAGTAGTTATCTCTGAGAAGTGGAATTATTGAAAGGTGGAAGGGATTTTCTTTGTGTGTTTTTAAAAATATTTCCAGTTTAAATTGTCCCTGTTTTATAAACAAAAGTATCTCTATTAAAAGTACAGTGAAGCCTGGCTGGGTGGCTCAGTTGGTTGGAACATAATCCCATACACCAAAAAAAAAAAAAAAAAAAATGCAGTTAGATTGCTGTTGAGGCACATACTTAGGTTTCGGGTTTGATCCTGGTCAGGGCATGTATGGGAAGCAACCTATCAATGTTTCTATCCCACATTGATATTTCTCTCTTCTCTTCCTTCCCCTCTCTCTAAAAACAAAACAAAACAAAACAAAACAAACAAACAAAAAACACACACACCAAAAACAACATATAATCAGATGAGGATTTTTAAAAAGAACAGTAAAAATGAGTGAGAGGTGAGGAAGGTGAGAAAGAAAGAGGGACAACCAGCATCAGTCATTTCCCAGAAGAGGAAATTAAAAGGACACTATCTGAAGTAGGATGCCAGAAAGTGTTAGCTCCTGATGGCTACCTCCCAGAACTAAGCTGGACTCCCGCAGTTATTGATGATTAGAATAGAGCTGGACATACAATGAAAATAATGCCATGTAATCCTTTTATCAGATAAAACTTCTTCCTTTTCTTTTTTTACAGATATTTCTTTCTTAATGTATTCCATAAAATAGTATTTACTGATGAATTTGAATATGTCGGATACCTTGTGATACTAATGAATACATTCACTATTATAATTTCTTGGATGCCCACAATAGATGACATCTATGAGGATGAATTAAGACAATCTAACTACATTTTTATTGGATTTTACATCCTGGAGTCCCTAGTTAAGGTAATCAAAGTGTGTGTGTGTGTGTGTGTGTGTGTGTGTGTGTGTGTGTGTGTGTGTGTAATATTCAAGAGGGAGATTTCCTAACTTCATTTTTCAACACTAGCTAGTTTTCTAAAAGAGTGTATAAAATTCTCTTCCACTTCTCAAATAAACTTTAGTTTTTAAAGGTAATTTTAGGGTGACTCAATATAACATATCCATACTTTAAAGATTGATTTTTGTATTTGCAAAAATAAATTTTAAAATAGTGTGTGTCAAAGGGACCCAAAATGGGTTTCACAGGTATTGGCAATGTTCTTAAACTTAGCAAGGTAGTTGGTTTTATTATTTTTACACTAAATAGATAAATAAATGGATAAATAGATGGATAGATACTCATTTATACAAAATAATATCATAATTTGATTTTTAAATCCAATATAAAGGTAGTTGTCAAATAATGGAAATATACACCCACAAATTGATAACAATATTGTGTCATATGGATCAACAAGTCATGATATAAAATATTTTAGCCAGAAAGTTTAAATAGAATAAGTATATCTGATATTTGGACAAAATTAATGAGTCTCAAATTTTTAATGGAAAATTAAAATGCTCCTGCAGAGTGATACTGTTGGAGAGGGGATAGACTCACAACCCATCACATTACATGTAATAAATTTCAAGTTAGTTGGAATGACCATAGGACATTTCATATTTTTTAAAGCAATTAATGTTAGGGTTAGTTACAGGGTGAGGATGAGAATGAAGAGTTTCCTAAAATATGTAATATCTTGTACTGTAACATGTACTGTAGTGGAAAGAGCCCAGAGCTGGAATTTAGTAAAATGACTCTGGTTTTGGTTTTCTATGACAAACTGTTCACAAGGTCACTGAATTTCTCCCAATTTCAATTTTTTTTCTTCTATAAAAAGTCAGGGTTGGTCTAAATTATCAATGAAGTTTCCTCTAGCTCTATTATTCTTTGTACTCTGCCACATTGAATCTGTTGTCATAGCAATGAATAGTCATAGGTTTATTCAATCAGGCCCACTTATGACAGCAGCACTGGACTATAGAGACATGGTCAGCCATCATAGCTGAGAGGATACTCCCAACCCTGTGCAGCCCTGTTCTGGTCTCCTATCTACTTAACACAAAATGTGTCCTCACTGACCAGTTTTCAAACTTGCCTTCATCTAGCATTTCCTTTAACCTCTTTTCTATTTAATTCAGTTCTCCTCCTTTATACTATGCCTTTTAAAATATCCATTATGTTATTAACAATAATAATAAATGATCACTTATAAAGTACGAGTCATTTTTTATTATAACATTTCAAATCCTTAAATTAACCTTTTAAGACACACACACACGCACACACAAACACACAGTGTCCCAAAAAAATGTATACACACTTTGAATAATTATTAATTCCAATGGGTTAAATATGAAAAGAAAGAAACATCAATTGAGCTATCAGCTGTTAAAGTGTGTATACATTTTTGGGGACACCCTGTACTAGTATATATACTATGCCAATTTTACAGATGAGGGACCTGAGTGTCTGATAAGTTGTGTTACTAATCTGGAGTCACAAAGCTAATGAATAGTAGAATTGGGATCCAACCCCTCATAGGTATTGTTCTCTTTTTTTAAATGTATTTCTTTATTGATTTCAGAGAGGAAAGGAGAAGGAGAGAGAGAGAGAAACATCAATGATGAGAGAGAATCATTGATCGGCTGCCTCCTGCACACCCCCTACTAGGAATCGAGCCTGCAACCCAGGCATGTGCCCTTGGCCGGAATCGAACCTGGGACCTTTCAGTTTACAGGTTGACGCTCTATCCACTGAGCCAAGCTGGCTAGGGCAGGTGTTGTTCTTTTTAATAAACAATGCTGCCTTAAAAATTTTCCTTCCTGTATTTTCAACATTTTCCCAAACGCTCTTCAACCTATTAGAGGAATGGCCTTTTGAATCTTTCTCAGAGGAAGGGTAATCTCTTTTCTTCATCTGCGAGCATTACCTGAACTTCTAAACATTCTTTGATAAACTTACATTCAACAAACCCCTATTTCTTTGAAGCCCATACCTACCTTCCACACCAGGCTCTTCCTCTCCTGTGGCTATATTCTAGTGACCTGAAGATAACATCTTCACATTTCGGAATACTTGGAATTTGGATAGTCTTTTCTTTATGCCAATTTTTTCAAGTTCCTGAGAGAATGATCCAACTTATACCTGCTTCAATAAGAAGGAAATGAGAGATCTATGGAGGCTAATTGGTGATGTGGGCAGGACCTCATAAGACCAGGATCTTGTATTCTGCTTTATAGATTCAGACACTGAATTTCCTCAGCCTGGCCAAATGCGAGCAGACTCAAGGAAAATGACTTTACCACCAAACACACAGGAATCTGTTTATAAATAGCATAGCAATTTCTTAATTGATAATAAAGCATATGCTTTCCTTGGGACATGAGCATGTCTGCCTCCTATACTTCCTTTGAATCATAGTGAGTAGGGGGATAAGGCTGCTGAAAGAAAAAAAATTCATCAAAATTACAAATCAGTATCTTAAGTATTATAATAAAGGACTACACTGCGGCTATGTGGGGGAAATAGCAACAGGATTTTCTTATTCAGAATAGAAGGGTCAGAAAAGAAAGGTCTTCAAGGGTCGTAGATGCTTGAGTTGAATTTTCAATAATGAATAAGAGCCAACGTAGGGAATGAGTACCACGAGCACACAGCGTAATAGACAAGAACAAGGTAAAACGTAGAGGCAACATTGTGACACAAGAGACATCATTCCCAATGACTGGAGCTTAGGGATGGGATGGTCAAGGTAGACATTGGAGAGATGCTAAATTTGTGTAGAGGATATAGAAATTGAGACAGGAGACACAGCCATAAATTAACAGAAAAGGACCTCATAGGCCATGCTATCTCTTCACATCCCTGGCATTTACTACCATCCATAGTCTAATGACTCCTATATTCATGTCTTCAGCTGAGGTTGTATCTAGAGCCTCAGATGATATAGACAATAGCTGACTGGATCTCTCCAGCAAAATACTGTGCCGACATTGCAAACAGCATATTCAAAACAGATATATTTTCTGCAAACCTATTCTTTCTTTAAAATTCCACAGGAAACCCAATGTCCCAGGCTGAAATACACAATATTTTTAACACCTCCCAGTCTCTTAGATATAGTAGGTTGCAATAAAAGGTGTTTTTTCTAAATAAAGAAGGAATGAATTAATAAGCTATCATAAAATAGTAGTTATTTTGAATATTTACTCCTTTGGAATAGACTTTGACATTTGAACCATTTAATTTCAAATTGTTATTTTAAAATATGAAGTGTATTAGTATTTTAGAGAAGTATAGTCTTAAGGTAGATCAGAGAAAAACATAACTAGTGATGTTTCAGTTATTATAGAAAAATGGTATAGTGAAATCAGAAACAAATAACATAATTCCCTTTTAAATCAACAGATAGCAGCAATGAGAAAGGAATATTTTTTGCATGCCTGGAACCTATTTGAATTCGCTATTACATTAGTTGGCATCATAGATGTAATACTTATTGAGACACAATCCGCTTATAATGTTTTTGATTTGGATGAAATAGTGATGTTTTTCAAAGTTGTTCGATTTCTTCGTGTACTGCGCATTTTGAAGGTAAAGAACTATTAAATTATGCAATTTCAAATTTCTTCTGATAGTTTTATAAAATTTTAACTAAAACAAGTTGATGAGTTATATGACTTCCACTTCTGTTGGGCTGATGTCTATATTTTAATTTAGATTCCTTTAACAAATTAAGTTTTATAACATAAATATGCAAATTATATTAGAAATTCATTTAGTACATAGAAGTATAGAAATACTCATCATAGATTTTTCTTTGAATAGAGAGTACATGAAAAATTCCATCTCTATATACAAAAGCCTAAGCAACCATCCGACCATTCGACCATCCAACTGGTAGCTATGATGTGCACTGACCACCAGGGGGCAGATGCTCAACACAGGAGCTGCCCAGCTGCAGTGACTTGGCAGTGGAGGTTCTCGGGTAATGCACCCAGAACCAAAGAGGAGGGAGCCCGATTCCAGGGTGCATAACCTGAGAACTGCCCTCTCACAATCCGGAACCCCTCCAGGGATATTGGAGAGCTGGTTTTGGCCTGATCCCTGCAGGCTAGTCCAAGGGACCCCACCTGCCAGAGGGACCCACTCACTATACAGATGCCCTTCAAGCCATGATGCCGCCCCAGGTGTGGCCAGCCAGGGAGAGACCACGGGATTGGCTCCAGGGCCTGTCTGGCCCGTCTTGCCCAGTCCTGCCCCACCAGCCACCTTCTAATTAATTTCCTTTCAATGTGCAGGAATCCATGCACTGGGGCACTAATCCATATTAATAAAAGGTAATATGCTAATTAGACCAGGTCAACCGGCTGTCTTTCGGACATCCGACTTCCTTCCAGACAAAGCCATGGTGGTGGGGGCCGAGACAGAGGCAGTTAGGGGTGATCAGGTCGGCAGGAGAGGGCAGTTGGAGTCGAGATCAGGCCGGCAGGGGAGGGCAGTTGGAGACGAGATCAGGCCGGCAGGGGAGGGCAGTTGGGGGCAAGATCAGGCCGGCAGGGGAGGGCAGTTAGGGGCAACTAGGCAGGCAGAGGCAGTTAGGGGCAATCAGGTCAGCAGGGGGGCAAGGTAGTGGTGATCAGGCAGGCAGGCAGGCAGAGAGGTTAGGGGTGATCAGGCAGGCAAGGGGGCAAGGTAGTGTGATCAGGCCAGCAGGGGGGCAAGGTAGGGGCAATCAGGCAGGCAGGCAGGTGAGTGGTTAGGAGCCAGTTGTCCTGGATTGTGAGAGGGATGTCTGACTGCCAGTTTAGGCCCAATCCCCTGAGGGGTCCCAGATTGGAGAGGGTGCAGGCCGGGCTGAGGAACCCCCCTCCATGCACGAATTGTATACATCAGGCCTCTAGTGTTAATATAAGTACTAATTAACCACAAAGTAATGTTTATTATCATAGATGGCTGAAATAAAAGATGGGAATCAATGACAACAATAACAAAAAATAACAATGGAAATCATTCATGGTGTCAAAGCAAACAAAAATCAAGAAACCAAAAAATATACATTTTGTGTTATATAAATTTATAGTATTATAGAATCACAGCATCAAAAATTACTTTTTATTGTCTAATACAGTGGTTCTCAACCTTTCTTTTTTTAAAAAATATATTTTATTGATGTTTTACAGAGAGGAAGAGAGAGGAATAGAGAGTTAGAAACATCGATGAGAGAGAAACATCGATCAGCTGCCTCCTGCACACCCCCTACTGGGGATGTGCCCGCAACCAAGGTACATGCCCTTGACCAGAATTGAACCTGGGACCCTTGAGTCTGCAGGCCGACGCTCTATCCACTGAGCCAAACCGGTTTCGGCAGTTCTCAACCTTTCTAATGCTGCAACCCTTTAATACAGTTCCTCATGTTGTGGTGACCCCCAACCATAAAATTATTTTTGTTGCTACTTCATAACTGTAATTTTGCTACTGTTATGAATCGTAATGTAAATATCTGTGTTTTCTGATGGTCTTAGGCTCTACAGCAGCGGTTCTCAACCTGTGGGTCATGACCCACAGGTTGAGAACTGCTAGCAGGGTTGCTAGACCATTGGAAAACATAGATATTTACATTACGATTCATAACAGTAGCAAAATTACAGTTATGAAGTAGCAACAAAAATAATTTTATGGTTGGGGGTCACCACAACATGAGGAACTGTATTAAAGGGTCGCAGCATTAGAAAGGTTGAGAATCACTGGTCTAATATAACTTTCAATAACAAGTATGATGGGTAGTTATTTTCTGTATGATTATTTCAATTATATAACATTCCCTCTATCACAAAGCATTAGAAATATACATATTTATATATACACAGATATATAAATAAATATATATACACAGATATTCTCTCCTCTCTCTCTCTCTGCCTTTTTCTCTATTCATACACAAACAAGACACATCCTATATAATAAAAGCCTAGGTGGTGTCGCAAGATGGCTGCCACAAGATGGCCAGCAGGGGAGGCTCATTGGGGAGGAACAGGCCAGCAGGGGAGGGCAGTTAGGGTCAACCAGGCCTGCAGGGAGGGCAGCTGGGGGCAATCAGGCCATCAGGGGAGGGCAGTTGGAAGTGACCAGGCCAGCAGGGGAGGGCAGTTGGGTGCGACCAGGCCTTCAGGGCAGGACAATTGGGAGTGATCAGGCCAGCAGGGGAGGGTAGTTGGGGGTGATCAGGCTGGTAGAGAAGGGAAGTTGGGGGCATTGGGCCGGCAGGGGAGCAGTTAGGTGTCAATCAGGTTGGCAGGGGAGTGGTTAAGCGTCAATCTGGCTGGCAGGCAGAAGTGGTTAGGGGCAATCAGGCAGGTAGGCAGGCTAGCGGTTAGGAGCCAGCAGTCCCGGATTGTGAGATGGCTGTCCCCCAAAGGATCCCAGATTGAAAAGGGTGCAGGCCGGCCTGAGGGACACCTCCCCACCCCACCACCCCCAGGTGCATGAGTTTAGTGCACCGGGCCTCTAGTACACATATAAGCACTATGGGAGATACAAAGCTAAATAAGATATATTTCATCTAGATATAAAGCTAACAGATTAGAATCTTTATATTTAGAGCTTTCTTACACATGTTTAAAAATACTTTTGCTATTGAGAGGCATAAGCCAGCCAGGTCTAAAAGTATGCAACTAGTAGCCTTTTCCTTTTTAGTATTATATGAGACCATAAGTAATGCTACTTTGCATTTTGACATGAGGAAGGCAAGGCTTATGTATTCCAGTGACAAGTTAATTCTTTTTGATAGAAGATACACAAAGCCAACCAAATACTTTAAGTGAAGAAACTTATAATCCACCTAAGGAAAGCTTGTTTATATATCCAAGACATTATTAACCTTTATCTTATGTCAAATGGTGGGCCCTTGAAATATGAAGACAAATTAGATATAGTCTCTGCCCCCAGACAGCTCATTGAAGAAGGGTTGGGTAAGTACAAAACAGTAGTATGCACAGAATACTAGTGGGACATAAAGGACTTTCTTTACTAGTTGACACTTGAACTGAATCTTGAAGGATGAGTATGAGCTCTCTGAGGATTAATGGCAGGTGGTTGGAGGGCAGAGTATGAAGATTATGGAGCACAGCCAGGAAAACAGGGAGCAGCCAACTCTGTTGAAGTTAGAGGACTGCACAATGGTGACAGATAACCTGGAGCCTTACACCCTCAGCAACGAAACAGTGAGAAGTTAATGGTGGGATCCAAGAGGGAGTATAGTTGTGGTATGTTCTAACCCAAATGAACCATGTAGTAAAAAGTTTAGCAGAAGATTTATCAGTGGCAGTATTTTCTAGACAGTCATTTTCTACTAAGCCCATAAATGATTGAGTGCATTGTTTTCCAAGAATTTAAACCAGTTGAAAATAGCATACAATCCTACCTTATAATAGACAAATATGCAAATTGACCGCACCTTTGCTACGCCCAAGCCACGCCCACCAACCAAGCCACGCCCACCAACCAATCAGGACGGGTATGCAAATTACCCCAACAAAGATGGCGGCTAATTTGCATATCAAGACAGCGTAGAAAGAAGCCAAGAGATGCTGAAGGAAGCAAAGCTGCGGAGAAGCAAGCAAGCCGGGGGGGAGGAGAAGGGAGGAGCAGAGGTGGGGCCGGGGGAGAAGGAAGGAGAGCGGGGCGGGGCTGGAGGAGAAGGCGGGCTGGGGGACAAGGGAGGAGCGGAGGCGGGGCGGGGTAGACTGCAGCAGGAAACCCTATTGCAGGATTTTTCCTGCAACGGGAACACTAGTTTTCTATAAGGAAAATAAGTAATGAACAACACCATAATTTTATACACGTGGCCAACATTATTAGTTACAGGGAAATAGCTCTACCCATGAAGTTATAAAGGTATCACGAATACAATAACAAGAGCCTTGACACGTTACTATCATTACTGTTAAGAACATGTCATTTTAAAATATTATCTATTGTAGTTAAACAAATATATCAACTAAAATTTTTACAATTGATATTAAATAGTAGCCCTCCTTTTTCAGCTCATCACTCCAAAGCTGCTGCAATTTATAGATAAGAGGATGAGTCATCAGCTGTCCTATAAATATGCTATCCTAAAAGGATATGTCCAAGGTGAAGCAGACATAATGACTATAATTGATCAGATTGCAAGTTCTAAGCAGGTTAAACAGGTGAGAAAAACTAAATACTAAGAAAAGAGTTTATTTTCCCTATACCTCAGTTGCCCTCACCCCATCATGTTCTCTGTCTATATATGTAAATGTGTTCTTGGGTCCCTGGTTTGCTAGGTAATTTTTGTAAAAACTTAAACTAGTGTACATTTAATTACTGAAAAAGCATTCTTACTAAAATGTCTGAGCCATATTATCAAGTTAGAAGGCTCTTGGAACATACCTTGCTGTCCTTGTAGAGGCAATCATGACCCCCATGTGCAGTGGTCCATTCCCTCCCAATGCAAGTTCCGGGATAGAGCAGGCTACAGACACAGTAAATAGGAAACACTGGAGGATGAGGAGTGGCGGCAGTGTTGAGCAAATAAAGTGTCTACGTAATTCACAAAGGTTCCTTCTGTTTCTCTCTATCCCCTATTTTTCCCACGGTACATAGTAAAAGAAGTAAAAGATGGGGATCTGGCAAATGGAAAGAAGTAACAATAAGTTATCTAAAGGGAAACTGTCTAGTTCCCTCCTTATGCGGAGGAGAAAAATGAAGCCAAGAGAGGTTATGCTCCCAAACACATAAACAGCAAAGAGAATTCTAGGGCCTAAGTTCTAGCTTTTATATTTTCTTTTTCTCGATTGAGATAGAGTCACACTGACAGGGGCACCGAAGTTTATCAGCTACATCAGAAATTAAATATTTACCTCTTGAGGCAATTTAGAACATTTGAATGCTATGTGTTATATGCCAAAACTTTGTACTTGAGAAAATTAAATATTAAAAACTATTAGTAGAACACAAAAAGCAGTATCTTTCCTCCCTTTACCACCTATCACTTTAAAACTATTTCCCTAAATGTTGTTTCTTTTCCTAACCACTCATATTTAGCACTACGATTTGACAGTAGACAGTAGAAAATACAAAAGGACTTGTCTCTCTAGGGTGTTGTCCACTTTTAATCCTCATTTTTTGCTCTCACACAGCTTGGCCAAATGTGGTACATAGAGATGGCTTTCAACCTTAAGTGAGTTAGAAAGTTAACTCACTTAAGGTTGAAAGCCATCTCTATGTACCACATTTGGAGGCTGTCATAAAGTTGAATGGAAAGTACCTATCATGCCCACACTTTTCTGAATCAGTAGGATCCTAAAACAAGTTACTTTAAAGAAAAATATATGACTCACCTTCAGGCTTCTCAAAACCAACCTTGATGATGCCACTTCCTATCCTCTCCATCACCCTTGCTGGAGCAAAATAGAATCCAGTGCACAAAATTTAAGTCCAATCCCTGAAAAGCTTTACATATTTCCCTCTAGTTATTAATTTAGGTTAAAAATCTATCAGTTGCAAATGTTAAGACATGTTATTATAGTTTGTTTTCCAATGGGGATGTTTATTTTGTTTCATAGGTGTTATTAAAGAGGGTGACGAAGAATACGGTGCATGCTCTGAAAGAGCTAGGTAGGTACCTCTCACCTAAGGATTCATGATCATCTCTTATTATCACTACTTCAGAGAGGCAATGGTTTTGATAAGTAAATTGATCTTTGAGGGAACCTATTTACTACTAATAATAAAGTGGATAACCTCAACAATATGATCACATTTTTAGCTGGACCAAATAGTATATTATCTCTCCAAACTTGTTCTCTCTGCCTTATGCCACAATGCAGGCCTTTTAAGTTCTGTTTAAAGAAAACACATCTGTGTGGAATGATTACACATATTATTATCACCTTATAAATTCTGTTTGTTTGTTTTTCTCTCAAGCCAGACATGTGCATACCTTCCTGAACAGTCAAAGGAAAGAAGATATTTTTATCTCCCACTTGCCACAGAGCTGCCATCTGAGGATTTAGGCTTTAGAAATAATTAAAATCAGAACAGAGCCTCACAGACCTCTGTTGTGGCTTCTGGGGGGCTCAGCGCCCAAACATGACAACAACCTATTCTCTGAATCATGCCAGGTCATACTCTTACTGCTGAACAAATCCCAAGAGTAAGACAGACACACTCCTATAGCGTAATATTGCTGTGTGAGGAGAAGGGATTTGGGTACCAGATGGTAGGTAGCAAAGGGACGCAGCAAGCCTGGGAATGAGGCCATGCTTGCGAGAACTTACATGGCAGATACTTGTCAAGCCATACAAGAAGTCATGACCAAGGAAAAGCCCAAATGTACAGTCTAGGAGGGTGAAATTCTCATGGGCATCTGGGAATCCAGACTAGACAGGCAGAGAGTGTAGATGGATGAGGCATGTCCATGCACAGACAGGGTGAGTGGAAAATTACCCAGGCGGAGTGAAAAGACTTAATCAAAAGCCATATCTAAGGCCCCAGTCTGTAGTCAACAGAAAAGTTAAGTCATGAACTTCAGACTTAGAGCTTATAAGAGCCTTTCAAGTGTCCAGTGCAGGTATATTGATAGAATTGTTAGTCCTGAGACTGGAGTGGTCTGTCCTTCTTCACAGCACAAGAATGAGCTGAAGACAAGAAAATGGCAGGCAGAGCTCTGCAACTACTGCTGAATAGTGGTTGATTGCAGAGGCCTCCTTAGGAAGAGAGACTTCTTCCTGTATTGAGGGTTGTATTCCATGTATTTAGAGCAGAAATATTAGTTTCTAGTCCAAATGAAACATTTAAACATTTAATTTTTGTTATTTTTCAGGCTACTTAGAGTATGATCATCCAGAAATTGCTGTCACTATGAAAACAAAGGAGGAGATTAACGTCATGCTCAGTTTGGCTAGAGAAATTGTTAGGGTTTTCAGGTTAAAAGGAATTCTTCATAAAATTGAAGCTAGTGAAATTAACAAGGTAAGAAAGAATATCTTCAGGCAATTATACTTATTTGATATATAGTCATTTATGATCTTCAAACCTACTTTTGGCCCTTTCCATTATAGGTCATCCTGAGATATGAATATCTAACAAAATAGTTCTCTAGAACAAAGCACACACCATAGAGAGTTTTCTTCCTGCAGCTCCAGTGGTCAATTTCTCTTTCCTCTCTTGCCATAGTAAGGGATCACTTCTTTCTATGATTGGACACTTCCCTAACATCATATATAAAAATCTCTTACAAATTAATAAGAATAAGACAGAAACCCATATTTTAAAAAATGCAAAAAAGATTTGAATAGGCATTTCACAACAGAAGGTATTCAAACAGCCAATAAACAGAACAAAAGTTGCCAAATACCATTTCATAAGCTTAATACAAATAAAAACTAAAATTAATGACCAATACATAACTATCAGAATTCTTAAATTTTTTTAAAGTGACAAAATCAAGTGTAGGCAAATAATGGAACAACTGGAACATTAGAGTGGGAGTATAACTAGATGCAATCACTTTAGGAAATTGTTTGGCAAAATCTACTAAATTTGACCATATATCTTATGACACAGCAATTAGATGACATAACTATATATTCAACAGAAATATGTACACATGTATAGCAAACACTCATAGAAGTATTACAAAGCCCCAAACTGGAGCACCTAAAGTATTAATCAATAGTAGACAAAGCTGCAGTATAATAATCCTAATATATAAAAACCCCAGGGTCCGTAACATCCAAAACGGCCAAAGGTTCAACCTACCAGAAGTCAGTGCTAGGTTGCCATGGTGACCCAGCACTGACTGCCACCACTGCAGGAGCCCCGACTCAGCACTGACTGCCAAGGGGGCTGCAGATCAGGCCCGAAGAGAGGCCTAGAGTAAGGTGACCAGATTTTAACATGGGTAAAGTGGGACACCATTGACGGGGGGCGGGGGGAAGGGGGGGGAGGGGAGTTCTTGATTAAAAATTTGGTCTATATGGAGCAACAAAAATTTTCATAGAACGCAAAAATAGTATTGTAATATATTTTTTAAAATTTCAACGTAAGTACAATTTACAAATATAATAAATAAAAAATTATGTATAGTATTGTTTTATTCTTTGGCATATTTCTTACTTGAGTGAATTTTTTTAGTAGATTGCTGTCGTTGTTTAAAAGGTCATGAATTTGCCGTAACGTAAGTCGTAAGTGTCACTTTCAAGGCTGGCGCTAGACTTTTTGCTGCCACTATAAAATATAAATAATACGAGTACTGTCTGCTAAGTTCAAGAAAATTTATGTATTTATGAAATAAATAAATAAATAAATAACTTACCTAAATTATCTGAATAGCTGATTTGTACTGATATCACTTGTTTAACTAGCTTACTAGCACGCAGTACGATGTGTATCGTCTGAGAGACAGTTACAAAATGTTTTCGTCATTGCCAATCCCCAAAAATGCCATTGTTCATTAAGTCCAAACAATGGTGGTCGAATTCTAACAACTAATCAACAATGCGAACTTTGATAAGCAGTTCTCGATAATCAGTTCTCAAGAATTATTTGTTATTATTAAAGTTTAACATTATAAAATTAACAAAAATAATATAAAACTCATATCCTGGATAAATAGCCACATGGCTTCCGAAAACCGTATATTCCCTTCCCGTTCTCCCGCCATTCCCTAGCTTGTCGTGCATTCTTTCCAAAAATCGGGACTTTTTTAAAATGCCGCAGGACGCGGGACAAATTATTAAAAATCAGGACTGTCCCACCAAAAGCGGGACGTCTAGTCACCTTAGCCTAGAGAGAAAAGCAGGGTCTGATCCGTAGCATCCTTGGCAGCTGTTGATCAGCCATTGCCTCTCTCTTTCACCCGGGGCCTTGACAGCAGCCGAGCCTCTCTTTCTCTTGGCCTCTGCTGAGGCTGCTGATCAGCCCCGCCTCTCTGATCAGACCTGTTGATAGGCCTGGAGACACTGACTGGCATAGAAACTGACCAATCAGAACCAAATCTGGGTGAAGTGCAAGGAGCCAATGGCTGCCTAGGAGGCAGAGCTTTTGATGCTGACTGGCATAGAAACCAACCAATCACAACTTAATCTGGGTGAACTGTGAAGGCAGAACCTAAGGTAGGAGCTGACGAGGGGTTTTAAGGGCAACAGCTGTTTGGTGTAAGGTGTAAGAAAGTGGTTCAATTTTTTAATGACCAGTTTGGCAGTGTATATAGCTGGCTATCAGTCCACATATAGGGATTATGTATTTTTGTCTGTCAAGAGCATCTCCTCCTGATGAAAAAGGCTTTTCCCCCCATTTAAGCAATCCTATCCTAGATAATCTATCTATTCTACTAAAAGGGTAATATGCTAATTAGACTGGGTCGACTGGCCATCTTTCCAGACAAAGCCATCGTAGTGGGGGCCGAGGCAGAGGCCATTAGGGGCAATCAGGCCGGCAGGGGAGGGCAGTTGGGGGTAACCAGGCCAGCAGGGGAGGGCAGTTGGGGGCAAGATCAGGCCGGCAGGGGAGGGCAGTTAAGGGCGATCAGGCAGGCAGAGGCAGTTCGGGGTGATTAGGCTGGCAGGGGAGGGCTGTTGGGGGGCAAGATCAGGCCGGCAGGGGAAAGCAGTTGGGGGCAACCAGGTTGGCAGGGGAGGGCAGTTGGGGGCAAGATCAAGACAGCAGGGGAGGGCAGTTAGTGGTGATCAGGCAAGCAGAGGCAGTTGGGGGCAAGATCAGGCCAGCAGGGGAGAGCAGTTGGGGGTAAGATCAGGTTGTCAGGGGAGGGCAGTTAGGGGTAATCAGGCAGGCAGGCAGAGGCAGTTAGGGGCAATCAGCCAGGCATGTAGAGTGGTTAGGGGTGATCAGGCAGGCAGGTAGGTGAGTTGGTAGGAGCCAGCAGTCCCAGAGTGCAAGAGGTATGTCCGACCACCAGTTTAAGTCCTATCTCACAGGGATCAGACTAAACTGGCTGTTGGACATCCCTGAAGGGCTCCCCAATTGGAGAGGGTGCAGGCTGGGCCAAGGGAATCCACCCACCCATGCACAAATTTCATGCACCAGGCCACTAGTACAACATAATCATATACAACAATGAAAATAACATGAGTGTATTTTTGCTCCCTGCAACATTGTAGATGGATCTCAGAAACATAATGTTGAGCAAATGAAAGCAGACAAAAACAGGTACATACTCTTTGATTATATGCAAATAAAGCTGAAACCCAGAAAAAGTTAGATTTGGGTGATAGAAGAATGACTATTTTTGGATTTGAGCAATGACAAGTAGATAACATAGGAAGGATTTTAAGATACAAAAAATGTTTTATTTCTTAATCTGGATGCTGGCTACCCAGATGTTTTCACATTGTAAATGTTCTTTGAGTGAACTTTTATGGTCTGTTCATTTTTGGTCTATCTGCTACACTTTAGTAAAAAGGTTTACTTTTAAAAGTAAACCTATGACTTTAGAATATGATAGCAGAAAAATGCTATAAGAAGAGAGAGGTTGGAAGTTTCCATGGAAAAACCAAAGTCTCAGAAAAGTGAAAAAAAAAAAAAAAAGAAAGTGCAAAGCCATAATTGTTTTAAACATTCTGTGAACACTAGTTTTGTTCATCTTCTTTCTTAATTTTTTTTATTTTAGTTAATAATGAACAAAAAAAGAGAATTACTTGATTTTCAACCTATTGTCAAGTCACTTACTCTTACTGAAGCACTACACCATATTCCATGGTTAGAAAAAGACCATATAAGCTTTATTCAGGTAATATTTTTATTTCCTACTAATGTCTTCTTTAATGAGATATCATCTTTAATGTACCAACAAATGATCTTTTAAAAAATAATGAGTTAACCATGATATTCTCCAGGTTAAAATTCTCTGTGTGTGTGTGTGTGTGTGTGTGTGTGTGTGTGTGTGTGTGTGTTAATCCTCACCTGAGGATATTTTTCCATTGATTTTTAGGGGAAGTGGAAGAGAGAGGGAAACATCAATGTGAGAGAAACACATCGATTGGTTGCCTCCTGCACAAGCCCAACCAGGTCTTGGGTCAAGGAGGAGACTGCAACCACGGTACGTGCTCTTGACTGGAATTGAACCCAGGACCCTTTGGTCTCAAGGCTGATGCTCTATCTACTCAGCCAAACCAACTAGGGCCAGGTTAAAATTATTTAAATGTCCTTTATTGCCTATATGATAAAATCAAAATCCCTTTGAACAGCATGCAAAGTCTTCTACAGACGGCTTCCTGCCTCTCTTTCCATCTTCATCTTCTGTTGCCTATTCATCATATACTCTATATTCCATACTCATGGTGCTTCCAACATTTTTACTGTTTTCTAATTTTATTTATCTGTGGGTGTTATTTACTTTTCTTGAAATGCCTTTTTTCTCACCATTTTTTTCCCCAAACTTTCCCTGATTATTGATTCTCTGAAAACATTCCTGCAGAGGGTACACAGAAAAGTAGGCTTTGGGGTTCAAACACACTACCAATAGATCATCCCATGGTCCATCCCCAGTTTGAAGGACCAAAGGTGTTGCCATTGGACTCATTATATACCATTATTATAACATTAAGCATATACATTACAATCATGTTTATATCTCCCTCTTGAACAATATTTTTTAACTCATTCATTTTCTGAATATTCATCCCCTGGCACTTTCCTTATTGAATAGGGGTGCTCAGTAAGTGTTTATGGAATAAACAAATAAATGGGCCTATCTTGTTCTAATAACATTCTTTCTCTACATCTACTTGGTGCCAAAAGACCAGTTATATTTTCCACCTGATTAAAATATTTAGAATAAATACATTTTTATTCATCTGATGTTTAAGAGCATAAGTATGTATGAAACATATTTGCCATTAGCCTGCATCTATTATTATTTTTCATCCATACAAAATATTTTCTTTTTTTAAAAAAATATATTTTTATTGATTTCAGAGAGGAAGGGAGAGGAAGAGAGAGATAGAAGCATCAATGATGAGAGAGAATCATTGATTGGCTGCATCCTGCACGCCCCCTATTGGGGATTGAGCCCACAACCCTGGGCATATGCCCTTGACTGGAATCGAACCCGGGACCCTTTGGTCCACAGGCCGACGCTCTATCCACTGAGCCAAACCAGCTAGGGCCAGACAAAATATTTTCATTCTTCCATTACATTCTTATCCCTAGGTTATATTATTTCTTCTTAACCCATGTATAAATACCCCTTCTGACATTACATATATTTATGAATATTCACCTTCTCCACTTTGCTATTCATAATTTCTATTTTCTCTTACAAATTTATTACTAATGCAATGCCTCAGATCTTATTGAGTTATATTTACTTTAAAATTGTAAAAACAATATTAAAGTGTAAACTTCAACATCCCGAACCACTGCTAAAATATTGTTTATAGCATGTATTTGGTGATTATATTCTAGGAAAAAGCCAAACTTATAACATTTGATTGTGGAAATACTATATTTGAAGAAGGTGATGAGACCAAAGGAATTTATATAATTATTTCAGGTATGATAAAGGTAAGGAAGAGTTCTTTATAAATGCATTTGTGAGCATAAGCTAAAAACTTTATAAAATTGAGATTTTCTACTTTTCTCTGTTAAGGACTGCACCGTTTCTTTTTTAAATTAGCAGCTACCATCTGAACAGCAATTTTTCTTATTCAAACACTTTAAGCTATACTTTCCCATAGATAACAAAAAAATTAAAAGAATAATATTTAAGATAGAAAATTATAATATAAACTAGAAGCCCATTGCACGAAGATTCGTGCAATAGATCTTCCTTCACCTGACTGCCGGCACCAGTTTTCCTCTGGCACCTGGGACCCAGGCCTTGGCTCTGGCTACCCGCCGATCGGAGCGCCTCCCGCTAGCCCCATCAGCCACCCCGAGTCCCGCCACCCGCGCCTTCCGCTGGCCCAATCGTGGGCGTAGCGGAGTGATGGTTAATTTGCATATTACCCTTTTATTATGTAGGATTGTTATGCATCTTACATTTGTCTGAGTTGGGCATTAAGCCATTTAAGGCAGGTATAGGTTGACTAAGTAGGAGGAATCAGAAAGTTTGAAGTATTTAAGAATGCTTTGTTTCTAAGTCATTACTAATTTAATAAATATGCTTAAAAATACAAGTAATAAATATTTTCAAAATAATATGCACATATTAAAATTATTAAAACCAACAGTAAAGAAAGCCATAAATTAGATAGTTTTGGTATATTATCTGGCATACATATTTTTCTCTTTTTTTGTTCCTGAACAGCTTCAAAGATCAAAATCGGGTTTGATGGCTGACCAAATACTCTCTGAATCAGAGGAAAAAGATCATCAGATAATTTTCACAGACTATGTGATCAGTGGGGAAACAATAGGAGAGCTGAACCTTTTAACTAATGAACCCATGAAATATTCTGCCATCTGCAAAACTGTGGTGGAGGTCAGAAAACATCACCTATGTCTTACTGTTGTATCTTGTTAAATATCTAGTATCAAATTTAAGATTATCTTTGTACTTAGTATATGCTTACAATCTAATGGGAATTTAAAAAAAAATGGCAAAGAAACGGAAATTGTTAACATAATTGTACTTACCTAGTATAGCGTCCTGACAAAATGTCTTGAAAAAGTTAACCTACAATGCCCTGGCCAATGTTGCTCTGTGGTTAGAGTGTCCACCTATGCACAGAAGGATTGTGAGTTCAATTCCTGGTCAAGGGCAAGTACCTGGATTGCGTGTTGGCTCCTGACCCCTGGTCGGGGTGCATGCAGGAGGCAACTGGTCAGATAACTCTGTCTCTATCTCTTTCTTTGTCTCTCCTCCCGCCTCCTTTCTGAAAAGCAATGGAAAAAATGTCCTCACATGAGGATCAACAAAACAAAACAAAAAAAGTTAACCTACAATATTGAAAGAAGCATTTAATCAGAAAACCCAATCATATGAGATCTCCGATGAGGAAATTAGGCAGGATGTGTTAACTATGAATACAAAATCTGGAGGGTAAAAAAAGGGGGAAACTCAGACAGCTAGGATCTGTTAATAGAAAAATTGAGTAAAATGGATGGTAGTTTTCCTAGATGAGATTGAGGACAAAAATGCTCAAAGCAACAGAGGCACCCACTGGCCTAATTTGAACACACAAAGAACAATAACAGCAAACAATTGAACCCTATAAATATATAAAAGTCCATAAGTCATAATAACACCAATTTTTTTATTTCCAATAAGGTTTTTGGGATATCAATAAAAAGAACTACACATTTATCCTGCCTTTTCTCTATGAATTCTTCCAAAGTAACAACAACAACAACAAAAAAGGATGAGGAAAATTTTTTCTGTAAAGAATTCCAGCTAACAAATATAGAATGAGAGAATTAGAATACTCCATCTTGCCATCCCTATGAAATAATGGATCTAAGCTTCAACCATCAATTGGTGTGGAGTATTTTAATGGAAAAATTTATGATGAAAGTACCAGGCTGACACCACCTAAGGACAATCTTAACATAATTAAAAGTGGGACAACTTAGTATCATGTACCTCATGATATGATGTAGTAGAAGTACTGGTACCATCCACAAAGTCTTCTTATACAAGAAAAGACAAAACCCGAAGCCTCTAGATCTACCCGGTTTACAGAAAATGCAGGACGGGGAGAAACAAGTTAATTAACACCAAGAGAAAATAGTTCGATAAATCTAGAATGTGGGAGGCCCTTCAGGCCAAATGACCTAATTGCCCTAAAAGGGGGTGGAGATGAGGAAAAAGGCAAGGGAAAACTTTAAAATGTCTCTATCATTCAGCAGTACATATTAGAATATATACAAGTAGAATTATACAACACTTGGGATTGCATAAAAATACCCTATCCTTCAACTTCTGGCTATAATGAAGCTACTGGTAGTGTACTAGCACACACCAGAAACAACCATAGAACTTTACAAAATAAATGAGGCAATTGTTTTCAGCCAATGGAAAACAGGCAGTGTCCATCTAGAAACCTTGAGAGAAGAGAAAGAAACTCACAAAGTAAGCCCCACATCCACCTTGACCCTCTGCCCAGGACAGTTTCCAACCACAAGCAACAAACAGAAGGTGAGCTGAGAAGGGCAAGATTGGAAATTGTGGCAGCTAACCTGGCAGGAATCTGCAGAGCCGGGCCTACAAGGAGTTGCCTGAGAGGGACTGAGGAGTCTGTGTGATGATTCTCTGTAAGTCACTGGTTGAGGGGTGAGCTGCACATGCACAGGATGAGACAAAACTAAATTTGTTTCCAATTGTTTGGAATTTGAAGTTGTATCTTGCTACATTGCTAAGTTTGCTATAAATTCTAGTTAGTTTTGGTAGATTCTTTAGGATTTTGGAAATGTAGATATTATGTCATCTACAGAGACAATTTTGGTGTTTTCTTTATAATTCTTATGTCAGTTTATTTTTTTCTAACCCTATTGTACTAGATAAGTGAATAAGAATAAGTTAACCGAAGATGTGTAAGTCCTTTTCTACAATGAAAACTAAAAAATATTTTCTTGGGAATTTATGGAAACTCTAAGTAAATAAAGAGGTAGAACTTCTTCAGAGATTGGAAGCCATAATTTTATTTAAGACTAGAGGCCTGGTGCATGGATTCCTGTACCAGTGGGGTCCCTCAGCCTGGCCTGTGCCCTCTCACAATCTGGAACCCCTTGGAGGATGTCAGACTGCTGGTTTTGGCCCCATCCTGCAGGGATTTGGCTGAAACCAGCAGTCCAACATCCCCCAAGGGATATAGTAGTGCACCAAGTGGCATGCAGCCAGGGAGGAGCCCAAGCCCAGGCAAGGCACCACGCTGCTCCCACTCATCCCGGCCTCACTGCACCTGCCGCCACCACTGCTCAGTAACGCTGCCATGAAGGTGGGAGAGGTTCCCGTTTTGGGGAGCTCACTGACCACCAGGGGGCAACTCCTGCGTTGAGCGTCTTCCCCCTAGTGGTCAGTGCATGTCATAGTGATCAGTTGACCAATTGTTTGGTAGTTTGGTCATTCAGTCGCTTAGGCTTTTATATATATATAGATATCTATTCTTCCAATATATATATATAAAACCCTAATATGCAAATAAACTGAATGGCGGAATAACTTAACAACAGGTCACCATGACGTGTGCTGACTACCAGGGGGTGCCCGCGGAACATGGCGGGCATTGGCTGTGGCAGGATGGTAGATCAGGTGAGCGGGGATGCCAGACCAAGGTAGGGCACTGGTTGCTGTCATTGGGGTGAGCCTCTGGTGGTTACTGAAAATTCTTTGCTCCCATGTGCCACGGTCCTACCCGGCACTCACACCTGCTGCTGGCACTGGAGCCACCACTCGCACCCGCTTCTGGCACCCAGCGCTGGCCCCAATCACTTGATACTGTCAGCGGGTGTGAGTGGTGGCTGCTGGCCCCGATCGCCCCTGAGGACTTTTCTGCCTCCCCCTGCTCCTGAAGGGTGATCAGGGCAGCAGCTGCTTCTCACACCTGCTGACGGCACCGGCCCCCCTCGCACCCACTGCTGGCACTGGCCCCAATTGTTCCTCACTGTCAATGGGTGCGAGGGGGCTGACACTCTCAGCATGTGGGAGCAGTGGTGGCAGGAGCAAGGCTGCCGGGAGACAGGGGACTTGGGCTGTGGCAGAAGGTGCCAGGTAGAGGCACAGAAGATGGGCTGAGACCTAACCCTGTGCCCACTGCAGCCTTGTGGCCCACAGTTCCTTTCAAGGTGCACGATTTCGTGCACTGGGCCTCTAGTTGATTTATAGATTTAATGCAACCTCAGTGAAATCTTACAGTTACATTTTCTTGTGACAATTTCTCACCTCAGAATTTCTCTTAGCCCCGCCTCCTGTTTCTCTTGGGTTCTAGATTTAGCCTGTAAGTACTTCTATCAAACCTGTAAATGTTCTATTTAACATATTTTATGTTTCTTTCCACTTGGTTGAGAGCTTTTTTGAGGGCAAGTTGCAAGTTTCATTTGTCTTGATCACTTTAGCATCTAGTGCTGTTTCTAAACACACAATGCAGTATACATGTGATGTGTTGTGGAATTGTACATCTGAAACCTGTATAATTTTGTTAATCAGTGTCACCCCAATAAATTCAATAAATGAAAAAAATTTTTAATTAGCATTTAACAAATTTTTAATTTAATTTGTTCTAGGATCCTTTTCCATTTACTTTCTGTAGCTGTATTTTATACTAGTATGTCCATTGATTCCTCCTGACACATTCCCACTTATTCTACTCCAACATACATACACTCACACATATGTACGTGTGTGTGCACACAGTCTTCTTTCTTTCCTTCTTCACATGGCATAGCTTCTCATATTTATTGGAAGAAAACTTGGCAGCTTGAAAATGCAATGTTCTTCACTTTTACATTCATTTCAGTGTAGCTGGGGAAGTACCACTGGTACTCAGTTCAGCATGGGCCCGGAAGAACCTTGTTAGGGTACTATTGATACAGCCCAGAGAGTATGGTCCTTTTGCAATGTGTAAATTAACTTAATAAGCCCTCTTTTGCTACTTACCACTGAAAAATAATAAAGAACCTCTCATTGGATCATGTAGTCTTTTAATACTTAGTGCATAACAAGATCACACAAATATTTACTAATATAAACATTTTATTAGGTTTCCAGGCAGTAACATGAATCTTATATAATTTAAATTTTTAGCTTTAATATTATAGGTAAATGAGTAAAGCTTATTTCCTTAAACTATAGGTGAACAGAATAAAATATTAAATTTATATCTTGCTTTTTCCAGACATGTTTTATTCCCAAAAGTCACTTGTACGATGCTTTTGAAAAATTGTATCCTAACATTGAATATAAAATGTGGCTAAAACTTGGACTTTCTATTACTGCCCAAAAAATCAGGGAACATTTATCCTATGAGGTAAGAGGTGCTTATGTAAATATATCCTTTTCTCTGAGTGAAATTGCATTCAAGTACTGTTAGAAATTAACTATTTAGGAATTTATATTAAACTTTATAAACAAAAAGTGGACTACAAAATTGTATTTTCCCTCCAGGATTGGACCTACAAGATGCAATTAAAACTCTGTAATGTTTATGTAAAAGATATACCAAAAAGCACCAAGTGTGACATCTATGATGAAAATGTAATTTATGTCATCCTTATACATGGAACTGTAGAAGATTGTCAATTACGAAAAGCTTATAAAGCACCTTCCTTAATTCCTTTAACATGCCATCAGGTAAAGAAATATTGACTCATCTTTTCAGGTCTGTATGCTATGTCCAACAATGTATTAATGTTAGAAAAATTGTCACTTTTCCACTTTCCTATTCTCTTCCTTTCCCATCCCACTCCATAAACACACACCCATCCTAAGTTCATTGATTGCTTTGGCACGGAGTGGCCCAAACACCAAGTAATGCCCGTTCAATGTCAATGAAACAGGCCTAGCTGTACATTTTGGCCACAATTAAATTTTGCAGTGGTAAATAGCAAAAGAGGGCCTATTAAGTTAATTTACACATTGCAAAAGGACCACACTCTCTGGGCTGTATCAATAGTACCCTAACAAGGTTCTTCCGGGCCCATGCTGAACCGAGTACCAGTGGTACTTCCCCAGCTACACTGAAATGAATGTAAAAGTGAAGAACATCTCATTTTCAAGCTGCCAAGTTTTCTTCCAATACAAATGAGAAGCTATGCCATGTGAAGAAGAAAGGAAAGAAGACTGTGTGCACACACACGCACATACGTATGTGTGAGTGTATGTATGTTGGGGTAGAATAAGTGGGCATGTGTCAGGAGTAATTAATGGACATATACAGAAAGTAAATAGAAAAGGAGACTAGAACCAATTAAAGTAGGTGTATATTTTAATTTAATTTTTTTCATTTTATTGAATTTATTGGGGTGACACTGGTTAACAAAATTATACAGGTTTCAGATGTATAATTCCACAACACATCACATGTCTACTGCATTGTATGTTCAGAAACAGCGCTAGATGCTAAAGTGATCAAGACAAAACTTGCAACTTGCCCTCAAAAAAGCTCTCAACTAAGTGGAAAGAAACATAAAATATGTTAAGTAGAACATTTACAGGTTTGATAGAAGTACTTACAGGCTAAATCTGGAACCCAAGAGAAACAGGAGGTGGGGCTAAGAGAAATTCTGAGGTGAGAAATGGTCACAAGAAAATTGTCTAAGTGGAACACCACAAGCACCAATGTGATGCCCAGTGACAGGAAGCTAAATGTTATTTTTAACTATGGTGCTCCCAGTCTCTAGTATTGAATACATAATAACAGAACTTTGGTGTGGGTGCTAGCTGGGAATTTAGAAGGCCTAACAGGAGAATCTCATTGCAGCCCAAAACTTGCCCAACTCTGTCCACTCCCCTAGGGATAAAGCCCTGCTCACTGTGGATTTGGGGACCGATGTTATTCAAAGCATACTAAAAACAAACACAACATACAGTCGAATTTCTGGAACTCCTGTAATTTTTTAATTACTGTTGACATTCACTATTATTTTATATTAGTTTCAGGTATACAGGATAGTATTAAGACAATTATGTAATTTACTAGAGGCCCAGTGCATGAACTGTGTGCATGGGGGGAGGAGGGGTGTCCCTCAGCCCAGCCTGCACCCTCTCCAATCTGGGATCCCTCAGGGGGTGACCAGGCCTGTTCACCCCCAACTGCCCTCCTCTGCCAGCCCGGTCACCCCTAACCCACCGGGATCAGGCCTAAACGGTCAGTTGGACATCCCTCTCACAATCCAGGACTGCTGGCTCTCAACTGCTCGCCTGCCTGCCTGCCTGATTGCCCCTAAACACTTCTGCCAACCAGCCTGATCATCCCGTAACCACTCCCCTGCCAGCCTGATCCATGCCTAATTGTTCCCCTGCTGGCCCGATTGCCCCTAAATGCCCTCCCTGCCAGCCTGGTCACCCCTAACTGCCCTCCCCTGCAGGCCAGGTTGCCCCCAACTGCCCTCCACAGTTAGCCTGGTCCCCCCCAACTGTCCTCCCCTGCAGGTCTGGTCCCCCCCAACTGCCCTCCCCTGTAGGCCTGGTCCCCCCAACTGCCCTCCCTTTTAGGCCTGGTCTCCCCCAGCTACCCTCTTCTGCCGGCCCAGTCATCCCTAACTGCCCTCCCCTGCCGGCCTGGTCCCCCCAACTGACCCCTCCCTTGCAGGCCTGGTCCCTCCCAACTGCCCTCTGCAGGCCTGTTCACCCCCAACTGCCCTCCTCTGCCAGCCCGGTCACCCCTAACTGCCCTCCCCTGCTGGCCTGATTGCCCACAACTGTCCTCCCCTGCTGGCCTAATCACCCACAACTGCGCTTCCCTGCAGGCCATCTTGTGGTGGCCATCTTGTGTCCACTTGGGGGCAGCCATCTTTGACCACATTAGGGCGGCCACCTTGTGTGTTGGAGTGATGGTCAATTTGCATATTACTCTTATTAGATAGGATGAAGTGATTCCCCCCTCCCCTGATAATTCAAGTAGCCACTGGCACCACACATAGTTATTACAATATTATTGACTATATTCTCTATGCTGAATTACATGCCTGGAATGCCATGGTTTTTTTTAAACTTACTTTCTGCCATGTGAAAAATAAAAAACAATCCCCCCAAAAAAACTCTCTGGATGATATTTTATGGGGCCATTGATCATTAACTCTTGATCATTTTTCTTACTTGTAAGAGAAATGAGCAAAATATTTAAAAATCAATGAAAGTATATGGAATATTAACTTTCATAAAACCAGCATGTCCAGAGATTTTTAAGATATCTTCTAATATCTAATGATGTTTTCAATTTTCAGGCACAGATATTTAGAGAGGGCCTGGGATAGGAGCTTACAAAAGGAACATTTAATTGTATGATATTTATTCAGAAATTAACTTATATTCTGTCAACTTTCAGATACAAGGCACTGAAAATTTCACAAAGGTAATGATTGTTCAGACTTCGATTGATACGAAAAAATTCAGATGGAACACGAAAAAGTTTTTACCTTCACTTAAATCATCTGTTCCAGGATCAAAAGACTGTGAGTTAGGCTTCCTTGAGCAATTGAGAACTTACTTTCCATTTATAAAATAGCTACATACATATTTGAAAATTGTATTCATCCTGTCTAGAGTACTGCCATATTACATTTTAACTGCCATATTACATTTTAATGGATGCATTAAAAATATTTGTGGTACTAAAAATGTCTATGTTATAGGTATAAATTATTCATATTCCATCTATAAGAATCAAACATGTATGATTATAAAAATAATATGAAAAATATTATTGAGAGAACTTGTAGCTCTTCCCCAAAATTAAAATATATTATATTATAATAATACTAAAAATAGTGTTATACTTTCTGAGCAACAGAGATATAAATCATTGGAACTGAATGGATATCTATTTAATAAACTTCATACAAATTTCTCATGATAAACATTAAAACATAACAGAAATTATTATTTCATATCTTCTATTACGCAATTGATTAAAACTGTGAAAGTAAGTTTTAGGTAGATTTAAAAATTGAATAGTAAAGAATTAAATTATGGAAATAAGTAATGATAATTCAATATCATTTCACTGAAAGGGAAATAATATTCTAAATTTAGAAATATGGATGTTAATTTTAAATTCTGAGTTTCAGTAACATATTGCTAATCAAGACATCAGTAAAAGATAATTCAGAGGAAATTTACATTGAAAATAAAATGTGAAAAAATGTTTAACACTGCTAATATTTATATATATTTTTTAAAACCTTTTTGTTGAAAGTATTACATGTCCCCTTCCCCCACACACACGCCCCTCCCCCCCCCCATTGATCTTTTCTAACCTGCCTCCACACCCTGCCCCAGGCCTTCACCACCCTATTGTCTATGTCTATGGTCATATATATGCATACAAGTTATTTGGTTAATCTCTTCCCTCCCACCAACCCACCTCCGTCTTCCCTCTGAGATTCCACAGTCTGTTCCATGTTTCTATGTCTCTGGATCTATTTTGTTCATCAGTTTATTTTGTTCATTAGATTCTACATATGAGTGAGATCATGTGATACTTGTCTTTCTCTGACTGGCTTATTTTGCTTAGCATAATACTCTCCAGGTCCCTCCATGTTGTCTCAAAAGACTTTATACTGCTGCATAATATTTCATGGTATAAAAGTACCATGGCTTTTTTTTATTTCTTTATTGATTAAGTTGTTACATACATGTCCTCATCCCCTCATTAGCCCCCCCCCCATCCCTTCCACTCATGCCCTCACCCCCCTGTTGTCTGTGCCCATTGGTTAGGCCTATATGCATGCATACAAGTCCTTTGGTTGATCTCATCCCTTACCCCCCTCCCTCCCCTACCTTCCCTCTGAGGTTTGATGGTCTGATCAATGTTTCTCTGTTGTTCATCAGTTTGTGTTGTTCATTATATTCCATAAATGAGTGAGATCATGTGATATTTATCTTTCTTTAAATGGCTTATTTCACTTAGCATAATGCCCTCCAGTTCCATTCATGCTGTTGCAAATAATAAGAACTCCATTTTTACCACAAAGTAGTATTCCTTTATGTAGATGTACCACAGTTTTTTAATGCACTCATCTGCTGATGGGCACTTAGGCTGTTTCCAAATCTTAGCTATGGTGAATTGTGCTGCTATGAACATAGGTGTGCATATATATTTTCTAATTGGTGTTTCTAGTTTCTTGGGATATATTCCTAGAAGTGGGATCACTGGGTCAAATGGGAGTTCCATTTTTAGTTTTCTGAGGAAACTCCATACTGTTCTCCATAGTGGCTGCACCAGTCTGCATTCCCACCAGCAGTGCACGAGGGTTCCTTTTCCTCGCCAGCACTTGTCATTTGTTGATTTGTTGATGAATAGCACGACTTTTTTATCCACTCATCTACTGATGGGCACTTGGGCTGTTTCCAGATATTAGCTATTGTAAATTGTGCTGCTGTGAGCATAAGGGTGCATACATTCTTTTTGATTGGTGTTTCGGGTTTCTTGGGATATATTCCTAGAAGTGGGATCACTGAGTCAAATGGCAGTTCCATATTTAATTTTTTGAGGAGACTCCATACTGTTTTCCATAATGACTGCACCAATCTGCATTCCAACCAGTAATGTACTAGGATTTTTTTTTTCTCCACATCCTCACCAGCACTTGTCATCTGTTGATTTGTTGATGGGAGCCATTCTGACAGGTGTAAAGTGATACCTCATTGTTGTTTTAATTTGCATCTCTCTGATGATCAGTGACTTTGAGCATTTGTACATATATCTCTTGACCTTCTGTGTGTCCACTTTGGAGAAGTGTCTATTTAGGTCTTTGCTCATTTTTTAATTGGATTGTTTGTTTTTCTTTTGTTAAGTTGCATCAGTTCCTTATATGTTTTGGATACTAAATCTTTCTCAGATGTATCATTGCCAAATATATTCTCCCATACAGTCATCTCCCTTTTTGTTTTGTTGATGTTTTCTTTTGCTGTGCAGAAGCTTTTTATTTTGATGTAGTACTATTTGTTTATGTTTTCCTTAGTTTTCTTTCCCTGGGAGATATATCCGCAAAGGTATTGCTAGGACAGATGTCTGACATTTTGCTGCATATGGTTTCTTCTAGGATATTTATGGTTTCATGACTTACATTTAAGTCTTATCCATTTTGAGTTTATTCTTGTGTATGGTATAAGTTGGTGGTCTAGTTTCGTTTTTTTGCATGTACCTATCCAATTTTCCAACACCACTTATTGAAGAGGCTGTCTTGACTCTATTGTATGTTTTTGTCTCCTTTGTCAAAAATTGACCGTAATGACTTGGGTCAATTTCTGGGCTTTTTATTTTGTTCCATTGATCTATATGACTGTTCTTGTGTTAGTGCCAGGCTGTTTTGATTAGAGTGTCTTTATAGTATAACTTGAATCTGGTATTGTGATTCCTCCTACTTTGTTCTTCTTTCTCAAGATTGCTGCGGCTATTCGGAGTCATTTTTAATTCCATATAAATTTTTGGAGTATTTGTTCTATATCTGTTAAATATGCCATTGATATTTTAACAAGGATTGCATTGAATCTGTAGATTGCATTGGGTGGTGTGGACATTTTAATGATATTAATTTTACCAAGCCATGAACACGTTATATTCTTACACTTGTTTGTAAATTTCTCTATCTCTTTTTTCAACATCCTCTAGTTTTCAGAGTGTAAGTCTTTTACCACTTTGGTTAAGTTTATTCTTGAGTATCTTAATTTTTTGTTGTTGTTGCAACGGTAAATGGGATTGTTTTTTTTGTTAGTTTCTCTTTCTGACAATTCAATATCGGTATAAAAATGCTATCGATTTCTGGGTGTTAATTTTGTATCCTACTGTTGTTGAATTCATTTATTAAATCTAGTAGTTTTGTTGATGGAGCCTTTATTGTACATATTTTCTATGTACAATATAATGTCATCTGCGAATAAGGACAGTTTTAATTCCTCCTATCCAATTTGGATGCCTTTTATTTTTTCTCTCTTGTCTGATCACTGAGGATAGAGCTTCCACTACTATCTATAATTATAAAAGCATAATATGCTAATTAGACCGGACATCCTTCTGGACGAAGCCAGGGCTGCGGCTGCAGAATCCAGGCAGCCACCGTGGCTGCAAGGAAGTGATCTAGGCAGCCGCTGCGGCTGCAAAGGCCTACTCTTGCACGAATTTCATGCATCAGGCCTCTAGTGTTGAATAATAGTGGTGAAAGTGAACATCCCTGTCTTGTTCCTGTTCTTAGGGGAAATGGTTTTAGTTTTTGCCCATTGAGTATGATGTTTGCTATAGGTTTATCAGATATAGCCTTTACTATGTTGAGGTATGAGTCCTCTATTCCCTCTTTATTGAGAGTTTTTATCAAAAAAGTGTGTTGGGTTTTGTCAAATGTTTTTTCTGTGTCAATTGATATGATCATGTGATTTTTGTCTTCCAATTTGTTTAGGTGATGTAATACATTTATTAATTTGCAAATATTGCACCAGCCTTGCATCCCCAGAATAAATCCCACTTAGTCATGATGTATGATCTTTTTAATAAATTGCTGGATCTGATTTGCTAATATTTTATTGAGGATTTTAGCATCTATGTTCATCAGGGATATAGACCTGTAATTCTCTTTGTAGTGTCTTTATCTGGTTTTGGAATTACGCTAATGCTAGCCTCACAAATAGAGCTTGGAAGTGTTCTTTCCTCTTGGATTTTTTTGCATAGTTTGAGGAGGATAGGTGTTAGTTCTTTGAAGGTTTGGTAAAACTGCCCTGTGAAGCCATTTGGATCAGGGCTTTTGTTTGCTGGGAATTTTTTTAAATTATTGCTTCTATTTCATCATTGTTATTGGCCTACTCAGGTTTTCTGATTCCTCCTGATTCAGTTTTGAAAGACTGTATTTTTTTAGGAATTTATCAATTTTGTCCAGGTTGTCCAGTTTGTTGGCATGTAGTTGTTCATCGTCTTTTCTTACAATCCTTAGTATTTCTGTGGGGTCAGTTGTTACTTCACCACTTTTGTTTATGATTTTATTTATTTGGGTTCTCTTATGTTTCTTCATGAGTCTGGCTAATGGTTCATCAATCTTGTTTATCTTTTCAAATAACCAGCTCTTGGTTTCATTGACTTTTTTGTACTGTTTTTTTTTTTTTAGCCTCCATGCCATTTATCTCTCTCCCAATCTTTATTATTTTCTTCCTTCTACTTACTCAAGGCTTTTCTTGTTGTTCTCTTTCTAATTCTTTAAGTTGTAGGGTTAGATAACTTATGAAAAGTTTTTCTTGTTTTTTGAGGTAGGCCCATTGTGCAGAACTTCTCTCTCAGGAATGCTTTTGCTGTATCCCATAGATTTTAGGTCATCGTGTGCTCATTTTCATTTGTTTCCAGAAAGTTTTTTATTTATTTCTTGGTATCATTGATAATCCATTCATTGTTTAATAATATTTTATTTAGTCTTCATGTGTTTAAATGTTTTGAGTGTTTTTAACACTGATAATATTTTTTAAATAAATCTTTATTGTTCAGATTATTACAGATGTTCCTCTTTTTTCCCACCAAAGCTTCCCTCCACCCGATTCCCCTACCCCACCCCATGCTCTTACCCACTGCCACTGTCCTCACCCATAGGTGTAAGATTTTTGTCCAATCTCTTCCCACATTTCTCAAACCCCCTTCCCCCTGAGAATTGTCAGTCCACTCCCTTTCTATGCCCCTGATTCTATTATATTCACCAGTTTATTCTGTTCATCAGATTTTTTATTCACTTGATTTTTAGATTCACTTGTTGATAGATATGTATTTGTTGGCACTTTGTTGTTCATAATTTTTATCTTTACCTTTTTCTTCTTCCTTCTCTTCTTAAAGAATACCCTTTAGCATTTCATATAATCCTGGTTTGGTGGTGATGAACTCCTTTAGCTTTTTCTTATCTGTGAAGCTCTTTATCTGACCTTTGATTCTAAATGGTAGCTTTGCTGGGTAGAGTAATCTTGGTTATAGGTTCTTCCTATACATCACTTTGAATATTTCTTGCCACTCCCTTCTGGCCTGCATAGTTTCTATTGAGAAATCAACTGACAGTCATAGGGTACTCCCTTGTAGGTAACTAACTGTTTTTCTCTTGCTGCTTTCAAGATTCTCTCTTTGTCTTTTGCCCTTGGCATTTTAATTATGATGTGTCTTGGTGTGGTCCTCTTTGGATTCCTCTTGTTTGGGGTTCTCTGTGCTTCCTGGACTTGTAAGTCTATTTATTTCAGGTAGGGGAAGTTTTCTGTCATTATTTCTTCTAATAGGTTTTCAATATTTTGCTCTTTCTCTTTTTCTGGCACCCCCATAATTCGGATGTTGGTATGCTTGAAGTTGTCCCAGAGGCTCCTTACACTATCTTCATATTTTTGGATTCTTTTTTCTTTTTGTTTTTTCTGATTGGGTGTTTTTTGCTCCCTCATATTTCAAATCTTTGGTTTGATTCTTGGTGTCCTTTGGTCTACTGTTGAATTTCTGTATATTATTCTTTATTTCAGACAGTGTATGCTTAATTTCTGACTGGTCCTTTTCCATTTTTTTGGCATTCTCATTAAGAGCCTTAAAGGTCTCACTAAGTTCCTCAGAGGTTTCTTGAAGATTCTTGAGTAACCTTATAATTGTGGTTTTGAACTCTATATCCAGTAGTTTGCTTCCCTCCATTTATTTCATTCATGACATGTTTGTTTGACTCCACATTTTGGCTGCTTCCTTGTGTTGATGGAGTGGCTTTGTGTGGTAGGTGACCTATAGGGCCCAGTGGTTCAGCCTCCCCAATCACCGGAGGTGGACACTCTTGGTGCCCCCCTTTGTGGGCTGAGTGCACAGTCTTGTTGTAGTTAAGCCTTGATTGCTGTTGGTACACTGGAAGGAATTGACCTCCAGACCAATTGGCTGTGAGGACCAGCTGTGTCTATAATGGAAGAACTGCTGTGCTAGAGACACCCTTATGGGGCAGGACTTGCTTCAGGGGGGCTTTGGTGCTCACCGAGTCCGCCTCTTGATTGTGTCACTTATGGATGTGAGGAGTTGAAATCTGGTATCATCTCACACTGGCCACTAGGTACACTGGCTCCTGGATCTCCAAGGAGGTGCAGGTCAGTCAGCTACTGTCTGAGGCCACCCAGCAGGAGCTACAGCAAGATCTGCAGATTTCTCCTCTTTGCTTGGGGTTTGGAAGTTTTGGAGCTGACCCAGCTACAGTTTGTTAGGTTAAGCTGCCATAGGGCAGGCCATTCATATGCAAAAGCCACTGTGCACAGTTTGGGTGGGTTTGTAAATTAGGCGGTGCGGGGTCTCAGGGAATCACTAGAGCATGGCAAACAGCAATGGCTGCCAGTCAGCCCTCTCTGCGTCTCTACATTTCCGCGTCCCCGTGTTCTGTGCCCCAGTGCAGTAAACAATGATTCCTGTGTGCACCTTTGCCAGAGAGCCACCCTCACTTTCCGACCCAATGGCAGACAGTCCCGCTTCTCCCCTTAGGAGTCTGGGTCCCCAGAGTCTCGCTGGAAACTGGAGTTCAGAGCAGTCTGGAGCTTTGTCTCCCTTTGAATTGAAAAAAACAGCGCACCCAGTCGCCAGCCCCATTCACTCTCCTCCGTACCTCTGCTTTTCTGTGCCTGTGCATGTCCTACCCGGTCTCAATGCTCTTTTCTCTTTCCTTCTAGTTGTAGAACTTCTACTCAGCCAGCTTTCCTGTGGTTCTGGGTGATAGACATTTTGTCTTTTAGTTGTAGTTTTGGTGTGGTTGTAAGAGGCAGCACGTACAGGTGTATACCTTATGCCGCCATCTTGGTTTTCTTCCAACACTGACAATATTTAAAGAAATAGATTTTGTGTTTCATTTATTTAATTAGTGAGATTTAAAAAAAGAATTATAATGCCTATTAACCAAAAAAATGTAGTGAATCTGATATATATTCTTGCTTTGTTGATACCAGTTAAATTGATAAATTTATCACGAGATTCCCAAAGCTATGAAATCATCTATATCTTTTGTTTAAGTAATATAATTTATACGTATGTCATTATGCTTCAATAAAAAGCTATATTAATAATAATATAATTTCTAGACATTTACTCTGAAAAAATAAAGCAAAACTAGTAAAAATGGTAATTGAGCATTATTTATAATAAATATTAGAAGTAATCAAAATGCCTAATGATAAATACATGATTAAATTATCATATCAATCAACAATTGATTTCCCACATTGTAATTTGGAAAAGACTAATGACATATGCCAAGTAAAAATAGCAATGATGTATGTAACATTATGTTGCTTATTTTAAATAAATTTTTATCTTTTTTTATGTTACAATTATAGAACTAAATCCATATGGACACACAATACTGTTATCATTTGTAGGGTTTTAAATTAAGTATCAGCAGGATATGATATTGGAACCTTCACTATTTGCCCATTTATCAGCCATTTACCATCTTCACTTTAAAACTGAGCCACATCAACATGGTAATGAGAGCTGGTGGTCCCTCATTCCTATACCTTAGCACATTCCTTCTGTTCGGAACTCTCTAAGTATCCCCCTCCTCACATCTCCCCATTCCCTGAAGCTAATCTCTTCTTAGCCTTTAAATTTCAGCTTCTTCATGGAGCCATCACTGATAACATCTCAAATTCACAAAATTGCATTCTCCTGTGTGCTCCCATAGCCCATTATTGCGTGCGGTCCTATTTTTTCATATTGTACTTTTTTTATTTGTATATTTGATGGTCTGTCTACTCCATTAGAATATCAACCACAAGAAAGCATGGAATGTAACTCATTTATTTTCTTATGTATCCCTGCTGCTTATCAATGGACCTGGTGCTTTCGATACATAGAACAGACTGTTGAATCTCAGAGGGAAGGTGGGGGTGAGTGGGAAGAGATCAGCCAAAGGACTTGTATGCATATATTCAAAAACCCTGGTCACAGATAATAGTGATAAAGACCTGGGACAGGGGCAAGGCTGGAGTCAATGGGGAAAAAGGGGGGGACATATGTAGTACTTTCATATATGTGTGTGTGTGTGTGTGTGTGTGTGTGTGTGTGTGTGTGTGTTGATGGTGGGACAATAGATGATTTTGTTTCTCTATTTTCCAAACTTTCTGTTACATAATCTTTATAATAAAACACTGCTAATCCTATTTTTAAATTGGAATTACCACCAATTTCAGATCACAGACCCTCACTTTGAGAGATTCAATAGTCCTTTTTTTCAGTGCTTGAACTAACATAGTGTTGTTGTTTTGTTTTAATCAGCTTCAGACATACTATATGAAGAAGATCTTCAATTTCAAAAACGTAAAAAGGTAAATTTCAAGTATTATTCTTTTAAAGTTTTATTTTGGATAAAAGAGAATTTTGCATTTATTAAAACTACTAATGTGTTTCTTTTATTCTGAATCATTTCACCTGCTAATCGTTTTTGTAGACTTTGAGATGAACACTTTCTCTTAGCACAAGGTACAGTGGAAATTGTATTTCTATTTTGAAGTAAATATTACAGAAATGAAAAACAATGTTCAGGAGATGCCAATATATTCCTCTTGAATCACATAAGCAACCAGGTACTACTGGAGTGGTGCGGTTGTAGTGTGCATGACCCTCCCACTCCTCCACCTTGTGCTGAAACTCTGACTGAAGGCTTCATTACCACCTCAGCTGTGCACTGAGAATCTTCCAACCTGAAGGCAGCTTGCCCCTGTTTTCACAGTGCCTGTCACAAAGCAGAAGCTCAATAATAAATGCTCTAATATAACTAGGTTAACCTAAGTTATTCAGAAAGGCTGACAAAGACTGATTAATTTCAAGGTACATGATGAAATTGAATAGGCCACTTGGAGATTCTTGGGATTTTCAAAACCCTCTACTACTTTGCACAAAGGTCCCAAGTTAATAAACACTATAGGCTCCTGGAAATGAAATGGGGCAAAGAGAACTAGAGTAAAAGTGCCTCACAATATCTACCCCAGCCTACCTGTAAGCTGGATCTTAGGGAGTTTACTTTCAACTCCAGTCTCTGTCAAGCTGGTTGTATTACTCCAGGAGATGCGAATTATAATACCCAGAATCTGAGGAGTGTCTGCTACAAATACACAAACCAGAAAATTATGTATTTGGTTGTTTAAAAATACGTTGTACATCAATGAAGTCCACTTGCTTGATTAGCACTAGGCATAAAATTCTGAAAATGCATGCTCCTTTCCCCTCTCCCCAATCTCTCCTCACAAGTGTATGTTGAATGAAAGGTGGTTATAGGTTCTACGGGGACAGTGAAGGTGTTTTCTCTGTCTTTGACTCAAATGTATCCAAGTTCCCTGGCCTTCAGGAGGCCAACCCTCTTCTTTAATACCAAGTTCCCATCCCGCATAGTAGAAGGCGGTTCACTCCCTCCTGAAGTATTTCGTAGTCTTCCTGGGGAAGCTTTTCCTCAAAACTCCCCTGGATGTTGCTTATTACCTGGAACTCCTGACCCCATGGCCTAGGGGCTAAGAATATGGGTACTGGCATGAAATTCCTGAGTTTGTCTCCTGGTTCCAACACTTATTAGACATGTGACCTTGGACACATTTCTTAACCTGCCTAAGCATCACTTTCCCCATCTATAAAAACAAGATAATAGCAATACCTATCTCATAGTGCTGCTGTGGAGATTAAATGGAAAGTGTCTGATGCATAACAAACAATACATACACTTAACTTCCATTATTCTCTGTAAATCCCTTCTTAACTTTGTAAACTACTTCTTCAAACTTCTTTTGTTCTCCTATTATGTTTCTTAAAAATATGGGTACAATCACCTTCTCTAATTCTTCCAACATAGTTGCTGCTGAAGACAAGAATATAACAAAGGGAAATTACTTTTTTTTTTTTAATGAGGAGGAGGAGAGTTAAGATAAAATACTGTGGCTTCTAGAGCCCACTGATTAGTCCTTCTTTCTCCTTAGTCCTGGCCAGCTGCCAAGCTTGTAGGGTTAGCTTAACAGCATGTTTTGTGGAATGGAAGAGAGAATCATGGATGCTAATGATCTTCCTGTACATATGCCCAATAGTGCTGCTTTTTCATAATTTAAAAAAAATGATTGCACGATGGTTGTTAATACAGAGGAAGTAGTATGAAAGTGAGAGACAGTCCATTAAATGTTAGAAACATCAGTTAGTGAGACATATAGAAATCATCAAATTGGGTGATTTAGTAGATGCTTTTTCTCCCTGATGTTGGATCCTGGCTATGTTTCTGGGACAGCTCCCTTCCCAGGTCCCCTTAAACCCTTCTCCTACCTCCCTGCCCCCAATTGTGTCTTTACCTTTACATAATAAAAAGGCCTCTCACAACATCAAGCAGCTCATTACAAAATGTTTTGGTCCCCAAGACAGAGCACACAGTGCTGCCACCACCAGAAGTCACAGTTCTTGGTCCTCTGCTCTATAAACCAGACTTGACACCAGCACTGCTTTATATATCTGACTCTTATTAAGTCTAAAATCTGACTGTCATCTCCTGTCTTAATTTCTAGACTCAGCAACCTACTGAAATACCTGGTGATACCAAGGAGGAGACAAACGTCTCTAAGAACACCTAGAATAAGCCTAGATGAAAATCTGGTAAGCTGCGGGTTTCCTCAGCATGATCAGGAGCACCCCTGTTCCTGGAGACAGACACTGATTGAAGCCAGAAGTTCCTTTGTGCTTTGTGTGGTAGTGTGAATTGTATACCACTTTTCACTAGTCATTATTTGCAATATATCCATTTCCACTAGCCAGTTGCTTCTTCTAATGATGGAATTTCTAAATCCTCATTTGGAAAATTAACTCTTAAATAAGATTTATTAATCTAGATTTCTGAAAACTTTATAGACTCACGGTTTCCTCTCTCTATTCTACTAAATCTCACATTGGCTGCTCCCAATTCAGCAGGTCATTTTCCAAGCTGTCATGTACTGTGGAAGATATAAACAGGCAATAATTATGACTTTGAGGAGACAAAACATATTAGAAGACAATTACATAACAATACAAGATACACTATGGATAGTGCCAACTGGAGTTATAGGAATTCAAAAAAGAAATAGCTGTCTATTGAGTGTGAGCAAAGTCTTTGTGGAGAAAGGAAAAGGATGTTCAGAATAGAGGACACAAGACTTCAGTGGAACAATGAATAGACCAGTCTAGCTGCTGATTGTTCAAATGTGGCATCTGTGGGGAAATATTCGCATATATGAGTACTTTCTATGACCTATGTTACAAAGAACATATCACTGGGTTAAAAAATAACCTTCAGATAAATAGTTTTATCTTCATTTAAAAAAATGTTAACTCTTGAATGCCACTTTATGTGACAAAGACCATACTTAAAAATAGATTTAAAGACTAACAATGCACTATGAAAAGGTATTTGCAAGAGTTATTTGCAATATGATCAATATCTTTTACATGGAAAAACTGTAAAAAAAAATGATAAGGAAAACACTATGATTCTGGTAGGCAAAGTTATGACAGCCAATCAGGGAAGAGACAATACCCAAAATATGGAGAAAATTAGAAATGCAAAATTAAATAACAATAGCATATTAACATTTGCTTTTTAAAATTAACAATTTTTATTCAATGCTAACATCTTTTTATTAGAAATCAATGAAAATAGAGTGATGCTGTTTTCTCACATTTTCTGAGTAAAAAGTATTTGTAACAAAAATCATAGAAATGCTCACACAATTGACTCAGTGATTTTGCATCTAGGAATCAATCCAAAAGGATAGTCCACAGTATTACATAGACATCTGTACCGAATGTCCAGTGCACCACTATTTCTAATGGCAAAAAATTAAAAAGAACTCAGTGTCCAACAATAAGAAAGTATACAATTTCACTACAGAATATCATCTATATAAGGAAATATCATACAACCATTACAAAGATTGGTTGTGCAATCCAATGTAAAATATAAAAAGAGAAGGCAAAACAGTATATACATTTTTAACATAAAAAAGACCAGAAAAGAGAAATCCAAATGACTCAATGATTCAATTAGGTGTTTAGAAAGGTGAGAGTACAGATGGTTTTGTTCACTTCTCTTATTTTATGTGTTTATATTACTCTTTTAATAAAAAATGATTGTAATATGATCAAGCATTATTCAAATATAAATTACTTGAAATTTGACTTCCATCCTATCTATTTACACTCAGCAATCACAGTGCTATGGTCTGTTCCATTCTACCACCCTTTACGCTTAGCAATCACAGTGCTATGAATGGAATTAGCCAAAGCTAAAGCTCAGTGAGTGAGAATGAGTTCAGTCAGTATCTCCCACACAGAAAACCCTCCTCCCTGTCTAGTTCCACAGCCCCCAGTGGCTTCCCTGACCCTGACTCCCAATTTAAATCATGCTGCCCTACTTCCGATTTATGAATGATTTGCTCAACTTCTTTTCTTGGTGTCAGCGTAATGACCAGGAGATGTTTATGTGGGAATGAAACTAAACCTCTAATACATCCTGTTCTGGGTTGTAGGTCAATGTTGGAAGATTGCAAGGTCTTTGGGGTTTATTTGTATTTTCTTCCCACTTCTGTCAGGAATGGTTGACAAGAATATTTTGAAGACTGATGCTGGTATTCGCTGCTGTCATGAGATGCCTCCTGTTTCTGAAACACAAGTCCCTACATCAAGAGTGAGCAACTTCAAGTTGGATCCTGTGTGAATGTTCTTGGTGCCACATGGAAGGAACTTTGGACCTTACAAACATTCCTTTAAATATATACATATTGCGAAATCTCAATTTAAAATATCTGCTACTTTAAATATCTAAAACGCCTCAGAAAATTTAGTTAGCTTTAATTTTAGAGCCAGAAAACAAGCGTATGCCACCTAGTTTGCCTATTGCTCTTAGAGCAAAAAATGTATTAATTCACTTTATGAAAAATAAAATATTATTTCTTAAAATGTAGTTGAAACTACATTTGGCTCTTGAACCAAGTTTTGAGCTTTGTCATTCATTGTACTTCACCTGTCTTGGGAGTGTTCAGTGAGTTGAAATAGCAAAGAATGGAAACTTATTTAGACAAAACCATAGGACTCAGACCTAAATGAACTTCCACTGTTCATCATTATAGTCACAACAATGAGCACAATGCCTGGCACGTAATTTTTAAAATAGTCTTAACAGCCCCGAACTGTTTTACTCAGAGGTTAGAGCATTGGCTCTCAAACCAAAGGGTCCTGGGTTTGATTCCCCATCAAGGGCATGGACCTGGGTTGCATGTTTGATCCCCAGCCTCGGTGCATGTGAGAAGCAACCATTCTCTCTCTCTCCCCCCCCCCCCCACTCTCTCTAGAAAATCAATGGGAAAAATATCCTCGGGTGAAGATTAACAACGATAACAAAAAGTCTTACCAGTTAAGGATTATTATGTGCTTCCCATATGTTAGATGTAGAACAAATACTATACAGTTATGAGCTTATATAATCTTCATAACAACCATATAAAGTAGGTACTACTATTATTCCCAATTGACAAAAGAGTAAACTGAAAGGGCGAGGAGTGTAATTTGCCCCAAACCTCACAGCTACACAGAGGCAGAGCATGGATTTGACAACAAGCTTGTGATTAGTTATTATATCATATATCCTTCCAATGTGGTAAGTATAAATACCTAAAGAATTAATATATATCTTCAGGATCATACCTGCACACAGTTTGGGAAATCTGAATGTTATTCCAAACTTCGTTCTTGCTGCAACTGGTGGGAGGCACATTTTCAGAACCCAGTGTGGAGACTCCATTTATGAGATATCCTTGTGGAGTAGATAATTTGGTTTGTTCTTTGGGGAAAGCCAAATCAAACTGCTATCACTTCTCTCCAAAACTAACCTCAACCATTTCCCCCAGAGATAATTACACAGCGGCTAGCAGCTCTTTCGGTGTTGGAGGCATCCCCCTCCCTGAGCACTCTTCCTCTCCTGAGTTCTGAACCAACTGAAAAGTAAGACGCAGGATGAAGACAGCTGGAGACTAAAACACACACCCACGCACCCAACTCCCCCCTCTCCCAACCACACACCTTTATTAGTGGCTGAGCTGACAGAATGTGGTTGCCTTCTGACCTCCAGAATCAGACACGTTGACCACAGTAGGCATTTATTGTTAAACTTACTACATAGCTGAAAACAGCAGAAAATACAAAACTTCTAAGGGCAGTTTCTCTTCAAAAAGAAACCAGGAAGAAGGGTTGGACAAAGAATGTCCAGATTCTGCTTCCCAATCCATCAACCTGGTCAGCCACTCCACCTCAGCAGAATGCAGGAGGAGGTGGTGTTGGGCCAGGAGGGTTAGGGCCATGGAGAGTGGAGCCCTGAATCTGGAGCAAGACACCAGGAGGGAGACGTTCTCTCCACTGCGGGAGCTGCCACTCACAGAGAGCTCAGCATGCACCACACTCTCTTCTGAAGGTTTTGCCTTCCTTAGCTGGGCCAGTCATCCCATGACCTTCCAGGAGGTAAGTGCTATCATTACCCCATCCCCTGGAGAAAGTAATGGGGCTTAGGGAGTTCAGATAAATTTCTCAAAGTCATTGTCAGATGTATGACACTGGGACTCAAATCCTCTAAGCACATTCAATGCAATTTGCAATGCTTTTTAAGTTCTCTAGATTTTATTTTGGAAATGTAAGCCATTGGAGAGGAGGAGGCTGCACTCTACAAATGATCATCACCCAGTCAGTGCCTGAATGGGTTCAGGTCCTGGAATGTAAACATTTTCAGGGAAAGACCCCAGAACAAGGCGGAGGTAATCACCTCGTATGTACCCGCCCTCATCAGGCAGGTCAGCAGGATACCTTTGTGCCCAGGATTCTTCTTCATCGGAAAGAATGTGATGCACAGACTTTGGCCTGAGGAGGGCACTTATCTCACTTCCATTTGACTCTTCTGAGGAAACTCACTCCATCACAAAGCCCCGAGCACTGTCTGCCTTCACAATTTTTAGATAAAAGATTTTCCTTGGTCCTTTAGCCCTTGGAATTTTATATATATATATATTTTAGCTTTTAACTTTTACAGTGATTAAACTTGGTTTTCCTTTTCCTCCAGATATTTAATCTTCTATATCCTGTTAGTCTTACTAATAAGAAACAGGAAACTTTACCAAGGAAGAGACGTTCTTTCCTTGGGTTGTTCGTGGCCCAAACAATGACAGGGAAGTGCTGGAGCATCCTCCTGCCAGTTCCATCCAGAGAAGCCCTGTCAGTGGGCTAAACAAAGTCCCATTTGTTTCCAAAAAGTTCCCTCTCCATAAAGTAGCCCTCAATGTCATTACCGCTCCTGGCAAGTCGGTGTATGCTAACATCCCTCCATCAGGAAACAAAATCCCAGCCCCAGAGTTCACTTAGAGAGATCCTGGAACTCTGCTGCTTCCTTCTCTTTACAACCAAATGCTCCTGAATGAGGAATATCAGCAATTAATAGTCACCGTTTTCAGACACAGGACTCTCGGAAATTAGCCAAGACTCCTCATCAGCTCATACTCTGCCCCAGGAGTAAACAGAAAAACACACTCAGGAGATCTCTCAACATTATCCACCCCGCAGGCTTCCCGTCTCAATGTACTTCCTGGGAGGGAAGCGGAATAGCGAAGTCTTAGCTAAGTGACTGGATTCCTGACCCTACAAGAACTCTTAAATAAACCAGTCCCTTTCCTACCATAAAATGTCCCAACAGCTTCATCCTTATGCATGAGTAGCTCTCCCAGCTTCCTTCGCTCACCACAAAAATCTGAAAAGGAGTAGGCTAGAGCTAGATTCATGCTGTTCAGTTCCTTGAGCCTGAAGGGGCTCAAATAATCACGTAACCAAAAGGCCTCTAACCTGCCTCAGCAGCTGAAGCCAGCAGGGAGTTTGAAAACCACTCAAGATCTGGGAAACCATGACACACTCCAAACAGGCAAATAATGTTTCAGCCTTTCCAGACACATTGGAGTGATACAGATCAGAGTTCAAAGCCAAGCCTATCTTTCTAGCAGGACAATAAATACCCAAAGCATTTAACATAGCATATGGATTATAGAAAGCTCTCAGCAAATGGTTATTCTGATTGTATGTATTATCCTTCAACCTTGAAGATATAGCAAAACAATTTGCACTGGCCATTGATCCTCTACGGTAATGGGTAGGAAAGTAAATTTAAAAGGATAGGAAATTTAAAAATTTTAAATTTAAGTAAATTTAAAAATTCCAGCTCAACCTTCCTCTAATTTCACCATCATCTGCTTGCAAACATCCAGGCTTTTATTTCCAATTCAATTTATATAGTTTCTCCTAAGTGTTAGGCACTGGGGTATGCTTACACACTGAGGAGAATAAAGAGAGAATGTAATATTCAAAGATTTGTTACTTTGGCTTCTTTGTGTGGGGCGTATGTGTTGCTATACTTTTATTTGGGCAGAGGAGGTAGATTATCTAGTCCAGAGTCGGTTTCGCAGTGATAAATACGTATAATATAAAAGTCCTGCTCTTTCCTGCCACCTTACACAATCATAGGAAATTTTTGTGATTAGTAGCTAAGACTTCCATAGCTCAGCTTCTCCACCTAGTGGCCTGAGTATAACTGAAGTTTGAAAATTAGAGAGCAATCCCAGCCTATCCTTACATTATAAAGCAGATTAATTTCCAATAACTTACCCCTATGACTTGACTCTCTGGACCCAAGAAAAACCTTTGCTCAGAGGTTTCTCCCCAAGGGCATTTGATTCCAAGTTCCAACAACCAGCAGCTGCAGTTGCCTCAGTGTTGTCTTCAGCTTCTAGATGTTTCCGTTGGCCAAAAAACGCGCTAAGGCTTCTCCCAGTTCGAAGCATTCAGCCAACAATGGCAAGGCAGGTCCACCAGAAAAGGACACCTGATTTCCATGACAAGTATGGCAATGCTTTGGCTAGTGGAGACACTTTCTGTGTTGCTACATGGTCATATAGAGACTGGAAAGGAGGGGGAGAGACACAGAGAGAAGCAATGATGTGAGAGAGAGACATTGATTGGTTGCTTCCTGCATTCGCCCCAACCAGGGCCTGGGATCAAGCTACACTCAACAGCAACACAAGTTGGAATAGAATGGGACCTGTCCCCTGTTTGCAGAGTCACCCCAAAAGAATGGAGAGATCAGTAATCATCCCAGTTGGTGTGATAATGAATTGTTTCAAAACCAACTCATAATTGATAGCAAGTGCTCTGTGTACCCATTTAAAATATGGCATGATGGAAGAAATACAGTACATTTGAAACCTTCACAAAAACCTTTGCTCAATCTTGGAACTAATTGAACCACCTATGGGACAGTGTATATGCTGTTTGCTCAAGCTGCCACAGCCAGGGGTTGGGACAGACTAATACATACTGGTGAGGAGTCAACAACAGTCCTACTCACTGGCTAAGCTCCCATGTCCATTTTGTCTTCCTCCACAATGCTGAGAAAGTCTGGTTCCCTGCTGCTGACCTCCAGGTAGTGCAGAAGGAAACTGAGGAAATCCTCCACAGAGACAGGCTCAAGTCTAGACAGCAGCTACGGGGGCAAGAGTGATGCGTGATGAGTCTGGTATGGCACAACTAGTACCCCAGTTTCTCCAACACTCTTTTTGCTAAGCTCCCTCCCCACACTGCTCCTGACTGTTGTGGGTATGACCTCTATATTACTCCAGAACCAGCAATAAAGTATTTTGCATTTCCTTTTATTTTATTTCAAGGAGCTCTATGAGGGCAGGCTGGTATCTGCTCTGCTCACCATTGAACCCACAATGCCCAGAATACAGTACGCGCTCAAAATTGATTTGTTGAAGGAAGGGAGGAATGAGCGAGTGACCAAACTGGAACCAACTATCAAATATAAAGATAATAAAAAATATATAATGATTCTTGTCTCCAAGTTTATTTCTTTTTTTAACCTCATTTGTCTATTGAGATATATACAGTAAAAATGCAACCATTTTGGTATATAGCTCTCTGAATTATGAGAAATGCATGCAGTCATGTAGCTACTACCACAAAATACAGGAGAACAACAAAACAAATTTCTTCTTGCCTCTTGAAAGTCAACCCCTCCCCCACCCCTTCTCCTAGCCACCCCTGATATGTTTTCTGTCCCTCCAGTCTTGCCTTGTCCTGACTTGAATATCACAAAAAGTAGACTTTGTCTGGCTTCCTTCACTTAGCATAATTGAGATTCAGCCATGTTGCTACATACATCAGTAGTCCAATCCTTTTTATTGCTGGGCAGTATTCCTTGGTGTGGATGCAACACTAAAGCCATCACTTTTTGTGAAGCAATTAAAGTAACGCAGCTATAAACATTGCATGCAAGTTCCATGAAGGTCTTCGTATTTCATTTCACTTGGATAGACATCTAGGAGTGGGATTGCTAAATTGTATGGTAAGGCTATGTTTAACTTCTTAAGAAACTGCCACATTGTTTTGCCATGGGCAAGGCATGAGACTTCCAGATGCCCCACATCCCTTGCTAACACTTGGTATTAACACCTTTTGTTTTTGTTTTCAATGTTAGCCATTCTAATGGTATGTAATGGTACTGCATTGTGGTTTTGATTTACATCTCCTAATGACCATAGTGTTAAGCATCTTTTCATGTATTTATTTGCCAGCTGTGTCTACACTGGAAGATCTGTTGCACAGGAGACACCCTTATGGGGCAGGACTTGCTTCAGTGGGGCTTTGGTGCTCACTGAGTCTGCCCCTTGAGTGTGTCTCTTATGGATGTGAAGAATTGTAATCTGGTATGGTCTCACTCTGACCACTGGGTACACTGGCTCTTGGATCTCCAAGGAGGTGCAAGGTCAGCCACTGTCTGGGGCCGCCCAACAGGAGCTACAGAGATATATACAGATTCCTCCTCTTTGTATGGGGTTTGGAAGTGCCCAGACGAGGCCCAGCTGTGAAACAAGGCTGGCCGGGCTTTGGGCCTTCTTTTGGAAGCTCTGGGGCTCTCTGACCCAGCTGCAGTTTGACAGGTTTTAAGCAAAAGCACAGGCCATTCATATGCAAAAGCTGATGCGCTCAGCTTGGGTGGGGTTGTAAATTGGGTGGGGTGGGGTCTCTGGGAATCACCAGGGCGGAGCAAACAGCTATGGCTGCCAGTCAGCCCTGAACAGGAGAAGTCCCCGGTTCTCCACGTCCTGCACCCTGGTGCAGGAACAATGGTTGCTGCGAGCCCCTCTAAGAGAAAGTTGCCTTCGTGTTCCTGTCCCAATGCCAGACAGTCCAGTTTGTCCCCGTATGTGCCTGGGTCCCCCACAGTCTCACCCAGAACTGGAGTCCAGAGCAGCTGGAGCTTGTATCTCCCTCCTGATTAAAAGAGCAGCACATTCAGGTGCCAGCACTTTCCGTGCCTCCATACCTCTTACCAGTCTCACTGTGTTTTCTTCCCCTCTCTAGTTGTGGAACTTCCACTCAGCCAGCTTTCCCACGGTTCTGGGTGGTAGTTGTTCTGCCTTTTAGTAGTAATTTTGATGTGGTTGTGAGAGGCAGCAAATATAGGTGTTTACCTATGCTGCCATCTTGGTTCTCCTACTGTCTTACTATTATTTTCTACTGGTCTGTAGCTTCACTTTAATTTGCTTTAAACTTTTATTGTCTTAAAACCAAATCCACCCCCTCTCCCCCCCGCTTCTCATTTTTCAAAGGCTGCAAAATGGTTTAATAAATTTAGGTGTCTGATGGGGAAACTGCATGGCTGGTCTGTAATTGCAGATGGGGCTTCCCCAGGGGCTCAAAGCTCTCATTGACCAACACTTCTGTTAAGAACAATGGGCTGGTTCTTTCAGGCTCTGACATTTTAGGAAGTTGTGCACGTGTGCACCTCTGACTTTCTCCTCGGGCTCCTCCCCTTTGCAGAGAGACAGTCTTCTCCTTTTAGCTCGCTCTGCACCGGTGGCCAGAGCCACGCAGCCCCATCTCTGTCAGGAGCTGCCCTGTCAGAGAGCAAGGCAGGCTGAGGGGAAGGCACCGGGAGGACTGAGAGGATGGGCAACTCTCTGCTGAGGGAAAACAGGTGAGTGCAGACTCCCTACGAAAGACCAGAGGAGATGGGTCAGGGCAATGTAGTCAGAAATAGAAAAAGAGGTCTGCTCTTGGAGGAGGGGGAAGGGAATTGAATAAGAACTGAGAAGCATGAAGTGCCTGCTATGTATCAGACACCAACTTCAATTCCTTATAGGTTTGGCCTTCTCCTGAAAATCATAGTGAGCAGCTGGTGAAAACAGCCTAAAGGAGAGGACTTTATCACGGGAGGTCTATGCAGTAGAACAACTTTCTGAGGCCCAAGAAGGGATGTTCTCCTGAGCTCTAATGCACCATAAGAAGCTTAAGACACTACCACCTTTTTCTTTTTTTAATATATTTTTATTGACATCAGAGAGGGAGAGAGAGGTAGAAACATCAATGATGAGAGAGAATCATCAATCAGCTGCCTCCTGCATGCCTCACACTGAAGATTGAGCCCACAACCTGGGCATGTTCTCTGACTGGAGTTTGAACCATAACTTTCTGGTTCATAGGTCCACAATCAACTACTGAGCCACCCCGGTCTGGCAACACTGCCACCATTTTAATCACTATTTAAATTCAAAATAAATAGCAAGCTTCTTGCCATTATGAGGTCATGTCTGCCACACTTCCTGCAACAGGTAAACAGGGGTCATTGAAATTGGTAGAGAACTTAACTTTTCTGGACCTCAGTTTTCTCATTTCAAATGGCAATAGTAATATACTGTAATATCCACCTTGGAGGTTCTAATGTGTGTGATGCTGGCATAGTGCCTGATACATAGTAGGGTTCAATAATAGAATATACTTTTCTTGACTATCATCTTCATTAAAATCAAAACAGGAATTAGCCAAAAGCAAACCCATCCTTTCCCACTTACTGGTTGGGGGTCTTTAGACAAGTTGCCAAACTTTTGGCCTCAGTTTCCTCTTTAGTAAAAAAAGTAATCATTATATATATAGTGGATTTGTTCTGGGATTAAATAGAAAGTGTATATGTTATATACATTATATACCTTTATTAGTAGTATACATAGTATATATAGTATATGTAGTAAGTATGTATAGTATAATAACTAGTATATATAATGTGTATGTGTGTGTGTATATATATATATATATATATATATATATATATATATATATATATAGCATATAGTAAGTAGCTAACATATAGTAAGTAGTATCTAATTGTTAGTTTCTTTTTATTTATACCCCCAGCAAATGAAAAGATAGTTTTACAGAAACCCAATTCAAACAATAAAACAATTTATTGGTGGTTTTGTTGTTGTTGTTGTTGTTGTTTTTGTTAACTCTCACCCGAGGGTATTTTTCCATTGATTTCTAGAGAGAGTAGAAGGGACAGGGACCCCAACTTGGGCCAGGGATTGAGCCTGCAACCGAGATGCATACCCTTGACCAGAATCAAATCCATGACCCTTCAGTCTGCAGGCCAGAACTCTATCCACTGAGCCAAATTGGCTAGTGTGGGTTTTTTGTTTGTTTGTTTGTTTAATTTACCCCTTTCCCCCTTTATATCCCATTCTCTCTGTCTTGGTGCTTTCTGTGAAAGAAGGCAATTTACACAAAACAAAACCAGTGTCCTCCCCCATTCCTGTGTATAATCCCTAAAACTGCACCAAGCAGATAAGCCTTTCTAAAGTCTCAGGGTCATCATGAGAATTCCAGACATCTGGGAACAAATTATTTGGGCTTGGTTGTGCATAGAAAACATTGACAGGCTCTTGTTATGGCAATGGAGAGAACGTCAGATCAAAGATTGTGGTGTAGGCTTTAGGAAGGCATAAGTGAAGGCAAAAAGGGGAAGCTGAGGTGATCTGGGGTTACAACACAAATAGCAGAAATAAGGAAAGTTGGAAAAATTATGAAGAGAGGTGGGAAGCTTGGAAATACTTAACTCGGTCCTGGTATGTTGAGTTTTAGGTGGCAACAGAACACTCAAGAGATACCCTGGGACCTGAGAAATCAAAACCTCAAGCAGAGAACATCCAGGTCAGAGCAAACCCAGCAGAACCTCTCGCAGCCTTTGCCCATGAAGAGGGAAGTCAGTCAGATCCTGGGCATCACTTACCCCACCATAGAGGACCCTGCTTAGACCCAACCGCAGTTGTAATGATAGTAAATGAGGAGACAAGACAAAAGACAAAATCATTTTGAACCTTTGGACAAGAGATGTGCCATTTTGCTAGAATCTTAGTGTAACTTGTAACAACTAGAAGACCCCTATTTTCTATTGTCTCTTTGCTTGTCTACCTCAAGTACCTTTGCATTCAAGTTGCATCCCAGACATTTCATTTTTAAGCTTTAAGGTTCTATTTCTGAAATGACCATATCCCCCTCATCACTACAATTGTTGGAAAATTTGTAGAGCAAAAAATGTGTGATTACCTGGATGCTGTTAAACCAAGACATCCTCATCAGTCCTCTCTAACCAGGTCCTCTGAATGCCAGGAATCACTAATATATGGAAATAGTTCCCAGAGTCCAAGAATCCCAAAGGGTGCCGAAGCCAGTTGTTCTGTGGCCTGTAGAGTCATCTGCACTTTCCCCATGATTTCAAGACAAGGTTTTAAAGAATATCAATTAAAAAGCAACCACTAAGCCAAATCTTGGGTTAGGCGTTAGGGTCCCAGAGATTCCCCCCAATAGTATGCATTTCTCCATTGTAAGCTAAGGACATATGTTAATGCATGCAGTCCAAGTGATGAAACAGGACAGAGGGCCATGAACATTATAACAAGGGAGATATTGGGTAGACTGGGGAGCCAGGCAAGCTTTGTGCAAGAGACTGGAACCTGGAACTGCTGGCCCATGGTCTTGTGTCATAGACATTCACCTGGCCTCCTTCACAGGAGTTATCTGAACCCATCCCAAAACAAAACATCTTCATTAAAATGTAAGAATATATTGCAGAAACATTGAGTGGGGGAAATAGTTTTAGCTTATATTTAACTTCACTTGATCTCCATGAGGTAAGCAGTGTTAGTATCCTCATGTTATAGATTAAGAAACTGTGGTTTAAGAAGTCCAGAGATATTGAGCCAGTCACTCAAAATCAATAGTCTCTTTTCATCCCACTCCCATATCTCTCCTGTGAATCTGATTTCTTAGCTTTGGTGTGATTTGATGGTTTTCTTCTGGTGTGTCTCTAGCCACAGAAACAGGAGATATAAACAAATGTCTTAAAGTACTCTGAATGTAGCCTGAAGAGAAGGAAACACGATGGCCATGACTCTCAGCCCCAAAGGCTCTGATGGTACATTCACCCTAGAACACTCAGCCACCCTAGTGCCCACAGCCAAGGTCACGTGCAGCAGCCTCACCTCCACTGCCCTTTCTGGGAAACTTCCTGGGAAAGCTCACTGGGGAAGATATTGTTGGGTGGTGTTTTCCAGAAGTCTTTACATAGTGTTACTGGAACACGCAGTGTTTATGTGGGATTTGACTGCACCTCATCTTCAGAAAGATGCCCAGAGGGTCCTTTAGACTTCAGCCTAGATGTCTGCCTGCAGGGAGATCTGGCCTTTCTACCGTAAAGAATATAACAAAGCAGATTTGATGATCCACTGAGCCAGTTAGCGTTGCTCTGTTCTTAGTTCCTCAATTATTTATCAAATATTTATTGAAAATATATTTTCTGTGTGCCAGGTAGTGTGACATATGTTGGTGATATATATTATGATGTTAAGCATAGTCCCCACATTGATGAAGCTCACAGTCTACTGTGGAATATACGTAGACAAGCGAGCAGGCAATTATAATATAGTGGGTCCAGAGGAAATTCAGAGTGCAGTGGAATCCTGTGTAAGTATTAACTAACCTATACCTGGAAGCAATTTCTAAAATGTCCACACACTTACGCCTTTTCTGGAGATAACTCTGTGTGTCCATCATCACCAGGGGCCAGGTAACTCACTGGAAGTGAGAATGAGAGCCATTTTCCTTTCCTGAGAACACAGAAGAAGGCTTCTTTCTTAATTAGGAGTTGATAGTGTCATCTTCATCTTTCCAAAGGGCAGTTAATGTCCTGAAAGGACAAAGGCATCCTAGCATGATAGATGTGTCCAAGTCACCAAGAATGAATGCTCTTTTGGAGAGAAAGAAAAAAAAAAAAAAAGATCTTCACAGAAATGTCACAGGGAAGATAGTGACCCTAACAAAGCTGTAGAAACCAACCTTGTGATCTGTGTCATCTCTCCGGTATTTTAGGTGCTGGGACCGCCACATGGCTGAAGGGTGTTTCTGCCTCCCATGGTGAGTGGAGTATTGTTTTCAGGAGTTATTTCCCTACGTGTGGTTTGAGTGTGGTATTTGCTGTAAGTTACCTGTGAACTCCCTGCTGTCTGTGGCCACAGCGGAAGCCTGTCACTAGCCCTGATGATCATCTGACTTAGTCAGGAAAGCGATGTTTCACGTTTGCTTAAAAAAAAAACAGGAACAAGAGTCTCCTGGGTGTTACATGCTCCTCCAATGGGAAAGCCTCAGAAGCAAGGATGAAACTGGCTACCAGTGCAGAGAAAGACCACGTACCCACACGGCAAATCCCAGAGTCTCCATGTGCAGCACACATTTCTGTCCTTCGCACAGAAAACTTATAACCAGGGTGATCACATAAGTCATTATCCAAACTGGGAAACCTTTGAGAGTGACAGCGATGCTAAAAATAGTTAAGGGTCACTAAGTGGTTGGTAACAACATTTAACTAAACTGTCATAGCAAACCAGGACATATGGTCATTCTCCTTAGAGCAGATGCTGTCCTTGACTCCTGAGACGATAGGGCTTCTATTATATTTACATTGTGTGTTTTCCAGGGGGTCATCTATACAGTGTGGTTACCTCTGTGCTCATATTGGACATCTCTGTATTGTTCATTTGTTTGTTTAGAGATCATGGATTGGGATTAAGGCTGGGATTTGAAGTAACAATGGCTCCTTAACTCACATCATATGAAAGAAATTAATATTTTGTCAAAAAATCTCCAAAAATGCTACTCTAACATCACCATAATTCTTCACCTCTAAATCAATTTTATATCAGCCTTAGAAAAGGGAGAAGAAGAGAGAGAAAAACAAAACAAAAAACTAGATTCTACTTGGTCTCCTTCCTTTTTCCTTTTTTTCTCTCCTCTTATTTCTCTATGCTGAAGCAAGTAATAAAAAAGGCCTATAATTTTAACAAATGAAAAAGTTAAAAATAAACTTTTATAGAAGGTATCATTTCCTTTGAGAGTTTCTGAATTTTGAAACAAGCAATTTATTTTCCTTCTCTTTTGCAGGAAAAAGATACACATTTTTAAAGCCAGGCAAGATTTCCCAAAGGAAGGTAAGTTATCGTTTTCACATCATTTTCACTTTTAATAGACTTACACGTTCAAACTGCCCCTTCTCTGTGTTCTCAGAGCTCCGTGGGCATATTTCTGTACAAAACTTACACATTTTTGCTGCAATTTGTCCTCCTGTATGGCTCTGTTTCTCCACTAGACTGTGAGCTCATTGAAGCAGGGATTGGCTTATTGATCTCCATATGCTCCAGCTAGTCCCTAGGTTTGGAGGCTGAAGGGGTTAACTGGGAACAGTAAATGCAAAAGGTGGAGGTCTGAGGCACTCAGGATGAGCAGCAAGAAGGCCAGCTTGGGCACAGAGGAGGGGCAGGGCCTGGTGGTCACATTTAGGAATGGGGCTTCTGTCTTGAGAACTGCAGGGCTTTGAACAAGGGGCATTTAAGACATCACCCAGGTTGCTGTGCAGAGCACAAATTGTGGTCAGGAATGGCAAAAGCAGGTGCTGGAAAACCACCTAGGAGTTGATGCAATGGTCTCTGGCGACAGAACAGGGCCGAAGTTAAGGAGAGAAAAGGATTCGAGAAGGAGAGAGTGGTGAATGGTATCACAAGTAAGAAAGAAAATAAGGAAGTATAGGCCTGAGGACAGGCCACTGCATTTCTAAAGAAGAAACACCAAGTTTGCCTTCGCCTTCCTGGGCTTAAAGAGGAGAGCCTAGCTCATTCATTCTGAATCTTAGAAACTAACCCTGTAAGGTGTGTGAGTGAATTATACAGCCCTCCCACCCCTGGCCCCTTTACCCAGGGGAATTGTGGTTCCTAGGAAACCCTAATCTGCATCAGAGAAAAACATGGTAGAAACAAGGCCAGTTCTGCTGAAACTCACACACCCTTTTCCTGTAGGATAATCAGGGGAGCCCAGCAGGGCGATGGGACTTCATGGAGCTGTGAGCCTCCTGAGTGTCAGTAGGGAGGAAGAATAAATCCAAACACGTACGATCAGGTGGCTAACATGGCCACACCCGCTTTCTGGGTAGGGTGGTATCATGAGGCTTTCATGTGAAAGCTCAAATTTGCTTATTGTGCTGGTGTGTTTGCAAGGGGTAGCAAGTGTGTCTGTTTGCCTCTTGGCTGAATGGCCAGGGCCAAATGCTTTTGAAAAATTGGCCTGCTTCTGTTTTTATCCGCAACAGGTTCAGGAGTGGGAATGTTCAGCTTAAGAGTTTTCTCCTCTGCAAAGCTTTCCTTGAGCACCAGCCTCCACGCTATCACCCTCCCCCATCACCTACAGCCCTCCCCTGCATTGTGGGTCTCTCGTAGGCCCTTGCCTGTGCTAGCCTGTGAGCCCCTTAAGTACAGGGACAGTGTCTGCTTATTTGTCTCCTCAATGCCTGGTGCAGAGTAGGCATGCAATGAATTTTGTGTGCAAAAGAAGAGATGAGAGGGCAGGTGGGAGGGAAGTGTGATTTCTTAACTGAAAACCCACCAAATAAGCCTCCCTCCACTCATCTCTCAGCCTGAGCACAGCTCTGGATGTGTCTTGTTTCAATGGCCTTGCCATTCCCCAGGGATGAGGATGAGCTGTAGCCCTGATAAGGGCTATCCCAGCTGTAGCTTGGCTCTCTGGTTGCTTACATCCAGTCCCCCCTCAAACCTCCCCATGACCTGAAATTCATTGGATGTATTTTCTTTCTCAGGTGGAAGAACATCCTCTGCTATCCAGCAGGTAATATGAGCACCTCTAAGCCTTTTCTGAGTTGATGGTAAAAAAAATGTAGACACTCCAAGTGGCAGGAGAAGTTGGCCTGCAAGACCCCTTCTGACCTAGACATGAGAGAAAGCCATTAGGTGCTCGTGCTTCTAAGCCCCGGGATGCACGCAGGCCTGAGGGCAGAAGCAGCAGCACCTCTGTTGTATTGAAAGAAACAAATATTTACTGAGCACTTAGCTCATGCCAGGCAGTGTGCTGAGCACTTTGCGCGCATCATCTCACATAACAGCCACAACAACCCTTTAGATTGGTCCGCCCCCCTCCCCATTTTACAGATGACAAAACTGAGAGATTAAGTGAAATTCCCCAAAGCCAGACAGCTTTTGAGATGGCAGGGGCCTGATTCAGAACCAAGCCTCACTCCCAAATCCTTGCTCCTTTTCTGTGCACTTTGCTTTTAATCTCCTGACATTTCATTGAATGAGACCTTCTCTTCCGTCGTTTCCCTTTATATTATCTGGACTGGGTGGTTAAATATCATAACCCAGTCATATTTAGGTGTCATGACAGTGTTCTCTTTTGTAAGAAGGGGCTGCTCTCAGGGTCCTGAGACTGGGAATTACATGGAATGGCCAGGAGTCCCGCTGGAACAGGGGCAGAGAGCATGGGCCCGGGAAGGCTGAATACTCCAGGCATTTGAGTGTTCTGGCTGCCTGGGCTAGGTGTGTAGGGAGGGGCAGCCATTCAGGAAAAAAGGCCAGGGGATGTGGTTTGTGGAAGCCAGACTTTGCCCAGGGTCAAGCCTATGTTGAGACTGAAGCGTAAAGAGAATGACAAGAGGCCAAGTCTTGATGATGGCTCTCGTTTGACCAGCAGGACAACACTGACCAGAACTCTGCAGAGGAGCTGTGCTACACCCTCATCGATCACAGGGTCCTTGGCAGGAGGCCATCAGGGAACTCTACCGAGCAGTACTATGAGAACGTTCCCTGCCAGGCCTGGAGGCCCAGAGAGTCGCTGAGAGGAACCGAGACTGAATATTCACTTCTCCATGTGCCTTCCACCGCTAAGCATCCACCTGCCCCGGAATGTGAATATGAGCTTCTCGGTGTCCAGTAGAATCTCCTCTCACACCCTGCAAAAGCCACGTCCACATACACACCCCTCTGAGGCTGAGTTTTCCCATTCCTAACGAAGCAGTGGACCAACATGTGTTCCACACCAACACATAAAACCTGGGGGGTGGGGAGCTCTGCTTACCTGTCCCACCCTCACCGCCACCTGCACACAACAGCCCTTTCTACAGGGGTGTCTGCAGAACATGGTTTGTAAACCACAGAGCTTCTTAGATCCTGCTAATATTCAACATCCAAAACCGACCAATGATCCTGAAACCACTCTCTGAGAAGGGAAGGGCCATATTTGGCTCCAAGTGGCTTTGGAAATGGACTGCTGTGCTCAGAGGCAGGCGGGGCTCCCTGGTCACAACGGCTTTTGCTCCTCTGTCCAGGTTCTTCTTATAAAATGTCCACACGGTTGTCCTTTGAAGTCACAAGGAACCCACTCATTCCACACGTGTTTGTGGGCCCACCTCCTCACTCCTAGCCTTCCAGGTGGGCGCCTGTATGTTCTGCTCACTCCATGCCTCTAAATGGGTCCTTTGCATAGTGTCCTTTCACTTTCTGGCTCTGGTGGCTTAGCTGGAAACATGGGTTGAATCAGTACATCTCAGGCCAAAATTTTATATAATTTTTATATCATTTGAGTCCATATATTTTTTAAATTTGCATTTAAATCTTAGTAAAAAAAAAATCATAGCATCAAAGAATGATAGAATAGAACGATCTTTGGAGATCCTACTCCCACTATCTTTTTTGGCTCATTAGTCCAAAGTAATGTTGCAAGTTAGTGGCAGAACCTTATCTGGAATCTGATTTCCTGGCTTCCAATTTAGTGTTCTTCCCATGTACTTGCAATGTACTCTACTCTATGGTATGTATGTGTATTAAGTAATATGTCCTATATAAAATATGAGTAAAATGTCCATGTGGGGAAAATAACACATACACACATCCCTTCTCTACCGAGTACTTCTTCATATGCTCTGATTATTTATTTTCCCTCATCTTTTCTTCAGTGTTCCTAGAATTACGTGTGCCCCTAAAAGAGAGGTCATCAACCTATGGCCCATGGGCCACATCTGGCCAACTGCCTGTTTTTGTAAATAAAATGTTATTGGAATAATACAGCCATAGTCATTTGTTTACCTGGTATGTAATGTCTGAGGTACCACAGGAGGTTAGTTTGTAGACCCTTGCCCTAAACAATCAGAATTGAGATGAACTAAACAGAAATGTGTTTGAGTATTAATGTAACTCATAAGAGCAGGTACCAATAAAATGGTATGGAAATATTAAACCACAAATTAGATGAGTGAGCCCAATAACAATTAACAAATTAGACTATTTCTATATTCGCACCTGTGTTTTCAACTTCCTGTTTTAACCCATGCATTGTCTTAATTTTAGGTATTTTAAAATAGTAAGAGATTTGTGAAGCCAATCACATCCTAGTATCTTATCCTCCATTAACGTCTTGTTTTTAGCAGAATTCTTTCACATGGAACCATAACTTTGACACTCGGCTAAGATTGACTCAAGTTCAAAAGGAGGCATGGGTGGTGGCAAGCAATACTGTACAAGACATTAACATGGTGTAGGGGACAGTGTGAAAGCAAGAGTCAAATAATCAATTATTTAAATCCTGGTTCTATCTCTTCCTCTCTCCATGACCTTGAGCGTGGAACTTGGAGGCTTAACTTTTCACCCAGAAACAGGAAGATTACATCTAATGTATGTAAACCATTTAACACAGATCCTGAATACATGGAGCAAAGGGAAACAAAAAACTTCACGGTATACAGAGAAACCACTGGTTGATGTACCTGGTAATCCAGGGTACCCATCAGTCTTCCAGCAAGGCAGAAACCCAGAATTCTGCGTTTTATGCTGGAAATTTTCACTTGGATATTGAACTGTTGTGGAAGCTGATGGGTTCAAATTTTCTCAATATAACATGATAAGTTATATTTGTTTGAGTCTTACCATGTGACAGTATTACCTGTCTGAAACAGTATATGCCTTTTATCAGGGACATATTAGTATAAATGCTTAACCAAAGAAAGTTGTTCTTATAATGAAATTTGAGGAATTATGAAAGGAAATTATTTTTTAGTAGAAGAGTCCTTTGGGAGTGCTTTGAAATACCTACAATGTCTGTATATATTGCTGATCCTTTTTACAGATTTCAGGATTTCTGATGAAAGCTGTATATCCTCATCACTGAACATGCACACACACACACACACACACACACACAATATTTGTATACAACTTTAAGGGGTTGAGGATGCAACCCCTTAGTTAAATATTCCTGTTCTTGATTTTTTTTAAAAAATGAGGCTGAGGATTTAAATTTTACCCTCAAGTCACAAATACATCAGAAAACTCCCCTCCCCCATGCTGGTCTCAAGTGTACAGAGCCGAAGTTCACGGAGGCACATTTTATGCAGCTATTGTGGGCTCTGTGGTTTCTGTTTTACGTTCATACTAGCACCTATAAATAATCCCTGAGTCAGTGAACAAATTCTTTAGAACGTAAGAGAGGTATAAGAAAAGGGCAAAAATAGGTGAGGAAAATCGACCGTTGGCAACAAATAAATTCAAATGTGGACATTAGTAGGACAACCTTGGGTAACGAGGGCTACAGCTATTCTCAGGGGTGGAAGGGCATAGGCAGAATGAAAAAGGTGAGCCCCAGGACTCCACAGAAGTCTTCAGAGAATAGGAGATTCTGTTTAAATTTCTGTGACTCTGTTCTCTTCCAAGTCAGCATCTTGCATTCAAAAAGTAACTTGAAAGCCACTGGATCTGAGCATGCCTCAGCTCTTAGTCGCTCCCCCTTTCCTACAAAGAGGTCTTTTGCAAGGCACTTGGGAAAGGATTGAGCATCACCATAATTCCAGAGTCTTCTACAACCTGATAATCACACTTCTCAACTCATCCCTGTCCTCTCTCTACTCATGCTCCTTGTAAATTTCCCGATATCAACCAAGCCTGAACTGAGCATGACCCTGGGGCACTGATCAGGGCGGGAGGCCATTGATGGTGTGTGGTTGCCTAGTGGGCTGAGCTGTGCTCCCCCAAACTGGGGAGCTCTGGGTTGTCCTCCCACCTGTCCAGGCCTTAGTTTCTTAACTATAAAAAGAGGGGACTTCCTTCTAACACTAAGAGGATATTTTTCTAATCATAAAGAAAAATATTAAAGGATGTGTCTGCATGCAGCTGCCAGAAATGCAGTAATAGTGTGAATTAACTTATTTTACAGTAATGGGACAGAAATGGGAGCAGAGGAGGGAAGATTTAGAGATAGCTCCCATTTTTCTCAGCACTAATCAGATCTTGAATGGGGCAAGGAGAGACTGTGCTCCTGACTCTAATAAGACACAAATATAAGTAAAGAAAGGCAAACCTTTTTATTCAAATCCCACCGCTGCTTCAAAGTCAGTTTATGTCCTACTTCCCAGGCAAAGATTTTTCCTATTACTAGTATACTATACTGAATACTCTTTCCTCTGACCACCCACAGCTCTATATTTTATCTTTATTTAATTTTAACACCTGACTTTTCACCCCTGTTGTTTCTTGTTTCATCTATTCAGAGCCTGAATCCCTGTAAGACTAGAAGTTTCTTTCCTTATTTTTGTCTTCTTCTTCACTGGTGTCTTCTATAAAACTCATTATTAAAAAATCTACAGAGCTAAGTTAAATTGTGAGGCAAAAAAGAATTGAACACATGGATAGAGTTTTTGTTGGAATAGTGGGGTTGCAGGTTCCTCTGATCTGGCTGTATCCTTTCTGTCCATATTTAAAGGACTTCCAGAAAAGACCAGCCTCAAAGTATTCAATTATTTTACAGATATTTGTTAAAACCTTATTATGCACCAGGAGTTATGTTTATCATTAAAATGTGTGATGACCGATAGATCCACCTCTGATAACAGAGTAGTGTATACATAAGTGCCATTTTCCCCAAACCCTCCAAATGCTTTCATCACAAAGTTCAGGTCTTTCCACACCACCTGGGCTAAAGAGTGTACTCTATGGAAAATTCTATGACTCGCAAGTAGTCAAAACCCAGGACAAGGTATTTGCATCTTGGTGCTTTCCAAAGGAGAAGGGAAGATGAAAACCAACCCTGTCTTGATCCCAGATATGAACCAACCTATCCTTCCAGTCCCAGGCCCTTCGGACACCTGGGCCTGCCAGAGAGGGCTCTGGGAGGAAGTGGAAGGGATCAAAGCACCCGCCTGGCACTCACTGAAACAGAGAGGAGGACTCAGCCCACCCCAGTTCAATCTTACTCCCTCAGAAGGGGAAGCTGCCCTCAGGGAAATGAAAAGATCACTTCCAACACCATTTACTGCAAGAAAACACCAACCCAAATCATGGCCCTAGAGACTTGACATCAATGAAGCAAAGGTAAATGGGACAGCACAGAGGGCAAAAATAATTTATTGTAAATATTTTTAAATCCTTTTCCATGAAAAGTCTTCATTATTTTCTAAAAAGTACAAATACATTAAAGCTTACACTTGACATGTAAAAAATAAAGAGGAAGAAGGATAATTCACCTGTTTTGCTAGTTTGCGGAACTATCCTCAAAATGAGACAACGTTACAATAAATGCATCTTCTAGTTCAATAAGAAGGAAAGTTTTCACATTATCCAGAGTCCTGGGTCCTAAAGAGCTTAAGGCAAATCTACCTGAGACAAGACTCAGACACACCCCCACACACAGCTGCCCCCATACTAACTTCCACCTAAGGTCAACCTAACTGAGATATTAGGCTAAAGAGCTCTCATTCCAGGACCACAAACTCTTTCTCCTGGAAAATTCCCAGCAATTTCCCCGAGAAAACAAATATTCTGATCCCTCATGACAGGCAAATTTCCGAGCCAGTTACCAATATTCTCCCACCCTGTTAAATGAACTGGCGTTAAGCTTATAACAGTTTGTTTCAGAGAGTGGTTCTTCCTGTTTCAAAACCATCTTTCATCAGATCTACAATCAAAGCCTGAAGACACTGAGTCCTACTAGAAGGCCATAACACTGGACCATGAAAAGCCAGTGTGTAATAGTTCTAGCAGACGGTGAGGGTTCTTAATGATTCCCTGATGGAAGGTTGTGAAAAGATACATGGGAAAACTCTCCAAAATGAGAGCAGAGTGTTCAAAACTCACAGGGAATCATGTTTTTAAGAGAGGTGTTCAGGAGTCACAGGAACAATGAGGAGATGCAAAATAATTTTAAAAGAACATTTCCTTTCTGCAGCTACTGAGAACACGGTGACACTGGATGATGTGCCTACAGCTGGTTTGATAAGAAATGCAGCTACAGGTCATGAAGGTAGACACATGACCATGCTGCTCTGGTCTTAAATGCCCTCGCTATCCTCACAGGCTTGCTTAGAGGTAGATTAAATATAATGTTGAGTGGGAGGGGGATTTCAGTGAGCCCCTGGCTCAGTTCTCCCTCACCTTGCTGCCGCCTCTCCAACAGCCCAGGCTGGCGGGATCCTGCCCAAAAGTCTACCCCAGCACTAAAGAGAAAGTGTTCACATGGAGGTGGGGACAGGTAGCGCTTCAAGAATAGCAGTGACCTCACTCCGCAAGGTCCACCCAGCTACCCCGTCACCCCTGCCCCATCTGGTTTCCTGCCTCTACCACCAGTGGAACCAGGGCGGCTCCTGCTGTTTTGCTGGAGGTCCTTCTGTGCACAATCAGGAGAAAAAGGACCATGCCTAGCCCTCTCATCATTTCAAATTCTTCCAGTTAATTCACAGTATGTTTTCCGTAAATTAGAATGCATTATCTTCATCCCATAGCTCAGGGAACACTGCTTCAGACACAGACCGGCCTCTACCACTTCACTCTGAAAAGAAAATACAAACAAAAGACGCTAAGTGCTTAAGAATTATGATTAATTTAAACACCCATAGTTTCATTTGACTTTATTTGGTTTGAATATATACTTGTATAAAATTGGAATATAGTAAATTCCTAACAGGAAATTTCCTCTTCAGTCAACACACACACAAACACAAACACTGAGTCCTTTCCAAAAGGCAAATACCACATTGTTCGCTCATTTGTTTGGGTATAATTCATGAAAAATAACATTTGATGAGGCCTTTTGGATACTGAGGACATTTTAACATTCAGTCCTTTTTCATGATCTCACTATAAAAATACCTCTAAATTTTCAGGGTTTTTTTAAAGGTGCTCAGTGTGTCATGAGAAATCCAGATGAGGGAAATGGTGTGAGCCGGCCTGGCTAAGGGGGTGGTGCCCACGCAAGGACCTGGGACACTACATAGAAAGCCCTTCATGCTCCACCACAGGCTTCTCACAGTTGACTGGGGGCTGGGTAGTTCTCTGTAGCAGAGAGCACTGTAAGAATCCCTGACCTCACCACTAGATATTCATAACCAACATACAATCTCAATAGTGACAACTAAAAATGTCTCCAGACAGCCCTGCCTGGTGTGGCTCAGCTGGTTGGGAGTCGTCCGTGCACCCAAAGGTTGCTGATTGGTTCTCAGTCAGGGCACATGCCCAGATTGTGGGCTTGATCCCCGGTAGGAAGTATGCAGGAGGCAGTCGATATTCAATGTTGTGCTCTCACATCAATGTTTCTCTCTCCCCCTCCCCTCCTTTCTCTCTAAAAATCAATAAACTATTCTTAAAATAAAATAATATAAAATAAAATAAAATAAAATAAATGTCTCCAGCCATTGCCAAATATCCCTGGAGGGAGGGGAGGAGGGTGCAAAATTGCCCTCAATGAGGATTAGTGCTCTTTGCCTAAACTCTTCCAATTTTCTGGAGAATCTATGAAAAGCCAAAATGGTTTCCCTTGATGTCCCAGGGATAGGATTCACTCTGGCTCCTCTGCCAGGAACCAGCTCATCAGTTTACCCCCCAAAACCTGCAAACCCGATTCACTGTCCTCACTGCCTGGAGCCCCGTCCTCTCCACCCTCTCAGAAACCCGGATTTGCCTCTGTTGCCCTCAGTCTACCAACTGACTCCTTCACATGTGAGAAACCTGTGCAAAATAACTAACCCAGATCCAAAATAGATACTGGAGTCCCAATGAAGCCACTGTTTTACATTTGCAAAACAGACTTCTACTCCTTAGACTGGGACCCCACCCGTACATAATGTGAACAAGCTCAAAGACAGGGGAGGGAAGGGTTGATCCATTTTAAAAAATGCCTTTCCCCTTGAGGGTATTATGCTTAAGTGAAATAAGTCAGACAAAGACTGTATGGCCTCGCTTCATGTGGAATCTAAAATAAAATTAAAAAAAGAAAGAAAAAGAAACTCATAGCAAAAGAAAGCAGATTGTCAGTTCAGTGGGGGATAATTTGGGTGAAGGCGGTTAAAAAGGACAAACTTCCTGTTATAAGATAAGTAAGTACTGGAGTGTAATGTACAGCATGATGACGTAGTTCACACTGCTGTATGGTACATGTGAAAGTTCTAAGAGGGTAGATCCTAAAAGTTCTTGTCACAAGGAAAAAGTTTCTCATTGTTAAAAAGAAAGCAACAGACTCAAAATGAAGTCACTTCCACTAAGCCCCACCAAGACTTACCGCCTCAGAAAAAGGCTGAAAACCAATCAGCCTGGAGTTTCCTCGTCAGCAAGAGTGAGGTCACCTGCCTGATAAAACCCCCTGTCTTTCCGTGAGGGAAGGTCAGCTTGCCCAAAGCCCATTCTTTTCATTTCCTTGCCCCGCCCTTTTTCTGCTTAAAAAAACTTTCTATTTCTTACAATGGCTCTGAGCACCTCTCTGCTTACTAGATGGGCTGCTTCCAGATCCATGAATCATCCAATAAAGCCATTTAGATCTCTAAGTTTACTCAGTTGCATTTTTGTTCCTTTACAGTAACCGTATGAGATGACCGGTATAAACTGAACTTATTGTGAAATATGTGTCAAGTCAATTCTAATAAAATTATATATATATATATATATATATATATATATATATATATATATATATATATTTTAAATCCTTTCTGATTATTATAGTAAGGAAAGTTTTTATTTTTTATAAGGCATTAAAATATGCCTGAAGCTAGGTCAAATAGTCATTGTATTTCCAAATCAGAAAATGAGAAATACGCACAAAATATCCCAGAAACCCAAATTAGAGCCTAATTTAAAGTTCTGACTCTAAAGTACACACATATGAACCCAAAAGGAACCACAGACTGGCCTCGGAGAGTCCTTGAAATCCCTGAAATTGTAAAATGTCGTGTAGGGGGAGGAGTTGTGTGCCTTTTATTCTGGGGAGAAGGTACTTGGTTGCCCTCATCCTCTAAGCCTTAGAGTCTAAGGGGTATACAAACCCAAAAATGTTAAGAATCTCTGCTCTTTGAAGAATTAAAACATTATCTTTATGAAAAACTAGTTGCCCCGCTCATCACAGGCATGGGGGTAACCCGCCAAGCCCCTGGATCATGTGAGCATGGGGAACTGACTTAAGCACCCACAGGGTTTCACTTGGTCCCTCCCAGGAGCCTCGCCTATCCCCGCCACAGCCATCTCTTCTCTTTCCTTAGAGTTTACCTCTCACTTGTTCTCTCTCTTGCCCTACCTGCCTTCTCTTGTCTTTTTCTTTCCTCACTTCCCAAATGGTCACTGTCCACCCTTCCATTTGAGAGGGGCCTGATAGCCATAGTTCTGAAAATATTTAATGGCTGAAATGCTGCTCAGGCATGCTATGGGAAATGGATGTGGGGTCACCGGATTCCCCAGAAGAAATGATTGAGAGAAAAAGGACAATCTCCTGGGGAGCAGAAACTGGCTGGCATACATGGCATCCCTGGGGCCAGAGGCAGAGGCCGACTGGGAAATGTCTCTGAGGCTTTTCGGCTGAGCTGTCCTCTGGCCTCTAAATCAACAACACCTCACCCCCCCCCCCCCCCTTTATCATACTCCTAACCTCACAATCCTCTGAAGCCTTTCTCACACACCTCCCCCCTCCCTCACCTACATTTCCTACATTTGGAAAGAGCTGGTAACCACAGTATGTGCAGAGAGGGCTCAGAAAATCAAGGCCAGTCACCACAGCAGGCGGCCACCGCACCTCATGCAGAGTAGATTTCCCGCCCCCCCCCCCCCTCACCTCTACACAGGAGGGGCCCAGGTTTCTTTCTTTCGAAAATTCTTGTAGAGGGTGCATAACCCCTCCACTCCACACATGTATGCTGTCTGCCTGGCCCACAGACACACTTTATTTATCCAGATGCTCTGTGAGGAAACCATTTATGAGACTTTCCCAGTGAACTGAAATTTGGCCTTCTGAATGTCATTGTTTCTGTTTATTGTGTGTGTGTGGGAGGGGGGCGGGTATAAAAAGTTTTAAGAACTGCTTGCTAAAACTTTCTGCGTTCTTAGGCCGAGATTAATCTACTTCACCTTCAGCCATCATGCTAAGTGCCCACTGTCATGCTGAAGTCCCACGAGTGCTTTATAACCTCTCTGTTCCACTCGCCTGACACTGGGCTGCTGGCACCGTGCCTGGTGCTACACGTCTTCTTCTATTTGCCTTTTCATTCTTTCCACTAGTATTTACTGCTAATGTGCAGAGAGTGTTTCTAATGGATGGTCCATGAGAAAATGAGACACCCAAGATTGTTTGTTGGCCTCTGGGGCTAAGGAGAGCTAGTGCATCTCTAAGGGAGGACTCGGAAGGAAGTGAGGAGAGATGGAGAGAAAGGCCAGAGCTTCAGTAGATACATGGAAGGACATGTCAACGCTGTGGCCATTCCACCTCCCCACCTTCCTTTTGCCAAGTCTTGTCAGAAAAGTTATCCTGATAAGCGGGGTATAGTCTATGCTTATTAAACAACATCAGTTTCCCTGTTTTGTTCTTAGTTTTAAAAGTAGATGAGTAGATTTATTATGCTTTTCTAAGGAAATAGGTCAATTTGCCTTTTTATACCTCTTTATTAATTTCTTAATGAACTCAGTCGCCTTCAACAGAAGAAGAGATAAGTTGCCAAGTGAGATAATATTTCAATGATTGAGCTATATTGTCTATTTCAAACTGTTTAACACTTACTTCTCTTATGAAACCATGGTGTTTCCATGAAGAGTATAGTCACAACTCAAAGATACTGTGCTTTGGGTTCCAGACCACCATAATAAAGAGAGAATCACAATAGAGCAAATAAAAATATTTTTGCAAGTAAAGGGTCTTGCCTCCAATTTGTAAAAAAAATTCAACATCCGTGAAGCACAATAAAGTAAAGCACAATGAAATGAGATATGTCTGTACTAATGACATTATGAAGTGGAGTATGGGGCTTAGCATGTGTGTGAACTACAACAAGGAAACTTTCAGCAATCCTCATCTTTATAGTTTACTAGTAATTACTTTTTCCATGATTTTTCCCCAACTACTCAGTCTGGAGGACAGGGACTGTGTAACCTCCACAGAACATGGAACATCACCTGCACAGAAATCAACCCGAAACCTCTGTCCCCAGTCTGGTTCACTTGTTTACCATCCCAACTCTGTCCTCTTGACGTGCTGGACTTACTGTAGAGCAACAGGGACTCCGGATCAAGCCCCAGAGTCTCACAGCCAGACAGCTTCTGGTCATGGAAATCCTGTAGCAAAATGCCCAGCACCAACTCCTCACTCATCATATACTTCATAAAACCGTCATCTTCCGACGGGACCCCAAACTGCAGGTGGTAGGTTATTGTGGCATTTTCCTCTCTGAAAGGCAAATTAAACAGAGAAAGTCAAATGGAACAGAATCGCACTGCAAGTCTGGAAACTGGTTTTAGCAATAACATTTCTTCTTTTAGTTCCTCATGCTCTTCCAAGTACAAAATAGCAAAGGGTGTGCTGTCCTGGAAGAATCCTCTTCCACGGGCCTTCCACAGAATATTCCGGTGACCCTCCCCCCCTCCTCCCCCTTAGAACACAGCCCCTGAGAGTCCATGGAGAGAGGCCACTGAAGGGAGAGATGGGACCCAGCGACTGTCAAGGAAGAGCCCGGGGCCCACTGTCTGCCCCAGCTCCAGTCTTTGACCCCCCAGGCAGGCCAGGAAAGCCCTGTTCTCCTCCTGTATTCCCTTCTGCATGTGCTCACACAGCACCCCTTTCCCTGCCCCAACAAGTGCAGGTTAGTCAGAGCAATTTGTTTCAGCCATTTCATTAGTGTTTAAGGTAGGGCCCAAAGCTCCCTGCCTTCAGGGGTGCAGCATTCCTGGGTTCCAACCACCCGAGTCCTGTACCATACACCTCCCTGCTTTGACCCCAAACTAAGAAACTTGTTCTGTCCCATTTCCACCCCTGAGGCTGCCAGCGATATGCTCTCAAGAAGGGGACCTAAGGAATTTTTCCCATTATCAAAATAAAAATAATCACAGGGCTATTCTCAGTTAATGAGTAGATTATATTATCTGTTAAATGCTACTTCAACGTTTAGGTTTTCCACAATTATCCTATTACTTTCAAGATGACCCAGATTAAGAGCAAGCAATAAAATAATTAAAAGGTAGCCACATCTGAGACTCTCGCCCTAGGGCGTTTTATAGACAGGCCAGTTCCAAAAGTGAGTGCTGCCCCTATTAAGGAAAAGCAAAGAGCTCCCTCTTGTGGCCAGAGGTCACCTTAACATTAACGTGGCTGACAAGTTTATACAAACAGCCAAGAAATGTGCCAAACCCTGTGGTTTAAGTGAATGACAGTCAGACTCTGGGGAAACAGTTTCAAGGACGCCACTACAGGCAGGCTGGAAACTGTCCTTTCAAACTCTAAGCCAGCAACTCTAGTTTACAGGTACTCCCTGTGCTTTACCTTCTAGTTATCGCTAAGGATGGTCACATATTGACTCACAGCCAGCCTGTGCGCCCATGAGCAAAGGGTTGGCTTATGGAAAGGACTAGAGGCTGGCTTTCATAAGACCAGACCAGATGCTGAATGAGAGCTTTGGTCCCATTGTCATTCTACCAAGTCAGTCTTGGGGTGAATGTACACATGGCTGAATTCTGAGGGGAGAAGAGGGATTTTCAGGGAAGCAGAGAACGTTGTGGGCTTTGCCTCATCTGCCCACCACCTGAGTGGGTCCAGCAGCGGATAAACCAATGGGCATTTCCCAGGTTTTCATTGAGGGGGGCTGGGACTGAGGTCAGGATTTGTGTCTACACAAATGTCTGCAGGCCTGTGGCTGTCTCCTGCTCACAGGCAGCAACTGCGGCTTTGGAGGCAATGGCTTTTGTTCCTCAATTCAACACTGCTGAAACTCTGCCTAGATATTAAAAAATGTTTCCCAGACAGAATTTCTTTATCTAAAATACCAAAACGCTTGGGTTTTTCTTTCCAATAACTTTTAAAGGCAGATCCTGTAACAGTAAGTCTTCAGACTTTGAGCCATGTTTCACTCCTTTTTCTGATGAGTTTTTCCCGGTGTCAACCCCAAGCCATTATACAATCCCACGACCTTTAAGCCATAATAGGAGACTGGATTCTTGGAAAAGCCCTTCAGTCTAGGTGGCTCTCAACTCTGGCTCAGTCTTTGAGTTGCAAATTGGGGCAAGTGCAGGGAGGAAAGCATGTTAGGCCTAATTATGCATTTCTCCATTTTCTATTGGTGTTTTAATACCAAAGGTTTATGATTAAAATGAGAAATGTCAAAGGCCTTTGATGATCACATTCCAGGGATATCTTAGGAATAGTAGATGATAAAGCTTAGTCAGGTAAATTTTATCCTACAATACAAAAGGATAATCAAATGACTTCTCTATATACATATGCCCTTTACTTTCCCTGTAGTAGTATATGTCTTTATATTTTTAATATTACACAAGGAACATGGACTCCTATATTACTTGTGTTCCTCAAAATCACAAGTCAAACATGGCTTCTATCTTTTGCATCACATCACTATCTGAGATCTATTTCTATTTCTACCCTTAGCTCATTTACGCATTCTCTGTTAAACAGGAATGGTGTGCCTGAGACTGGCTTTTCCTCTCTTCTGTGTGACCTTGTTAAGTTACCTAATTAATCTGGGCTTCACTTTTCTCCTTTGTAAAATAAGGGAGTTGAGCCCAGCACTGACACTCTACAATTCTATTGTTGGCTCTCTTTGTGCTTTGTGACTTGGGAGGTCCTTCTAGGTAAATGGTGGTGTAGTTTTCCAGATTCTCCACATTCTTACCTGAAGTCCATTATTTCCACTGAAGTAAAATAACGATTCAGAGATGGGGATGAGCTGTACGCGTCTGTGAGCTGAAACAAACGGGAACACGTAAAATAACCACACACATGACTGCTGGATCTTATTGCCTATCACCTGACAAAGCAAAAGTACTCCTAGACAAAGGGGATTCACCGCTAGCTAGAAACTAACTTATCCAGAGACTCTGGGTCAAGAAGCAGACAGAGGTGGGCCTAGCACCAACTGAAAATCAAGTTCACACTCACGAAAAAGAATCTCATTTGATAAGGATCATGTGATCAGGCTGGGATTTTCAACATCTCCTATGTATTGCACTGACACTTTGTGGCCTTAATGAAGAGAGTGGTCTGCAGCCTGCGTCCACCCAGACCCCACAGAACACGGGCAGGAGAGAACAGGGCAGTGGCTGGGGAGACGGCAGAGCAGGCCACTCAGGGCCTGGCGCATCACTGGACAAGGGCTTTACTCCTTTCTTGAGAGCTTCATTGTAAGAAGAAACAGCCATGCTAAGCCACAGGTAGGGCACTTTCCCTGGAAAATGGGACCAACTGGGGCTGGTGTGTAATTGCAAAGATAATGGAGTTCTTATTTTATGCATGAAATATTGCCATCCCCAAAAATGACACCTATGTTCCCACTACCCAGGTTTCTTTGCTTCACATTTTACCACATCTAGTTCAGCCTTTCACTCTAAGAGACAGAACAAACTAAGCTACTCTTCTTACACACAATTCCTCTCTCGCCTAGTGCTAGCCATTGTCCTAAAGAGGGCATGTCTCCTTCTCATGCATGTTTTTTATAAATGTAATACATCCTGGTGCAATCAGTGCTACATAATTTAATTTGTGTTTTGTTAAAATAAAATATGCACCATAATCTACACAATCTTCTATGACTTCGTTTTTCTTTTCACTCGAAATTATGTTTGAGATTCACCCATAATGGTACATCTACATGAAGGCCTTTCACTCTAACTCCTAACTCCTGCACAGATTTCACTAAATTGTTGCACCAACTTTCCCATTTACATACAAACTACACTGAAGTTATCACCCTTGAATATCTCTGCGCCTCTCTTCTTGCACATATGAGAAGAACTGCCAAGAAATGGAGTCTTGCAATCTTGCCAAATTGCTCTTCATCTTACTCTTCTCCCAGGAAGGTAGAAATGATCCATTTCCCACAGCCCTGCTGGTACTTAGTGTTACCATTTTTTTAGATTTTTTGCCAGTTTGAAGAGTATAACATTGTGCTTTACATTGTTTTAAATTGCTGTAAGCAAATTCTATCCATTGCTCTTGTGCATCTAGGCATCTTGGTTAACAGACCTTTGAAATGCCAGGAGTATTCCTCTTTTTCAGATCCACAAGGGAGCATATAATCTTGTTAACTATTCTGTAATTCAATCACAGAGATTTCCCTGCCTTGCTTTCTCACACCTTCATGTAATCTTCCTTATGTTCCCTCCTTAATTCCCATGGTGTAAAAGAAACCACCAGTCATTCTTGAGAGCATTTGAGATTTTGTGTCCTGCCATGATATCAGTTTGCTCAAATAAACTCATAAAAATTATCTAAGAATTTGGACATTCTCATGTTGACACTTTCCTTCCAACCTTCTCTATTCCCACCCTCTCTTACTCCCTTCTTTCCTTTGTTAATCTTAAAGACCTAGCACAGTGTTTTGTACATAGTAGGCTTTCAGAAAAAATTCAAGATAAAATTTTAAGAGATGGAGTGGTATACTAGATCACTTTTAGTGTCCACTGGAAGGTTCTCTTAGGTGGCATAGTCCCCTGCTATAATTAGGACATATTTATATATTTGGGAGCTGTTAACCACACTATCTACTTTGGGCCAAAAACCCCCCCAGAAAAACGGGAGGGTGGGGGCGAGAGGTGCTCCTCACTCCTTGTTCTGGGGCCTCCCATACTGTGCCTATGAGGCTGGGTGCAGACTGAGCTAGGAGCCTAGTGAGCTGATTATCAGAGTCAGGCTTAGTAGCTAATTAAAAAACAGCTTCCAGAATACTGTAAGAGAAATACTCTCTCCTAGTTTATCATAGGTGCCATGCTAACTCCTGCCTCCAGCACATGCACATAGCTAGCGGGCTGACTTTAGCAGAGAAATGGCCCCAACCCTAAGACAACACTCAGGTGGTGAGATATGACAAGGGGCTAGGAAAACTGTGTTCACAAACGCAAGACAATAAAGCAAAAGAGAGGACATAGCATTCCAATATACACTCCCACTTACTTCCTTCTCCAGAAACTTTTGGAAGCTGGCCTAATGGAAGAAAGGGAGATTCTCGACCTGACAATAAATTAATGATATCTCCAAGTTCCTCATTTTTTATCCTGAACATATTTGAGTAGGAAGCCATGGGGGGAGGAGGGGACAGGAATCTTTTCACTTCACTGCACCTTACTTTTATCATCTGCAAATCAGATAACTTTTAAAAAATATTTTATAAGGTTATTTCTATGCATCTCATATGCACCTGTGGGTACACAGGGAGAACTCAGTGATTCTCATTGATTAGAGAAGAAACCGGCTCAGAGGCCTGCGACGTTGGCCCAGAAAGCACCCTCAGTTCCTTTGCCACTACACAGTGATAAGCCGAAAACTCCCAGAGTTTGCTCATGTCTGCTCTGTGTGAGAGCTATGGGTCTCAGGTGAATGATTAACATCCATTGCCCTTTGACATAGAGAGTGCAGCCTGTAACAGGTGACATGTGTGGTTGCCGATTCATTTCATTTCTGCTCATCAAATGCAAACCCTCAATTTAAAAAGCAACCAAGAGGAAAGGAGCAAGAGGCTCTTCACTCTGCAGCTTGCTCCGGAAGCAGCTGGAAGGAAGGGAGGAAAAGGGCGCTGCAGAGGAGATATAAGCCAGGAAAAGGAGGAGGAAGGGAAACCCAGATAATCTTCCCAGAGCACAAACTCCTGTGATCAAAGCAGCCATCGAGGTTATCCCCTGGGGACTCAGAGCTGACTCAGGGGCGACTGAGATGGAAGCGCCTCCTTCAGGAGCTTTGGTCGGAGTCAAATGGAAGCCAAATGAAGAGGACTCGCCCCGTTCAACCTATCGCTGCAAAGAAGAGGGTAAGGGACAGCAGGCTGGCCTTGCTTGGATTTTCCTATCGAAACCTTTTGGGTCTGGCTGTGAACCACCCTGTCTTTGACAGGATGACCAGGATTGCCCCAACCAACCCTCCTGGTCAGGCTGCAGAGCACCCGTATTTCACAGAGGGCTCATTCTCCTGAACTTCCCACCCCATAAATCATGCCACATTCACCCACAGGGCCACATTCACACTCTCCCTCACTCCCACACCCAACCAGCCAGTAAGTCTTATTGAATGAGAAGACCTCTTAAGTCTCACTTGAATCTTCCTTCTTCCCCCTGACATCACCCTAGTTCAAGGCCCCCTGTTTCATCTGGCCTACCACAATGCTTCTACCTTACTCTACTGCAGTGTTTTTTCACCATTACACAGAAAGGTGAAAATGAAAGTTGACCCTGTCAACCTCCAGATTAAAATCTTTTAGTGCTTTCCCCAAGAGTAGGAAAACCACCTTTCCTGCTCAGCTTCACCTCTGCAAGTCCCACCACATAGCATGTGGAGGCCACAGTACACTGCTGTGCAGACCCTCATCCCAAGAATCTCCTCCTTAAGGAGGCCTTCCAAGTCTCCATCTCCACCTCAGTAGTCTAAATGCTCCCCCCCGCCACTTTGTGGTTGTAAAACACCCTATATGCAACTCGACAATAGAATATATCACACCGTTTTGTACTATCTAGTTGCTTCCCCTACTTGGGCTGTGAGCCCCCACTAACAGCACAGAGGTTGTGGCCCTGGCACTTGACATACGGTCTAGCACAGTGGTCGGCAAACCGCGGCTCATGAGCTACATGCGACCGACACCCCCACTTTTTCTAATGCACTTCTTCAAAATAGACTCGCCCCAGCCGAAAACCAACTTCTGCGTATGGGCCACGAAGTTTCAATCGCACTGTACTTGCGCGCCTACACGTGGTATTTTGTGGAAGTGCCACACTCAAGGGGCCAATGAGCCGCATGTGGCTCACGAGCCGCGGTTTGCCGACCACTGGTCTAGCACGTCATAGACCCTCAGTGAAGCTACAATTAAATCAAATGTAAGAGCAGAGTGAAGAAACAAAACTATCCTCCCTCCAACTGGAGGCCAGCTCTTCCCTCTGGTTTTGCATGACAGAAAGTCCATTTATAAGTGTCTATTTCTGCCAAAATTCAGACCAAAAATATCCAAGCTTGAAGCTGCTTACTCTGCGGCTCTATGCCTACTGTTGTAGCAGAATCCATATTCTAATGTTTGAACTCAGTAAACAATGCATAAGGTCCCATTACCCTTTTCGTGAGCAGGTGAGGCAATTCCTCTTCAGTAACACACTCCTCTGGAATCTTTAGCATGACCAAGAATGTTTTATTTGATGTTAACTCAAGTATTTCACTTTCATCTTCATCGATGTAAGTTACTAAAAAGAGTGGAGGATGGAAAGAAAAGGTAAAAAACACATATGCATAAAGTAATAAACTTATTCATTGGTTGCTACACTTTAAAGACAAACAAAACAAAACAAGGAGCACTAGTCAAGGATAAAGCCAGGCAAGAGTAAGCAAGTATGAACAGAAATGCTTTCCCCTCTTGGTCAAACCAAATAAAGACAGGGTCTTCCCTCCATCATGCTAAACATGTTATTTGTTTGTTTTATGCCATAGGGATCTCAGCTTCCATTGAACACAGACTGAGGGAAAGGACAAAGGGCCAGTGGGATGGAGTGGGAAGAACGTGAATTTTTTTTTGTTAAACGGAACCTGCAGCTTAGCTATGTGCATAGGTGTCAAGGCAGATGCTGGGGGACAGCCAGGACAGGGGGACGAACAATGGGTGATAGGGAAAGGGAATGACCAAAGGAATCATCATGGACCAGAACAGAGGGGGACTTGAATGTGAGCACGTGAGCCCATGTCTTGAAATCTCCCAGGGAGACATGGGCATAAAGTCATCACTCCAGAATACATCTCACAGGATAGGAATGTTGACACGCTCTGTTTGCAGAAGAGAAACCAAACTGCACTCAGCCCCGGGGTGAACAGGACAATGAGTTCTGTGTGGCTGCTTGTGCTCTAATGACTGAGCTAACTGATTTTTATGCAGTCAGAGCCAAAGGAAAAGCACACAAAGTCAGGAGCCAGGAGCTTAGAAGCTGGGACTCACGGTGCTAATTATGATCCTAATTCTGCCTCAGCCTCACCACCTGAGCCCACGCACAGACCACCTCTCTGACCCTGAGAAAGGTGTAGGTGGGTGGAACTTGCCATAGACGTTTTTCTCAATTCCCAAGCTTTAAAAATAACATAATCAGGCTCTTTTACTGGACTTAGAAAAGACCCCAGTGGAACCAATTCAGTGTTTCTGATGGGAGGGCGGGTGAAAAGAAGGAAGAATTCTGGGACTTACTCCCTGAGACAGTCTGGTAAGGTGAGACATGAGGAGCAAGGGAATGTGCAGAGAAGAGCTGACAGAGCAGCTGAGACTGCCAGCTTAGAAAGGCCCAGCTACGCAAGGCTGGTGCGCTGGCCTCTGGGAACTTAGGTTTCAGAAAGGTTCCCACCATTCCCTGATAAGTGTGGCTCACTGTGCCTCAACTCTTTGTACAAACAATGCAGCTTACGATGAACATCTTTCCTTTGGGAAGTCTGGAATGTTAATAGGGCCAGGCAGAGGCTGCCTATGTGACCAACCCCAATAAAACCCTGGCACTGAGTCTCAAATGAACTTCCCTAATGGAAAGACTTCACAGCTTGTGACACAACGCATTGTAAGAGGAATGAAGTGTGTCCTGTGGGACTGCACCAGGAGAGGACTCTTGGACACTTGCTTCTCCTGCATTTCACTTTATATCTTTTTGCTGTAATAAATCATAGTCATTTCCACAACTACATGCTGAGTCCTGTGAGTCCTCCCAGCACTCACTGAATCTAGTGGTAGATCTTGGGGACCCCAAACACAGGAAATACCCATGCATCTTTATTTATTGTAAGTCATTCATTACATTATTTTGTCTGACAATAGCAGAAAACTTGCAATGTACAGGAATCTGTAGCAAAGCAAGATATTGATAAATTCTGTAATAAAAAGGGGTTTATACATTGGGATCTTAATGAAAAGGTCATTTGTATCCTGCTTATGTTGTTTGCTACTGTCATTGGTTATTTGTCTTCATTCTTTTGTTGTTGTTATTGCTGTTAACATATCGAAAGCCATTCCCCATGTGTTTGAAATTCCTTGCAAAGATTATTTTAATAGCTGCATAATGTTCATAACTGGCTTGCTCATTTTCTTACATCTTTTAGTGTTTTCAGATTTCCACTGCTATAAATAATGCTGTAGTGGATATCTTTGAGCTCTATACCCACCGTGCACATTTCCAAAGGAGCTATCAGTGCCTGGGAAAGCACTGGGGTAGATACAGAATTCACATAACTGCTGAACTCAAGGGCCCTGAGAAGAGATGCCATCTGAAAAGACATCTCCAATATTAATAGTTCTAATGACATATATTTAACTTGTATCATTGAATAGTGAATCTGTCCCAAGACCTGGCTAAATAGATGTTAGTTAAAATAACAACAATAGCAATAGTTTTACGCAGTCAGCAAAGCTTGTATGTTACTAATGAGACTTCATCTGGGCAGCACCTTCCATGTAGAGAAAACTATGTATGGTTTTTTTTAAAAAAAAAAAAGCTTAAAACATATAAAATACAATTGTAGGTACACAAAACCAGCTCTTTGGTTAGAATATTAGAAATGAGGCAGTAGAGAGGTGCCTGCAGGAGGTAATGGAGCTTGTTAAATGTCTCCCAGGAAGGAGGTGGAGGTAAATTGGGTGGTGACGGATCAGATGAAAGGGAACCAAGAAAGAATGGAGGCAGAGAGGCCAGTAGATTGGGAGAGAGAGATTTTGATTGACAGCAGTGGGAAGTGCAAGGAAGGGAGGAAGGGAGGAAAGGAGGGAGGAAGGAAGGAAGGAAGGAAAAGAGGGAAGGAGGGAGGGAGGAAGGGAGGAAGGAAGGGAGGAAGGGAGGAAGGAAGGGAGGAAGGAAGAAAGGAGGGAGGGAGGGAGGGAGGGAGAGAGGGAGGGAGGGAGGGAGGGAGGGAGGAAGGAAGGAAGGAAGGAAGGAAGGAAGGAAGGAAGGAAGGAAGGAAGGAAGGAAGGAAGGAAGGAAGGAAGAGAATTAAGGAGGGAAGCAAAGAGGAAGGAAGGAAAGAGAAAACCCAGGATAGTGGGAATAGAGTTGACTTTAAAGTTAACCAGACTTAGTTTGAATCCCAGCTCAGCTATTTATTAGCCATGTGATCTAACCAAGTCATTTAAATGAACTTTGAAGCAGTTTCTGGAACAGAAACATCAACATATACATTGTAGGTGATGGTAAAGATGCAAACCAACACTCATAAAGTATGAAGCATGGTGCCTTGCAGTAACTGGGTAGTCAATGATGAAAGTTGCTATCAAGACACTACTAAGAAATGATTGACAAAACTTGGTCATTACCTAGATATGGATGAGAAGAAGAAATAAAAAATGTTCCAAAATATCAAGTAACAGGAAGAATAGTGGCTACTATGTACAGCATTATGTACAGACACAAGGCTAACATATATTTCCTTATGCAATCCTCAAATCACCCTATGAGTTAAACATTAATGTTTTCATTTTAAAATAAAGACATTGAGCACTGGTCAGTTTGTCTAGTGTCTGTCGGTACACCAGAAAGGTCATGAGTTTGATTCCAGATCAGGGGTACATACCTGGTTTGCAAGTTAATGACAATTGGGGCATTTGAGGGAGGCAACCAATCCATGTGTCTCTCCCACCTCTCTCTCTCTCTCTCTTTCTCTCTCTGTTCCCCCCCCCCCCGGCCCCCGCTCCACTGTCTCTAAAATTCAATGGGGAAAATATCCTAGGGTGAGGATTAATAAAAAAAAAATTAAAACAAAGACATTGAGGCTTAGAGAAAAGGCATATTTGTTCAGGTCGACTGAGCTAGTAAATAGTAGGGTTGAGTACATTTGCAGACTCAGATTCAGAATCACTTATATTTTACTAATGTGGAAACTGAGGCCTAGTGGGTTGAAGAATTAGCCTAAATTTAGACAAATGCATGGTGGGCTCCTCAAGGGAAAGAATGAAGAATGTGAAAAGTAAGACAGCTGAATACAAGCCTCAGGCACCACATGTGAAGGCCAAAGGCAGGAAGAGCAGGAGACCTAAAGCCCAGGAGTTCTGCAGACCCAGAAGAGTACAACACAGCTAACAGAGCTGAAGGATGCAAATAGGTCAGGGGATGGGAGAGAGGCCATTCATCGGGTTTCATGATCAAACAATTGTGGTGACCTTGGGAAGAACAATTTGGAGCCAAAGGATACAAGTGGTCTAGGAATGCACAGGAGTCAAATCTGAATGCAGACCACTCTTTCTAGAAGTTTGCCAATGAAATAATAGAAAAAACACCCAAGTGAAGTGAGAAGATTCTGGTGGAAGATTGCTTTGAAGGAGAGATGGTGCTAGCACATTTGAAGAGGCCCACGTTGAGAAGAGCCTGAGGAAGCTTAGAGAGAAATAGATGATTCTGAAGGTCCACAGGTCAGAACCAGCTGGCAAGGATTCTAAGGAGAACACAGGTGAAGGGGTCAGTCTTGGGAAGGTGGATAAATCTATGCAACTTGAGGGAAAGAGGAACAGGTGAAAATGCCAAGAAATTTCAAAGTATTAGACCTGCTATCATGGTCCTACCTCCAAGGACCTTGGTACTCGGAGTTTTCTAATGCTGTCTCTTGGGATTTTCCCATGAGTCATCCAACACCAGGGAGCATTGTCAAGACCTTGTAATATCATAAAATGGAGCTCTTTTTCCCAACTCACAGGCAAAATAAATCCACTCAGTACAGCATCACTTGGAAAGTCCCCGCTTATTTGTTGGTTCCATAGCATCCCTACTCACTGAAAAGCCTGGATGTTAGAGAGCACAGGGGTCAGCTAGAAATCCACAATGCAGTGGGGTATCACATAAGGATCCCTAGAGAATTAAATCTGAGCACCTTTAAATCATATTTCTAAGCATCCATTTACTTGTCACAGTTTGGTTTTCATAACATTTTAAATATTTTGCCCAAACCAAGAAAAGTTTCATTAGAAAGGTATTACTCGGCATCTCTCTCCTCCCTGGTTGGGGAAAATTAGTCGAGAAAGTAGAACCCTTGAGAATGCTTAACTGATTCTCCAAATTATCCAGAAAGAAGATGACTTAGAGAGAGGGGAAGTTTGTTGTTTTTTTTGGGTTTTGGTTTTTGGTTTTGTGTGTGTGTGTGTGTGTGTGTGTGTGTGTGTGTGTGTGTGTGTGTGTTTCCCCCTTTACTCTTCACACCAAGGAATTGCTCATTCCTTAGGGAGAAGGAGAGAATCCATTACTAACCTTTTCCCTAAAGACCTGTGAATTCAATAAGATTTCTGGGCCCTGCTCATAACACTTTTTATTTAAAATGATCTCATTGTCTACAGTGAGCCTGTGAGCGTGCTATCTCCTCTTTTGCAGTGTGCACGCAGCCCCGGCTCCGCACCTTAGGCTGAGCCATGACCCTGAATTTACCATTACTTCAATGGCGTGCCACAGGTAGAGTGGCAGGAGAGCCCACCCCAGATGCAGACAATAAGGGGTGCACCATTTGCAGAGAGTCAATAATAAAACCACCCTAGATAGGTTGCTCTGCTGGCATTCTTAACAATGTCAGTGACAAGATCCACCTCCCCACCCAGCGCCTCACCCTCGGTACTCCATTGTCTCTTCCCCAACTAGCTACCCTTTGGGTTCTGGGATGTGTGTACTGTCTGTCCCTTGCTGTGTCCACTCCAACTCCATAGTTACTAACACCTCTGCCACCGAGCCTCACTCTGAGAACTACAGAGCCCTAAGACATGAGATTACGGAGTTGAGAGGAAGGGAAGGGAGAGGAGAATGGCAAATGTAGTTCGCGGTGAACCTCACTTCTTATTGAACCTGGATGAACCCAGGTACAGCTTTTGTCTCTGTCCAGACAATGCCCTTTTCCCAGACAGCAGCATTTTGCACAGAATGCTCAGAAGTTCTACAAGTATTTGATTCCTATCAAAGGGCTTGGCAATTAGGCAATGGCTGATCTTTGCAGATTGTCACCCCAGAGTGCCCACAGAGCTGCTTAGGGAGAGGCTGAGACTCACAAAGGGGAGCCCTGTCCCACCCCTTTGCACCTACTGCACCTCCACTGTCTATCCTGATTCTCCCACAGGCCCAAACCCCTGAGGTGCCAAGTAAAATAAAAGTATTTATCTGATTTTAAAAAATAGCACAAGTTTGAAAATCTCTCTTACAGCATTAACATTTTAAGAATACAATTTTCTAAAATAGAAAATGAAGTTTGCACTACAAGTGTTACAAAGGTCTTCCCAAATACCATCCTGTGAACTTGGATGTCCTCTGAGAAACTGCTGAGGGAACTAGAACCCCTTCCTCTGCAGATTGCTCTTTATGAGCTGCAGGGACTAGATAACTTTTGGGAACGGAAGACAGCTCGTGAGTCTTGCACTTTAGAATCCCGGATGTTGAACACCTAGCTCTGTTGCATCAACCTTCGTTTTGGGCCCCGGATGCCAACAGACAAATCCACCCCAGATGCCAACAGACAAATCCGTCAACTTTTAGGATGGCATCAGCTAATTGTGATAGGACAAGGCTACGTGACTCAACTACAGTTTCCACATCCACACGTGGGAGTTGATGGGAAGAGGGAGTATCAATGCTCACACAAAAACAATTGTCCTCAGCATGATGGAAGAGGTGTAACACCTCTTATTAACTTCTCCCCACCTCAAAACCAGCCTATGGCCTCCAAGAATGATCTATCCCACCTCAACAATGTCCTAAGTAAGTAAACATGGTCCTAAGTAAGTAAACACTGCTGTCAATGTGAGGTTGGCACATGTTATCAATGTTTTCCTATTCCTTCAGGGGCCATACAACTTTGGGAAAGGATCTGAAGGGATTGGGAGGGGGGAGAGCTGGAGGTGAATGGCAAATGCAGTTCCTGAGAAGAATTCCCAGGACCCCTCCAGAGAGACCCAGGGGTTCTCCTCTTGCACTCATCCTCTGACCAGGTTTGCTGTGGAGAGCCTGACTCAACCCCAATCCTCACGGGACTGAATCGCCCTCAAGAGTATCCCACCTCAGAGAGTTCCCTCCCGCTACAATCGCTCACACATATAACTAAAAACAGTTTTCTTCTGTCCTGTTTTGAATTGAAATGATTGCCCACTCGAGGGTGCTATTTTTATGCATCATAAAAACCTTAATACTGATAATCATAAAAAATTGGACACTACCTACAAGACTTTAAAATGGTGTGGAAGACTACCGATGCAGTCATTTAAAAAAAGAAGCTTCTAAACTTATTGTGGTAATCATGTCACAATGTATATAAATATTGAATAATGATGTTGTACACCTGAAACTAATAGATGTGATATGTCAATTATACTTTAACTTAAAAGTTTTTTTAAATGTTCATAAATAATTTTTAATAAATTGGAAAAATTATCTCAAAATACATTAGAATCTTAAAGGGTAGGCCACAAGACTACAAAGAAAAATCTGATCTCACATTATTTTTTATATTCATGATAAATAATTTTAAAATGAGATAATTATGTGAAACATACAGTTAGCATCATGTTTTTGTTTTGTACATACATACAACATAAATACAATACAGTTATGTCCAAAATAAGCTCAAATAATGACAGCTTACAGGTACACAGTTCTATCAAGTTTTTAAAATTTTCAAATACACTATTCATTATTTTATCATGATAATCATAAACCAGCTATATAAGGTGAAGTACAATAACTATTTTTACTAAAGAAACTATAAGAAATTGGGCAACCAAATAGGTTTAGAGATACAAAAATATATCTATTAGTGTTTAAATAAGTTAAAAATGTAAGAAATCTTCAAGATCCAATTGGCAAAGTTTAAAGTAAAACAGTGGTTTCCATACTTCTTCTGGAGCTTATAAAATAAACAACAAAACAAGAATTATGTATTTCTCCCACCCATATAACATATTCCACACCAGTTTTAAATTCAAATTATAAATAATGAAATAGCAATGAGTACATATACCATTTCAGTGTAAGTCATAAGCATTAAACAAGTTTTCTTAAAATGTGTCAATTTAGTCACGTGTAAATCCTCTTACCTCCAATAAGACATAAGCTTATGATGATCACTACAATGAAACCTAGGAAAATAAAGGCGATGGCCATCCACAGTTTACACTTCCCAAACAAAGTCCTATTACAGGAGCTCCAAGGGCTTTTCTGGTTAGCCTGGAAAGCAGAGGGAGACTGTGACTTAGTCTTTTGGTTTCAACAAGCATGTTTGAATACTTAATATGGGCCAGTGACACAGAAGTGAAGCTAGTGGGATTCTGACCTCACGGGGCTACAGTCTACTGAATCAAGTTTACAAAGGGGTAGAATGGAACTTCACAGAAAAGTTAGCAAAAAATGCCCTAGGGACTCTGAGGGGGGGCAACCTACAGGATGTTGAAGGGTGGACAGAAAAGTATTTCAAAGCCACAAAAGAGCATCCCTGGTGTTGGTTCATAAAGGAAGTGGCCAAGAGCCTCAGCTGATTGATTTCTAGGTTTCAGGGGCAAGCAATGAGAGTTAAAATTAGAAAGAGTGAAAGGCTGAAGAATATTTGAGAGGGATCTGAATGCCGCCAGAGCAGTTTGTACTTAATTGGGGTGTACTGGGGATCTGTTGCAGATTCTGGAACACAAAGCTGAATGAAAGATTCAAAAGAGGTGATGTATAGTTTAGAGTGGACACACCAAGAAAAAGCTAAAAGGTTACCGCTGTGACCCAGACTCTATGTAATAAGGGCATGAGAAGGGAAATGAAGGGGAGGATGGAAGAGACACCAGGAAATAAAGCTGTAACGGGCATAGTGAGGCACAGTGTGGGGTCAAGTAAAATAATTACAGCCAATACCACTTCCCTTCATCCTAACAGCCCTGCAAGGGAGGCTTTAGCCCACTTCAAAGATGCAGCTCAGAGAGACTGGTCAGGACGAATCCCTGCTGAGTGTCACTGCACAGCTGGTGTGCTCTCCCTTTCGTCCACAGCCGCCCTGTGTCACTGTGCAGAGCTCCAGGTTATGAACAAGCCAGGCTCCTCCGCTCCCAGCACTGCCACCTGCCCCTAAAAGGTCCCCTGACTCTTCTCCCACTGGGCCGTTCAGTAATTCCCACATGGACACCATGGGAAACAATGGAATATCATGGGGAAAAGTGTGTTTCTGCATCAGAATCCCACTTACACCACTTAAAGTCCGGTGACCATCAGCAAGCTACTAAAACTTCCAGCCCCAATGTCCCCAACTGTAAAACATAAATAATAAATCTATTTTTAGGGGATGTTGTAAAAACTAGAAACCATGTACATGAAGCACTTGCTAACAAACCTTAGGACCTGAATCAATGGGCATAATCATGACTGCGTGTCCCGCTGCCCCACCAGCAGCAGCAGCGCTTCCAGAGGCTCGCTCTCGAAGTGACTGACACCTTGTTCAGATCTCTCCCATCAGGATTTTGGTGGTGGCCATCAGAAAAGGACACTGTCTGTCCACTATAGTTCACACGTTCTCAATGAGTGGCTCCCAAGCCTGGCTGCACATCAGAATCACCTGATGAGGAATTTAAACTACACAGACCTAGGCCCTACCTGGGCCTAGGGGACCAGGGTGTAGGAAGGCGGGGGCGTGCTCCAGCTTATGATTTTCACCCTCCCAAAGTGAGCCAACTGTTTTGCCAGGGTTGAGACCTCTGCTCTGAAGCCGCCCCCACTCCTCAGGGGCCAGGCCAGATCTCTCCTGGTGGAGGCCTCCCCACCACCGCACCCATGGAGAGATGCCCCAGTCCACGAGCTGTCCACGCAGCTCACCTGCCGCTGCCCTGTCTGGTTTCATGTTCAAATATAAACAGATACTGGCCTTATCTTCCTAGGTAAAGTGAAACCACATGGAGGGAAGGGTGGCTCTTAAACTTCCCTGTTTTTGCGTCCCACTCCTGTGCCTCATACAGGTAACAGGCACTTCATAGTGTTGCTGAGTTACAGAGGGCTCCAAAAATGTTAAGAATGTTATCTTGAGAATTTCTAGAGTGGAGGTCACACTTTGGAGCACCCAAGTGCACTCCACGCTGGCTCTACAGATCAAGGGTGAGGGAGCAATAGATGCCCTGGGACTATCTGAACAGATGGAAACCCTCTGGGGGTGTTTCTGGAGTCCAGGGACAAAGCCACATCTCATCTCCACCCGAAGGCGGAGAACTGCTCCAAAGTCACCAAAGGCAAGGGCTCAATAAGGCCCGTGGGGGGGGGGGGGGGGGGACGTCCCAGTGCAAGGAACCTTTAACTGTTCAGGACACAAAAACATAGCTTCCTGTTTACAGAGCCCCCAGACATGGGCCAGCCGGGACCACAAAGATGAGAGCAGAATGGTCCCGAGTCTCAAGTGAGTCACAGAATGTGCATCAGCGCGCCTCTGTGATTTCTTGCCCCTTCACTTGTGCTGTCCCTTAGAGGCGGTAAACCTAGAACCCTGGTGGTTTGAGACCACAGTTCTGTGACTTCCTGGGAGAAGTCAGCTCAGAATTATACAGCCCTCGTCTGTAGGAAACGCCTCTTCTGTCCAGCCCAAAGCTTCCATCCCACAGCCTGGCCCCGAACCTGTCTGTCATCAGCCCTACGGCAGAGCCCACTACCCCTTGCGTGACTAATCTTCACAGACTTAAAGTCAATATAAAACAGTCTGTTAGCCACTCCTGACCCGACACTAGAGTGCAGTGCTTCCCAGCTGTCTGTTCTTTAGAACTAACCCAGGAACTAGTATTTTTCACAGGTGTCCCCAGGAGAGCCCCCTGTGCCCTGAGGGTGGACAGTCTCCGATGTAGAAGGTGTGCACTACCTGTGCTATCGAGTCTCCCCTCAAACCCCGATCACGGAGATGCACCGCCTCCTTCACTGGCTTCCTCGTCCAAATTTTAGGCCATGAGGAGAGGCCACAGGCAGGTTCTTCTGCAAGGTGCCTTGGAGATTTTTGCAAACTGCATCTTACATTCTACGATGGCACTAAATGGCTGAAGAATGTGTGTGGTTTTCCTCTGAACATTCCCCAGACATTCACATCCCTCCTCAGATAAGAATCCAAACACATGACACAGAGTCCTTCAATAATGGCTAGGCTACCTATTTCCTGGGTACAAAAATCTTTTCTTCTCTGGCTGAGTCAGAGCCAGATATTGCATAGATCTAGGGACATCTAGCATGCAGGAAACTGAATTTTATGATCTTCATTGTGGGATTTAATCCACTTGTTGATCCAAGCACAAAGGAGCCAGTTGATTCTTGTCCTAAATTCTGAACCACTCATTGCAATGGGGCTAATTTTCAGGTAGCCTGTTTATATAAAGTCTTGCCTGCCTCAAAATGATCAATTACTGGATTATTATTATTATGATGATGATGTTTTTATTTCTTAAAATGTCTCTGGGACTTGTATTTGGAAACAGGTCAGAGCTTCTGGAATGAGCCATAAAAAAAAACAGTCTCACTCCATTACCCATAATTTCTTTTTCATTTTTGACCCAACCATATTGCCATGTTTACAGTGCAGGCAGACAAAGTGAAGTTCAGTGACTTATATTCCTTTCCCTCTAGCCCCAAACCCAGAACAAGAAAGGGAAATACGTTGTCTCCACCACCTTTGATACTCTCTCAGCTCAACCTAGAAAAATAGCCATTAGATGGAATGTCTTCTTCCCAATTATCTAAAGCTGTTCCCTACTTCTCACCCCTCTGCCCATCCACCTGCAACTCCATCATTCCAAATATGCTCCCCAATTCTTAAATAAACTTCTGTAAATTTATGAACTGACCGAAATAAGGAATATAGAACTTAAGTTGTTACACATAAATGAGTACAACTCATATATTGTATTTACATATTTAAATTATATGTTGGTATATATCTAGCTGTGTAAAACAAATCAACAAAAATAGCATAGGTTTGGGACCTAAAAAACCTGAGTTCAAATCTCAGAGCCACCACTGAGTGAACTTGAGTCTCAAGTTCTTCACTCAGTTCCTTCATCTGTCAAAGCAAAAGACATACTCACATTTGCCTCTTAAGTTTGTTGTGATAATTAAACACATTTATGTATGATAAGTATTTGGCACATGATAGGTACAAAACATATGGTTAATAAAAATGCATGGACTTGAGTTTACATTTAAAAAATTGGAGCCTGGCCAGTGTGTCAATGTTTGAGCATCAATATATAAACCAGAAGGTCACAATTTGATTCCCAGTGAGGGTACATGCTCAATGATTCTCTCTCATCATTGAGTTTCTCTCTCTCTCTCTCTCTCTCTCTCTCTCTCTCTCTCTCTCTCTCCCTCTCCCCCCCCCCTCTCTCTCTCCCCTTCCTCTCTGAAATCAATAAAAATATATTTTTAAAAAATTGGAAATCCTAACATATAGTTTAAGAAGACCACACACAAAATTCTTAAAAGTCTGAATCTTGTGCTTGTGCTACCCAACACTTTAAAGAACTCTATGTTAATTAATTTTTCAATTTAAAATACACGTCAACCTTATTCTATAGAACCAAAGAGAAAGATTAGATAAGGGTTTTTTTTCTATTTTTTTCCCTTTATAAAAAGTTTTTTGTTTTGTTTTTTCCCATTCGTGCATTTCTAGAATGTCCTCCAAGTGCTCATGTAACCCCCTCACCTTCATGCCATTATGTCACTCACCACTAGTTTCCCATTTGGTAACCTACAAAGTAAATTCACAAGGAAGTCTAGGATATCTGTGTATACCTGAGTCCGGAGGAATTTTCTAGTACAGCGATTTCAACCTCTGTGCTACAGCAGGCACACAGGTGTGCTGCAAAAATTTTGAAAACATGAAATATCTGATTATTTAGTCAGGGGCACTGACTTCTTTTCCCTTAGATGGTCAAATTAAAAATTGACAATAGCCAACACAACAATAGCCATCTGGTGTGAATAAATCAAAATTATACTTTTTTTTGTTAGATTGGCATATATATATATATATATATATATATATATATATATATATATGTGTGTGTGTGTGTGTGTGTGTGTGTGTGTGTGTGTGTGCTATAGAATCTTAGTAACTAGTTTATGTGTGTCATGAGATAAAAAAAAGGTTGAAAATTACTGAATTACAACATGAAAGAGCAATCTGTATTAGGGAGGTGCTAAACAATTCTAAAATACTGATACAGCATACCCTACATATGCTTGGCATTTTCTTCCACTCCACTGTTTTCACCAAGGCATGGCCAGGCCTGGGGAGAAGCCGGGTTAGCCACATTACATGACCATCCCTGGAGAGCTGGGAAAACAGACCTCAGCGCCTTGCCCCAGGACACATCCTTCAGCTGTGAAGCAGTCGCCAGAACTCAGATCTCTGGATTCAGTCCCAAACCATGAAGTCTTTGGATTGTCCTGGGTCCATTTACCATGAGGCAAGTATTCCCAGTTCCCATTCCTGACACTTCCTTGGAGGACTGACCCAGCATGCCCACAGCTGTGGCCACTTGCACAGGATTAAACCATCTTCCTCCAACTTCCCTTCTCCAGCGGTGCTCAACTAAAAGGCACCAAATTACTCTTCAAGGTACCTCTAGGCAACTGTAAAAGCCGACTTTACCGTATTTCCAGGGATCAGTGTGGAAGCTAAAACAATGCTTTCACCGTTTGAATGTCCTGCTTATCCCTGAAATCAACAGTTGGGCAGCCAGAGTGGGAGTGGGGGAGCAGAGAAGGAATACCCGGATGGAACCATGTGCCTGGGGAGTTCCACGTAGCCAGTAAAACTCAAGCGAGTCTTAAGGTTAATCACGAGGTACACGGCTGGGAATTCCAAGTCTCTGCTGTTTTACAAGCGTTTGATGAGAATGAATAATGTTCCCCTCACAGCGAGGGCTGAATCAGAGGAGTTCAGCCAAAACATTGCCAAGGACTTTCTTGGAGACTGAAATAAAGCCGAAGCAAATGAGGCGCAGTCTAATTCTTTGGGACAAAACCTTTTAAATTATTTTCCTTCCACTGAGCAGGGCAAGTTTATACTCCACCTCCAACTCCTAGCCCTTTTTGTTCTTGATGCTTTCTCCACGCTCCCATCTCTCTTGCTGTGAAATCAAGTGGCCGCACTGAGGAAGGCTAGCAGGTAGGGGCTGTGCGCCAGGCTGGGTGGGCGGTGGGTAAGAGGACTGGGAGAAAGCAGCAAGGTAGGAACGAGGGAATCTAGGAGGTTCTGGAGAAAAGGAGAAGACGCCATCTATCGCTCTAGTTCTCTCTATTTGAGAAAAAAACACTAAAAGTTACAGGACTTTTTTGAAAACCATCTCTTTCCCTGGGGATTCTCTCTCGGAAGAGAGGAGCCGCACACCTCCTAGGTGGGATTCTTCAAAGTTCCGTGGGGACCAGGGGGCTGCGAGGGGCCAGGGCAGGCTCGGGCTGGAGCGCATTCCGGGGTCCAGCCCACTGAGGGCTTCCCATCGCACACCCCCCGCACCCAGGGTCGGCGGCACCGGGGGAGCGGGCTGGAAACCCGACACAGAGGAGCCGGGCTCGGGTCCTGGCGGGGAGCCCGGATCCCAGCGCGCTCGGGCGAGGTCGCGGGCGCCAGGGAGACCTTACCGGGGCTGGACGGGGCTCCTCGGCCGAAAAGGGGACGACCTGAGCGGCTCCATTGAGAGGCGTCTGCTCGTCCGGCTGCCCCTCGAGCACCGAGAGCTCCAGCTGGTCTCCGGGCGACGGGGGCCTGGCCCCTTCCATGGACGGCAGAGGAGGACGAAGCCCGCGGGAAGCAGGCGGCACACACCCCACCCCAGGGTGCAGAGTCCAAAGCTGCCTCCCGGGTGGCTCGCTCTCTACCCCCGTGGGTGGGGGGCGGGGCGGAGAGAGGAAGACCTCGGGCGGCGGGCGGGGCCGTGGGCAGGGGAGGGCGGTTTTTCTGGTTTGTTCAGGGCGCTGCCTGCGCTCCTTTCCCTGTTGGTGCAGACACGCAGCAGGAGGGCCTGGCTGGCGGGGGTGCTGTGGCCGGGATGGCCTGGCAGCGCTGTGCCAGGGGAGAAAGTTGGCATTCCACCCCCGGGGGCTGTCTGTTTCTGGGATTTGTCCCAGCTTTCGCCGCTGCCTAGCAAAAGTCCATTCATTTCGTCAACAAATAGTCTGCCAGCATCGTGCGAGGTGCTGATCAGATGAAGGCAGATGGCAGTACCCAGGAAGAGCTGCTTCCTTCCACAAGCCCAGGGGCTGGCAGAGGCAGCAGCAGTGGTGGAGGGAGGGGGCAGCTGGCTTTGGAGCCAGACTGCCCCAGTCAACCCCTCTCTCAGGCTCCTCTCTGTGAGACCGGGGGCATCACCTCTCAGTGCCAGTTTCCTCACCCGGAAAGTTGGCATAACACCAGTGCCCACCGAATGGAGTTGTTGTCCTGGTTCAGAGAGTGGATGTCAGAAAAATACTCAGAACAGTGACTGACAGCAGATATTCCTAAACATTGGCTATTATGCCCAGCTGGTGTGGCTCAGTGGCTGAGTGACCCATGAACCAGGAGGTCACGGTTTGATGCCTCGGTTGGTTGCCGGCTGGATCCCCCAGTAGGGGGCATGCAGGAGGCAGCCGATCAATTATTCTCTCTCATCATTGATGCTTCTATCTCTCTCCCCCCCTCTCCCTTCCTCTCTGAAATCAATAAAAATGTATTTAAAAACAAACTAAAACCTTGGCTATTATTATCTACCTTTAGGAAGAGAAGTCACAGACCTCCCCCCCCCCCCCCCCCCCCCCGCCAACCACCACCACCACCACTACATACATACCTGAGGGGAAAGTATACACACACACACACACTCCATAGTTCAAAACTTCTGGTTTCCTGAGCCTGGGATTATGTTGGCTAAGCTTGGGGCCTGTGGATACTCTGGAGCTTCTGTTCAGAGCAGGCTTGCCTCCCCTACTTCTCACCCCTGCCTCCAACACACACACACATATTGAGAGCAGTTTGAAGTGTGGACAGGACACATATAAATGAATTCTGCTTCAGAAGATGTTGACTTGTGTCCAGAAGTCTGGCACCCTCAATGCCTACTGTTCAGACACTGCCTAGATATTGGGTCGCTACCTCTCGTGTACCTGCTCCCAGATCATCTGCACTTTGGACTCCATCTGCCTGCTGGATGGATCCTGATCGTGGCAGCCACTCAGCTGCTGGCCTGCACTGACTTCTGCCATCTCTGCTTTTCTCTGTTAGAGGCAGATCCTGCAAAAACCCATTACATTCTCAGCTGAGAATTTTTTTTATGGAGGAGCAGGGTTAAGGGAACCAAGAGGGGATGTCCAGGCAGCTAAGGACTAGCTACAACAGAAAACCATCAACACCTTGAGACCTACTGCACACTGAGAAGGGCCCTCCTGATAGGATCTGTAGTCAAAAAAAAAAAAAAAAGTTGCAGCCACTGTCAGAACTGCAGCCTAGGAGGGAGGAATAACTATTCTCGCCTCTCCCCAAACTGCAGAACTGCAGCCCAGCAGGGAGGAATAGCTAGTCTCACCTCTCCCCAAACTGCCAGTCTCCTGCCTGAGACTCCTCTTGGAAACTGGTGATGGAAACTGGACATCAGCCTCCCAGAGCTCTGAGCAGAGAAATGAATGTGGTGTGCAAAGAGAGAAGAATCTGGATGTGCCTTTCCCTACAATAACTGGCATCCAGTCTTCCCTCTCCAATATTCAATAGTCAGTAGACTCCTCTGCTCTGACCAGATTCCTCTTCCTGGAAGGCCCTTGCCTAGCCCATTCTATTTCCATCCCCACTTCTTTGTATATGATGTTTGCTCTGCTTGGAATCTTTTTCCTCCCACTGCAGCCCACTTTCTGCATTGACAACACCCTTTATATTTAAATCCTAGCTGAAACATTTTTCTCCACTAAACCTTCCCTGACTCCTCTCTTCTACCAAAAGCTATCCACAATCTCCCCTGCTACCAATACTCATTGCACCTGTGCTTAATATGTCACATATTTAGTCCAATTTAATTTAACCAGCAGTATTGAGTGCTTGCTATGTGTCAAGCATTCTTCCGGATGCTTGACATAGGTATGAAGAGATAGCTAAATAAAACAAAATCACTGCCATTGTGAAGCTTACATTTCATGAGGAAAACCAAACTTAATAAATAATATTTCTAGAATATTGGAAGGTAATGTCTGCTAAGGACAAATAGGTAAATCAGAGTAAGGGAGGCTGGAGTGCTGAAGGGTGGAGGTTGGGGGAAGGGAAAGAGTTGCAACTATAAATATGATCAAGTTACCTCACGGAGAAGGTGAAATAAATACGTCCTGGGAAAGTAATGTACATCGTAGTGACTATGATTAATAATACTGTATTGCAACCTGGATGGTGTGGTTCAGAGGTTGAGCATCTACCTATGAACCAAGAGGTCATGGTTCCAGTCCCAGTCAGGGCATAAGCCTGGGGTTGTGGGCTGGATCCCCAGGGGGGGCATGCAGGAGGCAGCCAATCAATGATTCTCACTCATCATTGATGTTTCTATCTTTCTCTCCCTCTCCCTTCCTCTCTGAAATCAATAAAAATATTTTTAAAATGTTAATAATACTGTATTGCATTTTGAAAATTGCTAAGAGAGTAGATCTTAAAAATATTATCATGAGGAAAAAAATTGTAACTATGTAAGGTGACATGTTAACTAGACTTACTGTGGTGATCATTTTATACAAATATCAACTAATTATGTTGTACACCTGAGACCAATATAATGCTATATATCAAATATGCCTTAATTAGAAAAGAAAAGGTGCAACTTGAACGCAGAGTTAAAAGTGGTAAGGGAGCTAGCTGTGCAGGTTTCGGAAAGAAGAGGGAACTCCGGGAAAAAGGACCTGATACTGGAGCCTGTGTGACTTTTACTTTCTGAGAATCAGGAAAGAGGCCAGAATGGCTAAAGTGGAGTATGAACAGTAATTTTTTTCTTGTCTGTCTCCTTTATTGTTTAAATGTCTTGAGGTATCTGTATTCCCAGTACTTATCTCTGCATCCAGCACAGTGCTCTCTATAAGTGTTGTTGGACTCGCTGATTGCAGGCTCTCAGTCTCAGTGGGAAAGCCCTCTGTCCTGTCAGAAGGATTGGAGCTATCTTTTCTCCTAATGTCTTCTTCACCGCCACAAGGGATAAAAAAGCTACTGTTTCTTGTCACAAACACATTCCAAACTAGATCTCCTCATGCCTTCTGAGCATTTATTGTAAAGTAAGGTTTATGTAATCTGTAATCTAGACTACATTTCCAGAATTCCATAAGCCTAAACCATGTACATGATTGGCATCTGTATGATAGTATAGGTTTCGAAGACAAGCAGAGTTAGAACTCTCACAATCTAGATGTTCTTGGACAAGGTGTTCAATGTGAGATTCTTTCCTCATTGCAAAATAATCCCTACCCAGTAGAGTTAGGAGGATTAAGTGAAGCAATTAGAGCAAGGCGTTTATTATTGTGCTTGACAAATAACAGAGACTCAGTAAATTTTACTTTCCATGATCATAAGTATCTCTGTAACTCATACCTACCCCCTGACATTTAGTACCCAGCAACAACCCTTGATTTAACATATTTTCTTTCAATATTAATTTGTGTTCCTATCCTGCCACATTTTCTTGATCACTGACACTTGCTGACACCTCCCAATGTTGCTCCAACCACTTAAATTCTTACTTGCAACCTGTTCCTGATTTCTCGTAACTGCAAATTTCTTAATTTCCATACAACTGACCTAGAATGTAGATTAGTGTCCAAACATCAACTTGAGGAGTTTTTCATCCTGCTAGTATGGCTCCAAACTAATAATTCAGAATGAGTTTGAAAGAAATGTATTTCCCTGGAGGTAGAACTGAGTTTAAATTAAATAATTCTTGATGAAAGTTAAGGATTAGTGAATGAGTAACCAAATTCTACCTGGATTTATTTGTGCAATTTCTTCAAAATCTATTTCTATGGGGGATTGCTTTTTAAAGGAATTGCTCTTTCATGAATACTTTTTAAAATGTGCCTTTTAAAAATGTACTGCTCTTGAAAAATAGTTATTTTTAATATATTCAAATTATTACTGACTCAATTTCTTTAGTTTTCTCAAGGAATCAAATGTAAATAACACTTAAAAATTAACCAATGGGGGAAGATCCAAGATGGTGGCCGAAAGGATGGCAGGCTGCAAGGTAGTGTGTGAGTGAGAGACCGAAAGGAGAGTGCATGGACGTGCAGGGAGTGTCTGTATTTGTGAGTGAGGGATAGCTATATTCCACAAGACTGTTGGGGACTGCTGGACCAGGCTCCCCTGGCCTGGCAGCCTCTACTACTGCTGAAATCTTTCCCGGAGTGGCCGGCTCTGCCATCTTGAAGGGGATTGTGCCATCTTGAAGGGGAAAGCAGCTATGATTGGAAGCCCAACATTACCTTCAACTGGGGAGACCTCGGATACCTCCCAAGAACCTACAACCACATCGCCCACAGACCAGCTGCCTCAGCTGTGAACCCATGAACACTGAGACTCCAGCCTCCCTGGCTGCGGGAACCTACAAAGTTTGTCCAGGGGGAGACAAAGCAGCACTGAATATGCAGATGGGCCCTGCACCTTCTCACACAGCAGATGGAAGGAACAACTGAATCAAAAAACCTCCACCTAGAATTGGCGAATTAAACACCGTTGGTGAGGCATTCCATGGATGGAAAAGTCAGAGATCACCTAGAGAGAGCTCTGCCTCCTCAGATTCAGATGGGTGTTTGTTGTTTGGGTGTTTGTTGTTTGCATTTTTTAGATTAGCTGTTGGTTTTTTGGAGTTTTCTCCCCATATACATACATTTTCCCCCCTTATTTGTCTTCTCTTTCTTTTCTCTATTACATTTTTTCCTTTTCTCAATATCATTTTTGCACTCTTTTCTCTCCATTAATTCTCTTTTCTCTGGTGGTCACCTTTATTTGGGGTTATTGGTATTGTGAATACATTTGTGTTTGGTGTCCTGTGCGTTGTTTCTTCTCGGATTGTATTTTCTGCCTTTAAGTTAACGCAGGAGAGAGAGAGCTACATAACCAGACACCCAGAGAAGAGGAATCATGTGGAGAAAAAGTAACAGCCCGAATATGAAAGAAAAAGAGGAATCACCAGAAAAGGAAGTAAATGAAATGGAGGCAAGCAATATGTCAGAGAAAGTATTCAGAGAAATGGTCATAAGGTTGCTGAAAAGGATGGAAGACAAATTCAACAATATGTGTAAGAACCAAGAGGAAATGAAGAAGAACCAAGAAGAAATGAAAAATGACATTGCTGCAATAAAGAACTCAATAGAAAGCATCAAGAGTAGACTAGAAGAAGCTGAGGACCACATCAGTGAACTAGAAGACAAGGTAGGAAAAAATACCCAAGCAGAGCAGCATCTAGAAAAAAATAAAAACTTAAAAAACAGGAGGAAAGCCTAAGGGAACTTTGGGAAAACATGAAACGAAACAACATCCACATAATAGGGTGCCAGAAGGAGAGGAAACTGAGCAAGGAATAGAAAACTTGTTTGAAGAAATAATGACAGAAAACTTCCCTGATATAGGGGGGGGGGGGGGAAACTCACACAAGTCCAAGAAGTTCACAGAGTACCAAACAAGATGAACCCCAAAAGACCGACGCCAAGGCACACTATAATTAAATTGGCAAACACCAACAACAAAGTAAGAATCTTAAAGGCTTCCAGAGAGAGACAGAAGGTTACCTAAAAAAGACATCCCTCCCCCCCCAATCAGACTAGCGATTGATTTCTCAACAGAAACACATCAGGCCAGAAGTGGACAGAATGAAATATACAAAGGCATGCAAAGTAAGGGTCTGAATCAATGAATACTGTACCCAGCAAGGCTATCAATCAAAATTGAGGGGGAAATCAGGAACTTCACAGTCAAAAAAGGACTAAGGGAGTTTATTACCACCAAACCAGCAATGCAAGAATGCTAAAGGGTCTGCTGTAAAAAGAAGAAATAGGAAGGGAAGAAGAAACACAGGTATAAAGAATAAAAATGGTGACAAACAAGTGCCTATCAATAATAACTTTAAATGGATAAAATGTCCCAATAAAAAGACATAGGGTAGCTGAATGGATAAGAAAACATGACCCATATAACTGTTGTCTACCTGAAACCCACCTCAGAACAAAGGACTCACAAAGACTGATGGTGAAGGGATGGAAAAAGGTTTTTCAGGCAATTGGAACTGAAAAAAAAGCTGGAGTAGCAATACTTATATCTGACAAATTAGACCTCTAAGTTAAGGCCATAACAAGAGATAAGGAAGGCCACTTCATAATACTAAAGGGAGCAATTCAACAAGAAGACATAACTCTGGTAAACATATATACACCCAATACAGGAGCACTCAAATACATTAAAAAAAAAAAAAAACTTCTAGAAGATATCAAGGAATGGATTGACAGCAATACAGTCATAGTAGGGGACTTTAATACCCCCATTAACACCACTGAATAAATCCTCTAAACAAAAAATCAGCAAAGAAACATCAATCCTAAATGACTCACTAGATCAGATGGAATTAATTGACATCTTCAGAACATTTCACCCCAAAGCCACAGAATATACATTCTTCTCAAGTGCACATGGCTCATTTTCAAAGATAGCCCACATATTGGGACACAGGCAAATTCTCTTCAAATTCAAGAAGATAGAAATCATATCAAGCATCTTCTCAGATCACAATGGCATAAAACTAGAAATCAACCACAATTAAACAATTTTAAAAAATCAAACATCTGGAGACTAAATAGCATGCTATTAAACAATGACTGGGTTAGCAGAGAGAACAAAAAATAAATAAAAAGCATCCTGGTAACAAACGACAATGAAAACACAACAATCCAAAATCTATGGGGCACATGAAAGCAGTCTTGAGAGGGAAGTTCATAGCTCTACAGGCCTACCAAAAAAAAAAAAAGAAAGAAAGAAACAATGGTAATAAATTATCTAAACCTACAACTCAAAGAGTTAGAAAGAAAGCAACAAGAAAAGCCCAGCGTAAGCAGAAGGAAGGAAATAATAAAGATCAGAGCGGAAATAAACAACATAGATACAAAAAACAACAACAACAAAAAAAAAACAACAATACAAAAGATCAACAAAACCAAGAGCTGGTTCTTTGAAAGGATAAACAAGATTGATGAACCTCTAGCCAGGCTCACCAGGAAGCAAAGAGAGAGGACCCAAATAAACAAAATCAGAAATGAAAGAGGTGAAGTAACAACCGATCCCACAGAAATACAAAGGATTATGAAAAATTACTGTGAACAACTCTATTCCAACAAAATGGACAACATAGACAAAATGGACATATTCTTAGAAAAATACAAACTCCCCAAACTCAATCAGAAAGAATAAAAAAAACCTGAATAGACCGATAACTAACAAAGAAATTGAAGCAGTGATCAAAAAGCTTCCAGCAAACAAAAGCCCGGAGCTAGACAGCTTCACAGGGGAGTTCTACAAAACATTCAAGGAAGAACTAAAACCTATCCACCTCAAAATATTCCAAAAAATTCAAGAGGAAGGAACACTTCCAAGCTCATTCTATGAAGCCAGCATCACCCTAATACCAAAACCAGATAAAGACAACACAATGAAAGAGAATTACAGGCCAATATACCTCATGAACATAGATGCCAAAATCCTCAACAAAATTCTAGCAAATTGGATCCAGCAGTACACCAGAAAGATCATACACCGTGACCAAGTGGGATTTATCCCGGGGATGCAAGGATGGTACAATATCCGCAAATCAATAAATGTGATACATCACATAAACAAATTGAGAGATAAAAATCACATAATCATATCAATTGATGCAGAAAAAGCATTTGACAAAATCCAACACCCTTTCTTGATAAAAACTCTCAGCAAAGTGGGAATAGAGGGATCATACCTCAACATAATAAAAGCCCTATATGACAAACCTACAGCCAAAATCATAAACAATGGGCAAAAACTAAAACCATTTCCCCTAAGAACAGGAACAAGACAGGGATGGCCACTCTCACCACTCCTGTTTGACATAGTACTGGAAGTACTAGCCATTGCAATCAGACAAGAAGAAGAAATAAAAGGCATCCAAATTGGAAAAGAAGTAAAACTGTCCTTATTCACAGATGACATGATACTGCACATAGAAAACCCTAAAGACTCCATCAAAAAATTATTAGACTTAATAAATGAATTTGGCAATGTAGCAGGATACAAAATTAATGCCGAGAAATCTATGGCATTTCTACACACCAATAATGAACTTACAAAAAGAGAGACTAAAAGAGCAATCCCATTTACCATCACACCAAAAAAATTAAGATACCTAGGAATAAACTTAACTAAGGAGGTAAAAGGCCTATACGTGGAAAAGTACAGGACACTGAAAAAAGACATAGAGGAAGACATAAACAGATGGAAGAACATACCATGTTCATGAATTGGTGGAATCAACATCATCAAAATGTCCATACTACCCAAAGCAATCTATAGATTCAATGCACTCCCCATTAAAATACCAATGGCATATTTCACAGACCTAGAACGAACTTTCCAAAAATTCATCTGGAATAAAAAAGACACTGAATAGCTGCAGCAATCCTGAGAAAAAAGAACAAAGTATGTGAGATCTCAATACCAGATATCAAGCTACATTACAAAGACACTGTTCTCAAAACAGCCTGGTACTGGCATAAGAACAGACATATAGACCAATGGTACAGAATAGAGAACCCAGAAATCAACCCAAACCACTATGCTCAATTAATATTTGACACAGGAAGCATGAACATACAATGGAGTCAAGACAGTGTCTTCAATAAATGGTGTTGGGAAAATTGTACAGATACATGCAAAAAAAGTGAAACTAGACCACCAACTTACACCATACACAAAAATGAACTCAAATTGGATAAAGGACTTAAACATAAGATGGGAAACCATAAAAAGACTAGAGGAATCCACAGGCAGCAAAATCTCAGACATATGCCGAAGCAATTTCTTCACTGATACTGCTCCTAGGGCAATGGAAACTAAATAGAAAATAAACAAATGGGACTACATCAAAATAAAAAGCTTTTGCACAGCAAAAGAAACCATCAACAAAACAACAAGAAAGCCCACTGCATGGGAGACCATATTTGCCAATGTTATCACTGATAAGGGTTTAAAATCCAACATTTACAAGGAACTCATACAACTTAACAAAAGGAAGATAAACAACCCAATCAAAAAATGGGAGAGGAGAACCAAGATGGCGGCATAGGTAAACACCTATGCTTTCTTCCTCTCACAACCACATCAAAATTACATCTAAAAGGCAGAACAACTACCACCAAGAACAGTGGGAAAGGTGGCTGAGTGCAAGTTCCACAACTAGAGAGGTGAAGAAAGCACAGTGAGACTGGTAAGAGGTGTGGAGGTGCAGAAAGTGCTGGCACCTGGATGTGCTGCTATTTTAATCAGGAGGGAGATACAAGCTCCCGCTTGCTCTGAACTCCAGTTCCGGGCGAGACTCTGGGAGACCCAGACACATACGGGAAGAAACTGGACTGGCTTGGGACAGGAACGTGAGGGAGGCTTTCAGAGGTACTTGCAGCAATCATTGTTCCTGCACAGGGGTGCGGGATGCGGAGACCTCTCTGGTGCAGGACTGACTGGCAGCCATTGCTATTTGCTCTGCCCTGGTTATTCTGAGACCCTGTCCCACCCAATTTACAACCCCACCCAAGCATTGGGTTTTGCATATGAATGGCCTGTCTTTCTCTGCCTAAAACCTGTCAAACTGCAGCTGGGTCAGAGAGCCCCAGAACTTCCGAAAGAAGGCCCAAGGCCCAGCTGCTGCTGGGTACTTCCAAACCCCATACAAAGAGGAGGAATCTGCAGGTGTAGCTCCTGCTGGGCAGCCCAAGACAGTGACTGACCTTGCACCTCCTTGGAGATCCAAGAGCCAGTGTACCCAGTGGTCAAAGTGAGACCATACTGGATTACAACTCTTCACATCCATAAGAGATACACTCAAGGGGCAGACTCAGTGAGCATCAAAGCCCCACTGAAGCAAGTCCTGCCCCATAAGGGTGTCTCCTGTGCAACAGATCTTCCAGTGTAGACACAGCTGATCATCACAACCAATTGGCCTGGAGGTCAATTCCTCCCAGTGATACCAACAGCAATCAAAGGTTAACTACAACAAGACTGTGCACACAGCCCACAAAGGGGTGCACCAAGAGTGTCCACCTCAGGTGACTGGGGAGGCTGAGTCACTGGGCCCTATAGGACACCTACCACACAAGGCCACTCTATCAACTCAAGGAGACTTAGCAGCTACCCAGTACATAGAAACAAACACAGGGAAGCAGCCAAGATGCAGAGAAAAAGGAACCCTTGTGCACTGCTGGTGGGAATGGAGACTGGTGCAGCCACTTTGGAGAACAGTATGGAGTTTCTTCAAAAAACTAAAAATGGAACTCCCATTTGACCCAGTGATCCCACTTCTAGGATTATATCCCAAGAAACCAGAAACACCAATCAGAAAGGATATATGCACCCCTATGTTGATAGAAGCACAATTCACCATAGCTAAGATTTGGAAAAAGCCTGAGTGCCCATCAGCAGATGAGTGGATTAAAAACCTGTGGTACATATACACAATGGAATACTTTGCTGCTATAAAAAAGGAGTTCTTACCATTTGCAACAGCGTGGATGCTAAGTGAAATAAACCAGTCAGAGACAGATAAATATCACATGATCTCACTCATTTCTTACCTAATAATAGAGAAAGATGTAAATTGGCCGTACCTGCGCTATGCCCACAGCCAATCAAAGTGAGTATGCAAATTAACCCAACCAAGATGGCGGTTAATTTGCATACATACCTGGGTCCGGGGAACCTCCTCGGCACCCAGGTCACTCCCAGCCGGCCATCAGGCAGAGGCTTTAGGTTTAGGAAGGGGCCGAGCCTGCGATCGGAGGGGCAGGGGTCCCCTTTCCAAGCCTAAACCTGGGGCGGAGGCTTGAGGCATGGGAAGGGGCCGAGCTTGCCATCAGAGGGGCGGGGGTCCCCTTCCCAAGCCTAAACCTGGGGCAGAGGCGATCGGAGTGGCTGGGGTCCCCTTCCAAAGCCTAAACCTGGGGTGGAGGCTTTAGGCTTGGGGAGGTGCTGGGGGGAACACCTTCCCAAGCCTAAACCTGGGCAGAGGTTTTAAGCTTGGGGAGGTGCCGAGCCTGTGATTGGAGGTTCTGGGGGGGGGGGGACCCCTTCCCAAGTCTAAAGCTTGGGGTGGAGGCTTTAGGTTTAGGAAGGGGCCAAACCTGCCATCGGAGGGGCGGGGGTCCCCTTCCCAAGCCTAAACCTGGGGTGGAGACTTTAGGTTTAGGAAGGGGCCAAGCCTGCCATCAGAGGGGTAGGGGTCCCCTTCCCAAGCCTAATCCTGGGGTGGAGGCTTTAGGCTTGGGAAGTGGCCAAGCCTGCGATTGGAGGTGAGGTGGGGGGCAGGGGGGGGCCTTCCCAAGCATAAACCTGGGTGGAGGCTTATGGCTTGGGAAAGGGCTGAGCTTGGGATCAGAGGGAAGGGGAAAATATCAATGGAAAGATATCCTCAGGTGAGGATAAAAAGAAAAATAAAGAAATGTCATATCCTATGAAAGACACATCTTGAAAATGCTTAAAGAAAGTTGTCATTTTTTCATGGTGAAGGGACTGGGGTCTGTGTTGATGAAAATACCTGGGCGTCTGCGGTGACTGGCAGTGGCTGCAGCAGAGGGGTGATGGGGCTGGTGCCTTCCCCTTATCGGCCCAGTTGCCTCAAACAAAGGGAGGCCAGACTGCATCTTAGGTCCACTCCCAATGGGGTGCGGGCTTAAGCCATCTGTAGGACATCCCCTGAGGGCTCGCAGTATGTGAGAGGGGGCAGGCTGGACTGAGGGACCCCTCCCCAGTGCACGAATTTCATGCACTGGGCCCCTAGTCCTACCTAATAAAATGGTAATATGTAAATTACTATCACTCCGCTACGCCCACGATTGGGCCAGCGGGAGGCGCAGGTGGCGGGACTTGGGGTGGCCGGGGTAGCCGATTGGGCCGTCAGGACGCTGAGCTCGCGTCACCAGCTCAGGCCCAGAGAGAAGCCTGCAGAGAGAGAGGCAGGGTCTGATCCCCAGCCTCCCTGGCAGCAGTTGATCAACCGTTGCCTTTCTCTTTCTCTCCAGCCTTTGCCAGCAGCCACACCTCTGTTTCTCTCTGGGTCTCTGGGGGGCTGCTGATAAGCCCACTTCTTTGATCAGGCCCAGAGATAAGCCTGGACATGTTGACTGGCCATGCCGGAGGCTTCTGAAAGGCCTGGTGTACCAGCGGACAGGCACCCAGCTCCCTCGCGATCGAAAGCGAAAGCGTGTAGGGGACCCTACACATGCATGATTCAATCATGCACTGGGCCTCTAGTATGGAATATAATGAACAACATAAACTGATGGGAAAAAAAGCTCCGCCTCCTAGGCAGCCATTGGCTCCTGGCACTTCACCCAGATTTGGTTCTGATTGGTTGGTTTCTATGCCAGTCAACATGTCCAGGCTTATCTCTGGGCCTGATCAAAGAGGTGGGCTGAGTCAAGAAAGCCTTTTTAATATATGGTGCTGGGAAGTTTGGTCAGATACATGCAAAAAAATAAAACTAGATCACCAACTTACACCATACACAAAAACAAACTCAAAATGAATAAAGGACTTGAATGTAAGACAGGAAACCATAAAAATCCTCCAAGACTCCATAGGCAGCAAAATAGCAGACATATGTCATAGCAATAACTTTACAGACACAGATCCTAGGGCAAGAGACACTAAGGAGAAAATAAACAAATGGGACTACATCAAAATATAAAGCTTCTGCACAGCAAGAGAAACCATCAACAAAACAACAAGAAAGCCCACTGCATGGGAGAACCTATTTGCCAATGTTATCTCTGATAAGGGTTTAATTTCCAAAATTTACAGGGAACTCATACAACTTAACAAAAGAAAGATAAAGAACCCAATAAAAAATGGGCAAAAGACCTAAATAGACACTTTTTGAAAGAGGCCATTCAGAAAGCCAAGAGACATATGAAAACATGCTCAAAGTCACTTATCATCCAAGAGATGCAAATCAAAACAACAATGAGGTACCACCCCACACCTGTCAGAATGGCTATCATCAACAAATCAACAAATGACAAGTGTTGGAGAAGATGTAGAGAAAAAGGAACCCTTCTTCACAACTGGTGGGAATGCAGACTGTTGTAGCCACTGTGGAGAACAGTATGGAGTTTCCTCAAAAAACTAAAAATGGAACTCCCATTTGATCCAGTAATACCACTTCTAGGAATATATCCCAAGAAAACATAAACATCAATCAGAAAAGATATATGCACCAGTATGTTCATAGCAGGACAATTTATAATTACTAAGATTTGGAAACAACCTAAGTACCCATCAGCAGGTACTTAAAAAATTGGTACATATACACAATGGAATTAAAAAATTGGTACATATACACAATGGAATACTACGCTGCTATAAAAAAGAAGAAACTTTTACCATTTGCAACAGCATGGATGGAACTGGAGAGCATTATGCTAAGTGAAATAAGCCAGTCAGAGAAAGATAAATATCACATGATCTCACTCATATGTGGGATATAATCTATACTAATAAAAGGGTAATATGCTAATTAGACCAGATAGACTGGATGTCTTCCAGACATCATTCCAGATACCCTTCCTGACAAAGCCAGGGGCGTGGCCGGCCTGCAAACCACCCACAGCCCCTCGCCCAGGCCGGCCCTGCCCCCAGCAGGGACCCCCACCCTGATTGGAGGTGGGGCCAGCCTGCAAACTTCATGGCCCCTCACCCCAGCTGGCCCCCCAACCAGAGGGGACCCCCCATCCTGATCCGGGGGCCCCCTTCAGGACAGGCCAGCCAGTCCCCACCCATGTACCAGGCCTCTATCCTATGTAATAATCCTATATAATAAAAGGGTAATATGCAAATTGACCCTAACAGCAGAATGACCAGAATGACTGCTGGACCAGTCACTATGAGGTGCACTGACCACCTCTTGGCCCCTTTCCCTAGTCGGCACACTCTGATCACCTGATGGCCACCCACGGCAGGGGTGGGGCAGGCAAGTGGGCTAGAATAGCCTACTTCTCGATCCCTCCCCCCAACCATCAGGCACTGATCACCCCATGGTGAATGAGGAATCGAGGGTGGGTGGCAGCAGGGGGTGGGGCCGGTTGCGGGCAGCTGGGGAAGATGGCCCTGATTGCAGGCCAGGCTTAGGAACCATACCCGTGCATGGATTTTGTGCACCAGGCCTCTAGTGATTAACATAATTTGATGAACAAGAATAGATCCAGAGACAAATGGCAGGGGAGAGGGGGCTTAGAGAGCAACCAAAGGACTTGTATACATGCATATTAGCATAACCAATGGACACAGACACTGGGGTGGTGGGGGCTTGCCCAGGGTGGGAATGGCTTGGGGGGGAGGTGGTCAAATGGGGAAAAAGGAGACATATGTAAAATTTAAGACAATAAATAAATAAATTTAAAAAAATTAACCAATGGGACTGTATCAAACTAAAAAGTTTCTGCACAGCAAAAGAAAATATCAACAAAATCAAAAGGGAACCTATTATATGGGAGAACATTTGCCAATGATACACCTGATTAAGGGTTAATTTCAAAATATATTAAAACTTATATAACTCAACACCAGGAAGACAAACAATCTAATTTGAAAATGGGCCAAGGACCTAAATAGACACTTCTCTGAAGTGGACATACAGATGGCCAACAGGCATAGGAAAAGAATGCTCATTAGTCACTAATCATCAGAGAAATGCAAATTAAAACTATAATGAGGTATCACCTCATACCTTCCAGAATGTCTATCATCAATAAATCAAGAAACAACAAGTGCTGGCGAGGATGTGGAGAAAAGTGAACCAGAGTGCACTGTTGGTGAAAATACAAAATGGTGCAGCCACTGTGGAAAACAGTATGGAGTTTCCTCAAAAAATTAAAAATAGAACTCTCTTGTGGCCCAGCAATTCCACTTCTGGGAACATACCCGAAGACACCTGAAACCCTAATTCAAAAGAACATATGAATTAGTGTTTATAGCAGCCTTATTTACAATAGCCCAGATCTGGAAACAGCTGTGGCCCATGTAGCTCAGTGGGTTGAGTACTGTTCCATGCACCAAAAGGTTGCCGGTTCTGGTCAGAAACACATACTCAGCTTATGGGTTCCATTCTCTGTCAAGGTGCATGCAGGAGGCAATGATGTTTCTTGCTCACCTCTCCCTCTCCCTCTCCCTCTCCCTCTCCCTCTCCCTCTCCCTTCCTCTCTATTAAAAGAGAAAAGAAAAAAATCAATAAAATCATATTTTAAAAATTTGGTTGCATTAAAAAAATATATATCTGGAAATAGCCCAAGTGCTCATCAGTAGATGAGTGGATGTAAAAGCTGTGGTACATTTACACAATGGAATACTACACTGCTATAAAAAAGAAGGAACTCTTACCCTTTGCAAAGCATGGATGGACCTGGAGATTATGATACTAAGTGAAATAAGCCAGTCAGAGAAAGATAAATGCCATATGATCTCACTAATATGTAGAATCTAATGAACAAAATAAACTGACAAACACAATAGAACTTGAGTCATTGGTATATAGACAGACTGACAAATGTCAGAAGGAATGGGTGGGGAAGACTGGATAAAAGAAGGTGAAGAGGTTAGCCAAAAATAATATATGCATAGCCTATGGTCATAGACAATAGTGTGGTAAAGGCCAGGAGAGTGGAGGTGGGGGTTGGGTGGAGGTGGGCAAAGGTGAGGGAAATGGGGGACATTTGTAATAGTTTCAACAATAAAAATAAAATTAGCCATGACCAGTGTGGCTCAATTGGTTGAGTATCATCCTGTGCACTGAAAGGTTTCTAGTTCAATTCTCAGTCAGGGCACAAGCCCAGGTTGCAGGCCCAATCCCTAGTAGGAGACATGCAGGAGGCAGTTGGTTGGTGTTTTGCTCTCTCTCCCTCTCTCACTAAAAGTAAATTTTAAAATAAATAAATAATTTAAAAAATATATATACTTGTTGCCAAGACTTGCTGACCAATATAAGATTTTTAATTTTGCTTTTCTTGTTGTAATATTTGCTCTTCTTTCTTTATCTTCTTTAAGAGCAAATAGTATCCCAAATGGTTATTGCGTAAATCAAGAAATAAGCTATCATCAAAGTGACATCACCAAAACATTAGCATCTGCAAAGGAGAAATTTTTTGTGTATTTAAGTTCATTAGAGCACTAAGTATCAGGCAAGTTTCTTTAATGGAATTTCTTATTTCAATAAGTCAGATTTGCCTAAAACCTTATAAATAGCTGTACCTTTAATAGGCACATAAAAAATGCATTATCTCCCCCATTTCATATCTTATTTTAGAGGCTTAACTGATAACATTATCTAATATCTTTTCCATGTCTGAATCAATGGTCCTTTGATGCTTGAGAATGAATATAACTATATACTTGAGGCAATTTACTAGAGAATAAAATACATCTCTCTGCTTTTTAACAAATAACGAATGTATGCAATGTGAAGCTTGTTCAAGAAAAAAAATTGGTTGTCTTATTTTATTTATAATTTCTCCATTCTTTTTAAAATAACATATCACATAAATTACAGTCAAAATCCAACTTGTACTATTACAAAAGAGAAGGTACGTATTTATGAATCCAGGAAACAAAGTTTGACACCCTCGTGTAAACACCAGGAAAATTTGGTCTTCCGCATCCATGTCCCCAGCTAACAATGCCAGTCAAAATCCATTTTCCATCACTTTTTCTTCGACAAGACAAAGGTCCACCCGAATCTCCCTACACAAGAAGATAATGTGAGCATGAAGTACATTTGCCATTAATTTTGTCATTAATGTATCTAATGGACTGTATTCAACACTCCCATTCTGACAGGTTTTTGCTGTACTAATTATTATACAGTTTGGACTTTCCTTATAATCAAAATTCTGTATTCATCACAAGAAATTTGATTCTTTAGGCCAGAAGTAACATTAGAATATTCTTGCAGGGGAAACAACTCTCATAAACCTCCAAACAAACAACGAACCTCAATAGTAATAATGATACTAATAATAGCTAACATTTAATGTGAGCTATGTGCTAAGCTCTGTTTTGGGTTATTTAATCTTTACAATAACCTTATGAGGCATGGTTACCTTGGAAGGTTAACCTCTACCTCTAGACCATGTACCTTCAGTGGTTGGCTCATAGTCCCAAGGAAGAAAGTAGAAGAGACGCTGTTTAGTTAGCCAGGTCCAATGGGGTAACCCTATGGATCACTGGCTGGCAGCTGTCATAAACAAATCACCCTCACTTGAGGGTCCCTTCTGATATCTCAACTCCATAAAGCAAAGACTGAAATAATACAAAGTTTAAAATAATTCCTACAATATTCATCATCTATACTAATAAAAGGGTAATATGCTAATTAGACCGGATAGACCAGATGTCCTTCCGGACGCCCTTCCAGACAAAGCCACAGCAGCTACAAGAGCTGAGGGCCGGCAGGTGTGGTGGCTGTGAGGGCCAGCAGTGGCAGCAGCAGCTGGATGATGGGAGCGGCACCTTCCCCTGATCGGCTGGGTCGCCTCCCACAGAGGGAGGCCAGACTGTGGCTTAGGACATCCCCTGAGGGTTCCCGGACTGTGAGAGGGGGCAGGCCAGGCTGAGGGACCCCACACACACACACCAGTGCACGAATTTTCATGCAACAGGCCTCTAGTTTAAATTATAATATCTAGATATTTATTTTCTCATTTTGGAGAATAAGAAAAACTATAACTTACTCAGAGGCAAAGATAAAAAAGTAGTTCAAATGTGTTCCTGTATCCCATTCCCATAATTCTAAACCTGATTTAGGTAAATTCTAACTAGGTCAGTCAGAAAATTTTTTAAATTGTTGCCACATCTGTAAACCCTGGTGGTTAGGTGGAACAGGACAATATAATTGACTAGCTGCAGTAAGCACCCAGAATACAATAGTTTTAACATTAGAGAAATAAGGGTTCAAATCCCAAGCCAGGTATTTACTGACTAGCTGTGTGATCTTGGGTAATTTATTTACCCTCTCTTTGGCCCAGTTTCCTCGTCTGTAAAATGAGAATAAAAGCTTTATTTGAATTATTCTATATCAAGGACCTAGCATAGGGCTTGCCACAAAATAGGAGCTCAGAATATAGAAATCACTATTACGATGAGTCTTTATGGCATGGTGGCTAAGGTTGTGGAAAGATGTAGGAACAAGTCCCATTGTCTTCCTCATCCTCTAAATCACCTGTTCACTTTTTGGAAATCATTTAGATAACTGCAGAGATTAGAATCTGAGGCTCAGAGCATTGTCCCCCAAAAGTTACCTCCAACCTTACCACTGTCAAGAAGTGACAGAGGCATACAAATGTCCTCTGTCACCTCTCCCACTCCTCTTTCGTTTCCCACAGCCTGTGTCAAAGGAGTAAGTGAATAAAACCCTTGTTTTCAGAAGGTCAGTGGTTGCTGCTAAGGAAATCAGTAGCAATTCTAAGTGTGTGTGTGTGTGTGTGTGTGTGTGTGTGTGTGTGTGTGTGTGCATTGCTTTGTTTTGTAGTTTTTGATTTTAAGAAAAATCATGGGAGAATGCTAAATGCTGACCTCATTCTCTTAATGTTGAAGGAAACTACATGGGGACTAGAAAACTGAGTTTTATAGACCCAATTATTGAATCATCTTTCTGTGATATTAGACCATTGGATTATAATTAACATCTGAATTAAGTGAAGCACCAGCCCTAGTTATGTATTTCCCAGTGTTGTGTAGACCAAATGTGAAAGCACTTATGGAAAGTATAACATGTTAAGCAAGGGAACGGTAAGATGACTTACTCTGCAAGCATCTCTCTTGCCGGACATGACGCCCGCACAGAGCATCCGCGAAGTAATGATCCCATAGGTGGAAACACAGAGGGTTTGGTCAATGAGCTCTACCTCTGCTTGTTGCAAAACAGGGGAGCCTTTATTGTCTGAAAAACACATTGGAGGCAGAAATCACGGAAATGACTATACTTAATCAGGTTTTTATTAAACAATGTACTCACATTAACTCCTTTTATGCTCAATAACAATTTTTTAGATACATTCTATTATGATCCCCACTTTCCTAATGAAGACTGGGAGGCTTAGGAGGTTAAAGGACTTGCCCAATGGCACACAACTAGCAAGTAACAGAGCAGGATTCAAACCCAAGGTCTGACTCGCTCACCTGAGCTACTGTGCCATACTCCTTCACCGTGTCCTGCTTTCAGTAGGACTGAGAGTCAGCAACCGTTCTTACCAACACTTACTAGCCAAGTGGAACAGCATAACTGATATATGGGAGTTTCCTAGGAACCGTAAAAACATAACATTTGGATATAGCCTTTTCACTTCCTTTTTAACCTATCTGGCTAAGATGACTCAGAAAAAATACACATACACACTCATGTTTGTGCAGAAAATGTCTCCTGATAAGTTGGTTGAGTAGACAGACTCTTTCCTCTTGTGCTTTAGGGTAATGTCATTAAAGTCCTGAGAGGTTATCCGTGTTCAAGCAGTTAGTCCACTTCCCCATTGAGTCTACTGAGACCTTAGCAGGCCCAAAATGGTGGTGAACATCATACCTTCAATAAGTAAATGAAGGCAGTGGGTCCTTAAGAAGCTGCCCAGTGAATCTTTAGAGAATGTCCTAAACCTAAACCCTTGAAAACGCCCACAAGGGAATCTGAGGTGGTTGGGAGCTCAAGGGAAAGTATTAGCACTAATCCTTAGAGAGATGTTCACCTTAAGTTATGGACTTTTCTCTTCACTATATATTTAGAACCGACCATGACTCCTAGACCATGACAAACCTTGGCAGGTCAGATGTATGGCTACCCTATCATACACACACACCTTTGTGAGTAATGAAGAAGATGACCCTCCTGGGTAGAGGAAATGTAAAAAACCACCTCTAGGCCTGAACGTGCAGTCTGGAGAGCTAAGGGCAGACTGGATTTCAGCCCTCACTCTCAACATCTCAACCAGGTGTCTCTGTGCAAGACATACTTGTATAATCCTCCAAACAGTTGTCTAGGAGCTGACACAGTAGTGTGTATGTGTGTGTGTGTGTGTGTTCTTTCTTTCTCCTTTATGAAGATGAATCACTTCTTTGGATGAAAAGGGAATCTAGAAAGAAGGAGGAATTTATTTCTATTTTCAGTGGAAAACTTTGCAAACCCCTCAAGAGTCTGAAAGGCTATTCAATCCTGCCTTGCACTTGTTTCTTTTGGGGATACATGGAAAGCATCATAAAACAGGAATAATAATACCTTCCTCCATCCCACCTCTCAGAGTTATGAGGAGGCTCAAAGGAGGCCATCTACAAAAACCCCCTCTATGAACCCCTAAGCACTAGATCAGCACAAGCTATTCTTATCTGGAGGGAAGAGCGTGGCCGTTCACCCATTCACACACCTGCTTCGTGCCTTCGCCCCCAGCCGGTTACCCAGCACTTCTCCCCACTGCGCACTTTCTGGCCAGCCGGAGGGATGCATATTGGCTGAATGAGCTGTTTCAGGGTCTCAGGCCAGGCGACACTGAGCTGTAGCAAGGCAATATCATAGTCGAAGGTCTGGCTGTTATAGTACTCGTGGACCACAATTCTTCTTACTGGGGAGACAAACTTGGCATTCCCCTGCACATACATCCCCAGGTGAGCAGTCCATGGCGTGGGGTCTGACAGCCTGGTAGAAAAAGAACCAGGCACGAAGTCAGTGGCTTAATGAACCAGACATGGTGAAACAAGTATTCCACAGAGAGATGAGCAAAGGGAGGTCTGACGTTCATTCTCTGTCATAGTCGCTGGCTCTGTCCACAGACATGGCAAGAAGCACAACTTCTCTGAGGCTCTCTGGTCTCTATATTCAAACCAGAGATAGAGTAAGGTGCAGTGAGGGTGGTGAATGATAGCTATGCACCAGAAAATTCCTCCAGCGACATCCTAAGGAAATGTTGGAAATTTTCTTGCCACTGGTATTTCATAATCCACACACAGGTAAGAACATTAGTGACTAGAATGAATGTTATATTCTTCCTAATGATACTAACAATAGTTTTTGATGGAGGCAGCCAGGGCCAGTAAGAAAGTAGTGGTCTGGGAATCCTTTTGCCAAATTCCAATGATATAAATAACAAGATAGATTAGAACTCCAAGTGCTATAAGCAGGGATTTAATGAAATTATTGTTTGCAAACTACTGGAAGCTTTAAAGATCACTGCTCAGGCATGACCATTCCCAGGGGCCCCACTCCCTCTTGGTCCTTCCAGAACTCTAATCCTGATCCCTGAGGCCTCCCACAAAATCAAGAAGGGTCTTGTTGTCTCTATGAGAGGTTTTCATCTCCACCAGTGCAGTGGGCTTACTCTAGTGGGGTGAAGAGAATGTGGAAGCTTTAGAAGAAAAAATAAGGACAGAACTCAAAGAGTGTGGCCCCTAATTTGCTTAGCTGACATCTCATTGTTGGTACTGGGGACTTGGAAGGGTATTAAGGCTAACATATAACTTGGAGCAGTTTCATAGCATTAAAGACTAATTGTCACATAAAAGCCATTTTAGTCATTAACAAGAATCCTGTAATTTCTGGGAGAAGCAAACACTCTAATTGTATAACTTTGTTGAAATATTCCATCCACTTAAAATTTGTTGAATAAGAAGGTAATAATATTTTTGTATCTAAGATCCAGTAGGTTCCAAATGAGGTTACATTTTAAGCGAAGTTATTTTCTAAGCTTTTCTTTTGTTAGGGGCAAAAATAGAATATTGGGGACTAGCTATAGTTATAAGAAATATTAATCATGTTCTGTTAACCTTGTGATTGTCTTGTTCTGATTAAGGAAAGGACATTTTAACCCGGCTGGGAGTTGTATGCTCCTGCTACTCCAGTCAACCTTGGACCTGGCAGCCAACCCTGGAATGCGGTCCATTCTCATTCAAGAACAGCCTATTATCATGGAAAGATTAACAACAAGTTGCCCAAACAATGGAGTCCTGCCCCAGCAACCCTTGCCTCCTTCCCATGCCTGTTATCCCTACTTCCCCATGTAAATTTTGTCCCACCCTATATAAGCATCTGGTTTGGGGGTGGGGGGAGGGGGGGGAGGGGGGGAGCTGCAGAGCAGATTTTTGTGGATGACCTGCTGCTCTCCCATACTGCCGTTGTTATTGGAATAAACGCTCGTATACCACTCAACCCTGTCTCTGGCTTGAAAGTCCTATCCTAGTTCTTCAGTTTAGTGAAATCCTATTCATTCTTGATGTTCACTTGTGTTGTTCTTTTTTCTAAGTATCAATAATTCCTAGAAGAAATGTTTGGCACACAATTGGTGTAAAAAAAAACACACACAAAATCCCCCCCCACAAAGTACCAATTATGAGTGAACACCACCAACAGGAAGCTCCCACAACATCAAGGCATATGCATCATCTGTAGTCTGAATGTGCCACTTTACAGTACAGACTGAGATGCCCTACCTGTTTCCATGGAAACAGTGGGCCGCAGAGAGAAGCCACTCCCTGGAGATGACCGAGGCTCCACAGTAGGCAGATCCAATGAAATGGAGGCTCACTTGCCAGGGCCACCCCCCTTCCAGGGTGTCGGTGCCCCCGATGATGCGGTGGAGGGTGGAGGAACTCCCACTGCAGCCTGTGGGAGAGGAAGGGTCATGTGATTTAAAGGCAGACTTGTAAACAAAGTGGAATGAAGTCCAGTTTAGTGCAGTTTGTGACTGATTAACCAGGTAAGCAATTGAAATCTGCTTATCTAGATAGGAGGCAATATGTGGGTCTTTCTGAAACCAGCGCCAACAAACCACTCCCTCCCTCCTGAAAGCAGGCTGGCACAGTCTCGTACAATAATGTGAGGTGGGGGGGGGGGGCTGTTCGTAGCAGCTGCACTGATAGGAACAGCTGCTGTGGGGCTTAGGTTGTTAGTAAAAAGGAAAAGATTTCGTTCCAAATGCAACAGAATTGAGACTGTCTTTGAAGTTGTGCTGATTTGAGAAAAGCATTTGGGAAACAATTTGAAAGTCCAAGACTAATGAAAACCTATTAAGAAACACTGGTTATCAGAGCAATTCTTTTCCAGTGTAAACAGTATTGATAAGGTCGAAGAGTTAACATGTTGCCACATAGCCAACAGAGGCCACACAAGTAACAATACCATATGGCAGGTTAGTTTTCAAACCATAGATAAAGCAAGAACCAGCGCTTAAAACTGATCTAATGTAAAGCATAATTAGCAAAGTCATCCACTGTGTGCCAGTATGCACTTCTTTCTCATAGGTTTTTTAAGAACTTGTCCCTTGATTAGAGTTATTAGAAAGTCAAGCTCTCCTTATAAACATCTGGTACATTAGTGCTTATTATCAAGAAAGAAGATGGAATCTATTCTAGTGTTTTTAAAACTGAGGAATTATTTCATATTCAGTTCACCAATATTCTTCTCTGGGCCTGAGGCAACCTCTGCCCGGGGAATTACACCAAGAAGGGGATGAAATGAAAAACTGAAGAGGAAACCTGAAGTCTAGCTACTCACTGCAGCCTTCTTCATCGCTTCCATCTGGACAATCCACAGTCCCATCACACTTTGCATTTTGTTTCCTAAAGCAGATATCATTGCCACACTTAAAAGTTCTGTTGTTGCATGGAATGCCTAAAAATGAACAAAAGAAGACAGGGTTTTGTTTGTTTTTTGTAGCCAAAAACAGATCTGAGTAAATGACACTGAACTCCGCAAACGATGGCTTAAGCTCAGGTTGGGTATTTGCTGCTCTGGGAAACACAGCAGAGGGAAATGAAGCAACGTCCCTCGTTAACCTGCCCCTTCACCTCAGCAGAGCCATTGGAAGGCAGGCAGGCGGCGGGTGCACCTGCTGAGAATCAATCCAAGGGCCTCACCTTTCTTCCACGGCAGAAGAGCTGCAAAGTAGTTGGCCGTATCACTGACTTTAGGTCATGACCTCTCTGCTATTATCTTGTTCTCCAAGAAAACGTTGGAGCAAAAATCATCACCATACTCAGTCTTGTTATACCATTAGGGCAGTGGGGGTGGGGGAGAGAATGGACAAACTGTGGATTACAGCACATTTGTTCACAGCGTGCGTGTCTCTGCAGGGGCATGGTTTCCAGCAAGTTCCCTATATCGGGTCCTCAGTGTCCTTCAGTCTGGAGCAGCATTAAAAGCAAGTAAGCAATGAAAATCTTCAGTATTCACACACCCACACATAACACTCCACCCCAGTTCGTGACCAGCAATCCCATTCTGTCTGAGACTGAGAGGATTCCCGGGATATGAGATTTTCAGTATGAAAACTGAGAAAGTCCTGGGAAAAGAGACAAGTTGATAGTAGATTGTCCTAATCCAACAGAGGTGTTTAGATTCTGATTTAAAGGAATTTTATAGCCCTGGCTGGGTTTCTCAGTGATTAGAGCATGGGCCTGCGGACTGAAGGGTCCCAGGTTTGAGTCCTGGTCAAAGGCATGTACCTCGGTTGCAGGCTCGATCCCTGGCCCTGGTTGGGGTGCATAGGGGAGGCAACCAGTCAATATATCTCTCTCACATTGATTTCTCTCTCTCCCCACCTCTGTTTCACTCTGTAAAAATCAATGGAAAAATATCCTTGGGTGAGGATTACAATATACTGTATATATGCATTTCATAGGGAGAAGAGCAGAGTGCCAGAACCCTTACTCTGAGTGCAGTTCTGCTCGTCCTGGCCGTCCTCACAGTCCCTGAAGCCATCGCAGACCAGAGGGCCCGGCTGCCTGAAGGAGCTGGAGTTGCAGGCAGGTTTAAGAGTCACTAGAATGAGAACAGACAGAACAATCCTGAGCCTGGGACATCAGCTGGACTCTCTGATGGTGAGCAGTGCCCCTCTACAGGCAGGTGCAAAGGATGAAGATGACTTAAATACAATGAAAAGTGTGTTTTCCTCAAAATGGACATATTCAGGGAGAAAAGCAAATGTTTAAACTTTGGTGTAATTCCTAGCACTTTGAGTTTGTCAGATCTGATTTTTTGCTTTTGTGTAAATGTGTTGAACTCTGGTGGATTGTTTATTTAATTACAATTAAATGGATCATTTTAGATTTTTATTTTAAGGAAAAAAAAGCATAAGGTATTATTTAAATTGAACTTATCTGCCTTCCTAAACAAAGTGGGAGGGTCCTGAGATTGGGGATTTTGTCTTATTCCTCCTGTAACTCAAGCCTCTGTCCAAATAGTAGGTGCGCATCAAAGGCTTGTTGAATGAGCCCTGACCCGGTGGCTCAGTTGGTTGGAGTGTTGCTCCTACACCTAAAGGTTGTGGGTTTGATTCCTAGTCAGGACACATACCCAGTTTGCAGGTTTGATTCCATCGGGGCACATTTGGGAGGCAACCAATCAATGTTTCTATCTCATATCCATGTTTTTTTTCTTTCTCTAAAATTAATAGAAACATATCCTCAGGTGAGAAATTAAAAAGAAAAGGTTTGTTGAATGAATTACAAATGTGAAATCTTAGAGGACAACAGACTTGTAGTCTTTATGTAAGGAAAACTCTCTTTAAAATTATTTTATCTTGGGAGATTCATATCCTGAATTAGAAAATACCAGTGTAAATTGATCACAATTTTTTGGAGTATTTTCAAAAATTGCTTTTATACAAGTGACAGGCACAGTGTTTTAGCAGGCATTCTTAGGAGGTATGATTTCTTGGACATTTCTGGTTCTGTGAAAGTTATCATTTTTGTTATCTGATTCTATTTTTTTCAGAGGTACCTCTTGTGAGGGGCAGGAGAGGACATTGCTGCTCTAAAACAGTTCCTTAAGTCTCCAAGAGTAGCTAGTTGACTCCTAGGAAATAGCTCTCAAAAAGGCATGATGAGAAACTGATCACAAAAAAAAAAAAGAGTCCTGATTCTAAAGTAACAATAATTACTTTGTTTTGAGCAAGGAATAATAATAATTAAAAACAAAAGCAATCTCAATTGCTATAATGATCAGTTTTCTTAGTAAATAGAAGACCCCATACATTCAAAAGGTCAATGCACTATAAGTTTAAAAAGTTTTATTCTGGCTCTAATGGTTTGGCTCAGTGGATAGAGCGTCTGCCTGTGGACTGAAGGGTCCCGGGTTGGATTCTGGTCAAGGGCATGTACCTTGGTTGTTGGCACATCCCCAGTGGGGGGTGTGCAGGAGGCAGCTGATCCATGTTTCTAACTCTCTATCCCTCTCCCTTCCTCTCTGTAAAAAATCAACAAAATATAGATTTTTTGAAAGTTTTATTCTGTTTTGTCAATTAAAAAAAAAAAGGAGTTTAGAGTCAAAGGTTTGGGTTTTTTTTATGAATACAATTTACCACAATTAGTTATATTAACTACAATATTTCTCCAAGAATATAAATAAGATTCAATAGCTTCACCATCGCAATTATTTGAATTAAACTCTGGATCCTCAGGAGAAAGTGTTACTAATAGTGTCATATGATCTGGTGAATTTTCATCCCCATATTGCTCCCTGAAACTGAAGACAGATTCAGAAATGACGTGCAAAGAGTAATGGAAAACCAACGGACATTCTCTGCCCAAAATAGGAATATCCAATACACCACCCCTTGTCATCACCAATGTGATATTGATGCAAACTATATTAGTAAAAAAGAATAACAGTTCTTTCATTCACAACACCTGTGCTCCATACTTCACTGCAGATTCTCTCTAGCTGAAAGAACTGTGCTTTAATATAGGATTGTTCCATATTTAATTTTTTGAGGAAACTGCATACTATTTTCCATAATGGCTGCAATATGGAACTACCATTTGGCCCAATGATCCCACTTCTAGTAATATATCCCAAGAAACCCGAAACAACAATCAGAAAGAATATACTAGTATGCACCACTATGTTCATAGTAGCATGATTTACAACTGCTAAGATCTGGAAACAGCTCAAGTGCCCATCAGTAGATGAGTGGATAAAAAAGCTGTGGTACATTTACACCATGGAATACTATGCAGCAGTAAAAAAGAAGGATCTCTTACCCTTTGAGACAGCATGGAGGGACCTGGAGAGTATTATGCTAAGCTAAATAAGTCAGTCATAGAAAGATAAGTATTTCTCTGTAAGACAAAGAATTACATGATCTCACTCATATGTGGAATCTAATGAACAACAACAACAACAAAAAAAAACAGATGAACAAAATAGATCCAGAGACATAGAAGCATGGAAGAATCTCAGAGGGAAGATGGGGGTATGTGGGTGGATGAGAAGAGATCAACCAAAGAACTTGTATGCATATATGCATAACCCATGGTCACAGACAATAGTGTGATGCAGGCCTGGGGTGGGGGGCAGGGGTAGGCTAGAAGGGGTCAATAGGGGGGGGAGGGCACATCTGTATTACTTTCAACAATAAAGATAAATTTAAAAAATTTTTTAAATAGGATTGTTTTAATAAATAAATGAATAACATGGAATTGTTATATTTAAGATTGTGGTTGACTAAATTATTAGCCACAGATCACCACTTCCTGTGGTATATTATGCACCCCTACCCTTACCATGACCTCACACTGTGCAGAATAAATCTCCCTGTCCCTTGACTATGGCCATAGCTACCTGACTTGCTTTAACAGATGGAATATGACACAAGGGATGGTGTGCCAGTTCCAAGCCCACAATTTAAGAGGGGCCATGTGATTTTGCTGACCCCTTCTTTGCTTCTGTCACTGCCCTGGCTAGCACCCTAGATCAATGAGGAAAAGAGCCATGAGGAGTAAACCTGACCCCAGCCTGCAAAGAACCAAACTCAGGAGGACCCCGTGCTTGAAGCAGAGCCACCCAATGAGCCCAGCCTAGATCAGTCACATCCCAGACAACCAGAATGAGTGATTGTTGTAAATCCCTGAGTTTGGGGGTTGTTTGTTATGCAGCAATAAGTAGCAGTTGCACAGGCCCAGGATATGGCCCTGACAAGTTATTTATTCATAAGAAAGTCATAATAAAAGTTTGATTACCCACCACAGAAAAGTTCATCACTTTCATCGAAGCAGTCATTAACTCCATCACACCGCTGGGCCTGAGGGACACACAGGCCGGAGGAGCATCTAAAAGATCCAACAGGACAGGCTGCAGAAAATTAAAAATTAGAAAATATTGTGTGGGTCCCTAGAAGTCACTGGAGCACATTAATAACGAAATATGAAGTGATAAGAGATTAAGGAGTTGACAATGTAATAGTAGTAATTACATAAGTTCTTCATCAAATCTAAGTTATAGGTGATAATTGAAAAATTAAAAAAGCAGAATTTAGGAGAGCAAAGAAAGCAAATAAATTCACCAAAACAGAGTCAACGTTGCAGCCAGGTCACATGTACAGTCAAACTTCTACTGCCTCCATTCTTGCCTCAGCTCTCTGGCAAGACTCAAAGGAAGTGAAAGCTGCAGAGTACCTGAGAGAGCCCAGCATTCTTAGTGTGCAGTTTTAGACACCCCCGGGAGATATGAATGGACTCCTTGGTCTGAATCCTCTATGATCAGATGCATTCTTCTGAGGAGTCTTTAGTTATATTTTCAATTAATCTCTGTCTCAGAATATATGAGTAACCACAGATCTTAGAAAGTTGGACCTAGAGTAATTAGTGACTGGCCTCGAAACTCAGGACTCCTGCCTCCTCCCCAGTCCATAATATTTTTCACTTCAATCAGACTGCAAGTTAAAGATTCCATTCCTGGTCTTGATTCGTGAATTCTGGCTTATAGCTACATATAATAGGAACTAGAGGTCCGGTGCACAAATTTGTGCACGAGTGGGGTCCCTTGGCCTGGCCTGCAGGATCGGGCCAAAACCCGCTCTTTGACATCCCCTGAGGGGTCCTGGATTGCAAGAGGGTATAGGCCAGACCGAGGGACCCCACCAGTGCATGATCAGGACCGGGGAGGGACGCAGGAGGTTGGCCAGCCAAGGAGGGACCATGAGAGGGCTCCAGGGCATGTCTGGCCTGCCTCACTCAGTCCCAATCAGCTGGATCCCAGCAGCAAGCTAACCTATCAGTCAGAGTGTTTGCCCCCTGGTGGTCAGTGCACATCATAGCAAGCAGTTGAGCAGCCTTAGCATGTCATTAGCATATTGCACTTTGATTGGTTGAACGGATGACTGTGAGACTGGACACTTAGCATATTAGGCTTTTATTATATAGGATAATAATTCCTTCCTCCCTTGCTATGGTATGAATATTTGTGCTCCCTCCCAAAATTCATACGTTAAAATACTAATGCCCAATATGATGGTATTAGGAGGTGGTACCCTTGGAGGTGATTAGGTCATGAGGGCAAGAATGGGATTAGTGCTCTTATAAATGAGGCCCCACAGAGTTCTCTAACCCTTTCCACCATGAGAGGATACAAGGAGAAATCTGTGATGCAGAAAAGGACCCTCGCTTAACCAGACTAACACCTTCATCTTAGACTTCCAGTCCCAAGAACTGTGAGAAATAAATTTCTGTTCCTTACAAGCTGCCTGGTCTGCAGTATTTTGTTACAGCAGCCTGAATAGACTAAGACACTCTCTGTGCAGAGGAGTTGGGGAGAGTATATGGTCAGAACCCCACTATCTCAATGGCGCACAGTGGAGAGGATGAGTTCCTGGAAAAGAAGATGGCTTACTATGTACCTTCTTCCTTGCTGAAAATGCTAATATTCCCATATTTAGAAGTGGACTATTCTAAATCCAGAAATAGGGCATTAACAACAACAACAACAAAAAGACGTGCTCTATAGGAGCCTTCTCTCACGCCTCATCCTCAGGGAGTCCTAAGTGGTTAACCCTGCCTTTCCCTCTTTTAACACATTAAGAATTTCCTGAGAAAGTCAGTATCTACTCCCTCCAGCTCTAACGACTTTCCTCAAACATTGCTTTGTCTATTGACCGCTTCCTGGTCACTGTTCCAGCGGTTCTTTGAAGCTTGACATTCTGAGCACTGGTAGCTGAGCGCTCCTTGACCAACCAGCTCTCCCTGTAGATGAGGCCAAAGAGAATCACAACTGTTGTTCTCCAACCCACCAAATGTTGGTGTACACATCGTATTTACATAGAATTTTGGCTACCGAAGGCAAATAAAGAAATGGGCTTGGACTATACTTTAGGAGTAATGTGAGATGTTATTTTACAAATATTTTTATAAATCAATAATAAACAATTGTATTATATGTTCATAAATTAAACTATAGCAGTCATAAATATGTAATTTTGTGTATTATGTATTATATATTTAATTTACATTATATATATTTGTTAAATACATATATTTATTTATGTCGTATTTATTATAAAAATAAAAATGTAATAGAAAACAGCAGAAATAAAGCAGTTTTCATTCCTTTAAATTCTCCAAGTTTAGAGTTATTAAGTATTAGCCTCCTTTTTGCCAATTTCTTAAGGTTTTCTAAGGAGCCAATCCCAGGCTTACGTTGACTGATGTTGTAACTGCCATATTCCACCAGAAGTGGCTTGTCCGAGAGCCTGGAACTGCACTGAAGCTGGATGTGAACAAGGGGGCTGGGCACTCGGAAAATGGTCTGGTGATCCATGTAGGAGCCACAGTACCTGAGGAGACAAGAATCGAAGACACAGGGTCTGAGGTCTTTCAATTGCATTCCTATTGACCATGAATTCATTCATGCTTTGGTCACTTGGGCTTCATTAGCATTTCTTTTCTTTTTTTAATAAGCATTTCTTAGGGCGGAGCTGATAATTATCTTTTCTAAGCTAAGTGTCTGCGATTGAGTAACGTCTGCTCCCTAGATGTTCTCCTCTGCTAAATAAAACAAGAGCAGGACTATTGCCTGTCTGTTACCTCGCCCCTTGCTTTCCTCGCCAACACTCAGAAGAAATATGGGTTTCATTCTCCTGGTCCCCACTCATTTTGTTGTGTAAATCACTGCGAAATATTGCCTGCTTCTGTCTACAAACCTCTCAATAGAGCAGAGTGGAATATATGAGCTCAGATTGAAAATATACAAAGAACCCCAGCAACACTTAAAGCAAAAGAGAACAATATTGTTTCAAACTAAATTGAAATCAGATGCACACTTCAGAGCTCGTCCCTGGCAAAATTTCAAAGGAGTAATGTCTATCTACAATATTTGTCTATCTCAATTTTTCTTACTTGTCATCACCTAATAGACAATGTCCTTCCTGTTAGTGATTCCTATTATACGAGCACTGTGGTTAGTGAAACATGAAGTCTTATTACACAGGGGCCCATGATAAGTTAGGCCTCTGCCCTGTGTAGGTAAGGCTCTTCCCAGGGTGAAACCTGCAGGGTCTCAAAAGGAAACAGAAGACACGAGGCTTGAGGGGGAATATCCTCCACCAGAATCTGTGGCTGTCAATCACTCCAGGTCCCCAAAGCACTTGGGAAGCACGTAAGTTCCAGGATCAGACACAGGTATTTAGTGGGAGGGGCAGGGAGTTAACCTATGATTTCAACATTTGAAGGAGGAAAGCATTCATGTGCATTTCAGAAAGAAACTTTTGCAATTGGCTGACGTTCAGGACTTGATGGACTAACAAACCAGCTCCTGTGATAAGAGGAAGAGATAAGGGCTGCCGGTGGCCACCTGGCCAAGTGGAAGCCAGTGTCCGAGAAGCATCTCAAAGGCAAGTGAAGCTTTTGAGGCCAGAGACTATTCTAGTTGATCACCTTGGGATTAGAGTACAAACTTGTACGTGGAATCTAAAGAACAAAATAAATGAACAACCTAAATAGAAATAGATTCATAGATACAGACAATAGATTGATGGTTACCAGAGAGGAAGGGTGGAGGTTGGGGGACTAGGTGAAAAAGGTGAAGGGATTAAGAAGTACAAATTGATAGTTACAAAATAATCAAAAGGATGGAAAGTACAGCATAGGGAATATAGTCAGTAATATTGTAATAACCCTGTGTGCTGCCAGGTGGGTACTTGAAATATCAGGGGGAACACTTGGTAAAATATATGATTGTCTAACCACTATGGTGTACACCTGAAACTAATACAGCATAATATTGAATGTTAACTGTAATTTAAGAATTAAATTTTTTAAAAAGAATACAAACTGTGTTCTGAAAACATGATGATTGTTATCCGTGTCTTATAGTGATTTTATACATGTTCTCTATTAACATATACTAGGCTTACCTTGCAAAGATGAGCCTCACTCAAATACTCAGAAGTCAGGAGGAAAAGTATCTTTGAATCCATGCTTGGGGTGAAGTTTAGAGAGGAACAGTCAGTAATGGGTCATGTCAGTGGCTAATGAAAGAAAAGTTTTTTAAAAAAATAAAAGATTGGAGCAACTCAGCAAAACTGAGTTTACATATACAGGAATATAATGGGTAAGAAAACTGAGATGTAAGGAGGTGAAGTAATGCGTTCAAGTTCATATGGCAAGCAAGTAGAAGCAGGATTTGGACACAACTCTGCCTGATATTAAACCCTGGCACTTTTAGCACACCAACAGCCTTCCCCTCAGGAACTTTGCTTTTTGTAGGAAGGCCTTCCATTTCCCAGGGTTCATCTACTGCATTCAAGCTGCCCTGAGCATACACACCCCTTCCCATGCTCTCTCAGCTCAACATCTATAGGCTTTCTGGTGTCAGAATTACCTTTTCCTCCTTCCCATGACAAATCCAACACCCCTAGGCTACCCTCAGCAAGCCATCAGAAATTGGTTTAATTAGAGCCTTTCCTTTTGAGATGAAAAGCACTGATAATGGCAAGAGCTGGCATTTTGAATCCCAGGGTTCAGCTGCATCAAGATAATCTGGTAGGATCTTAGCCAGCCCACAGCACAAAGTGAAGAGCTGGCCCTTCAGGGAAAGTATTTAGGGCAGAAGGCTTTCCTAGTAATGTTTGGAAGGAGTCTCTCTTCATACTTTAACAGCAACATATTTGGGTTAGGCCAACCTTTCCTCTGGGTAAGGCCTTCCATTGGATTCCACACATATGGAAATTGGGGTGGTAGAAATTGCTACTTGGTTGGGGGAGTATCTCATTTTCAAAATGGCTCTATTTTAGGCATACAACTTTGCAAGAAATATATAAGGATTTGTTTTATAGACATCAATTAGAATACTAAAATGCAGTATCCTTAAAGCCTTGGGACACATTCTATAGTATTTGTCCATTCAATGTCATTTCAAACGCAATCTTATGAATCATAAAAATAGCTAATTTTTTTGGTGTGTAATATGCATTATTTCATTGAATGTATACCTCCAAAAACACCTTATTAACTAGGAATTATTACCTCATTTTATAAACTGAAAGTCAAAGAGGTTAAATAACATGTCCTAGTTAATGTAGCTACTAAAAGACAGGGCTGGAATTTGAACCCAGGTCTTCTGCTTGTGATATAATAGACCCTCAATTCAAAGACACTCCCAAAGGAATAGAAAGCACATCTTAATAATGGAGCCAAGAATGCTTTAAATCAGGTAGAACCTGTTCCAATGATGACAGGACCAATGACTATTTAGCAAGAAATCTAAGATTCTCAAGAAGATGAAAATGGTTGTTCAGGAAAATCCTTATGAAAGGAAAGGTTTTGCCCTGGTTGTTGTGGCTCATTGGTTGGATGTCTTCCCATACGCCAAACGATTTCTGGTTCAATTCCTGCTCAGGGCACATGCCTGGTGTGCAGGAGGCAGCTGATCAATGTTCCACTCTCAAGTCAATGTTTCTCTTTCTCCCTCTCCCTTCCTCTCTCTCTAAAAATCAGTAAAAATATATATATATATATATTTTTAAAGGAAAGGTTTCATTCATGGAGTAATGATGAACAAAGAACTAGCAAGGAAAATCCCTTAGGCTAACTTCAAAAGGATTCTTATCTCAAAGTAAACAGAGAAGCCATTCTGCTGCCAAGACAGGGCATCCTACAGTTTAAAATACAAGACCTATTATAACTTTAGGAGCAAATAAATAATAACAACAAGGAAAGGACAAACTAAGGATGAGAATGAGGACCTACTATGTTGGTTTGGGAAGCCCAGGCACCTTGATTTCTCTCAGCCTTTCTCTGATCAACCTCAACCCATGTCCCAGACTCAGGATGTAACCGGGCCAATTGGGCCTCTTGTACTGCACAGAATTGGCTAATGGTTTCTAACTTTTATACCACCAGGACTCATATTAATTATTTTTCTCCATGACTCCATAGTTTGAAAGACTTTATCTGCCAAACTATTTTTGTAAAGTGTAGTGTGCACATCCACAGCCCAGCAGCATAGAGCAAGGACTCGGGAGCCATAAAGCATGGATTTAAATCCTGTCTTAATCACTTATGAGCTGAGTGGCCTTGCGCAAGTATGAACTCCTGTATTCCTCAGTTTCCCTATCAGTAAATAGTGAAGTGTAAACTCTTTGGGGACAAGAAAACCAAGGCTTTGAACTTCTGACCAGGGCTTTTCATCGGATTCTTCACACATGGAAACCACTTACATGTGCTCATTAATTTCCCACCATCCGTGGTCACAGCCTTTCACACTCTTCTTGGTTATTGAATAGTTATGGAATTTCAGTGCTACGCCAAGAGTTGATACGGGAGTCTGTGAAAAACAAGCATAGGTAACACACACACACACACACACACACATACACACACACACAAATTATTCAATTAAAGGGCATATTTCAGGCTAAGATTTTCTTACTCAGAACCCATTTCCTCGGCTTGCTGTTTTAAGGGCATTTTATTCTTTGTGCCCTGTGACCTGTGGTGGGGTAGACCACTAACTCTGAGCAAACTCGGATGAGGAGGAGAACATGATGGAGAGGAAAGTGGGCAGCCGGTGCTCAGGGAGCCGCTATTAGGTCCCAGCTTGAGTGAGCTAAGTGACATTAGATCATGTGTAGGTTTCAGTTTCCTCCTATTAAAGGAGCTTATCTTGAAAACACCCACTTATTAATGAGTGTAGACTTTGTCCGCTTTCACTGATAAAAATGACATAGTTTATGCAAAACACTATTCAGGTTCTTTAGATAAAGGAGAAGTGAGTCAGCATCCTCTTCACATGAAACCTGATTATTCCTAAAGGCAGTTACTGCGTCACCCCTAGATCTTCACAGAAGAGACTACACAAGAGAGGGAGCTGCCTGTATAGTACAAGTACATATGAGTGTGTATGCATGCACACACACACACACACACATACACACACAAAATTGACCTTTTATGGCATTTTGTGACATGCATACCATATACATTATGCCTGATATTCCACAATTTTAGTTTTAATTTTCATTTGAACCAAGAATTATTAGAGACTTCTTTCATTTGCAAGGAGTAGAATTTTGGTTTATCCATTTTCAGGTTCTCTAATTCTATCTTAATTAGATAAAAAATTATTTATTGCCTATACTTTTTAATTTTTTAATTTATTAAGGATTGTTGTGATCAAATTTATGAATGCTCCAAGATCATTTTAAAAAGAAGGTAATTTCTCTCTGTGTGTGTGCACGTGTGTTTGTTTGTATAATATCCTTATTATTTCTATGGTATAATACCCTTCTTAATCTAATTTATTATCTCCCACTATCTGTTATGAACCAAGAGAAAGAAATTAACATCTCTTATTTAAGCATTGATTCTTCCTCTTCATATGCCTTATAGGTTTTGATCCATAAGTATTAATGCTATGTCCTTTGGTGTATAAACAATTGTCATAATTATATCTTCACGGTGGACCTCCCTCTTTGTAATTATAGATTGCCTTCCTTTTCTCACTGAAGGTTGTTGCCCTGATTTCATCATGGGCTGGCACTAAGGTTGTGTTCCATGCTTTCTTTCTGTTTACATTTGCCTAGTATGATATTGCTCACCATTTATTTTCAGCTTTATTAAATCACTTTTTATTCATTTTGTCTTTTGAAAACAACATATTGTACAATTAAGTTAGTAGTAATTCTTTGTGATTCAATCCTAGTCGCTATCTTTTTTTGTTGTATTTAGATATATTGACATAAACATTATATGAGTTTCAGGTGTACAACAGAATGATTTGACATTTGCTTATATTGCAAATGCTGACCACAGTAAGTCTAGTCAAAAATCCATCACCATACAGTTAAAATTATTTTATTCTATTAAGAACTTTTAAGGTCTATTCTCTTAGCAACTTGCAAATATACAATACAGTATAGTTAACTATATTATTTTTACCTATACTCATGCTATACATTACATGCCTATGAGTTATTTATTTTATAACTGGAAGTTCGTGTATTTTGACCATCTCTACCCATTTTGCCGAACTCCCACCTCTAGCAACCACTGATCTCTTGTCTATATCTGTGAGTTCAGGTGTGGTTTTTTTTTTTAGATTCTGAACATAAGTAAGATCATAAGATATTTGTCCTTCTCTGTCTTTCCCTCTTCCTTTCCCATCCCCTCCTTTCATCTTCTCTTCCTCTCACTCTCTCCCCAACCTTCAGACTTGATAGTCATCTGAGGCTCTAAGATTCTGCAGCCCTGAGACCTTAAAACTCTGGCAGTGAGCAAGAGTCCAGCACCTTAATGTTTTAATTATTTTGTAAATGTTTGAGATAACAATAAAAATAATTTAAGGATGCATGCCATCAGGACATTACCACTAAGTACAGATTTAGGTATGATAAAATTATACATTTTATAAATATTATTAAATTATAAATTTAATAAATATTAGTATAAAATATTTAACTGATTTGCATAAATAATATGCAGCCAGCATGCTCCTGCCTCAGGGCCTTTGCCTCAGCTGTTCCCTTTGCCTGCAACACTCTTTGCCTAGGTATGCACGAGGTTAGTTCCCGCATGCTTTCAGATTTGATTTCTGTGCAAATGTTCCCTTGTCAGTGAGGTTTACCCTGACCATCTCACTTAAGATAACTAATTCTTGACTTCCTCCCCTATCTAACAACCACTCTCTCAGCTACAGAGCCCCTTTCCATGCTTTAATGTTCTCCATAACACTGTACATCCATATAACATACTGTATACGTATTTCAATTGCCCATTTGTTGCCTATCTTCCCTACTGTATGATAAACTCCATGACAGCAGAGTTTTTGTGAGTGTGTGTGTGTGTGTGTGTGTGTAGTTTTATGGATCCCAGTGTTTAGCATACTGTCTAAAATGTAGTTGGCATTTAGTAATGACATTATTGAATGAATGCAAACTGTATATTGCTTGCTGCTTACATCTAATTGCTATGTCACACTATAATTATTTTATACATATACTAGAGGTCCGGTGCATGAAATTCATGTACTTGGGGGGGGGGGGTGAGGTCCCCTCAGCCCAGCCTGCACCCTCTCCAACCTGGGACTCCTCAGGGAATGTCCGACTGCCAGTTGGACATCCCTCTTACAATCCGGAACCGCTGGCTCCTAACTGCTTACCTGCCTTCAGGCCTGATTGCCCCTAACTGCCCTCCCTGCCAGCCTGGCTGCCCCCAAATGCCCCCCTACTGGCCTGGTCACCCCTTACTGCCCCCCCCCGCCAGCCTGGTTGCCCCCCTGCCAGCCTGGTCACCCCACTCAGCCTGCTGTTCAGTTGTTTGGTCATCCCTCACTAACCCCCCTGCCAGCCTTGTCGCCCCATGCAGCCTGTGTTCGGTCATCTGTCTGGTTGTTTCAGTTGTGATGGCCCCTGGCTTTTTATATATTAGGATACTGAAAGACCAAAGATGACATCTTGCCCTATCTCCCTCCACATGAAATTACAGTTGGAGAAAGAAAAATAGTTTACAGACTAAGATAAAAAAAAAAAAAGGCAGGAACACCCTGTCTAGCACCAATAGGAGATGTACATATTCTATAAATTTATATGGTTTGTTTATACAACTGAAATATATATTGCCTAATCCAATTTATTATTTATTTATTATTCCTATTATTATTCAGATGGTGAAGTAATTAAAAATTAACAAATGAGCTCTGTCATAATAAAATAGTAAATTCTTTGATCCCAGAATAATGTCTTTGCATTTTTAATACAAATAGACAAAACAAAAAATGGGAAAATAATCCCCAGGCTGCAAAGGGCAGTTAATTTGTAGGCAGAGGGTTGAGGTTGCAAAAACTTTCATGTTCTAGATAATATATTTCAAAAATGTTTACATTTTATAAAATTAACTAATACTTTTTTGTAATTAAATTTTATAATAGAGGTAATTTAATTCAAAGATAAATTGCTACTAAAAGTAGGATAACAATATTTTTTAAGATACTGGTAAAACTAGGCTACCTGAAATTTCCAGGTACACTTGCATTTTGGAGGATAGTAGCTTGGGTAATATGGACTTGAAATTTTCCCTTCAAAGCCAGTGATTTCTTTGACCAACACTGTGTTTTCACACTCTGAAAAAAAAAAAAATCCAGTAACACACAATGATTTGCAGTTGTGACATTATGGGAGAGACACTACATATATTTCTTTCACTATAAATGCTCAGTTTCTTAATCAATAAGCATGTATAAATGAATTTAAACTAAATTTTTTACAAAAGAAATAGTACACTACATAGGTATAGCTAAACTATTTGTTCAAATTCTATATTTGTTTCCAAATAATGTATTTTGGTTACACATTTACAGGATGCTATTACTTTCTAAAAAACACAGCTTAGCCTGGCCAGCATGGTTTAGTGGTTGAGCATCGACCTATGAACCAGGAGGTCATGGTTTGATTCCCAATCAGGCATGGTCCAAGCACATGCTAGAGTTGCAGGCTCCATCCCCAGTGCGGGGCATGCAGGATGCATCCAATCAATGTCTCTCTCTCGCTCGCGCTCTCTCTCTCACGCTCTCTCTCTCTCTATCTCTCCCCCCTTTCTCTCTGAAATCAATAAAAATATATTTTAAAAACACACAGTTTATATAAATTTTTAAAAGCTTCTGAACTTCTTTTGTTCAACTAAGTGCATCTTTATTGTTGAAATATACCCAGTTTACATAACATGCTCTGTTTAAGACAATCTAAATGTTTATTCTTGCTGATATGGTAACCCTTCTGCTAGAATGTAAGCTTCTTAAGAGTATTGATTTACCTCTATTTTGTTTACTGCTATTTCCCTAACACCTAAAGCCATTCCTGGCATATAAAGATGCTCAATAACTATTTGTTGAGTGAACAGACAAAGTCCATTACAATGTTTCTGAGATAATCACATTTTTAAGCTTTGAAGTTAGAGATAATTTTCAACCTAATAATATCTCAAATATCTAGTCCAATAAATCCATTTTACATTTGGTTTTGTAATAATTTGAAGCAGAAAAACTACGAAAATAAGCCAATGCCTCAAACTGTAGATGAAACTACAGCTATCACTATCTACATAAGCCAAATCCTCTTCCCTCCTCGCCCTTATCTCCCATTCTGATCCCTTTGGCTTTATTGATGCTCATAAAGAAGTTACCAAGGAGAAGAGGGGGACATCTGTAATGCTTTCAACAATAAAGATAAATTATTTTTAAAAGTTACCAAGACATGACCTGCAAGATCCGATCAGTTGCCACATGTGCCACAAAGAGACTAGAGTTTATTTTTGTTTTGCTTTGCTTCATTACCCCAAGTCCAAAAGAGAAGAATGAGGGGGATCATTTTTGCTTTGCTTCATTACCCCAAGTCCAAAAGAGAAGAATGAGGGGGATCATTGTTGCCTAGTAAAACCCATTCAATCCTCAAGGGTTTTGCTTCACAGGCACTTTCTGGAATGGCATTCACATGCATGACTATAAATGAGACATCACAAAGACGGACTAGTGTGCTAGTTACTTGCCTACCAGCTCCAAACTGACCCTTCTCTGTTCTGCAGTGCCAGGCTGGGACTCTGCAAACCATTTCCTTTCTTTACTACCTGGCTTCCTGATAGGCTCTGCCAATGGGGGTGCCAACTGGAAACTAGAAGGATGGAGGAGGAAGAATCAGACTTCCTGCCTCTTATTCCTCGAAGCGTCACCCCAAGGACACTTCTTCACTCCCGCAGATAACACTTCGTTCCTGTACAGAGTTGAATCCTGTTAGTAGTTTCTCCACCGTCCACTTTATTGAATCTCCCGCAAAGATACCAGCCTCCACTGCCTGGCACCCTCTCCCCGCCCCTCCTTAGAGGTCTGGGTTCCAGGGCCATGAATATCTGCCTCTGAACTCAGAAACACCTGCACCAGCTGAGCAGCAACCCTTCCTCAGAGTTTCATTTCACAAATCCCTCCTCCAAGCTCTATTCCTCCAGTTGCTTCTTATGTGTTGCTTTCTACACGATACAAAGAAAACTCAGTTGTCGTTTTGCCTCTTGAGTTACCAGTTCTTTAAATTAAATTTTCTCTACTAGACTAACGGATATGATATTTCTCTTCTGACTGGACCCTGAGTCAGGGTCCCTGACCTACACAACTAGTGTTATAATACAGCCTCAGGAGAGATCAGACAGGAGTATCATAACAAATATTTCTACAGGTGACTTTTTTGGGGGGCGGAAAGCTTACTTTGTTCTGGAATGACTTCGAAATATGCCCGGATTCCTGATAGCCTCCGTATCTGAGGAGATTTAAATGTCACCAACATGAGATTATTTGTAGAAACAAATGACATTAATGTTCTTGTGGGTTCACACATTCTGAAACCAGATAACAAAACAATTCATGAACAGCAGGTTATTGAGGAGTGGGCCTACATCCAACACTAATCCCACACATTTTCTGGGCCAGCCACACAGTTCTCGTTCATCAAACTCCACCAGCCAGGTCCTCACCAACTAGTGGCTACAGGGCACCACACATGGAAAGGAGCTGATACGGGAACAGAAAACTGCCAAAGAATTCCCCTGGGTGGCCATCACTGGACCCTCCTTGGGGGCAAACAAGGTAGAAAGGGGTACTTAGTGGCTAACAAAACTGGGTTCAAAACTCAGGTCGATCATTTCAGTGGATGAAAAACTCTGGGCAATCAAGTACCAAGTCTTCATAAATGCCACGTTCTGTACTACGAACAGAAGTAATAATGGTATACTCCTCATAGCATTGTGGTGAGGCTTAAATAAGGAAATAACTAAGTATGTCTGGAAGGATGAAAAAAACTCAACAACTATGATTGAGGAGTGAGATCCAGTGAAAATTTTACCATTCACTGCATACCTCTATACACTGTATGGACTTTTGACATACACATACATCCCAGAAATACAAATAAATAAATGCATACAGAAAACACTGTTGCATAGATATGTTAATACTATTAAAAGTAAAATAATCCGTGTACATTTTTAGCACAGTGAATCAGAAATAATAATTCTGACTAAAGGCCAACTGACATTAGGTTAACAAAATACTAAGCACTCATAAAGTAAAATATTATTAGGACATATATAGGTATAAATGAAACGCTTTATGCAAAAATACAACAGATATTTGTCCTGGGTAATGGGCTTGTGAAATAGTTGATATTGTTTTCTCTGACCTCACTTTCACAGTGAACATTGTATTATTTTAAAATAAGGAACAACAGTTAATTGTTTTATTGATGTTATACAATCATCACAGAATATTTATTCTCACACTTTATTGAAACAGTGTACTTCACTATGATTTTAATAAAAGTAAAATTTTTAAAAAATCTGTTAGATTTCAGAAATATTGGCTGAAGGTCCTGCTGTACTGATTTCGACTCTCTTATACTACAAAAACAAAACAAAACAAAAAAAACTCTCCTATATTACAAAAACAAAAACAAAAAACCTTGTACCTGGTAGGCTAATACAGAGCATGGGTCAATCATTGACCTGAGTATATGCAGAAGTGGCTCACAAAAAAACCCAAGGGGAACCCAGATGCTACAAAAGGGAGACATTGTAAAACACACACACACACACACACACACACACACACACACACACACACACAAAACAAACAAAAAACAAAAAAACCTTTTCACCCACAACCAGAGGGCCTGCCTGATACCTGTACAAGACGGTGCTCCGGATTGGCAAGAGGGAGTCGTAAATGGTCAGGGAGTCGGTGACGCAGTTGTCGGCTTCGATCTGGACGGACTCTATGGACAGGCGAATCAGGTAGCCCACGATGGCCACCAGCTTGAAGTGGCACATGAGCCTCCCGGAGGTTGCAGAGATCTCCAGAGGGTAGCGAAGAGACAGGTGATCTGCATACAAGTACTGAGAGCAGCCGTTGTCTGTGGAGACAGCGCTCTTGTTTTGTTTTAGGAATGACTTTTCTAGAAATCTTGTTAGAAGAGTAAAGAGCAGGAGAGGTCACGTGGAGGCCATCTGCGGCCTTTGCCATCCTGAAGGCCACGCCCCTCTCTCCTGATCACAGCACCTGGATTTCACTTTGAGACACTCTCCTTATGTCTATATGGTTTGGTTGGGGTTAACCTCACCCCTAGGTGCAGAGGTGGGCACGTGACTCTCACTGGCCAATCAGAGAGTCCTATAAGCGGGGTCAGGAGTGGGCATGTTAGCCAACTGGAGACATTGAGACCCAGTCCCAGCACTTCTGCAGGGACTATCAGGAAATCTATGTGGGTTTATTTCCCACCATGGTTACTAAACTGATCAACTACAAGCCCGGATCTGCAGGTGGCCATGTATGCCACCACATTGGACAAACATGCTTGATGGGGCCTCAACAGAGGAAAGCAGAGATGCAGAGTCCTGATGATATGTTGTCTTAGAACCTCGCCCAACTGTACCTGAAGCTCCACCCCCCACCCCAGGGGAGCCCCATTCGTATGAGTCAATCAAATTTCTTTTACGCTTAAACCAGTTTGAGTATATTTCTGTCACTTGTAACTGAGAGAGCACTAACACATACCATCAATTGAAAAGGAAAACTACAGCCCAAAAGATACCGATTTGGAGGCAGTGGGGTGTGTAGGATAGGGGAGGGGGAGGGAAGAAGCCACATGACATAATTTACCAGGTCCTATGGTGGAAGAGTAATCTGACCGAAGCCCAGCTGCATTGAAAAACAAACAAACGCACATAGAAAAACGCACATCAGTCTCGTCATTTCATCCTGTTAGAATTTTGCCTAGAAAAAAAGTATTTTCAGTCCTTTAAAAGCAATCCAACATATCTGGGATTTGTTTTAAAATAATCCAGTGAGGGGAGGGGAGGTTGTTTAGGTATTTAGAGATCAAATAGGACAGAAGTGAGCTGATGGTTTTTGAAGCTGAGTAAAGGGTATAGTAGAGTTAATTTTTCTATTCTCTTTCCCTCTGTATGCTTGAAGTTATCCATAGTAACAAGCTTTAAACGTCTTTAAAGGTAAAAATGAAACAATAAGTATGATAATAATTAGTCATATTAATTATATCTGAAATAGTATATGTGTTACAGAATTTTCATTCATTTAACAAATATGTATCAGCTTCCTACTATCTGCCTAGCATACATATGATTGAAATCAAAAGAGAACGCTGCATAAATTTTGTATTATGCAAAAATTAAACCATTATACTGTCGAGACAAATGATGGAATTTACATTTGACAAAGCTATGGGGCAGGCTGCTTGGAGCATTGGGCAGTACTACATAACATAGGTTCAGTTCTGTCTGGATGAGGAAAGAGACAAGACAAAGCTCAGAAAAATTTTCCTTCTGCAGGACTTTGTGCCTTGGAGCCTTAGTTTGAATAAACCAGACTAAATATAGGGAGGGGTGCACTTTAATAAATTCAATTTCATATGTATTTTGTCCCCAGTTCAATTGCCCAATCAATGTATGTAACATTTAGTAGCTTCCTTTATAACATAGCTCCCATATCTTCCACTAATCCTGTTCCACTGGGACTGCCCAACGGTGACTGCAATAATGACCTCATCAGGAGTGCTGCAGGAAGGACTGCTTAAAGGAGAATTAGCCAACAATCACCATTTAGTACCACGGAGTCCATGTCCACGGCCAGACCCTGCAAGCTTCCCACAGAGGTCCGGTTTATGATGCTCGTCTGGATGGAGTCCTTCAGGATGGCGGCCACACAGTCCTCACAGAAGATATGGCCCTTGGCATGTGGCATGACAAACACAATCCAGAAGTGGACCAGGAGGCCACCTTTGTTGTTACTGCTGTAGAGAACGGAGAAAGATGTTCAGAGATACCTCTTAGGAAGGAGACTTTTATAGGAAGCCAGTGGCCCAGCTGGTAATTTCAAGGTAAGGCCTGTGAGCAAAGCTTTCAACTGAACATAACTTCCTTCTTTAGGGATTCATTGCTTCCTGTTATAGGGACTGGAGAGGGAAAGTATCGTGGTGTGTGTGTTCTTGTGTTGACCCATCAGTGGATAGTTGCACCTCCATGGAGAACACACTATTTCTGTGGCTGTCAATCAGTATTCACTGCAAGTTATCATTTTTGATACCTCCTGGTGTCCATACACAGTGCTAAATCTGCTTTATCCCATTTAATTGTATCAGAAAGGTCGATTACTGTTCCAATTTTACAGATGAGAAAATTAAGACCAACTACAACTCAAAACCACACAGCTAGTAAGTAGCACAACCAGGAATCCACCCATTTTGGTTTCAGTCTGACCCTGGAGCAGGCACTGCTAACTGCATGAATATTATCATGATTTATGAAACAAACAAAAAAAAAAACAAAAAAAAAAAAAACAAGATAATGTTCTGTAGTAAATAATTTGGGTAATAAAAGTGAAGGAAAGTAAACAAATTGCTTTATTCTAAGACTTTAATACCAAAGTGGATTGTGAATCTCTGCAGATGTATTGGGGGTGGGGGGAAGGTGGGCTACAGTACAGGGCACATGATTTTTCCTAAAAATTATTTGATCATGGAATACTTTTTTTTTTCTCAGAAGACCTCTAGTGATCAGTTTTTACTGAACATACTTTGAGAAATACTGGTCTGTGTTTTATTTTTACCCTGACCCAATCTAGCAGCCATGTGAATGGCCATTCTGCCCAGTGGCATTAGTACATGTAGGAAGCGGTTATAGGGTTAAGCCTCAGACTGACCTGCTGGCAAAGTCGAAAACAAATCCCAGCTTGGCGGGCTCAGTCCTCTAAGCATAATTAAGCTTGATCTTGTGACTGCTCCCTAGATCTTTCCTGGGTAGCTAGTGGGCTGTGGGAGGGGCAGCAAGTGCTGCCAAAACAAGTGAAACTTACAACAACATTGTAGATTACTTTGTTTGTCCCTGATTAAAAATAAAGCACCAGCTTTGCAGTCTGGATCTGTTCTGTGGCCTCAGCAAGGCACAGAAAGATCCACCCAGCTCCCAGCTTTATGACTCTATTTCTGCGTCTTGTTTTCTTTATTTCTAATATTTCTCAATCCCTGGCCACCTCCATTTAGAACCAGTTCGTTCATCTCTCTTTCCGCGCGGGACAAGGAAAAGGGAGATCCCCGCCATGTCTGGCCCCGGCCGCATCAGGCACCCGCAGTACAGGGGTCCTGGATCCTAGCTATGGGGAGAGGGCAGGCTTTGGTAGATAAAAAGGAAAACTCAGCATGAGAGCATAGCAAAGAATTGGGTCACTATTGTGCTAAAAGGGAATTAATCCACAATCGCCCCTAAGAAGTTGCTAGAGAATGGTGGTATCTTGGCCTTTTCAGGGCTTTGAGAGGAATTTATAGCAGTGAGCACAGAAATCCCAAAGCAAGGGACACACAATACCTGACATCTGCAATGACAGACTGCTTGTAGAATTTGGAGAAGGCAGATGTTGTGTAAACCAGGTTTACCTGAAAAAGAAAAACCGAAGTGTCTGAAATCTTTCACTCTGGCTTTCTCTCACAGTACCAAGCTCTGATTAGCTATCAAGGAGATAAACAAGACTCAAATTAAGGCCTCTAACTCCAAACCCAGACATTATTCCTTGAATTCATTTTCTTTCTTTCTTTTTTTTTTTTGGGGGGGGGGGCAGAGGGGGTGGGGAGAAGGGTAGTTAAATCCTCACCAGAGGATTTTTTCCATTTATTTTTTCTTAGAGAGAGTAGAAGGGAGGCAGGGAGGGAAGGTAGAGAGAGAGCGGGGAGAGAAACATTGGTATGAGAGAGACACATCGATTGGTTGCCTCGGGCATGTGCTCCAACCAAGCCAGGGATAAAATCTGCAACCCAGGTACATGCTCTTGACTGGGAATCAAACCCAAGACCCTTTGGTGTGCAGGCTGATGCTCTAACCACTGAACACACAGGCCAGGGCTATTCCTTGAATTCAAATACATTTTTACTTCCTGTAGCAGTCTTGGATTTTTTTTAACTTTCATTCTGCTTTCTCTAAATAATAATTTGTTACCTTCATTTATTTCTGTCTTTATTCACCTTAATCAAGCTTAACTTCTGTGTTCTGCCTAGTCTAAAGTTAATTTTCTCCACAATTAATAAAGCAAATGCCTTTAAGCACATTTTAAAAGTGCTTGACCCAACCTCTTTTCTATTAATAAATGGCATTGAAAAATTAAATTCTTAAGGACACATTGTTATATTAGCCACTAGGGGGCGAGTGGTGCCCACAACCAGAACAACCACCCCTTTCCCAGCTCACCAGTCTCTAGGGAAACACCCAGCCCTTTTAAAACTCCATTAACTGGATCTCAAAAGAGAGCCATTTCAATCAATTTATCTTTTTCCCCCTACTTAGCATTTCTAAAACCAAACTGATTCATTTGTCAAATCTTCTCTTGAATTCCCCTTTCTACGAAGTAGCAACAATTACCCACCTAATTGCCCAGAAGGAGGAGGGGGCTGGGAAATCACGTTAGAAATAATATAGCATAGTGGGGGGAAATATGAGCTGTGGAGTTTAAATTCACTATGCAACACAGAACATGTTACCTATACCTGCTGAGCCTCCATTGTGTTTTTCTCCCACCTCTCCTTTTCTCCTTCCTTCTTTCCTTCCTTTCTTTTTTTCTTTCTTTCAATCTGTAAAGTGGTTGTCAAAATGCCTACCTCTTTGGGATAATTTGAAGAATAATTGATAAATATTAAAAATAAAGGTGTTAGCCTGGCTGGTGTGGCTCAATGGTTGAGCGTCAACCTATGAACCTGAGGTCATGGTTGATTTCTAGTCAAGGGCACATGCCCAGGTTGCACGCTCTATCCCCAGTGTGGGGCATGCAGGAGGCAGCCAATCAATGATTCTCTCTCATCGTTGATGTTTCTATCTTTCTCTCTCCATTCCTCTCTGAAATCAATAAAAATATATTAAAAAATAAAGTGTTTAGCAACATACTCAGTATATAGAAAGCCCTCAATAAATAAGAGCCACTGTGCCCACTCTTGTCTTTGCTTGCTCTCTCTCGCAGCTCTTCCTCAGTCTACACCAAAGTGTAGTGGAGTCACCACTATGCAGGCCACCCTTGCCATTAATATGCAGACACAATTTCGCAGAAACTTTCTAGTTAATACTACGTACCAAGATTGATGAATCAATATTTTTCTATTTGACCAGTAATAATTTTAGAAAATCACCCAAGGAAGTAATCAGAGATACAGACAAGTAATGCAAATAATTTATTGTAACATTATCAATAGTAGCAAAAGCTGGAAACAACTTAAATATCCAATAAAAAGGAATTTTCTAACTTTGTAGTATTAAAACTTAGTTTCTTTTTGTTCTTTTAAAAAATATATCTCTTTATTGATTTCAGAGAGGAAGGGAGAGAGAGAGAGAGATAGAAACGTCAATGATGAGAGAATCATTGATCGGCTGCCCAGGCATGTGCCCTTGACAAGAATTGAACTCAGGACCCTTCAGTCCACAGGCAGATGCTCTATCCACTGAGCAAAACTGGCTAGGGTTGAAACTTATTTTTTAAAGAACACTTAATTGCCTAGAAAAATACAATCTAATGGTAAAAGTTAAATATCAGATTACAAGACTGAATATCTACTAACACCTCAATATTGAGCTATCTCCTATGTCTGTGTAGTCCAGAATAAAACAGGGCTCTATCTTTGGTGATGTTAAATAAGATTTTAAAGTTCGTTTTATACTTTTATGGGTTTTACACTTTACATATTTTATTTATACTTTTTAAAGTTATACTTTACACTTTTAGATACTTACTTTATACCTCTTTTATAGTTTTAGACATTTCTAAATTTTTATAATAAATATGTCTTAGTTCTTTAATGAGAATGTTCTTTTTAAGTGAAGAGATGTCAGTGCATGGACCAGATCACCTGGTCCAATCTCTTTATTTCACAGATGAGAAGAACTGAAACTGAAGCTCATAGAGCCATTTTTTTTACTTTCAGCAGAAAGAAAGAAAGAAAAAAGCAATTCTATCAAATAAGCGATTCTATCTTACAGCCGACATGAGCTAAATCCCATGTTTTCTGACCACTTCTGCCTACCCCGCACACTGTGACCCGGTTCCACCCCACCTTTCACCCCCTGACCCCACCCTGCCCGGCCTCTCACCACCACCCCCATCACCTCACCACTTGTTGTACAGTCCGTGTCACTGACAGAAATTCCCTGGACTCCTTCTGTCGGTATTCAGGAAGAAACTCAATGTTGGTGATGCGAAACATTCCAACAAAGTAAAAAGCATCTTTGCTTTCTGTCTTGCCTGTAAGACAAGAGAAAAGGCAGGTAGGGGGCTTTCCCATTTGTGTGGTAATGAGGCATTGTCTGATCTATGCCAGTATCAGGTTCCTGAAATTATTTTATTTTAGGCAACTATGTATTCTACTGGTTCGCAGCTTGGGGAGTTCTAAATGTAGTTAATAACATATCTTCCATCAGCAGTAAATCACCATGTCCCTTAGGATACTCTCTTCTCTCTATCAGCTTCTGACAAGTACTTAAGAACAAGATTAAAAGGACAAAGATATACCTCTTGGACAGTCTACATGTCATAGAGTCACTAAGGGGCCAAAGAGAATATATACAATGTTTATGGATCCCAAGTCTGTAGAAGGTCAGGAGGTAAGAAATGTATACAGTCAAGCTCTGAGGAGAAGTGAGCATAGTGGGAGAAGAGGGGTGGACCCTCCAGTGGTCCTTCACTGAGCCCCTGACCTCTCGTCCTCTGTCTGACTTTGGCTTATGCCCAGGGTGCTGGCCTGTCCTCAGTTCTGTGAGGTGCAGGGAGAACTCACCCTTCGGATAAGCCACTGTGGTCCTCATCCCAGTGTCAGATCACTTTTTCTCAAATGCTTTGCCTGTGAGGTCCATGGCTTTGGGCATCAGGCCTGCCCAGAAACAGGCAAAGACATAACTGTGTCTGAGTTGTCTTCAGACAACAGGTAAAGACACTGCTGTTGTTTGAGAATAGCTTGGGGAAATGAGGGCTTTCTTTCTGCCTTTTCTTTTTGTTTTTACCAAGGACTTCCTGCTATGTGGCACTATCCCCCAGACCCTCGTGGCAGTGGTAATCTCTTTCCTGTGGTACCAGCCCCACGGCATCATAACTCCAGTCTGGATGGCTGTTATTCTAGAGGAACAGGACCTTCTTTTTGTTTCTCAAGCCCTAATATAGAGTAGCCAGTGCCTGACTTAGCTTTGAAGCTCAATAAATACATGTGGGAAGGAAGGGAAAGAAGGAGGTTAGAGGAAGAGCACAAAGAAATACTTAATAACTGGTAGTTATTAAAAAGATGGTGCATGAATATTATGTGAACTGAAATAAGTTAGGTGAAAAAAAGAACAAGAACCATATGATTTTACTCATATGTGGGACATAAAACAAACAAAGCAACAAATGAACAAACAAGCAAACTCATAGAGAGAGAACAGTACGGTAGTTACCAGAGGAGAAGGGTGTGGAAGAAGGTTGAAACGAGTAAAGAGGGTCAATTATATGGTGATGGAAGGGGGCTAGACCTTGGATGGTACACTTAATGGGATATGGAGATGATATAGAATTGTACATCTGAAACTTATAATGTTATTAACATGTGTTTCTCCATTAAATTTAATTTTTTAAAAAGAAGGTACAACTTGGCTGAGTGATAAGAAGCAGCCTCTCTTGAGTAGCCAACTCAGGGTCCCACTAGTTCCAAACAGTGTAGTGAGGCAGTGGCGGGGGAGAGGGGCACAGAGTAGGCGGCAGGAGGCCTGAGTTTCTGTCTTAGATTTGTTCTTTCAAGTTAAGTGACTTTGGAATGATCAATTTGCCTCACTAGGCCTCTCATATAAAACAAAGGTTTGTGTGGGGTTTTTTTGCTGATTTTATCAGGTAAGTGATTCTTTGACTTTTTCCCCCTTGCAGACTTTTTAAAATTTGAGTGAGAGCTGTGACTTCTATCTAGAAGTTCACACATCCTCTGGCATCAGTAAGTACTCAAGAGGAAGCATAACAACAATGTAAGGGAGATCAATTAGGCCTTGAAATGATTACAATGACCAAACTCTTTAGCACAGCCCAACACACAAGACCCTGGTGGGTCTCCTGATGAGCTGTCCACTTCATTTCTCAAGGCCATTCGCCACACCCAAATTTCATGTATTGAAACTAACCTCTGTTATTTGTTGAACAGTTCTCGCTATCCATACCATTTTCCCTTTGCTCCTACTGGTCTGTCTTCCTGAAAGGATCTTCTCTGACTTTAACACAGCCAACAAACTACTTCTACACAATGATCTTCCAAAACTTCCTACAAAAATGCTAGGGCAATGAAAAGTATCAGTTGAGGGCCAGAAGAGAACTGATGGGAAAGAAGTTGGTTTGTTCTGGGTTGTGTGTCTTTTGTGTTTGACTTAATTGCCCATTGACTTGACTTCTCGCCCTAGTATGTAAAGACAGAGATTCTTCCTGTCTTCCATTCTGTCCCCAAGCCTATCACAGAGCCCAGCTCATTGTGGGTACTCCAAGATGTGTCAAATGAATTTTCAGAAACCAGTTCTTGAAGCTTCCTCTGAATTCTATCCTTGGGCAAGTTGGCTGCCTCTCTTCTGTGATTATAAAGTGATTAATTAAACAAAACAAAAAATAAATAAATGAACTCACCCTCCCTTTCAGCACTGAACTGTTTTTTGAAAGTACAAAATCTATATGTGAGCTTTTTGAAGGTAGGAGATGTATCGTGGCATGCCTGATGTTTTGCATTATGCCACACAAATTATAAGTGGCCTGGACTGTTCAAGATAATATTCATTAATTCTTTTCCTACAAATCTTGCTTTCCAACCACATTTTAATATCCTTGATAGAACACATATCTTATATTAAACATATTAAGATGTATAGAGTGGGAAGTTGAGCATAAGTCAACAAAGGCTATACAGTTGCTGCGCTGCATTAGGTTAGTATTCTCTAAGGAAGAACTTAGTTATGACTCCTGCCCAATCAATCAGATCGACAAAAACATAAAAACAGAGGAGAGAAAGGCTCATGAGTACAATGAAGCTCAGAGAGCTGGAATATCAGGTTGCCTAGAAACAGGCAGTGGGTGGAATGAGGAAATGAAACAGTTTAGCATTCCATTCATTTTTAAAGCTAAAAATGGACTAAATGGATTACATTTCTGAACTAGTCAACATTTGTTCCTGAGCATCCTCCTCCACTCTCATCCTGTCCCCCATCTCTGCTCCTCTTGCTCACCTGTGGGAAGAGAGCAGTAGTAGGAAAAGCAGAAAGGGGAAAGCAATTCTGGTTTATTCCTCCAAAAACCTCAACAGTTTCAGAAATTGTTATTAGTATAAGAAATAAGGAAAATCTATCAGAAACACCTGCATTGGGCCTGCATTTCTCCTGCTGAGCTCGCTGGGTAAGCCCTAACTCCAAAGGCAAGTAGATTTTAACTCACTGATGTAGAGCCACAGAAGGGTCCAGGCTATGACTGCCAGGATGAATAAAAACACTGTGAAGAGAATGATTTTATTCTGGACATTCCAAAAGGGAGCTTTCTTCTTGGGTTGCTTCTTGAGTTGGGCTTTGTTGATGGGTTTTCTTGGTGGCCGTCTCCCTGGTCTCCCTGGTCTCCCTGGTCTCCCTGGCAGCTTCCCAGGGGCACTGACCACCTGAACTGAGATATTGGATATCTAAAAAAAAACAAAAACGATGTATTATCAATTAGAAGTAGTCTAGAGCAAGCATGTCAAACTCGCGGCCCACAGGCTGCATGCAGCCCACAATGAATATTTTTGCGGCCCAGCCAATATAATGGTATGTAAGAAACATTTTAATAAAAATTTCATAACTTAATTTTTACAATATCATGTTATACATAATCTATATATATAAAACCTTAATTTGCAAATCAACCAAATGATGGAACAACCAGTGGAACAACCAGTCACTATGATGTGCACCAGGGGGCAGACGCTCAATGCAGGAGCTGCCCCCAGCCCGCAGGCCCCGACCAGTGGCAGCTGGGGGAGGGGGGGCAGGGCCGGCAAGCAGGCTGCGCAAAAGGCGGGTGCAAGCAGGGGCCCCCAATCGCCCCGCTGGTCGCCTCATAGATCAGCCCTGATCTCTGGCCAGGGACCCTACCCATGCACAAATTTCATGCACCGGGCCTCTAGTTATTAATAAAGAACTACAACATTCGCAAATGACTGATTACTATAGTCATGTTGCATTCATTTTCCTTAGATGCCTTATGCGCCTTACAGGCACAACATTTCTCTCCACTAATACTAGCATCGAATATTTTAGCAGCTGATTGCCACATTATTAGTCTTGGACTGACTTGTTTGGTGTGCATGACAGGAAATATTTTGCTTTCAGAGAATAAGAAAAATAGGTTTATTTGCATTACGCTTATTAATTTGTGCAGTTATTCAGTGTCTGGTAAGTTAATGTTCAAGAAAAAAATATTAATTTTTATTAAAATGTTCTATTATTTTATGTTAATGATTACTCATTTATTTCAGCCCTTTGTATTCAGCATGTCTCTATCAAAATAAGCCTATGTTTCTATGAAAATTGAAGCTTTTGTTATTTTGCAGCCCACATAAACTTAAATCTTGTTTTTTGGCCTGTGTTAGCCTTTGAGTTTGACATGCTTGGTCTAGTGCTTAAATGCTATCACTCAGTAAAGAGAATCTTGGTGCTAAAATTCCTAAGTGTGTCAGTCAAATGATTTACATAAGCATAATAAATTGACTTGCATTTGAATAGCACAATTAAAATCAGGAAAAATATAGACATTATGTGAAATGGTTCCCAGGTCCTCTCCTCAGCTCCCCCTTTTGGATAATGATGCTGCAGAGGATAGGCCTGAATTTCATGGAGGATAGACCAGAGGACTGAAAGGTCAGGAGTCGATTTCTGTGTTCACAGCTGTGGGGATATGTGTTTGTGTTTAAATGTTTGTATTATATAGCTTTTCTCCCATGACCAGTTTCTTCTGGGCTGAAACAGGATTAAAAAAAGAGTATAAGTTCTTTAGAGAAACAATTTCTTAATTGTGGCTTCAGGACTGAGTGGTAGGAGAAAGGCATGAAGGATGATGTTTGTGGAGGGCTGTATGTAGGAAAGGATCAGAGTGCTGGTTTCACCATTGTCGCACACATATGCACTTTTATGCCAGCCGCTGCCCTGATCCATTTCCCAATCACAGACGATTTAAAAGTAAAGATGAAATAGAGGGCTCAGAGAAGATTATTGGTTTTACTGTATTTGTGTGCAAAGTGTTACATGCTGGAGGAAAAAATACATTATTTAACTATTTCCCTTCCTTTTTTTTTTTTTCCTCTGTTACCCTCTGCCATTTGATCCTGTGAATTCTTTAATAATGTATGTGAGAGTTTAGCTTCTTTGAAGGAGAGATTTATACATGTCAGGGTAACTAAACTCCAGTGATGAAATGACTTTTAACCACACATTCTCTTAAAGGCAACCATCTAGAACACCAACTCCAAAGAAATAATCTCTCTTCTGGGCTCCCTTAAGAGTTCTCTCATTCTGTTACACTCCTTTACTCTTCCCTTCAAAGCACCTGTCTTCCCGTCTTTTATCCTACCAATTCATGGGATAATATGTGGCCAAGGACATTCTGAATTATTCATGGCTCCCTCATTCTTTTTTGCCAAACACCCTTGTCAACCCCTGGAGTGAAATGTAGCTTATATTCCTGCTGGTGAAATTGAACTAGACCAGACCTCATTTCATGTGATGTCCTGCAGGTTTTAGGATGATGTTTCTAAAGAGAAAAACGTTCCATGAGCTGATTATGATGTCAAACTATTTTCAAATATCCCCCCAAAGAAGTGAAAAAGAAAAACACACAGAAATGCTAGTACATGTAGCACTGACAAGGCCAGGGTTGGGTCTTTGAGTGCAGGAACACATTATAGGCAGTCTCAGTTAGCACTGATTAAATTTTAAAATGGAATTTGTGCAGAGATCAGTACAATTTCCCTGGAGTTTTAGAAAAACAGCTGCAAATCAATTGCCAAGTATAGCACTTCAAAACAAGCCCACATTTGTAAAATCCATTAAGTACCAGAGGAGGATAAAGTATTTCATTTTTAGTCCCTTTATTTTTATAAAGCAGCATGGTCTCATTTTACTAACAAGGTCAACAATAAGTGGCACTCAAGCAACAGAGAAAGCTTCCTACGCTGTACTTACATTCACATCAGCAGGTTTGGATGAAACATCGCTCTTTTCTTTGTCCATTTTTAAGTGTCCCACATGTGAACATCCAAAGGTGTCTCAATGCCAGTTTTCAGCCCCTTACATTCTCTCTTGAGAAGAACTGGTCGCCGCATTCAAGCTAGCTTTCAGAGGAAAGGAATCAATTTACCTTCACCGGGTCCAGTTCAGAAACTGAAGCTGCCTCATTGCTATATAGCGAATGTTAAAGGGACCTAGCAGTCAGCATTGCACCCCAAACTAAAGCTTTCTTCATGTAACTCTAATATGAGTCAGCCCCCCCAGAACTGAGCCTCCGGGCAAGGTTGCCTCACATGGATACAGTCCAACAACCCCCAAATATTTACAAATCATTTAAATTTTTGCCAGCCTCTACTAAAGAATATTAAAATATCTCATCTATAACCTTCCGCTCCACTTCTTATAAATCCCCACATCCTATTGCTCTTGCTTTGGAAACTTCACTCTCCAATCTAGCTCTCAATTTTCCAGCTCCCCTCTGAAAACACCTATCTAAGAGGTTTGTTTGTTTGTTTGTTTGTTTGTTTGTTTTCCTTTTTCTTCCCCTCCACTGGCAATACTCACTAAACCCAGGCTCTTTCTGATAAAAGTCTCCTGTTCCCATCTCTCCCATTCTTCCCCAAGTCAACCTGAATTAGGTTCCAGCTGAGGAGAGGAAGGAAATGGTGAGGGGCATTGTCAGAATTTTCCTTCGGAGGCAGGGAAGGAAAAGGCTAGGATTGCTCATGCATTGCACATCTTGTCCTTGTGACAAGAACATGCTTCCCTGGGGGGCACTGGGTGTCAATGGAAAACTAATCAACTGCCCTTTTTTTAAAAAAAAAAATGTTTTTGTTGATTTGAGAGAGAGAGGAAGGGAGAGGGATAGAGTGATAGAAACATCCATGAGAGAAACATCATTGATCTGCTGTCTCCTACGTGCCCCCTACTGGGGACTGAGCCAGTAATCTGGGCATGTTACCTGACTGAGAATCAAGCCAGAGACCTCTTGGTTCACGGTTGATGTTCTACCACTGAGTACACCTCCACCCCCCTCCCGCTTTTTAATCTTTATCCAAGGATATGTTTTTATTGATTTTACAGAGGGGGAGGGAGGGAGAGGAAGAGACATCAATGTGGGACCAAATTTGAAACCTGGGTATGTACCCTGACTGGGCATCATATCCATGTCCCTTTGGAGCAGGAGAGGACACGCCAACCAACCGGCCAGAGCTAACCAATTGCCCTTTAAAGAGGAAACACTGCTCTGCTGACCTAGACCCAAAGGGCTGGTCCTAAGAAAGCAAGTGAGAAACTGCCTGCTGCAAGTGGTGAAAGATTAGTGAGTAAGACAGAGTGGCAAAAAAGTATATCACGTTGTACAAATTCGCTTCCTGGCTTTTTTTTGTTTATTAATGGCACTGGCGAAATGACTAATAATGCTTTAGGCTTCCTAATTATAAGATTGGGATATTTGAAAATGAAGTCCTCTTTAATTGCCCATTCTTTCTGCAATATTTTCCTTATTTCTAGACCTGCTTATTTCACCAATATAAGTTAACTATATGGCCCTGGCAGTGGCCACTGACACAGACTCTCCTTAAGTTCAAACATTAGGCAGGCTCCTCTGAGCCCTCTTTTTGAATAGGCCTCATCCTTGGGCCTTGTCCTCCACCTGCCTAGCCCAGTTGTAGCAAGAATCCTGATGTCAGTTTAGTAAGAATCTCCATCTTGATATTTGATCAAGTTCCTCATGCCCCAAGTTGATGTATAAATCCTTGGCCTGCCTTTATCAAGAATCCCCCTACTCTCGAGATCTCCCCTTGTAAATTTCCATCCACTGGCCCCTCACTCTGTTTATAAATCACAGGTTATCTTAACTGTATTTGAAATTGAGCTCTGTCCTATCATGAAGTCTCTTTCCTGTATTGCAATAGCAGTGAGTAAAACCTGTCTTTATTGCCTTTCGCTAGTGTCCTGCTGTTTTTCTTTGACATTGCCAAGAATGAGAAGGGGCAGCAAATCCTAGGAGGCTGCACTATACGTACAGAATTTAAACTCAATCATAGCCTTAGCCTGTTTGGCTCAGTGGATAGAGCATCAGCCGGAGGACTGAAGGGTCTCGGGTTCAATTCCGGCCAAGGGCACATACCTCGGTTTCAGGCTCAGTCCCTGACATGTGCAAGAGGCAACCAATCAATGTGATGTTTCTCTCTCTCTCTCAGTCTCTCCCCCTCCCTTCCACTCTCTATAAAAAGAAATATTCTCAGGTGAATATTAATAAATAAATAAATACAGACATAAATGCAATCATAAAACCTGCTACAGGCTTTTTTTTTTATTAGCACTATTTTCCAGCAATCTATAATAATAAAAGCATAATATGCTAATTAGACCAGACATCCTTCATCCAGACCTTCTGGATGAAGCCGGGGCTGCGAGGGAAGCCTGGGTCCCGGGTGCCAGAGGGAAGCTAGTGCCAGCAGCTGGGAGAAGGAAGGCCTATTCTTGCACGAATTTCATACATCAAACCTCTAGTTATAAATAATGCCAGTGATAAAATACTCCTCTCTGAAAAAAATCTCTAACTGGTATAAGTTTTAAATAATTGTTGCTATTACAACTGAGTTTTAATGATATATGTAAGCTTCAAATAAGCATATCTTTATTACGCATTTTAAAATAAGTAATGAATGTCATGTAGATGTATACAAAGCTTGAACTGTAATGTATGGTGTGACATTTTTATATGTAATATTTTGTATGCAATATCTATTTTGTTAATTTTTTTTATTAATGTAGTTATACTAAGTTGAGTAAATTGTTTACTGTGTTTTTCTAGCCATTATTATAATTTATTTTATTTTATAATTATTACTGAAAATGTATTCATTATATAGAGACAAGGGTTATTAAAAAATTATTAACTCCAGATGAACAAATATATAATAAAGCATGTGTAGTAAATAATAATAGTAGACTTTAGGTGTGGGTATATGCATTTACACTATGGAATTCTTTCAACTATATGTTTGAAACTTTTCTTTTTTAAGTTGTTTTTTTTAATTGATTTGAGCAAGAGAGGAAGGGAAAGGGAGAGAGAAAAAAAATCGATGTGAGAGAAAAGCATCAATTGGTTGTCTCCTATATGTATTCCAACTGGGTATATGCCATGATTAGGAATCGAACCCACAACCTTCCAGTGTATGGTCGACACTCCAATCAACTGAGCCACACTGGCCAGGGCAAAACTTTTCTTGATAAAGTGCTGGAGGGTTGGGGGGATTATCACCTCCAGGAGTCAAATATTCCAGATAAGCCACTGGTATTGAGCAGCAATAAAAGCTGAGGTACAAGATAAAGTCTTGGTAAGTGAGCATGCATCCATCTATGTGTTGCTTTCTCTCACAAGAACATTCTGGCACAGAGCTCCTTCAATCCCAAAACATATGACAAAGATAGTCACAACAGTCAGATGTGGGCCGGTGCTTCCCATCATAAACAGTTTGAAAGACAGTGAAGAGGTTTTTATTCCTTTTCCAGGAACAAAGGCTCCCGTGCTGAGGGAAGCAGGGCAGGTGTCTACGTGCTGGCCAGCCAAGCAGATAGTGTGCAGTGACCTGAATTGGAGGAGAAATGCTTCACCATTGCATTCAGCAGTGGTCATTGGGAGTGCATAACTTATCCGAGAAATCAATTCAACACATAAACACTCTAAATATTTCAACCTTCTGTCCCTAAGGCAAGCCCCGTGCATCTGAAGGCCCAGAGGGAAGGCCCAGACATCAATCCAACCTGAGCAAGGTTCTGAGCCCCTGGAATAGAAGGCTGTTAGCAGTGGGGGTGACACCTCCATCCTTGTCTAACCAGAGGAGAGGCCAGCTCTCCCGTAACTGATAAAGTTTGTTTCTGCTACTTAGGACCCACTTCTCTCTATTATGATAAATGGCCACCGGAGGTGTCATCTGATCTCCAGTCACCACCCAGCTCTCTGCAGAGGGGGAATGAATCCTGAGGAATCACAAGGATTCCCAGGAGCCTGGGAAGCCAGCCAGCCATTTAACACTCTCACTCTCAGTGTCCTGCAATGAAACGACATGGCAGTGATCATGACTTCCCTTTCCCTGCTGACTCACAGGGAGCATCCTTCTAATCCTCTGGGTCACATCCCATGGGTCTTTTTGAAAAAATGAAGTGATAGGAGGGCATCTTAGAGAACCCTTAGATCAGGACTATTGTAATATCCTCCTCTAGGCTCATCCCTCCCAGGTGCATCTGACCACTGGCCAAATCTTCCTGAAATAACTCTAATGTCACCTCCGTCATTGACAGGAGCAGTCCAATCTCCTTTTGTTCAGTCCCCCTCACCTGACATTCAAGATCTTCCTCCATGTGACACCAGGCTACCTTCCTGTGTCTTCCTGTCATATCTACTAAATTTGCTCTTTCAAATTATGCATTTTCGATCTTTATTCATCCATGCATTCAACCATACATCTAGTTACTCAACTTTTATTGCATGCCTACTATGTGACAAATGCCAAAAATGAGTTAAATATATCACTACCTTTTAAAAAGCACTCAATCTAGGAAGCAGTCATGCAAACTACTGATGACAATATTTTGTAAAAAGTGCTCTCAAAGAGGTGTCAAGAGGATGCCACAGAATCACAGAGGTCGATATTAGCAGCCCTCTCCTCGGAACTGTGTGCCCCTAACACTGCCACCACCGTATCTGCAGCTCTCCTGCAAGCTCTTCCACCCCAGCCAGCAGCACTCTCTTCTTTTCCTTAACTTAAAAGTTTTATTGTATACTAGGGGCCTGGTGCATGAAGATTCGTGCACAGAGGGTGGGGGTTGGGGGCGTGTTCCTCAGCCCGACCTGCACCCTCTCCAATCTCCTCTGGCTCCTAACTGTTCACTTGCCTGCCTGATTGCCCCCTAACTACTCACTTGCCAGCCTGATTGATGCCTAACTGCTCCTCTGCTGGCCTGATTGCCCCCAACTACTCTCCCCTGCTGGCCTGATCACCCCCACAGCTTTTATTAGTATACATACCAGCACATGAGAATTAAATGTTATAATAATTAATCAAATATCACTTTGCGACATCTCTCATGTTGTCTTGGTTATTTTGTTTTGTCATGTGTATAGCCTATCTCCAAAAGTCTTGAAGACCAGGTCCCTCCTGTATTAGCCTCTTTGATGTAATAGCCTTGAGGGGCTGAAGGTGATCATCCCTTCAGGAACTGGTTGCATCTGGGACTGGCGTCACCTTATTTACAAGCTAATAAGTTAGCCTGGTCCACGGATGGTGGTAGGAGACACAAGACTGATGGCTCAGCAAACAGCATGAGTGTGCATTTTGCATTGGCTCCCTATTTCCCTTACGTCCCACAGGGGTGACACAATATGGTTCAGATGGTTGCAGTTTATGTCATAGCTGAGGAATGCTGAGCTTGGGGAATCTACCATTTTTATAGCAAGCTATAAATAAGCCTGCCCATTGACTGAGATATTAACTCATCCTCAGAAAAAATAGCAGAGATAGCCATCAGGACATTACATTCTTGGCATACATAGCACATCCGTTTCCTGAGGCTGCCATAACAAAGCACCACAAAGTGTGAGGTTTAAAATGACAGAAATTGATTGTCTCACCGTTCTGGAGGCTAGAAAGCCATGTGTGAAATCTGTAAGGAAGAATCCTGCCTTGCATCTTCTTAGCTTCTGGTGGTAGGTAGCTGGTGCTGCTTGGAGCTCCTTGGCTTTAAGCTATCACACTTCAGTCTCTACCTCTCTTCAGTTGTACATAGGATCCTCCACTCATGTGTCCCCTGTCTTTTCTCTCCTTATAAGGACACCAGCCATATTGGATTAAAGGCCCACCCCACTCTGGTATGACCTCATCTTAACCAATTATATTTGCAATGATCCTATTTCCAAATAAGGTCACATTCTGGGGTAATGGGAGTTAGGATGTCAACACATATTTTGGAGGACATAGTGAAGTCCATAGCACGCTGCAAGGTCTATAGGAGTGGGAGAGACTATTAGAGAATTGTCTCTTTCAACAGAGTAGACTTGCTTCTAAGAGCACTGCAGAGATTCTATAGCCTGGCCACAGTCTGGGGCAGCTGCAGGTGGCATTCTAACCATATTGGCTAGATGTTATCCTGAACCCCATTATACTCTTCTGACTCTTTTTCCCTCCATAGTGAAGAGCGGTGAGGATGGCACAGTATGACTGAATCATGGTCCAGGAGGAGACATTAGTACATCACCGTGGTCAGACATGTCAATACCAAGGGCGACTGGTCAGAGATTGTCCTGCACTAGACCAGTAAATGTGGAAACAAGACGGTAATTGCTTATGCCTCTTTCCTTTCTGGTTCAGTGAACACATTAAAAAGACCTCTTTTCCCTATGTAGGTGCCTGGTGAAAAGACTGCACAATTCAATATAAACATATGGTTGAGCTAAGGGGCACTTGGGTGAACTAGATCAGAAATCATTCTACAATAGCAAAGAAAGCCTAGAGGCCCAGCACTCACACAGAAAACTATCAACATATTGAGTTTGCAAGGCATCTGGCTCACTGTTGGAGCTGAGTCAGCTCAATGTTTGATGAAGGAATGAACCTGCTGAACTAAAAAGCATTGACTTCAGAAATTATGCGAAGGTCACTACATAACAAAGGAATGCTTTTTAAAACCAACTAAACATCAGATCAATCAGCTGGAAAGGGTAGGATTGGGGAAATGGCTGAATAATGAAGACTGAGAATAATAATGATAGAATAAAACAAAACAGATAAATCAAATGAACTTGGCATAGGGAGGCATGAAGAAAAAGCAGAAATAAAAACAAGAGGAGGAGAAAACAAAGGGACAGGAGCAATTAAGACATTTTATTTTTTTATTTTTTTAAATATATTTTATTGATTTTTTACAGAGAGTAAGGGAGAGGGATAGAAAGCTAGAAACATCGATGAGAGAGAAACATCGACCAGCTGCCTCCTGCACACCCCCTACCGGGGATGTGCCCGCAACCAATGTACATGCCCTTGACTGGAATCGAACCTGGGACCTTTCAGTCCGCAGACCGATGCTCTATCCACAGAGCCAAACCGGTTTTGGCTAAGACATTTTAAATGTGCACCCCATTGCTTAAATGGTCCTGGAGAGCATCTCACTTCTTAGCAGAGTCCAGTCTTGCCCTGCTCTGCAGAGTTAGCTTCTCCACCCATTTCATCTCTGTCATGCTGCTCCATGCTCCAAGCTTTTTTGTAGTTTAGCACCTTGTCGTACAACTTTTCCATGGGCTACTGGAATCTGACATAAATACCATTCAACTATTTGCTCATTATCCCAACTCAGCTCCGATTAGAGATCCCAGTGGCCTTGATGTAATTTACAAATGGCAAAGGAGAAATGCCTCAGTAGCCTGGCTGGTGTGACTCAGTGGTTGAACACTGACCCATGAACCAAGAAGTCACTGGTTTGATTCCCAGTCAGGTCACATGTCCAGGTTTCAAGCATGCAGGCAGCAGCTGATCAATGATTCTCTTTCATCATTGATCTCTCTCTCTCTCTCTCTCTCTCTCTCTCTCTCTCTCTCCCCTCTCTCCCTCCCTTTCCATTCTTCTCTTTCTAAAAAATTGATAAAAACATTTTTTTAAAGAAATGCCTCAATATTGGTCATTTCTGTTAAAGGTCAAACATTTGGGAGCACAGCTAACATCCAAATAAAAGCAAAAATTCTGCCCTTCTGTAGCCTCTCCACACCCCCCCCCCCACCCCACCAGAAGAAAAAAAAATATCTCAGAATTGAATTAGACCCTTTCTCTCAAGAGTTGTTTGGATCTCCAACAATTCCTCCACCAATTGAGGGAAGTTATATGGCGTTGAAGCAGGGTTTGAATTTTCCTGTGTTTTTGTTTTGTTTTGTTTTGTTTTGTTTTTTTCCATTACAAACCAACTGTAGGTTCAGGTTTTGTCCCAGGCAATACATACAATGTTTGTGTGATTTATGTAGCATTAGCAACTAATTTATTTATTATTCATTCCCACCAGCACCTCTCTTTGATCAAAGCTTCCCCAAAATCTTAGGGTATCTGAGATGGGTGTTTGCCAGGTCTCCTGGTTGTCATGTTGTTATTGATCTCATTGGAGAATTCTAAACCATGGTTGGGAATGCTCATGGGCCTAGTTCCAGGATGCAGGGACCTCCAGTGGAATTTTATTGCCTTTCCCCAACAGGCTAAGTGCAGCTGGTTACTGAGGGTATTTGCTGCCATCGTCTCACTGTCTCGTCAAGCATAAAGGATATACGAGTGGATGTCTCTGCTAAGTGATCATTCAGTGCATCAATTTGCTCCAGTGGACTGGAAATAGTTTTATCTTAAATGGTACTTTTGCACTTCTTTCACAAGTTGAATGTCACTAGAAGTCCTTGATAGCACCAACTCACAGTTACCCACAGCTGTCAAATCCCCTTTCTCCAGATTCAGGCCCTTCAGCCTCACTGATAAAATGCTGTAGTGTCTTAGCAAGCTAGCAAAGGATAGAATCTGCCCACTGGGCTGGTATCAGACTGTGAGGGTCATTGTTCTCCACAGTAATCTGGAGCCATGAGGCAGGACTGCGCAGGTAGGGGGCTCTGGTTCTTGACTTCCCTTATGATAAGTCCACATCAGCTGAGGGAATTTGTTCCTTACCAAACCCCTCAGGGGGCCTGGCATATAACAAGTGCTCAGTAAATCGTGGCTAATGTACTAATTAAGTACCAATTAATAGCATCTACTAATTTCTATGAATTAATGAATACAGCATTGCTAAAGACCTAGTTTATCCATCCTTATTACTTTTACAGAAGTGAGTATTGCCGATTGGCTTGCTTCTCAAAATTAAATTTTGTGCTCAAGGAGAGTGGCTCCCTCATTTTATCCAGATCCTGGGCCCACTTAAAGGATTCCAAATTAAAAGAAAGATTGACACAACATTGACTTGGTTTTACAGGAATAAGTCAGGTCAGGAATTATATGTAAAACAACTACCTTGTACACAGTATTGGCTACTTACGTACATGTGCTCTGGACTCAGAAAGGAATGAAACACATCTTTTGAGCTGAGTCCACAAAATCAGTCCTGTCTGTGTTGTCCTGAATTTTAGACAGCTCTTCCCTGTGAGCTCCTGCTGGGGAAAGATTAAGGGCTCCTTGAGGGCAGGGACCCCTTCTCCCCCTGGGTAGCCCCTAGAGCCGTGGTCCGCAAACTGCGGCTCGAGAGCCACATGTGGCTCTTTGGCCCCTTGAGTGTGGCTCTTCCACAAAATACCACGGCCTGGGCGAGTCTATTTTGAAGAAGTGGCATTAGAAGAAGTTAACTTTAAAAAATTTGGCTCTCAAAAGAAATTTCAATCGATGTACTGTTGATATTTGGCTCTGTTGACTAATGAGTTTGCCGACCACTAGAGCCTAATACTGAGCTTAGGATCTAGAAGGCAGTGTTGTATAGTGGAATTCATAAAATTCTGGAATCATGTTTAGAGAGATTCAAACTCCAGTTCCCCCTCTACTAACTGTGCAAGCTTGGGCAATTCTTTAATCCTCACTTTCCTCATCTGGAACACTTTGTAAATACTTTACAGAATTGTTATAAGCATTAGAGGAGATGTATATAGCACCTGATACTTAGTAGGTGCTTATCTTGCAAGTGAAATTTAGGTCATTATTTTTCCCTTTAATTGTTCTGAAGCAAGATTTCTTCTCAGGCAGAGTGTCTCATTTTGTAATCTATGTGAGCCATGCTCATCCCATCCTAAGACTGATGCAATGCTCTCCCAAAGAACTATTAACCCAAGAATGTGGAACCAGAGTGGATCTTTAACTTTAGCCAATAGAAGGCCATTATGTGTGTTTCATTATAATAAAGGTCAGTAGGGTAATATTCACCCTAAATTCATTTGAGGCATAGTGAGATTTGTCCTTGTCCTTCAAAATAGCTTTACATTCTTAGCGCAGGGCCATAAAAGTTGACCATATTTATTTTGAAAATATATAATAGGCTCATAGCCACATCAAATTTTTTATTTAGCCAAGTGGCAAATCAATTAACCACATTTTGCTGTAGTTGTCTTGTCTAAGAGATTCAAGTTAAATTCTGGAACTAATAATTTATGTTTTGGTCCCATATTTTGTGATATGATTTTTACCAGTTGACCCTTTTGTCCACCAATCCTGTGTGCTTTGCAGTCATTAACAAGCATGAACAGTTCATGGATTTAGTGTGCTCTTTGGCAGAAATGAAAAATTCTAAGATTTTGGGCAAGAACTCAGCAATCATAAAATTCCTTTGCAGCTGCCCAGGAAGAACACCAAGTTCCACCATCGCCCTACTATACAGATGGTGTCCTTCAAAATCTTCACAAACATATTTTTAAATTGATGTGAGTGTAAAGAAATGCTCACACTTCAACTTTGCAGGTAAGACTGTAAACTGGTGCTGTGGGTGGTAATTTGAGTCTATTATTCAAAAATGGATGTTTGGCCTTTAGGAAATTATCTTAAGAAAATTGTTGTAAAGATATATTATGTATATTATGTACAAGAATGTTTCAGAGCATTAATTTTAATGGTGAAATTTGGAAAACTCTAAAATTCAACAATAAAGGATTAATTAAATGAAATGTGATACATCCATTCAATGAATTTTCCAGGGGAGAAATCAGTCTTTTTCATGTAGAAGAGCTTTTCAGGTAGAAAGGACCAGTTTCCTCTTTTTACTTTGTGGAGGCATCCCTGTGGGTCACATCCTCCTGGGATAGGATAGCTGCTCTTCCTCTTTCTAAGAAGCTTCAGTGGTGGACAGGTGGTAGCAAAGAGAACCTAGGTTACTGCCAAGGGATAATAGAGATGTAGACTTTCTACACGTGCATTGTAGGATTCTACAATCATAGGCATTAAACTGTGGGCAGTGGGATCACAAAGGGTCTTTCAGGTTTCATGAATTGCCTGAATATTTTACAAAGTTTTATCCGGGGGTGGGGGGAATCTGTTTTGAAATATAAAATGAAAAAGCTATCTAGCCCACCCAATGCACAAATACCCTGAAGCTAGAGTGATAGTTAATAAATTAAGCATGCTAAACATAAAAACGCATGTTATTAACAAAGCAGTAGCAAGATAATAACATAGCTACAAACCAACGTCTGAGTCACTGTGAGCTTCCAAGGAGCATGGTTTCAGATGCTTATCTAGTATGGATTATGTCATAGCAGTCACTGGCAATACAAGGCAATTTTGACTTAATCATGTATTGCAGAAAGTATAAATGTTAAAAAAGATTCCATTCTCTTTCTATTGTTTGCTGAGTGCACATGATGGCAAAGGAGGACTGTTTTGATGTGAAAATTGCCATTTCTATAATTTACAGCATGTCAATATCACACAGAGAAAAACTAAGTGCCAGATGCCTAGAAGAATGCTGCTGAGTGGCCCCCAAGCCAGTTCTAAAGGCACAGTGGTGTCCCTGATACACAGGGTTTGAATAATGACTATGCAGCCTTCATTCTCTCTCAATCACCTCTGCTTGTAATTAAAAAGAATACATAGCATGCTAAGTAGATCTATAATTTAAGAGAAGAAAAAGGTTGCTGTGTGTGTGTGTATGTGTGTGTGTGTGTGTGTGTGTGTGTGTGTGTGTGTGTGTGTATTTTAAGGACTTTGCTCTGGATGTAATAAGCCATTAGATTATTTTATGAAGCTGAAATGGGTAAATAAATTATCAAGGACTGGCACCTACCATGTGATGTAGTTCTTTTTTTCCCCTTCACCACTTATCCCCCCATACCTCTTCCTCCTCCACCAACCCCTCTTCCTCCTCCACCACCCCCTCTCCCTCACCAGAGCAATCACCACACTGTTTGTTGTCCATGTCAGTGATGAAGTGGTTCTTAAACAATGCTTGGGAGCAGAGAATCTTTTCTGACTCAGGGGATATACATAGTGGCCTTAAGCTTATTCATTATCTGCACAACTGAGGACATTACCAAGACCAAGGCCGTGTGAAAGATGGCCTTGAATCCACATCATTCAAGAAGCTGACTGTGGCCTATTTAAGTGAGGAAATTTAGCCTTCAAAATGTCCAAAGGAACTAAGCACACAAAACAACTTGCAAGAATGATGTGCTCTTTTCTGCCAATAATGCTATCATAATTTAAAATTTTACCTTTGTGCTTTATGGTTATCGTCACTGTGAAAGATCCATAGTCAACAGGATTATTTCAATTTCAATGACTGGTAAAATTAGCAGTTTTGGCAATTACATTTACTATCAACAATAGTGCTACCATCTATGCATGGTGTCATTAGGGCTTTCTGTAAATGCCTAAAATGGCAGCATGCCTGGAAATAAAAAATAAGACCTTTTAAAACAGTGAGCTTTGTGTTTCCATTGACATAAGACCCAGCTTTAGTCCCAGTGTTTGGGGGGAAGGGTGATATGGAAAGTAGAGAACTCTGGCCTGCTCTGACTGGAGTCACATTTATTTATTTATTTATTTATTTATTTGTTTGTTTGTTTATAAACATATTTTATTGATTTTTTACAGAGAGAAAAAAAGAGGGATAGTTAGAAACATCAATGAGAGAGAAACATCGATCAGCTGCTTCCTGCACACCCCATACTGGGGATGTGCCTGCAACCAAGGTACATGCCCTTGACCAGAATCTAACCTGGGACCTTTCAGTCCTCAGGTCGACACTCTATCCACTGAGCCAAACCAGTTAGGGCTGGAGTCACATTTTTTTAAATCATCTTTCTGTGTTTGACATATTTGAAAACCAAAGAATGGAACATGCATTCACAGTGCAACCTGGTTCAACCCTGCAGATGGCACTAGCTATTAGCAAACCCTTTTGTTCCTGTGATCGGCAGGAGCCTTGACCTTGGCTCCTGGGTTGAGGCGACAGATGTGTGAAGCTGAGATCTGGATTTCTTGACCTGCAACCATCCCATGGAATAATTTGTAGCTTTCACATCAAGGCGAGCTCTAACTAAGCTGATTGAATTTGGCCTTTTAAAATGTAACTTGAAAACAAACAAATTTCATGACCTTAAGATCCTGACTTTTAACCCTGCTCCTTAGAGGTCCAAGATGGGATAAGACTTCCCAGCATGGGAGCAGAGGTATTTATTGTTCCAATCACTATGGCCCTTGCTCAAGTCCACCCAGGAAGGAGCTGTCTTAAAATCCAAGCCTCTTCTTCGGTGTTTTCAGTCTATTTGGATGAGTGGTAGAAACTCACAATGCATTTCCAGGATGGCACAAAGCAGTTCTTAAGTTCAGTCTCATCCATCAAGCATTCCCTGGCCATTGCAGGCCAGAGAACTTCCTTCAGAGGGTCCAGGTGAACTCTGCTCGCTTTTGGCCCCTACACTTAAATAAGCAACTAAAGATACAAGTAATGGTAGGTTATATTCTGTTCACTCAAATAAACTACAAATTCATTCAATTAAGAGTATTTCTTGCCCTAACTGGTTTGGCTAAGTGGATAGAGCGTCGGCCTGCGGACTCAAGGGTCCCAGGTTCGATTCCGGTCAAGGGCATGTGCCTTGGTTGCGGGGGGTGTGCAGGAGGCAGCTGATCGATGTTTCTCTCTCATCGATGTTTCTAACTCTCTATCCCTCTCCCTTCCTCTCTGTAAAAATCAATAAAATATATATTTTTAAAAAAAGAGTATTTCTTTATTTCCCCTAGTACCTAATACAGTTCCTTAAATATACAGGGTGTCCCAAAAAATGCATACACATTTTGAATAATTATTAATTCCAATCGGTTAAATCTGAAAAGAAAGAAACATCAATTGAGTTACCAGCCGTTAGTGTGTATATGTTTTTTGGGATACCCTATATTAAGGACTCAATAAACTCTGTTGACTGACTGATTGACAGGGATGGTTTTCTATTCATTTTCATATCTTCAGCACATAGATGGCTTTTGCTGATTACTAGGATAGGACAGTTTTGAATAAATAATTGGGAAAAAAAGAATGCTATATTAAGACATTAGTTAATAATGCCTTAGAACAAGTCACTAAGAGAGAATTAGCAGAAAGTCTTTCAAAATCTTCTGCTGAGTCCTAATGTATAACATAGGTAAGATCAGCAGTGCCTTGATTGAAGAAGGACTGAGGACCCAGGATTCTGCCTCCTCAGCAGCCCTGCCCTCCCCTGCCATGTGGATCCCATAGAAATCTCTATGGAAACTTAGAACTGCAAAGAACTCCGTCTGAAAAACCACCACCTAAACAGAGTTTAGTAATGTTTATAATTTCATTTATTTTTATCTTTTCTTATTTATTAACAATTCAGTATATGGATAAAAGATCTTACTTGTTTTCTTAAATGCATTGCTTTGCCTCCCCCCCCCTCCCCCATTTCTACTGGTAGCAAAAATGAGATGAATTGGTGGTCCCCAGGCTAATTTGCCTTTTTAATTTTTCTGTGGAGGAGAAAATCTTTAAATCCTACCCAATCCTTGCTAGATCTCAGTCTTAGGCAGTAGTTTAGGGGGTTAGACCCTACAATAACTAGAAACAAGCAATCTGCATTGCCTATCACTCCTAGCTGATGAAAAAACTGTATAAATGTCATCATCAGACCCAGGGGCTGGCCTGCAGGGTAAAGATTATTGCTAGAGAAGTGAAAGCTGCTCATTCCTTCAGCTGTTCATCACCCATCCGTTTGATAAAACCACCCACCCGTCAGACACTTCCTGGGCATCTATAGAGAGGGCCTTAAGAACTGGGGTTTTGGCTTGCTCATTCCCCACAGAGTCTAGAATAATAAGAACAAGGTAGGTACTCAAAAAATATGTGGGGGTCAAAGACCTTATTCTTGAACTCATGACATTGGGCTCTCAGAGTGGGCAAAACTATTTCTCAATTGTCTACTACAATTTCAGAGATAAACATTACAACCTTGTAAGAGCTTCCTCAAAGCTAAGCTCTATTTGCACAGTTACAGCTACAGCTTAATTCTATCCTAGTGTCCACTTGAGTGAAATAGGAATCAGTCCTACCTGCAAAGTCCCTAAGACCAAAAAAAAAAAAAATGAACTTTACACTTTAAGACATAAGACTAATTTGTTTATTTGGTGTGTTCTATAAGTTGAGAAGGGGAAATTTGGGGAAATAAATAAATAAATAATCAGACAAACGGAGACTTGAGGGCAAAGAAGGAGCTGAGGGGGGGGAAGCGGAGTCTTTGCATAGTTCTAAATGAACAGAAGGTGGCAGCAGTAGGCAACGCGGATTCTCAGCAGAAATGCAGCACTTGCAAAAACCAGGGACAGGAGGCTTTGAGAAAGGTCAGAAGGTGACTAACTATTTCTTTGTCATAGAGACCGTGGTGTGGAACATCCGTCCTCTCTACTGGGGACAGGATGCAGCGTCTCACATGATCTGCCTGGGCATCCCGTACCCCGTCATGCCCGCCTGGGAGGCGCCCTTGTTGCTGCCCATCTGCAGGCCTATCACATTCTGTCCTTGGCGAAGCTGTTCCTCTGAAAATCCTCTCCGATTCTGCTGGGCTTTCCTGGCAGAGGGAGTGAGATGGAATAATGTCATTCTGACAGTTTTCAAACCCTTCGCAAGATATGTAGTTAGACAGGCTTTGGTGGGGACGGTCACCGGATATAAGAGCAAGCACTATCCTAGGCTACAGTCTGGCCATGAACTGTGGCCCTACACTGGACTATGACCCTACCCTGAGCTATGTTTCTATCCTGAACAATGGTCCCACCTTGAGCTGTGGTTCTACCCTGAGCTATGGCCACACCCTAAGCAATGGACCCACCTGAGTTACGGTTCTACCACAAGCAAGCCCTGCCATGATGCATGAGCTCTTACTCCTTGGAAGTCCAGATGTTTTTCTAGAATTTCCAGCCAAGATCAGTAGCTGCCTCTCTGGGGACTTCACTCTCGGATAACTTTTCTGTCACCCTCTCTCACAGTTACTTCAAACCCTTATGAAAATTAAAACCAGCTCTTCTTACAAAACATGCCCTTAATCCTGTTCCACCCTTCCCTGTAAAGGCTAAGGGTTAAAGTTCCATTTTAGAGCTGAAGGACCTAGAAGTTATAAAGGGGAAATTTCTTACTCTAGACAAGAAGTCAGCAAACTTCAGTAAAGGGCCAGATAGTAACTAATTTTGGCTGTGGGCGCCATAGAGACCATGGAAGGTCATTGGTAAAACTAGGACTGAAACCAGGATTTCAACTGGCCAATATCTGGGTGATTTTTAGACCAAGTTCTTTTTAAAATAACACAGACTTGCACCTTTTTATAACCGTCAAAAAGAAGAAAAGGGGGTTAGGGAAATGAAGAGGCAGTTAACTGGTACAACATTTTCTTTTCTCTTCATCTCCCACTGAATTATTGGGTTGAGTTTCAGCTCCCTTGCTACCCCCAACTCCTGAAAAAAACAACAACAAAACAAATCTCCTTAGGAGAAGGCCCTTTACTGACGTGACTGTATAATTTATTATTCAGACCAGGCCACTTCTGAGAGTGCTATTAATAAATACACCAGGAATTAACCACTGTCTCAGGCAAATAGTACATATTTCCCTTCATTATGTAGATAGATAGATATAGATAGGTAGATAGATAGATATGTAGAGAGAGATAGATGAGAGAGAGAGAGAGAGAGAGAGAGAGAGAGAGAGAGAGATAATAGTTATTAGTTTGATTCAGGGCTACATGGGTCATAATAAAACCAAGTTCAGACATCAAGCCACCTCTGAGAAAAGCAATCTAGTCCTGCTCAATCTCAGAAGGACCAGAACCTGGAAACAATGGTAGGAAAGGCCTGACCATTTCTGCCCTGGGGGAGATGATGGCCTGAACATCAGCATCGGTCTTCCCTTGCTCTGGGGGACTCAGTTGTGGGGCCAGGAGTGCTTGTCCCTAGGGACTTTGTGTTGAACTAGCCTCCGGGAACTACACGGCTTCAGATGCTCCCTTCGTTAAAGTCAACCTGTGCTCCAGCAGGCCCGAGAAAGGATTTTACCTGTGAAACCAGGATGGCTCTCCCCGGTAGCAGCCGTCATCCTTGGTGACTGCAACGCTGCCTAGAGCCATCAGGGTCCTCTGCACAGCTGCCATGTCCTTCCCTGGAAACCAACGAAGAGATTCAAGCCAAGCATGTGTCAGGGCCAAGGAATCTGGAAAGAGGGGGCTGGACCTCCGGGAAGGCAGTTCTGATAAGAGGCTGCAGGCAATCACATTCAGGGGACATGAATAGCAAATACTTCTCAAAGTGGCCTGAAGACAAGCATAGCCCAACCTCTCAGAAAGAAACAAATAAAAGAAACACCGGGCTCATTCTTTTCTATAAGATGCATACCAGAGATGCCAGTTTCTAACCCGTGCAGAGTTGCTGTATGAATCAGACACTCCAAACACTTATCAGCTCAGGTCTAGGTATGTCCCCACTCTGAGCAGAGGCCCTGGCCTGGGTGGGTTCTGCTGGCTGTGGCGCGGAGAAGTCCTGTGGCAGACTGGTGTGGTGGATTACGGAAGAGGATTTTCCTCAGGACGGGAAAGAGAAAAGGAGACTGGAAAGAAACTGGTTGGATGGATTAACTGCACCAAACCCCAGGTGGCGTCTCTCTTTCACTTTATCTGGGTTAAAAGGATCTAAAATCACCCATGTGCATCAAATTGAGTATTCACATGGCTGTTTGGGCTGGAGGCCTGGCAAATGAAGAAAAACAAATCAACACAGAAGCACTCAAGTGACACAGATGAGAGACCCTTTATTTTGTGCTGCTTGAAGGAGTTAATGGAGACAATAAATAAGTGGTAGGCAAGCATGCGTGAGAGAGAGCGAGTGAGAGAGGAAGAGAGAGAGAGAGAGGTCTATGGGAGGGGAAGCACTGTTAGCTGAGATGGCCAGGGACCCTTAACCTACGGAGAAGGCAATTAGACCCTCCAGGTCAGCCTGCTCCTCCCATCTTTTCTCCCTTCCTCCCTTCCTCCCTTCCAGTTGACTAACATGTCCTGGACTGAGAAAGATGCTGCTGTGTGATTAGCCCTGCAATTTAGAACCAGATCCAAGGTCCATACGAGCCAAGTTTGGAATGCAAAAGCTAAAGGCACAGGGTCAGAAAGGAAGGCAGCCTGCAGCCTGCTGGGGAGTGGGGAAAGTTAAAGGACAAAGATTAAAAGGCTCTCTTCAGGCTGAGAGAGCCATCTGTGGGCTCTCCAGCCCAACTGCTGCTGCGCAGTCACTGGGAAATACAGAGTTCTGGGGGAAAGGCAGACGGGAAGTGAGAATGGAGTACAATTCTAATAAAATAAGCAATTAAGGCCTACAGAGGAAGTCCAGTGCAGGATGTCCATTTATTCAAAGATGAGAGAGACAGCAGATCCTTCTCTCCTCCGTCCCATTAACCATGGGCAGTTTCCTGGATCCTGAGGCCCTGTGGGACTGGTTAATGGATACAGGGATAAAATGCTCTTAATGTGGAGTCCCCAAGACTCAAGGGACAGCTGAGATGGTGGAGAATGGAGAATCTGGGCAGCGGAGGGAAGGAAGAGAGCACAAGGAATACTGAGAATTAAGAAAGAGGAAACACAGATGTGGTTATTAGCATGATTTTTCTCTTCTGCAGATAAAAAGCATTTCTGTAATTGTCGCTAAATAGCAGGATATGTGGATATTAAAAAAAAAAAAATAGAACCTCGGTGATGCTGTTCTGAAGGACCACTCTGGGAAGAGAGAGGATCTGTTGTTAAGTAGTGAGTCATTAAAGAGAACCCAGAGAAATGATTAAGCACAGGGAGGCTTAGGAAGATTAGGGTGAACCACACATCTCCACTCTGTACAATGAGCACACTGGGGATGTTTCTGATGGTTGGCATGTCCAGGTTCCTGGAATTTGTGGAGCTTGGCAGCCAGCAACTCAGCCACAGACACTCTGTTGGAGCCATGGGTGCAGAAGCAAGCCCTGTTAACCATAGACCCAGCCTCCTTCATGTAGATGGCTAAAGTATATACTACATGAACCCAGAAAGGATGGAGGGAACTAAGTTGGGGGTAAAAGGAAGATATCTAGAACTATAAAGACCTCCCCACCTCCATCCCAGAGAATGGAAAAGGAAGCAACTACACGATTGGGGCCAAAGAAGCTAGGGAAGGAGGCAGTCGATAGGAACAACATAGAAAGGTTTTCCTTAAGAGAGTTTCCAAGGCAAAAGATTTGATATAAATTATAGGCCAGACACTTTACCATACGTGACATCGACCCCATCGAATTGATGTTATTCCTCCCAATGTATTGATAGAAAAACGAATCCAGGGATATTAACTAACTTGATTCACCCACCAAGTAAACCAGGGCCTGGCTTTAGCTCTGGTGTCTGAAAATAAAGCACACAAACCGTCCACTAAGCCACCTGACACGGGTCCCCATCGCAGGCTGGCTGAGGCACCTGCCTCGGTGACCGGGGATGATCCGAAGATAAGGAAGGCAGTGGCTGGTTCAGTGCCAGGCCAGAGCAAACGCACTGGGAGGAGAAAACTGGCCACAGTTCTTGGACCCCACAAGATCAAAGGCACCAGCCGCGAATGGCGCTAAGTCCTTGAGTGTTTCTGTCTGAAATAATTTCTCCAGGTATCAACTCAAATAAGATTGAAGCAAGAAAAAGCAGTTCAAGTCAGTTATTGTCCAGATTCTAAATAACGCCATGAACAGAAATCTGTGTCTGTAACTAGTTCGTGTCTGGCTTGTTTCTTGTCATGTGTGGTGACGTTTCTGGCAGATGCTCCTGGGAAGAATTCCAGCACTCAGGCTGCACTGCCCTTACCAGCTCCGAAGCCCAGATCAAGGGCTGTGGGTGGAAGGGGCTGTTGGTGGAGGCTGATCCCTGTCACTGGGGGTCAAACGTTTAAATGTCTAAAGGAGCAGCGAGATGAAGCAGTATCTGTGAAGTGAGCCAGGTAGAAAGCAGGGAAAGCTAAACTGCTGTGTCACCACCCAGTGCAACATCGGCCATGAACAAAGCCTGCTTCCGGGCAAGAGCTTCTTGGATGATTTATGGGACGGTGCCGGGGTCTCATTAAAAATATGAATTTTGAGGTCATTCCCTGGGGAGACTGATTCGACAGGCCTGGGGTGGGGCCTAGCAGTTTATATTTTTAATAAATTCCATCAGGCAAGTTTGAGAAACTCGGGTTTCACCTGGTGGCTCCCAATGAGACTGATCATCAGAATTACCTGAAAACCTTAAAAATTCAGATTCTGGGACAATCTCCTGAGGCGATTCCGATGCAGCCAGATTGGATAGGCAAGCAGTGCTCCAGTTCTTTGGTTTTCAATTTCTTAAAAAATCACAATGTCTGGCATTTGGTAAGTACTAAATAATATTTGTTAAGCAATAACTCCTTCCTTCAGAGATATCCTCTACAAAGTCAAATAGTAAAATCAATCATTAGAAGGGCTCTGCTCCAAGCTGTGAGCCAGCTCAGAGGCCTGGGAGCTTGGAATCTCTTTGCTCCCTGAAAGCTACCCCTAGATACTGTGGCAAGACCATTTGAAAACCACTGCTCAAGGCTATTCTCCCAAGTTGGGGGGTGGGGGGAAGAAGAATAGTACCAACTAAGTGCTGGGAATTTTCTAGATGCTCAAGAGCAGAAATGATACTGACTCCTAATGGTGATCTAAAAATGAGACCTCTGCTCTGGCCAGTGTGGCTCAATGGATAGAGCACTGGCCCGAATACCAAAAGGGTCCCAGGTTCATTTCCCAGCCTTGGTCTCTCACATCGATATTTCTCTTTCTTCCTCTCTCTTTCTCTCTCTCCACCCCCCTCCCTCTCACTCTCTCTTTAAAAAAAAAAAATCATTGGGAAAAAATATTCTCAGGTGAGAATTAACACAAATAAAACATAAAAAGAAGAATGAGACCTTGGACAAAGAAGGGTAGAGACACATGAAAGCGGAGTGGCCAAGTGTATACTAACAGCTGGGAGTTTTAATCAGGCTGCCTCTAGCCCCCTATCACAGGGGAAGCTAATTAGAACTTAAAGTTGTGAAAAAAGATGGCGGCCCAGTAGCTTCCCTGTCTCACCAACAAAACTTTTCAGAGAGTCTCAGATATTGACTGCCACTTCTACTTGACAAGAGAGTGTTCCCTGTTTACTGCATTATCACAAAACAGTGTTTCTCTGAGTGTGGTCTTTCTCCCACTCCAAACTACCAAATGGTAATCTCTGGGGAGCAGGGCCAAGGTTCTGCATTGTAAGGCCCCCCTGGCCCAACCTCAGGGATTCTTAATGCCCATAAAGTTCAAGGTCCATTACCCTAAAGATACTAGAACAAAGATTTTGTTTTTGTTTTTTTTTGTTTGTTTGTTTTTATTACTTTCATGATAGCTTATGCATGTCTCAGAAAAAAAAAATATTATAAAGAGAACAGTAAAAAGGAAAAAAAAAAAAAAAAGGCCAGAGAAACGTCTCATTGGTGGAGAAAGTTGAGTTGGACATTCTACTTTCAATACTGAAACCCAGTCTTAAGGTCAAAATTCTGCTCCAAAGCTTCTTCCACATTACATCGGTTTTGACTCATCCTTTGCTACTCCTGGATTACTAACTTTTTTCAGCTTTCTGGGACTTAGAGAGAAAGCAATCAGTGGAAGGAGTCATTTCTTATTTCCCTGAGTAGTAACTTAGGCATAGGCCCCAATTCTCCTTTCAAGGTGGAGGAAAGCTTGCTATAGTCAATGGAGAAACGTCCGAGGGGAGCAGGGCTTGCACTGTGAATTCAATTAATTTTTGTTGCTTGTCTCCCTGGAGAAACTCTCTAGGGCAGTGGTTCCCAGAGCAGCAGAAGCAGTGTCAGCTATGAATTGGTAAGAAACGCAAATGCCTAGGCCCTACCCCACACATAATAGCTCAGAAACTCTGGGGCTGGGCCCAGCAATGTGTTTTAACAGGGTGGTTCTGATGCACGCTGGAGTTTGAGAGCCCCCGCCAGAGGAAACACCAGCCAAACACAATTGGGAGCAGCACTTGTAAGAAATGCTATGAAGGCTGTTCGGATCGAAAAGGAGGCTTCAAGCAGGAGGCATCTGTGATGTCTCGAGTCACTGCAGGCACCTCACAATATCCCAAAATATCTCTCAAATTGGGTGAAATGTCTCTTTGCTCTGCTGTTGAGGAATGACACATGCAGTGACACCTCCTCAGAGAATATATTTGGACTTTCCAGGCACTCCACCTCCGGATGTAAAGCCCACCTCCCCGCTAACTGCCAGCCAGCCGGGAGGGGGAACAGGGAGGCAGGGCAAACCCATGTGTCTGGTTCATCGTCAGTAAAATCACTGCGAAGAGTAATCAGATTTGATTGATCTTTGAGTCTTTGCCTGCTCTGACATTCTAAAATTCTACATGTGTAATGTTCACCACATAGTTATGCAAAGGTTAGTCGTCAAGGGACTTAGAGTAGGGGAAAGAAGCCAGCATTGTGCTAGGCATTTTACACATTCAATCCTTACAAGAACCCTCTGAGGAAGGCGCTAGACCTGTTTATAGAGAAGGGAACTGAGGCTCTGAGAAGCTAAGCAGTTCAAACAAGGTCACACAACTAGGATGTAGTTAAAGGGTTTCAACCCATCTACGTGGCTCCCAAGTTCATGCTCTTCTCACTGTGCTGAGATCTTCTGGGTCTGAAATTGGGGAAAGACATCAAGAGGATAATGACCAGGTCCTAGCTGGTTTGGCTCAGTGGATAGAGCATCGGCCTTTGGACTGAAGGGTCCCAGGTTTGATTCTGGTCAAGGGCACATCCCCGGGTTGCAGGCTCAATCCCCATTAGGGGGCGTGCAGGAGGCAGCCAATCAATGATCCTCTCTCATCATTGATGTTTCTATCTCTCTCTCCCTCTCCCTTCCTCTTTGAAATCAATAAAAATATTTTTTTTTAAAAAAGGAGGGTAATGGCCAGAAGGTGGGAAAAAGTCAGTAAGGTGACCTGCAAAGCCCACCCCTCCCTACTGAGGAATGGCAGACAAATGAGGGCAAAGGTCATCCAGGTAACCCTATCAGCTTCGGTGTGAAGCCGTTAATGGAATCCATTTGTTACAAGATAAAATTTGTGCCGTTCCAGCCTTGCTCCTGTGCTCTCATTTTGTATTAGTCTTAAAAAAAAAAAAAAGGCCAGGCCAATCACAGTAGTAATTTTTACATTTATTATGCGCTATTATTGCCAGGCACTATGCTAAGCACTGCTCACGCATTATCTCACTTACTCCCCATGTCAACCCTGTGAAGTAGATATGATTATTCCCATTTACAGCTGAGGAAATCGAAGCTTAGAAAAGTTAATTGATACAGGATGGAGCAGAGCTTTTAACCACAGTCTAATTTCTGACTCACTGGACTAACTTCCAGGATAAGTGTTCTTTGGGTCTGTCTGACCAGCATACTCACTAACTCTCACATGTTCTCTCTCTTTTACACATACGCACACTTTTCTTCCTCATCCCTTTCTCTCCTTCCCCCTTTCCCTCTGAAGATGCTGAAATCTAACCTCCAGTTCGCTCTCCTCTGAGTCACAGACAGCTGAGTCAGCCCCATCCCTGCCCTACCCCTGCCCTTTCCAGTGGCCCCCCCTGAAAGTCACCAACCAGGCACTCAGCTTCTCTCGTTGAAGAGAGACTTGCCCAGTCCCCTCCCATGCTCTAAGTGCCCTTACTCCTTCGGCATCACCAGCTCCCTCCCAGGGAACTTTACTAGTTTTGTCTCTAACATCCCTGTGAATGGGTTGTTTTCTGGACCATTCAGCCCTGGGTTCCTTTTTGAAGTCCAGAACCTGGTGCCCCCATTCCATTTCAAACATTTCACGTTGTATCTAAAAGGGTTTTCAGGATAGTGGGTACATCTGGAGCCTCTGCCTGACTAGATAACTGAAGCCTAAATAGAAGGCATTTGGCAAGCCTGGGCTCCAGGCTCTATGTGTCTGCAACATAATAGCAGCACAGAGTCACCGGGCAGCTATGGGCAGGATGAGCCCTCCTTGGAGAGATGCCAGGCAGAGGGGAAGGGGAGCTGAGAGGTGTGGAGCATAACATGCATTCAGAGGAGGAAGAGAAGTACTCAGGCAAGGAAGGATGTACCTGCAAGAGTCAGGGCCACGTGGGCAGAATCAGGAGTGAATGTGAGTAAACTGAAAACCTCAGTCAGGGTGTAGAATAGCAGGGGGAATGTGGCACTAAGCTAAGCAAATGGCTAGTCCAATAGCTCTGTATACAAACACGTACACACTCATGCACACATAGACACACTAACCGCGCCTCACAGCATCCCTCTAATGCCTGCATACTCATCCCCAAACTCAAGAATGACAACCAGCTCTTACAGAAAGGACCCAGCCTCGATTGCTCAGTCCATGTGCCATACTGTGGGCTCACTACTGGGTTTTCTAGGGCCACTGCCCCTCCCCCTTTCTCTGCTCAAAGCAATCTACCTTCCCACCTCTTACTCGGTTGCATAGAAACCATCTCTGGCCTAAGCTTCAGACAGTGATCCTAGGGGATGTCAAGTACCTCCTCTAAGGTTTAGAATGAGTCTCCCTGAAATTCAGTTCTCAGTTACCCCTCCATGGCGAGGGCCACCACACCCTGGGGATGCTAGAGGCCCTCTGGACACTCCTACACACTGCTTTCCTATAGCCAGCTATCCCTACCTACTGCATGGCCTTACCTGCAGTAGGCCAGCCACAGTACCTCAGGAGTGGGTTTCCTCCCTTAATTCCTTTAAAGCCCCATCCTTCTTCTGCCTGGGGTTGAGACCCCTCCATGTCTGCCTTGTTTGCTTTTTCTAGGAGCATTAACCTGTCCTGGACTCCACCTGTCCACTACCCTATCTCATGCTTCTCAACCTCCCTCTTCCCTAAGAGGTATCTAACACACAGGGCTGGGGAGGTGGTATAGACCAACACCTGCTCTCCCTCCCCCATCACTGTCAGCACCTCCTGAGTGTAAAAGTTCATCTGCATAGTCTTGGGAAAAGGGGGAAAGGTGAGCAAAGCAGCCTCAGTAATGGAAAGTCAGAAAAGCACCCTAGGGAGACACACCTCTCATACACCTCCCAGGTTCTTCATCCTCCTACACTTCCTGTACTTGGGGGAAGGTCATGGGGGCCCCTTCCCTTTACACAAACCCCCTAGTTTGTGCAGGGGCTCTAGCCTTTCATCCCACACAGCTCTGACTCATCCTCCTCCTTTTCAGCCTCATTCATCATCATATGACTCAATAGCTCACTCATAGTCTAAGTGAAGGCAACAGCCTACTGGCCGAAGCGTGGCATGGCAGACTAGTTAAGGCCTTATTCTTTGGCATCGGAAAGATTGAGTTTGAGTCCTGGGCTATGCTAATTACCAGCCAGCCAAATGATGAACACATGCAATCATGGGCAAGCTCCAGTTTTGTCATTTATGAAATGGGCAAATTAATAACTTTAACTTCATAGAACTGTATGAGAATTGATTGGCAGTATGTAGTAAAGCCCTTGAACCTTGCCTAGTGCATAGGAAAATATCAATAAGCAGTAGCTATCTTCATTAGCTGGGGAAACTCATCACAGTTTTGATCTAAAAAGAAAGTATCAACTGTGTGTGGCATTCCACAGTGATTTGGAGGCATGTGCCCATGAAGTCAATGGCCTAGCCTGAATGTCTGGATACCCAATTTTCCAAGTAATGGCAAACACAAGGAATCTTATGACAGGCATCTTAGGATTTTAACGACTCGTCTGTGAGTGAAACAGGAAATGCCAGCTCTCTGCCTAACATAGAGTAGGCTGTGAGGATTAAGGAGGTAACAGTTTCTTTATAAGTTGTTTAGTAGCATAGTGTTCTGCTAGAAATATATTTCAACCATCATCTGACTGTCCCTTAAAATCTCATTGTCTATTGATCACAGGAAAGTTACCCCATTCTCACTGCCAGCAGAACCATTTGGGTAGATGCCCCGAGCATCCTACTGGTTGGGTCACTGATGACAACCAGTGACAATGAGCAGGACAGAGCACAGACAACCTGGAAACCCTGCTGGGACTGGTCTGCGGCTTCCTGTGCCCAGGCAGGTCTCGTGTGAACAGTTGCATGAATGGGCGCCTACATTTGGTCTCATTTCACCCCATTTCCCCCAATAATGGTAGATTGTTAAATATGTCCTGAAATGTGATATGATTTTTATGCCTCTTAAGGTTTCTTAATCAAGTCAATTTGCGAATGTGAAAGAAGAAACCATTTATCAGACTCTCTGAGAGAATACATATCTGGAAGGTATAGTCACCAAGCTCCTAGTTTAATAAACGGTTGAGGTGTTATTTATTTCTGAGACTGAATGACAAATTGTACCAGGTGGCTTTATCTATGAGTCCCACTGCTGGTGAATCAGAAACACACACACACACACACACACACACACACGCACACACACTCCCCACTCTCTCCCAGTAGCTTTTTGTTCAGAAAGAGTAAGATGTGGGAGGGATAGCAGGAATGAACGGCTCCCATATAACGATTTTTAGCTTCCTCTCTGTTTACTCCTTAGTGTTCTGAGGTCCCTGCTGTGAAATGGGGTGTGCATTTCCTTCGAGGAGGGTACCCCTTTCAATGGAACATCATAAAGGGGAGGCTAACAACACCCGTGGGTGACAGCTGGTAACACACCCCCTCATCACACACACAAACACACACACAAACACACACACAGGCGCAGGGAAGAACACTGTGAGCAGATTTCACAAAGAGATGGGCCAGGGGAGGGGAGGGGAGAAGAGCCCCAGAGGCACAGGGCTGTTTACCTTCCCATAAGTCCACTGTTTGGAAAATGTCAGTGGTCCTGACGCCGTAGGTCTCTGCAGCTTTCAGGAACTGGGAGATCTGCTCCATCTGCTTAAAAGCCATCTTGGACCCTGAGATCTTGGCAATGGGTTCTTGCCCAGGTGGGTATAAGCTGTTTATCAGCTTGCACAGGACCTGAAGGGGAAAAGGCAGGGACACCACCAATTTTCCCTTCAATATTTACCCACCACTAATGCAGAGTGAACCCTGGCCCCCACCGGACACAGCTGAGAGGTTTGACATAGGCAAGTCTTGGGCCCCCGGCAGGCGTGGGCTCTAGGCTGGGTGGCCAGGCTCCCATACCAAACCCCAAAGACCCAGGCAGCCCCATCCCAAGGCTGCTGTTGACTTCAGTGAGTCCAGTAGCCCGGGAATCCCCTTCCATCCTTGCTCCTCCCTTCCTTTTTCCGGGTGAGGGCAAGAATATTTACAGATAGGAAATGATGTGCAGGGACGAGGCCATGATTTCAATGCAGGGATGAGCTGGTGGTGGCGCCCAGGGTGGTCAAATGATAGCGTCTAAGATTATTTCTGCTATCAAAAGGCAGATCCGAATCAGCCTTCAGTAACTCATCCCATATATGCTAATGGTGTATACACCAGCCGAACAGGGTACCCTCCTCCCAGATACCTATCACCCAAATGCTGGGCAACCCAACAGAAGCGTGGAATAACAGTTATGTAACGACAGTCAATCACACCCGGAAGGAAAAAGATGGGCTTGTTTGAATCAGCAGAGCCTGCGGTCCCCGATTTCCCAAACACAGGAGCATCTGGACAGAAAAGCGGTTATCAAATAAGCATTCCCTTCAGTTCCCTGAGAGCCCCTCCATGCACCAGACAGACAGGGAGCACCCCGGGGGGCATGGCTCTGGAAAGAAGGTGGTTAGCCTCCCCCCTCCTTTGTTTTACTCTGTAACCAACCCATTCCCCTGGGGAATGGGGTGGCCCCAGATGAGCTGATGCACCAAAAAGGCTGGAGCGATCTCAAGGAAATAACTTATCTCTGTTCTCACCGGAAGAGCAAAAGGGCTTGGGATTTGCCAACAGCTCAGAAGGCAGCTGCTGTGTTGGATGGGTGGAGAACCCCCTGAGCTAGCTAGGGAATGGGGGGGGGGGGTGGAGGGGGGTGCGGGAGCCCACATCTTCCAACCCCTAGTAAGTCAAGGCATTTCCATTCCCTCCCAGGGGACCCCAAGCGGACAGCAGCTGCTCCCCCCGCAGCCTCACCTGAAAAGAGAAGGCCCCGGAGGCTCCCCTGCCCACCGACCGACCCCGCCGTCCTTACCGTCCCGTCCATCAACCACTGCTGAAAATGGGCCCTGCCGGGGGGCGGGTGCTCGATGTCCTCGGCGCACTGCAGGATGATCCAGTCCACCAGCTTGTTCTCCAGGTCCGCGTCGTACTTCTGCTCGATCTTCTCCTGCACCTCTCGGCTTAAGCCGTAGCTCGGGCCCCGGTTAGCCATCGCTGCAAAGAAAGGACGCGCGCGGCATCCACACAATAGCGCGGGGCTGGAGGTGGCCCGGCCGCCTGGCCCCGCGGCAGCAAAGCGGGTAGAAAACCGGGCGTGGTTTAAATCAAGGAGCCAATGGAGCCACAGGGATTTCACCTACAAACAAGAAAGAAAAGCGCAGCCACGCGCCAGTGACTCTAGAATAAAGCCCCTGCGGGTCCGGGGGGGGGGGGGGGGGAGGGGGGCGCTGGAACCCGCCTCTCGGTCCCGCCTATCAACCGGATGAGATGATGAACAAGGACTCACATTCACAGGCAGCAAGCGAGGCTGGGTGGTCGTTTCTCACTCCTTCAAGTAGCCCTTGGCAAGGCGGGGACCCTGAGATGGGACGGAGCAGGTGATTAACAGGCCGAGAGGAAGGCCGCCTGGACGGCCAGCTGCCTGTGCTGCATGGCTTTTGCGAGAATGGTGCACTGATTCGCTTTTCTCCAGGCTGGGGGAGGTCACACCAGGGCCGTTGCTAAGAGCCCTCCAAAAAAACCAGCCCTCTCCGGTTGTCAGTCAAGCCCGCCGCCTCCCTCCCGCTGAGAGCTTCTTTCTCAGCTGCAGGATGCTTGCCCCTCCTCTGGGGGACGCGGCCCCTTGGATCCCAGGCCCGCGCACAGCTGCACAGGGGATGGGGCCTGGGAGAGGGTCCATGCCGCCAGCTGTCCATCTGTCAGGGGTTGCCAAGCCCCTCCCCCCCTGCCCGAGGGAACAGTTGTCTGGCAGGACAGGCCAGGAGGGGCTGAGAGCTACAGCCATTAACTTCCTCTGCTGCCAGCCAGATTTCATCCGGAAACTTCCATCCTGGTGGGAAACTGTTGTGCCTCAGTTTGACTTATCCAAGGATTGCAGCTGTTTAATGCTGTTTTTACTAGAAAGACACCGAGAGCATGTTTTATAAATTAAAAAGAGCTCAATATGCTAAGAACTCTTGGAATAAAAGATTTGGACAGGGTGCAAAGATTTTATTTTAATTAAGGAACCGTAGAGGACAACTAATATATTATCAGTGGTAACTATGTTTGCAAACAAGACTTCAGAAGAAATCATCAGACTTAGGTTGACCTGAAATTTTTATAACTTTTGAAGGATTTGGCAGTTTATCTTCTGGGAGTAAAGATTGAGTCTTACTGGTTTTGTCTAAGTCTCTGGGTACTTATCGTGAGAGAAACAGCCAAAAAAATTGTTCTCTGGTTCATTCAACAAATAGTTTTTGAGCACTTAACTGTCAGCCTGTGTCACGTACTGTGCTTGAGAGGAATAAAGTACAATTCTTGCCTCAGGAACAATTGATCAATTGACTCAGGCACATTAGATAAAGCAATTCTAGTACATGGGATGGTGATCTTTGTTTCTGTGGGAAATTGATTAGAAGCTATGGAGGAAATGACTCCTCAAATAATACATGTATTGCAAAAAAATCTACTGCTGGCTGGAGCCTGGACTAGTGAAAATTTAATTACTTAGTACATATGTGGTGGGTGTGCCTGAGAAAAGACTTAGTGGTCAGTAGTTGAAGGCCTAGGTGACAGAATTCTGAAAAACTAAGGGTTGTGGGAGATTCAGGAGTTTTGAGGAGAGCAGCCAGTTTAGAAAACAGCATGAGAAGGGCTGACTGACTAATGAAGGTCTTGATGCTGCGTGGAATCCTCAGTTGAAGAAGCTCTACAGACAACAGAATTCTCTCCAGAGACTTGGAGCTTAGGGAAAGGGCGGGAAAACTGTCAGCAGAATTTTGAACGTCACAGAGTTGTACCATGGGTGGCAGCAATAAGGGCAATTCCAACCTCAGACTAAGGAAAGGGAGGCCCAGGGAGAAGGTATGTCACTTTCTCTGTGGCTGGAATTACTTTAAGGAAGACAGTGGTTTGTTAATAAAGATAGAAACAATTCTGAAAGAGGTACATTTGCCCCCGTTTTATATTTTTTCAGGCGATGCTTTGCAGACCTTTTGTACCTGAAGATTTCTTCCCATTATAACAAAACTAGAGGCCTGGTGCATGAAATTCGTGTAGGGAGGGGGTGTCCCTCAGCCCAGCCTGTACCCTCTCCAATCTGGGACCCCTCAAGGGATGTTTGACTGCTCAATATGCTAATAACTCTTGGAATAAAAGATCGGGCCTAAACGGGCAGTCTGACATCCCTCTCACAATCCAGGACTGCTGGCTCCCAACTGCTCGCCTGCCTGCCTTCCTGATTGCCCCTAACCGCTTCTGCCTGCCAGCCTGATCACCCCCTAACCACTCCCCTGCCAGCCTAATTGATGCCTAACTGCTCCCCTGCCAGCCTGTTTGACCCTAACTGCCCTCCCCTGCAGGCCTGGTCCCCCCCAACTGCTCTCCCCTGCAGGCCTGGGTCCCCCCCAACTGCCCTTCCCTGCAGGCCCGTTCGCCCCCAACTTCCCTCCTCTGCCGGCCTGGTCATCCCTAACTGCCCTCCCCTGCAGGCTCGATCGTCCCCAACTGCCTTCCCTTGCAGGCCTGGTCCCTCCCAACTGCCCTCCCCTGTTGGCCATCTTGTGGTGGCCATCTTGTGTCCACATGGGGGCAGGATCGTTGATCACATAGGGCAGCCATCTTGTGTGTTGGAGTGATGGTCAATATGCATATTACTCTTTTATTAGATAGGATAGAGGCCTGGTGCACAGGTGGGGGCCAGCTGGTTTGCCCTGAAGGGTGTCCCAGATCAGGGTGGGGTTCCCTTGGGGCATGGGGTGGCCTGGGCGAGGGGCCTGTGGTGGTTTTTAGGCTGGCCACGCCCCCCAGCAACCCAAGTGGAGGCCCTGGTATCTGAGATTTATTTATCTTCTACAATTAAAACTTTGTAGCCTGGAGCAGAGGCAAGCCTCCTGCTTGATCCATGGCCACAGCCATTTTTGTTGGGATTTATTTATCTTCTATAATTGAAACTTTGTAGCCTTGAGTGGAGGCCTGGACCCACCAGGGTGTGCGGAAAGCTTGGCTTCCTTCATTGCCAGGGGCAACTCAAGCCTCCTGCTCTCTCCAGCTCCATGGCTGCCACCATTTTTGTTGGGATTTATTTATCTTCTATAATTGAAACTTTGTAGCTTTGAGTGGAGGCCTGGGCCCGCCAGGGTGTGCAGAAAGCTTGGCTTCCTCCATTGCCAGGGAAACCCAAGCCTCCTGCTTGCTCCGTGGCTGTAGCCATCTTGGTTGGGGTTAATTTGCATACTCGCTCCTGATTGGCTGGTGGGCATGGCTTGTGGGTGTAGCAGAGTGATGGTTAATTTGCATATTACTCTTTTATTAGATGGGATAACTGGGTGCTTTAAGTGAATGCTTGAGCTCAAGGTTCTGGAGAGGATACGGTGCCAGCAAGGTATAGGTTAGATGTGTCCAAAAATCCACAGGAAGTTATTAAAGAAAGAAGCTTGATTCCCTGGAAAAGTGACAGTGGAAATTGGCTCAACCCTGTATTTACTGAGTGCCTACTAGTATAGTTAATTTTTCAACATAGTTTTTAAGGGCCCATGTATTGAGATTTTAAAAAATGAATGAGACATGGCAACATGGTGTAGTAGCCAAGCTAAACTTGTAAACAATATGTGCCAGCCAGGTATCATGCTAAAACTGTACACAAGATACAAAGGTACAATTTTACCTAGAGGAAAGGGGTAGGGGATTATGGAAAAGGTTTATAAGTGAGATGACTTTAAGTCTTAAAAGATGAGTATGTGTTTGCCTGATGAATGGGGCTAGGTATTTGCCAGGTGGATGGGTGAAGGCAAGGGTATAGGAAATGTTAGTGGCAAAAGCAGCTTAATTAAGAAGGTGAAAATGTTCTAATATCCACAAAGCAAAGGGTTAAAGGGAAGAGACACACAGTAAGAAAAATTAGTCTGGAATGTCAGGCAGGCTCCAGATCATGAAATAGTGTGGTTACAAATGCCCATGGTTAAATTTCCAGGAATTTTGAGGGGCAATATTTAAATTCAGCCACTATAAACAATTAAATTATATAAACTTACACTTAAATAATAAATTATATTACAAACCAAAGTCAAATACTCAAAACAGATCACTAATTTATTTTGCTATGTTTTAATATTGCCTGTGTTTTTGAGGATATTTATATTTATTGTCTCTATATAGTTGTCCATGAAAGAATGTCCAGCCTAAGAAAAAGTCTTATAAGAGTTTAGTTGAGCCAAACTGACGACAATGACCAGGAAGCAAAATCTCAACAGACTGAGAAAACGCTCTGGAGAATGGCAGTTTTGCAGCTTATTTTATACACTAGTGGATGGATTCATGCACATTGAAAGAAAATTAATTAGAATATTTTAATATCACTATTCGCCCTTTCTCTATAATAGAAGTGTCAACTAAATTCACAATCGACAATGACAGATTGAAACACACGCATGCGATTGGTGCCAGCGAGAGCTTTATATGTATCATGCATGCACAAGTCAACTTAGCCTTTTACACACACACACACACCTACACACACACATACACACACACACACACATATGAGGAGCCCAGCACGTGATATCGTGCGGCGCCACCCACCCACCCACCTGCAGCCCTGCCTTGACACCCAAACCTGTCAATGCAGAGCTCCAGTGTGCCTGGCCCAGCCTCCAAACCCTCTGGCCTTCTCTGGTCACTTCAAGCCCCAACCTCAGTCCCTCCAGTCGCCTGGGGATGGTCCCACCTTCTCTGGGCGCCTCCGCACTTCCTTCCTATCTCCGCAGCAACACGGCAGCCCCGTTGTGGTGCCGGAGGAGAGCGTGGAAGCCTCCTGCCTGCTGCACTGTGCTCCTGCCCCTGGCAGGTGGGCCACAGGGTACTCAGGGTGCGAGTGGTGGGTGGCAAAGGACTGCTGAGGGGGGCGCTATGGGCTCTCACCCCTGCCCTCCCCAGCATGGGATGGTCCAGCCTCCTCCGGGTGCCTCCCCGCTTCTGCCCTGTCTCCAGAGCAATGCCCCAGCTAATATGCTAATGACTTGGTTGTTACCTGTTACAGCATCCTGCTCATTAGCATATTAGCTCTTTATTAGTATAGACTAGAGGCCCAGCGCACAAAATTCGTGCACGGGGGTGTGTGTCCCTTAGCCCAGCATGCACCCTCTCCAATCTGGGACCCCTCGAGGGATGTCTGACTGCCCGTTTAGGCCCGATGTCTGATCGGGCCTAAACGGGCAGTCAGACATCCCTCTCACAATCCAGGACTGCTGGCTCCCAACTGCTCACCTGCCTGCCTTCCTGATTGCCCCTAACCGCTTCTGCCTGCCAGCCTGATCACCCCCTAACCACTCCCCTGCCAGCCTGATTGATGCCTAACTGCTCCCCTGCCAGCCCGATTGCCCCTAACTGCCCTCCCCTGCCAGCCTGGTCACCCCTAACTGCCCTCCCCTGCTGGCCTGGTCCCCCCCAACTGTCCTCCCCTGCAGGCCTGGTCACCCCTAACTGACCTCCCCTGCCAGCCTCATTGCCCCTAACTGCTCTCCCATGCTGGTCTGGTCCCCCCCAACTGTCCTCCCCTGCAGGCCTGGTCCCCCTCAACTGCCCTCCCCTGCAGGCCCGGTCGCCCCCAACTGCCCTCCTCTGCCGGTCTGGTCACCCTAACTGCCCTCCCCTGCAGGCTTCATTGCCCCCAACTGCCCTCCCTTGCAGGTCTGGTCCCTCCCAACTGCCCGCCCCTTCTGGCCATCTTGTGGTGGCCATCTTGTGTCCACATGGGGGCAGGATCTTTGACCACATGGGGGCAGCCATTTTGTGTGTTGGAGGGACAGTCAATTTGCATATTACTCTTTTATTAGATAGGATAGAGGCCTGGTGCACCGGTGGGGGTTGGCTGGTTTGCCCTGAAGGGTGTCCCGGATCAGGGTGGGGGTTCCCTTTGGGAGTGGGGCAGCCTGGGCGAGGGGCCTATGGTGGTGTGCAGGCCTGCCATGCCTCCGGCGACCCAAGCATAGGCCAGGGCCGGCTGGAAGCAGGTATCTGGGATTTATTTATCTTCTATAATTGAAACTTTGTAGCCTTGAGTGGAGGCCAGGGCTGGCTGGAAGCTTGGCTTCCTCCATCCAACCTAAGCCTCCTGCTTGCTCCAGCTCCATGGCCGCCACCATCTTAGTTGGGTTAATTTGCATACTCGCTCTGATTGGCTGGTGGGCATAGCAAAGTGATGGTCAATTTGCATGTTTCTCTTTTATTAGATAGGATAATATACTTGCTTATTTAGACCCGCTTTCTGATTTAGCTAAACTTTTTCCAGCCCAGTGAAGCACCCCAACTTCTTTTTCAGGTAATTGTCAGCAACACAGCAGTAAATATCAACACAAAGCAGATTATTATTGTAGGGCACACAGGGAGAACAAAGGGTAAAATATTTAACTGCAGCAGTGTTTGACTATATTCTGCGCAGTGAGAAAACCTGAAGTCATTTTCAAAGTCCACCATTTCTTACTTCTTTTCAGCGGGTCAAGTTTCTAAGCTTCCTAAATCTCTGTTTTCTGGCTAATGAGAAGAAAATAAGATTCCACTGAGTCTCTTATCTATCTACTCCAGGACTTCTGTGAGGATCAAATGAGATGAGGCATGGGAAAATGCTTCTCAGACATTTGGTTAGTGTAAAATGTTTCCACCTGGCTATACAGCAAGTAGTGTTCCTGGGCTGAAGAAACTGCAAGGAGACTAGTCGCTAGGGAGAGGAAGCTGGGCATTGCTACATGATGTCATTACCTGGACGGACACTTAGCATATTAGCCTTTTATATGTATAGATTGCCAGTATGCATCATATGTACTGGCTGTCGGTCAGATGGTCACATGGACGTATGGTCGGTCACTTAGTCTTTTATATGTATAGATTAGCATCCAGGGAGGAACCAGGGAGGGTTATATGAAATCCATGGAGGTAGATGAGGAAGGTGGGAGAAAGCAAAGTGGGGAAATCTGGGTCTGGAAATGAATAGTCCTCTGCTATTTCAAAGGTATGTTATCTTTGATGCACAAAGACAATAGACAATTTCAAAGGTAAATATTGACCTTTATCAAAGAAGCTACAGGCCCAGGTAGCCCTCATGACCCACTTTTAGTTAGGAATTGTTATGTTCAGACAACCCTGTCTCTGAGTTTGTAAGACCCACCATGCAGGCCTCCCCTGAGCTTATCACATTTAATATGTGGCCCATTTTTCATCTAGATAGTGTATATTCTACATAACAATGTGCTACTGGCCACTTCTTCCCAGCTTCCTCATATTCAGTGACGTCACAGTGGTAGCATGAAAGCAGCCAAGAGTATTTATGCCACAGATGTTGGTAAACTCTACGAATCAAGGTGCTCCCCACCTCGAATGCCCTGGAAATTTAAACTTACGTATCATGCAAAAGAAGTGCGTGCGTGTGTGTGTGTGTGTGTGTGTGTGTGTGTGTGTGTGTGTTTTCATAGGGAAAGAGAACCATCAGTTCTGATTTGGATGAAAGAAAGAGAGAGGGTCAGATGACTAAGAAGTTTGACCTGTATACAGGGATAATGGTGGTGCCATTTATTGTAAGTGGACTCATAGGTAGGGAGGCATCTAAAGCGGGAGGATAATAGGGTGTGTACTCACTGCATTTGGGAGGTACATGGTTCATCCCAGTTCATTAGGCAGTGGTTTTATGTATTTGGAGCTCAGGAGAAAAGCCTGGAATGGAGGAATGTACTTGAATCATCTGTATGCAGGTAGCACTTAAAACTCAGAGCATGGGTATGGTGGTTCAAGGTACATAAGTAAGTACCAAGGTCAGAATGAAAAGGGCATATTAACATTACAAGGTGGGTAAGGAGGAGAGTCAGCAAAATGGGTTGATGTAGCATGGCCAGAGACACCTGGGGATAAACAATGGCAATGCCTCTGATCTCAATGGTCCTTTGTGAGAGGGAGGCTGGCATATAAACTGAGCATCTCAAAGGAGTAAGTTCTATCAAAGGGCATGAGGAGGGTGCTTGCTTTTCATGAGAGAGCACAGAGGACCCAGCGGGAGAGAGAGATGAGGAGCTCCTTTGATCTGTCAGCAAAACCCTGGAAGCCCAAGACAAGAGAGAGCCCAAATGGGAAAGAATCATTTCCTCTGAAGATTCATTTGGTTTAAAAAAACTTGCCTGCCTTTTTCAAGGTATATTCTCTAAACAGCAAAACATCACATTTTCCCCTTGAACCAAGTTAGGCATATATGAGTATGTTCTAAACTAAACAACTTACTTTAGATTTGTATGTAGAGGGGATCTTAAAATGTATACAATTCTACCCATCTTCCTCCAGAAAATAAGTTCTTTTGTAAATCGTCCCAAATTTAATGAATATGTGACATATTCCTTTTGGGCGCTGCCCTGGAAATGGCTATGTGGTGGGTAATGTTCTCCTTGCTTTCTATCTCCTTTATAAAACTCAGCCCTGCCCAACGCCCTTTTCCTCCTCTTCTCTGCACAGGCCTTTCTATTGGTTCCTCAGAGGACAGCACACTGTTTAGATTTGGCTGGAAGTGCCTCTGAGCTCAGCAGATGCAGCAGAAGCAAGTACAGTGTATCCTGTGGCCTCACTGAGCCTTCCTTCCCATTGAACATGCTGAGGTTGTTTAGAGGGGTCACATCACTTTTTGAATAACTCAGGAGATCAATAGCATAAGGCACTCAGGGCTGCTGGTTGTTGGAGCATTTTCCATGTCACTGAATATATGGCATGGAGTGGTTTTAGGTGGGGGAGGGGGGAAAGAGCTTTGGGAAAAATCAAAAAGGAACACTGAAGAAATTAATAATTTACTAGAATACACTAAATCCCACTGATTCAAACTCCTATTGAATTTTTGATGTTACCCTCTGCAAAGCTAGATTAAATTTTAAAATTGTTTCTATCTTTAGATAATAAAGGTTTTCCCCTCCCCCTTTCTTTAACCATTGAACATTTGAAAGGATACCACACCACACATGCTCCAGATCACCACAGGAAGTTAGTAAAGGATAACTACTACTTTGCCTTCACTTTTCTTTCTACTACTTTGCCTCTATTTTTCTTCCTAAATGCCCCATTGATTGCATTCATCCATTTCTCACAGGACTGTGCTCTGTGCATACTAAAAGAGAAAAGGTAATGACCCCTATGTTTCATTCTATTTGTGCTGCACTTAATTCCTCCACTTTATCATCTAGGTTTATATTGTCATTTTACAGATGAGGAAACCTCAGGTAGGGTAAGTATATTGTATCACAGGGCTAGTAAATGGTGGACCAAGATTTAAGTCCACTCTATAAGTCTGTCAGTAACCATTATACATACTATTCTTCCTCTACAGGTGTACTATGAATCTATAATCATATTTATTAATTTTATTGTTATGTTTAACTCTAGAAAACTCCCATGGGCCGGGCCCTTTCCTCCTCATCTTTGTAATCCTCGTGCCTGGCAGTGACTGGAATAGCTCTCCTGCCATCCACTATCAACTCCTTCTAGCACCAGGGACTGTGGCACACACAATTCTCATATTTATTTGTGATTTTTGTTTGGTATAAAAGATAACTCAGACTGCAGTTTTATTGCCTTGTAGGACATTAACCTGCTTCGTATGTGTCAGGATTCCCGAAGACCACTTCTAGGTTTGTTAGGACTCGGCATACATCTGTACTCACAGCTACAATTTATGAGAGCGAAAGGATACAAAGCAAAAGCCGCAAAGGAAAAAGGAACCTGATGTGAAATCTGGAAAAACTAGGCACGAAGCATCAAAGAATTCTCTCCCCGTGGAGTCACACCAGATGAACTTAATCCCAGCCGTGCAGTGACAGCCCAGAGTTTTCACTAGGAGCTGGCCACTTAGGCAGCCTCTGCCTGGCACCTTTTCCAGACAAAATTCCAGACTCCCAGAAGGCAAGCAGGTGTTCAGCACAAACCACATTGTTTGCACGGACAGTATATGCACAGTGAGCCACTTTTATCAGTACTGGGAACCCTCCTAAAAGTCAAGTTCCCAGATGCCAGCCAAGGGCCAATCTGGTAAGCAGGTCTCTGAGGATAAGTTGTCTGGCTGCTGCTATGTTAACTCTTTTTGACACAAGAATTTTATCCCAGCATTCTTTCTTCATGTTACAGAGGGACAACTTTGTTTTACTTTGACAGACACAACTCTAGCAAGCTAAATAAAGTCCAACCAAACCTAAAATCTAAAATATACCAACTCAATAGTATTGAGACTGACTACTGCAGGTATTAAAAAAATCCACAAAAAACCTTTTATCTGTATTTCCTATTTTCTTACTATATTTGCACTTCCGAAAGTCCTCTTAGATGGCAAGCACTTGCCTATTGAAATGTAAGGCACATATTAATAATAAAGAAATGTTTCTGCAGGTAGGCAATACTATGTAATGATTAATTCCCTCTTTAGAATATGAAGTATATCATTAAAATGTCCCCATTTAAATATATTACATATAAACCAAAACTTAGAAATGATATATTCCCTGTATATCACTGTTGCTTTGAGTCTTTAAAAAAGGTAGTCTTAATTTTAAGTTCAAATGTAACACACAGAATATATAAAGTAGTCTTTTATTTTTTGAACTTTATTATGCTTCAGACATTTCTCTAATCATTTTAGGTTTATTTTCCTATATTTTGTGAATTGATTTTAAAATCAGAATTTTACAAATCTCCATATACAATGATACCAAACAAAATACAAAAATTTTAAGCTTTATTAATAATTCTAAGGAGGCCAGAACACAATTAAAAGCCGACATAGTTAACAAAAGCATTAGAAGTTAAACTTCTCAAATAAAAATATAGGAAATATAATAATGAAAAAAGAAATCAGGGACTGAAGGAAGAAAATTTTCCAGTTTTCTAGCAGCTGCTATATTCCGCCCTCTGATTCTGCAGGTTTTATATCTCTGGATTTAACCAACCACGGGTCAAAAATACTTAAAAACTCCAGAAGGTTGATCCCTAAAACAATACAGTATGACAAGTATTTACACAGCATTTGCATTGGATTAGGTGCTACAAATAATCTAGAGCTGATTTAAAGTGCACAGGAGGATGTGCATAGGTTAGATGTAAATACTATGCCCTGTTTCTATAATGGACTCGAGCACCCTCAGAATCTGGTATCCCAGAGGTGGAGGGCGTCCTGGATCCAATCCTTGGGGGGTACAGAGGGACAACTGTACTTTCTTCAAAATTTGTATCACTTAAGTGCAAAGACATCATTAAACAAAACCTCAGGAAAAAAACCTAATATCAGGATCTTCCATTTGTTATCCCTCTCAATCTTCTGGATCCACTAGTTTACATACCGATTACAAATGTGATTTTAGGTAACTACAGTTGAAAGTCTATCAATTAAGTCATCAATAGTGCAAACAAGAAGATGAATGTCCGCTTTTTCTTTCATTCGGTGATCACCATGTTTCCGAAGGATGACATCTACATCTGTGCTGACTACTCGGTCAGCAACCTGTATGGACGTGTGCCAAGATACAACGTCATCCTGCATGCAATGGAGCAATCTTATAGGGCAGTTCACAGGAATAGGGCTATGTAATAAGCAATGGTGTTCAGCTTCTTTAAGGAAACTATGCTGAATGTGATAAACTCCTTCTTCATTGTATTTTGATGGCATGCTCCACACGCCTTTCATCTCTATTTCCTTTTGTACCTATTGAAAAAAATTAGGAAAATAAAAGTATTTATGAAATACTAACACATGCAATAGTATTAATCAATCTAAGAATTGAAATAGAAAAAATATGTACAATATAATATATATTTTTAGGCATTTTAATGTCTTTTTTAATACCAGAAAGATTTGACTCAGTGAAATTGAGTGGCTGAAATCCATTGATTTCAGTGAAATAGCTGAATATCTGAAAGCTATATTTCTAAATATGTCTCAAATGATTTGAAATCAATAAAATTCAAAAAAATATAAAAATGTATGAGTCTATATTATCATCATGGGGTTTTCTGCATTAAAAAACATGTGAACCAAATATTTAAAGCAAAAATGATACTTAGTTATCTTCAAACTATTCCGGATTGTTCCTGAATTTGTAATTTCAGTAATTAGAACTTAATTTCACTGGTTATTAAATGAGGTGAAAACTATGCTAATTATTGAGATACAATAATGGTTGCATTTTAACATCCCTACTCAAATAGCTGTTATCTGCCACTGAATTGAATGAATATTGTTCATCTGAAGAAAAAACTTCACAGAATGTTTTATGTCCTGAATCCTCAAAAAAAAAAAAAAAAAGTTCAGAAATAGCAAAAATGGTATTAACCAAAGAAAATGTGCAATATGCATAAGTTCTACACCAAGAAACGGTATCAAGGCAATGTGGTTGAAAAGCTTGGTTTCCAAACAGCTGTACGTACATCCTATCTGACGCCCTCTAGTGTCCAAAGTAGGAGACAATGATTAGCGTCAGTTAAGAGGTACATCAAGTTCCTACACAATGAGAAATGCTGAGTTTTAACATCTCAAAGCTAGAAAAAGTAGTAACACTCCCCACTTCTGCTCCCTAGACACCGTTAGGGCTAGCTGTTTGTGTAGAAAATAAAAAATAGTGTCCCTGGTGTCCCTGCTCTTTCCTTACACATGCTTTTATGTTAACAAGGGCTCAACATATTTCTGTTAACAACTGTTTCCTGGTCTGATTTAGGATTAGCAAAAATGTGCTCTGATTGGCAGAATATAGACCTTCTCAGTCACTCGGGGGTATTACCGTATACCATAATCCTCCCTTTGAGTGATGTGAACATACACACACAAATAGAAATGTATGTACTTAGTTCTTGTCATTTGTCAATAACAAACAAAAGAAACCACCCTGTTAAATCAACTCCTTTCCAGTCTGCCACGTTCTTGAAATAATTTCTTACCATGAGCAGCACTATATTAGCCACCTAGAGGATACAGTCAAAAGGTTCCAAGGTTTAGATGCAGAAAGATGCAATGGTAGGAAAATTTAGCAGCATGAGGATACTGAGCAACTATGTATGAGAAATAACCAAGAAAGTGAAAAAAACCTCAGAAATAGGAGATAAGTGCAAGGAAAACCAGCCTCACAATTTTAGCCCTGATAGGAAATCATAAAGAACCTGACTGCAATCAATGCCATTTCTTAAGGAGACGGGAAGAACAATGTAAGCTAAGAATAAACTTAGAACAGATAATACTAGGTTCAATGCAGAACTTGAGACAAAAGCCAATGACATACTACCATTTAACACTACATACTAACCATTGAGTCACACCCAGCATGGAGGGACACATCTTGATGAAAAAAAATATACATATCTTTCCTAAGTATATTTCCCTTTTACTTAAAATTATAGATTACTAAGAGTTTCACCAAAATTTTTTGAAATAGTATGTTATTTTTTCTTATTTTTATTTCTCTTTTTCCTTCTGCTCCTTCCCTCTCTAGAGCAGGGTTCTCAAACGTCACCTGAAAGACTTGTTAAAACAGCTTAATAGGCCACACTCCCAGTTTCTGATTTAGTAGGTCTCGGGTGAAGCTCAAGAATATGCTTTTTGATTTTTTTTTTTATTGAATTAAATTTAATGCAGTGACATTGGTTAATACATTATATAAGTTTCAAGTGTACAATTATGTGATACATCACCTGTATGCTCATCCCCCAAAGTCTAGGCTCCTTCAGTCACCATATATTTGTCCCCCTTTACCCTTTTTGCCCCTCCCCCTTTCCTCTGGTAACTGCCATACTGTTTGTTGTCTGTGTCTATGAGTTTGTTTACTTTGTTGCTTTCTGTTTTATATCCCACACATGAGTGAAATTACATGGCACCCCTATGTTCACTGTTCACCGCAGCACTATTCACAGGAGCCAAGATACAGAAACAAACAAAGTGTCCTTCAATGGATGACTAGATCAAGAAGATGTGGTACATATTTGCAATGGAATTCTACTCAGCCATAAAAAAAAAAATACTGCCATTTGCAACAACATCTGAATTTTGAGAGTATCATGTTAAGCGAAATAAGTCAAATGAAAAAGGACAAGAACCATAAGAATATGCCTTTCTAACAAGTTCTCAGGTACTGAGGAACTATACTTTTTGAGCCACTGCTCTAGACTGTTTTCCTTTCTCTAATTTTCTGGGCCACAGGCTTGCCAGGATCTTAGACCCACAGGTAAAATTTATATCCCTAAGAAAAGATGCCCAAGGAAAACTCAATAGATTGTAATAAATAAATAACATATACAAAAATAAACAACTATTACCCACTATTTCTTTACCCTTGCAGACAACTGAAGTGCTTAAATATATGTCTAATAATAAAATATAATAAACTAATTACCTTCCCAGTTATTTCAGAAACCTCATTCTACCACATTTTGCTGAGGAACATGCTAATAATAAAAAAGTATTCTCTTTTAAGATGAGAAGTAGGAGTAAAAAAAGAATATCAACTAAATATCTAAGCCAGAACTGGCAATCTCATCTCCTGTGAGCTAATTCTTGGAGAGCTCTGCTGAGAGGATCTGAGGCTGCTTTCAGGCTAAAAAAATGTCATAATTGATTAGTCAAGTTTAATGTGGTCATAAGAATAGGTACTATTTCTCCCATGCCACAAAATAAGAGGACAAAAAGAGATCACGGTGTATGATCCAAATAAGTAAATGCAATTAATAAAGAAAATGTTGCTTGAAAAGAAATTTAAAGTGTTATTTCATTAATATGGCTCAAACATTTGCCAGAATGAGTTGAAGGAAATGAAGAAAAGGAAACCTTAAACAAGAGACTTAATAGTAAAGAAAGCAAAGAGATGGTATTTAAAAAAGCAGCGAAGTCAAAAGATGGCCCAATATAGTCAATCAAAGGAATGATGGCACATGAACAAATATTCAAAGAAAGAGGGAGCAGAAGGATGATAGGAGGTATGCCTGTGACTTACCTCAACAGGAAGCTGATTAAACTTTGTCACTAGGCCATCTACAGCTGCAGCTACACCAATAAGCGCCACAACTTTTTGTGGCCGTGCAATTGCAGCATGAAACATAAGCCATCCGCCGAGGCTAGATCCAACTAGTATCTAAAAATAAAAATATGTGTAGTTTTAAAGAGCAACTTATTTTTCTTTTCTATAAAGGTAGTAATTTAATAGAATGTATATACATTTTTTCTTTTATGTCCTTTGGCTCTCAGACTTTTAATATTTGATACAAAGTAGAATTAAAATTATGATTACTTTTTGTTAAAGTATTTGGTCTCCAATGGAGAATTATGAAAATAAAATAGGTAAAATAAGTAAAATGGTACTTACATTTTATGAGGAAGTAAAAATGACAATTTTAAACCAAATATCAAAGTTGGTTGTTAAAATTTAAATAAATTTTGATATCAAAGAAACAGCTTAAATATCATGAGGGTATCATCAACAATGATATCATATTTAACAAAAATAGTCACCTGTGGTCCTTCAGCTAAGTCATCAATTATAGAAAGAACATCTTTTCTCCATTTTCCCACTGTACACTCTTCTAAGTTACCTTCTGATTTTCCAACTCCTGAGTAATCAAACCTGAAAAAGGGAAAATACATATCTATATCCAGATATCTATCTAACTATATATTTGCTTCTCTGATTTTTAAGAAATACAGCACATTCATCATTATACAATGTCTAAAATGTATTAAATCCTATTGGCTTACCCATCAAATAGCCCCAACAGCCACTCACTTTCTCACCTCCTCCACTGCTGGCAGCCGGGTCCACATCACTATCCTCTCTTGACTGGTCTAAGAGTCTCCCTTTCCAATTTTCACCCTCATAGCTTATTCCCCACATTGTAGTCAGTGATGTTTATAAAACAAAAATCATGTCTTGTACAAACCCACCAAAGGCTTTCTATAATCCCATATAATAAAAGGCTAATTGCAGATTGTTCCCTCGGGAGTTCAACCGCTCGCTATGATATGTGTTGACCACCAGGGGGCGGCGCAGAATGAAGGAAGGCCCTGGCCAGCAGCTGGCAGCAGGAGGAAGGAAGGCCCCGATGGGTCCTGATCACCGGCCAGGTCTAGGGACCCTATCCGTTCATGGGTAGAGTCCTTAGGCCTGGCGGGCAATCAGGGCTGATCAGGTCCCCCTCCTCCCGGCCTCCCCACCTACTCCTTCCCTCACTCCCTCAGCACCCTGCCGCTGGTCATGGGCCATGTTCCACGCCACCCCGAGGTGGTCAGCGCATGTCATAGCGAGTGATCGAACTCCTGGTCTCGGGGTCAAACTTCGGAGGGGACAATTTGCATATTATCCTTTTATTATATAGGCTAGCAAACATTGCTACTTGACATTATACATGACATTTGATTATTTTGGGTGTGCTCTGTCTCCCACACTAGAATGGAAGCTCCATATGAGCATAGGCTTTGTTTTGTTCAACACTGCTTTCCCAGTGCCTCGGTCAGTGCCTTGCACATGGTAAGTGCTTAGTATATACTTACTGAATTATTAGTGGAAAGGAAAGAGGAGATCAGAATCAAATTAATCACCAGCCCACCCACTTAACTTCTTCTCCTTCCAACTTCTTAGTTCTCCTGGCTCAAAGTCTGCCTGATCTGTGAATTTCACTTCTCCTCAAGGTCTCAATTCAATAAATCATGAAGTATCATACCGCTCCTGTAGATTACCATAAACCCTAGTTATATTGAACTACCCACAATTCTAAGCCCATTCATAACTTTGAGTTTTTGTCTGGTTTCCTACTGCCTAGAAGAACCTCCTTTCCTACCCAAATTCCTAGTTGTGTCACCTCCTTTGAGGAACTTTCTTTGCAACATATGCCCTGTTTAGAACCAATCAGTCACGGTTTTATGTATGTACTCAATTAACACTTTTCATACTGTGTGTTGTAATCAGGTTTTGAATATGTCTCTCTCTGACTAGAATGTCATGTCTTCAAGGGCATGTCTTATTCAAAACTGCCTGCCCTGTACCATCCATCCTCACTCACTTGCATTTTTTCCCCCTCACATTCTTTCCATTCTCTGCAATTTGGTAAGCTCTTTGTCATGTCAAAACCACCATATCACAGTAACCTCCTAACTGTGCTCTATGACTCCATTCTCTCTTTGGATGGATCCCCTTTATAACTGACAGGTTTTTCCTAAGATTATATTGGTATGACATTTATTTCAATGGCTCCCTGTGACATACAACATAAAAAGTTAGTGTTTTAGCCTGTATTTTTAGACCATTATATTCTGGTCACCCCAGATTGACCTTTAGCATTTCATCAAAGGAAACTACTGCTTTGGCCATATTGATCAATTTGCTGCTCCTAAAATAAGCTCTGTTTTCTTTCTCTGTTACATGATTCATACCATTTCCTTCACCTGAAATACCTTTTCCCATCACCTTCATTACTGATCTCCTCTCTCAGAACTTCGTACAAATGAACCTTTTTTGCTGGAAAGACTGCAGGAAAATTGAAAAAAAAAAATCTCTAGCTAATGAAATTTCTACTGAATTCATTTTTTATCAATCACAATCAAATCCTGCTTTATAAGACAGTTTGTGTGCATATATATGTCTTATCACCCCCCTGAGACTATAAGATCTTAGATGAAAAGTATCATGATCTTATCTCTGTCTTTACATTCTCCATAGTGACTAGGTATGTAAACCTCACAGTGAGTATCATAATACATTCTAAATGAATAGAAATGGAAGGTAAAAGTAAAAAGAATTATTTTATTCAAATTTAAGCTTTTATGTTTTCCTGATTCTTAAAATCTTGTAAAAACTAATAAATCCTAACATGTTTAGTGTACATGTAAGAGTATATATGTAATACATAATATATATTTATTTTCTTATAGATAAGGGATTTGTAAGTGATGGAGAAAAAAGAAATTAAAATTTTCTTTAGGTGTCTAGTGAACTGACCCTTGGGAAATTGGGCAACAAGGCAGCTGCTGAAGTCTAAACCACAATTATTATTTCCTCTCAGTCCAGGACACGTAGGAGAGAGGGAAAAGCGTAGAGAAAGGCACCAACTAGTCCTCCTTTTCTTCTCCTTGACAGGCAATTGGGTATTTCTCCTTGCCGCATTTTTTACACTTTGCTTCCAAATATATGGTAAAGATGCAGAAAACATATAAAGGCACTTCATAAAGGAAATTATAACCATTTCGTAAGACTAAGAGGTTATAAGTAAGAACCCTAACCAAAAGTTAAAAATAATTCAAACATATTCAGCAGTTTTAGGACTGTTAAACACAGAAACAAAAGACTGTCCTAGCCCAGCCAGTATGGCTCAGTTGGTTGAGCAATGTCCCCATGCACCAAGAGGTTGTTGGTTCTATTCCCAGTCAGGGCACATGTCCTGGTTTCGATCCCCAGTGCGGGGCCTGCAGGAGGCAGCCAATCAATTAATATTTCTTTCTCATCAATGTTTCTCTCTCCCTCTCTCTCTCTCCTTTCTCCCCCTCTCCTCTTCCCTCTTCCCTCTCTCCCCCTCTCCTTCTCCTTTCCTCTCTCTGAACTCAATACCAGCCCTAAAACAAGAGCTATAGCTCTGACTCAATTTTATTTTAGGCATTGTGACAGGACATTAAGAATACATTTTCATATAGACTAATGTACTACTTGTTGTATATATAATACATAAAACTAACCATTTCCTCAATCAAGATCTAAATTTTACAGCCAACAATCACAACAAAAGTAAACTGAGAAAGTGAAGTATAAATAGAAGATACAATCTCTTATAACAAGCTAAATGCAATCAATAGGTAATGGTGATTAGATTGTAATGGAGTTTTGATAAAAGCAAATAACAGACTTGATCAAATTAAAAATTTGAAGTGAAAGGCTATCCTTTTTAAGGGTTTATAAAGATACTAAAGGCCCAGTGCACGAATTTGTACACCAGTGGGATCCCTCGGCCTGGCCTGCAGGATTGGGCTGAAACCGGCTCTCTGACATCCCCTGAGGAGTCCCGGATTGCGAGAAGGCACAGACCAGGCCAAGGGACCCCACCAGTGCACGACTGGGCTGGGGAGGGACACGGGAGGTTGGCCAGCCGAGGAGGGATCGTGGGAGGGCTCCAGGGCATGTCTATCCCGTCTCACTCAGTCCCAATCGGCTGGACCCCAGCAGCAAGCTAACCTATTGGTTGGAGCGTCTGTCCCCTGGTGGTCAGCGCACATCATAGCAACTGGTCAACCAGTCGATTGCCTACTGGTGGTCAGTGCACATCATAGCAACTGGTCAACCGGTCGACTGTCTGCTCCCTGGTGGTCAGTGCATGTCATAGTGAGCAATTGAGTGGCCTTAGCATATCATTAGCATATTAAGCTTTGATTGGTTGAACGGATGACCGGACAACCGGACACTTAGCATATTAGGCTTTTATTACATAGAATACATAGACTGCATCTTAACACCATACCACTTAATAGTCTACAAACATTGTAATTTTATTATGATTACTTAATACACCTTTACATGTATTTTACATGTATCCAAAATACAGAAAACCTACATATGTCTTATAGGGAGATAGAAACAGATAGCTCTCCCAGCCTCAAATTAAATTTAAGAACTGGTGAAAAGGTGATTTCTTGATTCAAAATATTTTAAGGACAAAGAGGGAGAATGATGACAATATTTCTGTTATCATGATATTTTGCTGAGGCTAGTCCCCTTCCTAGATAGCTCTTCCTTCTTATCCCAAACTTAATTATTCTTCAGTGTTCCTTTATAAAGACTTTTCTATCCACTTCAATCCCGTTTTCTTTCTCACATGATACAATAAAGGGTACTGCTCTTTTGACACTATCACTTTCTGATGAGTTTTCTTGCCAAATTATCTGTATTTTCTCCTGTTTCCCAGCCTTATAAAAGGTCCTTTAAGGGTAATGACCATCCTATATAATAAAACCCTAATATGCTGTGTTTGGTCGTCCATTCAACCAGTATCAAAGCATAATATGCTAATGATATACTAAGGGCACACAACCGCTCACTAGACGTGCACTGACCACCAGAAGGCAGTCAACCAGTTGACCAGTTGCTATGAGGTGCACTTACCACCAGGGGGCAGACGCTCCAACCAGTAAGTTAGCTTGCTGCTGGGGTCTGGCCAATAGGGACTGAGCGAGATGGGCCGGACACACCCTCCCCAACTGGCCAACCTCCCGCGTCCCTCCCCAGCCCTGATCATGCACCGTTGGGGTCCCTTGGCTTGGCCTGCGCCCTCTCACAATCTGGGACCCCTCGGGGGATGTTGGAGAGCCAGTTTCAGCCCGATACCATAGGCCAAGCTGAGGGATCCCACTGGTGCATGAATTCGTGCACCAGGTCTCTAGAGTTTTATATTTCACAGCACCTAATACAGTGCTATGAAGTCTACTTGCAAAAGATACACCAGTCTTCAGAACAACAGTTAAGTCAACAGATTTTTTAAGAGTTCTGAGAATGAAAATGAAACAATTCAGTTAAAGTGATAAAAGAACTAAGACTAAATGCATATAATTGATATAATTTCTACTATTATATTAAACAGATAAAGTCTAAAAGTTTTTAATTTTTATTTATTACTTTATTCCTAAAAGCTGTATTTTCTAGATCTACTGAGCAAATGTTAGTAGAACTACCTTTTTTTCTAGGCTGTTCTGAAAATAATTCAGAAATTACCTTATTCAAATCTCATTTTTTTTATGATGAAAATAGGTCGTGTTTAACAACTGATTTATCTGTCACAGTTATTGCTAGAATTGATTCTATGACCCATGTTTCTTGAATTCCAGGCCAGTGCTCTTTCTATTAAACCATACTATCTCTTCTGGCAAATTAGGCACTAAATAAATAATTGTTACAGGTAAACAAACCTAATAACAGCGACATAAACATGTTATTTTACTAAAATAATTATCAGCATAAAATATTACAAATTGTGAAATCAAGTTTTAGTTAAACACCATCTATCCCTATTTATGCTTATACATATTGAAATTACAGCATTGAGGAGAATGAAAACTCAGAGGAAATGTGAATTATACAATACTAATTTTACAATACAGGAGGCCCTCCAATGTTTTGTTCAAGGCTATTCCATTATAATGTTGATGAGATGTCACAGGCATTTAACTCTTATTTATAACAATTAGTCTATGGTAAAATTGGCTTGTTTATATTAAAGTTGTAGAACTTATCAATGACATTAACTGATGACTTACTGTACTTTTAAATGCATATATATTATTTTTAAATACATATTTTTAAAAAGGTAATAAACAGTGGTAAGTAAAAGTCCTTAAGCCCCAAATGGAAAACCACAATATAATCACAAGAAAGCCAACAATAGTATATTGGTTTGTTGTCATATTAGGTTATTGTATCTAAAGAACTTAGTTATCATTAGTTTCCTTTCCTGCCAGCATTCAATGTGGCACAAAGACTTTTTAAAAAGGTCTTATTAAAGGTTGCATTTACAAGCACCCTAAGTCACAAGAAAGTTTACAACCATTAAAATACATTAATCTATAAAAATGCTGGCACTTGCTTCAATTGGTTAGAGCAGAAGTAATTCTCCACTGCCATGCTAAATGGTAGTAATATTTTCTCTGAAATGTGTTGTTCCTACCTTATATAGGCGTGACCTAGAGATTTGCAAAACTCCTCAATCGCCAATGCTTTTGTACCAGTCATATTAGAAATATAGCCAGGGAGGAAGATAATTCCTGGACTTTTGCCTTTTAGTCTCTTATAAGCCAGTTTTGGAAGGTCTGGTCGACTAAGGAAAGAGACTGATGCCTTTTGTCTGCAAGCTAAACAAAGTACACAAAACATAAACCATAGTTTGCAAATACAGTTTTTGGAAAACTATATATATATATTTCAATCTTAACTTTCTTAACTTGTCAAAACTGATGTCAAATACTATTTCCACTTAATAGAAAACACAAAACATTGACGTATTCTATGCGTCTGTGCATATTCTATGACAAGTCTGTGCATATCTTCATTTCAAAATCAGTACCTTCTTTGAGCAAGGTTCCATCTTGCTTCTTCAAAAACATAAGAAACCTTCCTCTCCTTTATTGCGGCTAACAAAAACTTCTCAGTCTCTTCTATGTGAGCTGATAAAGTTTACCTCATTCTGAACTTAAGAAGTTGATTTTAAAAAATTAAATTAGTGACATTAAAACTATTATTTTTACATGTAAGCTTGTTTCAAAGTTTCAATGTATAGTGAAGTATTCCAGATTTCAAACTTTCAGTGAAAAACAGGGCTAGCAGGAGCCAGTTACATTGGTTGGCAGATTGTATAAGCAGAAATGTTCATTTCCCATTTCCCTAGTTCACCACTCAAAAATCCTTCCTATCCTCTTAATATTACTTCCCAACACAAGAATGTCTCCGTGAGACAATCATTTATTTAACCTTGGTAACTTTTAAGTGGACAGGTTAACATTATATCCATAAAGGATCTTTGTACATTAAGAATTAGTTCAAAGCCTGGTGCCGAAGTGCTCAATAGATGAACTGAAACTTTTTTAATGAAATTTACCGGTTAATGAAGTGACATACTACCCTGGAGAAACATATATCACGTCTTTTGATTGTGTACAATTAAATGCAAGTTAAACTGATTATAAACATTTAAAATTTTTAACTCAAGACGAAGAGTATCTGCAATGACAATTCCCATTCCAAGCAATCATGCATCCGAGTGCCCAAGGTGTGGGAAAACCAAACCAAAAGGTAAAACGGCAAACTTTAGAAAGACAGATTATATATATATATAGGTGTCCCCCAAAATTGTATATACACTTTGAATAATTATTAATTCCAATGGGTTAAATCTGAAAAGAAAGAAACATCAATGGAGCTCAGCTGTTAAGTGTATATACATTTTTGGGGACACCCTATACATGGGAGGGTGGGGCTGGGATAGGAAGAGGGAGGAACCAAGCACAAGATAAAGAAAATATTAAAGTGCTCTGGTTTTTGGTTTAAATTACAGTGTCCTTTACCAAGTAATGATTACGGTTTTCACTGAGCGGGAGCATCGAGAAGACAAAATCAGAAAAAAAAAAGGCTCGATCTTTATACACTTTTACAAAGAGACTGTTCCAACTGTAAATCCCCTCAAGTCCAAGGAGGGCAGGTCTAAGCACCTTCACAGAGTCCCGATCTGTAAACGCGCAGAGAAAAGAAAGGAAAACCAACTAACAATCAAACGCCTTAAATGCACGTTAATGTCCCCCTTCGGCGCAGAGCGCAGGGAGGCAGGCAGAGAGCGGGATCCTCCAAGAGCGTGAGCCGCCAGCAGAGGCCGGGCGGTCCCGGAGTCCCCGGGCCGCCGCACAGCTCTCCGCAGGGCCTTCGCCAGAACTGCCGACATCGCCTAGGGCTGGGGTACCGAATGGGACAAGAACGTTTTTTGAATGGGGCGCCAAAAACGCCCAGAAAGGAATGGATGGAACCGGGATGTTCGAAAGAACGCTCTCTACTCCCGTCTTTCGGGCACTCACCTGGGAACCACCGTGGCGCCTTCTCGGGCTTCCGAACGAGTAACGTGCAGAGGCCACGGTGGAAGCCGAAGGAGACGGCCGTCCAGCCCCACCTCCGACAAGGACCCCTGGCCGCCGCCGCCGCCATGCCCACTCCAGCCATCTTCCCAGCGGGCCCTGCGCCCCGCGCTGACCTACGGAGACGCCGCAGGGCGCAGAGGAAGCGAGGCTGCGCATGCGCCACGGCTGGAAGACGGGATTGGCGTAAGAGCGCCCGGAAGACTCGCCGCACTCGGAAGCGCGCACGCGCAAAGCGCAGTCACTCTTGCCCGCTTTGGCTTTGGGGCTGTGGGTTCTCCTCTGGGGACTGTCCGGAGCCTACGTAGTGGGCAGGTAGCTATTGCAGGGCTGGAAGCGGAGAGGAACCCTTCCAAGGTTCTTAGTTTGGAAACCCTCCGTCTCATCCACCTGAGGACTCTAGGGAGTGGGAGCGTAAAAGCTAAGCTTGATGCATTACAAGTCGCTCTCACCCTCGAGGTTTTTTTGCATTTTTATTTTTAACTTTTTATTTTTTCCCATCACCATTTATCCTCCCTATATCTCCTCCACCTCCAACCCCCTGACAGTTTTAACCTGTACTGGAAAGGCTTCCACACTCTGACCTTAAACCTACTTGTTTTGAGGAGAACATTCATTGCTCCTCAGCCCCTTTTAAATTTGGTTTTGTTCTTGCTCTTCCTCTGCCTGACCAGAGTCATTCTGACCCTTGCCTCATGTTATATGCAAAAATAAATCTCAGTGGATTAAAAAACAAACACAACTCTCTGTCTTCCTCTCTAAAATCAATAAAAACATTTTCAGGTGAGGAGTTAAAAAAATCTCAACAGAAGAAGTAAGTACATTTAGGAGAATATTTTATAGTCTGGGGATAGAAAGAACTTAATCTTAAAACTTGAAATTCCCAAATCATAAAGAACAAAAATGTTTGACTATATACAGATTTAAACATTTTAATGTATTTTTATTGACTTCAGAGAGGGAAGGAGGAGAAAGACATTGAAATATCAATGATGAGAGAGAATCATTGATCAGTTGCCTTCTGCACCCCCCTCCCCCACACCCACTGGGGATAGAGCCCACAACCCTCGGCATGTGTCCTTGACCGGAATCAAACCCAGGACCTCCTGGTTCATAGGTGGGGGCTCAACCATTGAGCCATGTCAGCCAGGCCTAAACATTTTGAATGGTAAAAGGCACCTCTAGTCAAATGAGAGTCTAGAAAAATTCATTTTACAGCACAATAGAACATTAATACTTCTATTTAATCTGCTTCTGGAAATGATAAAAAATATAATTCTAATAAAATTGGTCAATGGCTATGAATAGGCAGTTCATATGTGTAAACATGATGTTCAACCTATTTGAAAATGTGAATTAAAAAAATAACATGCCATCTTTCCCCAACCAACAGATTGGCAAAAATTAAAAACAGCAATTATTGTCAAGAATCCTGGGAAACTGGCACAAATGTATGGTTGGTGGGAATGTGAATTGCTAAACTCTTTTGCCAACTAATATGACCACATCTTTATAATTTAAAATATGTATCATTTTCAACACCCCTGATCCAGTGGTCCCATTTTGTGACTATCCTATAGAAAACAATATTAACACATAAGGATTCATATTATTACTACAGCACCAGTTTGTTTTGTTCTGTTTTTTTTTTGGGGGGGGGGCGGTTAATCCTCACCTGAGGATATTTTTCCATTGATTTTTTAAAGAGAGAGTGGAAGAGAGAGGGAAAGAAATGTTGAGAGAAACACATTAATTGGTTGCCTCCTGCAGGAGCGCTGACCAGGGCCTGGCCAGGGAAGAGCCTGCAACTGAGGTACGTGCCCTTGACCAGAATCCAACCCGGGACCATTCAGTCCGCAGGCCGGCACTCTATCCACTGAGCCAATCTGGCTAGGGCAACTACAGCATCAGTTTTAGAAACAAAAAGAAGGAAAAAAATGAAATGGCCAATAATAGAAAAATGGTTAAATAAACTGTGGTACAAGGATTTCTGGATTCCAGCTCTGACACTTTTTAATGTAATTCTGGAGAGTCTCAAGCATCAATAAGTAAGGCCTTATCTTGTTTTTTATTACTTAAAAAGTCACTGTGGTTGATATATTTTGAGTGAAGCTACTTTAATGTCTTGGTCATAAATATTGGAGCAATGATTCAGAGCTAGAATTAAAGGTGAAGGTTAGATAAAGTGAATCAGCCTATCTTTGGAGTCTTGAGAACCAAAGAAAAGTTAGCTGGAAAAGTTAGCTAAATAAAAACTGACTAGATATCTTTCTTGAGAGGTGTAAGGCCAGAAACAGAGAGCAAGGACAGCCTCTTGACTTCAGGACATACTGTGAAAGTTGCTACGTTATTTTAATAGTTCTCCATTAGGCCTGTTGTAGAGTACAACTGAAGGACTAAGTTAATATGGCGATGCCCAATGCATGCTACTTCACCATCCCTTGTATCCTAACAATAAACACATCCTCAAAGTTTTTGGATAATTGCACAGATTCTCAATCATTCTTGTCCCTGTTCTCTTCCTCTATTTTTGCAGGTCTTGCATTTTATGTACAGCAAAATGGAAAAAAAAAACACAAAAAACTGAATTGTTCTCAGAGTGGGAAAAAACATTACACACAATCCATTGATCATTTCCTCTGTATACCCTTAACAGTCTAACAAATTAGAAAAAAATTGGGGCTGCTGTCACGTAAAGGTACTTTTACTGACAGTGATGTGTTTGAAGTAGGCAAATTTGTTTCCATTGACCTACTGTAAATGTTGCCTTCATTAACAGGGATCAAAGGGCGTATTGGTGAGGGCAGTTTCTCTCTCTGAAACCTGCGGCCTTTGTTCAGGGAGACAGATGAGGTCCCCATGGAATAGAGCCCTAGAGCTTTACTTCACACCTGTGTGATTTATTCCTTGCATAGCCTATATAATAAAAGCCTAATATGTTAAGTGTCCAGTTGTTCAGTTGGCTGTTCAACCAATCAAAGTGTAATATGCTAATGATATGCTAAGGCTGCTTAACTGCTCTCTATGACATGCACTGACCACCAGGGGGCAGACAGTCAACTGGTCGATCAGTCACTATGACGTGCACTGACAAGCAGAGGGCAGACGCTCCAACTGGTAGGTTAGCTTGCTGCTGGGGTCCGGCTGATAGGGACTGAGCAACATGGGCTGGACATGCCCTGGAGCCCTCCTGCAGTCCCTCCCTGGCTGGCCAACCTCCCACATCCCTCCCCAGGCTGATAGTGTCCCTCAGCCTGGCCTGCACCCTCACACAATCTGGGACCCCTCGGGGAATGTCAGAGAACCAGTTTCGGCCTGACTGCAGAATGACCGGTCGCTATGACATACAGTGACCACCAGGGGGCAGATGCTCAATGCAGGAGCTGCCCCCTGGTGGTCAGTGCGCTGCCACAGGGAGAGCGCCGCTCAGCCAGAAGCCAGGCTCATGGCTGGCGAGCGCAACAGCGGTGGTGGAGACAGGGAGTGGGCCTAAGCTGTCAGTTGGACATTCCCCAAGGGCTCCTGGACTGTGAGAGGGCGGAGGCCGGCTGAGGGAACCCCTCTCCCCCAGTGCATGAATTTCATGCACCGGGCCTCTAGTAGAAGTAGAAGTAAACACAGTCCTTGTAATCCCCAGTACTAAATACATCTGTGAAAAAAGATAGTAAGATGTCAGAGTTTTCAGGGGTATCTCATTTTGTTAACAACAGGAATGCGACCAAGATACTTCTAATTACTTGTTTTTATACCACAAATCATATCGTTAGCACACAACATCCTTTATGTAGAGTCTACAATGGACTTTGGCTGATTAATCCACCTGCCACACTTGTCATGTTACCAATAGGTAACTTCCTAATGAGAGATGAGTTTATCTTCAGACTGAAATCTGGTCAACATTTTAATCCAAACTCAACACATTTTAACACACATTTTTAAAAGGTTTACTACATCATGCAAGATATAAAGTTGATTAGAATATCTTTACAATCCTATGCAGAAAGTACAGTACAAAAAAGTTGTGTCTTTACATTAAACCAAGAAAATTTTAGCAATTATATTCACTTTTTTAGATCATTACAAGATTAAGGGTGATCTCTGAAAAAAAAAAAAACCCAGATAATAAAAATGTCTCCTGCAATCGTGATTTTGTCCTCTATTGTTCAAGTAAAATCATGTGTCATCCAGTTACAAAATCTTATTATTGGAAATATGTATACATACACACAAAGCACACTGCAAATGTAAAAAATTGTACCCAGTCAGGCCTGACAAACATTTCACAGACACTTCTAATCTAATCATTTCACCTTCACTAGTAAGTAATGTCATTATTTTCTACTTCTATTCATTTGCCAAGTTTTAGGAAACTACATTCATACTTACAAACACACAACATAACAAGCCATGATAAATGGCATTTAAAAAACTGTTGTGAAAGAGACTTGCCTGAAGTCATTTAATTCAACCAAAAACTAACTCTAAGAAACAAAGGCTTATTGTAAAGAGATACATAATAAAATAGTACATTTCAGAGAACATGATTGAACTTCATTTGATATTTTATAAAACTACAGCATTCTGTAAATAAGTATTTTAATTGGTCTGTTCTTTGGTTAAAAAAAAACCCACACAACTCTGATTTCATAGTTATGTCATGTGAGGCTGCAATTAACAGGTGTGCTCCATAACAAAGGAAAATCCAACAATCTAAGGAATTGGCTACTGGTTACCTGTATTTTCAGCACTGGGAATGGAGAAATCTTCAGGAAAACAAGCTCCTAATATGAAATAGTCTCTTTATTTTAATTGCCCAATGTGACAAAAGATCTGTCCAAGACTGTTTCTTTCTAAAATACACAGCTTTCTGTTCTTTCTTATTTTACAAAAAATGGTTTGCTATACATATACAGTAGCTTATGCTGGTGGCAACCCTTCAAAGTCAACTGCCTGGGCACTTGATGGCATCAAAGCATCATTTTAAAGTGTAGAATAACACGAAATGCAGTTCATCACTTGAAACTACTACTATTAAACAGAGGTCATGTCAAGTCTTTGGTTTGGTGCAATACTTAAAAATTAGGGCAAACGTTCCTCCTGTAATATATTCTTCTCCAAGGCCCTATGTGCTCATATTTCTAACAACCTTCAGCAAAATGCTCCTATTTTTAAAAAGCCAGTTAATACCAATAATGTCAATACCAATGATTTGGGTGCTAAAGTAATTACATATTTCCAAGTATGTACATTTTGTAAACTGTTTAGTTCACCAAGATCAGCAATTGATAAAAAATAGTTTATTAGAAATGCTCCTCTAAGTGATGCTATTTTCCAAAATAGTGTTTTCTTTCTCATAGGTGCTTGATTCTTTTGCTATTTACGATCAAGCTTTGAATTAAAATCCCTTCTTTCTCGTTTACAAATGGCTTCCTCTTAATATGAAAGGAGTTCTGAGTGTGCACAGTTAAAGGGATGGGTCTGTTGGGTCTTTCCATCTGGGATACCATATGGCTTCATTCTTGTAAGAGATTATTGCAGTCTGCCCTGAAGTGGACCGTCGCTCCAGTTCACTACAACATGAAGTGAGTGTAGCCTTCTGCCCCAGTAACTATGACATCCATCCAGATCCGCATGGCTTCTGGTGATGGGGCCACCATGTAGTAGATTCGGTCATGTGTCTTGACGCTAAAGGTGAGTAATGGGTTAGGACTCTAAAAACCAAAAAAGGAAACAAAAATGTAACACACGTATCTTGAAACTTTAACATGAAATAACACCAGGGCTGCTGCTTCTTTAAAAGTTCCAATTTATGCAAATCTACATAGGCATTACTTTCGCTCTGGTATAACCTATACCCCAGTCCCAACACCTTTCTCAAGACTGACTATCTTTCTGCACAAGAAATTTCAGAGAGCTCACCAACCCTCTCCGCAGTTCCTCTGTAAAGCTCTAGGAGTGTACCTAGCTGATGGTGGGTGCTCAACAAACAATGGCTGTCAGTCTCGGTCCTACTCAGATCCTTCCCCATAAGCAGGTAGTAGGTACTTAGAACCCTAGCAAAGAGTCACTTGGCAGGGCCTCTCCAAACAATATGTCCAGAACATTTCCTCACTGTGCCATGACTTTTTCCCCCCACAAAAAGATCAGCTGTACTAATTACTTCTATGGTTATTTTTCTACACCATCCTGATCATATCTATCTGTTATGTCAGAACAATAAATCTAAATTGCTTCAAATAAAAACACACACACATATTTTGCCAATTTAGGTATGCATTAAAATGGGTAGAAACCTGAAAATCAATGTTTACCTTATTAGCATTCTTGAGGTGGTCATAGTACACTTCTTCAATGGCTTGAAAGTATATTACTCCTTTTAATTTCGTTTCATGCTTGTCTGCAACAATAGATGAGTGTTAAATACGTTATCACCACCAATGGACAGGAAAACTTATAATTCATTGCAGTCATCATTAAAATATTTACTAATATTAAAATTATCTACATTTAATTCAGGTATTTTAGGTTAGTGCATTAGCCTGGTTCTATATTGAAAAAAGATGAAATTATCAGTCCAAACTGAAGGGATTAAGTGACTTTTTCCAAGGTTTTCCAGAAAAATAGCAGTCAAAAGATAATCCAGAACTTCTGACTGTCAGATGAACACACAAAGAATAAACACCATTGACATGGGTATAAGTCATTTCTCCACATTCTCTAAGACATTAGAATGGAACTATGAATATGCAGAGCTGTTGTAATGAAACTTGTAACAATTGTGTTTTTCGACTTATATTTTAAAATAATATGCTACTTATATTTCTTTTCTATCAATTTCTTGTCCAGCATGCTTCATTTATTTGCCTGTTCCCATTAGAGCTTCACATCAATAATTTAATGTCCCTTCAATGCAGCATTTTCCAAACTGTTTCTAAGATTTCATCAGATTTTTCATAAAAAGCAAAAAAAAAAAAAAAAAATTTAAAAAAACAACCCACCCACCACCAACCAAATAAACAACATCACTCTGTAATCTAATAAGTTCCTAAAATATAATTTAAATTCATCAAGAATCATAACACATGAGCATATTAAAAGTTTTTAAAGCATGATGAGGATGCAGAGAAAGAGACTCTATCATACCTTGTTGGTGGAAGTGCAAATAAAAAAAAGCTTTTTTTGGAAGGCAATTTGATAAAATAAACACAATTAAAAATGCAAAACCATCCTTTTACTCAGCAAATCTACTTCTAAAACGTTTTGTGTAAAAGCTCCTGATGCACATGCACACGGATTTGTGTTTGTTATAGCAGAAGGCTGCCAAAGTCGGCTTGAACGTTAGCAGGGAACTGATTCAATAACAGACCAGCCATAAAATGGAATCTAACAGCCACTGAAAAGATGGAGGTAGACTTGTATGTGCCCAGTAGAGAAAAATCTTGAAATATTGTTATGTGAAAAAAGTTATGAACAGAGTGTAATTTGGTCCCAACTGTATTAAAGAAGAAAGAACACATGCAACATACTGAAATTGATATATAAATGAATAGAGAAAATCTAAAAGGATATTTCAGATGTAATAGTGGGAAAAGGTTAGAACTTTGTGATGGGAAAGAGGCAATTTCTTTATAGACACTTTTGTTGAATTTTTATTTTTATTGTTTTACTAATGAATATCTCTTTTTTTCCCCCAACAACAACAATAAAATCCTAGTATGAAAAACAATATCCCCTAGGAAGTTCAGTAGAAAATAAAGCTGTTTAATTGTATTTAACCCAGTGTATATCTCAAACATTTGCTGGAAAGAGTCTGCAATATTCATGGGAATACAATATCACTTTGTTCTCTGAAAACAGATGCAAAATAAAATCTGAAGATAAAAGTAAATCTTGCTAGTGTTTCAAGCAGGCAGAAAACTGTGGAATGAAACTTCTGTTAGGCACTTCATACATGAGAAAGAATTCTGAAAAATATAGGCCTCACAAGGACCCTATGAACTAAGAGAATCAACAATGCTTTTGGTAAGCTGGTGAGGTAATGCTACTCATTTTGTTTCAATAGCATTATCCTACCAACTTACAGACATTTTTTTCTGTGCCTCAGTTCTTTAGAGACTCTTCCAAAGTTACCCAGTTAACATGTGGAGGCCAAGTACAGAGCCCGGGTTCAAGGCCAACAGAGAGACCAAAGACTCTAGCTTTCAGCACTCACCTTTACAGCTCCTTCATGCATACCATGGTCATCTACCTCACTGATAAGCTAAAGGGGCATGGCTAACGTGGGATCAAGTCCAGCCTGAACTGCAATCTGTATGACTTCCTGTGGACTGATCTGTTCCTGAACGTGGTGCTGTTTTGGGAAAGAGTGTGAGTGGAGGTGGCAGGAGCAGGCAAAGCTGATGATGGCTGCAAACAGAGCCAACTGGGCAGCATTTGCCAAATTAGGTCCCACCAGTCAGTTATAGAATATGTAAATATTAAAAAGCTGAATGAAATATGATGTTGTCTGTTTTATGCACTAGGATTCTGAGTAATATTCCATATACCAAAGAGGTTTGTAAAAAATTGAAAACCAGTCACTAAGAAGTTTAAATTTGGAAAAACTCACTTCCATGGGTCAGAAGGAAGGGACACTGAACCACCCACCCGACAGATAAAATGAAGTAAGGATCCCAGGGAAAAGAAGAATGAAACTGTTTGTCTGAATTTATTTCAAAATTTTACTTTTGGAAAATTCTGGGTGAGGTTGCCTGTGAAGACTAGCACACGGCAAAGTTTGTTTGTTTGTTTTTTTAATGCATTTTGCAGACACTAAATTAGCATTTCTTATTAAATAGGCATCTTTTCTATCATACTAACTGGAGAGAATGTCTCTGGATTCCTATAGAATTCAAGGTCATAAAGCCCGAGAGAGGCAAAGCAGGGGACCTGTCAGATTAGGCCATTCGTGTCAGGCCACTGGCCACTGTAGTAACTGGAACCCCACTCAAAGAGCTCCTATAGAAGGCACATACCCCCACCCTCCCCTCCCCCCAATTCTGGGGCTCCACAGCCAGTATTTCATTTCTTTCACATGTTTCTTGGTTTTGATACCTCTCGTCATAAACATATCCTGACCTCACACTATAGATTAAATGGCTGAACTGTTATTTTTTTACTTATCACATACATACTTTTTAAAAACAACTCCTGACAAGGCTCATAAATGCTGATACAGACGTCACAGTAAGAGTCTCTTCATAACCTCTGGGATGATCCCCCCTTCTTCAGAGCTGAAAGGAGGCCAGAGTCTTACTGTGGTGGAAATGGACATGTTCCATATGGATCAAGGGTAAATAAGAGGCTTGTTGGTAAATATGCCAGTCACACTAATATTCCTGTATTTATGGAAGATTACGTAGGGTGTGTTTCTCATAATCCATCATTTAGAGCATCCAAAATATTTCAGTCACTTAATAAATATTTACTTATTCACTAGTTCACTGATAAGCTTTACTCTCTGAGATTAAAAGACCATTCCAGTTTATAAACTATAGCTGAATGACTGTCAGCTACAGTTGCCTAATTGTGTGTGACTTACATAGGGCATATGACAATAAATAAATAAATAAATACCTTTTTTTTTCTGGCTTCATGGTTTAAAAAGAGGAAATTTGGTCTCGAAAATATATTCCATTTAATATGTATTTGGACTTGAGCTTATTTAAGAACTAGAATAGATTAATTCACACTTTTAGAAAACATGATTTTTATTATTTCTAAGAGGAAATTCATATCACGTGGACCATATAATCTGAACATAAAATAATTATACATTTACAAAGTTAATATTGCCATTATTTCTATTATTTACCAATTCACTACTTATACTGAATTTTATTGTCTTTACTCTTTAACAGAGGGTTCCTAATTTGAATACATTGTTTAGATTTTTCCCATCACCCACCTGCATAATAAGAGAACGTGCGCTTGTTCCGATCAAAAACAAACCAACGTTTTTTCCAAGTTTTAATTTTTCCACCCATTTTGATGAGGAATCCTCGGCAGGTCTTCTCTGTGATGGATACATGATAACAGGTGTCGATATTGTGGCCAGCAGTCTCCACGTGGCTCCGCAAATCAAAGTCTTCCTTCCGGACAGGCAGATAGCGTGTCAAAGGTCGAGCCTAGAAAAGGGCAAACCCATTGCATCTGAAACTAGTTATTTGCTTCGTTTAGATCAGAGGGATAGAAGCAGAAAACAACTGAAAAGCCTAAGCATTAAAATGCCCATGTGATTATGAGCACTTAAAATTCATCACATGGGGTCTAAAAAGTGGGTAGTATTTTAAGAAGGATGCTACAATATTGCAGGGGTGGGGAGGGCTAGGGGGTAAACCCAGGCCAATAGATTCTATGTCTAGAAATGGACAGATGAGAAAAATGTCATTTATCTTAGCTTTCAAAACCTTACTTAGCACTTAAAAACACAGGGGAATGAAGCATGAAGTTACCTGGGCGGCTTCCTACAGTTGAGGACTCCTCCACTGTAAAGTTTCCAGTTCTCCCCACCACCACCTCACAATAGTTCTTAAATAATTTCAGACATGACTCATGGAACATTCTTTAGTAAGTACAAACCCCACAAGACCCCACCCCCCGCCCCCAGCTGTACACATCGGCTTCCATACACTAGAAATCTAAGGCAGAGATGTATGTTTTGCAAAGCGAAGCTAAACTAAGGTAAGAAGTGAAGTCAAAATTCTGTCCAGGACCAGACAGCGAAGAGATAGACATAGATGTCTTTTATTTTACTGCGGCTGGAGTAGAGGTGTGTCTAATCCAGGAAGCAGAGATCACCATGGGCAATGCTTCTAAAATAATGCTTTATTTGATCCTGTTAAATTAACCCACTCCTTTACCCTGGGGAAAATGACCTCATCATATACTTGGTTAAACCTTATAATTAGGATTAAAATGGAATTGTGCTTTTTGGTTTGGCTTCCAGAAACCTTAACGGCGAATCAAAATTTGGCAGAGGTTGGCTTAATAAAATAAAACGAACATGTTTCACTTTGTAGTTCTCCTTCGATATTTTACCTTTGATTCTGTGGTACTTTGCAAACAGATGTTACAGACCTATGGTGCATCACAGCCTTAAGGAAAACCTCTCACTGCTGTACTATCAACTGCCAGCAACTACAAAGAATAAGGGAAATGGTGCCTTTTACCTTTAGGTCCAGCAAACTTTGGTAAAACTGATTTGAACTTCAAATTACACGGACTTAACAAAATTTTATTTGAGTTTCTCAGAAAACATACATTATGTAAGCAGCTCTAGTGACAATACCAGAAATTCAAACTCTATGATGACCAAGATAGGAAGTTAAACAGAATGGGTGGTTTCCCCAAGTTTTGCTCGAGTTCAGTAATTTCATGCACATGTGTGTGTGGATTGGTGTAGTAATGGGGACACATGTGATAGATAATACAGTGGTTAGGAAACAACAACAAACCAGAACACTACCACCACCACCAAGCAGCGGGTCTGGTAAAATTACCCTGTTCTGGAGTGTTTGCTTCCAAAAGATGCCTTAATAGGCTCTCTTCTCTTCCTCAGCCACAGATTTTAGTTTGGGTGTTGTATTTGCTTTTAGTAAATCCAGCTGCATTTTTCAAAGCTCCTCAAAAAAAATTCTCCTTTTAAATACAGCCCCCAAAAATGGGTAGAAGAAAAGTGTCTTTCCCATCAAATGTCCCATGCACGAGCAGAGAAAAGTGTCCTTTGATTGGTAGGCCCTGATAAGTTTTGAAATCAACATGTTTGGAATTTTTTGCCCACTAAGGCACATCTTCCCCTTAGCCATTACATGTCAAGAGCTAATTCCTGGAAGGCATCCTGACACAGCGTTACCTTCCTCTACAGAACAGCCACTAGGGGGCAACATACTCTCATGTATCCAGATTGACCCACCAACCTGTGCCCTTTGTTTCTCCCTTATTTTCACTTCCTTTTCAATCAGCTTCTGCCTCTGGCTAGTTTCTTCCTGCAATCGTTTTTCCAGGAGTTCTCGGCGTCGTTTCTCTTCTTCCAGAGCTCGTTTTTTGGCTTCCATTTCCCGTTCCTAAATATCATTAGGCAGAATACATTTTAAGACATACTGTTTATATTTGAATGAGTCCAATTAATATAAAAAAGGAAATTCTTGCTAGAAATTTTGGTTTATAACTTGGTCCCTTATAATATGTAACCTCGACTAAAACACTCGTGATCACCTATCACAGAGCTTGCAAAATCATCTATGCAAAAAGGCAACCAGTAACTTGAACTAACAATTGAATTTAAGTGAATATCCAGCCGGTGATTACAGTACATTCCGTCATTTCATACTGATGACCACGATTCTCCCATTTCTAGTTAAAAAGCCTCTCAAATTGTCAGCCAACACTGGTCATGAGATTTAGCCTTTCTTTCAGTTGCCCTCTTCTAATTGAAGGTCATGCACGGGTCCTTCCAATTCCTGTTGTTGCTCTGCAGCTTCCTGGCCAAAGGTCGCAGAGGAAGCATGTGGGGAAGTTAGAAGAGGAAAGGAGGTGCCCCTAGGCAGGATGCAAAGGCATTCTGGGGGATTCCTAAGGAAGTTCAGATTCTGCTTGAAACACAGTCACAATAATGAGGGATTTTTAATGTTGTTGCATTAACAATAGTGCAGTTAATGCAAGCTGACAAGGAATGGAGACTACAGAAAGACATGACATGCCTCCTCATTCTTTGGCAGGCAAACAAAGTGCCCGTCAAAAGGGAAACATAATACAAAGCATTCATTTCGGTCTACATCAACACTATGTCTATTTTCAATTATGAAAGATTGTAGTGCAGTAAAGAGCCTTAGAAATCATCTAACACCCTTAGTTGTCAGGTAAGAAAATGAAGCCGAGAAAGGTTGAGTGACTACTTCACGATCACACCACTGAGTGAGGCCCTAGGACAGCTTCCTGGTTCAAGCGAAGAGCACCTTGCACCCCCACATCTCTGCCCTCCAGCATCACGATCTAAGACCTACCCTGGATTCCAGCAGCCGTGTCTTCTCTGCATGAGCCTGCTTCAAAAGTCTCTCCATCTCTTCTATTCTGGCAATATTTGAAGTGCTGGCGCTAAATAAAACAAAAAAACCTTTCAAGAATATTGTTTTGGAATGAGATCTCTTCAAACACACACACACACACACACACACACACACACACACACGCACGCACGCACACACGGAGGTTCACGAAGGTGTAGGACAAAATCCAATGCAATTTAAAGGTCTGAGGGGGCAAATCAATTCAACTCTGAAAGTTGTAGGTGATACTGACTTACCTCAGTGTAGGAGACAAAATACAGGCAAGCAAAGTAACGCCAAAGTGCTTTACCCATCAACAAACCAAAAACAATTTTATGAAGAATGTTTTCAGAATGTTTTCTTGCAAAGTCTAAAAATTTTGGCCTGTGGGAGGCCTTCCCATTAGCTGAATTATTCAGAGTCAACAGACCAACAGGACTATCACTAAAGTTCTAGGTAAATGACACCTATGGTTTGAAGTACTTTTATTTGGTTTGGGAATATGTGTCATTAGCTTCTTTTTTGTTGTGCCTTCACATCTGTGGGCATTTTATTTCTTAAATGATAATGCCAATTAAAAAATGACTTCTTACAGGTGCAATGGAAGGGTGGTGGCCGGTTTTGCCAACAATACCCACCCGCCATACCAATGAATAAACTGCATAAAGGGATCCAAGAGTTTTGAAAGAAATGCATCTTGGGAAAGACATCACACAAACAACTAAATGAAAAAAACCAAAAAACCAGAGGAAATGAACACTGCAGGAAGAGTTAGGGGTAACCAAATGAAAAAGAGAAGAACTTGGAAATGAACTAACTCAATAAAGGGATCCAAGAGCTTCAAAAGAAATGCAACCTGGGAAAGACATCACACAAACAAGTAAAGGAAAGAAACTATAACAGAGGACAAGAAAAGTTAAGGATAATTAAATGAGAAAGAGAAGGACTTAGAAATGTTTAACACTAAACAAAAATTTCTATTTTTCACTTGCTTACATTTTATTTCACTAGTTTGGAAAAGAGAGACGGGAGCCGAGGTCAAAATGTATTTACTCTGATGTTGCAGCCGCGGGAGAACCCAAGCTGTTTCTTATGCATATACACGTGTATAATCACTTACTTATCTGTCTTCTTTTCCAGACTCTCTTGAGGACAGAGAGGCTTTCTGCCTCTATCCCCCACAGCATGGTGCCCGGCACACAGTAGGAATTTGTGTTTGTAAGACATTCATATAAAAGTGAGTTCATATAAGATATATAAGATAATTATTACTGTGGTCTTCCAAAATCAGGCTTTGGATCATCTCAAACGTAGGTTGTTTTGAAGAGATAAATGACTGCAGTAACACTGGCCATGTGGTTTATCTTAAAAACAGTACTGGAACACAGATGTTTTTAGCAGTTTTATTCATACTGGTATTTGCCAAAATTTGGAAGCAACCAAGACATCCTTCAGTAGGTAAATGAATAAACTGTGGTTTATCCAATATTCCTATTTATCATCTAGCTTGTGCCCTGAACATTGTTACAGAAAAGTCACTGTATCCACTCCTTCATTGTTTGGACAGCATTGTTAGAATGATGATTCTCATGTTGAATATTCCTACAGCTTCCATTCACTGGCCTAAGTATGACCCTGAAGCCACTTGAAACCTACCCAGATGAACCGGTTGCAAGTAACTTGGTTAGATACAAATATTTTCAGTCCATGGTTTTTCATATATTTGCAATTTGGGTTCATCCTGGGGATAAGTTTTCAAGTCTTTATCCAACTTTCAATATTTCTGTTCATTTTTTAAAAGAAATTTTCAGAGTGTTTTCTATTTATTTGATAACTAGAGGCCCAGTGCATGAAATTCGTGCATTGGGAGGGGGGGTCCCTACAGCCCAGCCTGCACCCTCTCCAATCTGGGACCCCTTGGGGGATGTCTGACTGCCGGTTTAGGCCTGATCCCCAGGATTGGGCCTGAACCAGCAGTTGGACATCCCTCTCACAATCCTGGATCGCTGGCTCCTAATCGCTCACCTGCCCACCTGCTTGGTTGTCCCTAACTGCCCCCCATGCCGGCCTGATTGCCCCTCACTGCCCCTGCATGCCGGCCTGATCACCCCTAGCTGCCCCCCCTGCTGGCCTGGTTGCCACTAACTGCCCCCCGCTGCCAGCCAGGTCGCCCCCAACTGCCCCCTCCCTGCTGGCCAGGTCGCCCCCAACTGCCCTCCTCCCTGCCAGACCGGTCACTCCTAACTGCCCCTGATCCCGTCGGCCTGGTCACCCCTTACTGCCCCCCCTGCCGACCTGGTTGCCCCTAACTGCCCCCCCCGCCGGCCTGGTTGCCCCCAACTGCCCCTCCCCTGCTGGCCTGGTTACCCCCAACTGCCCCCCTCTGCCATCCTGGTCACCCCTAACTGCCCCCCCCCAAGTGGCCTGGTCACCCCCAACTGCCTCCCCTGCTGGCCTGGTCGCCCCATGCAGCCTGCTTGTTCAGTCATTTGGTCATCCCTCACTAACCCCCCTGCTGACCTGGTCACCCCATGCAGCCTGCTTGTTCAGTCATTTGGTTGTCCCTCACTAACCCGGCCTGGTCACCCCACGCAGCCTGCTGTTCAGTCATTTGGTCATCCCTCACTAACCCCCCTGCCGGCCTGGTTGTAGGCAGCCATCTTGTGAGGGCATGGAGTTAATTTTCATATTACCTCTTTATTATATAGGATAGTTCTAATTAATTTTATGCCAATTATATCCAATCTATTTATTTGGCACTGTTCTCATAAATGTCTTAATTTTTGCGCCAAATGAACTGAATTTTCTGAAAACACTTAATAGAAGAAAGTACATGTTAACACTGCCCATGTCTTCATTATTTTAGGCACCTAAAGTCAACTTTTTTTTTTTTTAACTATGCTGGATATACTTTAAAAAGATACTTAATTATTTTATTAAAAATATAAATTAATTTTTATCCATAGACACTTAATTGTTCTCCACAGCCACATTTTTGTTACTGTTCACTTGAATATTTCCTTGGCATTAAGCCACTTTTATTCAGCAAAACTTTTGCTGTTCTATGATATGTTACCACCCTTTGATGAGATTCACTTTAAAAAAAGAGTCAGGAGGCCACTGAGGAAGGAGGCCTGTGCACATCTCCTGCCTCAGTTCTTAGAGCTGCTATGAGGCTGCTAACCTGTTGCTACACTCGACTCAAAGCTGAGCCTTTAACATCCTGGGACAACTGCTGTATGGACATGTATGGGCGTTACTTCCACCTTGTAATTTCTGACTCCCTCATTTGCATATTAGAACTGCCCAATCCCTGTTAAGTTAGCCAGATTCCTTCATTTTCATGGAGGACCAGAATGGGAACCAGACTTGTAAGTTTCACCTCTATAAAATCCTGCCTTTCTCTTTTCTCTTCTGAGACAATTGAGGTTGCTGCCTGAATCTGGGCCTCGTAGGTTGTGAACCTTTTTGATCAAATAAATACTTTTTGTTTTTTATTGGAGCCTGAACCTCTTCTTTGGTTAACACTATCCAGGGTAGAAAGCAGAATATAAACCTTAGCCTAAAATGAAGGGATTAGAAGCACCTCAAATTCTGATTAAAGCATCTTTTAAAACCAAGTTCAGCCATCGGATGCTCTCAATCCGGTTCCCAGTCTTATTTCTTTCTCTCACATACATTGCTGGTATATAAGCTATCGAGAGCAATCAGCTTCCTCAACATTTCCTAAAAAATATGAGCATAGAATCAGAACTTAGTAAGTTAATAATGGCAATAGTAATAATATTGTATTACTATAGGAGCTATTTAGAACACTACATTCTATAAGACAATCAGTAATTCTAGCAGAATAGAGATTTTTTGCAGAATCAATTCTCAGTTACTGTTTTCTAAGACCAAGACTTGCTTTCTTAGCTCCATGTTTGTTTATAGTGTAGTAAGAATGCTGAAAAAGCAAAAACATTGTCTGACTCAAGTAACTCTCTGGTAGATGCAAAAATGATGTCTCAACAAAAACTGAAGGGCAAATGTACCCACAAGTCTGAGGAATTCTGTAATTCTACAAATGGCTTTTTGTGACATAATAAACCACAAGACTATGTTTATGTCACTAGAATTTCAGCATGCAATTACCTTTTTAAAATGTGTATTATTTCAGGGTATTTTAATACATAATTTTAAAAATTTTTAAATGAGAAAAATTTATTCTTCTTTCCACCTTTATTCTTCTTTCCACCTATCTTCACAGAGTTCCCATTAAGGAAGTCCTGTCGTAACACACATTCCAAACATTAGTTGCTATTACCCACTTTCCTCATGTTTATCCTTGATTTTCCACCATAACAATGGGTGTGAGCTTATCCTAGGGTGGCATGGATTTTTTTAAAGGTAGATGGTGGCACAGAGGAGACATGCTTGTTTTTCTCTCCCTTGTCTGCTAGACCTTTTCTAGGCATCTTCTACTCTGGCTTCCATTTTTTGACCTTCAGAGGATCTGACAGAATAATTAAATAAACGCTGTGAGTAATTGCTGACTAGTGACTGGTTACCCACAACTGCTAGCACTGCCAGGTCAGTTCTGTGTGCAGGAACTATGGAAAATGACGGCGGCCACACGTAACTACCTGCCAGGAATGGTCACTCTGCAATGATGCTGTTTTCTTAATGCGGCATGTTCAGTGGGAACATTCTTGCTTTCAACCCTTGGAAACCATTCTAAGAAAAAGCAACCGAATGAGCAAATAAAAATACATTAAGGTTTTGCTGGTCACCGTACTTAAGTGTTCGTCGATCTGAACTTGTAATGCGTGGTAAATATAATTGAAGTGACCCCTTTTTAGGTCATTTCCTGTACTCACTGCTGCGCTGCAGTTGTTGACCTCAGTTAAGTATGAGAGATGGGGTGGGGAGTGATTATTTGGAAGGATGCATATTTACTTCTAATTTTGAAGGGAAAGAAGAGGGGAAGAGAAAACAGAAGAAGAATAAAACATCAAGAAAGGAAAAACCCTTAGAGTGTATTTATTTATTAAAGATGGCTCAGCCCCAGCTGGTTTGGCTCAGTGGATAGAGCGTCGGGCTGCAGACCGAAGGGTCCCGGGTTCGATTAAGGTCAAGGGCACATGCCTGGGTTGTGGGCTCGATCCCCAGTAGGGGTCGTGCAGGAGGCAGCCGATCAATGATTCTCATCATAGATGTTTCTATTTCTCTCTCCCTCTCCCTTCCTCTCTGAAATCAATAAAAAAAGATGGCTCAAAAAGAAAAAAAGAAAAGGTCAGGCTTTCAAGAATTCATCATAGGAATATTGTTATAATATGTTCACAATTATTAAGGGAGAGGGGAGAGTAGTCTGATGTTTTCAAAATAACAACTAAGTACAAAGTGCCAAAGAAACATGGGTAGTCCCTCTATGATTACTACATTGGGAAACTAAACTGCTGCATTTTGTATTCTCTGTTTTAATGTCCAACTTTTATTCCCCTATCATCATTATATAATAGTTGCTGAGTTACTGACTTTTGTTTGGGTCCTGTTATTCAAAAACACCACATCGAATTGGTCTGGTCAGTTTACATTGGACAACAGTTATTTATGAATAACTACTCAAAGCTCTAGGATTTCTGTCCTGAGAATGTCAGCTCCCACTGGCATGGCTCCAACACCCTCACCAGGACCACAGGGACTACCTGAGCACCTTCAGGCGAGAGATAGCTTGATGCCCAATGATCCACACACTCATGTGTCTTCCTCAAAATAGTCATGTTATATATTTTTTAAATGAAATACTGCATCTTCTAATCTATATATATAAAAGCCTAAGTGACTGGCTTACCGGCTGACTGGTAGCTATGACGCATACTGACCACCAGAGGGCAGACACTCAATGCAGGAGCAGAAACCACAGGCATGGAAACATGGAACAGAGTGATGAATCTCAGAGGGAGAGGGAAGGGCAGGAAGAGATTAACCAAAGATCTTATATGCATACTAGAGGCCTAGAGCATGGATTCGTGCACCGGTGGGGTCCCTTGGCCTGGCCAGTGGGGATCGGGCCGAAACCAGCCTGGTACACAGGCCAGGCCAAGGGACCCCACTGATCGGGGCTGGGGAGGGACACAGGATGTTGGCCAGCTGGGAAGGGATCGCGGGAGGGCTCCAGCGCATGTCCAGCACATCTCGCTCAGTCTCAATTGGCTGGACCCCAGCAGTAAGCTAATCTACGGGTCGGAGCATCTGCCTGGCCTGTGTGCTCTTGCAATCCGGGACCCCTCGGGAGATGTCGGAGAGCCAGTTTCGGCCCGATCCCTGCAGGCCAGGCTGAGGGACCCCACCAGTGCATAAATCCATGCACCAGGCCTCTAGTATTGAATAAAGTGAAATACTAAACCTTCTAACATTAAATAATAATGGCAGCAAAAAATAATATCTTTATTCATTATTATTACATAATTCCCTCCTTAAATTTGGGTCATTTCCATGTGACAAGCAGTAATAGAATTATGGTTGCTTTTATGTTTTTCCCAGGAATGCCTTTTTTTTTTCCTGATAGGATATATCCAGTAATATTAATATTTTGCCCATTAATGCCAGAATTAAAATACACTATACTCTATTTATTACAGACTATAGTATCTGTCCTTCCCTTCTTCCCCTTCTCCCCCCAAATTTCCTGGCTACAATGTCTGGTTACAATTGGCTCTCTCATATTCTTTTCATTTATGAAACACTAACTAACCCAAACGCTAAGTATAACTTGCTAATAGTCTTTCCTTCTGCCTTTGTCACTCTTTTTTATTTTTATACTTTTTTTGAGGGGGGAATAAATTATTGAAACCGTTGTAAAGAATGAAATTATGTTCAGATGATGGCAATTTTCCATCAAAATATTTAAAAAGCCGTTCTTTCCTTGTATTCAAGAATCAAGCCCTCCATTTCACAGACTAGCAAATCAGGGCCGAGAGAAGTCTGAGGTCTGCTTTAAGTGGCACAAGTACTCCTGTTCCCAGCCTGAGGCTTCATCCCAATAAAGGAAAACTTGTTTGATGGCAGCTATCCAACTAGTCATTTTCTTTTGAGACACATAAATGCTCAATTAATGTTTATTGAATATTGGATTTCTTTTTGGTTTAAATCATAATGCTTCTCAGCCAATTAACTAACTAGATCAAACACAGAAAAATGTCAAAATTGAAAATATTTCCATTTTATTTCATCCTGAGGTAGTTGTTTAGCTAACACTTATAGAATGCCTACTATACATCAGTATCTCTACTGGGTGTGGAAAGTGAAAGATGATTAGACATCTTCTTTGACATTGAGTATTTCACCCATTAATTACTGAAGAAAAAATTTGTACTGCAATGGGCTCGGTGATATAATAGAAGAAAAATAGCTAGTGCAATGGAAATACAGAAGAAAAAGTCCTGAAGGAAATTTTTCATATGAGTTTCCAACTTTAGTTTGAACTTGAAGGATGAGGAGAATTTCTCCAGGTCAGATGGGAGTGAGGCAATGATGATGGAATAGATATTTTGTAAGGCCAGACAAGATCAGTGCTCAGTATGTACAGGTTGAGTGAATAAAACAAATGAAAGCATGAACTGACTACAGACAGTGGTGTGCTGGTGTTCTAGCACTCTGGAGGAAAACAAAAACCCTGATGTGTAGCAATTGTTGATTTATGTGGAATGTATATTCCCACCATTGCCAATCTCAAACTTCCAACATGACATCACTGATTGCAGAGTTAGGAGAAGATGTGCACATTTGGCACTTGCCAGCCAGTATGAGCCGACTCTAGCCCGCTGCTGACTGTACAGCAATCCACGTGTTTTTGTGGAATGAAGGAGCCTATAAATGAATGAATGAACAAACTACACAATTCCAGGGCAAGGACCAAGATGGTTAAAGGCACAGAGATCTGAGAATTCATCACCCTTTCAATTAATAATACGAAGTTCTATGAGGTGCATTCAGGAGAAGAGAATGAATGGGCCTGAATATAGAATGCCATGTTCTGGGGTCTTACTTTATTCAAAAGGTAGTAGGGCATCATCAAAGCTTTTGAAGAGAAAGGGTATCATGATTAGATCTATGTCTTATGTGTGCCTTTAGCCATAATTCCATGAAAACACCTTTGTTTGCCTCAAAGTATAAACACAAATGTGAATGGTTAAATCCTTACAAAAATTTCAATATGCAGAACAGCTAAAGCCTCCCTTTTAATGAAACACAAGGGTAAGAAATCCTTCAAAGTTCTTACTCTGTTGTTGGAGATTATTTCTTTATTTAATCAAAAGCAGTCCTAATGAAGTTGACTCTAGCTTAGAGTCAACCAACAGAAGCAAAACGATTTTGAAGCACAGTATACATGTGAACTCAAATGTGAACAATGAAGAAAGATGAACTATATGATGTCTGACTGGCTGAGTCACACAGGATACAAAGAAATTACTTTAAAGACCCCCATGACACCCAACCTCTTTCTGCATTACAGACTCTTCATGTCTCAGAAACTTGGGTTTGTACATATACATACCTACATTGCCCCAAATTGATGTCTTTACTTTGTGAAACCAGCAGGTCCTTCTCCCAACCAGACACCTTACCTACAAAGAAATCTTACCTAGAAATATTGTCAGGTGAGCAAGCAGAGATGCTGGTCTCCATGCTATCAGAGCTGTCTAGGCTCAAAGTATCAAAGGCCTGGTCCTTGTAGCCGTGATCTGGGTAGTGGAAACTGTTCAAGTAGACATTTGATTCAGATGCTGTGCGGTTGTAAAACTCAGAAGATTTCTGCCTTTGTCCTTCACTCATCTGTTGGTGATTATACCCTAAGGAAAGAGCCATAAATATGTTACAGTGCCTCATTTTTCAGTCTTAGATCTTATAAGACTCAAACTAGCAACCCAAAACATCTGCCTATGAAACTTGGCCCTTGGTCTAATTTGTTTTGAAGCCAAGAAGATCAAAGAAACAGCATCATGCTCAGTGCAAGCACCAAATTCAAAGAAGTGGTCTTGTGAGTGATCTTTTTTTTTGTCAGTGGATCACTTGACACTTTCCTATGCCATTCCCACATCTCTGCACAAGTGAGACTAATATTATCGGCACACACAGAAACACAAGGAAACCAAAACAGAAACACAGTGAATGGCGCTGAATCCTTTCAAAATAGCTGGGTTCACGTCAGGGTAAAATGACTCCTAGTGATAGGCAACAGCAGGGTCTTAAGGCAGTCACCTCTTCAATGATATTCATATTTAAGGGATACCCGATCTGGTCATAAAGAGCAGGTGAATCAGCTAGGTGTAGGATTTGAGAAACTTATCATTTACTCATCATCACTAATACTTTCAATCTGGTTAGGAGACAAACTGTACATTTTTCTCATTCTTTTAAAAAAAATTTCCTTGTCTTCCATTACTTATTTAAAATATTCAGATCAGCAATCCTTCCAATGGTTGTACTCCGCCTCATTACTGTACATAAAGTAAGTCCTAACATCATCGATAGATTCTTGAAACTGTGGTGAAACAACCATATGAAAACCAGTTTTCTCACAGGCTAATTGATATAAACAAGAGTTAAGTTTCTATGGCATCTCATCAATGTTATAACAAAACACCATTATTCGAGGGCCTGTAGCTATAGCTGTCTTCTTTTTCCATCTGAATCGCCAGCCTTCTGTCAGTTGGTGATATTGACCACAAGACAATGTAGGAGCTACATTAATAGCAGGAAAGGTACCATTACTAAGAGGTGTTCTCCTTACCCTGGTGCCTGGTCAGCTGTGCACTAGGTCATTGGCTTTACTTTGCGTTATTGCTACGGCTTGTTCTGTAGTAGCTGATTTGGGGCATCATAAACCGAGTTTTTCTTTCCCTTCAATTACTATGTACCATACACTCAGGAAGCAGGGGTCATACTGATAAACAAATTCTTCTATTCATTCTTTGCTTTAGCCAGTACTGTAGTTTGCAATCTCTTTCTCCCTGAGTAAACTATCAGACCTATTAAGAGCTTACAATTGGCCCATTTGAATTTTGCCTCTTTCCTTGTGCTCTGTTTATCTTACACTGAGGCTTTTAATTGGCAATGAAATGTCCAAAAAGTGGGCAAGAGAGTGAGAGAAGGCAAGTGATTTCAAACAGCTTCTTCCACTGTTGATTAAACGTTTCAATTTAAAACCAGAGCTACCTCCATGATGCAAAGCATCACACACCAAAGGCTACTATAGAGTGATTTTAGTTCTATGAGTTTTGACGCATTAAAATTTGGAACAGTTTTAGGTATCTAAGTGAAAATATGTTAATTAAGATAAGGCCTCTTCTGGAAAAAAGGTTTTTGTAATATAAATTATAATTATCCTATCTAATAAAACAGTACTATGCAAATTAACCATCACTCCGCTACACCCACCAGCCACGCCCACCAGCCACGCCCACCAGCCAATCAAGAGCGATATGCAAATTAACACAACCAAGATGGCAGTTAACTTGCATATCCAGGCGCAGAGCGAAGACTGAAGACAGTGGAGAAGGAAGCCAAGCACTGCAGAAGGGAGCAAAGCTGCAGAGAAGTAAGCAAGCGGGGCAGGCGGAGAAAAGAGGGAAACAGGGGGGCAGGGGAGAAGGGAGGGAGCGAGGCAGAGGAGACGGGTGGGAGGGAGCGAGGCAGAGGAGATGGGTGGGAGGGAGCGAGGCAGAGGAGACGGGAGGGAGTGAGGCAGTGGAGACTGGTGGGAGCGAGGCAGCGGAGACGGGAGGGAGCGAGGCAGAGGAGACGGGAGGGAGCGAGGCAGAGGAGACGGGAGGGAGCAAGGCAGAGGAGACGGGTAGAAGCGAGGCAGTGGACACGGGAGGGAGCGAGGCAGAGGAGACGGGTGGGAGGGAGGGAGCGAGGCAGCGGAGACGGGTGGGAGGGAGCGAGGCAGAGGAGACGGGTGGAAGCGAGGCAGAGGAGACGGGTGGAAGCGAGGCAGAAGAGACGGGAGGGAGCGAGGCAGAGGAGATGGGTGGGAGGGAGGGAGCGAGGCAGCGGAGACGGGTGGGAGGGAGCGAGGCAGAGGAGACGGGTGGAAGCGAGGCAGAGGAGACGGGTGGAAGCGAGGCAGAGGAGACGGGAGGGAGCGAGGCAGAGGAGACGGGTGGGAGGGAGGGAGCGAGGCAGCGGAGACGGGTGGGAGGGAGCGAGGCAGTGGAGACAGGTGGGAGGGAGTGAGGCAGCGGAGAGGGGAGGGAGCGAGGCAGAGGAGACGGGTGGGAGCGAGGCAGCGGAGATGGGTGGGAGCTTCGCTCAGGCTGCAGGAAGCCCTATTCTTGCAGGAGTATTCCTGCAATGGGCGGCTAGTCCTATATAATAAAAGCGTAATAATAAAAGGGTAATATGCAAATTGACCCTAAGGGCAGAACGACCAGGAATGACAGGTCACTATGATGTGCACTGACCACCAGGGGGCAGACGTTCAATGCAGAGGCTGCCCCCTGGTGGTCAGTGTGCTCTCACAGAGGAAGCTTCACTCAGCCACAAGTTGGGCTGATGGCTGCAAGTGCAGCGGTGGTGGCGGGAGCCTCCATGGCAGCGCTAAGGATGTCCAACTGCAGCTTAGGCGGGGAGTGGGCCTAAGCTGCAGTTGGACATCCCCCAAGGGCTCCTGGGCTGCCAGAGGGATGTCTGACTGCCAGCTTAGGCCTGATCCCCTGGGAAGTGAGCCTAAGCTGGCAGGTGGACATCCCCCAAGGGGTCCTGGACTGTGAGAGGGTGCAGGCCGGGCTGAGAGACCCCCCCTCCCCCCGAGTGCATGAATTTTCATACACCAGGCCTCTAGTCCTATATAATAAAAGTATAATATGGTAATTAGACTGGACATCCTCCCGGTTGTCCTTCCAGACAAAGCTGGGGCTGCGAGGGAAGCCTGGGTCCCAGTGCCTGAGGGAAGCTGGTGCTGGCAGCCAGGGGAAGGAAGGCCTACTCTTGCATGATTTTCGTGCATCAGGCCTCTAGTAAATTACAAATACCAACACACACACACACGCACACGCACACACACACACATACACACACGTAAAAGCTACATATCAGTAAGGTAAGATGAAAAATATAAATGCAAACCATGAGATTTTAGGCAGATTACCATTACTTGTAGTGATTAATGCATAAAGCATTAAATGAAGCCAGTACAGTCATGAGAGTGGAGCATGTGCCTTTTAAAAAAAATAAGGCAAACAATTCATTACTCAATATTTACCTTTGATATTTGAACTTTTTGATTTACTAATTGCTCCTTTTAATTTTTTTAAAAATTATTCATTAGGAAAAGGAAGAGGACAAAAAACTCACCAGAAATTATTTAAAAAGTTCATACAAGTATCTTGCCTATGCTTTCAAAAGGTTTGTTGTCAAAGAAAAGGTCCACATTGACACCAACTACATGGATGACATTTCCTTGTTTGAGTATGAAAAATAAATCCCTAAAAGACAGCCATGTAATTGAAAACATTCAGCAATTGTCTGCTTGGCAATGACGTGTGCCACGCCTCAACCTTCCCTTTGCCTCCAGTTTTTCATAATGAGGAAAGGTCAGTCCCTGTGACGCAATAACACTTCCTTAGAAAAGCAGAAAGGGAGTATATTTCTTCTTAAAACAACACATGCCCTGCTCCTCAAATCTTCCAGGATTCCTGCCCCCTCCAAAAAAAAAAAAGTATCACAGAATAAGCAAATGAACTTAGTATCTTCAGGTGAGGCTAAAATCATTCAAAATTTTCAGATGCAGGCATGAGGAAAAGCTGTGTGAGAAGGTGTACTGTGCTAAGGATTGCGCACGTAAATTTCCCAGATCACCCCACTATTTTAAGGATTGCGCACGTAAATTTCCCAGATCACCCCACTATTTGCTGAGGTTTGGCTCTATGTCTTAGAGAACCTTCCACCATTCAGGTGGTAAAATAAGCCTGACATTTTCAAGGCAACTTAAATGAAAAAGCCAGCTGCCAATGAGCATGTCTTTCACAATGCAGGACTTTTGCTTCCTGCGAACCCAATGTGAATGGAAATGTTCTACGTTACGAAGCTTCTCATTTCTCCCAACGGGCAGTGTTTTATTGACCACGATGGACTCACCTGTCACCTGGATTAGTCTCCTCCTTCTTGAACAATTAAAAAAACACACACACCAAGTTGCCCCTGTTATTACAAATAAGGCCATGGAGCTCTCCTCCGTGGCCCTGGAATCGTGCCAGGGTGATTCCAAAGAGCTGGTATTGGGATTCAGGCAGACTTGGCCAGCCAAAGGTGTAGGTACTTTCATTAGAGGAGGGGGAGGGCACCCTGGTAGGAGGCCTGAGAGGTGCTGGTGCAGTGAGGTAGCACAGAGGACACAACTACGTTCTGTTCATCACAGATTCCCCATTTACTTAGCATATGGATGTCATGAAATAATCACTCAATGAATTCACGTTCTCATCTATAAACGGCAACCAAATTAGTGGCTAAGTAAAGAAGTGGAATGCATTTACTTTCCAAATAAAGTAAGTGGATTGGAAAAACAAGACTTTTCCAGCCCCCGAGACTGCTTGTTTTAAGTTATTCAGCAAGAATAACATGTAGCAGTGGACAGCATCTAAAAAGGGCCTTGTAGATACTTCAAATCCTTCCTATCTGGACAGAAAAAGCTATTTGAAAGGGTATTTTATGGGGTTTATAAAGTGAGACCTGATATCTGAGGTCAGTCGCTAAGCGTAGCACATACAAGGACCCCAAACAACTCAACTCTCTTCACTGCCCAAAAAGAGCCAATATTCTGCACGTGCAAGGTCCACTTATTATTATTTTTAGTGCCAGCCTCTGTGAATTCTGGGTAACTGGACCTGAGAAGTCCTGTGTGAGCTGACCACTATGAGATACACAGTCTTGCCCATATCTTCCAAATGTGTGGTGTATATACTTTAAAAGACTATCTAGGCCTTAATATAGAAATGACTTAAAATTATAACCTGGGTTTAAGAGGACAAAATCAATCCATATTTCTGGCAATTCAGCCTTTCATAGCTCACCTGCTGAGAAATTCATTCTTCCTAACCATATTCCACAGCCGGAAGATGAAGGCACAGGACAAGTCAGGAATGAAGAGAATGACAGAGAAAGGGAAAAAGATACAAGATCAAAAAGGATGACCAGAGGACAGGAAAAATATACGACACTTCAACATGCAGTCATTGTCGGTGTTAGTGACGACAGCAGATTGACAAGGCAAGATGTTCACATCTTTAGATTAAGTCTGAGTTTACAGAGAAGAACTCAAGAAGCTAAAAAACACAATAAGCTTATAATACATGCACACAGTCAAAAAAGATTTCTTAAGGAAAAAAAAATCTTTCACACACATCAGTCAACCAAAAAATAGGGAGAATAAAAACAAGATTATATCTACAAAACAGTTCATTTTTCCCCCAGGCAGACAGTAACAAATTGTTTTTAAGGGCTAAGGTTTGTAAAATGTCATTTAATTATTTGAAGCAGTGTCCATCAAATTGTATAACCCAGTTCCCTAATATCCTACATCTCTCTCAGCTAGCCACAGTAATTACATTTTATTGATTCAGGCCAGCCAGTTAAACTGTTCTTCACTCTTCACTAAGTCTTTCGCATGAAATAGTCTTAAAATGGAATGATTAAGTAGGAGCCCTTTAAATTTTTCCACCTTCCCACGCAGCCTGCTTTATTTATACCTGGTCTTTATAAAGGAGTAATCTCATGTAAGTAATTACACTTAGCCTATATACACAACAAGACCCACTCTTTTCTTTATCTAGATCCTGAGTCGTACAAAACAATGCTTCCCAGGCACTCGTGCTTCCTGCAGGGTCTGTCCTTGTCATAAAAAAAGCAAAACAAAGAAGGTCATGCAGCTGCCAGTGAATGAATGGCAGCTGCACCCTGCAAGGGTGCAACGACTTTCCTCAATTGTGTAAAAGGAATAATCATCAGGCTAAAAATCTGCCATTGTACAGTTTTAATTCTGATCACTTCTTAAAGATGACTTCACAGTGACCTTTCGCTATTAGCTGGAAACAAAAACACCACACAAGGAGGTTGTCATACCTTTCTTGGACTTTCCTGCATTAAACAAAAGACAAAAGGACAAAGATTTCATTCATTCTAAAGCTCACAAAGCAATAGTTCACAAGTTGTACAAAAGCCAATAACCATTACAACTTTAAGAGCCGAGTTCCTGGGCTGTCTGCTTTCAACTCTGCCCTCAGGGACCTTTGTCTGCATGACTCACATTGTTGGTTCCACTAAAACAATGCTGACTGCAGGATGGCTTATACTTACACCATGGTCCTTGATGTATCCGTGATGCGCAAACAGCAAAAAAACATAGTTCATTTAAGTTAACTGTGTAAGCCAACAAAAATTGTAAGATCTATTACATTTGAGTTGATGAAAACGTGCTAGATTCAAACTTTTTCAAAACCACAAAATTTTACTTCTATTTTAGTGCTCGTGAAACAATTCTAAATGAAATGGTGATTCAACTCTCCAGGTCACTGGGCCACCAGTATGGGCTCAACAGAAAATCCTGCCAAATTTAAGGTCTGCTGTGGCTCTAAGAACTGTGGCCCCCAACCCCTCCTCCTCCACGTCGGGGAGCCACGGGAGACAGGCTGGCCTCACAAGACACAGCACATGCAATTGGATCAACACACACGATGCTTCTCCATTTCCTCAGACGCAGTCTCAGCACCACAGAAACGCTGTAAGGAACACCACTTTAGCTGCAGTAGGAAGACTGAAGCGCAGTCTTCTCGGGTGTACAAAAGACCACCAGCGAAGAATCAGAGCAGAAAGATCGAAGACAGTATATTTTACAGAGGGCACTTCCCTAAGGTGACCTAAGAGAATCAGACCAATTCTCCTGTATGAATGTAGCTTAGGGATTCCCATTATTTGAGGGGAAAATAGAGATTAGAAAATTAGAGATGAAACATCCCTTCGTTTCACCATATTCTCACAAGGGTCATCTTACATGGTAATGTTAATTGCTCTTATTTTTACAAATCCATGTAGTATAGAGGTCTCGTTTTCCTTACTCTCTATTTTAAGAAAAATGTTTTTAAAATAAAGTATGGTATTGGGGCCAATCCAAGCTTTGATGTCTTCAGCCACTGGGAAAAAACACATTTAAAAAGAAGTCTATAAATATTGCAGAAAAATGCTTCAATAAAAAATAGACCTGACTCAAATGAACAGTAATAAATGAGAGCTAAATGGTACTTTTATGTTTATTATTTATAAATCATAAGAGCTATTTTTTAGCTTCAGAAATTATTGTAAAAAAAAAAAAAAAAACGCCCTGGCTGGGCAGCTCAGTTGGTTAGAGCATCATCCCAATATGCCAAGGTGGCAGGTTTGACCCCTGGTCAGGGCACATACAAGAATCAACCAATGAATACATACATAAGATAAATAAGTGGAACAACAAATTGACATCTCTCTCTTTCTCTTTCTAAAAATCAATAAATAAAACTAACAAACGAAACAGAAGTTCAATCAAATGTATTTTATTTAAATGTAACATAAACCTATCATACATTATAAACCTCTCTTCTGATTACTACAGACTCTATTAATATTAACTAATTTCTAATAATGATTCAAAAACCTCGCTCAAGCCCTAGCTCGTTTGCTCAATAGTTAGAGCACCGGCCCTCAGAATGAAGGGATGCAGGTTTGATTGTGGTCAAGGGCACGTTGCCTCGGTTGCAGGCTTGATCCCCTATTCTGGGTCAGGGTGAGTGCAGGAGGCAACCAATCGATGTGTCTTTCTCACATCGCTGTTTCTCTCTCTGTCTCTCCCCCTCCCTTCCACTCTCTCTAAAAATCAATGGAAAAAGTATCCTCTGATGAGGATTAACAAAACAAAAGAAAACAAAACAAAAAAAGAAAGAAAAAACAAACAAACCTCATTCAAGTGATATATATGTATATATACAAAAGTTATACACATACATATACACACCACACATACATACATATATATACATACCAAAATGTATATATTTTTTTCCTTTTTTTTTGTCTGATAGAAAACCGGTGATTATCCCCTGATACCATTGGCAGAGAGGCTGAGCAGTCAGGATGGAATCCCAGCCTGCTTGGAGGGAAGAGATTCAATCCCACTGGTACATGAATACAGTTAGGGGCCACATGCCCACCACTCTATCAGCCTCCGAATTTACATCCTTTCACACCTCCATCACATTTACCACATTGTATTGAAATTATCTGTTATGTGTCTTTTTCCCTCACTAGACTATAAGCATTTCAAGGGTGAGAATCATGCCATTCATTTGCATTCTTGGTCTCTAGCACCCTGCCTATTCAAAAGTGAGAGCCAGCCAGACCAATGTGGCTCAGTGGTTGAGCATTGACCCATGAACCAGGAGATCACAGTTCAATTTTGGGTCAGGGCACATGCCTGGGCTCAATCCCCAGTAGGGTGTGTACAGGAGGCAGCCAATCAATGATTCTCTCTCATCATTGATGTTTCTCTCTCTCTCTCTCTCTCTCTCTTTCTCTCTCTCTCTCTCTCTTCCTCTCTCTGAAATCAATAAAAACATTAAAAAAAAAGGTAAGGGCCAATATAAGTTGTTGACCTAAGCGACTGTGTTAACACAATAAATCTAATCTCAACAAGACTCTCACAGTTGGAACTGTATTGCAGTTATTTCTTCTAGCCCACAAAGACTATTTGAGAACCCCGTTATAAATGCAATGCATTTTTACAAAGAAATAAAATACTCTGAGAATCAAAGTCTACCTGAAACCTAACAACCACATTAGAAGAAAGGCTCAAACCACATTAAAAGGCATAGGGGAATTCTGTCCTGGGCCACTGGTGCTCCATTTACTGTCAGTTCAATGACTCTTTAGCACATGTTTCAACACAGTGGCTCAGCCACAAACCAGGTGAGTGACTTAGGATCTCTCTTTTCTTTCTACCTATAAAATGCAAAGGTTAGCAATTCTCTAGGGGCATTTCTGGTTTGAGAATATTATTACTAATAAATTTATGAAGTGCAAAATTTGAAACATACCAGTCATATGTGTATATAGAAAAAGTTACCTTAGTACAAACAATATCTATCTATCTATCTATCTATCTATCTATCTATCTATCTATCTATCTATCTATCTATCTATTCCTTCCCCAAAGGGGACACATTAAGAGTAAAATTGAGGACTTTGCTTGCTGCCCTTTTAATGATCCTCAACCTTGCTCTCCCTCCCTCTCTCTGAATAATTCTTATGCTTAACAAAAGACATCCCATTTGATTTTTAAAGTGACATACCTCTGAGCATCCTCCGAGATTCTGAGTCTTTGGTCATGGTTGCCAGCGAGTGAGGGAGCACGCTGCCACAGCTGTTGCTCTGTCCCAGGGGCAAGTGAGCCTGTGAGAACCGGGAGGAAACACTTGAGGCAAACTGAAGCCCAGTGGTCCTTCAGACACGGCCACATCCCTGTCCCACGGCTCCTATCTAAGCACAGAGGGCAGGACAGGAAGGTCTTCCAACCCGTTTGTGGATGCTCAATGATAAAGACCAGTCGCTGTCCCTCCCAAGGAGCTCCATGGAAGTCTCCACATCACAGCGGTTCCTCCAGTGGCAGCAATTCCAAAAGACAGGGGAAACACTTGTTCTCCAAAACCACCATTGAGAGCAACTCAAAGTTCTGCATGCATAAGGAGCAGAGGGCAGATGCAGGGGCAGGAACGTGCAGGGCATGCACCAGGACAGAGCAGACCTTCCCTGCGACACGGGCGCCAACTTCCACCTCCCCCAGTTACCTAGTGGGCTGAAATCTATAAACTCCTCCAGTGGTTCTAGCACTCTCTTTAATAGCAAAATCCTTTACGTAAAATATTCTTGGAACACCAGTTTATATAATAGGACACCGGTTTAAAACAACATTGCTCTTAAGGTCAAAGGAAGAGCCCCAAAGCCTGTCCCCTCAGAGCCTCCTTGTCACCTGCCTTTCCTCCTCTTCCTGCAATGACCCCTCGGGCGTATCAGCAGAACATGAATGAGGGTTTAGGCATCGGACCACACGGGTTCATATTCCAGCTCCATGCCTAACCAACTGAGGGCACTTGGGCTCGTCACTTAGCTCCTTTATACCTCAGTTTATCCATATGTACAATGAGGATCATCATTAGTGTCTCTACTGAATAGTCTTGCTGGGTTTTAAAATAAGACAATCCACATAAAGCCCTTAGCCCAAGGTCAGGTTCAGAAACGACTCAATAAAAACCTGGTCCTATTATTCCTGTAATCCAGAGCTTGTATCTTCCAATTTCCAGATGTGGGATGTAGCCACAGGAGTCGGCCACATGAATGCCACCTTACCACTTTGTGTGGTGGTGGCAGAAAATACCCTGGACCAGGTTCTTTGGTCCCAGAGCATACGATTCCAAATGTCCTCGGAGTGAGACAGAAAATGCAATTTTAGCCATAATGTCTGCCCGACAAGCAAACTTAAGGATTTATTATTTAGCATTTTCTTTAAGGACCTTTGAGCATCTGTCAACATAAGGACGAGAAGACTCCCTGAATGTGAAGCCCACAGTTCTCCCCAGGTCCTACCTTCGGGGCGGTGCTTCTCCCCATAGTAGCACTGCTGAAGTGTGGGGATATGGAAGGAGTGCTTTTCTTTCGAGGCAAAGTGTCACTCAGATAGAGGCCTTCTTTATGCTGTTTTTTCCTTTCTTCCAGGCTTCTAAAGTGCTTTAAATGCAAATGTAAAGCAGAATAGCAAAACTTGACTAATTGAAACAGGTCACTGAAGAAATTAAGAAGTATGCATTTACCAAGAAGTTTGGGAATTTTAACAAAATTTTTTAATATCCAACTCATACTTGTGTTCACTAACAGACTTGGGCTAGCTGGCATTTGGTGAGATACACAGGCAGCAGCAGAATTTTCTTACTGAACCTAGAAACAAAAGGAAAAAACTCCACCTTTCACTCTCATAGTGCCTGCTGCCTTGGGGCCTCAGGACAACTTACAAATGATTATGATGGCCGCCATGTGGATGGCGGAACAGCCAGTGGACAAAGCAAGTAAGCAGTTTCTCCCCTGGTCTGTCTGGACAGTTCTGTGTGGTGGCACAGATCCCAGTGTGAGGAGAACAAGAAAAGGGAGAAGGAAGAAGACGAAGAGAAAGAGCAAGTAAACAGGGGAGCTGTTTTAAAGTTGGAATAATATTTCAATCACATAAACACACTCCAAATCAGCATAACGTTTCCATAAAAGGCATCCTTCTAGGTTACTTTTTTATTTAAAAAAGATCCTGGCCAAGAATCCCCTATAATAATCCTTCACATAAAAAAAATAAAATAAATCCTCCTGTTGACTATTTTTTTTTTTTCCTTTCAGATTCCTAAGGCAAAATTTTGCCAACTTGACATTTATCCAAAATTTTCTTGGCCTCTCAAAAAAAAAAAAAAGTCTTCAATAGTGAAGTTATTTCCTAGTTAAAGTTTCTTTAGGTTTGATCATTTTTACACTAAGCTTGGGCTTTTGAAATATGTAAAAATTAATGCAAATTTGAGTTACCAAATTCCTTCTTCTTCTTTACATGTACCAATCATGAAATATACCTGCATTTTTACTTTAACATTATCTACTTATAGTAGCTAATATTTACTAACCTAAAAGTAGTAGGGAGATAGAGTCCTTTAACAAAGGGTAATAGAGAGCAAAGGTACCTTCAAGAAATGTGAGGGCTGGGCACAGCACAGCAGGGCTTGCCTATTTCGGGGATCTAATGTCTATGCATCCTTGTGATCTTCTGGGGCCCAATTCACACAGAAATTTGATTATAATTTAAAGAAGGCTCATAATAGATTTTTAAAACATGAGCATGCATAAGCACTGTATGTAGTAAAAGGAGGGCAACATTAAGAACAACAAATATGTATTTTTTAATCTGATCAATAAAAACTGTTGTTCTATGGCCCCAAAACACTACTTGGGTGACACTGGATAAGCTATTTACTATACTGAGCCTCAGTTCCCTAAATGTCAATATGCAGTTAATTCATATTTCATGGGATTATTTGAAGGGAGAAATGAGAAGTTTATTTGTAAAATGTTTAGGAAATTTTGACACAGAGTAAAGGAATGATGTCTATTATGGTTTCAATAATGTTTAAAAAATGTGTGTTGACACAGCAACTTTTATACCATGGATTTTATGGAAATAATAATCATTATTTTGAAAATACCCAAGATAAGTTGCAATATTTTGGTTGAGTGAAAACTAATGTATGAGGATATGGAATTAGCTCAAACATATCAAAACTTAGGAGAGGACAGTCAAGGTCCCAAACTTATAACACTCCCCACACCCTTAGACCTCACTAAATGTCCTTTAAAAAGAAAATCAGCAAAGGAGTTATGCGCCTTGTCTTTTTAAGAAATTTCTTTGCAAAAGTTGAAGGAAAGATTTACAAGCTCTGAACACCAGTTCCTAATTACCTGTTGCTCCTGCTGCTGCTGCCTTCTGTGTTTCTTAGCTGGTAGAGGAGGAGGTGTGTCATTTAAAGGGAAGGGATTGACAGACGGAGCCATGACTTCAGGCCAAGGGGCTGATGGAGGTTGAGTGACAGGATGAGGAGAAAGGGTAGAAGGAAACATAAATCCAGGACAGACAGATGATCTTTGCTTCATGGAGGAAAAAAAAAAAAAGTATACATGTGTCCATATAAAATGAAAGAATAATGACAAAGAAATGAAATAAATAACCTCATTGTTCTCATTTTCTTACATTTTAATCAAGAAATCACAAATGATGGGCTGTATCTTTCCATTTAGCCTCTAGTGAAAACCCCAAACTGCAAGCAACTTAGATCAGCAGACGGTATTTTCATTTATTATTATTTGCCCCTTTCCAGATGTTTTAAAAATGCATAACACTAAAAAAAATTCCATACTGCAAAATATAACAGAAAACAAAATTGCCCTAGCCAGTTTGGCTCAGTGGACAGAGCGTCGGCCTGTGGACCAAAGGGTCCTGGTTTGATTCTGATCAAGGGCACGTACCTTGGCTGCAGGCCCCTCCCTGGCCTGGGCCCTGATCAGGGCTCATGCAGTAAGCAACCAATCAATGTGTTTCTCTCACATCCACTCTCTCTAAAATCAATGGAAGAATATCCTCTGGTGAGGATTAAAAAAAAAAAGAAAGAAAGAAAAGAAAACAAAATCAAACTGGAAAGGTGATTCAAACCAACAATTTTAGAAAGAATTTTGATTTTTTAAGAAAGCTAGATCAGGTTAGAGTACTCAGATATAGAGTTTATGTTTTTGGACTTACTTCTAGTAGTCCACTCTGTCCCATATATTTCATGGTTTCTTGTATTACAATTGGTAGAGCAGTACCCCCAAATTGGTATGTTTTTCAAACTCAGTATCACTTTGACCCTCTGGTCAACCAGACGTGTATTTGTCACCAGTGCCCTCATTCTCAGTTAACCAGGGTTAATTTCTGACCTGAGGAAAGCAGTGAATGAATGAAATGTCATGCCAACACACCTCTTTATTTTGTGGCTGGCTCACCAGCACAGCTGTGGTAGGCCCAGTGGCAACAGCATCAGCGTCAGCAGGGAACTGAGTGGAAGGGGATAGACTCGTGGAATTGCCACATGGCTCATTAATTTCATTTACACTGATATAGCCCTAAAAGGAGGAATTTAGAAATTAAACACAAAGAAAGCAAAAGCTGAGGCATGCGAGAGTATTAATGCTCTAATTACAATGGAGTTAGCTTAGAGCGGCACAGCCAGATATCTGTGGCATTATCAAATGTTTCATCAGGGAGTTATCAGCAATTAAAATGGATTTACAGTGCTTAATCATGAAAAATGATACCCCAAACATTAAAAACATTTTTCCCGTTGAAATTATAAATAACCCAACATCGTCGATTTTAAAGTACCCGGAGGTATCACCTTTCATTCTGTTGACTGAATGAGGTTGTCATTACACAACATTTAACATAATCACACACACACAAATCGGAGATATAAAATTGACAATGTAATCATTCACTCTCTATTTCAAGAGCCTTTTCCACATTATTTTTAGATTTTTCTCTCTTCTTCTATTTCCTGATAAATTAAAGTGTGAGTGAATGTGGGCTGAAGGCTACTGTTTTTTGCTCTAAGACATTTTTAAAAACAATAATTTATCTGTAATGGAATCCAACTTTTAGGCATCTCAATTAAATGAGAATAAGAAGTACACTGTCCTCTAGTGAGCTTCTTCTAGCAAGACACATGAGTAAACACTCATACACACACACTCTAAGATGGAGTTGCAACTTGAGGATGTTTTAATTCAAGGCAGCTCCCCCAACTCCCACTCTATCCCCAGGACAGAGAATTTCCAGTTACTTTAAATTCAATGAATCAATTTTGGCTTCAGCATAAATACCCATAAGTCTAAGTGTATCATCTTCAAACTCCTGAATTTATATTTGAGGAAAAGGCACTTGCAAATTTTCATGGAAAGTAATTGTACAGACCAATTATGATTTTCACCACACCAATAAAGCAGTATGAAAAAAGAATGAAGAGTAGGAAATAGTATCTCTTTCGAAGGTAAAATAGTGTTAAATTTAACACTTAGGTTCTTCTACTAGCCCATCAATCTTTTAAAAAAATGGCTCCAAGAAAGGCAAAATAACATTATGCTGATGAAGCAAAAATTCCAGGCTAGAAAGCAAGGCTTTATCGAGAATTATAATTATGAGATATTAGAGAAAGTGGGAATTGACTGTTTATAAATTGGAGGTATCAAAATGCTGCTGAATTAGTCTCGCACTTCAGATAGAGGCAATGAATACTATGTAAAGTTTTATAAGATTAAATGAAAGAAAGGCAGTAGACAACTAGGTTGTCCAAATTTCATTTTATCTTTGATAATGAATCAGAAACAAAGAGTAACAACTTTTGAGTTATTCTTTTGTTCAGTTGATAGTAGAATGTTTCATAGACCACAAAACCAAATTAATTGATTCAAAAATGTATGAAGCTTGTCAAAAGTGGGACTTGCTTAAAAGTTAGATATAAATTCACCACTCCTTAAAAACAAGAGAGAGAGAGAGAGAGAGAGAGAGAGAGAGAGAGAGAGAGAGAGAGGAGAGGAAGTCAGAAAGAAAGAAAGAAAATCAAAACAACTTGTGAGTCAAGTTGATTTGGTCCATGAAAGAGACACATAGCTACTCAAAAGAATTGCAGACACGCAAAAGTAATAAAAAAGCCAAATAGCCTTTTGAAACCAGGAAGTCTGCAGAGAAAAAGAACAACTCATTAATAGAAAAGGAAAGATTTTATTCTTCTACTAAGAGATAAAGAGACCTTGGAGCCTACGTAATTCCTTGGATGCTATAAGCCTTTCAGACTCACTGTGTCCAGAGTCAAACTGCTTATCTTCCCTCTTGAGCCTATTCTTACCCCAGTCCTCCCTTTCTTAGGAAAAGGTACTTGGTATCCATCTCATTATTCAAACTGGAATAATGACATAACTCCTGACACCTTCCTTAATTTACTTCATCCCCACATCCAGCCTATCAACAAGTACTGTCACCTCTGGTTCCAAGATACTCTATCTGCATGCAGCTAATTCTCTCCATTTCTGTGCCATTGCTCGAATCTGAGCCCCCAGCATCTCCAACCTATACTATTGCAATCACCACCACGCGCTGGCTTCCTGGCATCTCCTGCTCCTCCTCCTAATCCAGTAGAGCAGCCCAGAGTGAGGTTTAACAAATGGATATCAAGTGATGTCACCTCCCAGCTTAAAACCACTCAGGGGCTTTCCATCCATATAAAATAAACCACATTTCTTTCAAATGGCTCACAAGACCTAGCCCCTGCCCACCTTGCTAACATTCTATATTTGGCTACACTGCATTCACAACCACCCTTTGTCCACTGAACCTGCCAGTTCCGTGTTCTGAATTATGGGAGAGAAACTATGAAACTGATTCATCTCATAAAGCTTTTGTGGAAATAGTTCACCAGTTGCGTCTGCGGCACACATTAAGCACACCTGTTATGTGATGAACATTTACTTCACATACCCTCCCCCCGCCTCCCCCCCCCCCCCCACACACAAAATACTTACTGTGCAGGAATTCTTAACTTTGATGTCTTTTTAAAAGCAATTTATAAATAAAGGGGTTGTTATTATGCAAATTTTTATGTAGAAGCAAGCTTTTTCCTTAGCTTTTTGTAGAATAGAAATATAAAAAAGTTTTCTTTCTCAGTCAAGGTTATACTTTTCCAAATTAGAGTTAAAATAGTCACCACTGTAGCAGTGTAGCTCTATAAAAAGATATTTAGGAAAGGAGAGTGTCAGGGTCTGACGGAACATGGATGTTTGGGATAAAGAATCTATATAGTTTAATATAAATAGGATTTTTCAATTTAGATAGAAAATAGCAGAGATGACTTTGGGAGAATAAAGAGAGAGAGAAAAGAAAGAAATCAGATTATCTTCTCAAGTATAAAGAGGAATTTTTATGTTAGGAGACTTAGAAGTAAAATAAAACAGAGGAAAAACTAAGAAAGGAAACTGCAGGAAGGAAAGAAGAGAATTTAAGACTAGTTTTGGTCTAGAACCTAAATTTTTTGAAACTCCGAGTTAACTCGCAATGTCACTGTCAAGCAAAATAGGCACATACATACACATACACACAAACACACACAGGGCATTTGCATAAGACACAAAAATAATCCCTTAAATTCTCAAAGCACAAATAATGAAAGGCAGGAAGGCTATCGACACATGGAGTGCTTTCCTAAGTCATTTAAGCTCATGTTTTTTCTGTTCCGCTAATCACAGAAGACTGAGGTGCACGTCTTGATGTCTAAGGTGGTATGAGTGGACATGTAAAATCACAGCTCACCTCTTTTAGAGTATTTGGGTTGACAGGAAACCCTTTCCCCCCCGAGAGGCTGGAGTATTTCTTTTCCAGATTACAAAGATTTTCCTTTTCCTGAAAGAACACAAAATCTATTAAGTTTAGTCAACATTGGATTTCCCTGATGACTAATGACCTTTTAATATTTTTTCAGATGACTTCATATATCTTTTGTAAAGTGTTTATATTTAAGTCTTTTGCCTGCTTTTTAAAAAATTAATTATTGGGTGTTTAAGTGTTATTATTGAGTCATAGGAGTTTTTAATATATTCTGGATACAAGTTCTTTGCCATTTCCTCTTTAAAAAAATATCTTTCCTTACCCCAGGGCACTTGCACTCCTATAATTTCTTCTGGAAACTTCATCACTTCAAGTTTTAAGTTTAAATCTATGATCGCTCTCAAATTAATTTGTATGGATGGTGTGAGAATGGATGCTGTTGAGGTTCCTTTTCTTCCTTGTTTACCCAGTTGATCCAGCACTATCTGTTGGAAAGACTTTCCTTTCTCTACTAGATTTCTTGGAGCCTTTGTAAAAAATGAATTAGACAGCATATGTGCGGGTCTACTTCTGGACTCTGTTTGTTTCCATTGATCTATATATCTATTTGCATGCCAGCACCACACACACAAGTAGTCTTAAATCCTGCAGCTTTATAGTAAGACTTGAAGTCAAATAGTATAAGTTCTCCAACTTTGCTCTTGTTCAAATCTGTTTTGGCTATACTACACTGTTTACATTTTCATATACAGACAATTCTCATATTTTGCAGAGTTAATGTTCCATTATGTTGCCATGAACACTGAATTAGTGAATGCAGAACCAGTGTCCTTAAAGGAATGACAGGGTTGGATTACTGTGAGCCTCTGTATTGATCAATCAGCAAACACACATAACTTTATTTTTATGTGTGTTTCTGTAAATGATGATCAACTAAATTTTAGCATCAACCTGCCAATCTCTACAAAATGTCTGTTGGAATTTTTATTGGGATTGAGCTGCATCTATAGATCCATTTGGGAAAATAAAAATTTTAATACTTATGAACCATCATTTTTACAACAGAATTATGTTTCATGTATTTTTAATAAGGAAATGTTATTTCTGTGAGGGTGCTTATCCATTTATAAAAATTTATCCCTAAGAAACTTCTTCCTTTTCGGCTAAAATTTCAGAAACATATTACATATTACACTATATAATTTAATCTGTGCCCTGGACTATTATGTGAAAAGGTAAAATGGCGGTGGGGAGGCTAATGGTGCTAAAGCAGAGTTCATCCCTAGAGCAGCAGAAAGGAATGGCAACTACAGCTCCATTCAGAGTCTGTAGGTGCTGAAGAAGCAAGAGGAGAGGTGCTGCCGGGGATTGCTGTGGGCTACAGGCACTTTGAGGGAACTGATAATTCTCTATAAAACACCGGTTTTCCTCTCTATTCTCAAACTAAAAATAGCTAAAATGGGAATGCTCCAGCCACACTTCTTCTAGGTGGGGTCATGGTACAGCTTCATATTTTAAAGTATCATCCAGGATTTGCTTTTGTCCTGCACACCATTCTGGGTCCATCTCATATGATCCCAAATGTCACTGGCCTGCATTCAAGGCTCAGTTTGGAGACTAGGCCCATCGACTCACATTTGTGGTGCCTTATTCATGAAATTAGACGATGGCCATTATCAGGAAATCTGGTTGTGGAGGAATCCCTTTCCATGTAGCCACTTTAGGGGCCGGGGTGTGGACATGGTCCCTTTGGTGAGAATAACCTTTACCCCAAAAGTCATTCTTAGATTGCAATCCACTGCTCACTATTTAAAGGCACTTGCTTTGAAGGAAATGAGTTTCCCCAAATTTCCAGTGCTGAAAGGGAAATACTTACTCTTTGCAGCATCATTATTAAATTATTCTTTTCTTTCACAAAGTGGTCTTGTTCTCTCTGAGCCTGCTGGACAATGTGATTGGCTTGCTTTTTCAATGCAGAAATTTTTTCCTGGAGGAAAAGAAGATGATCATAGAAAGATGCAAATTAGACATACAAAGGTTTGCCAGTCTGTCCAGGAAACAAGAGAAAAGGTGGTTATAGCTGGAATAATATTCTCATTGATGGCTGGCCGTGATTACTACCCAGAGGCAGTTTCCTAGACCGCCAAGCTCGTGGCTTTTCCTTACCTAAGGCCAACACAATTTGAGCGGTTTAAAATCTATTTGAAGAACTCAGAAGTCAACAGGAAATCTTGTTTTAGATTATAAATGAATTTTTGGCATCATCTTGGGAGACGCCTTATGGGGAAAACCATGAAATTTCTTATTTAAACTGAGAGCTTAAGAAGTCACCTTCTCCATCTTCCCTTTGCTCAATTTTTTGGGTTTAGTCCAGAGTGCTGGGGTGTGACTCTAAATTCTGGAACAAGAGCTGATTTCTGGGCTGGGCATCTGGGTGCTAGGGGTTGGGAGGAGTCAGTCATGTGCATGGCATTCATGGGGCTATTTCTAATGGTGACAAGCTATCAGCCAGCTTTGCGAACTATTGAGCAACGGACAGAGAAAGTTTCCAAGTAGATTTTGTTCATACGATTATTCTGAATCTAGCTACTATGATTGCAAAAGGAAGTAATTGAAAACAAATACCGAAATTTCTGATTTTCTCTAACTCGGTTTTCACATAAGAAAAAAAAAAAAAGGTATTATTTATAAATGCATCCACAGCATTAAGTAACAATGGCTGTAACATGTAATGTTTATCTAGTTTAAAGCCCCATTTGGCAAAGAGATGGCAGGCTCCATAATCTGCAAAATGTGATATGTGATTAAACACTCAAAGACATTCAGATGTAAAGACAGGCAGACAGACACATGCTATAGCTATATTAATGATTACTATTGTCACACAGTGAGGGGTAGATTGTGATTTTGGCCTTGAATGGCACCCGGCAAACGTACCTTTCTAGTGACAATGTTCCGTTGATATTCAGCCACCTCACGCAAGAGCTGTTGGGTCAGGTTCTCCTTTTCCTCATCCAGACGGCTCTCATGCTCTAGCTGCTGGAATTCCAGGTCCTCAAAGTGTTTGCTCTCAACATCCAACAGGTCGGCATCCTTTGGAGAAAAGCAAATGAAAACAAGACACACCAGAATGGCTACAGCCTTTTTAATGTGAAGAAAAAAAATTTAAAAGCAAACAGTCTAAAATATCTTTTCAATTACAACATCAAACAGGGGTATAATATGGTAACCCTTTCCTTTTGGAATTAACCCCCAGTGCAGAGACTGTTATTAGAATGGAAAAGGACTTGGGGGTAGGGGATGGGGACACATTTATTTCACCATTGATTTTAGACTGCTTTGTGGACAAAGAAACCCTTGCTTTAAATCTACTGGGTGGCTTTAAAATGGATCACAAAGTATACAAAGAATTCAGTGAATAACGTAAATACTATCTGCAGACCAAAGGTGTGACATAGCCTCTTGAGAAAATTCCCATTTTCTACAAATGGTCAAATAAAATGGGACTTTAGTGATTAAATTCAAGATTTCAAAGTTGTTGACTGTAAAAAAAAAAGTTGGCATACATAACAGACCAGAGGTCTCTAAGAGGGATAATATGCCCCAAATGGCACATCACACAATCCACTAAGATGTGAAGAGAAAATATTAGAGCTCCTTCATACTTAATTTTAGTTTTTCATTTCCTTTTATAATTCCTCAATAAATGTTTTTAATCTATACAGATAGAATAGCATATATACATTATTTAAAATAAATATATATTTTTGAGCATGCATAAGTATATATATGATCAATGTAACATATAGGCATGCATGCTCACATAATTTTATTGAAGAGAGGTATAATCAAACATATTTGGAGATTGGGGTTCTTAAAAAATTGTTTACAAAACTTCTTAGTGGAAAGAAGGGACCACAGCTCTCACCAGGCACAAAGAGAGACTCAAAGATTACATACAGTACTCTGGGTAATCTTGAGGACACTTAAGAAAGATCTGAAATCATAAAAATCAGATGATCTAGAACAGGCATTCTCCAACTCATAAGATGCCAAAAGACAAGAATGAATCTGTATCTGTGCAAAAATCGACCCGTGTTGTATAAGTTATTTTCCAATCTATTTTTTAAAAAATGTATTTTATTGATTTTTTACAGAAAGAAAGGGAGAGGGATAGAGAGTTAGAAACATCGATGAGAGAGAAACATTGATCAGCTGCCTCCTGCACACTCCCCACTGGAGATGTGCCCGCAACCAAGGTACATGCCTTGACCAGAATCGAACCTGGGACCCTTCAGTCCGCAGGCCGATGATGCTCTATCCACTGAGCCAAACCAGTTAGGGCTCTCCAATCTATTTTTTAAAAAACATCCACTCCTTTACTTTTGGAGACTTTGACAGAACTATAAATGTGGTATGTATAGATTTTTAAAAATATATAATTTATAAATAATCTATGGCAAAAAAGAAGAGGCAGCTGAACAATATGGATCACAGCTCTTCATAGGCAAAAAAGCCAATACTTTTTTATCAATCAAAACATCAAAAAGAGTTGAAAAAATAAATATATCATAATTTAGATCTGCATCAGTATTTAACTCTATCCACCTCCTAGTTTTTATGTAAGTGATAATAAATTAAGTCTTTTAATCAAATGGAATATATTTCTATTTTATGGAACAAATTTTATTCTGTGAATGATTCACAGAAGAGATATTAGCTACCATGTAACCCATGTGATTAAAACCAACACTATAGCAACAGAAGTGTATTCTCAAAGCTTAAGAGCAGAAAAACAATTTGAAAAATTTATCATTTAAAACTTCTTTACACTTAAATTGGCAAGACTAAAATATGCTTTGGTTTCAAGTTATTGCCTGACATTTCAAGTTTCTCAGACATTTCATGTTTATTATTTCTAAAGAAATTAATAAATTCAGACCAAATCTAGTCTCTACGGAGAAATTAAGAGATAACTCCAGTATTATGTCTTGAAACAAGTATTAAGTCCTACAGTCTTGCAGCAATACATTAGCTGATATATTTATTCATACAGGCATACACACTAATTTTTAAAGTCTTTCCATTAAGCTTGGTTTGTGTCTAAATGTTATTGAGATAAAAATTTAATAAACTTTTTTTTTTAGTTTATAGATAATCTACATTTAAAGTGGATATATATGGCTCACAATATATACACTATGCTAGTCAGTCCCTCACTCCACATCTGGTTAACATGCAGTATGTTATTTTAACCGCACGGAGGTCAGAGAGTCACTAATTAATTTGTAGTAAATATTTAAACCACTGCATGACAATAATAGCACACTAGGAAGGAAACTGGAAAACTAAAGCTAAACTCGGCACTCAGATTCCGTGGGTGTAATCATCTGATCAAGTTATCTAAACTATCAAAATGTGTGTCTATAAACTTACACTGTGAAAGAAAAACAACTTGGGAGGGCAAAAAAAATTTAAAAGGTATTAGATAATACAAATTTAGGGGATGAAAATTGGGAGAAGCAGTTTCATTGAGCACAAAACAATATAGGCAAGAAGCTCCGGTAAGTGTACGATGAGTTGAATGAAAATCTGAAGTCCACTTCACTACTAGAAGAACAAATCTAGCAAGCTTAAAGGCCAGGTGTGAAAGGCCCTGAAACAGCTCACTAAAGAAAATTCAGTGCAATTCCTTTTTTTCTTTCCAATAACTTTTGAGAATTTATATGGCAGAGTTTATATGTAGATCTTCAATGTTTTCTTTGCCTTGTAGAGGAAGAAGAGAATAGATGTGGTAAAGCCAGGAGAGATTAAAGTAATGATTTCATGACAGCTCAAGACCAAGTCTGAAAGAAAATTTAAATGGGGCTCAGGCTTTAACATTCCTGCATCTTTTTAAAAATATATACATTTTATTTATTTTTTACAGAGAGGAAGGGAGAGGGAAAGAGAGTTAGAAACATCCATCAGCTGCCTCTTGCACACCTCCAACTGGGGATGTGCCCGCAACCAAGGTACATGCCCTTGACCAGAATCGAACCTGGGACCTTTCAGTCTGCAGGCCGACGCTCTATCCACTGAGCCAAACCGGTTAGGGCAACATTCTTGCATCTTATGTTCTATAGTCCAACACTTTAACTGCATACTTTTGGAATTTGGAAAGATAATGGTATAATGGTACATCTAGTACAACCTCTTCATTTTATACAGGAGGATACTGAGGCCCATGGAAGTTGAATGACTTGTGCAAGATTAAATTATAAACTGATTGTAGAGTCACTGACAAGGTCTCCCAATTATAGATATTATGGTGCCCTGATGGTGTGGCTCAGTTGTTGAGTGTCAACCTGTGAACCAGGAGGTCATGGTTCAATTCCTGGTAGGGGCACATGCCCAGGTTGTGGCTCCATCCTCCATCCCAGTGTGGGGCCTGCAGGAGGCAGCCAATCAATGATTCTCCCTCATCATCTCTCTCTCTCTCTCTCTCTCTCTCTCTCTCTCTCTCTCTCTCTCTCCCTCTCTCTCCCTCTCTGAAGTCAATTAAAAAAATAAATATACACACACACATATATATATAAAATATGGAATAAAATTTTTTTAAAACCAGGAGGCTAAAATCAACTAGGCAGCTGAATAAATATCCAAAGCACAAGAAACTGTCCTAGCCAGGTGTTGCCTGCATTTAATAATGGAACCTATCCTGGCAAATGAAAGACTCATTTAATTTCAGCTTTCTCTCCCACACTACTCATACCCCGGGGAGCAATTTGATTGGTGAGCCCATATCCACTACATATTATTGCAGGCCATGAAACAACATCAGAGGAAAAGTGCAATCTGACTCAAAGCAATGATTTAGAGGTAAGAAGCTCAGTCATAAATCCATAGGGTTGAATACACAAAATCAACCTACAATTTCAGCTTAAGTATTTGAGACAACATACAGTTTAAGAAAATGATGTTCTTCCTATTCCTTTATGATTTTATTTTGTATAACTTGCCACCTAATGAAATTTGTTGTAATAAAACCAACTTTATTGAATCTAGTTAAAATGCCTTGGGGAAAACTTTGTGGTGAAATGGTAATCTGAAATGTTTGAGGTCTGAAGGGAAATGAATTGTGGTAACACAGGAAAGTTTCACTTCTCATGAAATAAGTGAACTTTTTACTTATTAAGCCAATGGATTGGTGAAGAGTTACTATGGTCGTTATTCCTGAAAAAATAGAATTAGTAGACCTCTTGATATCAAGAGAACAGAAGCTATCACAAGCCAGTTTTTCTACTAAGAAAAAGGGTTTTATGATAAGTATATTACACTCTGCTTGGGGGAGGAAGAGGAAGGAGTCTTTGCCTTTAATTAGTGAAATATGCTTTCTACATAATTTCCTTTCCTCTTTTGTACTCAAAATCCTTAGAATGTATACAAATTTATGTGTTATCCTATAGAAGCTAGATTAAGCAAACAGCAATTATATCAACCTGAGTTCAGTTTATTAATAGAATCTACCAATTTTTATCTGAAGTGATGTTTATAAAGAATACAAACAATAACTGCATAACTAGAGGAAAGAATAAACAAAATATATAACTATGTTGCTGACTCATAGTATTTCAGCTATGTAAAAACTTTAGTAATAAGGAAAGTTGAAAAATATTAAACAATTATAAAAATCAGTTCCCCGACCTCTTTTGTGAACTGGCATAAACACAAATAAATGACAAACTAAAATAATTTTATAAATACTATTATTCTTTTCCTAATCATTGATACCACAAGATTTCCAGAGAACGTGCCATTGAGGGATTAAGAGTTTTATCTTCTTACAGCAAATTTAGCTGCACACAATAAAATGAGTGACGAGGAAGAAACACTGTTGGAACTTCCTTTGATCCAACATTGTAAGAAATAACAAGTATTAAAACTGTTATGCTGCAGTTTAACTTGTCTGCATTCGGCACTCTTTATTAAGATGCTTTCCACCTCTGCAATATACAGAAAAGTTTTAACTAATTTTTCATAACCTAGTGATTGATGCTCAAGGCATCAAATATCTTTGTATTAAAGGTCATCTTAAACATTTTCGAGGGTGGGCTATCTTATTTTTCAACCTGGGAAAGCTCAAGGAGGTAGATATAATGGCATGAATGAAATTAGCCTTCTTTTCTACTCATGTGGAATCATAAATTGTTAGTCACTCAAAACTAATTACTATTATGTGATTTCTTTGAAAGTCCAAGACTTTTAATGACTGCTTCCCCAGGGCCACACTTTATTTGGGCTTCTGTTTCGAGGAAACGGCCCTGCTATCTCTGAACCAAGAAGTGGCCTTTACCAGTGATTCTGAAGCCATCCACATAGTCGTGTTTTCAGAGTGTGGCCGTGTTCGGCACTGCCAGCATCATGGATCAGTGAATAACCTGATGAAGTTCAACTAGAAGGTCTGTGCTGTACTAAGTTTTTAAAGTCATGACATTCACATAGAAGATGTTGAGACCACTAGTACTGCCCTGCATCTTGAGGTTGCATGTTTGATTGCTGTGATTGTGCTTGTGAGTTCAACGTCACCACTAGTAAGAAGTAGAAAGAAAAACCATACACTAAGCGGTGGTGGGGAGCAAACAGGAGAATTTTTGGACAAGAGAATAAAATTAAGCTAAAAAATATTCAAGGGCAAATAGTATTCACAATGCAGCACAGAATGGGGTGAAGATGTCAGTTGATTTAAATGCTACAATCTTGGTGACCATTACATGTCAGGAATTGCTCTCTTGAAAAAACTAAAACAGAAAACAAACAAACAAAAAAGCACCCAAAAACAAAGAATGTTTTTACATTATCAGTTAGGTGAAGGATTCTAACAAGGTAATTTTTAACTGATTAGCATGATATAATATATACTGTCAGCATGCATATTTCTGTTTAAAAAATATCTAATGACCAGAACTTATGCAAATTTATGGTATGTGAAAAAGGAAGTCGGAGTAAGTAGAATTTAATTGAAAAAACAAAAACAAAACAAAAAAAAGCAAAAAACAATGGGCACATTCCTGTTTGCTACTGACCCTCTTCAGCTGCTGCTGTAACTGTTCCCGCATGGACTCAGGACAAGTGTCCAGCTGGGTCTTCTGCTCGGAGTAAAGCTCCTGAAGCCTCTCTAGTTTTTCCCTTTCAGCATCAAGCTTTACCTTCTCCTGAAGTTCAGAAATCAGAAAATAGAAGAATAGAAATTACCTTCACACCTAAGCAGGCGTTAGTGAACATTTCCCAAGGATCACACATACAGTACAGTATATGCAAACTCTAGATATCCTATGAACGTAGAAACATAGGCTAGTGACTAGGAACAGGGGGTATAAGTGGAAGTAGAAACAAGGGACCCATTTCTGTATTCTCAAAACACAATCTGCCTCCTGGAGTATTGGCAATGACCCCCATCCTTCCTTCCTTCATGCCACCACGTTAAATAAGCTGGGGAAGCAACGGTAGTGTTGGTCAATGGTCAACAAAGAACAAAAGCAATGCCAACAGAATTCATAAGACAGCCTTGCAGAGTCACTTGGCTGAGAGCCAGACAACGAAAAGCAGGCATTTACCTCAAGTACTGTGGTAGTCCAATTTGCTCAAGACATTTCTTAGGCAAGCTTTGGGAATCATTGAAATTTTATTCCCATATCAGAGGCACATTAGGCACTTTAGGTAATACCCTGGCATCCGAAACAGTTCTAGCTATCTGGTAAACCTCAGTGCTTAAGCAATTTGAGGATCTGATTCCAAGGAGAACATCTAATTCAGAGGCTGAGAGAGTTAGTAAAAAAAAAAGACTTGACTAAGCAGTGAGAGGAAGGTATGTAAGAGACTCCGAATGTGTGACATTTACTGTGGAGATAAGAACTTCCCCTATACGGACTGACTAAAAAAATAAGTGAAACATGGACTGTGAAAAAAGAGGAGAGGAGAACACCCAGGAGTCAGAGAATAGAAGAGAAAGGAGAAGATAGCACTAAATCCCTCCTAAGTCACACACTCCAAAGTGACCCCGGACATTTTCCGGAGTATAATAGGTGAATCTGTAATACAGTGATTACCAGGCCCTCCAATGCCACTCAGTAAACAAACAAAACTTCAACCTGTTTAGTGCTGGTCTTCCCAACTTATGTTCCCTTTATGATACTCTGAACCCTTGATGTAAACTTCAGACCTGATTCTCTCCTTGCGGAACACTCTCAGACTACACAAAAGCACTTTATGAAGCATGACCACAGTTTCACCCTCAGTAAGCAAAATACCATGTTCATTCTGTGTGAATTGGTAGAAATAAAACTGGCTTCTAAGTATATTACAGAAGTAGTTTTTTAAAAGATGAAGCTCTGAAGTAGTCCTATGAAATTATACTTACTATAACTTCTTCATCCAAATGGCCATGATTTCCTGTGTAAACATATATTTAGATTCTTTATAAAAGATGTTATGGTGGGGTTTTTTTTTTAAAGTCTAAAACTGTTCACTTGAGTCTCTATTTTTGGCTTACATTTTAAAGTGTCAAGAACATTTTAGAAATGTATGTTTTGATTTAGAAATGCATTCTTTTCTCAAAATGATTAAATCCAGAAATCATAAAACTGAAATCCTACTTCACATATCAACCTAAAAATGATTCTGTAACTTATACCTCAGCAGATTGTAAGTACAGTGTCCTGGTCTGTAATGGCAAGTCTGCTCATTGGGCGCATACATTGAGCAGGAATTGGAGAAAGTAATGACACTGTTCAGAGAAAAAAAAGATTCTCAAGTGTTGATTCATAGTAAAACTGAATATACTGGCAGTACCAGTTAGATTTAGTCTTTGCTTTTAGAATCAATCATTTTTCCCTTATAAAACCAGCAATACAGAGTACCCATTGTCTTTTGGCCAATAAAATGTATTTCCTCTGTGTGTGGATCAAAGATGGCCCTCTTTAGAAAGCAAATAATGTTATCCAAAAACAATTTTATTTCTAGATATTACATCAACAAATTTTGCAGTAAATCTAGTTCCAAACAGGAAGTTAAGCAAATAAGAAAACCATTAATTCCAATTAAATACCATAAGTTCAAAGCCCACAAATTTAAAGTTATATTTGATAAAAAACACTGATACAATATTTGATAATATGAAAAGGTGCTGGCCTAAAACACAGGTCTCAATCCAAAGAAATAAACAATTGCTCTGATGCCCTCATTTAAAAAAAATTGTTAATAATAGATCACAAATGAACAGCTAATAAGAAATACCTTATGTTTACATAGTGCCTTCCTCCTGAGGTGCTCAAAACGTTTCGCAATTCCATACAAGGGGGCGGTTAGAAGAATTATGCAAGCAGGCACCATCAGAACCTTCTGCAGCTTCTCTGAGATTTACCCGTAAGGCTGTGACCGCTACCTAGGTCTCAGTGGGGCCAACGCTAGGGCAAAGGAAGTAAAGGGGAAGGATGAAAGAAGGACTCGTGGCAGGTGTACCCGGCCATCAATCACAGAGGACCCCAGAGGTGACATCACTCCTGCCAGAGCCAGAAGGAGACCAACTCTGAGTCAGAAAGAAATTAATATTCCTCTCTCCTATTTCCTGCCCAGGAAGTTTTCAGAGGAAAATTAGCTCCAAGCAAGTAGTTAATTAGAGCTGAAAGTATCACCTAATACAGCAAAGGTAAAATAGATGGACAAATTAGACGGTGCTCTAATTGCTTTCTACAATTATTGCGTTATAATTGATTTTTACAGGGATTCTTGCTTTTTACATGTAAAATATTAAAACAGGTGTCATTCTCTTCCCCCAGATTTAAAACTCCCCTATTCCAATGACCATAGCACAGTGATATTTTCCAAACGTAATATTGGGAAAGAGTATAACTTTTTTAAGAGATTCATAAAATTGATTTTCAGGAAATACATGAATTAAATTTTTAATATTTTAATAAATTTAACTTTGTTGAAAAAATAAGATTTCAAGGAATTTGGACACACCAGGAAAACCCAGGTGTACAGGGGACATTTACAAAACCAAGAACAGATCAAGATTCCCTAGAGACACGGCTGCTTCCATCAGCACTGTTCTCACATTGACTTGTCCTCGTCACAAATTCATTGCCAGATGGTGCCTGTTTTGTGTACTTAAGACTGATGTTCCTGAGGTGTATATACAGCCAAAAGTAAATTACTTTGCGGGCAAATGAAAGTAGAAATCAGTACATAAACCAGGCTTATATTTGTTTCCATAGTGAGTTGTTCATTCACTCACTCAACAAATATTTACAAGGGGCTAGAGGTAGAGAAGAGAGGGAACTTGATCACTTCTTATGAAGTACAGGCTATTCAGCTCTGTGGTTCTTAGCCCAGACTGCACGTTAGAATACCTTCTGTGAGCTTTTCAATATGTTATTTCCAGGCCTCCACTTAATCAGAAAGGCTAAGGAATGAGCCTTTAAAAAATCTCGTCAGCCCAGCACTGTTCATATAACTAAGAGTGGCTCAGTTGGTTGAGTGTCGTCCTGTGTTCAATTCCCAGTCAGGGCATATACCTAGACTGTGGATTCGACCCCTGGTTGGGCACATAAGGAAGGCAACAGATCAATGTTCCTCTCTCACATCGATGTTTCTCTCTCCCTTCCTCTCTCTAAGCATGTCCTCGGGTGAGAATAAAAAACAAAACAACAACAACAAAAATCTCTCCAACTTTTCTAATATGCAGCCAGGCTAAATCACTGATTTAGCCACCCAGGATGATGTGAAAGGCAAAAGCAATTAACTATATTTTGACTTTCCTAATGAAGACACCAGATTCTACCACAGGGTACAACAGAAATTGTTCTTAAATATTTGGTCTTAGCACCTTTGCTTCAGAATATAAAAGGCTTCTCTTACAAGTAACATCCCAGTTGTTTTTGTCCCAAATTTTTACATTCATATTAAATGCTTCAAGTAAACTAAACGAAAATTGGATTGTGAGAGATTTCAATATCCAATATGCATTCAGAGATAAATGATGCATTTCAAATTCAGGTGCAAAACGATTCTCTTCTAATAGACAAATGGTCAGAAGTGGTTATAAAGTTACCCTAAATAATTTGAATTTGCACAAAAGAATTGCCAATAATCTTGAATGAACGTAATAGACCAAGGGTTGTCATAGGACCACGTATGTTGCTAGATCTGTGCTTAGATGACAGTAATGTAAGTTTTCTCTCTTTTAAGTTGTATTCTTGAACTGAAAGTTAACTTGTTGTTTCTATCTGAATTTCAATACCCACACAGAAATTCTTGAATACCAATGAAAAAAATCATTTTAGCATATCTAAGTGCGCCATACTTGCTAAGCAGATGGTTCAAGCTTATTCTGAAAAGATTCTTACGTTATTAGCTTGTATGGCTGCTAGTTAAAACAGAGGACACTCAGTTAAATTTTAATTTCAGGTAAACAATAAATTACCTTTTAATGTAAGTGAGTCCCAAATAATGCATGAGACATAATTATACCAAAAATGTCTTTTCTTTTCACACTGTCATGCCATGAACTCATAGGGAATGGGCTCCCACAGCTCAGGCTCCTTCCCACTGGTTCTCACACAGTGTGGCTCTCTGGGTGGAGCCGGCTGGCGCTTCAGCTGAACCCAGGTTCCCTTCTCTGTGGCTCCCTTCCCCTTCTGATCATTTTCCTTCACACGTTCCAGGGAGCTATCTCAGCTCTTAGAGTGTTTAATGCGCTCAGTACGTACGTTCATTCTGTTGGCCAGATCTTGCCCTTAACTTGTTTGTTCACAACAATGTCCACCACATGTTGGATGACACTGCAGACTCCTCCAGTTTTGCCATGGGAACATTTGTGAACACTGTACTTCCCTTGATGCCTACATCATCTTTTTTGTAGATTTGCATGTATGTGGCCAAAGGAACAACTCCACGTTTTCTAAAAGGCCCAGAAAACTCATAGTGGGTGCCTCTCTTCTTTCCCTTTGTGTTAGTCATTTCGGGGAATTACTGAAAGGTGGTTATTCCGGCCCAAAGGGAAAGTTATTTTCTGTGTATTGGAAATGCAAATTTAACTGGAGGGGGCAAATCCAAAAGCATCATTAGTTTGATAAGGTTTTCTTGAAAATAAAGACCCATCTTTGTAACTTCCAAACTGTTTAGCACAGAATCCAGCACACACTAGGTAATAGGAACATGTTTCATGAAACAATGGGTCAGATTTTGAATGGGTACAATGATGGGTTAAAAGTCATAGTCCCTAAGCCGTCATTTTTAAAGGTGGTCCATCCAAAATCCTCTCTGTACACCCTAGAATCCCTTTCCTTAACATTTTCTAAACACTGTGGGGTTGTCTAGCAGGCAGGCATCCTCCTTGGTTCATGGATTAGGCAACTGTTTTAAGCTTAAAACCACTTATCTGAAATTCTTAAGGCCACAAGTGTTCCAGATTTCAGAATATTCTTAATTTTAGAGGGGTTACACAGTTCATATAGCATATATTATATGGCATTTCCAGTGAGGTTGGGAAGATACCTTTACTCAAACATGTTACCATTTCTACAGCTACTTAAGAATATTCACACCAAGTGAATATTAGTCAAAGTCAGGTTTTGCGACCAACTAAATTTTGGTGCCAACCTTACTAAACTAAAAGTTTTTTCTCCATAAAACTTTTCAGATTTTCGAATTGCAGAGGAATGATATAAACCAGTGATGGCGAACCTATGACATGCGTGTCAGCACTGACACGCGTAGCCATTTCTGATGACACGCGGCCGCTGAGACGGCCGCATGCCAAGGATGAAACATTTGCGAAATAATGTTTTTTCCTCAAAGTGACACACTACCCGAGTTATGCTCAGTTTTTTGGCGAAGTTTGACACACCAAGCTCAAAAGGTTGCCCATCACTGATATAAACCTATGTCAACAAATGGTGATTGTCGAGAACCCGTTCTCTGTCTGCCTCTGAGGCATTTTCCTATTATTTCTTTCTGGATTTTTTTTTTCCCCTTTGGCTTTGATATTTTAATTACAAAATTAATGGATATTTAGTGTAAAAAAACTTGGAAAACTAAAACACTAAGAATTTATGTAATCAAACAACCACCAGAAAAAAATACCCTAATCTGGAATCCTGTTGATTTAATCCTCAAATCCTTTGATATATTTCCACTTCCTCTAATCAGGGAGCTAACTTTGAAATGTAAGAAAGAAGCAAGGGAAGCACTGGGTCCCTCTGAACATGGACTGCGACGTGGCCAACACTCTGCACTCAGGAGGCATTAACACTTTGCTGAGGAATCCGGGCCTGGCTCAGGTCTTCCCCTGGCTCTGCAGGAAGGATGGGGAGGAAGTAACAGGTACTTTGGCAAGACAATAATGGGCAATGACACTTAACCATCTGAAATACAGTGACATATGCTTATTGTAGGAAAATCAGTCCATTCATTTAAGATTTCATTCAGGAGCATGTTGTATGGCATAGAGTGATTTAAGCTTCAGTTCACACCTTTAAGATGTTTTGGCTATAAAATGTGCAGGTCAGGATGGCCACAGAGTATCAGTATCTACCTGAGTGAGGATCATTAAGAAAACACATAAGAAAAATCTATATAAACAAACACATACGCCCGCACGTTCTCAGCAGCTGCCCAAAATGGGACTTCGCCTTGGCTGAAGGCAGTGGAAGGAAGGGAAGCCGGCTCCCCACGAGGCCTTTGGCCAAACTGAGCTCCCTGGATCTGGTGGCCTCCCCACTCTCAGTCACCAAGCCCAGTAAACTAAAGCAGTTTACTAGAGCAGAGATGAACAATCCTCTCTCCTTTCACCCCCCCCCCCCGCCCCCCAAAAAAGCATGATGGCCTCTTTGCTTACTGCTTCATCAGATAAGCATCCCCTCTGAGTTGATGTTTGAGTCGGATCCTTATATCTGCTCAGGGTTTATCTGACTCATAGAGATTCTGTCTGTGACGGGACCGCTGTCTGAGAACACGACAGGCAGGTGGCATTAGCTCAGAGTGACATGGAAACAAGCTTACTGGTGCTCTTGACAGGGGTACCCAGAAGGGCAGTGAAAGCCGCCGGGCAGATGTTCAATAAGTACATAACTGAATACATCACCTATATTTTACGTTATGTGTACAATTATGTTTATGTTTTATATGGCAACATTTAATAAATAATAATAATCTATATTAATTTATACTAAATGTATCAAATTAAATGACAGTTCCCAAATCAGTTAAAAGAAATAATACTAAAGACTGGCCTTGAGAACCAAGGAAACGAGGTCAATAATTTCACAGCGGGATTTGAACTCTGAGGTGTTACTAAACCTTCTTCCTAGAGCCAGGCCTACAGGATGTGCTATCAACATCTGAATCAGAGCTTGCCCAACAGGGATATGTTTTCAGGTTTTGGTTTACTCATTCCACAGTTTATATCTGATAGCGGCAACAGGTGTATGGAAAAGGAAATGAGAATTCAAAAGAGCCAAGGCCACTTCCGCCTTCTGTCTTACGCTCCGGCTCGACTGGCAGTGTGATTACAAGCCCACTGGCATGTGCAGTTGGGCCGCCCGTCCCAGCTGTCCCGACACTTGGCCGCTTTGCTCTTGGGCAGGTGTTTGGCTCAGTGCTTCTGGAAAGGCCCAGCCTGGACTTGTCCTTAGCAGGAGATCCATGAACAGTTCTCAGAGAATACTGGGTGGTATGCTGGCACTCACTACAAGCTCAGTGAACAGTCTAAAACACTGCCTTCCTCTATTTCACAGGCCAGAGAGGAACATAAATATCTAACAAGCCCAGAACGAATGTAAATGATCATGTGTGATTCATAAAAGGACTAAAAGAACAACAGGGAGAACATAATCTGAACTGGAGAGGTCTTTAAGGGCTTTTTGGAAATACTAACACTGAACCTAAGCCCTGAAAGATGTAACCAACAGACATGGAATATGAGGAAGGGAATTCCAGGCAGGGCCAACTGATCCACAAGGGTCCTGTTGAGGGGGTGGGTAGGGGAATAGATCTTTAAACAAATAGAAAGAAGACCATCATGAGAGTGGTGTGAAGAAGGGGAGGTGGTGACAGAAAGGCACATGGTAAGTAAGGAATTCAGATTTACATAAAATGCAGTGGAACACAAACCTGAGCGATATGAGCTACTTTATATGTATTTTTAAAAGTCACTCTGGATGCTGTGAAAAGAATGGGCTAAAGGAAAGCAAATGGGAATGGGTCCAAGGAAGATATTTTGAAGATTCAGAAGAAAATACTATTAGTTGAGATGCAGAGAAGTTGAAGTAATTGAGAGATGTGTTCATAATCAACGATGTGGGAGTGGTGGAGAAGAAGTGTCAAGATCTACTCCCAGGTTTCTGTATGAACATCGGGGTGGAGAGAGATGCCATTTCCTGGACTGGGAAAACCGGAGGAAGAATAGGATTGGAAAGGGAGAGGATGTGGAAGGCAAGGGGAAGGATAAGATCAAGAGTTCAGTTACAGGGTATCCAGTTGACAATATCTGAGTGTAGATATCAGGTGGGCCATGGGATATGAGCCAGAAGTTCAGAAAAGGATGGTAGACTAAAGACAAACATGAGACAGTAACCAGCACATACAGGTTACTGGAAGCCATGGCTATAAAAGAATGTGAGGCTACAAAAAAAAAAAAAAAAAAAAAAGAGGGGGGGTTCAGATCAGAGACAAATACTCTTAATACCTGGTTAGATAGAGACAGAGGAGCAAGAAAAGGAAACTGAGATGGAAAAGTCAGAAAGATGAGTAAGAGATAAAAGTGAAAACCAGAAGAGCATGGTATGGGAGACAAAGGGGTGGGAGAGAAGGGAAGTGCCAAGAAAAAGTTGTCCCCTGTCTTGAATGCTCCTCAGGAGTCTAATCACAAGAGGACTGAAAAGCACCCAGTGAGCTGGGCAGCACCTAGGTCTTCAGTAGTTTTAACAGGAGCAAATCTGATGGAACAGTGGGACCCTCAGCCAACTGGAATGAGAGGAATGGTTACGTGGGAAGAGGACACACAGTGCTAGAACAACGGAAAAGTCTGCCTATGATGAAGAGAAGTGAAATGAGGTATTAGCTAGTAGAATGTTTAGTTTTAAGTAATAACTTTCTAAACTACTAATGCTGGCATGCTGACAGTAAAGGTCCAGTAAAGAGAAAGAAGATGGTGAAGAGGGATACAGGACTGCCCATGTTGAGTTGAATGGCATGAGGCCCATGGCACATACAGAGCCTCTGGTCTTTGAAGGGAAGAAAGAACCTTCCTCAGCTGTGAGAGACGGGATGCTGCTCATTTCTCAGTGCAGAGGGTCATTAGATCCTCTCAAAGCCAGAGGGAGGAAAGGGGGACAAAGCAAAGGTACAAAGTCGCCATACCATAAAATGGTGGAATAAGTTTGTTTGAGAAGCACAGTAATGCCACCAAGCAGGACGGAGTCTCCATTGGAGTTTGGTTGTCAAGAATATGCAGTAGCATCATCTAGCCCAATCGGTTTTCACTTCCCTCAACCTCCTCTGGAATCCCTCACCCAAAGCTAGTTTCTGCCACTTTTTCACACCATGTGATGACAGACAATAATCCCACCTTCTAAGACCAACTAATCCCTTAACAGCTGCATGAGCTGATCCTATACTTCAGGCTCCCGCTTGTATGCATAGCCTCTATAAGCCACCAAAACAGTAATAGGAAGGATGGAGGTGACCCCCTTGCTTGCTCCTGCTCATGTTCCTGGAGTTCCACATTACCTTAGGTCTGCAGAACATAAAAAAGACAACTTTCAGTGGATGTGAGATTCAGCACTGACTCAACTTACTTCACTTTTGTGTAGCATCTGATGCTAATGACAGAGACAAATAGAACTTGTAGGCCATGTCATGCATGGGCTATACAAAGATAAATAACTACATGGATGGGAAGGCAGAAAGGTTCACTGGGAACATGATGCCTATTCCTGTGCCCCATAAGTTTTCCAAAATGACATAAATGATAAAATATTAGTAAGTCCCAAAACACAGACATCTGATGCCTCCAACGAAAGTTTCTTGCTATCTCAGTGCAGAATCTTTGAAAAGCATTATCCTCTCATACTGCACAACTAGACAATCAACCCTTTGAATTGGTTTTGAGCTTTGAAAGAAAAATATACCTATTACCCAAATGGGTTCTTTATTATTTCAAAGTCTGGGGCTAGACGAAACACACATAAAATTTAATATGAAAAAGCTGTGCAGTTTAATCTTGACAAGCAGGAAACCAAGATATTGATGTGTAGCTTTTAATCTGACTTCAATTTCTGACAATATCTTTTTGAGCTTATTTTCTGGCACCAAGATCAAATGCCCTTATTTATAGGTCTCGAACAAAGAAGAACCTATAAAAAGGAAGCCACATTCAGCAGAAAATCCTTTCCACATATTACCAGTAGAACTTACTCAAACTGAACATTTTTTCTTTTTCTCAACTTAGTGGAGAACATGGAGAGCAAGAAAGAATATGTTAAAGCTCATTTTGCTTTTACTTTCTCAAACTAGAATTTTAATTTTCAGTTTAGGCTTAGTTCAGCTGTAACTAACTCAGAATGTGAGAGAAGAGTAAATAAAATATTTCCCAAAGAAAAACAGAAAACACAACTACCACCCTGGATGCTAAAAAATTACAATAACTTTTCATACTTTCCCTAGTAGATGTAAGGAAACTTCTAGGTCGTGGCCTCAAAAGTATAAGCAAGACCTTTCCCAAGATAAGTGTTGTGTTTCACAGACAGGATACCCTGGGTGTGAGGATCTTCTGAAAACTGCAATGTGTCTTTCAAGAGCAGTGCACTTACATTGAAGACCATGGCAAGGCAAGACAGGGGAGATGAATGGCTCCCATTCATCTTTTTAATAAACAGAAAAATGAAAAGAAATGAGGCAATCATATTTGAATATGCATAAGTCATTTCTATAGGGCACCAGTGGTAAAGAAGGTCAGTATACTAAAATAATTCCTTAAAAAACACAGTGGAATTAGAAGAGCAGAAAGACTAGTGGAAAACCGTGGTAATTCATACAACATTTAGATTCAACCAAATGGGACCACCATTGTTCCCATGAAAATTGCATCCAAATAGCATTTTCTTTTACCTTGGTCTTTTCACCAACAATGTTCTTTTCCAGTTCTGCTATCTTCCGGTTTATGTGATCCAAAATCTCCTTCTCTTTCATCAGTTCAGTTGTTTCAGATTTCTGCTCCCCTTCCAAAAGAGCACATTCCATATCCAACTGCAGACACAAAACAAAGCCCAGAGGTGTTTCACCTTTAGGGAAATTCTCAGCTGCCCACTTTAGAGGTTCATCTTTAACAGCTACCAATTCTAAGAAGTAACTACTGTATCAGCCCGATTGTGGGGCCTAGAGACTATTTCAGAGAGCCCATGAGAGGCTTAGGAATCCTACTGAAATATATCCTATTTTCCTAGAATATAAGAAAACTAATTATTTAATTTTTCTATGATGACCCCTTTTCTACTTATTTCTCAGAATATTTTGCCCTTCTGCTTAGTTTCAGGCTTCACTATGAACCATCTTGGGAGCAACCATGTCTTTCTTTGTTTGTCCCTAGAGCAGGGGAAGCAAAAATTGCACTCAGCCAGCAAGCATGCACTGCATTCCTTAGCAATGCCAGCAGGAGGGGCTTCCAGGGTTTGTGCGCAAGCTGACAGGTGAGCAGTCCCCTTCCACCCATGGGGCTGCCTGCATCGTCTGTGAGTGCAGACATGCAGATCCTGCCTAGGCAGAATTATTTGCTCTTTCTCACTCCATGGAGGTAATATAAAAATTTTCCATCTCTTCAGTTATAGTTGTAATTCTATAACCAGAATTACAGTCTGTCTATCTCCCCCTTGGTTTGCAAACCTCTAGGAAGCTAAGTCCATCTTCGATTCATATGTAAATCCCTGCTATAGTATCAACATGATATCCATCTCACAGTAAGCATGCACAGAAAATGTTTATTGGGTTTGAACTTGAACACCTGAATTCATGGTACCTTGAGTCACAAGTCTTGTATCAAGTTAGAAAGCATGTACAGTAACTCCTCACTTAACATCATCAAGAGGTTCTTGTACTTGTGGTGAAACGATGTATAATATAATGAAACCGAATTTTACCATAGGCTAGTTGATATAAACAAGAGTTAAGTTCCTACAGTATCTCATTAACGTTAGAATGTAACAAAGTTGAACAAAGTAAGTTATTTGAGAACCTGCTGTACTAATTAAGATAAATTCAGTTATACATAAAGTACATGAAAAATGGCTGAATATGTTTACCTCTTTTTATTAAAAAAAGAAGGAAAAGAGAAATGTAAAACAAAAAAGGCATTTTTATCCTGCATATATACCCACTGAACTAGTGTTTGCTCATGTTGACTTCTCTGTATTCGGTTTCCAATGCCTGTGGCCTAATGGGCAACAATATTTTAAAGCTAAAAACAAAGGAAAGAAAAGCAGGGAGAGGGTGAAAGAAAAGCAGGAAGAGGTATATGGCTTATACCTCTCTGGAAGATTCATCCATCTGGTCATTTATATCTTTGATTTTTTGTTCAAGTTCCTCAAGGTTGTTCAAAATTGTTATCCGGGTCTCTTCCATTGCAGCCAGCTCCTGAATCCTTTGTTCCTCATTTATACCCTCTGGGGTCTGCAATTAATCAACACAGAAAAGAGATGTTCACACTTGAATTCGAGAATTTCCCAATTCATAAACCAGCCCCAGGTCTAATGTTTCCATCTCCATGCCTATCTGGATTCTTCTTTTTTTTTTTTTTTTAATATATTTTATTGATTTTTTACAGAGAGGAAGGGAGAGGTATAGAGAGCTAGAAACATCGATGAGAGAGAAACATCGATCAGCTGCCTCCTGCACACCCCCCACTGGGGATGTGCCTGCAACCAAGGTACATGCCCTTGACCGGAATCGAACCTGGGACCTTTCAGTCCGCAGGCCGACGCTCTATCCACTGAGCCAAACCGGTTTTGGCCTATCTGGATTCTAACAGCAGCCTTGTGATGGGTTAGTGGGAACTCTGCATTTCCCCACAGATACTCAGCAGTTGGGTTCTTCGACTAGCTCACAGAACACAACTTAAATTTATAAATTCATATATTCTTAAAATGAAATAACTAAGAGGTTATACAGATGAGGAAAGTGTGGTCCACAGAGATTGTAGTTACTTCTTTACAAGGCAGAGACCTAGAACCTAGGCAAGACTCTGAGCTCTTCCTCGGGGATCTCTTGGGCATGCTGCTGCCTTTCATTACAAACTCCATCTCTCCCCCATCTCCAAGTGAGAACATCTACTAGTACAACTGTCTCTGGAATCTCTACCATACTATTGGGTCCTACCACTAAGGTCATCTGCAAGTGAGCTTTCATGCTTATTTATTTCTTTCCAACACAAGGTGGAAAAAAGCAAGGGCAATCACATGTGGTCCAATCTCACCAAATGTCCCACAAAGTTCCTAAGCAAGAAACGAGAAAGCCAAGAAAGAAATTAAGTGAGAGAAGGCATACTTATTCCCCTGAACAATTATGCCAAACTAGAGGCCTGGTGCATGAAATTTGTGCATGGGTAGGGTCCCTAGGCCTGGCCAGTGATAAGGGTATATCAGGGCCTTCCGGCTGCCAGCCTGGGCCTTCTTTTGTTCCGTGCTGCCCCCTGGTGGTCAGCACATATCATAGTGAGTGATCAAACTCCCGGTCTCCTGGTTGAACTCCTGAGGGGACACTTTGTATTTTAGGCTTTTGTATATATAGATGCCCAGGGAAAAAGGAATGTTGATCATACACACAGCCAAAATATGACTGCTTGTTATTTTAAGAAAAAAATATAGTGAATTGCAAATAGCAAATTTCAAGAATTCAGGTTAATTATCTTGTGTATCACCAAGTAGAGACCAGTCTTTCTGTATGTCAAGGAATGCTGGTATATTTAAGTTTCATTACTCTTTAAAAAAGAAGTAATTTTTTCATCAGTAAGTCAATGATTCTACAATTTCACAATTAGAAATTAAAAGCAGCAGGTCAGATAAGTAAATTATTTAAGATTATTCACTAATCATTAAAAGGAATATTCAAATGAAAAGAAACTATTAAAATTTATTGTACCTCATTAAGTTCATTTATTTAAAAATCCTGAAAATAACTTTAAGAAGAAAGGCATCATATTGTGTTCTTTTATTAATATTCTTTACTCTGTACCCCACTTGCTGCTCCTTAAGGAGACTAAATGATTGAGAAGTGACAAGTATCTCAGGTTGACTAGAACAAGGATGCAGCCTTTCCAAGCTGTGGCATTTAGCTTTCTAATTGCCACCTGAAATCTGTATCTTATTGACTAATAAAACAACTGTGACCTTTTTACCATAGACAATGAATCGCATTGTCCTAGTACTTAGGTGCTTGTTGTAGGGCCCGAGGAATTCCTGTAACAGTGCATGGCATTCCGAAATCACTGACCAGTAATCCTAGCAGGAAAGCCTCAAGAAGGCCGGCATCCTGTTGGGTCAACATTTCATATTAGATTTCAACTTCCAACATGGTTTAAAAATATCTCTCTCACTGGTGGAAGCAAAGCATTAAGAGAAAACAAAAACCGAACCATCTTCAAAACTATAAAGATGGGTAATAGTGGCAATTATAAATATCTGTATAACTCAAAGTTTCACAATAGGTATATTTAATAATAAACAACTGGAGAGGCTGTTTATAGCAATAAATACCATCTAGGAAATTACTGTGTGTGTTTTTTTAACTATTATTTATAAAAAGCAAAATCTTTAAAAGGCATTCTAAAACTCTGGTTTGTGATAGAATAGGGTGTGGATGTTGATCTCATTTATATCAAAATAAAGAAAACCGATAGAGAGCCATGGCTGTGGTGGCCACTAAATAGCTTTAGCTTTATAGGGAAAGAGAAAGCTTTAATTTTAATCTCTCTGGGATATTTTTATTGTAAAGGATAGGATTCCACTCGGAGTGACATTATTTAATAAGCCCATTAACACACGTATGTCATCCCAAGTATGCCATCTCTACAGTAATAGATAGACTCAGAGAAAGGGGAGAGAGAATAGGAACTTTGCATCTGCCATTTTTTTGTAGATCTCTTCTTAGAAACGTCTTGCAACCAGATGAGGATGCAAGTGTGAGGGTTTTCCACTGTAGACAGAATGATTACTCAAAAGGAGAAGAGTGAAAAGTTCTCATCACAAAGAAAAAACATTTTTGGTAACTATATGAGGTGATGAATGTTAACAAAATTTATTGTGGGAATCGTTTTGCAATATATGTTAGTCAAGCCATTATACTGTACACCAAGCATGTCAAACTCGTGGCCGGCGAGTTTGACATGCTTGCTGTACACCTTAAACTTGTATGGCGTGGCATGTCAATTATATCTCAATAAAATGGCAAGAAAAAGGAGAAGAGTGAGGTACTCTTAACTTTCATCTCAGGTGGTGGCAGATAGGTTGACAAAAGCTCATTAAAATTAGCATATTTCCAAGGTTATCTGTATCTTTAAGTGTTTGGTAAAGCAAGTTCCAGAACGGTTAATCTCCAGTTTCCTAAATATCATTAAAATCTTTGTTTTATTAAATCGGCTTAGAGTGTTTTCCACATTCCTCTCTTCACTAATCCTTAGTCTGATTAATAACAAACACTGTACTTTTAAAATAATTCAGTGAGCAGATTACTCCAAGAGGAAGCGCACCAAAAACAAATGGCCAGGACTTTTTAAAAAGATTCCATCTCCTGTCTTGAGGTAACATATGTCTGTCTTCAAAAAGAATAAACAAAAAATGCATTCTCGGGAACCCGACGCCCTCTCACTGGCCCTGTCTCAGCTGCTGTGTGCAAACCACAGGAGCCCCTGACGTTTCCTGTCTCCCAGGAGGCACAGTCTTTTCGTTCGCACAGGGATGCTGCTCCAAGCTCCAGAGGCCTCCTACTCCACAAAAGCACATTTGAGCAATGGAAAACATCTGTCCTGATCTGCTCACTTACATAGCAACAGCTTTCTTGTCACAGTCCTCTTCAGGAGGAAACCTGTCTCCAAAAGGATGGTCCTTAAGGAGAGCTCACAGCTTAGCATCAAAACAAAATCTAGCAGATCTCCGTAAGAGAAGACATGTGAAAGGACTTAGGATAAAAAGGTAGCAAAGGATTTCTGAGAAAACACAATGTGACAACAGGTCAAACTATCAAATGATGGATCATTCACTGTGCCTGAAAGACAACTCTTGAGTTTCCTCCCAGATCCTAGCTTTTAACAGTTGCATCTTTTTGACAATAGAGACAGAGGTCCTATTTGGAGTTCCTCTCCACTGAGAATTAGAACGGGAAATGTAGTCATTAGAAGGAAGAAGGGATTGGACAGTCCAGAGTCTTGATGGTCATGATGCATACAATGGGAGAACTCAAGGTAGGTGACTTCTGATCAGGAGCATTCAACTTTTTTAACAAGAAAAATCTTGTTGCGGCGAAACAAACAAAAACAAATGCATAAACTCCCCTGAATAGTGCTCAGTGTGATAAATTACCTCCAGAATTTAGTACCATGATGACATATTTCTTATAAAGAATCAGTACGTGTCCTTCTCTTATAACAACAACAATAACAACAAGAACAAAAATAACTAACGTATCTTTTTATATTTGATTCTTCTGCCAAGAATCTCAGAGTCTAACTTAATGGTCAGAGCCACTTAAATAAATAAATTAACTAGTCCTATTTATTGTTAAATAAATAAATTCTTTTTTGATTATGGTACTTGCTTTCCCAGACTCTGCTTTTTCCTGTTTTTTACTATTTTGGTGTTCTAATTTTATTGTAATAAAATACTTATCTTCTAATATATTTTATTATAAAGTTCTCTTAAATTCTTACTAGAAAACAGGTAGAATAATTTTTAAAAATTTTTATAGAAAAAAAAATTCTTAACCTGTGTGAAAAAACAGCACCAAAATTTTTTCCTTGAACTCCATTTTAAAAATCCTCAAATTTGAAAGACATTTTAAAATCAGAAAATGACCAGAAAACTAAATAATAACTATAATGACATATAAATCTTAAACTTTTATATGTCCAAAAAATTTCACAAAAAAGTCAAAGTTACCATTCATGATAAAAGACTAGTTTCATTACCAAAATAGTTATTACTCAGTAAAAACAAGGCATTTTCCAAAAATTGGGTGAGGGACATAAATAAATGTATTTAAATACAAATTAACAACTAAAACAGTAAAAAGATGCCCACTTGCATGCATATTAAAGACAAACTAATTACACCTATTAGCTTAGCAAATTGAGAAATTTTGATAATAAACAGCCTTACCAAGTGTATGGAGAACAAGGTGTTCTCATAAAATAAACTGTTGAAAGTATAACTCTTTTGAAAGTACAATTTGGAAATACTGATTAAAATAAAAAATATATAAACTCGTTGACCTAGCATTCCACTTTTAGTAAGCGATCTTACAGATAATATTTGCACAATATTATCTATAACTGTGCAAATATATATATATATATATATATATATATATATATATATATGTATGTGTGTGTATATATATATATATATATGTATGTGTATATATATATATATATATATCCTAGAATATTTGCTGCATGTAGATTTTACTAGTCAAAAACTGGAAACAACTTAAATAGTATTCCCAAACATAGAACACTAGTCAGCCATTGAAATGAATGAGGTAAAGCTGTGTATACTAATATGCAAAGATGCTCAAGACATTCAGGGAGGGGAAAAATGCAGAACACTGTGTATATGTCTATGCCTATAATATATGGCCGCGTATGCACAGAAATATTAGGAAAGCATGTAAAACACTTTGTGTTTCTCTCTCAGGTGTACAACTCAGTAGGGACAGAAGGGAGAGAAACCTTTCTTTCCACTTTTCTGAGCTGCTATATTTTTTACAGTGCAAATTTACTGCTTTATAATAAACACTAATTTGCTACACCTTGCTAATACCTCGTAAATTGACACTTCACTGAACTCATTTAGAAAACAGGCATGATAAAGCCTCTAGTCTCTAGGCTAATGCAGATGCCCAGTCCTGGGCCCTCAATCCCAGTCTGAGCTGTCTCCTTTACCTTTGGCAGGATACTTAGGTAAGAGGACTCGTTGGAAGCTTTCAGAAAGGCAGAGGGGGGCGGTGGGGGAGTCCTGGCGAGGTCCCTGAGCAGTTCCTCGTTCATGGCGCTCCGGGGGGAAAGGAAGCTGGCACTGCTCTGACTCAGGCTCCCGAAGACTGCCAAGTCCGCATCGTGGCCAGCGCCTTTCTGGTGGCACCTGTATCTGACATCGGGGCTCACCAGGGCTTCTTCAAACACAGAATCCTCATCAGAGATCTGCAGTTTCTCAAGCTCCTTATTGATTTTCTGCACATCTGCCACGGTGGTGCCAAGGGACAAGCGACTGTCAGGCTTTGTGTATTCAGCACAGAGGCTGAGGATGGTCTCCAGACGCTGTCTCTCCTAGAACACAAGGGGAGGAGAAGGAAAGTGAGTCTCTGAGAACGGAGACACCTCCAAATAGAAAGAATGAAGAGGCTGGGACCACTGGTGATTTTGTCCCATACATGAGCCCACAGACACTTGGCTGGGGATGATTTCCATCTTCTCTGATGGACACATATAAGGATCCAGATGACACTAAGGTTAACAATGTCTGATATTCCTCTCAACCTATATTCTGGGCTGTCCCCTTTACCTGTATGTACCAGTGCTGGTCCTAGCCCATAGAAGCAATCAGTAAGCCTTTTCTTGATTTAACAATTTTCCAAACACTTGAAAGGGTTTGTAAATCTTTGTTTCAAAAAATCTTCACCCCCTCCACTCCCTGTACTTATCTCCCTTCAACAATATCTAGCTCTTTCATCACTATAGATTTAGTATTTGTCCTTAAAATAAACTCTCTAATTTCCTATAGAAATATCATTCTGTTAGACACACAAAAAGAAAAATGCAAATTTTAGAATTTATTAATTTAACAGGCATATCTAGGTCTTCATTTTATTTCTTGAAATGATTCAAAAATTTCAGCTCTTTTTTATGTTTCATCACCATGTGAAGGTATTTTCTACCAATTTCTCACACGAGTAATTGAAATGATAAAAAGATGGGAATGTTGCATGAAAATGAAGACTATTTGACGTTGTGTCCAGACAGAAAGACAACAGTGTAGTTCAGATTCTGAAATCATTAAATCTTTGATTCATTTATCTGAAAAATAAGATGATTGTTCATTTATTTTTTAAGAAAAATCAATATATAGGCCATTGATGTCTATAATGATACCACTAACGGACACTCCTCTCATTCCCCATGCAAAACAAGTAGCTAGATATGATTCTTGACTTTAAATAAAATTACTAAATATTTGTGAACAATAGGGTATAATTTATAAACTGCTTATCATAAGCCTATCATAAGCACTGTTTGGGTTGAGGAATCTCAACATCTTCACCTTAATTTTAATATCTAAGGGGAAAGAAAAAATAATAAAGTAACAAAAAACGTGTTGTGATGAAATCTACCACACTGAAAAGAGAATTCAAAAGCCTTCTAGAGAAAAGCCTTTTCAAACTGGTCATCAGTTACAAAATAGAAAACTTTGAAACAGCACTGGGCTGCTATTTTCAATTTCTAATTGCAGCAAATCTATAAAGACACAATCCTGAAGGCAGTTTGCTTTTTATTAGTCAAAGGAGTGTCAAGTAGAAAAGTCAAGTAGGTACAGAGCAACATAATTCCCTGGTTTCCATGAAATACATTCATTAAATGACAAGATAGAAGTCATTTGAGTTGTATGTGACTTTTATCTGGCTTCTAAACACGCCCCCAACCCCCCAAAATGCAATAGCTTGATCAAAAGGACTATTAAACGGGTTGCTATAAGCCCCCACCTCCCTTTCACTGTCTGAACTTCTGGACTCCAGCTGCAGCTCCGTCCTCATGGCCTCTTCCCACTGCAGGCACTCAGAGCCACACACCCGCATCCCGGGAGCGCTGCACCCTGTCCATCCAGGAGCCCGGTCCTTATTTATCACCACAGCTGCCACCAGCTGCCAAGCCCTACCCACCTCAGCTTTATGGGGAGGGTGGGAGGGGGGTGGACTCAGCATTCATTGCCTTATTTTAAACCTCTCCAACAATCCGGAATATGCAAAAAGAACCTGCAAGGGGATGTGTGAGGAAGGGGACAGGAATGAGATGTTACATTTTACTTTTCTCAACAGCCATCTGCATTAGAGGCTAATCTCCCAAGAGAAGTGTTCTTTCTACCCCTTAGGTAAATTCAGTTGAAGCATCTAAACTCAGTTTTAACTAAATCTCTCTAGATCATAGAGTGTATATATAAGCCAGGACATTACATTTGGGATTTTTTAAAAAATTGTCAATTTTCATTTACCAGGGCTCTCAGGACATGTGGCCTTCAAAAGCATAAAAGATACTTCTGCCTGGCTTATAACACAGCAAAATTCCTCCCACATCTCCTTCCCAAAATAGTTTCTTTTGCTGCCAGTGCTCTTGCTTAATTCCAGAGGGAATAAATGATCCCAGCCTGAAGATGAATGCTATTTCAGAGAGTGAAACGCGGCATTCAAAGTCTTGTGCACAGGAAGTTTGGTCTACTGGTATGTGCTTCTCTATTCTTATCACCCCATTCACAAGCCAATCTGTCTAGGCTTGAATCACACACACACACACACACGCACACGCACATGCACACGCACACGCACCACTGCTGCCCACGAGTCTATAAAAAATTCAGGCCACGCCGTGGCACACTGGCCCCATAAAAGCGGCACCAAAGAAAAATACACTGATGATGGAAAGTGCGGCAGAAGAAAGTCTGCGAAGCATTTCAGAAACCACTACAAGAAGCCTTTTAAGGAAAACCCTGAGCAGCATTTCCCCTCAGACAATAATTCTCCCTTGAGTCCGCTTCACTCTGGAGTTTTGTTCCTTCCCATTCATCACACCAATATTCTCCACTCTGCATGACCTAAAACCAGGGTGACTGCTCCAGACCAGGACACTCTGAGAATCAAACAGGGCACTATTAATAATTATGCTGGAACATCAAGTGCAAACTGGGACTGGCAAACTCCCTTAAGTTCGATTTTCTTTGGCATTTCACCTGGCCATATGCCGAGTTGGGAGGCTACTCTCTTTGAGATCTTTACGTCCTACCTCCTTTCCAAACCAGCAATTTACTGCACATTCTCCTGAAAAGCCACCAGTACAGAACCTAAATATCCACATGGTCCATGCTGCTAGGGTTTAGAAAGCAGGTCACCTCAAAACAAATTATTTCAAATACATTTTTATTTTTTCTCCCTCTCCATTTCCTCTCCCCTCCATCCCCATGTACCACATATATCAAATCAAAGAAAGCTTTGAAGGAGACACAAGATCTTACAAAATATACTGAAGAAAATGGTGTACAATACTTTCCTTCGGGTTTAAAAAAATAAACAAACAGTTGTGGGGTGAGTGTCTCTTTCACGACCTCAGAGTTTTCTTTCCTTTTCAGGGGAATGTGTCTGGCATTGCCCCATTACAGTTCCCAGCCCTCAGTTCACAGTCCTCCTCCATCTCCTCAAACCATCCAGTTTCCTGGGAATCAACTACAGCTAGTCTAGGCCATAGGACTCTCAATAGAATGCAGAAACAAATTAAGCAGAAAACTGCTGATACTTAAGCACAGGTAAAATATTTTTTCAAATCCTTCTGTTATAATTAAATATATTGAGTCATTACCTGAAACATAAGGTCAATCTTTAATGGTTAGATATAATTTAGTTGAAAGGAGATTGTTTTTTCTTAAGAGGACCTTTATAACTGATAGGTATGACTTTACTTCTCTCTACTGTTAACCCTAGAGATTCAGTATCTCCCTAATCTTCAATTCAACAGATATTTTAAGTTACTCAATGCCCAGTAATATGCTGGTGACACCAAGATGAAAAAAGACAACATTTCTAGCCTAAAAACTTTAACAGAAGGCACAAATGGGTAATCAATTAAAGAAAACAGTGATAATAGAGGCTTATAGAAAATTTATGAATTCATATATAGCGAAGAAAAATGTAAAAATTACAGAAAAACAAATTTGAGTTGAGTTCTCAAGAATAAATGAGTCTGTGTGACCTATTGAACAGTGGGGGGTGGGAGGGTGGGGCAGGACATTTCTGTAAAGGAACCATACCATCAAAGGCATAGTGTGGTGGAATATCCCAATTGCTCAGCAATCAGCAACTACTATGTAGCTAGGGAGATGGGACTCTTCATAGGAAGAGGGATGAAGTACCTACATAGAAATAGGCCAACTTTCTTCCTCTTTATATAAGGACTCAAGCGATCTCAATAGCCCTAAACAAACTTTTGAAATAAATTCATAGACCCTGGTCGGAAAGTGGATGGCAGAATGAGAAGAGCTGGGCTGACAGCATTATTTCTAGGACTCCATGAGCAAATTCTCATGTCTTCATTGGGGGGGAGGGGGAGAAAGACAATCAGGAGGAAAAACAGTAGCAGTAAATCTTTTATGTGAGTCTACTTGTTTTTAGAGATAAATCCCTTGGGATAGTAACTGAGGCTCCTAAGATCAGTTCTCTTTCTGGACACAGTGAAATGGTTCTTCTCTTCCCTACCCCAAATTAGACGTGACTATCAAACTTGCCTGGGCCAATGAAATGTGAGAAGCGATGTGTGTCACCTCTGCCTGAATAGCCAGTGTATGACTCATTGCACACCTTGCTTGCCATGGCAGAGTGACAGAGGGTGCTGGCTCCAGCCGCCTGAACCCTGAGAGAGGAAATGTGGAGCGGAGGCTTCATTCACTCCGTGCTGGACACACAGTGTATCGTCACACAGCAAGGTGGGTGGGGTAATGCACCCTGACTCCACAGGGAGAGGTGAGTGGAAGCTTCACATTGGAAACCTCCTGACTCTGTCTTATTTTTTCTTCTTTTGGCTGATCTTTATCTATAGCCTTTCCCTGTAATAAATGATAACTGTGACTAGAACAGCTTTCAGTGGTTTCTGTAAGTCTTTCCAGCAAATTATTAAACACTAGAGGCCTGGTGCACGAAATTCGTGCACTGGTGTGTGTGTGGGGGGGGTCCCTCAGCCCACCCTGCCCCCTCTCACAGTCCGGGAGCCCTCAGGGGATGTTCTACTGATGGCTTAGGCCCACTCCCTGTGGGCCTAAGCCGTCAGTAGGCCTCCCTCTGCAGGAGGCAATCTGGCTGATCAAGGGAAGGTGCCGCCCCCATCACCCCGCTGCTGCTGCCACTACTGGCCACCGCAGCCACCAAGGTGTTTTTATCAACACAGACTCCAGTCCCTTCACCACGAAAAAATGACAACTTTCTTTAGGCATTTTCAAGATGTGTCTTTCATAGGATATGACATTTCTTTCTTTCTTTCTTTCTTTTTTTTTAATCCTCATCTGAGGATATTTTTCCATTGATTTTTAGAGAGCGTGGAAGAGAGAGGGAAAGACAGAGAGAAACATCAATGTGAGAGGGACACTTTGATGGTTGCCTCCAGCATGAGCCCTGACCTGGGCCCTGGCCAGGGAGGAGCCTGCAGCCTAAAGTAGAACTGCTAAATTAGATACAATCTGGCTAATGTCCTATAGGACAATAAAACCATCACTTTTTGAATTGGTGTGTCTTCTAGACAGAAATTAGTTACATCTTTAAAAGCCTAAAAATTCTTTTCATCTTCTCACTTTGCTGATCATTATATGTAATTTTCCAGGACTGTAAAATGTCAAACTATATGGCACTTATTATAAATAGTGTGTCAGGAAATGATCATTCTGTGGGCCTCTAATGCCCCAATTATACTGAAAGGACTTGCTATCAATGTTTTACTGTGGGCCTGTGCTGGGCCACGGTCTGTGCTCCCAGGCTGCTTAGCGAGGCCGCCCTGGCCTCCCGGAGCCGGAGATGGTGCCGGGAAGGCTGCTTTGGCGGGGCCACCCTGGCTTCCCAGGGCTGGTGATGGTCCCGGGAGCCTGCAGGCATGGCTTGGTGCCGCCTCCCTTGTTTCCCGGGGGCGGCGATGGTCCTGGGAGGCTGCGGGTTTGAAGCCCATCCCTGGGACGCAGGCCGCTTGGCACCACCCCAGCCCTGGCTGCTCGGCGCCTGTGTATGCAAATTAACCCGACATCTTTGTTGGGTTAATTTACATGCTCACTCCTGGTTGGCTGGTGGGCGTTGCAGAGGTATGGTCAATTTGCATCTTTCTCTTTTATTAGTGTAGATGAAGGAGGTGTTGGGGAACTCTCTGACTTGCAATTGGTGTCCAGTGAAGGTGGTCATGTGTAGAGACAGTGCCCTTTCACTGGTTTTCATACTTACCCAAACATTGCCATAGTATTGTTTTTTTATCAGTTTAGAAAAATGATCTGATTAAGAAATTGTGTATATATAAGTAAGGAGTTTTTATTGTTTGGTTTTACAAATTATCCTCATGGAAGTCACTTTAATATATAGCTAAGAATATTTTATTTAACAGTCTGTCTGGGAAGTCCACATTCAGACTTGGTCAGGAAAACACTTTATTCTTTACCCTTAGTTTAAACAGATGTGCATGTGTGCCTCATCAGAAAGGCTGAGCTGGAAAGAGGCCCAACTGGTGTATGAGAGAGTAATGGCTTTGTCTGACTGTATCTGTTCTGGAGGGGACCACAAGTTATTTGGAGAATTACTAATAATGTGACAGCTATTGATTGATTAGTAAGCATTTGTTATGTGCAGATTAGTACGAGGATTTTGCATCATATACCCCTATTCTCCACCCATTGGAATGGATAACTGTATACTGAGGGAGGGTAAGACATATGCAAGTAACTAGGACAACATTGACCACTCAGTGGTTTTTCAGTACCTGCTTATAAAATAGACTCAGTGCACTCAAATACACAAGCACACTCAGAGGAGACCAAGGCCGTCCTGCCTGAGCTCCCTGAAGTTCCCTCCTGTAACTATCTCTATGTATCTGGTCCTCCTTTCTCCATTGCACCACAGTGCATGAACTCTGGAGCCAGACTTCTTGGGTTTGCCTCCTGGTTCTGTTGCTACTTGTGTGGCCCTGGGAAAGCCATTCAGCTTCTCCCAGACTTCATTCCTCATGTAAGAAACAGAGGATTACTGGGGTATCTACCTAACAGGATGGTCGAAAGTATTAAAATTCATAATATAATATACGACTGGCACTTAGAATGCTGTCTGGGACAAAGTGAACACAAGGTGTTATCTAAGGAGAGTCCCCAGGCTGAGCCCTCTGCCTGCACCATTGCACATATGCCCTCTCACCATCCTTGTGGGGTATCCCAATGACCCCTTCTACACTCATTTCTTCTCTGTGACTGCATCCCCTCTGTCTGAAAAATAAAGAATAATTTTTATCATATTACTCAGTACATCTACTCTTCTACTTCAGACACCTCCACCTCTACAACTCCCATCACAAAGTAGTTGCTAGTGCTTAAACCTCATCCCCAGCCCTTTGCAATCTAGAACAATGTATTCTGCCTGTAAGAAGGGGCACCTCCCACTTCTCCGGGAAAATCAGGAGTAAAGTGACGAGAAATAGAAGAAGTGCTTAAAATCAAGGCAGCAGGACTTTTTATGAAGAAAGCCACTCTCTGTGATTTTATATTTCAATGATTGTGGGGCAAAATGACCTCTCTCCCCCACAGAACCACTGGACACTCAGGGCAGAATCTCTGTGTCTAAGACTGATTACATGGAAAGAACATGGATTTGGATTTGAAGTTCTGGCACTCATCAGAACTCTAACATAGAAGTTTTGATCAAGTTCAACCTGTCTGTTACCTGGTCTGTAAAACAGAGATTAAGTGCCTACCCTAGAGTTCTTGGGAGAATTCCATGTAGCATGTTTTATATACTTTATACTAAAACGTCTAAAGTCTGTGCCTGTCACATAGCAGGTGCTCAGTGTTTGTTAACCACAACTAGAGATGGTTTCCATAAAAATTTGAAGTGAAATAGATCATTGTCTTGTGGGTCCTGGGGAACCATCTCTAATATTGGTTAACAAGCAAACCTTAAGACCCAACCCAATTTTGTTCAGGCAAAGGAAACGCAAGAAAGATGTTTCCCTGAAAAAAATGCACAAATCTACAGGATTCCTCTGCCCTTCTGGAAGGTGAAAAAAAATCCTTCACTGCCGCTGCCCCAATTCCTTCAGCACGGTGGGCCAGGCACCTGCACCCGGGCAACAGAGCTCTGCCCAGTCACCACAGCAGCCCAGAGACAAAGGAATCTTTCCAGCCCTCACTGCCATTTGGTCCCTCAATCCCCGCCAATACAGAGCAGCATCAGGATGGGGCAAAGGAGGTTCACAATTCTAGGTACAGAAAACACAACAATTAATACATGAGTAAATTCTGTAAACCTACTTTGGGGCCTGTATATTCCCTATAGCACCTTAAGTCCAGCAGAGTAGCTTCTAGAAATAACTGCCCTCCAAAAATCCATTCTCCCATCCAGTGCACACACTTCAGCCCTGACATAAAACCTAGGTTTCTACTTCACACTGCCTGTGGCTCCACTTTAAACACCAGAGACCATCAGGGTCCCTGCCCTATGGGTGCAGCACTCAAATACCCGAGGACCGCATCATATCCTGCCTCTGCTCATACTCACACAGATACTCAGTTCTTTCAGTCTCACTTCATAAATCAATTCCTCACACTCCTGGTCATTTTCTAAAAAATTATTATTATTCACCAGTGTCAACATCTTCCTTAAACCCTTACCTTCTACTATTACTAGCTGTGTCTCTATTTTAGAAAGACCCTGCACTTTAATATACTATATATGAATATAAAATAAGTATATATTTAATTATAGCACATTTACTAAGTGCATTTAATTATTATTAATGGTGGGAAGTGATCAACCAAAGAATTTGTATGCATATATATAGCATAACCCATGGACACAAATAATAGGGTGGTGAAGACCTGGGATGGAAGGAGAGATTAGGGGGACAGGGGGTGGGGGGCGGGCTAGAAGAGGTCAATGGGGGAAAGCAAGGGAAATATGTAACACTTTCAACAATAAAGATTTTAAAAAATAGATGTAATATTTTAATATGTACTATGTTATATAATTAATAGTTTTTATATATACATATATATGCTGATATAACATTTACTTTTATTTTCATTCCATCAAACATGTCTTAAAATATTATCACTTGATTTAATTAATCCTGTTATTTTTTAACTCAAGAATGTTTTTCACCATTTGCTTTTCCCACCAATTATTTGCTTTTGTTAGGCAGACAAGTTAATCTGTAACACAATGACCACCTAAACTAGGATCTTCTGTACTTTAGTCCTTTTCCTGATGCTGTTCACATCATTTTGCCATTTAAAATCTACTGGCATGGCAGTTACAGAATAGTCATGAGGATGTAAAGTACAGCACAGGAAATATAGTCAAAAATATTGTAATAACTATGTATGATGTCAGATGGGTACTAGATTTATCAGGGTAATCACTCTGTAAGTTATATAAATATCTAATCACTGGGTTGAACACTTGAAACTAATATAATATTGTATGTCAATGTAATTGAATAATAAAAAAATTTAATCAAGTGGTAGACTTGAGGTTTATGAAAAGTTTTACTGTTATAAAATACTTGGGTTTAGTGAATTATTCTTATTCCTTTTAATTCTACTTAGCATTTTTTCAAAATTATCCTTTCTCCAATTCTAAAAAATAATCCCAGAACTGGGGTATGGTTTTTAGCAATTTTGAGTGAGAAACATACATTTTTCCAAACCAAAATTCTTCAACAGAACAGGTCCCAAAAGAAAGGTTTGCTCCTTGTGGTCACATAAGACTTCAAAAGAGCAAAATTCTTGGATGTTTGAACTTTGAAACACTAATCATTTCATTGACTTCCGCTTCTGGGGAGAAGTAATAGTACAACGAGGAACCCTGGACATTTTACAGTATATCAGACACACATAAGAAGACCATGAAACATGGAGAAAGACAGCAGATCAGCTAGGAACTAGTACCTGAGGAAAAACACAGAAATGAGTCCCCTGGGATTTCCTTGGCCACATACATCCCAGATTGTGAGCTAAAGAGAGGCAACAACATGCAACACCCTCGCGCAATCTGCAGGGAATTATGTAGAGTGAATAAAGCTGAAATCAAAAGGTTACATAGCATAAGCTTGTATTTATGTACTATTCTTGAAATGAAGAACAGATGAGCCAGGGGTCAAGGAGGAGATAGAAGGTAAGAGGAAAGTGGGAGTGGCTATCAAAGGGCCACAGGACAAACCCCTGTGGTGTTAGAACTGCTCTGTATCTTGACTGTATCAAGTTCAATATCCTGGTTGTGATATTGTACCAAAGTTTGCAATATGTTACCACTGGAGGAAACTGGGTATAAGGTACACAGATCTCCAAATTATTTCTTATAATTGCACCTGAATCTACAATTTCCTAAAAAGATTAACTTTAGGGGTGGGGAGGGGGGCGGGAAACGTGCCTTCTAATAGGTCTTAACCTGCACTTTGAGATGGCTGAATCAAAATTCTTCTGTTGAAAAAGTGGTGAATACATTTGCATTGTAATACTTGTTTTAGACTAAAAATAAAGCTCAAACTTTAAAAATATCCTTCATAGCAAATATTCCCATGAACTTTTCTAGAATTGAGGAAGAAAATTTTTCATTGTAAGAATTAGCTAGCAGCCATAAACTTATTTGATGAGAAATTTTAAAAAAGGTAGATAATAAATGGCTTTTAATTTAGTGATACTAAGTAATTTGAAAAACAAATATGGGAATCACTTTTCCTAGAAAATATCAATAGTACTCCCTCATCACCCCATTCCTATGTACCTGTTGATATAGATATATTTTGAATTTTCATCTAGTTTGTACATTTTTCTATAAAATTTGAGCTTTATTTCTCATTTCTCAACAAGTTCTTGTGTACATTGGTTTACCAGGTTACAAAAAAGAGACTTTTTCCATAATCGTGACGTTGTAGGGCCTCCTTTTTGCCTAAATTACCTTTTATATTTCAGCATTTAACCTGAGAATGCTAAACTATGTTAAGTACATTCACAGTACAGGTCCCTCAGTTCTGAGCAGGGATTTTTAAATGTGTGGCACCATCAAGAGGCAACAGCTTGCACTGCCACTGTCATAAGAACCTGTATAGGGTTTGCTTTCAAATAGAGAAGAACCTGCTTTTAATAGTAACTGTCACAGACTATTGTACCACAGAATTACACTAAGATTTTAGCCTCTGTTTCCCCAATGTGGAGTCACTACATTGTTGCTAAACACCACTTTTTCCTTTTCTATCCCCCTCCCAGCCCTCCAAGTGAAAAAAAAAGTGGTAATTTTTTTATTCTAGGTTAACTGGGGACAGTTGACAATCCTAATTTGCTAATGATTGTTTCAATACTTACTGAACATCTACATATATGCCAACAATTTTCAATTTAAAAGATAAAGCTTTTATTCTCTAGTGACTCAAGGTGATCTGACCAGAGATAGCAGTCTTTTTTATATTACGCACAGTTATATATTTACTTGTATTTTATTAGAAATTAAAGAAGTCGGCTTAGAGATTGGATGACTTAGTTATGCAATAAATAGCATCACCAATTTAATCCTGTGCTGTGCAATATATTTTAATTAATTTCACTTTCCCCCCCCCCCCACTTTTCTTAACATAAGAAAATTTTAGATTATGTGGTTCACATTTATGGCTCACATTACTAGTATATTTCTGAGCTAGACTCTATAAACCATCCAAACAAGGCATAAAAGTGAAAGAAGGCAGGGAATCACAAAGAATTGGCTGGCTGTTTTAAACATCAGAGCTAAGTAAAGCAAGACTCCACAGAAACAAGGCAGGTGTTGCTAAATCTGGAGATTAAATCATGTAATGTAATCATGGACATTCTGACTCAGAATACAGGAAGAGATTCATAATACCTTAATATCCCTTTAAAAAGTTTGAGCCACCAAGTTTATTTGGTTAGAAAAACCAACCTCTCGCCCCATTTGCAGTTTAACTGGCTTACTTCCCACTAGTGCAAACATTTTTAAAAAATTAAAACTACAGTCAGGATGTAGCAAGAGGAAGGGCCACATCAGGAAGGAGATGCCTTTCAAGTCAGACTAGAGGACAAAAGAGTTTTCAATACCTAAGCTTGCCTTCACATTCCAAACACAGTCTACATAAAAAAAAGAAGAAGAAGAAGAAGAAGAAGAAGAAGAAGAAGAAGAAGAAGAATACTATGGCTAGGCAACAATAGTCATTCTCTTAACATTGTCCATTCTGCACCCAACCAAGAAATGCTGTCAAATTTGCAATACAGAAAGATCTGAATGCCCCAATATTTCTTTTGGGGTCAGGAGCCACTGAAGTGGATGCAGCAAGAAGCAGGTAGAAAAGCAACACACAGCTACAGGTAGAGTAACTTTCACCTGTTTCCTCTCTGGTCTTTAAAATAGTACTTGTGTCTTATCAACTTAAGATTAAACAACATACATTTATGTTATAAAATTCCATATCTCCTTAAATATGCTCAATTGCATACTTTTACTTAATTTTAGAAACATTAGAGATCTATGGTCTACTCAACAGTACACAGCCTTGGTTTTTGTATGATCCCGGAGAGCACCAATTCCTCTAAAGACTGATATACATTTTTCAAAATAAAGAAAAATAACTCATTTTCACATTTTCATTTTTAATTGAAAACGGGAAAGGAGTTTCTCCATTCCTGGAAATCAAATGTATGCATTTGTGCTAATTTAGTTGCATCTTTTGTATAGAGCTTCACTATTATCTGGAACTTGGTGCACAAACTTAATGTTGAAATGTCTGGGAACTAAGGGTACAGCCTGCAGCACAGAATAAGGAAAGTCACAATAAGTGTCATGAATGAGTCAAAAACATTCATTTACTCTTCTCCAAAGCATGTATGCAATGCTGCCCTCATCTTCTGGCTAGGGGTTGGATGTACAGCGATGAGTAAGACAGACATAGTCCCTACCTCTGGCAACTTAAAATGTTTTAGTCATAAACTGATTTCAGAGGAGCTATGCAAAACACCTTCCAAACAATGGAGAATTGTCTCAGACATTTCACCTGTTCAAATAATAACCACCATGGAGATATTAACATGCACTTGAAAGAAAGCCAACCTTTATCTTCAATACGGTAGAGCATATAAAAAGTTGAAAACCTTATTCCATGATGCCTGATGAGAGCCGGCGTCATATTACAACATGTTTGAGAAATAAATACCAAGTCTGGTCTTACATAGTTCTAAGCAGCGACAATACTGTTTATCAGGGCACCACAGAGGACTGCCGTCAACCAGACAGAAAATACTGGATTGCTCTACAAAGCAATTTGTGGGAGTACATCGGTTCTCCACAATAGCACACAGATGCTTTTGGTAATGGAACCAAATGAATACCCTTAGCAGCAGCAGGGTTTTCTTTCATATTATTTTCTTTTTAAAAGTACTTAACTGCTCCAGACCATAACAAGTACAAGATAGCCATCGCTATCTCTGAATTACTGGGAGGGTATCAAATGAGATGAATAAAAGAATATCCTGTCTATGATTTCTCTATCCTCTGGAACATCTGTTTGTCAAAGGGTCAGCATCCCAGCCCACTAGAGATCCTTTATGCATTACTCCTAATTGGAAAACAATGCAGAAGTAGGAAGTTTAAATGACCATTGACCAGCCCTAAAGGACATCATGAAGTGTAAGAAATGAAACGCACACACGTCATGCACATTGGACCCAATCAAGACCTCACTTACATCTAGTAATCTTCATTTGGAATATTTTAAAATAAGACTTGATATCTGATTTCTAAAACCATAAAAAAAAGAAAAAGCTGGCATAATAAAAGCAAGGTTTGGCAGCCGAGAGCAAGAAAGAAGAAAAATTATAAAAAGCTAAACATCTCAAATAGCACAGCAGTTGGAAGCTGCGTGCTATAGACTCCAGGAAATTTATTATGCCCCATTAATAGGTCCTCAGAGGTTCATAATTAGGGTTCAATCTTTAAGACTCAATTAAAAGTAAAGAAAAAACAAACAGATGAAACACTGCTATAATCAAAGCTAAGTAAAAAAAAAAAAGTGCTGAAATTAGATTCGTGAACTGGCTCTCTGCTGCTTGGTTTCCTCATTAATGAGTTCAATAAATCTTTGGCATCTATTCATTCTGTATTTGTGTAAGAGTTGTGTTTATTTTTTGAAAATTATGCTTTGACAATTTGGAAGTCCCAGTGAAAAGTCCAAGTGGACTGCATCGCTCAGGAAGTATATACCTCATGGGCTGGACGCCCAGGCACAGCTTGCCTTTGGCTCCTGGAGCAAATCCCAAATGGCAGTAGATCTTGACCTTCACTGCCTCGATATTCTCTGAAGGCTTTGTTTTCCTACCCTGTGCTTTTGTTTTTGTTTCTGATTCTCAGCCAAGTTTGATTGGGGTTTTGGTTCACAACAACCTGTAGTTATTATCCCTATTGGTGGCAGCAATGACTGGGAATTATGACTGGGAATCTGGTTTTGTGGTCTGACCACTTGGTGATCTGTCCGGTAGAACTGGAATCTAGTCTTGCTCAGGTGAAAGATGACTGGACATTTGTTTATTGTTGGTTTTAACTTGTTTGCTGCTTTTCTATTTGTGAGTTCAAATCAGGACAATATTTTGTGCCCAGTGGAAAAGCCATTAGTCTTGCTCCAGTGTTTACTTTTGATCTGTAGCAGAGGCCATTGAACTTATGCTCTAAGTTCTTTATTTGTCTGTGTTCTGTACCTGAGGGGGCAGCGGGGAGAATCACTTGTGTGGGCGAAATATTTTCCTACCTCCTGAGGACAATAATAAATTAAAATAGAAGGACCTCTGTTTCTAATTAGTTTATAGAGAGTAATAGCATTTAAATAAATCTTACATTTCCCAAATTCTAGAAAATAAAATTCAAAGAATTTTGATGTGTTCCTTTTTGAGAAGAAGACATTTCTCATCAAAACTACTGACTTCATAAATGTTTTTTCCCCTTAGGAAAAAAATTTCCATGATGAAAGTGAATACTTATATAAGTCAGGCTGACTTGATAATCTTATTTTAAAAACAGCTCTATGTCTTTTCCTTATTTAATCAGGGTATAGTATAATTCAAGTACAATTTCATTTTTAAATAGTTTGGATTTGATTTATCATAAAGAGATTAGTTTATCTGAACTTCTTAAATGTCATACATTAGTTTACTTCAAAGATAAGCTAAGTTACTTTCATATGATGCTTAAGATTATGAAAAATATAAAATCTGTGCTCAACTAAACAAAATTATAAGGGTAACCAACCTTTTAATATCAATAATAAGTATGTTCTGTGATGTGTCAGCTTAAACCTAATTTCCAATCTTTAGGGACCTTTGTCTTAAAGTGTGTGAAAGAAAACCGTGAAGAACAAAAGTTGATGAAAATTTTAAAATTGTAGGTCTGCAGAAATGGAACTTTATTTGACTTGGTTTGTAACATCTGCAAAGAGTTAAGTCTATAAAGACATTATAAGATGTTAAAATTCTGGCAAAGCTTATAAAGGTTTATTTCTGAAGTACTTATTTTTGTTAAATGTAACGCATGACAAGTACCCTATTAATGTAAAACTAAAATGCAGTTATCTTTACTGAAATGGAACATTGATCTTGGAGAAATCAGCCTATGCTTACAAAAGGCAGGAAAAATTTATTTTTCTGTGTAATCTGCCCAGAAAGCAGTTTCAGATTCTCATAAGAGGAACTTTGTGTACCTATGCTAACTGGGATATATCTTTGCATTTTTAAAATGACAAAAATATTTCTCATTGCTAAATGATTTAAGACTTGTTTATTATAAAATAACCTATTGTCATTTAATTATTAGGTAACCAAACTGCAAACACTTGATGTTCAAAGACATGGACAATTCTGTATTATTCAAGTGATAAAATCTCTGGTTAATAACTGATTTTGCCTTACCAAGATCAGACCCTAAATTTAGAAAAAAAAAAATTCCATATCTTTTATACCTGAACGATCTTTAAATTTTCCTAGAGGACCCCTGGACAATCACAAGATTTTTTCCTTAATCCTACAAAAAAAAAATGCTAGAAACAATTAGGTCTGTTTTGTAGGCCCCTTATTTATAAATAGGCCAAAACTATCAAGAATCACATAGGAAAACTTGTCAAATCAAATGAGAAGCTTAGCCTTTCTCAGGCTAATTTTGTACAGGTAAAATATCTATAATAATAAAAGCGTAATATGCTAATTAGACTGGACGTCCTTCCGAATGACCTTCCGGACGAAGCTGGGGCTGCGAGGGAAGCCCTGGTTCTGATTCCTGCCAGCGGCCGGAGGGAAGCCCAGGTCCCAGGTGCTGGAGGGAAGCTGGTGCCAGCAGCCGGGGGAAGGAAGGCCTACTCTTGCTCGAATTTCATGCATTGGACCTCTAGTTATAATATAAATAAAGATCAGAGATGCATACTTATAGAAAGGCCCTGGATATATATATCAATGTCCTCATTCTCTGTGATACATTCTTACCTTCAGGGGAAACACTGATTAAATAAGACCAATGCCTTATTTCCCAATAGATTTTAGCTCTCCTTCTTGCTGACACTGTTTATTAAATGAACCATAGATTAACCATGGCCATTTATTCTTAACCTCATCAGTAGTCTCTGCTTTTCTCTCATGTTTACCTAAAGACTCTGCTTAAGTTATAGGCTAGAATGTGCCTTAACAAAGGAAGACAGTCTCAGAGCCTCATGGGAAGAACTGTGCCAGGTGCTCTTCACTCTTTGGAGTTCAAAGAATAGACTTATGGGTAGAAGCGTCTGAGCTGACATTACGTAGACAAGTACAATTCAGTACTAGGCAGCCGCATCAGATTTTCAGGACTTATTTTAGTCCAGAAATAGATGACTTCTTGTTAGTAATAACCCAAGATGCAGAGGAATAAGAATGAATTACATAGAACTGATGGAGCTGATACAGAAAATCTAATTTCTAAATGTAAATATGTGTTTTGGAAAATTACTGGTATTATTTTCAATGTTCTATTTTCTGATGGGAAAACCCTTTAGCGTTCATCTTGTCCTATCTCTAACCTTCAATTTAGCTGACTATGATTTTTGTAAACTAAATAAAACATTCTCTTAATGGTAGCTTGTTCTGCTTGGCCCCTCAGAAATCAGGAAGACCTATTTTTTCTAAGACTCTTCACTTTTTAATGGCAATAACATTACTTGCGGAGGATCAATAGAATCTGTCCTTGGTTTTGCTGGGATATAATCAGACAAATAGTCTATGCAACAGAGTCCAAACCTAGAGTGTCACATTTAAAAATAAGCATCATTTCATCAGCTATGACAAGCCCATTATTAAAGGAAAAGAGTTATAACTTTATATTTGGAGCCAATACCCACAAAGCTCTTCCAAGAAGCTGAACTGGGACCTACTGGGGGCTTACAAGGCATCAAGTTTACAGGCAGTAAGGAAGGTCACTTCCGGGATTGCCTGGAGCCTCAGCAGGTGTGGGGACACTAGAGAAAAGAGAAATTCACCAACACTTGTAAGTGCTCAAGATGAAACCCAGTGGAAATGAATTTTGAGTTTGCTTTCCTATCCTTGGAACACAAGAGTAAATGCGAGCATTTGAGGAAGATCTTTGGAGCGATGGAAAGCACTAAAATGCTCTCCTAGATTTCTTAATAAATGATCAGACAGATGTTAACTCTCCCACTCCATTAATAACAGTTGTTCAACAGAGTACAGTACTAAGTTTGCTATCCATCTACAATACGGCTTTCATATGTTAATTAAAACTTCTTCTAACTTACGCCAATGAATCAAGCCCAAATACAATGCCTTATTCTGACCATGAAATATCTCTGGAGATTATGATGACAAAGGAAACTGTCATATTGGAGCTTCATCCAACAGACGCACCTGAGGAATATCTAACTCCCTGAGGATACACACATTTGTATTCTTACTATTACATATTAGGATATTTGAAAACACTGTAATAATAGACATTAAATGATCAAATCATTGAATAATGCAAATTTGCCAAAATGTCAAACAAATTTTGTCCTGTATAGATGCCAATGATTTCTGCCCATTATAATCAACGCAAAGGTTACACTTGTACTGTCCTATAGGGCATTAACATGTTTGGTATATAATTCAGAAATCTTATTCCAGCATACTTCCTCCTTTCAGTAACTAAAACACCCTTGATACTCCTATACTTCTGTAAACCAGCTTTACCATCCTGATGCTTCCCTCATTAAAGAAATACAGAATTCATCATTAATGAATTAACATAATCTGTGACAGCTATTCACCCCATAAACAAAAACAAAACAAGCAAAAAAAAGTATGCTTAAAAAAAAACACGTATGCCTCAAAGAAAAAAGGATAAAAAATGCAGTAGTTTGTCTTCATTCAGTATGGAATTCTCAAGGATTGTTCACTCCTTTCTCATTATTTTCAATATTTTTCCAAATAAGCATAAATCCAATTTAAATAGAAAAGGACAAGTCAAAAAAATTTGAGTATATGTAGTCAGAAGTCACTATATATACTAAGAGACATGACTGAAGGGAGTGTGAGGTATGTGTATGGGTGAACAGTGGAGAAAAAAGGTTAAGCATCATTTAGACATCCTTTCAATTTTCCAGACAACTTACTATACAGAATCCTGCCTAAATCCTGATGCGTTCCAGTTTCACTGATTATTTCTATGATACCATGTATACACAAATTTGATGATATACATAATATAAATTGATGTTTCTTGACAATCTTAAAGAAAAATTTTGTAAGACATAAGAAACTCAGTAAAATTCACAACTACCTTTGTTAGTTGTCTCAAGACTTTATACCTGTGAGAGCTCTGCAGAGCAACTTAACATACTATTAGGAACATGTGGGCCTTCTAAAGACCCACAGAGGACTAATAACAGTGACCCGGGAAGAGGAGAGCGAGAGAGAGTGGGAGAAATTCTAGGAAGGGACAGCAGTGACTTGTGCACATGGAAATTCTACGTGCCCACATAAATCCTCGGAGTTTTTCTCCAAGAAGCTGTTCAATGAAACAATGAGGTCAAGTCAGGTTATTACCAATCGCTCCATCTCCTGCTCCCTGAGTCTCTCCTCCCTCTGCCGCCGGTGGTAATCCATCAGGTCCTCTCGTCCTGAAATGGAACTGATGCTGCTTTTCCGTTCCCGAAGGACAGGCTGGGGAGTTCCTGAGGCCTGTCTGAGGCTCTCCAAATCCGCATCATCCAACTCGACAGACCCACAAGAGAAGTTCCTCCTGGCCACGAACACTCTGTCTGGCTCTCCAGGAGCAAACGAATGATTGGAGCTGGTCCCCGAGTAGGAAGCCTTATCGAGGTCATCGGAGGTACAGGAGGAGGTGGAGGCCAGAAGCATCTTCCGCGCCAAGCGAGGACTGCCGGGGACACTGAGGGTGGAACTTACATACGGACTGCCCTCGGACACAGAGGTTTTATAGGGTAAAGCGCCTGAGCTCAAAGAAGAAAAATTCAGGTAATTGTCGTTGTCTATGATGCTATGAGGTAGATCCTTGTCCCCCGGCTTGGCTCGTTTGGAATTGCCCAGGGAGTTCCTTGGAGGCAACGACAGAGGCTTCAGCTGGTTCTCTGTGGCCCTGTGCAACCTGGGCAGCGACCGGCTGTAGGCTCCCATGTGACTCAGGCTGCTGCCCGAATACTTCCTAGTTCTTAAACCGATGTTTTCAGACGCCGGCTCCTTGTGTCGAGTCAGTTTGGGCTGCAGTGTCAGGCTGTCCTGGATGCTCATTTTTCTGGCTTGTTTTGGGCTTGAGGGCATGCTCGCCGCCCCTGATCTGCTGACGGGAGAGGGGCCGGTGTCGCTCAGGGAGTTCCCATTCCACATGGCCAGGAGGGAGCCTGACGCCTTGCGGCTTTCCAGCCCTCCGAGAAAGTAGACGTTGTCGTGGGATTTGTTTCTGGAGCTATGTTTGGAATAGGGAGGCTTCTCCGAAAGCCTCAAGGACCTTTCACTGTCCCGGCCGGTGTAATGATCAAAGTCCGTTCTTCCACGTGGGTAGCCACTGACGGAGGGTGAAGGGCTGCGTAGAGGAGCGGGAGGTTTCATGGAAATACTTTTGTCAGTTCCATCACCAGAGAATGGCTTGCTTCCCTGGATTTTGGCCAAGGAGGGGCTACTTCTGACACTGGTTCCCAAAGGGGAAGGGCTTCTCTTCACAGGCACAGGTTGTGAGAGGGTCAGGTAGGAGCCGGAATAGTCTCCGTTGGCTTTAAATCTCAGGCTGGAAGAATACTTCTTTGGGCTCAAGCTCTCCATCATGTTTTGGGAATCGTTCTCAAGGGAATTTGCCACAAAGCGTGCCTCTACACTACCATTCTGTAAGTCCAGCTGTTGTTGCACGTGGCTATGCTCTGCCATAATGTTGCTGGAATCTGTGAAGGAGAAAAAGAAAAAGAGAGAGCAAGTTTTACTTAAAGGAGGTTTAAAAAGACCAAGTACTTATCAGCCCACATCTGAACAAAGAGCCTTGCGGCCTGACCTAATGTAATTAACAAACACTCTCTCTGTTTTAGTAATAAACCTCACAAACGTGTACTGCAAAATGAAGGAGAATAAGGACCACTGATCTGGGATGTCTTTTGTTCAAAAGAAAAAAAAATAATTCCAAAGGGTATCAGTGATATTTGAGAGGAACAAATCCCTAAGTGCAGGTGGAGGATTAGGCTGGTACATAAAAAAAAGCCCATTTCCCTTCAGGGTTCTGGTCCTGGGCAGACCACCTGCTTCCTGAGCACCTAGCAAACACCCAAAGGGATGATGCAATGGGCCTTCCTTACATATCTCTGCTAGAATCCTTGACTGCTCAGAAAGCTCATAAGGTCCTGAGAAAACAAAATTCTCATTCTGGCTGAGAAAGAACATTTTATGTTAGATACTGACAAAAAACCCATCAAGGTTAGAAGATGGTTCTTTAAGAGGGGTTTCAACTACCTTCTCAACAAAGAGACTTAATACAGCTCCTGCACCCACCAGGAAAAGGCAAGTAATAGAAGAGTGTTTCCCAAATTACCACAGTATTCAGGAAAAGAGTGAACAGAATACTTAAAAACCTGAAACTAACTTATCTTTCAAGCTCCTGGGTACCCCAAATGTACCATGCTCATCCTTCATCTCAAACTCCCTCCTCTCTCAGAAACACCTTTCTCCCTCTTTTGCACCTTTTTGAACCCACCCGATTAGGATTCTATCTTTCATGCTTACAATTTTTTTTAAAGGTATGCAACCATATGGACACAATATTAACTTAAAAAACTAAAGTTTCAGTCTATAAAACTATATTTTAATTAAAAATGATCACTGCAGCCCTAACCTGTTTGGCTCAGGGATAGAGCGTCAGCCTGCAGACTGGAGGGTCTTGGGTTTGATTCTGGTCAAGGGCAGAGATACCTCGGCTGCAGGCTCTATCCCTGGACCCGGTTGGGGTGCATGCAGGAGGCAACCAATCGATGTGTCTCTCTCATATCGATGTTTCTCTCTGTCTCTTCCCCTCCCTTCTACTTTCTCTAAAAAACCATGGAAAAATATCCTCCAGTGCAAATTAACAATTAAAATCAATAAAGGTTAAATCCTTGATAAATGCTATTTTAAAAATAAATACATAGATAAATAAAAATTTAAAAATAAAAATTATCACCGCAAGGGAGAAGGTTTATACATCTAACTGATAAAAAAAATTATCTTCAGATCATCATCAAAGTGGACACACAGACATTCTCATTGAACTCATGCACTGCTAAGATAAGATGGGCCTCCAACTTTTTAGGCATCTCAACCCTAGTTATTATATCTCTGGTCTCTGTTGCTTACGGTTAGTAATCAATTTCATAATGTGCTTGTTTCTGTCACGAGGCCACAAGATTCAGGAAGAGGGAAAAGTCTCGTATTTCTATCTTATCTGCACCCTCTCCTGACTCCCACTGTGCCATGGGTGAGACACTCGATGAACCTAAGTTTTTAATTTCGTCACAGCCTTCCCCACTCCCTCCCAGCCACAGATTGAGGGAACTTCATCTTGCCTGCTCAGCTTCACAGACGTCCCAGGCAAGTTCAGGCAGCCTAATAAGGAATTGCTTTTATCCACAGAGTGGGGCCAACAAACAGTCTGGCTGCTTAAATCCTAGTGATGGGCTTAGTATCCATCAGCCCATAAAGCTGTAGCTTCCCCCAACAAGCTCTGCCTTGGGTTCCTTATCTTCCAACCGAAAGCCCTGCCCTGATGTATAAACGCATGATTATCTTTTAAAGTATCCTCACAAAAATAAATAAAATTGGAATTCTCCTTTAGAATTGCCACCCAGCTGGAACCTGACCCCGTCTCTGGCTCTTGCCGGGGCTTTTGTTTCTCAGGAACAGTTGCCATCTCTGCACCCAAGACAAATGTCCCTATGTCCCTCTCAGCAACTGTCTACCATCATTCTGACCTTGGAAGCAACAGCAGCCTGGTCTGAGACATATCTCACTATGCCTCCTTGGAGGACAGAAACCAAGATGACCTCTAGGCTTGGCCCCTTCTGTTCCCATCTCTGGTTGGTTTGCCATATTGAAATTCCAGCAAACCTTGGCCAATTCCCTCAAGTTAAATATTTAATAACTGAGGACATAAGAAAATAGGTGGGTACTGAGGATATTTTGGGGGTATGCGGGGAGACTTTCTCCTTCACTATTTCCTGTGTCCTCTATCACTTATCTATCATCTCCTTCCTCATTTTATCCATCAATAAATCCTACCAACGTTGTTCTTCAAATATATTCTCATCTGATCATTTCTCACCATTCCCACTGCTACCTCCCTATGGCAAGCCAATATCTTCTACTAGAGGCCCCGTGCATGAATTTGTGCACAGGTGGGGTCCAACCGGCCCACACCGATCAGGGCAGATTGGGCCGGGCCAGCTGAGGGGAGGGGCCCTGGGCGGTTGGTAGGCTGGTCGCGTCCCCTGGTTGAACTCCGGTCGAACTCCCGGTCAAGGGGACAATTTGCATATTACCCTTTTATTATATAGGATTGCCTTGTCTATATGCCTCTTTTCCTGCAAAAAGAATAACCGTAGACGGAATCACAACAAAAAGTTAGCTGTGGTTTTATCTGGGTGGTGATTTTTAATTCATCTTTCTCATAGTAGTTTTTCTTTTTCACATTTTAAACAATGCATTTGGATTACTTTACAAATTAGGAAAAAACCCACCTAGTATAAGATACTAGAATACAATCTATAGTTAGACTTCATTTTCAAGTTAATTAGACCCATTTTTCCTAAGCTCCTGACCAATTTTTGAGCCAGATATTAGCTCTTCCAAAAAAAGTTTATTTTAAAGAACTTTTTATTAGACTAAGTTAATACACAAATATTTGAAGACTTCTACATGACTCTTCTTTTTCCGAACTCTTCTAAATGACTCAGGCAAAATGTTAATTATGAAAATGTACCCATTTCATATTTTATGCATCTGAAAAACTACAAAATCAAATATAATACCTTCCCTAATATGAAAAAGTGAACAAAGTGTTATTTTTTAAAGTCTCCAGATGTTTGTCGAACATAGCTTAGACAATAATAAGAGTATCTTCATTTTAAAAAAATGTAGTTAGTAGGATATTTCATGATTTCAAGTGGTTCTGCTTACTGTATAGAAAAAAAAATCTCAATAGGTATTTGTAAGTACTTCATTAAGTAGGTATTAAGTACCAACCACATATCAGACTTTGGATTAGCAGGCATTAGTGTAGCCCACTAATATTCCTGTTCTCCTCCTTCCAGAAGCATAGCGATGTTGCTCTTCCTCTTTCCTGTGACATTAGCTATGTCTATGTCCCTTCCTTAGAGCAATCAAATATGAGAAAAAGTGACATGTCAATTACAAGTTGAACTGTCAAGGGCCACAGCATGATTCATCATTTCCATCTTCCTGCTAAGATGACTAGCATGCATTCAAGTTTGTGGAGGATTCATGAGCCTACACTCTACAATGAGGACACCATAGAACAGGGCCCTTGCCAACCCTAGACTGTCTTAAGCCATAGAGATTTGGGAGTTGTTACTAGGGAGGTGTTAATCTTCATTAAGTGCCTACCATAAACCAGGCTTGGAGCTAGGCATGGAAAGTATGTGGTCAAACACACCCTTTCCTGCCTTTACACAGCGTACAGTCCAAGGGGGAAGACACACATATAAACAAATGCTGGAACAGTGCGATACATATGTCAATAGATGATTGATTGACAAAGTGGTAAAGGGGCATGGAGGGAAGCTAACCCAAGAGAGAGTGGTAGTCTGGGGGAAATTTTGATAAAAAGAAACGACAATGATGTGAAGTCCTATAGGAAGAAGGGGAATCTGATGGCTATTATCCAATGGTAGCATAAAGCCACATCCACACCTAAAATGTTGTGATTTTAAGGATATAAACTAAATCCCAAGCCCATTAGGGACCAGACTACTGGTACATCCAGCAACATTATATCTCCGACAGAACAAAAATTGTATAGGAAAACAGCAACAGTTATTTTCTATATCATGGTCCTTAAAAATCTAGGATGTAACACTCTTGGAATAAACAATATTTAATAGCCATGTATTTCCCTCTCCTAGTTAATCCTTTCTCATCTCCACCACTGTATAAGACAAGCTGTCTGGAATCTAAGGCATATGCCTGCCCTATGGATGATTTAAATTAGACAGCATCCTCTAACCATTTAGGATATTTTAGACAAGGATAGAAAAGGAAATCCATAATAAGGTGTTAGAATACACAAGAAAATAATTGAAGCCAGTTAGTGGGGAAGACTTTGGTTTTAAGATAATGCATACAAAATGGGAAACAGAACTAAGTTAGAGAGAAAAGGTATTTCCACAATGTGCAGAGACAGCAATCCAGAAAGCAAGGCAGAGCAGATGTTATGAAATAGAAGTCAAAGCTAAGCACAAAGCCCAAACTGCATTATAAATATTTACTCTAACAGCAGAGTTGAAGGGTTTAACACCTTATGTCAAAATGGATAGTTAAGTTTAATTTTTGACTCAGAAATATAAGATATTGATGTCATTTTTAAAATCTTTGCCTGAGAACATGCTTAGAAAGAGGAAGAAAGAGAGAGAAGCGAGAGAGAAACATCAATGTGAGAGAGATACATTGATCAGTTGCCTTCCAACTGGGAGTCAAACCCACAACCCAGGTATGTGCCCTGACCAGGAATCAAACTGGCAACCTTTCCATGCACAGGACAATGCTCAACCAACAGAGCCATAGTGGCTAGGCATGATGTCATTTAAGATGACAAAACTGTATTAATATATTTCAACCTGCTTGCAGTTGCAAATGCTACTTAAATATTACCAAACTCTGTTCCCTCTTTATTTTAGGCCAATAAAACTGTAGAGCATCAAACCACTACATGTTTCTTACTACCCTGCAAGGTGGCAACACTCTGTTCTCCTCTCCACCTCACATACACTCTTATAAAAAGTAATAGTTACTTAATTACTGAAGCAGTTTGGTTGGCCAATCAAAATATAATACCAAAGCATTCACAATAATATTGGCTGGAAGAAGATCTGCTTTACAGTCTCTAGGGAGAGACGAGCAGGACATTTGCAAATAATAAACCACATCTGAGAAACAGCCATGCACCATTTCTCCACCATACATACTTGTAGAAGGAAGTTACAGATGATTTGGATGGAAAGACATTCCAGAGAATATTTAAAAGAATATACATGTTTGACACCCCAGGTTTTCAGTTCAACCTTACTGGGTCTGTTAAGGATGTGTGAAAAGTTGTACATTTAAAGGTTTATCATCAAACCTGGCATTGATTCATTTTCCTCAGTGATGGAGAACCTATGACACGCGTGTCAGCACTGAATACGCGTAGCCATTTCTGATGACACGCGGCTGCATGCCGAGGATGAAACATTTGCTGCTCCTGAGGATGAAACATTTGCGACTAGAGTCTTGGAGTTAGTTTTTTCCTCAAAGTGACACACTACCCGAGTTATGCTCAGTTTTTTGGCGAAGTTTGACACACCAAGCTCAAAAGGTTGCCCATCACTGATTTTCCTAAAGCTTACTGTACCTGCCAGAGCTAAGTGCATGTATACTTGTCTCAACTTGCTATCTCTTAATCCCACAAGTCAACTCAACTCAAAAGGTGGAGAATCTGCCACACAGGTGGAATTTCTGACCCTAGGAGTGACAATAATGGCTGTTGATACCTCTCTCCTTCCCCTCTTCTTTTCATTGCCAGTGAGATCAGAAGAGTGGATGTCTAAAAAGGGGAAAAGTATAGGAAAATGGAGAACAGTGTGGACAAAAAAGGGGTTTTATGGAAAGTAACCTTACAGGTGAACTGATCATAAATTCCTATCTGGGCAGGTCATGGTGGGTAGTCAAGCTCCAGGAATATAACCTCTTTAGTAAAAGGTTTATCTTTACCTTCAGCAAGCCCTGTCCAACGTTTCTATACATCTGGGTTAACACATCTTTGAAATGCCTTTTTTTCCGAGCCTCAGAAGCAAAATCACCTTCAAAAGAATATATAATCTTTTTTATTTTATTTTATTGATTTCAGAGAGGAAGGGAGAGGGAGAGATAGAAACATCAATACTGAGAGAAAATCATTGATCGGCTGTCTCCTGCACACCCTCCACTGGGGATCGAGCCCACAACCCTGGCATGTCCCCTGACTGGGAATCGAATCGTGGCCTCCTGATTTATAGGTCGATGCTCAACCAACTGAGCCATACTGGCTGGGCAGAGAGCATATCATCTTAACTACTCTGTATTCCAATCCCTGCCTTGCTTTCTCCCACCTCCATGTAATGCTCCTTACATCCCCTGCTTATTCCAAATGCATAAAAGAAGCTGCAAACTGCCATTCTAGGAAGCATTCCCACCACCCCTCCCCCCGGCCCCCAGTCTGTTGAGGTTTTGCTTCCAGGTGAATCCTCTGTTTGGATCAAGTAAATTTAAAAAAAAAAAAAATTCTCTACAGATTTGGACACTCTCACGTGGACAACCACGTAACCTATCTTGAATGAGGATGAAGGTGTGGGCGGGAGAGGGGAGGCAGGAGGTGGACCATACAACGGAAGAGATTGGGTGTAACTCCAGCAAGGAGGGGGCTCTGCAGACAGGATGCGTGGGAGACTGCAGCTGAGTACAGGAAAAGACGAGGAGGAGCTCGATGCAGGGGGCGGGGGGGGGGGTGTTGAGAAGAACACTGCAAGAGGTGTTGCCCAAGTGACAACCAAGAGGGGGCCAGTGCAGGAGAGGTCTCTGTTAACACGTGTAAGAGCGGAGGCGAGAAGGCTCCACTGCTTCTATACTGGTGTGTTTATTTTGGGTTCCCTGTACATTTTATGTAAACAAAAAAGTCTCAGGAAATGATAAAATCACTGCATTATGTTACTGTGGAAGCATAACAGTCCCAGGGGCTTTCGTGGCTACGGATATTGCATGCATAGCCACAGAATGGGCCCGGAGAGGCATCTGGGGCCCGCGTGAGAGAAAAGACAACACCGGGAAGTCTAAACAGGAAAGAAGTTGAAGTGTTGAAACGTTTGGACTTAACTTTCCAATCGTCAATTTAATCCCCCCAGAGGTCTTGTTATTTTATCACCTGAAGTACATCATCATCTCATGGTCATCTAGAAATCGCCAGGAGTCAGGAAGAGATCTCAGAAAGATACCATAGAAAGTTCTAGTACTTTTTCCCTAGGGAAGAAAAGCACTTGATAAACTAATCTCAGTGCCTTGGGCCTGTCCAGTGTGGCTCAGTGTCAACCCATGAACCAGGAGGTCACGGTTCTATTCCCAGTCAAGGCACAAGCCTGGGTTGTGGGCCCCATCCCCAGTAGAGGGTGTGCAGGAGGCAGCTGATTAATGATTCTCCCTCATCACTGATATTTCTCTCTCTCTCTCCCTCTCCTTTCCTCTTTCTGAAATCAATAAAAACATTTAAAAAATAAAATTAAAGTGTCTTGGTAGATTCTTTACTCTTTGGTGCAATTCTTTTTATAATACATAGTTTTCCAGTTCCTTGTATATCAAATAACAAGGCAGTGAAGCTGATACTACGCAAACTACAAATCACCAACAGTGCAGTGAGCCTGGTGTCAGGGATATGAGAACAGGCCCAAGAGCAAAGTTAAAGAAGATAGTATAAAATGAAGTGTCTGCTGTGTTGTGCTGTGTCGTGTCGTATCGTGTCGTGTCGTATTGTACTGTATTGTGTTGGAGGAGGGAGACTCCAAGTCTGGTCAGTATAAATGCAGTTTTCCAAGTTTACCAAGACTAGAGGCCCGATGCAAGAAAATTTGCGCAAGAGCAGGTCTTCCTTCCCCAGGCTGCCGGCACTGGCTTTCCTCCAGCACCCAGGACCTGGGCTTCCCTCTGGCTGCCTGCAGGCACCCTGGACCCAGGCTGGTCCCCCGTCCCCCACCCCGGCTTTGTTAGGAAGGATGTCCGGAAGATGTCCGGTCTAATTAGCATGTTACCCTTTTATTATTATAGATAGATAGCTTGGAGAATCCTGAATTATGCAACACATTACTTGTCGTATGTTGCAGTGTACAGACACTTCTTAGATGACCTAATATAGCAGGAATTAAGGAAAGGGAGACTGCAACAAGTGATAGAAAAGTGGAAATCATTTTATATTGCTGGGGAAAGGCAGGGATGTTGATGACAGAAGAAAATTTGGGAAAATATAATCTCAAAAAATATCAGAAAGCGATAGGTTAAAGTTTTCACTTTGTGGCAGGGTTTGCTTCCTCCCCGTGTCCTACAGAAGGGCCTTGGAGCTGAGCGGCTGGCTCTGGGAGTGTATTTGGTGCAGACTGCTTGCTGCCTCGTGTGCAAAGCTCTCCCAGAACACTGGTGGTCCACAGGCTGGCCCCTTTCAGCACTGATGTTTACGCTAGGCAATGCTTCAAATAAAGCATGTCCTGATGACATGTAATTGAATTCAGACACCAACTTAGAACAGTCCCTCAGAAGCAGTGCCATTCTTTACATAAATGCTAGTGGGCATTTCTGTGGAGACCAATGGCAGCAGATGGGGCCTGAGGGGAAGCTTTTAGAGGACTAAAAGGGGAAAAATGGAGAAATCTGTTTCAGCCCCAAACTTCAAGCTTAAGCATGGAGAACAATGAACACAAAAACCTCCCTCTTTCCACTAATCCCAACATGAAAACATGACGAAGAAGGGGGCTAATCAGAAGCTTCAGGAACAACCACTTCCTTCTCTAGTGATAGTCTCACTTCAGAAATCTGAAAGTAGCCTATTGTCCCCATCCTCCATTATCCAAACAGCATCCATATAAACCCCCAGCCCTCCCAACTCTCCCTTTGCAAACATACTTTCCTTAAACATCCTTTCCTTTTTCACAAATATTTCCTTTTATCACTTAATCCTCCTCTGCCTCCTCCATCTCTGCAAACAAGCCTCACCTCTCCACAAAGGCCCAAAACCATTGGCAAACACCTTCCCTGAGCAAATATTTCCAGATCCTCCCTCCTTCAGATCTCAGCTCCCAGTTCTTCAAGCATCCCTACACCTGGACCTTCCGATTGTCTCAGCCTCCATCTCTACAGAACTTCCTCATCTCCTACTCACCCGTCCAGATTCCTAAACTCTGGTCCTTTAATGCTTCCTCCACACTCAAAATTTTATATCCCAGTGCAGAGAAGATTTAAAAAAAAAAAAAGAGCTCTGTTAGTTGACATAGTACTCTTCTTGTTCTCTTGGCAAATAAACACAGCAGCAAATGGATTCCACTCCTCTTCCTTTGTACCATGTTCTTGGTTATTTAAAGATCTGACCATTTAAACAAAATAATTATTATCCACTAGAGACTCTTACGTGGGTTGACAATCTCCAAGGAGGATATTTTCATCTCTCAAAAAGTTCCCCAAAAAGCAGTTCACTGAAATAAGTGTATTTTAATGGCAGAATAATGGCTGTTTTATTCTTACAGATTGAGCCTATTACAATAGGAGGCTGTAAATCTTACTGTGTGTATACACGCACATACATGTTCACAGACAGACACAAAGAGACAGACACACGCTGCCCACACAGTGGTCTGAAATGCACAAGGGCTTTTTGTGCCTGCCAGAGGGGGACTGCTCTTGAGGACCTCGGCAATTTGAGGCACAGTGGAGGTGATGCAGAGCAGGGCGGGGAGAAAGGTGAGGACCGCTATAATGTTGACATGGTATCTCAGGACACTGATTACACAGGTTTCTTTGTTTTCAAACTTCTACTTTATTACATTCTGAAAACAAGTAAAAGAAGAGGTAAGGGGAACCCTTAAAGAACCAAAGTATCAGATGACGCTACAGGGAGGAAAGAAGCACAGAAGGGAGTGGTGAGTGATGGGGAATAATGGGAACATTTAATGTAGATGGAAGAAGCGAGGACAAAAAAATAAAGTTTCAACTTGTGCCTATCACAATAAAGGAATCAAACCCCATGCTACCATTCACTTCTTTCATCTCTAGCTGTATTGAAGTCTAAGCTTTGTAAAAAAAAAAAAAAAAAAAAAAAAAAGCACTCCAGATGGTATTCAAAGGTTCCTAAAGTAGTCACAATCTACAGCCATACTTCAAACAAGGAATGAGGATCTTTTATTTTCAGTTTTATAAATTATTTTTAAAAAATGAGTTCAGCTTCCTTGAAACTTGTACATTTTTATATTTTGTCATCTTTAAATTTTTTTTTTATTTTTTCAAGTACAGTTGACATTCATCACTATTTTATATTAGTTTTAGGTGCACAGCACATTAAATGAGGAGCTACTTTTAAATAAGTCTAGATTGTCTTATATTAGGAATTCTTAAGAATCTTAGAGAACTCTTAGTGAAGAGGGTGAAACATCCATTATAGGATTTTAAAAAATGTGTGCTAGTCCCTTGAACATTACTTGTCTGAATGAACTTTAGACTATCCAAGGAATTTGGCAGCATGTTTTCTGCGATAACTCTCTTCGGCCAATGAGGAAGGCAGGGAAGGGAGGACAGAAAGCAGAGGTGACCTCAAAAAAACATCTGGGTCATTCAAATTCCCTGCCCATACAGTGAAGAAATGCAGCCTCAAAAAAACGTTAAAAAATACACACACTTCTTACATGTTTATGTTAAGACAGAGACTGATGTATTTTGTAGATTCTTACATTACATTAGTGCTTCTCTCAAAGTAGGGGAGTTCTTTAGGCAAGAAATTATAGACCCTTGTGTTCAGGGTTCTTTATAGAACCCTAAAACAGTTGTAGTTCAAGATAAAGATTTCTAAAATGTTCCCAAATAAATCAAAGGTTTCAAGATATTCCTTATTCCTGATTCTTGGCCTAATTCACCCTTAGGTTAAGGTGATTCTGACTGCAGACCTGGAAGATGCCCCTCTATTAAGTGATCACCACGGTGAAGATGAAGCCATAGAAGGCGAGTCTGGAATCGCTACCGGGGAGGTGTTGATCTGTGTGCCCTGTACTTCAGATGCACTTCCGAAGCAGAGGGAAGTAGAATCCTTCAAGCTCAAAGCCAATCTCAAGAAAGAAAAATACTGACCCTGGGATCACCTGGGGATAAAGATGCTCCCTCTTGACACTGAGTCCACCGCTCCTGGCTTGAATTGAAAGCTGAGTTCACAGGAGCAAGCTCTGGTCTTTCCACCATCCTGCCTCACTTCACACTACTGATCAAAACGCTCCCTCTTAAAAATCATCTTTTATTAAAGTAACATTCCCCAGACAAGCTACGTTCCCCATTCCCTTACCCAATATTTGTAAGCTGGAAATAGTCAGGCATGAGTGGGCTCAAGAGAGATGAAACAAACACAATTTGGCCACATCTTCCACGATCGTGTTCTTCCCTTTAACTCAAAAATTGAGTGAATGGGTTTTAAAAATACTACACAGTAAACAAAACAAAACAATAACGATACCATATCTCCATTACTTAATGGTTGATTATGCAAGGTGGATGCTATAAGACGCTTAATTTTTCCTTCTCCTGCTACCTACCTTGTAATCATTTCTTTTGCTTGGAAGAAAAAGGAAAAGGGAATGAACCAGCAAGATCAATTAACAACTGATTAAATTAAGTTTAATCAACGTTGATTTTTATATCTGGCCCAAAGACCTAATAAAGGAAATGGTTACATTAGGATGTTATTTTTATTGTCATGGACATTCCAGTACAAAAAACACTGGACAGGCTGCCGGGAACATGAGTCAGGAGACCTGGATGGTCCTGGTTCTGCCAAAATAACCAGGGGACGTAAAAGCTGGAGCAGGTCACTTCACCTGTCTTCACCTTGTTTTAGCTGATGTTCCACATGTTTAAAAAGGTGAGAGTAAACTGGATGTTCTTTCTGCTCCAACTTTCTAGACTCTCATAGATACTGGTTAAATAACAAGGAGTGCCAGTTATACAATGCAGGAAATGACCACAGAACAGAAACATGTTGTAGTGATAAGGTGGCAGCTACCTAATTGGGAAAAGATTTCACCGGCGCTGTTGCCCATGACATTCCAAGGGCATGGTAAATTGTTTCAGCATATCAGAGTGGGAAAAAGGCCTGGCCACAGCTATGATAATGCAATACAATATGGGTATTTGATTCAGCAGGATGTATAAGAAATATTTCGTCTGGATCCCCATGGCTTGCAATTTCCTTCATAAATCTTAAGCTGTGTTTGAAACCTACTTCTGCCATGATATAAGCAGTGTGGCAGCCAGACATCATTTTCTAGTCCCCTCTAAATATCTGCTTGCTATGAAGCACTATTCAGGCTGGGTCTGAACTGGTCCAGAAAATGTAGGAGCTGGCTGTCCTCCGCTTTTACCTGTCCTTGTTTTAGCCATAAAGTGGTCAAGAAACAAGTCTGGGGGAAATCTGTAACCTTTAGCTTTTTTTCTATCCCAGATGCTAATTCCATATGCATAGTGCCATCTAGAGAAGCACGTGCAATGTGCCGATAAAATATTCTAAGATGATGAACCTTGATTTCTAGATTTTAAGTCTTAGAAAAGACTGACCTGCTGCTTGAGGTTAACAATATTACGTATTGGCATGAGCAAACTTTTTCTTCCCCTTAATTTGTAATGTGAAGGAAAGCAGCTCATCTGATAAATCAACCTACACACACTATACAAAACTAATTATCTCTTGTAAAAATGTATCCATGTAATTTAGCCTGTTACTCTCTAGTTTATTTGTCTGTTTCTTTGTATAGCGAGTTTCTCCAACCCCTACCTTTCCTTCTGCACCTCAATAAAATGATTTTTATACTTGGGTTTCTCTTATTTCTGTTATAGATAACTATCTTGCCTTTAAAGCAGATACGGCACAAAGGTGCCTTTCAACATCTAAGAAACACCCCTAAATATAATGAAAACAACTGTGTGCAAATTAACTCCTCGAAGATTTGAATTCCAGGGTGAGACAAGCTCTGCCTCACTAGATATTTATTTTAAAGGGTTTTGAAAACCTGGGCTACCCTTTTCGTTATTTTTCATTTTCAAAAGATAAGAGTCACATTAATCAAGTGCTAATAAATACTTTCAGACAACAGTTTTTGTTTTTTAAGCAACTCTTCTCTCCTATCATTTAAAAAATAAAGGTAACAAGAATGACTAGACAAAAGGTGATTATGAAAAGGCTACTACCTCTTTTATTGCAGCATCCAAAGGGACCAGACCTCTTCAAAGAGTCATCACTTGATAATCATTTCTAAATATACTATTATGTACTTGGCTTTGAGGAGCACCCATTGGCTAGGTGTCAAAATGATAAGAACTTACCTCCACAGTGTAGCGCTCTGACCTCTCCCAACAAAGGCATACTGAAAAATTCTCCTACATTGCGAGAGCCTCCCAGATTTGAGGATTCTAACTACTGTGGCAGGACCACTTAGCACATAGAACTAGAATCCATAATCACAGGCCCCGTGGCTGATTGGGGAGTAATGTAAATGTGGGAGTACATATGTTCATAAGTGATCAGGCCATATGTGCACAACTTTTCTGATAATCAAAAACTCATTGAGATAATTGCTTTCTATAAACAGAGCCATCACAGATACCATGCTGGTTAAACTCTCCTAGGAAATTAACAAAAAACTTTATATTACTATCATTTTCTTCCCCACAAGGCAAACAGATGGGATGGTGGAGACCGTGGGGTATAAGAGGAAGTATAAAAGAACTGGATTCAGACGAGTGAGCTTGCAGATTCTGCACTGTCCAGCCAATTGGGTGGATTGTGGCCAAAAAAAATTCATAGAAGAGGATTTTTGAGGTTCCTTTGACCCCCGGAATTATTTTGTCTTACTCGCCCAAAGAATAGCTAAGCTTGAAGCGTCTTCAGATTCCTGACCCAAGTTCCTTGCAATCACATTTATCTTAGATACCCACTCACCAACTTACGCATTTCCCCTACAACTGCCCCAATGCACACTCATTTCCTTATTTGCCAGGTGTCTTTTTTCCCCCCAAAGGAAAATGTTTTTCTATTATGATTTACATTCAATATTATTTTGTATTACTTTCAGGTGTACAACACAGTTGTTAGACAATCACATACTTTACAAAGTAGCCCCCCACCCCCACCCCGATATTTCAAGTACCCACACCAGGTGTCCTTTTAAACTCCACCCTCAGGAGGCCTCTCTCGTTCTCCCTTCTGTCCAAGGCAACCCTATCCATTTATGTACTCTGCTCTTAACCCACAAGGCAAAGAGAGAGAGAGAAAATCTCCAATGTCCTGCTTTGTACCTGGATTTAAAAGCAGCATCTGCTATGCCTGTGGAACCATCTGTTGCCCCCTTTGCCATGGGAAGGATGGTGCAGGCATCAGACGCAGAGTGTCACAGGTCCCACAATGGAATCATCCCCATCTTGGGGCTGACACACCCAGGCATATGCTCCGCAGTCACAACGGCTAATGCCACTCTCCCCTCATCAAAGAGTTTAATTTCCTCATGGAGAATGGTACCGCTAAAACCTCACAAAAGATCAGATCCACTTTTTTACAAGTTACATTTGCTCGAATATCCGTTTCTAAAAATCTCTAATCCTGGGTTATTCCTAGAACTAGGCCTGCTACTTGAGACCTTATGAATCATTAAACTCTGAGCAACTCAGCTCTTACACCTGTAAATGACCTTACATGCTAACACTCCCAAATTCTGTGATTTTTAAGTCTTCAGTGAACACAAGAAGTTCCTTCCAATCTGTGATATATTAAGCCCCTTAATGCCAAGGGCAAAAGAGCCAACCTGCTGTAGACAAGACAACACGGCTTCTATAATATGGCCTCTTTGTTGAGCAAGAACACAAGTGGCTTCTTGAGGATCCAAATTAGATTAAGATCCCTAATCTTGTTAACAAATGCCCAGGAGGCAATATTCCAGTGAAGAGTTGGGTGCTGGATAATTCATTGTGTGTCCTGTGCCTTGCAGGATATTACTCAGCATCTGAGGCCTTGACCCACTAGACGCCAGTCCCAGTGATCAGTTGGGGTTGTTCCCTGCTCCCAGCTGGGAGAACAAAAAAATCCCTCCTCCTCCCCACTGAGAATCACTCCTATAATGTCTCCCAGGGCTTTAAAATAAAGCACATCACTTAATAGGGTTTCTTTTGTTTGTTTCAAATGGGTGACATTTACACAGTTAATTATACCAAGATTATACCAAGACCTAACAGACAGTCACCCTATTTATAAAGATCTTGCATTGCTCTTGGAAGATGTACTAGTACAAAACCACAGACTTCCCAAGTCATTCAGAGCACAGCCTCTCTGCAAAGGATTAAGAATTGACATACAAAGTCATAATCACAACTGTTCTTTAAAAGTATTTAAAAGGAGTCACAATTTTCACAGTAACCTCTCCAGTGCGCTCCAGAATCAGCCCTTGCTTACAGACCTCAAAATAGGGCTTTGAAGAAAATATCGAGAACCAGTGGTTGGTTTAATTACTTGGCATTTCTTCTTCTTCTTCTCTCTCTCTCCTGTGCAAAAGCCCGCAAATAAAATGTTTCTGCAAAGATTGCTAAAGAGTTCCAGTTTTGGTTTGGGTTCTTTAAGACAGGAGTTAGCAAGCTCTTAGCTCACTTTGGGGGAGTATCTTCTCCCCCCCACCCCCCCCACCCCTTCAAACAGAGATCCAAGAGACAACGCAAAAGAGCAGCAGCTGCCAGCTGCATGAAACTGATTGAAGCCTGCAAACTGATTGAAATGATGGCTACTCTTAACCAAACATCTCATTTTTCCATTTGTGAGAAAGGCTGGGATTTGCAAACCTCTGGGTCTCCGGAGGTAAAGGCTACACTGGTTAACTGAGAGCAAAAACTCAACGCCCCCTTGCCTTTAAAGGAAACGCCAGTTATAAACGTAACAACAACACACAATCAAACCAAAACCTTTTAAGTAACTAAGGCCAAGATATTAAAAGAGAATCATGAACAGACACTTTTCAAAGAACCTTAGCTCTCCATTCAAACAAATATTTACACAATTGAGGGCAACGGTATCAGGGAGGTAGCCATTCTGTTAAAATGGTGGGCAACTCTAAAGGTTTATTTATCCTAAGTTCAACTACTCTGTTGCTATCCTACCAGGAACTAAGAATTCAAGTGCTTTGGGGGCAAAAGTTTAACCCTCCGAAACTGTGGGCTCCAGCTGAAATTAGATAATGTCTGAATCTCAGAGACATATCTCAAATGCCTAAAGAAAGCCAAAGTAGGAAGCTCCAAGTTACAAGTCCAATACTTGAAAATACTCACTTGTACAATGAAGGGAAATGTCGCTGACAAATATTTATACTAAAAGGACTCCACATTTTTTCTGCCTCATCTCCCGGTTCCACTCCCAGCTGTGTCTGGCTGTGACTAGCTGTGCATTCTAGAACTCTTGAGAGCTACTTCGGAGCTGCAGAGGAAAGACTTCGAGGGATGAGGGCAGGGCCGGCCCAGAGGGTGTCCAGCCCCGGGCCAATGTACCGATCGAGGCTGCGGGAGCAGTTCTCTCTTCACTGGAGAAAGGTAGACGGGGGAGGCGCGGGAAGGAAGTTGACTTCCCAAACTCTTTCAAACGGGAAACCCCAGCGCGGGAAGGGACAGACAGCCTGTCAGCCTTTTAATTTCCTGGCGGCGGCGGCGGGAGTTAGCCAGGTCCTGGGCGCTTCAATCAATGATGACTGCTTGCGCCTCCGCCGCGCGGGGCACGCGTGGAACGGGTTCAAAAATTCCCCCATCATGTCCAGCCGCTTAAGGGGTGCGGAGACCGCCATACCATAAACTTTTGGGGAAACCCAAGTCGAAATCAGAATCTGACGCTCTGGGCGGTCCAAACTTGAGAGCCCCACTCTTGAAACAAAGTGGAACCAGCCAGATATTTGGGGGGCTCCCGCGCCCCACGCCATCCAGCAGTGGACCTTCCCCTCCCTCTGCCTACAGCGACAAAGCAACTACATCCCGAAGACCCCGATCCCTCGCTCCTTGGGTATCCCAGAGTTCTCGGCAAAAGTTGCCTCAGGTCCCCCCAAATCCCGCTTGTCCCCTACAATCGCTCTGTGAACGTCTCCTCTACCCCGACAGTCCCTCCCCAGGATCCTTACCACAGGAGGTCCCCCCGTCCCCGGGGTTCGGGGAAACCCCCCAAAGCAGTGCAGCCCGGGCTCCGCTCACCCCCAGCCTGGGCTTTGTCCCTACAGTCTGCAAGAGAAGCCAAGAAATGGTCCCGGCGCCACTCACCGCCTCATCTTTCCTCCGAGCCGCCTCTCCACCGGCCCGCCGTCCGCTCGCCCGGCCCCAGCCCCGCTCTCCCGCCCGCCCGCCCCGCGGCCCTGGGCTCCGGCCGCTCCGGCAGCGGCCGCCCGGCTACTCGGAACGGGCGGAGCGCAGTCAGCGCGCCCCTCCCGGCCCGGGCGGCCGCTGCCTCCTCTCCTCCCCCAACCCCCCGCCGCTCCACCGGCGGCGACCAAGTCCGGGCGGGGGAGGCAACGCCCCGGGGGGGCGGCCCGGACTGGCGGAGACGGCGCGGCCCCTTCCTCCCCGTTGGCCGCCGCCCCCTCCTCACCTGGTGCGCCGGGGCTGCCGCCTGCCGGCGCCTGGGGAGCGGAGGCGCGCCCCGTGCGCCCCGCAGCTGGGTGCGGTCCCCCTCGGGCTGCGGTGGTGGGCTCCGCGCCGCTCGGTCCCGTGCCCCCGGCCCCTTCGTACCAGCACTGCGCCCCCGAGGGACTGGGAGCAGTGAAGCTCCCGGGCAGTTCGCAGTTGGGGTTCTACTGCGGCTGGCGGGACCTGGCTGCGCGCCCCATCCGCAGGCTTTACGAAGCTGCGCTCACCACAGCCGCGCACTAGACTTTTGTGGCAGGCTTTTTTTTTTTTTTTTTAATGAGCTGTAAGAAGGACGCGAGGGTGCTCATCCTGGGGTGACGATTTCCCCACCCTAAGGTGAGGTTTCTACTGGGAACTCCCAAGTTGACACACCTCCTTCCGACCATTCGCCCGCCAGCAGGTACCTGATGCGTCAGAAAAACAGCTTTGCCAAGTGTTAGGGAACGGCCTTAGCTAAGGGCCGAGGATTGTTAAATGCATGCAAATGTCCTTTCATTTATTTCCCCAGAAAGTTTCTATCTTTTCCAACATACTTTTCGGAGTTGCTGTAACCAATGAGAACAACGTTGATGTGAATGTCCTCCAATGGGTGCTTCTGAGGAAGGCAACCGATTGGACCCAGGGTGGCCCTGACTGTGGTCCGCGGGAATGTGAGCCTCTGGCCAAGTTCTGAGCCAGGCTCTGGGTTTACAGAGATAAAGGCCACGGGCCCTTAGGAACTCACAGCGTTAAGAAAGAGCACAATGCCCTGGCCCGTGGTTCAGTTAGAGTGTCCTCCATACACCAAAAGGTTGCAGGTACTGTTGGATTCAGGACAGGGAACATACCTAGGCTGCCGGTTAGATCACAGGTCAGGGCATCTAAGGGAGGCAGTCTCTCTCTCTCTCTCTCTCTCTCTCTCTCTCTCTCTCTCTCCCTCTCCCTCTCCCTCTCTCTCTATCCCTCCCTCCCTCCCTCCCTCCCTCTCTTTCTCTCTGCCTCCCCCTCCTCCTCTCCCTCCCTTCCTTCCTCCCTCTCTAAAATCAAACTAGGGTGAGGATTTTTTTTTTTTTTTTTAAGAGCACAATGAAGCGCACACTAACTTAAGATCAGTATGGCTCTGGGCAAGTTGTTTAAGCTCCCACAACAATTTCTTCATCTCTAGTGTAGTAATAATGACCCTGATGCTGCAGGGTGGTTAATAAGCTCCTGGATAAAGTATGTAATGTACCTAACACTGTGAGTGACACTCCTGGGCTCTCAACAAATAGCTTATTTAATGAACTCTTCATTTGTGCAAGTAAAAGTCTGGCTTCTGATTTTGAAGAGAGGTTCCCCTATAGACAGTTTGGTGTTTTATAGGCGGAGTCTCTCCCCCCCCCCCCCTCCACACAGAAACATACATGGATCATTCCAACACTTAGTGCTCTAGCAGCTCTCTCTTCTCTCCCACATCATCAATTTCCGAGCCTATTGGATCATCACCATTATCATAAAATCATGTTATTTTCCCCACCTTATAAACAAAAAAGCTCTCTCAATTCCACCTCCTCCTCCAGGCACTTGACCCCCTTCCCCTCTTTTCTTTTCTTTTTTTTTTTTTTTCTGCTCATCCACAGCAAAACTCCTTTCAAGAGTTGTTAAGAAAAGCTCTTCTCCAAGTTCTCTCTTTCCATTTACTCCAACGAGGCTTGTGCTTCTACCATGTCCCTAGAATTCATCTTACCAAGATGAAACTACTCCAGCTGAAGGTTTCTCAGTCCTCATCTCACGTAAGCTATAAGTAGCAATTAACACTTTCTTCTCCTAAAACTGATTTTATTTTACTTTCATGACACCATGCTTTCATGTTGTTTGTCCTACCCCTGACTCCTTTGCTTCTCTTCTCCCAGACTCTGAGGAGTGAACTGTCTCCTCCACCCTCTGAGGAGTGGGAGTACCCCAAGTTCAGACTTTGGACCTCTGTCTTCTTCTATCTACGCTCGCTCCCTTAGTGATCTCTTCTTGTCTCATGCCACTGAATGCCATCTATGTGATGACAACTCTCAGATTTTACCTCCAGCCTGGGCATCTCCCCTGACCTGTAGGTGCCAGGCAGCTGCCTACTCGGATGTCTACTAGGCCTCTCCCGCTTAATTTTTTCAACACTGATACCCTGAAATTCCTCCTTCCAGCCACCAAAGACCCTGTCATAACTGAAGTCTTTCTCTTATTAGGTCTAAAACTTTGGTGTCATCCTTGACTTCTATTTTTCTTACATTTCAATTTTAATCCATCAGAAAATACTTTTGTCTATACTTTTAAAATACTGTAAATTCAAAATGCAACCATTTACTACCTGCATTGTTATTGCCACCCAGGTCTAATCTATCACCACATCTTGACTTTGAATACCCTGGCTCTGTTCATGCTTTTGCCCCTCTTGTGGGCTGTTCTCAACACAGCAGCCCCAGAGATCCTTGTAAAACATTTAAGGCATCTCATGACTCCCCTGCTCAAAACCTTGCGATGGTCCCCATCTCAATCAGAGCGAAAGCCAGAGTCCATAGAGGGGCACAGAAGGACAACACATGCTCTGTCATTCTCTAACCTCAGCTCTGGTTTCTCTCACTTTTAGCTCCAGACACTTTTCCAAATATATTTCTATATTAATTACTTTAATCCTTATAGCAACCCTATGAGGTAAACATTGTTATTATCCCCATTGTCTAAGTAAAAATGAGGCACAGAGAAGTCCATGATCATTCAGTTGATAAATCGGTAGAGGCAGAATTTGAACACAGGCAGCATGATTCCAGATTACATGCCTCTTGAATGCTCTCCTCCACCTCTTCTTTAAGTAGGAATGACAGGGGAAATTCCTGCATAATAAATAATCCCGAACAACTAGACAAAAAAATAATCCTTATCAGCCTCCCCTCACTGCCTTTTTAAAAGAAAATCTTTTGATATCTGTTTCTTTTACTATAGCCAAGCTCCTTGAAAGCTAGATGGATCATTTTTCATGTTTGTGTAAACCATATCCAAGACTTGATAGATACATGGAAAGGGCTCAAAGGGTATTGATTTAATAGAACTTTTAAAAATGACTAAATTCAGTGAACCATCTAACTCCTGATGAGTTAGTATGGGTCTTCATAATGCCATAATGACCTGAATACAGGATAAATAAACAAAAGTTAAATGTGAGTGCAGATCCCAGCATCTTAAAATGTGTAGAACGCACTCAAAATTTAACACCTATTGTTTTTGTAATAATTATTATTACTAGACTTACTTTTAGTTGTGACATTTAAATTTTTAAAAAATATTTTTATTGATTATTAGAGAGAAGAAGGGAGCGGGAGAGAGAGGAAACATTGATGTGACAGTGCAACATTGATGCCTCCTACCATTGAGCCCACAACCCAGGCATGTGACCTGACCAGTAATCAAACATGGCAATCTTTTGGTGCTGGGGACGATGCCCAACCAATTGAGCCAACCAGCCAGGGCTTAGTTGTGACATTTTTAAAAATAGAACGAAAAAAGAAATGAGCTCTTTCCTTCTACATTTTCCATTTCTTGGGTTCTTTAAAACAAAGTCCCCCATTTAAGCACAGACCAGAGCTACACCTCCCTCTGTCTGCCATTTCCTTTTGTCCACTTAGGGATCTTATGTAGTAAACTACACAGCAGAAATTGCTTCCCTTTTCCTTTCTGCAGGATCTGTAAAGATTAAAGTGCCTGATCTTACTTTTCTGTATCCTTCACCCTCTCAATTGAGAAAATGTGAAGTGCTGCACGCAGTGATATATGAATTATTTCATTTGGACTTAATTTTGCTATTGTACCCTTTCATTAGCAAAGACTGGTTGGACATGATTAACTCTTATGTCCTAACTCTGTACATTTTCTCTTTGTTTGCAATGATAGCCTAGCAGAGAATCAAGAGGTTTTCATTTATAGAGTGCATTGAAAAGATCATGATTTTGGAGTCAGGTGGACCTGAATTTAAATACTGATTCAGCCCCTTTACTAGCCAAGTAATTTGAATGTTATTTACCTTCACTGAGAAATAAACTTCTATTCTGAAAATTGGGACTAATAACCTCAAATTCATATTTTTATGAACCAGTTTGATAATATAGGCCCCATGCTTTGTACAGGGCAATATAGCACACTGGGAGCACTCCCAATGTAGTTATTCTTTTAATAAAAAAATAAATATGGAATATATTTAAGGGGCAAAACATGATGATTTCATGATGGACATACATATAGTGAAATTATTACTACATTCAAATGATTTAACATATCTCTCATTACTACCTTTGTGTGTGTGTGTGATGAGAACACCTGAAATCTACTGTCTTATCCAAATTCCAGTATTCAACGCAGTATTGTTAACTATAGTCATCATTCTGTACGTTAGCTCTCTAGACTTATTTATCTTACCTAACTGCAACTCTATACCCTTTGACCAACATCTCCCCATCTCCCCCACCTCACTGCATCTGCTGATCAACTTTCTACTCTCCGCTTCCATGTATTAGATTTTTTTAGATTCCACAGGTAAGTGAGATCATGCAGTTTTTGCTGTTGTTGTCTGTATCTGGCTTATTTCACAGGGCATCAAAAGAGGAGTTTCCAGCCACACTTGCTCTTTTTCTGTGGAGCTGTTGTCAATGATACAAACCATTGTGTTGTACTGTCCTTTGTAAGTTGAGTTCCTCATCATAAACTCTTTTTCTCTTTTACAAAATCAGTGTACTTTAATTGATTATAAAAGGTATCTTCATGTATTTTCACACTAGATTTGCAATCATTGTTAAGAAGAACTATGTAAACCAATGTTTCTCATCGTATCCTGGTTATCAGGAAGCTCAGTGTGAAGTTTACTGTTAAATTGTTGTACTTTGGTAATAAAGATTTTGCTTTCTATTTTGTTTTGTTTTGTTTATGTTTTCTATGCATTTTTATTCCAATAACCTTATTAGATATTTGAATTTTACTATGTGTTCTCAAATATATATTTAAAAATATAAAGTATACATAAAACATTAGCTCTTCAAATTAACACCAGAAAATTAACCAAAATTAAAGTGAAAATTTACCCTATATGCCGATTTATATTCACCATATTAAGAGATTGATTCTTCAGTTATGAGAATAATCTAAATATGTTTGGAATATCTGATTAATTTCTGCATCAAAATGTTTCTTTTTGCCCTGCCTCCAATCTTTTCTGTTAGTCTATATTGGAATCAAGCAGGAAAAGGATTCAGTGGTGTGTGTGTGTGTGTGTGTGTGTGTGTGTGTGTGTGTCCCCCTTGGATTAACCTATCCCAGCTGCATTTGTGTGGCCCACTTTTCAATCACTTGAGGACCCTGAATTGGTCTGTTTTTCCTGCATGGCAGACTTAAAACAAGGAGTTTTCTTTGTAGCTTATCTGTTCATCACAGAAACAGTACTCTATCAATAGTACTCCTTGATATTGTAAGAAACTCAGCTTCTCTTCTCTGTTGCTTTTCATTATGTTTTTCCTATCTGACTTTCACCATCCCTCCAATTTGTCTCATACCTTAATTTCAAATTCTCCTTTAATATAATATACGTATATTTTTTCAGCCACGTTGGGCAGGGATAAGTGCTCTAATGGATGTGTCAAATATAAGCAGACCTCACTGCCCTAGAGACTTCTGACCATTCAGAGCAGGGAGCAGGATTCAGAACATGGGGAATGTTAAACACAAAGGTGAATTTATTAGGCATCTACTCTGTTCCATATGGTGTACCTAGATGGATGGGAGATGAAGATAAAATAAAACATTTGTTATGTCTCTCTAATAAGGAATTTACTGCCTAGCATATAACTGTAATCTATATATATATATAAAAGCCTAAGTGACCATTACGACTGGACGACCAGAACGATTGGAATGGCCTGTCAACCAGTCGCTATGACATGCACTGACCACCAGGGGGCAAATGCTAAATGCAGGAGCTGCCCCCTGGTGGTCAGTGTGCTCCCACAGCCAATCTCCCACAGCACCTCCCCCTGGCTGGCCAATCTCCCGTGGTCTCTACCCCCTGCTGGCCATCCCCCTGATAGGCCTCAATTGCCAGCCAGGCCAAGGGACCCCACCTGTGCACGAATTTGTGCACCGGGCCTCTAGTGTAATATAAAAAATTACTAGAGGTCCAGTGCATGAGATTTGTGCACTGGGGGGTGGAGGGTCCCTCAGCCCAGCCTGCGCCCTCTCGCAGTCTGGGACCCCTTGGGGGATGTCCACCTGCTGGTTTAGGCCCAGTCCCCTCAAGAATCTGGACTTATGTCTGTAAGCCAGCAGTCAGACATCCCACTCACAGTCCAGGGCTCTCGCTATCTGGGATGCCTCGCTCCTTACCACTGCAGGCAGGAGAACCTCCCGCCATTGCTGCTGTGCTTACCAGCCCAGCTTCGGGCTGAGTGGCGCTCCCCCTGTGGGAGCGCACTGACCACCAGGGGGCAGCTCCTGTATTGAGCATCTGCCCCTTAGTGGTCAGTGCGTGTCATAGCAACCAGTTGTCCTGCCATTTGGTCGATTTGCATATTATACTTTTATTATATACGATACTGTAAAAAAAAGGTATCTATGCCCAATGAGTCTTTGCAGAGGAGATAACATGAACAAGGCAGGACCACAGTAAAGCCAAGGCAGGCTAGGGACTAAAGCAACCAGCCTGAGTCCACAGTGCATGGAGTGGGGCATGGGAGATGGAACCCAGGGAGTCAGGACCAGATTTGGGGGGAGGGGAGTGATGGGGCTTTGAATTTAAGATTTCCATTTTAATTATGTCATTTCCTCGCTCTACACTTGCACTGGCTCCCCCTTGCCTGACTAATACAGGAAGAGGCAGCAGCTGTGTAGGAAGAGGAAACTGATTACATAGGGCTAGGAAGAAAGAGAAAGATGAGCTCCAGCGACAGAGTTTAAAGTTAACTCCACAAGAGCACCATGGATTCTGTTTCCTAATATGTTAGACAAAAGTATCCATGCAGTCAAGGGGCTCAACTGAATTATATAAGGTCCCAGTTAAGATCCTGAATCTCTCTGCCAACGCTTAACTGCTGTCCTTTTTTTCACCTTATGATGATGCCATAGTCACAGATCCGAAGGTTCTCATTTAAATAAGCACGAAACAGGTACCTTTTGGCTATTGAGTCATGTGTTGGACTGGAAGTTCAGTGACCTAAAATTCCAACGTACTGGCTGTGTCACTAGGTGCTGGGGGCTACCTGCTTGACCCCTTTGATGTTTTACATTATGGGGATATTAAGTGCATAGTTTCTCTCAGGGGAGTTGTTAAGAGAGCTAATAAAAAATTATTATATAGCACCCAGCTCTGACTAGAGATTTATCAGCACTCACGAAGTTCTAAATGATTGTCTGCAGCACTCATTTCTGAGATACAGAGAGTGATATTTATAACTAGGATAGTTCTTTTAGACTCATCGGAATTTCTGGCTATTCTCAAAAACCAGGAGAGTTTCTGTGAGTTACAAACATGCCTAAAGATGATGATTGCAATTCATTCACCGTGTTTCTCCAAAAGGAACCAAAAGAAAGTCTATTTAAAAGGTCCTCCTCTTGTTCATTTAAAGAGGTTGCTGCTCAGGATATTTGTATTATAATTCTGAGATTGACAGAAGGACTTCCAGAACTTCAACATGGGTAGATGTATGGATATGCCATACCTTTAATGTTAGTACTAAAGTTAGTGTTACAAAAGGCTTAGCCACCCAACAACGCACAAGGGGGAAGTTACCTATATTGAATGAATTTGCTAGACAAGAAGGCAAATATGAATATGGTTACAGGGTGTGTTTCCCTCCCCCTCCCTCATGCATGCTAGCAGAGCTTTCTGTGGCTCTCCTTCTGTTTCCTCTCCAAAGAGCCCAGGTGAATTCTGAGGACCTCCAACAACTGGAGTGCTATGGTAGGGGTGGGGGATCGCCTCACTGCTTTTCATTCCTCTGGTCTGTTGAACATTGATAGACAATGCAATCAAGACAGTCCCTGATGTGGTTGATTATTTTCCTGTTGCACAAGCTCTTATCCTAGCTGATTCCTGAAGTTTATCAAAGTGACCATGCAGGTGGAAAATTTCTTACACAGGCAATTTTGAAGGACTCAAATGGTTGGAGGGCAACATTACCCTTAATGAATAATTCAGGGGTAATTTGTCATCCAAAGAAAGTTTCATCTCTCGTGGGCTATTAGAATGTCATGTTAAATTCTCTATGAGTTTGTAAATAGTTGAATGTTTTGATCCTATTGGAAATATCAACCTCTTGTCTTTAATTACAACTGCCACAATCCTCAGTGTAACACAGAAGGAGTGTTGAGGGGTACAGATGGAAGAAGGTGGGTACATACTGTGCACCTTCACAGGGATGGCTCCTGGGCACCACAGACCAAGCAAATCCAAATCATCACCTTCCCCCACTGGCACCTCTTAACCCTCCTTCTTTGTTATATTCCATAACTAAATAAAGGTCACTCCTTATATTTAGTCTTCCAACCCTCTAATTTGGAAAGGGTCCTTAGTCTCTTATTTTTTCTCAACTTCTATTACTAATCCATCTCCCAAATCATATCATTTTTACCTCTTAAACACCTGTCAATAGTACTCTTCTCTCCATCCCCTTTACCTTCATTTATCACCTGGTAATATTTCTTTTTTTCTTTTCTTTTCTTTTATTTATTTGATTATTATTATTATTTTAAATTTTATTTTATTGTTTAAAGTATTACAAATATTAGTACATATATCTCCCTTTTTTCCCCATGGACCTTCCCCCAGCCTCCCCTACCCCCTGTCCCATGCCTTCATCTCCCCCCCCCCCACCCCAGTGTCTTGTGTCCATTGGTTGTGCTTATATGCATGCATACAAGTCCTTCGGTTGATCTCTTTCTGCCCCCTCCCCAACACTCCCCAGCCTTCCTGCTGTAATTTGACAGTCTGTTTGATGCTTCACTGCCTCTGTACCTATCTTTTTATTCATTGGGTTATAATGTGATTTATTTTCCATAAATGAGTGAGATAATATGGTATTTTTCTTTCATTGCCTGGCTTATTTCACTTAGCATAATGCTCTTCAGTTCCATCCATGCTGCTGCAAATGGTAAGAATTCCTTCTTTTTTATAGCAGTATAGTATTCCATTGTGTAGATGTACCATAGTTTTCTAATCCACTCATCTGCTGATGGGCATTTAGGCTGTTTCCAAATCTTGGCTATTGTAAATTGTGCTGCTATGAACATAGGGGTGCATATATTCTTTCTGATAGGTGTTTCTGGTTTCTTGGGATATATTCCTAGAAGTGGGATTACTGGGTCAAACGGGAGTTTCATTTTTAGTTTTTTGAGGAAACTCCATACTGTTCTCCACAGTGGCTGCACCAGTCTGTATTCCCACGAGGGTTCCTTTTTCTCTGCATCCTCGCCAGCACTTGTCATTTGTTGATTTGTTGATGATAGCCATTCTGACAGGTGTGAGATGGTTCCACATTATCGTTTTGATTTGCATCTCTCGGATAATTAGAGACTTTGAGCATGTTTTCATATGTCTCTTGGCCTTCCTTCTGTCTTCTTTCAAAAAGCATCTATTTAGGTCCATTGCCCACTTTTTTCATTGGATCATTTATCTTCCTTTTGTTATGTTGTATGAGTTCCCTGTAAATGTTGGAGATTAAACCTTTATCGGTGATAACATTGGCAAATATGTTCTCCCATGCAGTGGGCTTTCTTGTTGTTTTGTTGATGGTTTCTTTTGCTGTGCAAAAGCTTTTTATTTTGATGTAGTCCCATTTGTTTATTTTCTCTTTAGTTTCCATTGCCATAGGAGCAGTATTGGTGAAGAAATTGCTTCGGCATAGGTCTGAGATTTCACTGCCTGTGGATTCCTCTAGTATTTTTATGGTTTCCTATCTATGTTTAAGCCCTTTTCCATTTTGGGTTTATTTTTGTGTATGGTATAAGTTGGTGGTCTAGTTTCATTTTTTTGCATGTATCTGTCCAATTTTCCCAACACCATTTATTGAAGAGACTGTCTTGACTCCATTGTATGTTCATGCCTCCTTTGTCAAATATTAATTGAGCATAGTGGTTTGGGTTGTTTTCTGGGTTCTCTAATCTATTCCATTGGTCTGTATGTCTGTTCATGCGCCAGTACACTTGGTAGTATTCTTAACTTCCACTCCTAGAGAGGGCCAGGACCAAGCCTGGGTGTCGGGGAGATAAAGTTTCACTAGGCCTGGGGCTGGAGGAACATTGGGTGTGTGATAGGCAAGGCTCACCCAAGGCAACGGAAGATGGAAGGGCCTAAAGGGAAAGGTAAGATTCACACTTTCAAGAAAGAGAGTCAAGGAGTATCAAATCCAAGACCCTGTGTATTTGGCCCAGAGAGGTAATGGGGTTTGGGCAGTTGCTGAATGATGACTCAATATTTGAAGCTTGCACTTATGGTAGGGATGTGATGGGTGGTGGGACAGCAGTAGGCAGACACTGGAATTATAAAGCTTCTAAATTAGGTCTGTGTCTCAATAGCACTAATTAAAGTTTGTAATTATTATATTTGCCTTTTTTTCTTATCTCCCTACTAAATTCTAAGCTTTGTGAGGTCAGGGACCATTATATCCCCAGAGCCTCCCACAGATTTTCATACATGGCAGACACTATAAAATATTTGTTGAATACATGAATTGGTCTTGAATATTGGAAATTTAATCTTGTCACTTCAATCTTAGGAATTCTTTAGTGACTCTTCCATGCCTTTAGGATGAGATAAATCCAGAATCCTCAGTTTAGCATCTATATATATAAAAGCCCAAGTGACCATTACCATGGAACGACCGGAACAACCAGAACGACCGGTCGCTATGATGCGCACTGACCACCAGGGAGGAGACACTCAACACAGGAGTTGCCCCCAGCCCGCAGGCCCCAATTGCCGATGGGGCCTGTCAGCCAACATCCCGGTCCCTCCCTACAGCCAGCAGGCCCTGATCACCCAATCAGGGACGGGCCCTGGGCTGGGACTGGGAACCAGGGGTGGGTGGCAGCGGATGTGGCCCCTTTTCCAGGGGAGCCGAGGGCTAGCCCCCTCCTCTGGACTGGCAGCCAACATCCTGGGTCCCTCCCCCCAGCCCACAGGCCCCTATTGGCCTGTTGCCCACCTGCCATGCTGGTGGTTGGCCCCTGGTCCCTCCCCCTGGCCGGCTGGTCCCAATCACCCAATCGGGGCCAGGCCCTGGGCTGGAACAGGGAACTGGGGGTTGGTGATGGTGGACACGGACAGCAAGAAAGGAGGAGGGGGGGAGGTGGGGAGGCGGGGAGGCAGGGAACTGCATAATGGCAGCGCGCATGCTGCGAGGGAAGGAGGAGGCGGGGAGGTGAGGAACCTGATTGGCCCTGATTGCCAGCCAGGCCGAGGGACCGCACCCATGCATGAATTTCGTGCACCAGTCCTCTAGTTAACAAATAAACAAAAAATAAGTCATTTGGTTTCTCCAGATTATGTTTCCACCTAGTGGCTTACCATTCCCTCTCTCCTCTTCCTGAAAGGAGGGGAAGTGTCAATCATGATACACTTCTTGTAGTTATTGTATCATGTTCATTTTCCATACAAACAACTGTAGACCTACTTTTGCCCCATCCAGTGTGTGTGTGTGTGTGTGTGTGTGTGTGTGTGTGTGTGTGCTCGCGCACGTGTGTGTATTCTATTGATTCTGTTTCTCTGGAGAACGCTTACTAATATGAATACAGGAGATTTTTATTTTAACTATTTTTGTTTCTGTGTCTAGAACTTAGCACAATAATTAAATGAAAAATTTAATCTATCTTGAAATCACTCTCCCTTAATAAAGAGGACTTTGCAGTGCAGAGACAAGGAGCTGTTTTTAGGGAAATACTAATGAGGTTACCTGACACCAGGTTCCCAGCATATCCCTGAGCACCTCCTCCCCGACCCCGATTACTTGACCATCTGAGGCATAATAAAAAATAATGAGGAAAATGTAAATTTTATGAGCCTATTTATTCAGTTTTGAATGCTGGAAACACATTATAAAGACTCAACCAGCACAAGCCCTGTGAATTGGGAGTGATTGGGTTGCAGCCTCGTCCCTCCTGACAGGAGACTGCAGGATCAGCTTCTCTTCTAGAGAGATTAAAACCATGATGCCTTTCTCTATTGGTTCCATCTACTCTTTTTGTGTGTGAGAGCTTTGATTTTTTTAATGACTGATGAGTTATTGGAAAAGATATTGCCATGCCAGCTGCTTTGGCCTGCATGCCATTCAGCATCTGGGTCAAACTCAGCATGTTTTCAGTGAGAGTAGCCAACCTTAGGCTATCTTCCTGCTGCTTGCTGGACTCCTGGGTTTATGCTAGCTAAACAATGCTCAGTTACTCCGTATGTGTGGTAGACAGTAAGTACTCATAAGCAATTACTGAAAATCTCTGAGCATGAGGTGCACACCCAGGGAGTTCTCACCTAAGGGTTGCTCATCACTGGCTCCATCATCCTGGGGCTCCTTTTTCTGGGTATTATCCTCCTCCATCGGGATCTTCTGCTGAATCTCAGAGGAGAAACTGGGATGGATGCCAGCCTGTATGCAGCAAGAAAAGAGAAATATGATTGAGAAGCTGAAAGCCAAGGTGACCTCTGACAACTGACGGTCAACAGAATTAACATCTGAGGAACACTAATTACTTGGAATTTGAAAAACAGACATTCTGGGTCATCCTATAATCTCACTGCTGACTAGCCTTTAGAGTGACAAAACTTAAACACCATCACCACCAATCATCATCAATGAAAGCACAATTTTGAATAGAATAATTATATAAATTTGGACAAAAAACAACAACCCCAAAACATGCCAGCAAACAAGCAGTGAACAACACTTAACCAGTAAGAAGAATCCATTCATCAGCATAGTTGTTTCTACTTGGGGTTTATTGTTGCTTATTTTCTAACTTTTCATCCCATGCTTATTTACCAGCTACCTATTAGGTACTTTGTATTTATTATTTCTTTTTTAATTTTTACAAAATTTCATATTATAGAAAAGGTTTAGCTAATGTCTTTGTTCTTAAGAGCTCTCCAAAGAGCTCTTGATTTGTCAGGCTTCTTACAGCTCTTATACAGTATGTCCACCTTTTTTGTTTTGTTTTTCTGCAGACTCAGGGATGCAGACTAGGCAAGATAATGTGATCTCACTATCATATAAGGACTCCTATTTGCTGTGTTCCTGCTGTGTATTCGATTTCCACAATAACTCTAAGAATAAGTGCTATCATTTCCGTTGTACAGATAAGAAACTTCAGGCCCAGGAAAAATAAGCAAGTTATCAAAGGTCACATAACCAGTATGTAAACTCCTTGTAAAATAACAATACCCATTCCCTATTTAATTTTAAATTACTCTTGATGTATTAAGAATGATGGATTTTAATGGTGGCAGAACTAGAGGCATAAAGACCAGTTATGAGTCTATACAATATTTGAGGGGACAGATGCTAAGAAATTAATTTAAAGTATTTGTTTATAATAACAAGGTCCAGACTGTGATACATAGGAGAGGTAAAAGTCATCAAGCCAAGATGATTTACTGGTACTGGGAGGTGGGTACCGGGGAGAGTCTGGTGTAAATATGGGTAAAGTATGATGGTGCTATTATTTAAGAATGGAAATAGAGAGTGGAGCAGATGTGGAATTATAAGAGGAATTCAATTTTAGATATGTTGAATTAGAATACATCTGTAGAGCATCCAAGTGAAGTTAGAAATCATGGCTGAACATACGTATTTGGAAGATGTAGATATTGAGAAGTTTTGTTTTTCTTCAAAATGAGAGGCAGTGAGCTAACTGGTTCATAATCTGAAGGAAGATACAGAGGTAAATGGTAAAGATATAGGAAAAAAGTGGGCCAAGTGATTGAAGAAGGTCATGGGAGTAGAAAGAGAGGATAGGATCAAGAACCCAAATGGAGGGTTGCCTTTGACTAGATGAAGTGCTCCTCATTCTAAGAGAACAGATTGGGGAAAGGAGATGAGAATAGATGCCCATGTAGATCAATAGCTGTGTGTTAGGAAAGGTTGAGAATAGAGGAATTCCATACTGAGGGCCTCACTTTTGTCAATGAATTACAAGGCCAAGTCTTCCATTGAAAGTACCAACTTGAATATTATTTTAGAAGAAAATGCTGAAATATAGACTTGCATCGTTATATTAAACTAGAGGCCCGGTGCACAAAATTCATGCATTGGAGGGGGGTCCCTCAGCCCGGCCTGCACCCTCTCCAATCTGGAACCACTCGGAGGATGTCCGACTGCCTCTCGTAATCTGGGACCGCTGGCTCCTAACCACTCGCATGCCTGCCTGCCTGATCATCCCTAACCACCTCTGCCTGCCTGATCACCCCTAACCACCTCTGCCTGCCTGCCTGATCATCCCTAAATGCTCCCCTACCAGCCTGATTGCCCCTAACTGCTCCCCTGCTGGTCGGATTGCCCCTAACCGCCTTTGCCTCACCCTGCACCTGGGACCCAAGATTCCTTCCTCTGGACAGTCATAGGCACCCGGGACCCGGGCTTCCTTCCCTTTGGCCTGCTGCAGGCACCCAGGACCTGAGCCAGCTTCACCCTGGCCAGCCACAGCTGCAGGGGACCATGGGCGGGTGGCTTCGCCTGGTCCGCAGCCGCAGGCACCTGGGACCATGGGGTGGGCAGCTTGTCCCTCTCCTGGGCCACAGCCTGGCTGGTCCCCATTCCTCTCTCGCAAGCTCATTTGTGCCTGGCTGGTTCCCATTCCTCTCTCCCCAGTGTTGAATGTCTGAGCTGTTACGGTGTGACGGCGTGAGGGTGTGATGACCATTTGCATATTAGCTCTTTATTATATAGGATAGAGGCTTGAAAAACTTTTGTGCTGCAAATACTACATCAAGAAAGTGAAAAGACAACTCACAGAATGCAAGAAAATATTGCAAATCACATATCTGATAAGACATATCTAAACTAGAAAAAGAACTCTTAAAACTGAAAATGGGGCTTCTCTGGAGTGGCAGTACAGCTGTTTCCTCTGGTGCAACATACATTGAGAAGAAGAATGTCAGGAACTAAATGTTTTATTTAAACCTGTGGTTGCTGCTCAGAAAATAAAGACAAAGTTAGGGGTTTATATGTTCGTCATGTAAGAGCAGTGTACTAAAGAAGAGAATTAGCTGTGTTGTGAAGGCTGAGAAATTTGAAACAAATTTTCAGATGACACACAACTTCTAAAAATCCAAGATGGTGGAGTAGGTGGAAGTTGTACTCACCTCCTCCCATAATCACATAAAAATTACAACTAAATTATAGGAAAATCAACATGGAGTACCATGTGAAGACTAGCTAATCAGAAGTCCTATAACTAAGGATATGCAGAAGAAGCAATGATGAGATTGGTAGGAGGGGCGGAAGTATGAAATTAGCTGGCTCTGCACCCATGTGCCTTGGTTAAGAATCTGGAGGGATATTTCAGCTGCAGAGGAAGGAGCAAGGGCTCTCAACCCTAAGCTGGGCTGTCCAGCCCAGAGCACCAATGCTGTAAAGAGGAGCCCACATAGTATCTGCTGTAAGACAGAAGGCTGATGGAAACCCAGGGACTGCACACAAAATCTTACTCGAAGTCACTCACCCTGGGCAGAGAGAAGGTGGCTCGGTGCTGGAGTCATAGAAGGAGAGACTGAATTGTACGGCTTCAGAGAGCTGGAGAGATGCCACCAATGTCTCTGTGTTGAGTCCCTTTCCCACACCACCTACTGACACCATCTTTACTGGTCTTCCACTCACCCAACAAGGCATTGGCCTGGGATCCACTCTGGAGTCTCCCTGAGGCCCTGCCATCACCAGTTTGTTCATGGCTGTGGGCTCTGCTGGCAGCAGCCAACCCAAGCCTGCATTGCAATCTTTCTTAAAAAAACTCTTGAGGAATTCCGGGCAAGTGTGAGAGTGCCAGAGACACACAGGCAGAGACTGAGTTGTGTGGCTTTAGAGCAAGGTCCCTTTTCCCCAAACACCCAACATGCACCACTGATCCTGTGTAGGGCCCTCTCCCCGTATGATATTAACTTTAGGAGCTCCACTAGCTCCACGATGAAGTCTTCCTGAGGTCCCACCTTAACCAGCTCTCCCATAGCTGTGGGTTTTGCTGGTGGCAATCAGTCTTCACTCAAATCATTGCCTTTCTTAAAAACTCTTGGAGAATTCCAAGTGGGCTAAGGGTGGTGCTGAGATGCACAGGGAGAGGCTAAGTCCCTGTTTATAGGGTGAAGACCATCTTCTTGCAAGCCCCATGGGTACCACTGTTCCTGTGCAGAGCTCTCCCTCCAATGGCCAAAGTTTAATGTGATCTAGCCTGATGAACTCTACTGGCTCTACCCTGATGACTCCCAGACACCCTGCATCATCGACACAAAGGTCCGAAGGCCAAAGGTGGGTGGCAGGTTGCCTCAATGTACCCTGAGGCATTTGCTGAGTGCCTAAGACCATCACTGGCACTGAGTTTGAATCTATGTTAATCTGGTGAATACCACTTGCCCTTTCCTAGTGACTCCCAGAGAACCTAATTCATGCAACTTGTGTATCACCTGAGGTTTGTTCAGTGGCTGCACCATATAAGCAGCCAGAAGATGGCAGTGGGTCTCAGGGTGCCTTGGGCCTTTCGCTGACCTACCCCAGGCCAGTACTGGTGGCAGCTGGCCTTGGTACACAGCTTGACTGCTCCCACATATACCTAGGCCCAGCGTGGGCAGCTACCAAACATGAATTACTTTGTGGCTCCTAACAGGTAGCCCAGGACCAGTCACAGGCAGTGTCTGACATTGACACACATAAGAGTCCCTCCCAACAGGCCCCAGAACCAACACAATTGGATTGTGGTGGTTGGCTTCAGATCACATCAGAGCACAACCTAATTAGCTCAACAAGCAGCACACCCAAAGGGTAGTCTTGGCAGGCACCACACCCGGCTGGGGCAAAACCCACGTTAAGGGGTCATTCCCAACACATACACTGTGGTCATGGCCAATCCTCATAGCCCAGATAGCCTGAGAGTCAACCTCATCCACGGACATACCAAAAACAATCAAAACTCCCTTTCAACTCACCTTCAGGAGGGCTCACAGGATCCTCAGAAGGGACATTGCTGGAGCACCCACCTCAGGTAAACAGGGAGATTGGGCCACTGGGACCCACAGGACATGTACTACATAAGGCCATCCTATCAAGACTGGAAGACATAGCAGATTTATGTAATACATAGGAACAACAGAGAGGCAGATAAAATGGGGAGACAAAGAAGCATGCCCCAAGTAAAAGAATAGGAGAAATTTCCAGAAAAAGAACTAACTGATATGGTGGCAAGTAATTGACCAGATATAAAGTTCAAAACAATGGTTATAAAAGTGCTCAAGAAACTTAGCATTAGTGAGAGCTTCAAAAGCACAAAAGGAATATAGAAACCATAAATAAGAATGAGTCAAAAATAATGAATACAATAATGAAATGAAAAACACACTAGAAGGAATCAACAGTAGATTAGATAGCAGAACAAAAAATCCAAAAAAATTTATATGGGACCACAAAAGGCCCTGAATAGCCAAGCAATCTTGAGAAAGAACAAAGTTGGAGGTATCACACTACCTAATATCAAACTATACTACAAAGCTATAGAAATCAAAACAGCATGGTACTGTCATAAAAACAGACACATAGATCAATGGAAAAGAATAGAGTGCCCAGAAATAAAACCACACCTACATGGTCAATTATTTGACAAAGGATGCAAGAGCATACAATGGGGTAAAGACAGTCTATTTAATAAATGGTTTGGAAAAATTGGATAGATGCATGCAAAAAAAAAGTATACCACCTACCACCTACTTGCTCCATCCTATATAATAAAAGCCTAATATGCTAAATGTTCAGTCGTCCGGGTGTCCGTTCAACCAAGGAAAGCGTAATATGCTAATGATATGCTAAGGCTGCTCAACCGCTCACTATGATGTGCATTGACCACCAGGAGGCAGAGAGTCAACCGGTCAACCAGTCGCTATGATGTGCACTGACCATCAGGAGGTAGACGCTCCTACCAGTAGGTTAGCTTGCTGCTGGGGTCCAGCCAATCGAGATGGAGTGAGATGGGCTGGACACGCCCTGGAGCCCTCCTGCAGTCTCTCCCCAGCTGGCCAACCTCCCGCATCCTTCCCTGGCCCTGATTGTGCACTGGTGGGGTCCCTTGGCCTGGCCTGCACCCTCTCACAATCCGAGCTGAGGGATCCCCTCCAACCCAAGGGCACAATTTCATGCACCAGGCCTCTAGTATACAATAATACAATAATAAATTCAAAATAGATTAAAGACTTAAAATGTAAGACTTGAAACCATAAAACTCCTGGAAGAAAACGTAGGCAGTAAACTCTCTGACATTTCTCTTAGCAATATGTTTGTCTGATATATCTCCTTGGGTAAGGGAAACAAAAGAAAAAAATAAACAAATGAAACCACATCAAACTAAAATGTTTTTGCATAACAAGGGAATCCATCAACAAAACCAAAAGACAATCTACTAAATGGAAGAAGATATTCACCACCAATGCATCCAATCAACAAGGGGTTAATACCTGAAATTTATAAAGAACACATACAACTCAACACCAAATAAAGAAACAATCCAATTGAAAAATGGGAAGAGGATCTGAATAGACACTTCTTTAAAGAGGGCATACACATGGCCAATAGACATATGAAAAGATGCTCAGTGTCACCAATCATCAGAGAAATGCAAATTAAAACCACAATGAGATATCACCTCACACCTGTCAGATGGCTATCATTAATAAATCAATAACCAACAATTGTTGGTGAGATTGTGGAGAAAAGGGAACCCTTGTGCACTGTTGATGGGAATGCAGATTGATGTAGCCATTATAAAAAAACAGTATTGAGGTTCCTTAAAAAATTAAAAATGGAATTGCCTTATGACTCAGTGATTCCACCTATGAGTATATATTCAAAGAAATCCAAATATAATTCAAAAGGATATATGTACTCCTATGTTGATTGCAACATTATTTACAATAGCCAAGATATAGAAGCAGCCCAAATGCCCAACAATAGATGAGTGGATAAAGAAGAGATGGTAAATATATACATTGAAATATTACTTGGCTATAAAAAGAGAAATCTTGCCATTTGCAATGGCATGGATGGACCTAGAGGGTATTATGCTAAGTGAAATAAATCAGACAGAGAAAGACAAATACCACATGATTTTACTTATAAGTGGAATCTAAAGAACTAAATAAATTAATAAACAAAATAGAAACAGTCTCATAAATGCAGAGTTCACACTGATGGTTTCCAGAGGGGAGGGAAGTTGGGGGGCTTGGTGAAAAAGATGAAGGGATTAAGAAGTAGCAATTGTCAGTTACAAAATAGTCAGGGGGATATAAAATCACAGAATACGGAATACAGTCTATAATATTACAATAACTATTTATGGTGCCAGGTGGGAACCTTAAATACCAGGGGAATCACTTTGTAAAGTATATGATTGGCCCCTATGTTGTACACCTGAAATATTTTAATTAAAAAGTAAAATTAAAAAAGACAACTTTTGAAACATGAAAAAACCCCCACAATGGTCATGGGATCTGAATAGACATTTCTCCAACCTGAAAATGATTACAGGATCTGAATAGATATTTCTCCAAAAAAGATAGACAAATGACCAGTAAACAGATGAAAATGCTGTTAGGCATTAGGGAAAAACACTTCAATATTGCAATATGATACCACTTTACACTCACTAGGATGGTTATAATGAAAAAGACAGGTAATAATGGAGAGGACACTCATATGGTGCTTGTGAAAATGTAAACTGACACTTTGGAAGACAATCTGAATATTTCTCAAAAGATTAAACATAGAGCTGTCATGAAACTCAGCAATTCCACTAGTAGGTATATATCCAAAAGTAATGAAAACATATATTCACACATAACTTTAAAACAAATTTTCTTATTATCATCCTATATAATAAAACCCTAATATGCAAATCGACTGAATGGTGGAATGACTGGTTGCTGTGATGTGCACTGATCACCAGGGGGCAGATGCTCAATGCAGGAGCTGCCTCCTGGTGGTTAGTGTGCTTCCACAGGGGGAGTACCACTCAGCCAGAAGCCAGGCTAACGGCTGGTGAGTGCAGTGGCGGTGGCAGGAGCCTCTCCCACCTCCGCTGCAGTGCTAAGGACCTCTCGGGGAATGTCCCACTGCCACGAGACCGGGCCTAAGCCAGTAGGCAGACATCCCCCGAGGGGTCCTAGACTGCAAGAGGGCACAGGCTGGACTGAGGGACCCCCCTCCCAGTGCACGAATGTCGTGCACAGGGCCTCTAGTTATTCATAATAGTAAAAAAGTGGAAACAACTCAGATTTGCTTAAACAGGTAAAAGGATAAATAAAATGTTACATATCTACTAGAGGCCCAGTGCACAAAATTCGTGCACGGGGCGGGGGTGTCTCCAATCTGGAACTGCTGGCTCCCAACTGCTCGCCTGCCTGCCTGATTGCCCCTAAACGCTTCTGCCTGCCAGCCTGATCACCCCCTAACCACTCCCCTGCCAGCCTGATTGATGCCTAACTGCTGCCCTGCTGGCCCGATTTGCCCCTAACTGTCCTCCCCTGCAGGCATTATCCACCCCAACTGCCCTCCCCTGCTGGCCTGGTCATCCCCAACTGCTCTCCCCTGCAGGCCTGGTCCCCCCCAACTGTCCGCCCCTGCAGGCCTGGTCACCCCTAACTTCCCTCCCCTGGTGGCCTGATTGCCCTCAACTGCCCTCCCCTGCTGGCCATCTTGTGTCCACATGGGGGCGGCCATCTTGTGTGTTGGAGTGATGGTCAATTTGCATATTACCTCTTTATTATATAGGATACAATGGAATATTATTTGGCCATAAAATAAAGGAAATTCTAACACATTCTCCACCATAGATGAACCTTAAAAACGTTGTGCCAGATATTGTACTGAAGTCTTTATAGAAATATTTAACATTAAACCCTTACACAACCTATTGTGGTAGGTTCTCTTCTCTGGCGGATGAGAAAATAGAGGGTAAAGAGGAGGAATAACATCACTGAGGTCACCCAGTCAGTAACGGAGGGGCCAGCAATCTCCAGGAGGTCTATGTGACTCTAAGGTCAGGTCTCTCCATGTGCCCATTACACTGCTTCCCATGCCCTTTTTGTTACCAAGCTCCTTTTGGAGGTTATTCTGCTAAAAACAGTACAGAGGACCCTGCTTCTAACATGTAAATATATGTTCAGCAATCACCCAATATCAATGTAAAAATACTAGATTAAATATTAACAAACAGAACCCAACACCATATTAAGAAAATATACCATGAGCAAGTGGGATTCATTTCTGGAATGCAAGGATGATTCAGTATTAGAAAATCTATTAATATAACCACCAGATATAAGGGAAATAATCACATGATTATCCTCTGGATGCAAAAAATAATAAAATAAAATAAAGCTTTTGACTAAAGCATCCTAATCAGAATACTCAAGAAAATAGGAGTTGATGCATATTTCCTAAACAGAATACCTCAGTCCCAAAGTCAGCATTGTGCTTAATGGGGGAAATAAGACATTTCTACTAAGATTAGGAAAGAGTCAAGAATGCTCACTATCTCTGCTACTTTTGAACCTTATTCTAGAGTTATTAGCCAGTGCCATTTAAAACAGAGAAAAAATAAGAGACACGGAAATTGGAAAAGAAGTAAAACTATTTTTAGATGACATAAGAGTTTACCTAGAGAACCCAAGAAAATCAACACAAACAATAAAATATTTACTTTTTTAAAATATATTTTATTGATTTTTCACAGAGAGGGATAGAGAGCTAGAAACATCGATGAGAGAGAGACATTGACCAGCTGCCTCCTGCACATCCCCACCGGGGGATGTGCCCGCAACCAATGTACATGCCCTTGACCGGAATCGAACCTGGGACCTTCCAGTCCGCAGACCGATGCTCTATCCACTGAGCCAAACCGGTTTCGGCTAAAATATTTACTTTTAAGTACTAAAGATGATGTTAATTTTAAAATAATTTAAAACTTCAGTAAAGCTACATGAATAGAACAAAGAACATTTTTTCTGAAATCATTTGAGAGTAAGTTTTGAACATGGTGCCCAGCATCCCTGAATAGGTTAGTGTGTAACCCTTCAGACAAGGACATTCTCTAGATAACCAAAAATATAAGGATCAAAATCAGGAAGTTATCATTGACACTTACTAACATGGAATTCACTATCTCCTTTCAAGTTTCAACAATTGTCCCAGTAACATTTTTTTTATAGGATACTAGAGGCCTGGTGCATGGATTCCTGCACATTGAAAGGAAATTAATTAGAAGAAATATTTTAGAGGCTGGGGAGGGACCACAGGAGATTGGCTCCAGGGCCTATCCAGCCCATCTTGCTCAGTCCCTATTGGCCGGACTCCAACAGCAAGCTAACCTACTGTCAGAACATCTGCCCCCTGGTGATCAGTGTGCATCATAGCGACTGGTCGAACGGTCGAAAGAATGCTCAGAGGGACAATTAGCATATTAGGCTTTTATATATATAGATAAGGTAGGATAATGTCTCTTTGGTCTCTTTTTTCAGTCTGAAAGAGTGCAGTGTGGATGGTGTCTCAAAGACTAATTTATCCTCACTCCTACACCCTCTGTACCAGGGGTGATGGAAAAGGCAGAGATTAACCTCAACCAAAACCCACCCTGCCAGACATCTAAAATGAATAATTGCTTGAGTGTGTAGAGAGAAGCCTGGAAGTGATGTCATGCTTTTATCTTTTATTTTTACCATAAAAGTTTTAAAGCAGCCATTAAAAATAGAAATATGTTAAGCCTTTCAATCTTTACTGAGTTCTTCCTGGATAGAATGTTCACAAGAGAAAATCGCCTCATTTCCAAGAAGTTTTAAGACAGTCTCTCTTACTTTAGATTTAACAGTACATCTGTTAGATAAGTATATTATCCAGTCTGATTGTTTCGAAGTAACTCTTCGTTAAGGAGCCGGTTCTTAGGTGACATTTTAAACCAACACACAAAGAGCACAGCTACTCCCATTGTGTTAGATGTGAGTTCTAAGTAAGTTAAATAAAAACTCATTTGACTCTGCCTCAAAGTTCTGTTGGGAATTCTTGGAAATCTTTCAGATTACCACTAATTCCATGGGCAGTAGTCTGAATTTCTTTCCCCTCACTATACTTTTATGATAATCAAATCATTACCTTTCATCCATGTTGACTATCTGAAAGGTTTTAAAAGCATAACAGGTACATACTAGTTCATAGGTAACTCATGCTGTGCTTCTTTGGCGATAAATATTTGTCCTCATTATGTTTTCTGGAAAACCTACCTAGGTACATTACTGGATATTCCTTATTCCCCCAGAGCCCAGACAGCTTTCTTGAACCAGTTTACATGATCACATTGAGACTTCCCAGTTTTTTAACAGCAAATTCTAGATTTCCTTGAGTGCTAGGGTTCCATGCTTCTTGAAGCCCACTCAGTGGAAAAGAGTTTATGAATGTAGACATTCTATTTTCCAGTTACCTCTTTGATGGCAGAATAATCACCATCTCTCTTCCCCCTCCCCAGCCCTCTTTTTTCCTACCTTTCTTTGCAGGGGTCATTTTTCTCAGAACAGGTTGGAAAGAGAGAGGGGGATTATGGGAAGAATCAAATTTCACTTCTGGGTTACCTGGAGACAAGGCACAGGAGGCAGCTTTTTAAAATACAGATTCCTTAACCTCACTCCAGACTTTCTAATCAGAATCTTTGGAGGAGGATCCAATAGCATGTATTTTTAAGAAGTTTCCCAAGTGATTCTTCCTTGACTAGCACTGAGAAGCTGTGTTCTCCCTGTATATTTAGCAAATGATCACTAAAAACTAACTTAAAAGAGTTTTGGAAATGATGCTCTCTATATCCCCTTCTTTGCAAGCCTTTATGGAAACATCTATTTAATTCTGTATAATCTAACATTTCCCAAATTTATTTGTGTATAACACATACCTTTTTTTGTTGTTGACAAAACACATATTACTATTGCACACCCCAAAACACAGACTTTGTGAAGTATTGGCTTAGAAAATACGACTTCTCCGTCACTCCTCTTCATTAACAGAGTCAGCAACTCTTTAATGTTTGGTAACTCAGTAATGAACGTAACCACAGCTATTCATAAGGACGATTACACAAGGTTTCATAAGGCCTTCGTGCCCAATATTATCCTTTGGCTCTTCCTCTGCTTATTCCTAAACTTTAGATTTTAAAAATTCTGACAACAGTGATAATTTGTATGCACTGGTTGCTTACTATGAGCCACGCTCTCTTCTAAGTACTTTGAAGGCATTAACTCATAGTTCTCTAAGTAGTTTTATTATTATTATTACTTTTTAAAAAATATATTTTTATTGTTGATAGTATTACAGATGTCTCCCATTTCCCCTCCTTTACCTTCCTCCTCCCAGCCCCTACCCACCCACCCCCAGGTCTTCACCCCACTATTGCCCTGTCCATGGGCTATGCATATCTATATATATAAAAGCCTAAGTGACCTTCTGACCATTCGATTTTCTGACCAGTAGCTATGATGTGCAATGACCACCAGGGGGCAGATGCTCCGACCGGTAGCTATGATGAACACTGAGCACCAGGAGGCAGACGCCCAATGCAGGAGCTGCTGAGCTGTGGTGACTTGGCAGCTGAGGTTCTCGGGTGATGCACCTGGAACCAGAGAGGAGGGACCCCGATTCCAGGGTGTGTTCCCTGAGAACCACCCTCTAGCAATCTGGGACCCCTAGGGGGATGTTGGAGAGCCAGTTTCGGCCGTATACCTGCAGGCCAGGCCGAGGACCTCCACCGGTGCGTGAATCCGTGCACCGGGCCTCTAGTAAGTATATAAGTTCTTTAGTTTATCTCTTATTGTCTTCCCAATTCCCACACCGAGGTATGTCAGTCTGTTCCATGCCTCCATGCTTCAGGTCTATTTTGTTGGTCAATTCATTTTGTTCATTAGATTCCATAAATAAGTGAGGTCATGTGATAACTTTCTTTCTCAGATTGGCTTATTTCACTTAGCATAATAGTCTCCAGGTCCATCCATGCTGTCCCAAAAGGTAAGAGATCCTTCTTTTTTACAGCTACATAGTATTCCATGGTGTAAATGTCCTACAGCTTTTTTATCCACTCATCTACTGATGGGCACTTAGCTATTGTAAATAATGTTGCTATGAATGTTGCTATGCAAATATTCTTTCTGATTGCTATTTCAGGGTTTTTAGGATATATTCCCAGAAGTGGGATAGCTGGTTCAAACAGAAGTTCCATTTTTAATTTTTTGAGGAAACTCCGTACTGTTTGCAATAGTGGCTGCACCAGTCTTTATTCCCACCAGCAGTGAACTAGTGTTCTCTTTTCTCTGCATCCTCACCAGCACTTGTTTGTTGATTTTTTGATGATAGACATTCTGACAGGTGTGAGGTGGTATCTCATTGTGGTTTTAATTTACATTTCTCTGATGATTAGTGACTTTGAACATTTTATCATGTCTTTTGGCCATTTGTATGTCCTCTTAGTGGGTTTTATTATTATAAAAATGTTATAACTGGATACTGAGGAACAGAGGTTAAGTAGATAAATCTAAGAAAATGCACAGTTATTGAAGACATTAAAGCCAAGTGTTCAGACTCAGCCTATAGCAGAGATTTTCAGCTGGTATGCTGTGGCACATCAGTGTGCCACAAGAATTTTTAAAATATGTAATACCTCACTATTTAGTCAAGGGCACTAACCTCTTTTCCTTTAGATTTTCAAATATATAACGTCATCTCATTTTTGTTAAAAGCCAAGGAAAGCTTAAGTGTCAGGAAGGAAAGACACTAAAATTAATGCTGCTTTTCTCTAATGAGTGGGAGGAGGAGGGTGTGGGGATGAAATGGTCTTATAATATTTATGTTGAATAATTTAAATAATTTGACCTTTTGGTGTTTGTTTTTTCTTTAATAAAACATTTGAAGTTTGCACATTTCATACCATTACAAGCACGGTCTGAAACAGAAGCAGTAAAGTCTGAAAAGATCATTGGATTCAGGGAAAAGATGATGCTTTAATGTTAATATGTATTTGGTATAAAGGGTTGAATTGTGGTTGGCATGTGGTGGCTGTTGGCAGCATGTGTCCAGGAAGGCCTTATAGGTTCTGGGCAGGTAGGTTCAGACGAGATATGGCCCATCTGGGTAAAGCCTGCAGCTAACACTAGAAGGTCAAAGGCAAGACTCCTGGGCCAGCCTCCTGGGAAGCAGCATCACAGATTGTTTCTACTTCTGCCTGGTCCCAGGATTGGGGAAATAACTGTCTCTGACACAGCCTGTTTACCCTCAGATAGCTCATGTCATCTATGTGGTTCCCTAATAATTAATTCTGGGCCTTCCAACCTATGCAATCATTGGTAGGTAGTACAACACACTACTGGTGAAACTAGTCTTCATAAATTTATCTGTTCCTGCCTCAAACTTATTTATATTTTTAACCTGGGATATACCTATATCTATATTTATATCTATATCTATATTCATGGCATCTATGTCATCTATATGTATATCTAGATAGATGGACAGATATAGATATCCCTGTTTGCATATTCTCATATGAAACAATCAGCATTTATTCACGTTTAGTCTTGATCAATACTGAGTATTGGGACATATTAAACACAGGGTAAACATATTATAAAAATGAATTTCACATGGGGTATTATAGTGGCATGTTATGGAGCCAGGGTTTTATTACAGCATACTGATCATTCCTCCAGATGAGTTTAAATTGATGGCTCTAAGAAAATTTTTGCAAAGGACCCCCTTCTAGCATATTGACCTTAGAAATGTGCTTATCACAGATCCTGGGAGGATCCCCCCCTGGCTTCAAAATGCTTTAGGCATGCATATTAGCATGACCAATGGACACAGACACTGGGGTGGTGGGGGCTTGCCGGGGGTGGGAATGGCTGGGGTGGGGGGCGGGTCAATTGGGGAAAAGGGAGACATATGTAAAACTTTAGACAATAAATAAAAACAACAACAACAAAATAAATGCTTTAGGCAAAAGCAACACTGGGTACTATGAAGCGAATACTGTCTCTGAGCCCAGTAATGATTTTTTTTTTAACACATGAAAAGTCTCTTTTAAAATCTGTTCAATATTTAATACACATTGCATGGGATAAATATTAAATGATACAGCTGAAATGTTAAAATATGCATATGAAAAGTGATTTGCAGAGGCCACCTCAATATTTGTAATTCTACCGTCTTTAGTTTCCTTTTTTTAACCCTATCTCCTATAGATTCTGAACCAATATAGGGGCAACAAAAAAATCACGTCACGATGCCTTTCTTTTCCTTTTTTCTTTCCAAACTAGGGAAAAGGCATGGAAATATAGTTAGTTGCTGAAGATCCCACAGCCCTTCATGCTATTCTTTGACTCTGGGATGTGTTGTCTCTTCTTGTCATTTTCTTTATCCATGATATACAGAAACAAAGCATTTATACATACTCAGAAACTATATATATATTTTTTTATCTCTGCTATGAATTCATATGTTATCTCCTAAGTTAACAGGAGAAATGTTGCATTTTTAGATGGCTTCAACTCAATCTCTTTTTCCTTCCCAAACAGATATACCAGCCTCAGTTTCCCAGCTTGTCCTCATGTAGTATGTGCTGGAAAACTATTCCAAAGTGAAAATAATTCCTTCATGCATGTGCTATTAATCTAATAGAGGTATGGAAGTGGGGGGAAGAAGAGAAGCTGCCTTTCTGGCAATCAGGAACAATGCTGAGAACGGGGAAGCCTGTTCCAAATGTTAGTAAATGATGTACTATATGTACATCATTAAAATGTACATCTTTTAGCACTGCTCTGGTGGGGGGAACAAAATGGTTGCATAATGGTTTGGCTAAAAAGTTGAAAATAGACACTGAATCTAAATCTCTTAGGATTTAGAATTATACCTACTCTCTGTTTCTTTTGAAGAATTCTATCAGTTTCATAGAGAGAAGATATAAGATGAAATGAGGTGAAACAGAACAAAAAAAATATTGTGAGTTTAAAATCCAATGAAATAATGTGAACAATCTTCCCAAATCTAGTTAAATAATAAAAAATGGAATTATTAGAAATATAAAATGCATGATTTTATTTTATTTTTTGACAAAATAATGATGAAAGATGCAGGAATCCAGGACAGGAGAGGAGTAAGTATGATGCCTCCAAACAGGGAGGTGAGGTAATCCATCTGCTAGTTTGAATTGTTTTCCAGTGTGGTGATAGGTTTGAACAATCCATCCAAACCTTTTCACCCAGTTCCTCTCTTTACTGATGGAGATGAGAGAGATAAATGGTTCTCCAGTGGTTTCCATGACCTTTATTATTAGTATCTTTGCTTCGTTTAATGCTGGTGATAGGAAAAACCAAATGTCTTAAATTTTGGTGATCAGTCACTCAAACTACTCAGGAAAACATTTGAAAATTAGAAGAACATTGCAAACATTTGTCTCTATTCTCTTTGATCTCACAAGTGTTCTTGTTCCCTTTTCTCTATCGAAGAAAACAAAGCCAGGAGATGCTGACTGGGTTGTAAGCTCCCAGGGATCACTATGATATCCTACAGTGTGTGGCACTTAGCCGAGCCTTAATAAATATCAACTAGGTTTCATTGAATTAACTGATTAAAAAAGGAGATAAAATCTTTTAGAAGCCAAAATAATTTTAAAATCTTGATAAGATTATTGAAGCATGTCATGTAATCTTTGTTCATAGATCAACTGAAAAGGTGGAGTTAGAGCAGGGAAGTCAAAAGGTAATTTATTGGTGGATATATAATCTGGGGGCATCATTTGTGATACATTTTTACCTGTCGCTTGTAAGTATCATCAACATTTAAATCAGTCAGCGCACAAGAGGGCATTGGGGTAAGGGAGCTCAGCAACTTCCTCTGGCTCCATGCTTACAAGTCCACGTCACATCGGTTGCTGGAACCCTCTTGGCCTCTCTCCCCGACTTGAGTCACTTTGCCCCAGAGGAGAAGGGGGACTCTCCCGTTGGCGCATTCAGGAAATAAACTGGCTCTGCCAGGTTGGGAGCCAGCTGAACTTAGGAACTACACACGCTGGCCTGCTCCTTCATGCTCCGGGCTGTGCAGAAGCAAGTCCCTTTGTGGGGAGCTGTGCAGTGACTTGTGGGTAAGTCTAAAGTGCAGAGTTAGGAAGTCCATTGTTGTCATTCACCTAAGCCATGTTGTCCTTTATCAGCTTTAGCAATAGTGAGGTTCACATTTTTATCTCCTTCTGCCAAACTTCCATATCTATCTTTTCATCGTTTACAATCTTGATTGGGAAAAGAGTGTTATTATTATTATTATTATTTTTGGTCTGCCTCAAGCCTATAAGAGAACTGGGCTCCAGCAACTCTATATAGTTAAATCTGATTATCTTAGCATTCATTTATTCATTTAGCAATTCATTTGGAAATAGTTGCTGAGCTCCTAAAATATGCCAAGCATTATGGGAAGTGCTGGTGCCCTACCCATAAAAAGTTCACAGTGTAGTATGTTTATAAAGCAATTTGACAAGTCAGTAAGCACATAGCTTCCCAGGAGGTAAAAGAGTATGAGCCGAGCTGTTCAGTGTTTTGGTGTTTTCTTAACCGAGTCATGAACTAATCTGGTCTATCTAATCGAGCTGAAGCTCACGGGGCAGGCTGACAGGGCAGGCAGGGGCTCAATTCTAAAAGACCCTACCTAAAAGCCAGACTAAAGGCCCCAGACTCTGGGTAACTGGGTAAGAGATTAGAGGAATGATATGGCCAAGTTTCTGTCCTAAACAGGTCATTTTGATAGCTTGAAGGCTCAAGCCAAAGAGGACAAGACTGAGGTGACAAGTTTGCTGATTGTTCTAGGTGAGAGATTATAAAAGTGTGATTTAGTAGCTGTCCTGTTTATTTTTGTTTCCTCTCTCTCTCTCTCTCTGTAATCCTGACATTTTGTAAAGGAGAAATTACCACCTGTGGTAATGATGAGAAAAAAGAAGATGAGGGCTAACATTTATTGAGTTCTTGCTATGAACTGCCACTAGGCTAAAATGTTTTCGTGCATGAGGTAGGTGGTAGTATTCTTTTTCCGTTTTCTGTATGAGAAAACGAAGGCTTGCAGGGGTAAGATAACTTGCCCAAGGGGGTAGAGCCAGCAATCTGCAGACCTAGAACTTAACTCCAGCCTGTCTGACTTCAGCTTCCATTCTGATAACTAACTGTGCTTTGTAAAAAAACTTCATAGCAGTTTCTTAAACAATGTCTCGCTGGAGTGTTAACAGGATCCTAGGTCAACATTAAATTCATCCCAAACAGAGTTGTTTGTTCTCATTTAATAGAATCATGTGCTCATGAAAATAGTTTCTGATATATTTTGAAATCACAAAATGTATTGCTCATTATTTGTGCATAAATTATCAGTTTAGGGCCTTCTTGGCCATATTTTAACAGTCTAATATCTTTGCTTTGCCATCAAACAGATACATACAAGATAAATTTTAATGTTGACTTTAAATAATTAACTAAATATTCGGTAAAGTATAATTAAAATAAAACAAGATAAGTTATTTGTAGTTTTTCTTTTGCTGTGGATTATTTATTCAACACTCAACAAATACTGACTAGGCATCCAGTATGTGTTATGCACCATTCTTTCTAAGACTATGGAAGACAATAACCAATAACTTGTTTAGTTTTGCTATATCATGAGGAGCCTAGCTCAGTTCCATCATACAGAGATCCTTAATATGGGCTATCAGAACAAATAATGCCAGTGAAAGAAAGCGAAGGAAGTATGCAAATTAAATTGATGAATTTAAATCATTGCAATACCTTAAATTTGCTAATTTTATTTTTTGTAAATTTCAGATTAGCCTCCCCATCTGTGTTAATAAGGTAAAGAGGACTGTGCTGCTTTACATGGACTTAGCATTAGTTTAGATAAATAAGATGGATATCCATTTACCCAGGATGGGGAGTGCTTCAATGTTTGTATGAGCATTACTCATTCCAAACCTCCAGTTTCAAATAGAAACCCTAAAGTGCCATAATGAACAACTTGTCATTCTCACTGCATAGACAGGCTTGTTTCAAGTAAAGGAATTAATGATGATGGGTAATTCCAAACCACACAGCAAGTCCTGGCTGGAATCAGTGCTACCATGAGAAATTATAGACATAGCCTGTCTCTCCCAGATGGTTCTGGTTCATCTGATCTTCACTTCCTGCCCCACTCACACCCCTCACCACAGGACCATACCTCTCTGGGCAGAACTGGCAAACGAGTGTGGGATGGCAGTGTTCCTGCATTCCTTTCTTGGCCATGGAACTACATTACGGCATGACTGTTAGGCTTTAAGGATTTTCCCTTTGTTCTCATGTCTTCTTGTCTCCTGACTCTACTTATTTGAGAGTAATTGTAGGGTTTAATTCTTGTTTTAGCTTCCAAGATTCCCCAGTGCTTAGACAAAGGAAAACTAAATTTGGCAAAAGTATTTAATGTTATTTGTATGCCTCAGAAACAACACCTTCTAGATATGAATAAATAATATGTGGGCAAACTTATCCCCAATGTGCCAGGTTTATTCTTGTGAATAATTGGATAATTCCAGCAAGTATCATATTGAACAAATTTTACCTGTCTGACACATTTTTGAGGCTTTATTTAAAAGATTATTTGATAAGATAATCAAACATTTAGTTTTATATTGTGTTAATATTAATAATAAAAAAACATTAAGGAGAGATGAGAAAGATGAATTTAAAGATAATCCAGAAAATTATTTCCCAAATGAAGTGTCTTAAAAGAACCAAACAGACACTACTGGATTGTATTTCAGCTTTCCTTTCTTTTTCTAGCTCTCTTACAAATGAAATAATATGTGAGGCAAAAATTAAGAACAGAACGTTCAAGAGAAATAAACCTTCATAATAATGAAGCACTTAGGAGCTATTTAAAAGGAAGTGTGGTTTGTGTATCCTTCCAATGAAAAATGCTTGTTTATCTTACACTACTGCAAGCATTTACCACTACACTTGGCTTCATTACGAGTGTAAGAAGATGAGAATATTTTGAAACTAAAACGTTAATGTCTTCCTACAGATCTCTCCTTTTGATGGTGTAAAAATCTTTATATATTACCCAAGCAGAAATGTCTTGAGTTAAGGATCTGGATCTAGCTTATCAGAAAACATATCAGACTTCTATATATTTGTTGAATTATTCTATACTGATCTGTGTTTGTGACAATTACCTAGATTATGGAAATTTGTTGGCTTATGCAAGTCTTTTCTTATCAGTATTTCTATTTCCTCACCTCTGCATTATTGATAATGCTTAAAAACGGACTAAAAACTTCTCCTTGGGAGTATACCATGGAATAGCCATTCTTTGAATTTACAGATTAAATAAATTTCTAATGTTCTTAGTATGAGTAGATGAGGCTACCAAGAGATGGTACAAAAAGGTAAAGAGTCCAAAAGTAGAAATACAAGGAAGAAATCTTCCATGGTTTTAAGAACACCCAGGTAGAATGAATTTTTTATGCATCTATGACTAAAAAGGTTAAACTAATCTGCAGCTTTTTTTTTTTTTAGCATTGTACATACTCTAAAATGGTCAATAAAATTTGTCTCTGTTAGGATACTCTCCATTACAAGTCCATTAAGTCAGTTTAAACTGCATTAACGATTCTGAGTCATATAATGGATGTCATGGATTTACTGGGTCTCATTTCATTGATCCAGATGTGTTTCATCTCTGAGCTCTACTGAACAAGCTTCATTCTAAAGACAGTTTTCTTCATAATTGCAAGATAGTTGCCTGCTGCAAACAAAGTTACTTACTTTTTCCTTCTACTTCCAGGGTACAGGAGACTGGCATATCCTAAGGACAAAAAAGCTTTTCCTCTGGAAATATCTAGCAGAAGCTTTTTGAGCCCTGTCAGTGTGAGTTGGACCCATGCTTCACTCCAGAACCAATCATAGAAAAAAGTTATGGGATAACCCTTTGACTATCAGGCCATTGAGGGACATAGGCTGTGTCAGAAAGGGGTGGATACCTAAACAATATAACGGATCTGCTGGAAATGAGGAGAGGATAATGAATGCTGTAGGCCACCAGTTATGTCCATTCCAGAGTTCCTGGGAGGAACATGGGTATACTGTAAGCATAAGAACCAACATGACCATCAACACACAGTAAGATTGGGCAGTGGAAGCTGCCAAATGAATCAGATAAAAGATATATTTATAAGGAGAAGTACTGACCCTGACTCCGAGGGCCAGAGGGAAGCTCACAGACCAGCAAATGGGTTGGAGAATAAGAGATGGCTAAGGATTTCTTTACTTCTCAAGGAGAGGAGAGAGCATGACTATGAGTTATCTGCAAATGGAAAAGTAACAGAGCAATGATTCTGTGACTGACCACTCAACTCTCAAATATCTTTTGTGCCCAAGCTTTTTGCATCATAGCTACATGTGATGATCCTTCCATGTGCGTGAGACTTAGAATTGTCAAGACAACGAGACCCTCAATAGCTAGCTTTTGGCATCCCAAATGAGAGATTTGAGACTGCAGCAGAACAAGAGACTCAAAAGCCTTATTTTTAAAAAGAGAAGAGTATTTCTAAATTTCTTTTTTTTTTAAATTCCTTTAATACACCAAGTGGTAAGACCTGGTGGATTTAATCATAGTTTTAGAAAAGGGGTGTCTGAGTCCGATAGAAAAAATGAAGCTAGGAAAGCTCCCCCCTGTATGTCTTGCTGGATTGCCGGGTGAAGAGGGAGACAAACATATGAAAAGCAGGCAGCCAGCCTTGTGCCCCAACCTCCATGGGCTGTAAGGGAAGGAGGTAGGGTTGGGGCAGGGCAGAATTAGATGGAGGAGAAGCCACAGGGTCTGCCATGCTTCCTCCTAGGATGCTGGAAGGAGGTCTTATCACAGGACATGGGGTGGTGTATTAGTTTCTGGGGCCACTGCACCAAAGTATTACAAACTTAAAACAAAAGCAACTTATTGTGTCATTATGGAGGCCAGAAGTCCAAAGTCAAGGTGTTGGCAGGGCCATGCTCCCTCTGAGACCTGCAGATGAGAATCCTTCCTTGCCTCTTCCAGCTTCTGGTGGCTTGCTGGTGGTCCTTGTAGGTCTTTAGCTTGCAGCTACAGAACTTCAACCTCTGCCTGTGTTGTCACATGACATTCTCCCCACATGTGTTTGTGTGTGTGTGTGTGTGTGTGTGTGTGTGTGTGTGTGTGTGTTTTCTTATAAGCACAACAGTCACATTGGATTAGGGGCATACTCTAGTCCTGTATGACCTCATCTTAATTTAACTAATTATATCTGCAATGCCTCTATTTCCAAACAAGGTCACATTCTGAGGTCCTGGGTGTTAGGAATTCAAATATCTTTTGTAGGGACACAATTCAACCCTTAGCAGGTGGTCACATGAAAGTGAAAGTGTTATGGTTTAGGTAGAGACAGACCTGGAATTTAGTTTGTTTCCAAGTGGCATAGACAGACTCAAAAATTCCCACTTGTCCCAGGAGGGGTGGTGAAAGTTTGCTGCAGGTCACCAGGTAAGGTTCAAGTGGCTCTAGAGCTGGGGGTTGCAAAACCAAACACCTGACCTGGTAACCATCAGGACAGAATAGTCAGACCTCAGGTGGGATGCACAGCACCACTGGGGGCTGTGGAAGGATTGAGTCATCAGGAGAAATTCCTGGGCCCAGATGAGCTGAGAGAACAGACCATAAATTTCAAATTACACCAGCTGCGGCCTTTAGTAGCAGATGCCAACAGAATGGTCAGTCCAGGGAGCAGCTGGGATCAGCCACTCCACAAAGGGACCAACGAATACCCAGGCAGCACAGTATAAATCCCAGAGCCATGCCTCCTCTCAACTATACATCTACACACAGATGCCATCCTGGAGATCAACAGGGGATGGAACGGGGCTCTGAAAGACTGAGCATTTTTGTGAGTTATCCAAGGTGAGACCAAGTCACCTAAAGAGACAGGTAAGACTACAGGGTTGAACAACTCTACCCCCTTTACTCCCCCACCCCCTTTATCCCATTTGATGCAAAGTAAAAATGAAATAGAGAAAAACTTCATAAGAGATACTAATACCTAACTTTACTACCTAAGGTTCTGGCTTCAAGAAGTAGACTGGAAAGGTAATCAGTATAGCTATAACGTTCTTATACAGGGCTTTATATATTGTCAAAACTTGCCAAATATAGGATTCCCTGACAACTGAAATTCAAACTCTTCAGCTCAGTAAAGCTGTTATCCCATTCAAGATATATGTCTTTTAAGTCCTAACATTTTTGCCTGCCAGAGTTCCTAATCATTAGACAATCTATTGCCCCACCTCCACCTCCTGGTTAATGATGTTTTTCTAGGGAGAGTAGTAAGAAGAACATGTTCAAATACAACTTTAAAAAATGTGATAGCACTTGGCAAACAAAGTCTTATTTTTTAGCATCTTTATTGCTGTTGTACTTAAGGACAAATTCCCTGTCATGGAGCCTGTCATGGTTAATTTTGTGTCAATTTTAGGCCTCAGATATTTGGTCAAACACTAGTCTGGACGTTGATGGGAAGGTATTTTTTAGAAGAGAGTAACGTGTAGAAGAGAGGGCCTTTGAATAAAACAGCTTACACTCCATAATCTGCATGGGTCTCCTCCAATCAGTTGGAGGCCTTCAAAGAAAAAAGAAAGACCTCCCCACCAAGAAGAGGGAATTTGGTCAGTATACTGCCTTTGAACTTGAGCTGCAGCATCAGTTCCTCCCTGGGTCTTCAGTCTGCTGGCCTACCCTGCAGATTTTGAAATTGCCAGCTTCTATAGTAATGTGAGCCAATTCTTTAAAGTAAATCACATATATTTATTTATGCAGTGATAAAATAAATCATGTGTATATTTAATAAGTCATATATATTTATGTTGAATCCCTTCCTGATGACCCACCAGCCAACTCTGAGCTGGAGGCCTGGCCACTGCTCCTCTGAAGCCAGTGGCTGTTCCTTCGTTGTACTTTGCCCACCTGGCTAGTGACATGGCCTTTGGTAACATAGGTGCTCAATTCTACCTCTTGTCCAAGGGGCAGCTTTCTGGGCCTGTGACACTCCTCACTGAGGGACTCTTCATAGTACATGTTTCCTGAGAGGGCCTTATAGTGGTTGTTCTCACGCCAGCTATTCTGGGAGGCAGAATAGGGAGAGGCTTATGTCCCATATACACACATATACAGGGTGTCCCTCCAAAATGTATACACATTTTGACAGCTGATAGCTCAATGAAATGAAATGTATTTTAATAAAAACTGCCTTTATAATTATTCAAAGTATATGTATATATTTTTGGGAATATATATATAAATCTCCAAAAGTTCTATTTCTCTGGAGACCCCTAATACAGAGCCTTTACATACTCTCCCCTTGGAACCACAAAAGATCCAAGCTCTTGGACTCCTTGGCCCACTGTCGTGGGTTATAGAAGAACCGAGTCTAGTCTGGCTCAGGAAAGGCATGAAAAATCCATCAGGGTGGTAAGATATCTGTTTCTTTGGATTCTATCATGAAAGAGTTGCCGAAGGCAGGCCAATTCAACTCAGAATTCACACTGCAAGCTCAGAATCATTTGTATCCTAAAAAGGGACCCATGTGAGATCTAAAAGGAGGCATTCCCTGAAGTGTCCAAGGAAAGAAAACTTCAGGGACTATCTTAGAACTAACTCTGGTTCCAGAAATGTATGCTCTCCACTAGCACATTTTGGCTGCTGAGGTCTGAAGACAGAATCTTGTCTGACTCTGGAATTTATTCTAATGTTACGCTGCTATCTTAATTCTAAAGTGAACTAATATTTTGGACAACTCCTGGTACTGGTAAACTATAGAACCATTCTTGTACTTGAGCAAAGAGACCCCTGTTCTGGCTTCAATACTTTAAAGAACCCCATTCTGGCTATGCCCCTCCAGCCTTTCCTTTTTGGATTTACTCTTCTTCTTCCTTCCATTCTTGATAACAAAGTAGGTACTACAGATCTTGGAATTCCATGCCCAAATTGTTTGTTCATGGCCTGTAAGATCCAGGACTGAGAGGTAGCCATGGGGCAACTGTTTGTTAGTAATGTGGGTTAATTTATAGGTGAGGCACAACACCATGTTAAGTGGATCTGAGATTAAAAAGAGAAGAGTCTAAAGAGAGAGAGAGAGAGAGAGAGAGAGAGAGAGAGAGAGAGAGAGAGAGAGAGGTCTCAAACTGGGCCAGGGCTAGCTTGCCCTGCATTGCTATGTTCTAGAATGAAAATCTAAGGGGTCTGAAAATTCTAAATTGAATTTTGATTTTCAAATAGTTATGAAGATATTTTTATCAAGGTTGGGAGGCAGAACATATTTACTTAACCATTTATAGCTTTGCTTGTAACTTTTAAATGTTTAGACATAGCATATTTTTACTCTTGACCATCTGTGTCAATCATAATATTGAAGGAATTTGTGACTCAAATAAAGATTTAGATTAACTGGTTGCTGAGTCCCCTGCCAACTCTGATTCCACATGTAGTAGCTAGAGGCAGAAGAATATGGTCAGACTCTCTCTAGAGAGCTCAAGAAAAACAAAGACTAACAACCTCAAGCCACTAGGGCAAGGATGGTTTGACCTAAGTCCAAGTTTCCTTTTGGTTAGACTTTCTACTTGAACACTACTTTCCTTCAAATTTTTATGACCACTAATGCCTAAGAGACACTTTACTAGTATTCCATGCCAGATGTGGTTGCTAAAAGAGGTCTGACAGCCCTCACCAATCCTGTTAGGTTTTCCAGCTCAAAAATTTATTTGATAAATGTGGATGTATCTTGAGAGCTAAATTTTCAGACCCCATTGGGGTTTGTTTATCTTTAGGGTATACAGATAAAAAGATCAGAATGAGCCATAGTATGATATCTATCTTCTAAAGGATAAACAGCATCAGGGTTGATAAAATATTAGGTTTGTTTCCTCTGAAGTATAGTATATCTATAGAGAATGTACTATATTTCTAGGACACCCACTTTGTGGGTGTTTTTTTTTTTTTTTTGACATTTTGGGCAGCTTCTCAAAATTCCCTGTTATATAAATTCTCCAAAAAAAAAAAGAACAAACAAGAATATAAAATATAGCTTTCTTCTACCCAATGTCCCCAGGTGGGAAGTAGTCACTGCAGTGGGATAGCTCTGGCTTTGCCATGTATTGAAGATGCAGACAGGCCTCCCACTGCAGATAACAAACATGAAAGAGACTAAGTGGCATTGAATTCAGATGGATTACCTCCCTTGTTTTTTTTTACAGACATTTGGGCAGAAAAATTGGTTAGAATCCTACATCTTTAAAGTTAAGAAAATGTATCTTTGTCAACTAGGCTAGATCTAAATATTAGAAGGGGAAAGCAACAGGATCTATGAAATAAAACTAACTTTGAGCAAAGGAAGCATCAGGTATAGTGACCAGAGGTCAAGATGTATAGGAGTGATTGTGGCAAAGCATATGGTTGATGCATAATTTCCTCAGGATTCAGCCAGTCTGGACTGGTGTCAGCCTTTTGGAAAATGACACGAGAAAGCTACAACTTTGGAGCCGTACTATTGGATACCACTGTACCTGTAGCAAGGCTCCAGCCAGAAAGGGCATTACTGCAAAGAGATGGCAGACTTTGTAGGACCCATCTTTAACAGTGACAGTGTGTGATGTTGAGAACATATGGCCACCACGATCCAATCAGATCCTTACTATAGAGAGTGGAAGCAGGACTAGTCCACTTGGGATAATGTCAATTCCTAGAGTTCTTGACTAATGCAGTTAAGTAGGAGACTTGAGAGTGTATATCCCAATGGGAGAAACTGGACTCAGTTCTAATAGCACATGTTGGGGAGAGGGTAAATTAAGCAATAAAAGAAAAACAACAACTATGGGACTATATTTTGTGAGAATATTTGAACTCAGTTTAGGAAGTAGATTGTATCATTCATTCTACATGTTGCCTCCAAGATTATTTCACTCTCCTGGTCTCACACAAGGGCCACCATATCTCCATCTGCAAGACCACTGCATTTCCCTCTGATACTTTACTGAATAGAACACAAACATATACACGGTTAATTTTTGTTATTTCTTTTAAGTGAGACTGGCTTCCCAAAATCCATTTCTATGAGTCAGCTTATATTTAACAGTTACCACAACTTTCTGTCAAAGGCTTCTACAAGAGATTAATCTTAGAAATGAGCATTAGTATATAAAGAAATGAGAGGAACATTATCAAATAAAATAAGGCACCAGAACTCATCCAAGTAGAAGTAAAGGACTAATAGTCTACAAAATTTAGTTTGTTTTGTACTTATTTATGCAAATAATCTATTGCCATCCCATCTTCTCTCCCAAGAGATGCATTATTAATAAAGTGGACAAAATTCAAATCCTTTCTATTCATTCTGAATCAATTCTTATAACTCAGTCAGCTAAGCACTGTTATTATTAATGTGTCTGTTATATCTGATAAGCCATGTGGTCCCATGTAGTCCAGAAATTCTGAGCCCTTTTTCATATGCTGGGCTACATTAACCTGGAGAACCATAGAACTAATAGCCTTGGGTATGAGATAAGAGTCTGAAAAGATACAATTAAAATGCTAGAAAATATGGGAAAATAATTTTGGTAGGAATCCAAATTGTTCTTCAGCCTAAATTAGAGTAAGGAATTAAAAGCTGAGAGTTATAAAGGGTTTAAATGAGGCATCCACAGGGAGGGAACTTATAATGATTCACTTCTATTGCTAAGAAATGATGAAAGCAGCAGCTGTGCTAACTTTAAATAACAATGGAATACTAAGCCTGGATTAAGTGCTTTCTATGCTTCAGGCACTGTGCTTAGTTTACAGATATATATATGCATGTATGTATGTATGTATGCATGTATTATTATTATCCTATCTAATAAAAGAGTAATATGCAAATTGACCATCATTCCAACACACAAGATGGCTGCCCCCATGTGGTCAAAGATGGCTGCCCCCATGTGGACACAAGATAGCCACCAAAAGATGGCCAGCAGGGGAGGGCACTTGGGAGAGACCAGGCCTGCAAGGGAGGGCAGTTGTGGGCGATCAGGCCAGCAGGGGAGGGCAGTTGGGGGAGCGGGGACGAGGCCTGCAAGGGAGGGCAGTTGGGGGCGATCTAGCCTGCAGGGGAGGGCAGTTAGGGGTGACCAGGCTGGCAGAGGAGGGCAGTTGGGGGGAGGACCAGGCCTGCAAGAGAGGGTAGTTGGGGGCGATCAAGCCTGCAGGGGAGGACAGTTTGGGGGGACCAGGCCTGCCAGGGAGGGCAGTTAGGGGTAACCAGGCTTGTAGGGGAGGGCAGTTAGGGGCAAACAGGCTGGCAGGAGAGCAATTAGGCATCAATCAGGCTGGCAGGGGAGTGGTTAGGGGGTGATCAGGCTGGCAGGCAGAAGTGGTTAGGGGCAATAAGGAAGGCAGGCAGGCGAGCAGTTGGGAACCAGCAGTCCTGGATTGTGAGAGGGATGTCCGACTGCCCGTTTAGGCCCGATCCTACCGGGCAGTCGGACATCCCTTGAGCGGTCCCAGATTGGAGAGGGTGCAGGCTGGGCTGAAGGACACCCCCCCCCCCGTGCACGAATTTCGTGCACCGGGCCTCTAGTCTATATATATAAAAGCCAAGCGACTGGAATGCCGGAATGACTGGAACGACCAGAATGAACCTAATGACTGGAATGAGTGGTCGCTATGATGTGCACTGCAGTGGCCAACCAGCCTGATTGGGCCCCAACGGCCCTCCCAACTGCCCTGGCCCCTTCCCCTGGCTGGCCCCGCCTCTGATCGCCCCCCCACACACCCTGATGGGGGACGAGGCTGGCCGACCTCCTGCATCCCCTTCCCCCCACTTGCCCAGCCCCGATCAGCCCCCATTGGGGTGAGCTGGTCGGACCCCACCCCTGCACAAATTCATGCACAGGCCTCTAGTATATATATAATTGTCCTAAACTAATAAGCAGTAAAATCAGCAATGCCCTTAACCAATAAACAACTCTTGGGTTTTGTAATTTTGCATATAATCCATAGAAAGAGGAAGAGGATTTCTGCCCCCTGACCCTTTATATGTATACTAGAGACCTGGTGCATGAAATTTGTGCACTTGGAGGGTCTCTCAGCCCAGCTTGTGCCCTCTTGCCATCTGGGAGCCTGCAAGGATCAGGCCTAAGCTGGCAGTCGGACATCATTAGCGCTGCCACGGAGGCGGGAGAGGCTCCCACCACCACCACTATGCTCGCCAGCTGTGAGCCAGGCTTCTGGCTGAGCGGTGCTCCCCCTGTGAGAGTGCACTGACCACCAGGGGGCAGCTCCTGCATTGAGCATCTGTCCCCTAGTGGTCAGTGCATGTAATAGCAACCGGTCATTTCGTTGTTAGGTCGATTTGCTTATTAGCCTTTTATTATATAGGATGATAAGGCAGCCAGTATGGAATCTTGTCCACATCTTGCATCCAAGAAATGTTAAATGAACTGTTTCTTTTGTGCATAAAATAACATATGATATCAATATACAAAACTTAACATGGGTTATAATACAGCAATCTGTTTTCTAACCTTATTTTGATGACTGCTCTAACAGGTTTATAGTCCTTAATCTACTACTTTTCCCAAAACTTTTGTCATTGATTTGCACTCCTCATGACTTTTGACATACACTTTATTACCTGGACCACTTATTTTTCTTTAAATAATCTCACTGTTTAATATAAATTAATAAAAGTAAATTTTATATCACTACTATAAAATAAATAGAAGGAAACAATAAAAATAAATACAGAAAATCACACTATTTATTCCATTCTAGTTAAATATTGTTGTTTTAGAAAGTTGTAGCCTGAAGCCTACTCTCTCTTTATTTAAAAAATGCCGTGGTACATTTATACAACAGAATATTACTCAGCCATAAGCAATCTTACCATTTGTGACAGAATGGATGAACCTAGAGGGAATTATGCTAAGTAAAATAAGTCAGTCAGAGAAAGATAAATTCCATATGATTTCACTTACACATGGAATTTAAAGAGCAAAACAAATAAATAAACAAACAAAATTGAAATAGACTCAGAGAAACAGGAAATAGACTCATGGTTGCCAGAAGGGAGGGTGGTTGAGGCAACTGGGTGAAAAAGGTAAAGGGATTAAGAAGTACAAATTGGTAGTTACAGAAAGTCATGGTGATGTAAAGTATAGCATAGGGAATACAGTCAATAATATTGTAATAACTATGATGCCAGGTGGGTACTTGAAATATCAGGGGACCACTTTGAAAGATAGATGATTGTCTGAACACTATACTGTATACCTGAAATTCATACATAATAATATTGAACGTAAACTATAATTGAAAAATAAAATGAGTTTTATTAAGGTGGTAGAAGACATATAGCACCATTCTGTGACTTACTCCTTGAAGTAATGAGAAAGATGGAAATATAATTGAAAAGGCCCTCACTTTGTGACTCATTGTTATTTCATTCCGCTTGGATGTGCCTTTTAAAATCATCTCTCCCACTATCAACAGTGAGCATGTTAACTTTTGGGAATCATTGATGTGAGCCTATAACCTATTAACTTGGAGTATTAGTTACTTAAGCTATAAATTCATCACAAATTTCTGTAGTTACACTTGACTAGGTACCAATTTCCGCACTAGGTCCTTCAAAGTGCAAAGGAGGCTTAAAACTGATCTAGTTCGGGTATTTTTCAGGAAATGGGGAAAGAGGCATAGATGCTCGAATGGAGCTTGAAAGGTATTGAAAGTAGAGGCCTGCTCTAAAAGGCCCAGGCACTTGTATCCACACACATAAATGCTACCCCTGGTTTAAGGCCAGGATTCTCATGCTGCTGTGAAAATGTGAATTCCCAACTTCACTCCCACAGAGTCTGATTTGGAAGGTATGCAGTGAGGCATCTGATGATTCCGATGTAAAAGGTTGAAGAATTACATGCTGGAAACCTCAGGAGAAGGGAAAAGTCTATTCCAATTTGGGAGTTGGTGGAGGAGATAGTCAGGTGGAAGAGTTGGAGCTGGCATTCTGAGTGTTGGGGGATGCCTCAGGGGAAGAAATAAGCAGCAATCAGGAGGTGGAATCCTACACAAATATAGCCTTGCCTTTTAAGTAGGCTTCAAAAGTGCTCTTCCTACTAGAGTGAGAAGAAATAAGGCTAAAAAGAAGTGCCTCTAGGGACTTGCGTATCAATGATTACCAATCTGTAAGGCTTCCAGAATTCAAAAAATGTTCAGGTTGTATTCTGAAGTCTGAAGGGAAACACAGTTTAGATTGATGTTTGGAATAAAAGAGTTAATGTTTAGTGAGAGGATTATCACCTTATGCTGAAGTACTTGTATTTCCTTAAATTTTTACCATAAATTGCTATGAATAATGGCAATCTTTGTGTTTGGTACTTTATGTATCTGAGCCTCACATACTTCCTGAAAAATAAGTGCTGCAATTCCAGTTCTATAGATAAGGAAACTGAGATTCAGAGAGGTCAAGTAGCTTGTCCAAAGTTACATAGCTGCCTCTCTTTATGATTACCTGAGAAAATGTTTTCTTAGTAATTAACTTGTATTTAGGCAACTATTTGAATAAATCATTCTATTTTCAATAGAAGGAGCATAATTGGGCAGGGTAAGCAGGCTTAGCTTAGCTTCCTCTCATCTCAGTTACATGAGATGAACTTCTTTCCAACCAAGGGGTTGTGATTCAACAATTTTCTCTGGGGTATAGATGCCCTTCCAAATAGGAAATAAAGAAGCAGGTGAGTTGATAACACTTATAAACAAAATGATCAGGTATCCCAGTGCTGTGCTGTTCAGCAACAATGTCTCCAAACTTAAGGCCCATCTCACCCACTTCCTACACCAGTTATGACCAGTTAAGGGTCCCTTTGGACAGAAGAACTGAACTTCACCTCCTTCTTCCACGTGTTCTCTGAGGTGCTTAATCCTGTTGTGCTTTTCTCCTGGTCTGAGTTGCAGCTAGTTTGACATTCTCTCTAGTTCTTACCTCTTCTTCCTGCCCGTCCAAAGGCCAGGTCAATGTGCTTCTCATAATTCATTAATTCATTCATTCACTTATTCATTCATTTATTGATTGCTAGTTATATATCAAACTAAATCAGATGATGGTGATATTACAGAGAACCCCATTTCTGACCTTAGGGAGTTTACAGTCTAACAGGAAATATTAAATAAATAATAAAAATGGTATTATGGGAGCTGTGATTGAGTAGGCTATGAGAACATACACCAAAGGCATGGCTGGAAATGAAAGGGAGTTTAAGCTGAGACCTATACAATGAGTGGTAAAAGTTAGCCAGACCAAGGGAAGGTATATAGGAGGAAAATGTTCCTTGTAGACAAAAATAGCATGGACATGGTGTCTGTGAGGGAGGCATAAAGTGTGATTTTTACCCATTATCATTATTTCAGTCATCACCAATATGGTGACAAGTTCCCAAAACACCATTTCCAGCTCATATGTCTTTTGTCACTTTTAAACATGGAAAGATTTTTATAATGTGGGGGAGGAAGTAACTTTCCTCTACCCTTCAAGTTTCTTTCTACTGGTCTAATAATTAAATTTGCATGAGAAAGATTAACAAGAGAAAATAACCAAATTTAATTACATATGCATGTATGAGAACCCCACATACATAAGAGAGTTAGAGACTTCACATACATCAGAGGTTCAGTGCCAGAAAGGGACAATGAGGTATACATGACATTCTGATCTAAGGATGAGGTAAGGCATCTTGGAGCTTCAGAGGTGAGGAAGATCATTAGCACGACGCTAAAAAGAGCAGAATTCAGTAATGAGAAGTTTGCCCTGCCCTGTAGACAGGCCATTAAAAGTTATTTCTGATGATAACTCTTATTATGGGCCAGGTCCCTTATTTAAATTCTTTAAGAGAAATGTAAAAGTTATTCATGAGCCCACAGGGTCTTGATTGCCTTTAGCTCAAAATGATTCACATGCCAAAGTGGCACAACTTGGGGCTCTGAACTTCCTCAACAGGAAACTTGGCTTATACATTAACCTTTATCTAACACAGGACTCGGGGTAGGACACTAGGTAACTGTAAGTTGTGAGTTGGATGGGAAACATCTGGGTGGAAAGGTAAAGGGCAAAGGCTTTGCCCCCATTTTGCCCCAGTCAGCCTTGTTGAATGGGATTTAATTTCTGAAGCCATTTATGCTCTTACCTTAAGCATCTCCTTTAAGAGGTGATTCATTTCTAATCATAGATTTTGGAATACTAGAACTGCTCTTTCCTTTCCCTTCTGCTTCATATATGGTCTAACTCAGTGGTCGGCAAACTCATTAGTCAACAGAGCCAAATATCAACAGTACAACGATTGAAATTTCTTTTGAGAGCCAAATTTTTTAAACTTAAACTTCTTCTAACGCCACTTCTTCAAAATAGACTCGCCCAGGCCGTGGTATTTTGTGGAAGAGCCACACTCAAGGGGCCAAAGTGCTGCATGTGGCTCGCGAGCCGCAGTTTGCGGACCATGGGTCTAACGCTATATGGCTAAACCAAGGGGGTCTATCTCCCTTGGTTTTAAACCTCTCTGCTTACTCTTAACCAAATTTTCTTCTTGGTTCCTTGTCTTGGTATATTCAGACAATGTTCCCTACTTAACAGGTTCTCAGGCTCTTCCCTTTTCATTTAGGGATCCTGAAACTATTCCTTCCTAACTTACGTTTTTGGTTTTCAGAACAAAACAAAACACAACACCTTATACATGGCTGAAATCTTGTACCACCCTGGCCTCCAGATTCCTTGGATCAGGAACAAATGTGTGTTGTGTCAGTACTCCCACTTCTTATATCATTTTGCCTAGGGGTTTTGTCTTGAAGATTTTAAAAAAATTACTTATTTTGTTCATATCAACATATCACCTATAATATTATTTATTTATTTATTTTTGTTAATCCTCACCAGAGAATACTTTTTCCCATTGATTTTATTTTTAAGAGAGAATAGAAGGAAGAAGGAAGGGGGAGAGAGAGAGAGAGAGAGAGAAACATCGATGTGAGAGAAACACATCAATTGGTTGCCTCCCACATTCACCCCAACCAGGGTTGGGGGATCAAGCTTGCAACCCAGGTATGTGTCCCTGACTGGAATTGAACCCACCACCCTTCAGTCTGCTGGCTGATGACCTAATTACTGAGCAAAACCAGCTAGGTCTAACATTATTTAATTGGCTCTTTTTTATACTAAATCAATTTTTAAAGAAAATAATATTATTATAAATGAAAAACTACTATCACAATAAATAGATGATCTAAAAATAAATGCAATGCAAACAAAGCAATGCTATTGATTTCAGTTACATTAAATCCTGACTGTGAGCTGGGGGTTGGTTATGTGTCACAATGAGAGATTAATAACTGTTAGAGAGTGGGTGGAGAGTGGAGCAAACATATGTATTGGGATGTCTGAGTCAGACCTGCTTTAGTGCCCCTTTTCACTTGCATCAGTGCCCGTTTGGATGATAAAACACACACACACACACACATATATATATATATATATATATATATATATACCCTAATTAAGTGGCTTAAATATCACACTTGCATGATGAATCATAGCCTTCAGAATGCATTACTTCTTTATTCAGTTGAGAAGTTGATGGCAAAGAAGAGAGAGTCCAAACCAGGTTTGGCCTCAAATATGCTTTATAGTTTTTCCAATTGGTTTATTGTTATTAGCAATTTCTGGCATTCTGTCACTTTTCTTTCCTTTAGCTGCTCTTTACATATCTTTGTATGATTTCCAATTTGGTATACCATGCTATGTTTTGAACTTGCAATCAAAACATTTATATTCTGGCAGAATATAAAACGTCAGAGAAATACAAATCCAAATAAGTTTGCTTGAGCCTTAGCCATAAATATTTTGCCTCTCACTTAATTATTTTACATTTGTGTAAGATTAACTAAAGACGAAGATGACAGGAAACCCAAATATATTGAATATGCCACTTCCTTTCCCTCTTTTCAAAAAATTCTGACACCAAAACTCCAAAGAAAGTATTGTACACTTATTTCTATACTTAAATGTAAAGTCTCCTTCAGCAGGCGTTCTTTCACTCAAATCTGCTACAAATTACTATATGCTAAAGCATTCTGTGAGATTTCAGATGATTGAAGTCTAGAGCTCTCCTTTAGAAAAGCTAGTCTCATGAGTGATGGTTATATACATAAGCATCACAAAGTAATGTGATAAGGCTATTATTGGAGAAGCATTCTGTCAGTCTTTGTAATGCCTCTCCCTACCTCTATCTATTTTTTAGGGTCACATTACTTTTCACCTGGATTATGGCTGTGAAGGTTGCCCAACTGTTCTCCTTCGCTCTAAGCTTTGGGAACAAATTTAAAAATAAACAGAAAATGTAAAAAATTAATTTGTGTAACTCCAAGCTACATTCATTAACTTTCTCTCCAGAAAGTCAAAGGAAAGTGGTATTTGATGGAGCCCCAATCTAATCCCTCCCTCAGGGACCTATCTCCAGGAAGTTGCTTGGAAGAGTGAGGTGAAATCAGGCAGCAAGTGACTGTCCTGGAATGACACATAGTAAGTGACCCTAAGCCTGAAGATGACCTCATGGAGTTGAAGAGGCTAACTGAGAATAATGACCCAGTGAGGCCATTATTCTTCCCTCTTTCATTGATTTCTTCCAAAGTTGAGCAGCTACATCATTAAACTTTGGACTATGAAAAAAATAATCAGTTCCCTGGTCTTCCCACTGGATCACTGAATTAATTTGGACTTCATTAGACAACTCAGACACCGTGTGTTTATGCTGTCCTCCTGCATCCCCCTTCCTGAGCATTCTTACAAAGTACCAGCTTTTGTGTTCACTAACTTTTCATAAAGACACAATCCATGTACAGCATCTCCCCACTTCTTAGGCTGTCTAAAGTTCCATTCATGAAAACAAATAGCGGTCACTGAAAGATGGCTTGGACGTACAGATGAGGTTCTAAATGAGGACAAGAAACAACCTTGATGAGGATATGGTGTTAAACACTAAGCGCACACACACACACACACACACACACACACACACACACACACATACACACACAGCACCACCACCACCACCAGCACCACCATCTCTCTGGCCTGAATACATTAATGACCTTGGAAATGGAGTTGGATATAATAGGCAGCAGGGAGGCTCTAGTTTCTTGTCTGAGTCCTAGAATTCAGGTTCAGGGACCTTACAGGGACATGCATGGTTGGTGGCAGCATGAGGAAGAAGGGGATGAAGTACTAAAGGAACATTTCAAGTCTCTCACCTTGGGGCACCATTTTGAACATGCAAACTGGAAATGGAAATCACCAGGCCACACAGGACGAAGGTCAGAAAAATGCATACTACTCAGGCATCTTTATTTCCTCTCTCCTGGACTTGATCACAGTGGCATAGTCCAATGCTCTGAGAGTGAGCAAAAGATGCTCTTGTTTAATAATTCTGCTGTAGATAGAAGGTCAGGAATATAGGCCTAATACCACCCTTTACTTGGATGAATCTGAGAAACATAGACACCAAATCTTAAAGGCAGAAGGGCTGTAAATATCATCAATGTTTCTTAAAGTGCCTGTGTGTATGTCGAGGGAGGGGGCAGTATTCTGTTTACTGCCTGTAAACATTAGCAGGCTGCCAGTAGGAAATTCCTGGGTCTTGCCATAGAACTACGTAATCAAAATTTGGGGAAGCTACAGGTCTGAAAATCTACATTTTAAATAAGCTGCCCAGCTAATTCTTACATATGTTAAATTTTGAGACTTACTGGCTTAAATTCACCTTTTCATTCGCTGATGAGGAAATGGCCACTCCTCCAGTGAAGCAAACTGGTGGAAAAATATGGATGTGAAGCGAGTTGTCCTGACCCCAGTCCAATATATTTTCTTTGTGCTTTGATGAAGAGACTTGTACTATTCTATGGTGATGATTAAATCCTGTTAGAAAGGCTTCCAGTTTTACAGATACTTTGATTTTATCAGTAAAATACTAAAGGGTGTACATTCTTTCAAAGGGCTTTAACTTGCAGGACCAGTTGCTTAAATTGCCCTGAGAAACACCCCGATGAGTCAGGATGAGACACCATTTGGTTGAGTCTCTTCATGCAGCCGGGATCATGTTTGGCTCCACTCTGTTCCATGGTAACCATGAGGTACAGCTGCTCTTACAAATCATCCTGTGTGATAGCAAAGATGTTTCCTCTGAAGGTTTCATGGAGCATGTACTCAAGCCATGGGCCCAGGATGGCAGCCCCTGGAAACGTGCTGTTTTTTCATAGAGCTGGTCAGGTGCAGAAGCAACAGTCCACTGCCACACACAGACTAACACACTTTCCTACCTCACCTACCACTTTATTTCTTTAGTCTCTCATTTATTTTTATACTGTACTAGAGGCCTGGTGCACAAAATTCGTGCACAGAGGGGGGTTGTCCCTCAGCCCAGCCTGTACCCTCTCCAATATGGGACCCCTCGAGGGATGTCCGACTGCCCGTTTAGGCCCGATCCCGGTGGGCAGTCGGATCCCTAAACGGGCAGTCGGACATCCCTCTCACAATCCAGGATTGCTGGCTCCCAACTGCTTGCCTGCCTGCCTTCCTGATTGCCCCTAACCGCTTCTGCCTGCCAGCCTGATCACCCCTTAACCACTCTGCTGTCAGCCTGTTTGCCCCCAACTTCTCTCCTCTGCCGGCCTGGTCACCCCTAACTGCCCTCTCCTACAGGGTTGATCACCTCCAACTGCCCTCTTTTGCAGGCCTGGTCCCTCTCAACTGCCCTCCCTTGCAGGCTTGGTCCCTCCCAACTGCCCTCTCCTGCTGGCCATCTTGTGGTGGCCATCTTGTGTCCACATGGGGGCAGGATCTTTGACCACATGGGGACAGCTATATTGTGTGTTGCAGTGATGATCAATCTGCATATTACTCTTTTATTAGATAGGATAGAGGTCTGGTACAGGGGTGGGGACCAGCTGGTTTGCCCTGAAGGGCATCCCGGATCAGGTGGGGGTTCCCTTGGGGTGTGGGGTGGCCTGAGCGAGGGGCCTGTGGTGGTTTGCAGGCCTGCCACGCCCCCTGGCAACCCAAGGGGAGGCCCTGGTGTCTGGAATTTATTTTCCTTCTACAATTGAAACTTTATAGCCTGGAGCGGAGCCAAGCCTGGGGCTCCCTCCGAGGCAGGCAGCCATTTGTGTTGGGGTTATAATTGAAACTTTGTTGCCTTAAGCGGGTGGGCCCGGCCAGGGTGTGCAGAAAGCTTTGCTTCCCCTGTTCCCGGCGGCAACCCTGGCCTGCTCTCTCAAGCTCCATTCTGCAGCCATTTGTTTGAATTTGTTTACCTTCTATAATTGAAACTTTGTAGCTTGAGTGGAGGCTTAGGCCTGGCAAGGGCAGGCCGAAAGCTTGGCTTCCTCTGTTACCTAGGAAACCTTGCTCTCTGTGGCTGTAGCCATCTTGGTTTGGGTTAATTTGCATACTCGCTCTGATTGGATGGTGGGCATGGCTTGTGGGCGTGGCTTGTGGGTGTGTCGGAGGTATGGTCAATTTGCATATTTGTCTATTATTAGATAGGCTATTGAATATCTTACCACATAGATATTTCCCTCTCTTCCTTCCTCTCTCCCTAAAATCAATTTAAAAAATACATACTTGGATGAGGATTAAAAGATACCAAAAAAAACAAGGCATTTGTAAAATGTTGTTTTAAAGAGTAAAACTGATTTCTGCATTTGGGGATTTTCTGTGTTGGTTGATGGGTCATTGTGATGGACTGAATTGCATTCCCCCCAAATCCATATGCTGAAGCCTTATCCGCTAATGTGACTGTATTGGGAAACACGGCTTTCAGAGGTAATTAAGGTTAAATGAGGCCATATTGGTAGAGTCTTACTCTGATAGGATTGGTGGCCTTATAAGAAGAGGATGAAAGCCAGCACAAGCACTAGTCCTGTCTCTCTCCCCCCTGCCCCCCCCCCCCACACACACACATTCCATGTGCACACACTGGGAAATGCAATATGAGCTTGAAGCAAGAGGGCGAGCTGTCTGCAAGGCAGAAAGAGGACTCTTACCATATTGACACCCTAACATCAAGCTTAGCCTCCAGAACTGTGAGAAGTGAATTTCTGTTGTGTAAGCCACCCAGTTCATGGTGCTTTTTATGGCAGACCCAGCAGACTAAGGGAGTCACGCAGAGACGGCCTGGTTTCAGAAATGTACATGAAAACGCACAGGAGTCTGGCCCCAGACAGACGCCTTCCTGGAACATATTTCCCATCTCAGTCCCTCTCTCTGGTTAGTGTGCATGGCCTCTGTTTGAGGAATCTGTCTTTTGGCCTTTTAGCCTCCAGTGTCCCTCAGGCAATTCCACCGGACAGTGACACTCCACTGAGGTTTCTTTGGGGCCCGTAGCAATGACATGATGCTCTGAGTTCTGCCTTATATTCTCTTTCAAATGCCTTTCTTCCAACCTTAGCATCTCTAGAAAGGAGAGCTTCTACGTAACTGGTAGACCTGCCAGGCCATGCCTTAGGAACAAGAAAAGGAACTTTATTAACAACGTATCAGGGACAAAGACCTGATATATAATTATAAATTGGCATTAAAAAAAGAGAGCAAGAGAATTTATTTTAAGAAATGAGGGAGCTGGTGAGTCTTTAGGTTTTTGTGGAAGAATGAGGAGGATATCAGGCTTGTGTGACTAGCAGGTGGCCCACGGCCAGACTAAGGCCCGGCTCTCAGGAATTACTGACATGCCACAAAACCACAGGCTGGGAGATGGCATTCTCAGAGGGAAGAGGTTGAGTATAAGGTCACCCAGAGGCAGAGGAAAATATTTATTTTACTATTTAGAGTTGTTTTCCTTTCTCTAAACAAACTCCTTCAATTCCATAGCAGGAGCTTTCTTCTGGCACCTCTGGTTTCTGTGGATTTATTCGTGAATTTCCCAGGAAGCCGCAGACTCACACACAGTCTCCCGGCCATTTCACTGGGAATATCATGCCACAACTTGGCGATGTCATAGATGACCAATTAGGGATCTGTCATTGCCATATCTGTAAAGGATTGTAACTTATTAATATAGATTTTCCTCTTGACAGCTTGTCAGTTCCTTCTGGAAATTATAGATGGAGGCATTGCCTTTCTTGGAAAATGTAATTTAAATATATTGCTCAAAGATAAAATATATCATTTATGTGTATGTACTAATGTTTTTAACAGAGGTCTAAGCCCTCACTTTTGGAGTTGCTGAGTACTAGTAATAGAGTTGTAAACGGGACCTTAAATAAAGAATTTACTCATTATTATATTAGTCATGAGAATTATAACTATTGAATCCTTATAACTGGAAAATACCATAGAGTTCATAAAATGAACTCCATTAATTTTATGAATTAAATCTTTGAAGACCAGAGAGGGAGAAGACTTCAGGCCTGCTGGGTCTTTGAGAGATTTAGAGCAATAGTCCATGCTGGTTTTATTTGTCTCCTTGAAATTGTTACTCAGGTGAAATGCACTTATTGCCTAAGAGTATTGTTTAGACACAGTTCTGACTGAGGAGTGAAAAGCTTCAGCGTAGGATGTGCAGCTGGAGGGCAGCCTACTCTTTCTGAGCAGAAATAGGTAACATCCTTCATACAAAGCCCTCACGCTTGATTGCATAAACACCCAGCATTATTTAAAAAACTGAGAAAAGGTCATCTGTGTCTGAAACATCTGGGTGGAGACAGGTGGGCTCTGCGGTTTGCCTCTTCCTGTGAATGACCCATATCTTGCATGGTTCAGGGTTTGGGCTCTGGAAGAGGGGATGCACACAAATGAAAGAGACGAGAAAGGAAATAATAATTTGGAAATATTGGGGGACCAGGCGGGAGCCCAACTCAAGAGGAAGGACTCCGCTTGGGCTCTCGCCTTGCCATCCTTTTATTCAATTTGGGATATACGTATAGCCCTTAGGCAGGCAATTTCCAGTAACAGGCAGACTATTTTATCAGTAAGGATTTACATGACTGTCTGGTGGGGAAGTTGCTTCAGCTACCATTATCTCTACTAAACAGTGGGTGCATAGCTCTGACCTTTGCCATGGCTCAAGGGTCACCAACATTCCAGGATCCTTGTCCACACCTCTCTTCTAGTGAAGACAATAGGCAGTTTCCCACATCTTCCTAAGGTGTCAGAAGCAATATATGCTCAGGACAGTTTAGTTATCAATTTGGAGTTATTCCCTAAAACCCAGGAAACAAATCAAATTCTTAATTTGGCCACAGCTTTTTCACAATGGCTACACATTAACATTGCCAGGGAAACCTTAGAAAGCCCCAATGCCCAGACCAATAATATCAGTTTCTGGGTTGTGGCCAAGGTATTGGTAATTTTTTAACATGCCTCAGGTATGCAGCCAAGACCGAGAACTACTGAGTTAGGCATAAAATCAAGCAAAAACAAATTTCCTAAAATGTTCTTCCTGCCAAGGAAATAAAAGCAATGTCTCAGTCATTACATTTGACAATTATTCCCAATTTTGTTGGCACTGTCGTTGGAATTTTTAAAAAGTTTAAATAAGTCAATATTTAAACTCTAGTCTTCATTGACCAACTTGTATTACTCTCCCTCCCTATGCCCTTTGTCTCAAGACGGGATCTGCTTTAAGTGATTTTCCAGTCAACAATAACTGTCTTTATGAAATTCCTAATGTTAGCCTTGCCCTGTCTTATGCATTTTCTACACTTAATTTATTCCTCACAACAGAATTATGCATTAGATACTGTTATAATCATTTTATAGAAGGGAAAATGTAGCCTCAGGGCAGCTGATGTAGTTGCCTAGACTACACAGCCAGAGATGACAGCAGATCTGATGTCCTGAGCCATGGGCTTTTCTGTCCTAGCCTACCACATTCTGACAGTAGCACGGTGTGTGGAAAAGCCCTGGACTAGCATCAGTTCTTATGCTTTTGTCCTGGGTCTGCCACTAACCCGTGATCTCAGAAAAGTCCCACATCCAACTGGAATTGAATTTCTTCACCTCAAGAAAAAAAAGAAGAGAGAGAAAAACAAGCAAATCACAAAAGAACATGTAAAGAAAGCTAGTCGTAGAAGACTACATTGTGTATTATATAAAACTAGAGGCCCGGTGCATGAAAATTCATGCACTGGGGTGAGGGGGTCCCTCAGCCCGGCCTGCCCCTCTCACAGTCCAGGAGCCCTCAGGGGATGCCCCACTGATGGCTTAGGCTCCACGGGGAGTGGGCCTAAGCCACAATCTGGCCTCCCTCTGTGGGAGGTGACCAGCTGATCAGGGGAAGGCGTTGTCCCCATCACCCCCTCACTGCTGCTGCCTCTGGCCTCCCTCTGTGGGAGACGTCCAGGCCAATCAGAGGAAGGCAGTCCCATCACCCCACTGCTGCTGCTACTGCTGGCCGCCATGGCTGCAAGGCCTGAGCCCCGGGCCTAGCAGCCACCTGGGCTCACAGCTGCCTGAGTCCACGGCTGTCTGAGCCCCGGGCCTCGCATCCACCACCATGGCTGCCTGCCCTCGGCCCTCGCAGCCGCTGCGGTTTTGTCCGGAAGGATGTCTGGAAGACGTCCACTCTAATTAGCATATTACCCTTTTATTAGTATAGATTCCATTTATATAAATTTCTAGAAAAGGCAAAGGTACAGAGATGGAGAGTTGTTTGGTGGTTGCCTAAGACTGAGGTTTGGAGATGGGATTGACTGGGCAAGAGGCACGAGGGAACTTTTTGGGGTGATGGGTGTGTTCTTAAATGAAATGTGGTTATGTTTGCATAACTGTATAATTTACTAAAAGTCATTTAACTACACACTTGCAATGGGAGAATTTTATGGTTTGTAAACTACACCTCAATGAAGCTGCAAGAAATGGTATTGGAACTTTTAGTACAAGATGACTGCTGTATTGACTCTATAAAGGCTATTTGTGGCATTTTCACAATAAGTAACTTACATTGCTGCATCTTTAACAACATTTTGACCTGCTTTTTATTCATACATTTTAAGTTGGTAACTATTGACAATGTGTACATCTGTGTAACCATCACTACAATTAAGTATAGGACATTTTCACCACCCCAAAAGGATGTCCTTCCTAATCAATCCCCTACTTAACATCCATGGCCCCAGGCACTGCAGACCTGCTTTTTGTCACCATAGATTACATTTCTCTTTACCAGAGTTCCATAAAAATAGATTCAGACAATGTGTATTCTATCTGTCTGGCTTCTTTCACTAAAATATTATTTCTGAGAACCATCTATGTTGTAGTATTTATCAGTAATTGCTTCATTCTATTGCTGAGTAGGATTACACTGTATAGATATATCACAATTTGTCTTTGGCTAGCCCCGTGGTCAGCAAACTGCGGCTCGCGAGCCACACGTAGCTCTTTGGCCCCTTGAGTGTGGCTCTTCCACAAAATACCATGGCCTGGGTGAGTCTATTTTGAAGAAGCGGTGTTAGAAGAAGTTTAAGTTTAAAAAATTTGGCTCTCAAAAGAAATTTCAATCGTTGTACTGTTGATATTTGGCTCTGTTGACTAATGAGTTTACCGACCACTGGGGTAGCCTATATAATAAAGAGGTAATATGCAAATTGACCATCATGCCCTCGCACAAGATGGCCACCCCCATGTGGTGACAAGATGGTGGCCCCCATGTAGTCACAATATGGCCGCCACAAGATGGCCGGCAGGAGAGGGCAGTTGTGGATGATCAGGCCAGCAGGGGAGGGCAGTTGGGGGCAACCAGGCCTGCAGGGGAGGGAGGGCAGTTGGGGGGGAACAGGTCTGCAGGGGAGGGCAGTTAGGGGTGACCAGATCGGCAGGGGAGGGCAGTTAGGGGTGACTGGGCTGGCAGGGGAGGGCAGTTGGGGTGGACCAGGCCAGCAGGGGAGGGCAGTTGTGGGTGATCAAGCCAGCAGGAGAGGGCAGTTAGGGGGCGACCAGGCCAGCAGGGGAGAGCAGTTGGGGGGAACTGGGCCTGCAGGGGAGGGATGGCAGGTGGGAGGTAACAGGCCTACAAGGGAGGGCAGTTAGGGGTGACCAGGCAGGCAGGGGAGGACAGTTGGGGGTGACCAGGCTGGCAGGGGAGGGCAGTTGGGGGCAATCGGACCAGCAGGGGAGAAGTTAGGCATCAATCAGGCTGGCAGGGGAGTGGTTAGGGGGGGATCAGGCAGGCAGGCAGTTGAGTGGTTGGGAGCCAGCAATCCCGGATTGTGAGAGGGCTGTCCCAGATTGGAGAGGGTGCAGGTTGGGCTGAGGGACACCCCCTTCCCCCCCCCCCCAGTGCACGAATTTCATGCACTGGACCTCTAGTTATAAATAATGCTGCTATAAACATTTTGTACAAATATTTTGTGGGCTTATGTTTTCATTTCTCTTGGGAAAATACCTATAACTAAGAGTGGATTTGCTGGATAACATGGTAAGTATATATTTAACTTGTTAAGAAAATGGCAAACTTTTCCAAAGTGGTTGTATCATTTCAGTTTCAACAGTGTATGAAAGTTTCAGTTGCTCCACATTCTCCCCAGCACTTAGTATTATTACTTAGCATTATTCTATTTTTATATTATTACCGATAATCTAATATTATTTTATTATTTATATAAACAAAGTTTTTTCTCAATGAAATTTGTTACTACAAAATTTTGAGTTTTCTCAAAGTAAAAAGACATATGGGTGACTTTTTGAAACTCATTGTGCAAGTGAAGTGCTATTGATTGCCATCAGAGTTAATGAAAAATTCAAGTAAATACTGCAATTTAGCAAAATTCTCTCATAAAAATTTCAATTATATGCACTAAGTTGAAAAATGCACCAACTGTAATTTTAAGTGAGGAATAAGAGTTTAATTGGGCAAAATCTGGACATCTTTATAGAGTATGGTAGAAACCAATTAGTCAATTGACATGGGACTATTTTTTGTAGGGTTAGTCTCATTATTTGTGTATTGCTACCACAGATATGTCATAATGTCCTGAGTTGGGAAAGACACATCTGAGTGTTGGGGCTCAGAGTTATTTAATTTCTTGCATCCCAAACTTCTTCCTTTATTCCTAACATGTTTACCTGGATCTTAGGAAAAAATAATAATTAAAACTCAGCTACCTCTCTTCTACCTCTAATAGTAATGAGATGATGATGGAAAGAATGTTCTGAAATAGAAGGCCATAATGTCTTCCTCTACTGCCTTCAAAACATATCTCCTCATAAATTCTTTTAACATCTACAAAATAGACCACACATTCTCAATGGAGGTAAGATCACCCCCAAAGTGGTGAAATTTGATTCTTGGGGAGGGGGTGAAAATTTTTGCTCTTTTTAAAAAATGTATAAAGCACAGATATATATACAGTATATAATCATTTCTAATAGTATATCTGTGGTATTAAATTTCATAGGGGAGAGGGAGATAGAAAAAATGTCTCTAAAAGCTCTTTAGAGGCGTAATAATGAAAAAGGGTTTTGAAATACTGGAAAAGACAAAGAACAAGAAAGGCCATGCAGAGTTTCAGGGGACTAATTAAGTGAAATGTCTACTAATCACTACATGCATTTGGTCTGGGATTGATCCCTCAGAACCTCCTCAGTCTCAAGATACTGCTTGGCCTAAAGTCATCTATACTAATAAAAGGGTAATATGCTAATTAGACCAGATAGAGTGGACGTATTCCAGACATCCTTCCGGACGTCCTTCTGGACAAAGCTACGGTAGTGGGGGCCGAGGCAGAGGCGATTAGGGGTGATCAGGGAAGCAGGCAGAGCAGTTAGGGGTGATCAGGCAGGCAGGCAGAGTGGTTAGGGGCGATCAGGCAGGCAGGCAGAGTGGTTAGGTATAATCTGGCAGGCAGGCAGAGTGGTTAGGGATAATCTGGCAGGCAGGCAGGTGAGCAGTTAGGAGCCAGCATCCCGGATTGTGAGAGGGCTGTCCGACTGCCGGTTTAAACCAGCAGTTGGACATCCCCTAAGAGGTCCCAGATTGGAGAGGGTGCAGGCTGGGCTGAAGGACCCCCCCCCCTCTCATGCACGAATTTCATGCACTGGGCCTCTAGTTAGCTTTGGAAAAGGAAGGAAGAAATCTAAGATTTGTTAAGAAATACTTGTAAATGGAAACTTTCATTCTTCATCTCATTTTCTTTTAAAATAACACTTGCAAAGAAAGATATTGACATCTCCATTTTTATGAATGAAAGAACAGAGGCTCAATGGGATGAACACTTTCAAGTTCTACAAAAATACAAGGTAGAATTGGGATAAGATTCCAGGTTTGTTTGATTTCAAAGCCCATGATTTCCTCCACCTCATATGATAGCCACTGTTTGTTGGTTGGTGGGATGGTGTCCCATTCAATTACCCTGAGTTCACTGGAAAGTGATTCAAGTGCCTGAGTCAGAATTGATATGTTCTCACAGTTCAAATTCCAGGAATGACTAGCCGGTGGGGTTGGGGCTGTCACTGAGATATCCCAGGAGTTGGGGTGGGGGTGCAGTGGAGTTGGGGAGATCCTCTGGGAGGCTCAACAGTCTGGAGCTAACAGGAAACTAAGAGTTTTAGCTAAAAGAGCACTAATCTCAGGACTGCAGAGTATCCATTAGTCACAAGCTTACATTCCATTCCATGTTGGTCGGTGAGGGAGGGGCACTCTAATCCCGACCAAAGTTGAAGAATCAGTTGTGGCTAGTTGCCTATTTACTCTGATTCACAGCAAAAGGTGGACCTTTTATTCTCTGTGATCTCCCATATTTCACTACCAAGTAACCCATGCTTCAAGGAATGGCTGCTGATTTCAAAATTAAAGGACAAAAATGAACATGCAGACATTTCTGCCTTTTGTTTTGTGCCTAGAGATTAGTATGAAATTTTTTTATTTTTTAAAAAATACGTTTTTTATTGATTTTAGAGAGAGAGAAGAAGGAAGAAGAAGAGGGAGAGAGAGAAATACTGATGGGCTGCCTCTTGCACATCCTTTCTGGGGATCGAGTCCACAACCTGGGTGTGTGCCCTGACTGGGAATTGCACCCGAGACCTCCCAGTGCATGGGATGATGCTCAATCAACTGAGCCACACTGGCTAGGGCTGTAAAACTTTTTGTGTAAAATCTCATACACACATTTAAAGTTAAATCTTTAATCTTTTGGTGCTACCTGATATTACATACCTGCTTTATTTTCTATTTCTGCCTTTCTTTTCCTTTTCCAGAGACAGGTTGTCATTGTAACTGTGATTGATTATCTATCTTTGGGAGTAGAACCTTAACCTTTAACTTCTACTGGGAGGACAAAAACCACATGTTCCCATCACCCCTCTCCCTTATACTTCATCCCAATCTCCAAGCAAAGAAAAATTAAGTGCAAGAAAGACTGCTTGTCCCTTGGTAGGGAAGAAGAGAGGATACTAAACTCAGAGTCAGAAGAGGAAATGACTTTAGTGCCATGTTCATTTTATTTTTCATAAAAGAGATGTAATGCATGATGCTTGCCTCACTCTGCTGTAACAAACCACGCGTGCACAAAATGAAAGAAACCTCAGGAAATGTTCACATATCGCTCATAAGTAAGGACAGCTGTGATTGTTCTTTTCTTTTTTAGTATGTTTTTAAAGAGAGAGGAAGGGAGAGGGATAGAGAGGTAGAAATATCAATGAGAGAGAAACATCATCAATAGGCTGCCGCCTGCATGCCCCCTAATGGGGAATGAGCCTGCAAACTGGGCATGTGCCCTGACCAGAAATAGAACTGGTGATTTTCTGGTTCCTGAGTTGACACTCAACGGCTGTTATTTTATTTTCTAGCCAAATTAATAGGACTAAGATCTATCCTGAAGGACAAATACCAAGCATTTCACAAGAGGTTATGGGTCATCTTGCTCTATGCTAGCTTGGAAATAAATTAGACATAAAAAACAGGAAATACATATTCCAAGGTACTATGTAACACAGCAGAGGCTCAATGGGGATATTGCTAGTTATTTTTAATTCTCAAGGAAGACCTGAGGTATAAGGGCCACTTGGGTGGCATGTAGGACAAGAAAGAGAAAATGAGGCACATCCTGGAAGGTGCTCTGCCTTTGCTCTCTCCCCTGTTAATACCTCACTTCTTGCAGGCCGGAGGCTAGGGAGGCAGAGGGCTGTAACTGCTGGGTTAACACTTTGGTCCAGGAGGTTTCCTGTGTGGAAGTACAGAGAACTATGAAGCGTTAGAGAGAGCTGGTGGTGCTCTGAACATTTCTGGGCAGTAGCTTGAGAGATTGGAAAAAACTGTAACTAGAAGCCAAAAGTCTTAGTGTTGATTTCAAAATTCCACTTTCTAGACATTTGATCTTTTGTACGTTACTAAACTCTCTCAAACTTGGTGTACTTATTTGAAAAAGGTTTTAAAATGGAGGTATAATTCACATACTGTAATAATCACCCTCTTCAGAGTATACAATTCAATGGCTGTTAGTATATTCAAAAGTTGCACAACCATCAACACTTTCAAATTCCAGAACCTTTTAATCACTTGAATAAAACCAAAACACTCATACCCACTAGTAGTCACTCCGCATTCCTCCCTCCTCCCAGGCTCTGGCAACCACTAATTTACTTTCTGCCTCTGCAGACTTGCCTGTTCTGGACATTTCATATAAATGGAACATGCAATGCAGGGCTTTTTATTTCTGGCTTCTATCACTTAGCACATGTTTTCAAGGTCATCTATGTTGTGGTGTGTAGCAAAATTTCATTATTTTTTAAAAATTGATTTGAGAGAGAGAGAGAGAGAGAGAGAGAGAGAGAGAGGAAGAGAAACATCCATGTGAGAAAGAATCATTGATCAGCTGCCCTGACTAGGAATCGAACCCACAACCTGGATATGTGCCCTGACTAGGAATAGAACCTGCTACCTTTTGAGCCAGAGCAAAGTTTCATTACCTTTAATGGCCAAATAATATTTCAGTTGTGGTTCTATATCTAGTCATCCATCCATCCATCCATCCATCCATCCATCCATCCATCCATCCAACCTTCCATCCATCCATCCATCCACCCATTCATCATCACTCATTTTTCACTGAACATCTGTTATGAACCAATCTTGTTCTAGGCTCTTGGGACACATTGATTCATATTTATTACATGAATAAATGCAGGCACACATTTATTAGTAAATACATACAAATAACTATGAGATCTTCCAAATCCCTCAGTTAAAAAAATTAGGTTAATGGATTACTTATGACTTTTAATTTTGAAAAGTCTTTGTATAGTTAAATGAAGAGCTGTGTATATCACCAGCTTTGTTTGAAGCATGCTTTTCTGTATTCTGTAGGGCTTTTAAAATTATAATCATTTTTAAATGTCATTATAAATTTGTCTGTTTTTCATAATATGCAAAAATAAAAAAAAGAAAGGCAGAATTCATGACCCACCCAACTGCTTGAAGGCCTGGGTTATTCAGCTATTTGAGCAATTGGCACAGTGTGATTTTTGTACATGTTTCTTAACACAATTGTACAATTGTATGTAGGAAACGTTTAAAAACGTTAGCTTCTATACATGGTTTTGGCATTGCCAATCATTGTTGGTTGTTACTTCTAAATCTGAGTACTGCAGGAAGGAAACAGGGCCTGAGGAGACCTGGATTCTTGTTTAGATTCTGCCTTAAGGAAGTTGTAGGAACTTAGGTAGGAGGCAGGAGGGAGGCCTGCATCGGGCCTGAGACTGTGGTAGTTGCACAGGGCCCCATGCTCCGGAGGCCCATGCTTGGTTTAATGCTCTGTTGCAGCTGTCTTGAAATTTTTAATAATTTGTGGAAAAGGGGCCTTGTAAATTATGTAGCTGGTCCTGGAGAGAACAGACATTTGTTGAGTGTCTACTCTTTTTTTTTTTTTTAATATTTTATTGATTTTTTTACAGAGAGGAAGGGAGAGGGATAGAGAGCTAGAAACATCGATGAGAGAGAATCATCGACCAGCTGCCTCCTGCACACCCCCTACCAGGGATGTGCCCCCAGCCAATGTACATGCCCTTGACCGGAATCGAACCTGGGACCTTTCAGTCCGCAGACCGACGCTCTATCCATTGAGCCAAACCGGTTTCGGCGAGTGTCTACTCTTTACCTGCTACTTAATTTGAACCCTCAGAACCCTTGTTTTAAAGAGTAAAATTTCTTTATTTTTAAAATTGGAGGATTGGCTCTGGCTTGTGTGGCTCAGTTGGTTGGAACTCGTCCTGTGCACCGAAGGGTGGTAGGTTCAGGGCCCTACAGGAGGCAGCCAATCGAGGTTTCTCTCTCACATAGATCATAGATGTTTCTCTCTCTTTTTTTTTTTTTTTTTAGAAAATTTTTTTTCTTTTTTTAAAATATATTTTATTGATTTTTTACAGAGAGGAAGGGAGAGGGATAGAGAGTTAGAAACATCGATGAGAGAGAAACATTGACCAGCTGCCTCCTGCACACCTCCCACTGGGGATGTGCCCGCAACCAAGGTACATGCCCTTGACCGCAATCAAACCTGGGACCTTTCAGTCCACAGGCCGACTCTCTATCCACTGAGCCAAACCGATTTTGGCTCACATAGATGTTTCTCTCTTTCTTTCTCTCTCTTCCTTCCTCTCTCTAAAAATCAATTTTAAAATAAGAGGATTAGACTTCATATTCTTTAAGGTCACACACTTGCAAGTCTAAAATTCTCTAATTCTAGGTCATGTAAAATGTTCTTGGGAAGGCACTATGGTTGTACCAATTATTTCTTCTTTTTCAAGATTCATCTTAATTGTTATGTTTTCCTGGAAATCTTCCTTCCGTTATCAGTCTCAGTAACATTTCTTCTGTGTCTGCATGTTCCCTTTGCATGACAAGAGCTTTTTGTGTGTGAGTGAACTGTGTATGGAGCAAAACTGGGTTCTGTCTCTCCTTGTGCATTTTATGCTCCCTAAAATCAGGTACTTTATAACTTACAAAATGCTATTTTATTTTAGCAGAAACTTTAAACCACACTATTTTAGCAGATTTCTGTGAGGAAACTGGGAAGTGCTTCTTAAAATAAGTAAGTAGGATTAAAGAGTTTATTAGCAGAAACAAAAATTGAGATTTGTCAGTGCTTGATGTTATTAAAGATGGGACAATCTAAGGCAAATGCATAGGCCACAACAGAGTCACTGGGATATAGAACTGAAGACATACAATGAGAAAGAGAGTTAGGAAATTTTCCCAAGTAACTTCAATTTAAAAGCACTATCCTATCCAATAAAGAGGGAATATGCAAATTGACCATCACACCATCACAAAGATGGCAGTGCCCATAGCCACAAGATAACGGTGCCCAGTCTCCTCAGCCCTGCCAGAGTCCCACAGTCCTTTCAGCCCAGCCAGTGGGGGCGGCAGGCACATGGTGTGGCTGGACCCACCCTCAGCCCCACAGCTGCCCAGGGCTGGCCCGAGGAGTAGGCAAGCCTCAGATGTCGGCTGCCCAGCTGACGCCCAAGGCTCAGGCAAACCTTGGATGTCAGCTGCCCACCTGCCCCGGGCTGCCTGAGGCTCAGGTAACCAGGGCTGGCCGAGGCTTGTACTGCTGGCAGTGGCAACAGCAGAGGTGTGATGGGAGTGTCACCTTCCCCTGATCATCGGGTTGCCTCCCACCCCTGAGGGCTCCCAGATTGTGATAGGGGGCAGGCTGGGCAAAGGGAACCCCCCTCTAGTACATGAATTTTCATGCATCGGGCCTCTGGTAGCTTTAAAATGATGTATGTATAACAGTATAGAAATCTAAATAAACAAAAAGCAATATCTATTCATGTTGAAAAATAATCAAAAGGTACAGAAGGGTATAAAATAAAAATAAAAAAGTTCTCTTTGCCCTAAACCACACTCTCATTTCCCAAAGATTTTCTCCAGTAAGAGTTTCTTGAGTGTCCTTCTGGAAATGCTTTATGAATAGTATATTTATAGTCTTGTTTTTGTAAAAACAGGATTCTACTTACACATAGTTTGTTCTTTGCCTTTTAGTTTAGTAATATTTCTTAGACCTTCTCCCATGTTGGCACCCATAGATCCCTTTTATTCTTTTTCAGGAATAAACCACCCAGCTTGAACATTGTTAATTATGTCAACCATTTCTGAGGAATGTTAATGCTATTTTCCATTTGGAAAGTATAAAAAAACACAGTGAAGATCTCCACATAGGACTATATCAATAGGATAAATTCCCAGCAATGAAACTGCTTGAAGTCTCTGTGATTTGTATGAAGGAAAGAACGAATTCAGTACTCAACTTAATGACATAAAGACAACTTCAAATATATTTGTTTATTCTCATTCTCCAACTGCTTTTAGAAAGATTTTACAATTGGCATGACATTATTTTTCAAAGTAATTACTGACTCCCCAAAATAATTTCTAAACAATCAGTCTATACTTTACAAGACTAACTAAAACTTTCTTTTTTTAAAATAAAATATTTTATTGATTTTTTACAGAGAGGAAGGGAGAGGGATAGAAAGCTAGAAACATTGATGAGAGAGAAACATCGATCAGCTGCCTCCTGCACACCTCCTACTGGGGATGTGCCTGCAACCAATGTATGTGCCCTTGACTGGAATTGAACCTGGGACCTTTCAGTCTGCAGGCTGACGCTCTAACCACTGAGCAAAACTGGTTTCGACAAGACTAAAACTTTCTGCTTTACCAATGTGAACACTGGAGTAGGATTAATTTTTATTTGTAATAATTTTTTGCAGAGATAAAATCAGAGACTACTATTACTTATATTTATACTAGAGGCCTAGTGCATGAATTCATGCACCAGTGGGGTCCCTCGGCCTGGCCTGTGGGATCGGGCCGAAACTGGCTCTCTGACTCCACTCTAGCTCACCTTTCTGACCCTCATGAGGTCCAATAAACTCTCATTTGCATAAAAGTAATTGAGTAAAAGTTTTATAATTGATTTTTATTGGGAACAAAAAATGTCAGATCACAGAATTGTTCAGATATATAATATATAATATAATATAATATAATACTTTATATTATATTATAATATAAAATAACTAAGTTAGAGTAGGTGAAAATTACCTGGACCACAACTATGCAATAAACTTAATTAAACTCTAACTTAGGAAGCAATACAAAAAGTAAATGCAAACAAACCTAGAGCATGTGAAGATTTTCCTGCAAAGAATGATTTGATTTTCAAATGTTTTTAGACCTCATTCCCTTGGTTTTTTCATCTTGATAGTAACAATTAACTTTAAAAAAATTCTTTAAAAATAAGAATGCTCTCAGATTTAGAATGTTTCTTTCTTCTTCTTCTTCTTCTTCTTCTTCTTCTTCTTCTTCTTCTTCTTCTTCTTCTTCTTCTTCTTCTTCTTCTTCTTCTTTTTAAATAGAAAAGTTGGGAGCCAATTATTTGGACCATGCTTTTAAAAGGTCACCTTGTTACCTTGTTTTCCATTCCTCTCTGATTATGTAATCAGAGTTGAATGGCCTTGGGCAAATCACTTTATCTTGCGGAGCCTTGGTTCTGTCCTATATAAAGCTAAAAGGACCTTGAATGTCCATTTCAGTGCTAAAATGGTATGACTCCAAGGTTATGGTAGGAGTAGAGAGGTGTTACAGGTGTTGCAAAGAAGACATGATAAAAGAGGAAAGATTATGGATGTGCCTCAGGAGGTTGATTCTTCTTAAAATTCATTAAAGAACAAATATCTCTCAGTTTATGCTTACTAGTAGAAGGAAATATATATTTATTCTTGACATATATTCCTATTATTTCAGCTTATAAACATATTTGCCAGATTTAAAGAGGTCTCCCAACCACCAAAAAATGCCACATATCAAATGGATATAAAAAGGGCACAGATGTAGCAAATATAGAACCAAGACATTTTTGCCTTTGTCTCAAGATAGACTGTCTCATGGAATCTTTACACATGGATTGAATTGCTTTCAAGTATGGCAGCCAACAGTAATATGAAACAGAAATGCTGTGGCAATGGCTGGGCCTCTAGTTACCCAGTGTCTGAGCGGAGAATTAGGAAGGAGTGGGGCTATTTAATAATCTACAAGGACTACTGTGCGTGTGTGTGTTTGTATGTGTATATGTATCTGCCTCAATAAAACTTAACCCATTCAAGTTTCCATATCTTTCTCTGTATTCATTAATTTTTTGAGTGTCTGCTAGTGATATGTGGTCAGTAGGGGAAAGAGATATTGAATAAATAATCATACAAGACATAAGATAACAATGAATTGTGACAATGCTAAGAAGGAAAATAAAGGGTATAATGAGAAACAAAAACAGGGTAACATTTAGATTATAGAATCAATAAATGACAACTTTGAGGAGGAAGTAGCTAAGGCATGACGCATGAGCAGGAGGTAGTCAGGAAAGATTTTAGGCAGAGAAATGGACTAAGCTTGAGAAAGTGAAAAGCTAGGGAGAGTTTAAAAACAAACAAGCAAACAAACAAACAAAACTGGTTGTGCCAGCACCCAGAGAAGAGCAGCAGAGTGTAAGGCTGGGAGGCTGGAGGCCTTGTGGATCTTGATAAGGACTTTTTTTTTCATTTTTTAATTTTTTATTGATTAAGGTATTACATGTGTACATATTTTCCCATTGCTCTCCCCCCCCACTCCCCTACATACCCTCACCCCCCAGTGTCTTGCGTCCATTGGTTATGCTTATATGCATGCATACAAGTCCTTCGGTTGATCTCTTTTGATAAGGACTTTTAATTTGAATACCTGATTTTTCTTAATGTTTTGAATCTTACTAGTTAGGGATGTAACTCGATCAGATTTGTGTGTTCAAAATCTTCCACTGGCTGCTCTGTGGATAATCCATTAGACGTGAGCAATTGTGGATTTGGGGAGATTTGTTTAGATTTGCTATATCATAATAGTCCACATGAGGATAGCAGTAGATTGAATTAAGTGACAGCATAGGACCTGGAGAGAAATGGATAGATTTTTAAAGTATTTTGAGGGCAAAACACTAGTACTATGTCTTAACACCTCTGGAATCTTAAAAAACATATTAGTTTACTTTGTCTACTACTTTAGAAGACTCTGGAAAGGTGGAAAGGTATTTTTCCATTTCCCCTCAAGAAAACAGGTCTTATGAAAGCAGGGCACAGTGAGGCACACTGAAGGATCATCCAAGACAAGATGGGGAGGAGCTCCAAGGGTCGAGGAGGCAATGTGGGTGGGAAAGAGAGTGGGATTTCCCAAGACTTGAAGATGTGTGAGGGTCGGGGAGCTAGTCTTATTTATACGCCTGCCTGATACTCATGGCACCTTAAACAAAAAGCAGACATCAGTTGTTACTGTTCATGATGACAATGATAGGTAGCAGGCAGTTTTTAGAATAGCATTGGCAAATAAATTTTGAGAAACTGTTACTGAAAAGAAGACTGTGGCTGGGGTAAACATGGAAACAGCTGGAGAGCATGTGGTTCTCCTCACATCTGGGAGCTATGAAAGCAATGGTAATAGAGGCATTCCATATGGCGCCACCCTCGACCAAAGGATACATAGCCTCTGCTTCATATCCATCTTCCAAAACAGGCAGATCTTCAGCAAAGATGAGAATGGCCTTGTCATTCATGAAATCAGGGACAGAGGTTCCTGTTTCATTTTGAATATCAGGGCCCAGGTAAATCCAATCCAGTCACTTTACAGAATAATTCAGGGTGTAAGGGAAATAGGAACTCATAAATTGTTCGATCTTTCTTGAAGTCAGATCTGGTGATATCTATAAATAACCTTAAAGTGTGCATTTCCTCCCCTCTCCTTATAGGAAATTAATTAATCATAGCTTTGATTTATTACATACACATGGTCTTCTTTATTTGTGTTTTTTTTTAACTTGCTTGCTTATTTATTTATAGTAAATCCTTAGAATATCACATTCACCACCTAAAATAAATGCTCAGATCTTGGTGATAACCGACATCTGACCATAAATGTCTCTGAATTTCATCCTTCTTATTCCCTCCTATCTAAGGTAACCTGACTCTCATATTTATGACCCCATGCTTTCTATTTAATATATATTTTTGTAGCATTAGTATTTCTAAACATTTATTTTTTTGTTTTTATATACATATACACACATAGATGTGGCTGTGTGTTTTCATCTTTATGGATTTGTGTTTTTATTTAATAATATATTTTGTTTTAAACTTTATGGACCTATATTTTTATTTAATAATATATTGCTAAGATACCCATAGTGTTGCATGTTACTCTGACTCACTTATTTTGACTCCTGAATCATATTACATTTTATACAGTACAGTCCATTTATGCCCTCTTCTTTTCATAGTCACTTGGGCTGTGCCCAGTTTTTGCTGGCTTAACCCAAACATCCCAATAGAGTCTGACACCAGGTGTCAGAGGCTGTAGATCCACAGCATCACTTATACATTACTGGGGGAGTTTAGGTTGGTGCAACAACTTTGGAAAACTGTTTTCCATGATCTCTTAAAAGAGAGTATCCATCTACCCTCTGACTAGGATGACAATACATGGCCTAAACCAAGACATGTCTGAGAATAAAAATTAGCACTAATAGAGTGAGTTCCTGGGTCAGTAGGGATTACTGGGACTGACTTGGGAAAAATAAGTCATATGGTCATATATCCAAAACTCAGGAAGTCCACTCCCAGGAAACTGTTGTATCTGCTCAAAAGGAATCCTGTATAGGAATGTTCAGAGCAACCATCTTCATGTGATCATCTAGGAATTTATTGTAAGGAATTTATACTAGACTAGGGGCCTGGTGCATGACATTCGTGCACGGGGTGGGGATGGGGAAGGGAGAGGTTCCCTCAGCCCAGCCTTCACTCTCTTCAGTCAGACATCCCTCTTGCAATCTGGGACTGCTGGCTTCCAACTGCTCACCTGCCTACCTGCCTGATTGCCCCTAACTGCTTCTGCCTGCTTGCCTGATCACCCCTAACTGCCCTCCCCTGCCAGCCTGATCTTGCCCCCAACAGCCCTCCCCTGCTGGCATGATGTCGCCCCTAACTGCCCTCCCCTGCCGACCTGATCTTGCCCCCAACTGCCCTCCCCTGCCAGCCTGATTGCCCCTAACCCCCTGCCGGTCTGATCTCACCCCCAACTGCCTTCCCTTGCTAGCCTGATCCCCTCTAACTGCCTCTGCCTCAGCCCCCACCACCATGGCTTTGTCTGGAAGGAAGTCGGACGTCCAGAAGATGGCCAGTCAACCTGGTCTAATTAGCATATTACCCTTTTAGTAGTGTTGATAGATTATATAGGATAGGATTGCTTAAATGGGGGCAGGGAAGCCTTTTTCAGCAGGAGGAGCTGCTCTTGGCAGACAAAAACACATAATCCCTATATCTGGACTGATAGCCAGCCATATGCACTATACTACTAAACTGGTCATGAAAAAATTGAACCGCTTTCTTACACCTTACACCAAACAGCTGTTGCCCTTAAAACCCCTCCTCAGCCCCCACCTTAGGTTCTGCCTTCTCAGTTCACCCAGATTAGGTTCTGATTGGTTGGTTTCTATGCCAGTAAGCATCAAAAGCTCCGCCTCCTAGACAGTCATTGGCTCCTCACACGTCACCCAGATTAGGTTCTGATTGGTCGGTTTCTATGCCAGTCACTGTCTCCGGGCCTATCTCTGGGCCTGATCAAACAGGCGGGGCTGATTAGCAGCCTCCGAGGCCCAGTGAAAAACAGAGGCACAGCTACTGACAAAGCCGGGAGAGAAAGAGAGAGGCAACAGCTGATCAACAGCTGCCATGGAGGCTGGGGATCAGACCCTGCCTCTCTTTCTGCAGGCCTCTCTCTGGGCCTGATCTGCAGCCCCCTTGGCAGTCAGTGGTGGGTCACCACGGCAACCCAGCACTGACTTCTGGTGTTTGGTCGAGCCTTGGTCATTATGGACCCTGGCGCTCGCTCTCTCTCTCTCTCTCTCTCTCTCTCTCTCTCTCCATATATATATATATATATATATATATATATATATATATGTAAACATTTATTTACTGTTATTCATCAAAGTATTTTTATAATACTGAAAAGTCTGGAAAGTATCTAAATATTGACAATTCAGGCTTGGTTAAATGGTGGTGGTACATTCATAAATGGCTCATTAGGCAGTCAGTTAAGATGCTATTACAGAGGAATCTTTGCGGGAAATATTCATAATACGTTGAGAAAAAAGCAAATTACAATTCAGTATGCTCATCATGACACTTTTTAAAAAAATGAACATTCACATTAAAAAGAGACTAGAAGGATGCATTTTACAGCATTAGCAGAAAATGGTGGATTTCTGAGAAACATTTACTTTTTAATTTGCTTCCCTATATTATTATCTCCCCTATGATAATTTTACATTTTTTTACAAGTAAAAAGAAGCAAACCAAATGAAAAACAAATGCTATTTATTAGACATTTTGGCTAGAAGCTGTTCTCTTATTGTTGTCCCCGTAATATGTCATTTTATGTCCAGAGTGCCTGGATAGCAGCTTTCCTACATTATGCTCAATTCACCAAACAAAATGTCCACTGCGTTCATGAAATATTATCTCCCTTGTCAAAACACCATGTAGGTGGCCACAACATTAGTTAGTTCACTGTCATAGTCTGGCTTCTTAATTGCAGTCACTTAGTAACCTACTGAGAGAGTTCTAATGCCTTAAGTGCTGTGAAGAGAGTGTGAAGCGACTACTAATTATAGGATTGGAAACTTCTGGAAGGTAAATACTAAACTTTGGGACTTTGGAGCTTGGTTTCCTATCAGAGGAGAGACATTTAGCTGAGGAGTTTGAGTAAATCTGCTTTAGTGGGCAAAAAGGAGGCATTTGGAGCCTTGGAGTCCAAGGGCAACAGAATGCGTCCCCATATTGCTACAACAGCAGGCGTCTCTCTCCCGGCCAGTCTTTGAATGGAGAATGGCCTTTATTTCTCATAAGGAAAGCTGAATATTCCCAGCGATACCGTGAAGTCGTCAGAATCATGAAAACCAAGGGTATGGCTTATTCTGAGTAGGAACAAACATTATTAGGAGGAGAGGCTTCCACCTACTGGTCGCTGATTGAGCTGAAACACCTCTGAGATGATGGTAAGATCCAGGGTAGTTTGAAGTCTTCTGACCTCCCACCCCATTAAGCACCTCAAACTCATGGAAACAGTATAAGCAGTTATTCCAGTGATGGAACTCCATTCCAAAGTTCCGAGGTGGCCTTGGACAGACTCTGATTGATCAGATCATGTACTTCACAATATGGTCACTGCTTCCAAGATTTACTTATTTATTTGTTTTTAAATATATTTTTATTAATTTCAGAGAGGAAGGAAGAGGGAGAGAGAGATAGAAACATCAATTATGAGAGAGAATCATTGATTGACTGCCTCCTGCATGCCCCCCACTGGGGACCAAGCCCGCAACCTGGCATATGCCCTTGACTGGAATTGAACCTGGGAGCCTTTAGTCTGCTGGTCGATGCTCTATCCCTTGAGCCAAACCAGGTAGGGCTCAAGATTCTTTAGGAACTTGGTTTTGCATTGTTCAGTTGGCTGAAAGATAAGGGTCAACAAAAAATGCTCAAGGCACATAATGTGGCCAATCTTGGCACAGTTAGTAATCATTACCACTATATTAACCACTGTTTATTGATCCATTACCTATAGGGTCAGACACTATATAAACTAAAAACCATATCTTAGAAAAGTTAAAATTTCCAAGTCCAGAAACCTAGTAAAGAAACTTGAACTCAGGACCATCTGAGAGCAAAGCTATACTTTCATGCACTAAAGTATCTGGCTTCCCCCAGGTGTATGACAGAGCATTTGATTATTTCTCTTTTTTAAATAAAGAATATAATTATATGTACTTATAGCAAAACTCTTGTACTTATAGCCTCTAATATAATCCAGACAGGAAGATATATGATAAATGTATAGCCAAATATGAATGGTGTTTCCTTAATTATTGGTTGACAAAATAACTACTTGGTTCCCATGGAAAGTATATTATTACCCCTTCTAAGAAAAGTTCTACTAAGAAGTTCTATTGAAGACAACAATCTTTTTTCAAAGGAACTCCTAATCTGATGCCAGGAGTCTGATAGAACCTTGAACTACATGCATAATTTGTTGCTTAGCAGAACCCTCTTTGGGTGTGAGGAGCATTACTTTGTCCAGCGCATTGTTCCAAAACCTGCCGTGATGATTGGGAAGAATAAAGCTCAGTTTGAAAGAGTTATGAAAAGATTTGATGTGTGAGCCTTGCTGTTCCTTTCTTACCAATTTGACTCCAACAAGGGAAAGAACCTCATGTAGTTCTCATAATGACACTTCTCTGCCCACAGTCTCATAAGGCTTTCCCTCTGTCAACAAGAGAAGGTCACAGTCTTTAAACAAGAGAAGGAGATATTTCTTTATTGAACAACTTCTATGTGTCTGCTTGGGGCTTTCCCACACCTTACCGCTTTAATCTTTAAAGCATCTCTTTGTGGTAGGTTTATCCATTCCAATTTCCCCACCTCACCACAGTCTTTTTTCAGAGAGAAAGAATAAAAGGTACATAGATTGGAGAAATAGACAAAAGAAGAGTCAAGGATATGTTTCAGAGGGGCTTTTTTTCATTTATGGAGTTTGAACTTATGTCATTTAAAATAATATTGGCATATCTATTCCCTTTTTGGACTTTTCTACCGTTAGAAGAAGAAGTTCTTGACATTAAATAGCAGGACCAATGCCCATGAGTTCCAGGTTTTACTTCTGACCTGCACTGAGTCCAGCACTATGTCCATTTTAGTGTCTGTAAGAGGAGGGTGACCATGCCCATCTACCTACTGGCATTAATAAGACACAAAGTAACGCCTATCTGAATTACCACTTTGAAATGACCTGAAAAGGAAAAAAGCATAGTAATTCTCTTCACCTGGTAGTTCCTTTGTCTGAGTTGCTTTCTCTTGTTCTTTAACCATATTTAGGGCTGAAATATCCCATTGATTCTCTTCCTAGAATCTTGTGAACTTCTCAGGTCAGAATGCATAAAGTAATCCTACTGATTAAAGTGGGGAGTCTATTTGTGACCCAGAGTCTTGGCCTATTTCCCATTCATGTTCCTATTCTAGTCTTTGCCAGATTGAAGGATTCTTTACCACCTATTTCTAACATATTTACTGGAAAAATATTGCTTTATTCTCAAAGGTTTATTTTAGGGAGCCTACAAAGTCTGTGTTTGTTTAAAGACTGTAGAAAAAAAGTATTTTGTACATCTTCAACTTGTTTTATTTTAGAGAAATATGCAATAGGCTTGGATCCACCCTAGAATAGCCGGGGTGGGCTTCCAGCAGCTCTACCCTGGGGTGTTCCTTTCTTTTTGGCTGTGGCTGTGGAATGTCTCCCTTTTCTCCCATGAGGGCCTATGTCTCCTTTGACATGAAGTGGACCAGAAGGGAAATGGCAGGGTCAGAAGCAAAGCCCCAGAGATCAAGAGAGAGAAAGCTCAGTGTCAGCATGGACCACCAGCCATGGCTTTGGAAATGGATAGAAGCAACTTGAGCACTGCAATTCCAGCTTGAAAGGGCTCTAATCTGTAGCAGGTGTTTGGCCACAGTCATATATCAGAAAAAGTCAGGGAAAAAGTCTGCAGATGACACAGTGGAGAGAGCCCTCACTTCCAGCCCTTGAAACCCAAGTGAAAAAAATATCCTAAGAGGAAGGAGGATCTTTCACGTATGAAGACCATTTGATTTTAAATTAACTCCTCTCTAAAGAAATTCTGATAGCATAGCACACTAAGAGAATTCAATGAATACCCTAAAATGGTGAATTTTTGATCTGCTTAAATAGAGAACACATTCATCTTGAGTAACTTGAAGTCATGAGGATAAGAATTATAAGCTGGATGTTCTCAGGTTCTGTAGGGAGCACCTAAAGGCCAAGTAGCTCACCTCCACTAGGTATCATAAATGCACCCCCTCAAATAACGCCCCCCCACACACACACAGAAGAACCAGGATATTCCTGGGGAATGGGAGAAACAGCCATAGTCAGAAGTATGACACCCTGATGGATGGTGTCCTCGTCTTCCCCATGCCTATTCACATCAGGTCATTGGTTCCACCTACTGTTGGTGCTATTTAGTTACACCATACTTCAGAGGTCAGTGTTCTCTATATATAATTTCTTCCGGCCTCAGGTGAACTCTTAATGACATTTATTTCCAAATGTTTCTTTATTTCATCTCTGAGAGAACTCTCTAGGGAGACCCTTAGTAGATATAGAGGCCTGGCTTGGCTTGGGAAGTTCTTTGAGAGGGGAAAGAATTTGTCAAGTGTCTGCTAGCTATCTTCTATGGCAGTGGTTCTAAAAGTTTGGCACCAATACCAACAGCAACAGCATCACCTGGGAACTTGCTAGAAAGACAAATGCTTAGGTACCACCCCAGACCTACATGAAACAGAAACTCTCAGGTGTGGGTCAGCACTCCATGTTTTAACAGGCCCTCCAGGTGATTCTTGAGACCATTAATCTGAGACATACTTTTCTCTCTTGGGCTGCTGCGTACCTGGGGATGCGTTTTTACTGAAATCTAATAGTGGGAGAAACAATTACATGTGTCAGGGTCCTGTGGAAATGTTCTGTTCTGTCAGCTAATGTATTTTATTTTCCTCTGTTCTTGATAAGGTACTGCCAGGTTATTCCTAATGAAATAAAAGCTAGAGTTTCATAATGTGAGAATCTGAGGGCTTAGTGCTGTACAAAGTATAATGTGAGAAACCTGCCCCAATAGTTTACAGGCTGGAAGAGGCATATCAATTAACTAACACTGCAAAGGCCAACTTTAGATATTAGATGAATCACCTCCCAGCCATCACTTGGATCAGGACGCCATTGCAATCACACACTAAAACATAGTCATTTGTCAATCATCTAGATGTGTCATTGGACCCTTCCCTAAAACAAAATGTGCCTTTATTGAGCAGGTTACTAAAGCATGAGAAGGCTGTTTCCCTAGTTTCATTTATACCATATATTAGGAAATCTTAGATGAGCCAGAACCATGGAAAATGTCCACAGAAGATAATTGTCAGGAGGGATTTGTGAAGGTTATTTGTGGTTTGCTTGATTGAGACTCCAGGGATGTCTTTAATCTTAAACAGGCAGTTGTGATTGAGTCTCTGACTTGAGCCTTGGGGGCTCTACTCAGCATTTGTCTTTATATAACTATTGGTTAACCCCGGTGAAGTGGGTATGGTGGGCTAGTCTCCTCTATTTAGAGACATGTGCAAGATGTAGAGCTGCAAGAGTCTTTAGGTATCATCTGACCTACTGTGTAGAGACTTGAGACTTGGATAGAAGATGCATGTCTCTGAACCTAAAGCAGAGACAATTATGTTAGTTTACTAGGCTGTCGTCAATACAATTATCACGTTAGTTTACTAGGCTGTTGTCACTACTAAACTGTGAGATCTTTGAGAGCGCAGACTTCATTTTCATCACCTTAGAATCTCTGGCACCTAGCATAGTGCCTGGTACAAAACAGGTTTTTAAATTTTTAACATCTGGCTTGGCTTCTTAGAGGCTTCAATAAGATAAAGCATTGAAATGATCAGGGTTTATAGAAACCTGCTTATGTAGTTTATTCCACCTATTTATTAAACACAAAACAATAGTATCTTAGACTTTGGTGGTACCCTTAGGTTATTTATAATAATAATATTTTAGTTCACTTCTCTCATTTTAGAATAACAAATTATAGCTTGGGCAAGATAAGTGATTTCCCTAAGGTTCTACTGCTGATTACTGGGTGGTAGGGCCTGGGCTAATGTACTAAGGCCCTAAGTTAGCGCTCCTGCCTGATGCCCTGTCTTATCCTCTTAACTGAAGCCATTTTTCTCAGACCTAAATTTTCAGAAGAAACAAGGGTTATTAATTAGGCCATTTTCTTCAGGCAGGTCGTACTTAAAGTCCTGAATCATAAAATCTCAGACTTTGGAAGGGGCCTTAGAGATCATTGGTCCAACAGTCCAACCCAGACAAGGATCTCTTGTACAGACAGAATGGCATTTTGTCTTTGTTTGAGCTCCTCCAGTAATGGGATTTGTCAATATCTTATTTTTAAACAGTTCTAGTTGACACAAAATTCCTTCCTTTATTTAAACATAAAAAGCACTACTACACATTTTAACGTACCAAATGCTGACATCTAGAACTACACAGAATGAATATAGTTCTTCATCATGACGGTTGTTCCTAAATCTAAATATAGTTTTCATCATCAACATTAATCTCTTCTCCAAGTAAAACATTCCCTGGATTGTTCTTCAAAAGATAGGATTTCCAGAACCACCACCATTCTGGTTGCCCTTGTTGGACTAGCCTTTATCTTGCCAATATCCCAATTTAGAGGTAAACACAAAAACAAATATTTTAGATGTGGTCTAATGAAAAAGGAATGCAATAGAATTTACTTCCTTTTTCACGGGTCCTAGATTTTTATTAAGGAAGTTTAAAATTGCATTAATATGTTTGTCTGCTCACAGCTGCTTCTTGTATTTTAGGTCAGCTAAACACTCTAGGTCTTTCTTTGAGGGGGAAGAAAAGATTCTTATTATATTCAATATTCATAAATAAATACATAAATTCCAGGTAAATTAAAATGTATATGTAAAAAAATGAGTACTAGGGGAAACATTATAGTTTATTTGGAGATTTGAGAAGATACTCTAAGTATGACATCCAAAAATATGTCACAAAGGAAAGACTGATATAATTTGTTAATTGAAATTTAGAATTTCAGTATGGAAAAAATAATAACATTAAAATCATAAAATTTAAAAATAGAAAACTGAGAAACATGTTTGCAAAATATGTGCTATAGTTTAATCACTCTTGTAAATTAACTAAAATAGACCAAAAGAAAAGCCGTAAATATTTGAGTGACAAAGAAATAAAATAGCCCACAAGGATGTAATGAAATGTTCAAACAAACTAGTCACCAAAGGTGCTGGCAAAATTAGATTGGTAAAAATGAATATAGTTAATATATGGTATAGAAAAGTATCTGGCAAAACAGGATTTCTCACACACAACTGATGGGATTATACATATATTTCTATTCCTTACTTTAGGATAATTTGGAAATATATTTAAAAAGCTCAAGAAAGCAGTAATATTTCTTTCTACAATACCACTTTTCTAAATTTATCCTAAGTAAAATATTAAATATGTGTGCAAAAATTGTCATCATGGCATTAATTATAATAGGAACAATAAAGTCCCAACAATAGGGGATTGGTAGATTGCATTTATTACTAACTAGAGGCCCGATGCATGAAATTCATGCAAAAGTAGGCCTTCGCAGCCACAGTGGCTGCCTCGATCCCACAGCTGCAGCCCCTGCTTCGTCCTGTAGGTCGTCTGGAAGGACATCTGGTCTAATTAGCATATTATGCTTTTATTATTATAGATGATTAACTATTATTATTGTGAATTTATAAAATTGATGTAAAAATATATTTACTTCACAGTATAATGAAGTGAACCATGTGTACAAAAGATAGTGGTGACATTTTAATAATTTATGTGTACATGATACACACGTACTAAAAATCTGGGAATTAACATTACACAAACACATTTCTTATCCCCGTGTTCAGAAATACTAATTTTATCAGTCAAAGTAGGTGAAGTTTTGCTGCAGTAACAAATAATCCACAAATCTCAGTGATTTACTGTAACAAAAGATTAGTACTTGCTTCTGTTACATACCAAGGCAGGCTGCAAGAGAGGGGGCCTCTCCTCACGCCCATTCAGAGACACAGACAGATGGTGGCTCCAGAAGCTTCCATCATCACTGAGGCAGGAATAAAGGAGGGGACGACTTGCACACACTGCATGACACTTCTTTTATTTTGTCGTTAAGAAAAATCACAAGGCCATGTCTCACTTCAAAGGGAGTAAGAAAGTGCAAACTTACAATGAGCTTGGAAGGAAAACTGCTATTTCTGTAGACAGTCCTAGTGATGACCTCATTGACAGTTTTATTTTTCTCCTATTTGTTTGTTTATATTTTCTGCTTTTTCTAAATCAACATATGGAATACTTGATAAATAAAAATTACTGTTAAGATGTGTCCTTAATAATAAACTGGTGGAATGTTGGCTAGTATATTCATTGTCTGTTAAAATATTTCTCAATCCTGATCTTGATTTTATTAAGCTTATTTTCCCTCCCTGTTTGGTGCTTATTGGAAGTTTTGAAAAATATCATCTAAATCATCACCATGATAGCAGGTAGGGTGAACACTACCACATGTAGAGACATTAGTCTTCCAAAGGACATCGATCCACTAAACAATTCCTTTTAATATGTTTGTTTAAATGACTCGAAATCCATACCCACTGTTTTTATATTGAGCTGTTTGCCATCTGGTTCTTAATGATATTACAACAAACTTTGTCAAGATACTTACTGAAATCAAGATTGGATTCCTTTTTGGTATTTATCTGATATACTGTTTGACAAAACTTGATTTTAACAAAGCTTCTTTGGGATGAAGGCAAGATATTTTGACCCAACTGACCACAAATTGGCTATTTAATGTTTAATTCTAGAATCTTGCTAAGGGTCAACAGCGAATTTATTAATCCTGAAATCAGAAGGTACCTTTATGTCTTGGGAGTGCAGGTACATTTATAGTTACACATGTTTCTCTCAAAGATGCTCCTCTCTCTGGAAGTTCCCTCATTGATCTGGATAATCTGAGCCTGGAGACTTGAATTCACTTAATGGAGATATTTTGTCTCATCTAACCTTGCTCATGCTTCAGTTCATTTCTAGCAATGCTTGTTCTTGTCTATTCATTTAAAGAACTTATCACTACTGAGAAAAACAGATGTAAATTCCAAAGGAAAGTGGATATTTTAGATGTAACTGTCTGTTGAGGTACCCATTTCTGAGAGAAGTATTCTAAGCAAAGGTATTCAAGCATTCTAAGCAAAGGTAATACTATTACCCAGTAGAGGGTTTGCACAGACTCATTGGAGGGCTCCTGGAACCTCCTTCTGAACAGCAAAGATTTTCTCATGACCTTGAGGCTGAAGCCACAGATCTCAGAACTCATGCAAGCACAGTTTCTAGAAATAAAAATGTAAAGTAAGGCTTTTCAAAATGTTGACGCACAGAGCGGTTTGGAATTTTAGAAAGTGCTGCCTTGGAGTAGCCACTGGGGACAGAGAAAGGGAAAACAGATGGGGACTAAGAAGAGAAACAAAATAAAACTGGAAGTAAGACAAAATAATATGTGACATAAGGTTAGTATGTAAAGACTAATTCGAACTGTATAATAATATGCAAAAATATATAGATAACCCTAAAAAGTAGACACTATGTATAGAAATATTCAAAATTCTCTTCTTTCTGCATAGGCTGAGAACAAAAACAAAGCTCTACATAGCACCTCCTATGTGTTAAGCACTTGTTCAAAATAGGACAGAAAGTAGAGAGTGTCATTGTCTTTACAGGATTTACCATTGGTCAGAAAGATAGACGGTCTCTAAGCAGGAACAGAAGAAAGGTAAATAGTCTGCTGGGATCACTACTTACTGCTAAGGAAGCTCTAGCAGGAGTTTACCTAATTTAAAGAGAAGTAGGGATGGTCAGGACAGGCTGTCTGGCATGAATGATGTGTACACCGAAATAAAAAAGATAAGCAAGAATTTGCAACAGTGAAGAGGAGGGTTGAGAGCATTCCAGACCGAAGAATAATAAGAATAACAGGAACAAAAATTTAAAGTCAATGAACTATAAAAGCTTAAACCAGAGCTCAAAGAGCGTCAACATTTCTGGGAGTTTGCCAGGCTCAGAGAATCTCTCTTTTTTCCCATTCTCACTTTACATTTTTCAAGTGGGGAACATGAACTATGAGACAAGTTCAATGTTTAACCTAGTTGTTGGGAAATTAATGTCCTTCCCAAGAATGACTATTTAACTTGAGATAGGAGGTCCATATTTACCTAAGGTCATTTTCAGTAGAAATATGAACATTTTCTTTGAATGCAGGGGCAGTTATTGCCTATCATTACATCCTATTATTGTCATTTGTATTGAAATAGTGATAAATTGGTTTTATAGTTTTTCTCTCTCCTTCATATCCTCTCACCATATTTTGACTCTCATCTTTGGATCCTGTCCCATTCCTGAGATACTATATGAGTAAACAGAGTTTTTGCCTGAGGGGTATTGAGCTAAGTCATTCTTTCCTTGCGTGATAAATTCAAAATAGGCAGGTTGACTGGGTACTTTGGTGCTAGAAGCAATGCTGCTGCCTCTGTCTACAGCTGCCACTTCATACGCCAAATACCGAGGACTGTATTTCATTTTCACCAAGGGGAATGAATATATGAACCTCTTGAGAAAAATTTGCATAGTTCTCTGGATTCTTTTCTAGATTAAAATAAAAACCACTTTTGTGCTTAAGAATTTGAGAGTTGAGAGTGTGGGAGAAAAGAATGCATCTGCATAGCAGAAGGGTAAAGAAAATTCTCGCTTTAAAATTGAACCATATTTGGATAACTAATGATCATTACTGCCATTCATTTGAGCCCGATCTTTTTATGAATGCACACAAAGTAGAGATTCAATTGTTATTTGATAAAAATACTTAGAAAGTAGAAGCAAAGGATTCTAGAAGAATGGGCTCTTGGGATGAGGTCATTGTTATTGGGGAGATCCTGATAAGTCCCCCAAACTAAGCTCAGTACTGAGGCACAACATGAGTATTTCAAACTGTCCTGGCAACCTTGTCTTAGGAGGGCCCTTGATGCAGAATTTTTTACTAAAATAGGAGAAAACAGAGAAAAATACAGAAGGATGAGAGCATGTGGGCTAGAGCTGTGGGAAAGGAGTTTTTGCAAATGTCAAATAGGTTTGAGTATGAGAAAATCAGGTGGAAAGAGGAGAAAATTTTAAAGATGTGATCTTCATGGTCAATAAATCTCATTTTATAGTTCTTTGGAAGTAAAGAAGTTATATTAGGAAATATTTTTATAAATTAAACTTTTCTTTAATTGTGATATTACTCTGTCACTGGACCACAGGGATGTCAACTTGAACTATAAAAACTGAAAAATGACTTCAGGGAAAATTCCATACAGTATGATGGCGACAGAGATAATGCCAGTGGAAATATTCTAAGTAACTATACAAATATAAAGGATGATGGCCATTTATTCATTGATTAAATACTTACTCAGCATCCACTACGTGTATAGCTCTGCTTGGCCCAGGGGGAAACCCCAAGATTCAGTATGCTGTAAGCAACAGACAATCTACTTGTGAAGACACACAGATAACTCTTGGTAAACAATCAATATAGCCACATGTAAAAACAACTCTCAACATCCCTTTTAGATTTTGTCTCTACTTCTAATGCCATTGCTATAATTGGGTCCACTCCCTTGCCATCAAAGCTACAAGCCTGCCAAGGCCCATCATGATTTTACCTGAAGGATATCTATGAGATGGGAATTTCAGCCTGAGTCAGAACTATAAACGTGCTTTCCCCTTAGCATGATGCTCTTCAACATGATTCATAGATGTTATACTTTTTAATAATATGTAGTAGGAAGTTAGCATTTGAGAACTCACTGCAACAAATATCTGACTTATAAATAAACTTTTGGCCCACATTTTGTAAACTAGACCCATGTCAATGTCCTTGATTCATGGCTCCACCTATAAAATCTACAGAAGGCATTGGGTGATAAATAGCAAAATGTGGGGCCACATAACCCAATCCTTCATTACCACAGCTAATTTTGGGCTACTGTCAGAGACCTACATAGCTAAGGCAAAAAGAGGATCTGTGTCAGAGCCCTTTAAAAAATATAGATTTTGGGAATTAGAAAGGTTGTAGATCAGTAATCAGTGAAAACTGAAGTGGAAATGTCATATATACAGTATAACAGTGATTTTCAAAGTGTGGTCTCCAAATGAGCAGTATCAGCATCACCTAGAAACTTGATACTACTCGCCCAGACCTACTAAATTTAGAAACTCTGGGAGTAGGGATCAGCAATCTGAATTTTACAAGCCCTCCAGGTAATTCTGTTGCTGCTAAAGTTTGAGAACCAGTCTTGTAAGAGTAGACAGAAAGACTGCACAGTGGCCTAATGGACAATTTGAAAGCTAAAGTGCATCACTAAGGAACTCTGTATGAGCAAAAGAAAATTGTAGGTGCAGGAGAATGGCTCAGAAGACAGAAAAGAACTGGAGAGAAAACATGATCTTCGTAGATCCCTCAGTTCCAGTTTTTGCCCAGGTATGTCTACACAATACTGCCATGTCTTCTTTACGGAGTCAGAATGGATCTTAGTTTTCTTAGGCCCAAACTGGCCTGTCTTGAGCCCTGGGGAATAAATAGAGATGCTTGGTACAAGGTACTGTAAGGCCATAGATACTGCAATGATAGCTGAATTACATTTCACATGAGAGCATGAAGTTGTCTTCTAATTTCACTGAAACTGTAGACAAGTGCAGTGTTCTAGGAAGGGCAGTTTCAGCCCTGAATCTGGGCTGGACACAACTTATTTTCTGTGCTCTTTAATACAGCCCAGTGAGGTGGATCTCCAGTAGATCTGTATTATTTTACTAGAGCTCCCAAGAGCTCCCATAACAAAGTAGCATGAAGTGGGTGGCTTAAACAACAGAAATTTATTCTCTCACAGTTCATAGCTAAGGCAAAAAGAGGACCTGGGTCAGAGCCCTTTAAGAATATAGATTTTGGGAATCTGGAAGCTATAAGTATGAAATCAAGGTGTTGGAAAAGTTGGTTCCTTCTTAGGGCTGTGAGGGAAGGATCTGTTCCATCTCCTTTGGCTTGCAGATGGCTATCTTCACGTCCACATGGTGTTTTCTCTGTAGGCATGTCTGTATTTAAATCTCCCCATTCTATGAGGATGTCAGTCATATTGACCTCATTTTAACTTGGTTACCTTTGTTAAAACCCTACCTTAAAATAAGGTCACATTCAGAAGTACTGTGCGTTAGGACTGAATTTGGGGGTGGGGGAAGGACATACTTCAACCTGTAACAGTATACCTATTTTCAAAATGAGAAGTTATATGACTCCCTCAGGAAGCAGAATGGTTGTGTAATGGCATGCAAGCCCAGAGCTCTCCACAGGATTCTGCTGACTCTTAAGATTATAAAAAATATTTTTCTAGGTCTTGTCAAGTGGTCTGGTTTGCCAGAAGCCAGTCCATTTACTAGGACAAAAGGAGGGCAATGCTATAGAAGAACATGCAACATCAATATTGGAATAAAACACGTTTCAAACCTGAAACTAGTTGAAGGATTTAGCACCCATGGTATTTGCCCGGAACAATAGTGCCATATATGTATTTGGAGGGGGATCAGATGAATTCAGCTGATGTGATAGGACTGCTAATTCTTTTCTATTGTGTGAAAGAGATGACATCAAACAACAAGTTGAGAATATGATGCATAAGAGGGTTACGACAAGTCAGCATCCTTTTGAAGGAAAAAATGTGGCACATAATTGAAGTAAATCACATAAAGATGAACAGAGAATGAAAGAACTGTTTCTACTACTCTGGAACCAAAGTGCCTTTGACCTTTGTGTTCTTCTAAGTATTCACATTTGAGAAAGGAAGGGTCTGATTTATGATACCATACTAAATGTCCCTTTGTTAGAAAACAAGAGAAAAGAAATAACATAAATTCTGAGCCTAAATTTTAGAACTGGGTATTAATTTCAAATTATATTTTGTATGTTTTAGAAATAAGTAAATAAGGAAAGAAAGAAAGAAAGAAAGAAAGAAAGAAAGAAAGAAAGAAAGAAAGAAAGAAAGAAAGAAAGGAAGAAAGGAGAAAGGAAGGAAGGAAAGAGAAAGAAAAGAAAGCATAAATCCTTATTTAGGAAATCTTAATGGTTCAATTTTAATAATTAATTCCTTATTACTGTTGTATAGTGGAGATATTGTTCACTCACAAGAACCACTATCTTTGGAGAGAATTCATTTTCTCAGAACTTCCTGTGGCAAATGATACTGCCTTCCCATCAAAGCCCTTCTGTTTGGCTTCCTGTGTCATTGCATGTGACTGCCTCTTGGCTTACCTTCCTGTCTTCTCTCTCTCTCTTTTTTATGCTGTTTGGTGGCTTTTCTTCTTTTGGCTCCTGAACTGCACACAGTTTCCAAATTTTTGTAAGTTGATCATAAACTCTTTAAAGCTAGAATCTACCTTCTATTTGCTTAGCAATATACTTGAATATCTTCAGCCTAAGAATCTTTGGACAGAATGTATTTCTATGTTCTCTACCTGAGAAAGATTAGAATGGAGCAAGCATAGCAATTACCATTGGCTCCAGGGCCAATTGTCAAATCTCAAGGAAATGCATATTATTAAATTTCCCCTGACTAAGGCGGGGGTGGGGTGGGTGGGTTACAGGCAACATCAAAGGTGAACTGTGAATACTTTATGCTCTTATGTTGGCCTAACTTCTTGAGTTCTACATCCAGGTGTATAAATCATTATTAGTCCCTTCCTTCATATTTTCCAGTTTTCTAAGATAGGGTACAGTTGTTGATTCAGTACTTTGGCAGGGAAAGATTTACCCTCAAGAAGCTGGACTTTCCAGGATGCTTATGGGACATCCCAAAAGAATTAATTTGAAGGATGAGGCATAATTGTAAGAATGTGGGCTCAGATAGTAAATTAATATTTGGTTTATAAAATATATATCAAAGCACATAAATCATAAATACTTTGGAAATATAAGAGTAAAAAGAGACTTTCCATAAGTTGAAATGTTGCCCTATGTACTATACTAAAGAAAGGTTTTACTAGTCCTAATTAATTGACAAAGAGGGACTTAAAATTCAGAAAAGTTCATATAATAAATGGGATTATTGTCCAGATACATTTATACTCCAATTATATAGGTCATTCCCCAGTCCGCATTTAAATAAGGTCTGTTCTTCAGAGGGAAGACTGGGGAGGATGGGTGGGGAGAGATCAACCAATGAACTTGTATGCATATATTAGTATGCATAACCCATGGACACAGACAATGGAGTGGTGAAGGCCTGTAAGGGGGGAGAGGAGGCAGGAGGACGGCAGCAGGCTGGAAGAGGTTAATGGGGAGAAAAGGAGGACCTATGTAATACTTTCAACAATAAAGATAAAAAAAATAAAAACAAAAAAGTCACAACAATAGAAATTTTAAAACAAAATAAATAAGATCTGGTCTTCATGAGTGTCTCCTCAAATAGCAGTTATCACTGTTTCTCTTTTTAGTTTTTCATAAGCATCGGCTCAGAAGCTTGTTCTTACACTATTTGTAAGTATCTCCTGCCTTTGGCATTGCTCTAAGGGAGCTTAATATCTCTGAAAAAAAAGCAAAATATGTTGCAAAGCTTGCACTAACAGCTCTGAGACTTCTTCAGGGCTAATTTCATAGCGAAGCAATGAGGCATATTTAAACCCCTTATTTGAGAAATGAGTGTCCATTTTCATTAAGTCAATGAAAATTCTGGGATCTCATTAATTTAACAAAATATAAATGAGTTCCTAAACCCATTTATATAAATGTAATTGTAGAAAAATATAAGAACTTTGCTAATTTGTTTATTAGAGGAAAACATATTTCAAATAATAATTCTTTAGGTCAAATTTCAAGCCAAAATTTCATTATTGCCAGTTCTATAATGATTTTTTGGGGTCATTCTACTCTTATTTTTATTTAACCTTCAAAAGAAACTGTAATCCATGAACATAAATTGAATGACACTTAAAAATGTATAAGTAGGAGATGGTCTGGAAGATGCTGCCACAAATCTGTAATTGCCACTATTGTAAGAGCTTCCAAGCCCCCTTTTTAACACATATTCTGCTTTTGGAGTGCTTTGGGTTACATCAAATTCAGCACCCGTACTCTGCATCTTAACCCACTGGCCTTTCGAAACTATCATCTACATGCCCTTCCATTATATGTTCTTCCCTGGTTACTCAACTTTTTAATCTATGAGCGAAAATCATCTTGACTGAATAGATTAGAACTGGATTCTTGAGGTTTGTTTTCTAAGGGTGTGGACACACCATGCATCTGGCAAAGTGATAAGCCAAGTCATCTCCCTTTGCTCTGTCTACTCCTCTGTTTCATTTATGAGTGACGATGATGATAATACTAATAACAGTTTTGGGGAGTGTTAACAGTGTTATATGTGATATAAATTTTAGTTTGGTTCCCCTGTTTCTGCCACTCATTCCCTACAGCACGTCTCTCATTTCAGATGCAGGCAGCCGCCAATGCATCAAGAGTATTCTCACATTTCAGGGCCATTGTGTTTGGTTTCTCAGCAGCGCAGAGGGATGCTGCACTGAGGAGTGAACCACACCCGAGCTGTGGAGTTGATAAAAGAGCTGGATAATAAAAATATTTCTCTTTGGGCTAGGTTTGGCAAAGCCCTCTGTGTAAATTAAAAACACCATGAAGTTTGGACCTAGTAAACTGACATTGTCCTTTGAAATAAAAAGAAGTTAACATGACAAAGAATGTGCCAGAGTTAGGATATACACGACTGAAATGATTTCAAGTCAGCTCTATTGCAGCTTTTCAAAAAAAGAGAAAAACAGAAAAACAAAACAAGACATGAAAAGCACCCCAAGCCCAGGTGGCAGCGCCCTTTCCCAGGGCCCTGCATATCTGCTCTCATTTCTGGTGCTGGCACCTCTTCAGTCAGCACATCTTAAACCAGAGGGGCCAAGCCACTCGGCACTCCTGTCCCTAGCATTTTTCTGTCTGATCACCATCTAGTTCCTGGAGACAGAGTGTTCGTAGACACCAGGATTTATGACCAAGTTTGTTTGTTTCTTTCTGATTTTATTAATTTCCTAAACCACTAAAACATCACTGAAAGGTCGCTGGTCAAAGGGCAAGTTCCTAGACCGGTAGCCTAAGAGCAAGTTCCAAAAAATACGGGCTGTGAAATGTCGCCCAGAGGCTTCTCATGGCCTCACAGACCTAACCTGAGGCAGGGAGGGCAGTCAACAGGGAAGCAGCCTAGTGACCACTGATGGACGACTGGATAAAGAAGATGTGATATATAGCTCATACATACACACACATTGAAATATTACTCAGCCATGTAAATATAATCCTGCCACTTGAGACAACATGGATGGGCCTAGAGAAGTGGTCGGCAAACCGCGGCTCGCGAGCCACATGCGGCTCTTTGGCCCCTTGAGTGTGGCTCTTCCACAAAATACCACGTGCGGGCGGGCACGTACAGTGCGATTGAAACTTTGTGGCCCATGCGCAGAAGTCGGTTTTCGGCCTGGGCGAGTCTATTTTGAAGAAGTGGCGTTAGACGAAGTGGGGGTGTCGGTCGCATGTGACTCGCGAGCCGCGGTTTGCCGACCACGGGCCTAGAGGGTATTATGCTAAGTGAAACAAGTCAGACAAAAGACAGACAAATACTGTATGATTTCGTTTATATGTGGAATCTAAAAAAAAAAAATAGTAAATGAACAAACAAAACAAAACAGAGAGAAACCTACAGATCCAAAGAACAAAATGATGATTGTCAGATGGAGGGGAAGCTAGGTGAAAAAAGTACAACTTCCAGCCCTGGCTGGTGTTGCTCAGTGATTAGAGTGCCAGCCCACACACTGAAGGGTTTGATTCAAGGGTATGTACATGGGTTGCGGGGGTGCAGGTTCCATCCATGTGTGGGAGGCCACCAATTGCTGTGTCTCTTTCACATTGATGTTTCTCTCTCTCTCTTTCCCTCCCTTCCTTCCTTCCACTCTCTCTAAAAATCAATGGATCCCTAACCAGTTTGGGTCAGTGGATAGAACATTGGCCCACGGACTGAAGGGTCACAGGTTCCATTCTGGTCAAGGGCATATACCTTGGTTGCAGACATGATCCCCTGTAGGGGGCGTGCAGGAGGCAGCTGATTGGTGTTTCTCTCTCATTGGTGTTTCTAATTCTCTATCCCTCTCCCTTCCTCTCTGTAAAAAATCCAATAAAAATGTATTTAAAGAATAAATAAAAATAAAAATAAATGGAAAAAATATCCTAGGTTGAGAACTAACAACAACAACAAAAAAGTACAACTTCCAGATATAAAATTAGTTACCAGGATATAATGCAATGATACTGTAATAACTATGTATGGTGACAGATGGTTACTACATTTATCATGGTTATCATTTTGTAAGGTATATAAATGTCTAATCACTATGTTATACACCTGAAATTAACATAATGTATGTCAACTATAATTAAAGAAAAACAACAACAATAAAAACAATGAAGGTGCTCTCCCAGGCCCTGGCTTTCTCTTCTCTGTGGAGCCTGTAGGTCCAGTGCACATGGAGCAGTAATATACACAGGGCTGAACCCTCATCATGCCACTGATAAGTGTTCCTAGACTTTGGCTAAATGGAGAGGTCACTTTAGTACTTAATATACTATCAACTAAACACCATTTGCAACTTTCTCTCTAAGTAGGCCAGTTTGCCTCCTTCCTGTTCCCTGCAGTCAACACAGCTTTTAAAATGAGGAGCTAGAACAAGTTTCTAATTCAAGAGATGGTGTGGCAGCATTTGTGATGAAATTCTACTGTTTGAGGAATGTTAGAATAAAGGTAAAGTTCCAATCAGTGTCGTAATTGCGACCTGTGTTTTAATAAGTCTCAATAGTTAACTAAGAACAAGCATAAACTCTTGGCTAAGTTCCTGCTGAGTAAAGCAATTATGTTTATTTATTTAACCAGCAACTTTATTAAGCAGGACTCTGCCAGGAATAAGATTTACTAAGACATAATGATATAAGCCATTGTCTCTGCCTCCAACAGAAACTCAGGCCAATCGATCACAATAATCCAATGGCACGGGTGACATGTGAAGTTCTGGAGAGATCACAAAAAGGTAGGAAATGAATTTCTCTGTCATCAAGGGGCCCCCAGTACATGTTGGAATCCATTTCACATAACCCTTGATAACCCTTGGTTGTCCTACATACATCTGGGTCATGCAGAGACTCTCAGACCTTCATGTGAATTGAAGACATCTGGGAAAATTGATAAAAATGAGACTCCTGAGTCCCCACTCCAAGAATTTATGATGATATTGGTTGGAGCAGAGCCTGTGAAACTTTGTTAATTTTTTTGAACAAGCTTCCTCAGGTGATTCTACTAAAAGTGGTTCTCAGACTACACTTGGAGTAACTCTGTCAGAGCATTGAATTTTCTGCTTGTCTCCGTCAAATTCAATCCTAGGAGCAAAAGAGTAGCTACTATCTACTTAGTGGGGTTGTGTGTTTCTATGCTTATATCCAGGAAAGCTATGTGGGAATCAGAGTGTTTGATTTGCATGTGAGTGGGAGTGTATAGAGGAGGGGTTCTCATCTCTCTGTGGAAAAAATCCCAGCTGCATTCCTCAGCTACCCCAGCCTTCCTCAGGCGTGCAGGCCTGCAGGGCCTCTGAAGAAAGCTTGCAGGGAGGTGTTTTCTTTATGAAATCTTGTCTTTCCCTGAGGCATGGGGACATGCAAGGCAAACAGATAAGCTCTGGGGGAAGGTTACTTTTACCTATGAATTTGAACCAACAAACATTCTAAGGGAAATAAAAATTTGAGTTTACACTTAGCTGTGTCCCTGACACAAACTGCTTCATAAGAAGCATGTCATTCCCTGTGTCTACCTAGAACAAGATGGATCTAGGCATTTCTGAGTCCAGAGACTCGGCAGTGGACAGAGCTTATAAAAAGCCTCCCCATCTTTGGGGTGAACCCACAGTCACAGAAACCTGTTGCCTTAGTCATTATATGCTTCACCCTTTCATGGGTTTACTCTTCTTCATCTTTTCTTCCTTCTTCTTATTCCTTCCTGTTCCCTGTTGTTGATATTTTTAAATCTTTCTCTTACTATAAGAAGTATAAAAATAATGTATTAAAAAACCCAGAAATAGCCAGGACCGGTTTGGCTCAGTGGATGGAGCGTCGGCCTGCGGACTGAAGGGTCCCGGGTTCGGTTCCGGTCAAGGGCATGTGCATTGGTTGCGGGCACATCCCTAGTGGGGGGTGTGCAGGAGGCAGCTGATCGATGTTTCTCTCTCATCGATGTTTCTAGCTCTCTATCCCTCTCTCTTCCTCTCTGTAAAAAATCAATAAAATATATTTAAAAACAAAACAAAACAAAACAAAACAAAAAAAACCCCAGAAATAGAAAATTAAATCCTTAGAACATACAAATTGTAAAATTTTTCTAATATTGTTTTGGAAAATATTTTTCTCTGAATAGGGTATCCTTTTCAATAATAACAATAATAGATTTTGAACCATTATAACTATACTAGTGGCCTGGTGCATGAAATTCATGCACGGAGGGGGGTTCCCTCAGCCCAGTCAGCACCCTCTCCAATCAGGGACCCCTTGGTGGATGTTCGACTGCTGGTTTAAACTGGCAGTCGGACATCCCTCTCACAATCTGGAACCACTGGCTCCTAACCGCTCACCTGCCTGCCTGCCTGATCACCCCTAACTGCCTCTGCCTGCTTGCCTGATCACCCCTAACTGCCCTCCCCTGCCAGCCTGATCTCTCTCCCAACTGCTCTCCCTTGCTGGCCTGATCTTGCCCCCAACTGCCTCTGCCTGCCTGATCATCCCTAACTGCCCTTCCCTTGCCGGCCTGATCTCACCCCCAACTGCCTTCCCTTGCTGGCCTGATCTCACCCCCAACTGCCCTCCCCTGCCAGCCTGGTTGCCCCCAACAGCCCTCCCCTGCTGGCCTGATCTCGCCCCCAACTGCCCTCCCCTGCCGGCCAATTTGGTTCTGATTGGTTGGTTTCTATGCCAGTCAGTGTCAAGAGCTCCACCTCCTAGGCAGTCATTGGCTCCTCATAGTTCACCCAGATTTGGTTCTGATTGGTCATTTCTATGCCAGTCAGCATCAAGAGCTCTGCCTCCTAGGCAGCCATTGGATCCTCACAGTTCACCCAGATTTGGTTCTGATTGGTCGGTTTCTATGCCAGTCAGTATCCCCGGGCCTATCTCTGGGCCTGATCAGAGAGGCAGGGCTGATCAGCATCCCCATGGAGGCCTGGAGAGAAACAGAGGTGCGGCTGCTAGTGAAGCCCTGAGAGAAAGAGAGAGGCAATGTGCTGATCAACAGCTGCCACAGAGGCTACAGATCACACCCTGCCTCTCTCTCCGGGCCTGATCCACAGCCCCCTCAGCAGTCAGTGCTGGGTCGCCATGGCAACCCAGCACTGACTGCAGGACTGACTTCCAGTAGGTCAAGCCTTCGGTAGTTTTGGACGTTATGGACTCTGGGTTTTTATATATTAGGATTTCTTGTTCTTTGTAATGTGAATGCATAGAGGTTCATAGTTCAAGTAAGAAGTAATAAATTCTCATAATGATGGTAGCCTTCTATTTTAATAAAAGGGTCTTTTGTTAAAATGCAGAAATTAATAAAAATCTAATGGGAAAAATTGACTTTTATTTAAAGGACTAGGATTTTTATCATTGCTTCCCTTTGCTCACCTTTCAAGAGGAGCCTTTAGAGCATAGACTGGCAAGTTCCTGGGTTGAGAAGTCAAATTCTTACTTTTGGTTTCTAATTCCATTTTTGTGATCTAAGAACCATGCAATATTGACACAAATCACTTCATGTCTTTGAATAAGTTTTTCCATTTATGAAATGGTTCAGTAATATGAGCCCTCTCATAGTATTCCTGTAATAACATAAGTGAAAGTGTTTTATATACTGTCAAGAATTTTCTCAAATGTGTTTCTGTACTCCTATAACCTGGTGTGTATGTGTGTGTGTGTGTGTGTGTGTGTGTGTGTGTGTGTGTGTATGCCAGGGCAAAAAGAATTATTGTTTTGGAATAAACAAATAGCATAAAGTCACAGATCCTCAGAGGATACCACTTAACATTTGCATTAAAAATAGTAACAAAGGAATTAAATGTCAAACTTAATTCACCAAGTCTTTTGTGAATTGGTAATCTCTAAGAAAAAGGGTAACACATACATACAGGGTAGGGCAAAAGTAGAGTTATAGTTGTGAGTACATGAAACACAGAGTTTATTCTTTTATTATTATTTATTAATTATTGTCTTATTTTCCAAATGAACAACTATAAACCTACTTCTGCTCCACCTACTTCTCCACACACCAGGAAAATAGGAGAAAAGGTAATGAAGGAACAAAGATCTAAATACTTGCTTAGGGATGATAAATGTTTCCCAGACAGAGTTTCTATTTCTCAGGGGAGCCTGGTATCTGGAAAAATATACCGATGATGTAATGAGAACTTTTCCCGGAGGAAGCACCTTCTACGAGGAAAAACATAGGCCCCTGGATGCCGCCGATGGTTTTCAGCTGCGTGGCTCTGGCTGTCTTTCTCATTACCTCAGGTCTCTGTGTATGAATTGATGATTCTGCTCCTTTCTCTAAAATACTGTATAGGAACACTGGAAAGTAAAGTAAATTTTGTGAAATTATATAAAAAGCTAAAATTCAACAATAGATTCTCCGGGTTAAATTATCATTATCTTCTAAACTGCTCAGACGCTTGTGGCAATCACTCGTCAAATACACCCAACCCAGGAGGGTTCTTAATCTCTATCTAAACCATATGTGTTCCATCAATTTGTATCCCTCTGCCCAAACACTTCATGAACAGAGAAGCTAAAGATCATTCAGTTTAGAGACGGAACAAAACCCAGGGAGTTGACAGAAAAGCCTGGAGATGAGGAAACCCAGTTCTCTAATATCCCTCTCCCTCGAGGTTGAACACACTTATGTATGCTACCAACACCCGGGTCCTGTGCTCCATTATTCGGGAATATATTGACGAGACTCCAACAAAAGCTTGATCTAGAGCCACAAAGTATTTAGATTGGGGAAAGGCAGCTGATGAATACTCAGTGGGTAGAGACTTGTGAAATAAAAGAGCCTGTCTTTATAATCTCTGGGATGTCAACATATGGGGAGAGGATGGTGTCTGACAGTGCTGCTGAGCAAGGGTTTAGACCCAAGAGAACATGTTTATCTGGGCATTGGGCTCCCTCTCGGACCTTTAGGCCTTAATAATTTGGACTGGCTTCCCCATCGTCCTTGGCATCTGGTTCCTGGTAAAATAACACATTTTTCTCCCTTCTGTAGTCTGAGCCTCATCCAAACACAGGGTTTCATACACAAGATTGAGGTCACTTATGTATGTATTAAACACAACTCAAGCCCACAGGATAACTGATGAGTGCTGCTCTTAGGTCATAAATAAAAGTCCCATTAAATGTAGATATCCACTGACAATGTCCATCTGGCAACACTCACAGTCACGTGCCTGGCCACGGGTCAGAGGTGAAAGGGAGGCAGAAGTTCACTAAAGGTATTGTTTTCATTGGCTCATATGTAAAGACTCAAGAAATTGCTTATCTGTGGCCAAAGGGCTCCGTGGCCGTTTGTGAATCTCTTCCTCAGGGAAAAATGAGAGTGGGAGTTGGTTTAATGGTATGTATGTCAAAGTATTCCAAACACGAGTCTCAGTATTTTCTCAGAAGAACTCTGCACATAGGCCCAACTAGACAACACAAAATGAGCTGGCCAGGCAGAGCCCGCTCTGGGAAAGCAGAGGCTTTGGGTGATGAGAGTGCGCAAGAAGACATTTACATCCCTGACAGTGAATGGACTTTTACTCAGCATGGGCCCATTATTAACATGGCCATGGCAGTGATCCAGGCATTTGTGGCCAAATCAGAGGGTGTGGGTGGGGGACTGGCTGGCTAGCTGATGGGTGGACATGCAGCTCTGCAGAACTCCCCAGCAGTCCCTGAATTCTTGTGGCTGACCACTTCCATTGTTTTCATTCATGGGTTAGGGCTTGTTCTAAGAGAGGAAAGGGTTCCCTTTAGGTCATGTATTTAGCACCAAAGCTCTCAACAACTGCCCTCTTTCATTCTCTTCCTCTACAAATGCACGGTAACCTTAGTCTGCTGTTTACAGAAAACAATAACCTTACTTCAATGGAAAGATGTTTGTTACAAACTATATCTATGTAGGTAACTCAGCCGTGTACTCAGGTTGAATCAACAAAATTTTCTGTTAAATTCTGTTCATTCTACTGAATATATATCACCACTACCTAATACTGCTTCATGCAGAAATTTTATTTTATTCCTACAACCCAGTTTCCATTCAAAATCTATTAAACCTAAATGAGGTAATTGGCCTGAACATTACTCAGATTATCTACACATTTAGTTCCCTCATAGGGGGAAGGGCACCCATTTGCTACTCTCTACTCTGCCTTTTCCTAATTTTCCTTTGGATGCTCTCAATCAAGATCAATCATCTCGCTTTTTGATTCCTCTTCTCTAGTTTATCTTCCAAGCCTCACCCTTAGCACATCCCACTAGCTCCGCCCAAATTCCACCTGCTTCCCCTATACAACCAATTCATATGCTACTCAATGGGAACTTAGAAAATCAAGCCTAAGTCATTATAAAAATTAATATCTCTACAGACTAATTTAGTAGCAACATTTTTAAAATGATATTTTGGAGAATAACAACTACAACAAAACATATTTCCTATTGCTGGTAAAATCAGTGGGCCTCTGACAATAGCTAAGGATGTTGCCGTTGAGAATGGAATCAATGATAATTGTAATTGTGACCATTTGTTGAGTTTTCACTAAGTGCAGGCACAATTCTGAGCACATACATGTAGTATCTTATTTAATTGCACAGCAACTAAAAGCAGATGTCACGATCATTATCCCCATTTCCAGATAAAGAATATGTGTTTTGATGCTTTCTCAAACTAGAAAGGGGCACAGAGATTTAAATATTGGATTGTAGGAATTAAAAAGAATACAACAAGGAAAACACCTCTACTTACAGTGAAAATCATTTTCTTCCAATTCTGATTTATTTTACTAGAAATATTTGATCCCCTAGTTTGGCAGCAACAATCTTCAAGATCTTCTTAGTGGAATATGGAAGAATGACAAATGCCCTTCCACGGGCATGAGGGGCTCTTAGCGGGAGACCCCAGGCCTTGAGGAGCTGTGCTTCACCTAAAGCTGAACATAGCTTTCCTCTGCTTGTCTACACCCACGTCCTTCAGTGTATGAAGCCCTGGAGGAAAGAATGCCTTTGTAGACTTGGAAAAAGTCCCTTCACTTTTTGTACACCTATTTCCTGTCTCAAATCAGAGGTGACCACTCTGCCCTCTATCTGATCCGAGTAACCAGACAGGAACTTTGAGGCCAGATGCCCTAGTATGGTGGCCTTCTTAGTGCAGAGAACCCAAGGGACTCTTTGCTGTAAAACTCTAAGGTTATCTGTGCCCCTGTAGCTCTCAGTATCTACTAAGGGCCCAGTAAGGGTTTATTAAATAAACTAGGCGCCCGGTGCACGAAATTCGTGCACTGGAGGTTGGGGGTCCCTCAGCCCAACCTGCCCCCTCTCACATACTGGGAGCCCTCAGGGTTTGTCCTACTGATGGCTTAGGCCTGTGCCCCACAGGGAGCATACCTAAGCCGCAGTCTGGCCTCCCTTTGTGGGAGGCAACTGGGCTGGTCAGGGGAAGGCACCAGCCCCATCGCCCCACTGCTGCAGCCACTGTCAATCACCACAGCCACCAAGGTGTTTTCATCAACACGGACTCCAGTCCCTTCACCAAGAAAAAATGACAACTTTCTTTAGGCATTTTCAAGATGTGTCTTTCATAGGATATGGATTTCTTTCTTTATTTTTTATCCTCACCTGAGGGTATGTTTCCATTGACTTTTAGAGAATGTGGAAGAGAAAGGGAAAGACAGAGAGAAACACTTTGATTGGTTGCCTCCTGCATGAGCCCTGATCTGGGCCCCGGCCAGGGAGGAGCCTGCAACCTAGGTACATGCCTTTGATCAGAATCAAACCCAGACCCTGCTGACTGCAGGCTGAGGCATTATCCACTGAGTCAAACTGGCTAGGGCAGGATATGACATTTCTTAGCCTTCCAGCAGCGGACCTTCATTTTTTTCTCCAGAAGTGTGGTGGAAAAAACCTAGATCACCTTTTTGAATTCTTATTACCCAAGTTACTAAGAATATTACCAGTGACATATAGGAAGCTTAGCCAATGTGCAGTCAGAAAAGGTGTTTCCTCTATAGTTTACACCAATGGAGGGCTGGGCCCTGCCCAGGCCTAAAGCCTCTGGCTGAAGCTTTAGGCCTGGGCAGGCCTCTCCAGCTCCCTCTGATCTCTGGCTCAGCCCCTGCCCAGGCCTGCCCAGACCGAAAGCCTCTTGGGCAGGAGCGGACCCCCAGCTCCCTACAATCAATCGCAGGGGGTCCGCTTCTTCCCAGGCCAAAAGCAGACCCCCAGCTCCCTGCCCAGGTGATCAATCGCAGGGGGTCCACTGGTGTACCAGGCCGAAGCAACCCCCAGCTCCCTGGGATCGATTGCAAGGGGTCTGCTCGTGCACCAGGCCAAAGAAACCCCCAGCTCCCTGGGATCGATTGCAAGGGGTCTGCTCGTGCACCAGGCCAAAGAAACCCCCAGCTCCCTGCAATCGATGGCAGGGGGTCCACTCATGCACCAGGCCAAAAGCCTCTGGAGGCTTTTGGCCTGGAGCCAGAGCGGACCCTCAGCTGCCCGCTTCCAATGGCTGGAGAGCTGTGGGTCCACTCGTGCACCAGATCTTTTTGGCCTGGACCCGGAGCGGACCCCCAGCTGCCCGCTTCCGATGGCCGGGGAGCTGGGGGTCCACTCGTGCACCAGGCCCAAAGCCTCTGGCGGAGGCTTTTGGCCTGGAGCCGGAGCAGACCCCCAGCTGCCTGCTTCCGATGGCCGGGGAGCTGGGGGTCCGCTCGTGCACCAGGCCCAAAGCCTCCGGGGACAGGCCAAAAGGCTGGCGGGGGAGCTGGGGGTCCGCTCGTGCACCAGGCTTTTGGCCTGGAGCCAGAGCGGACCCCCAGCTGCCCGCTTCCGATGGCCGGGGCAGCTGGGGGTCCATTCCGGCTCCAGGCCAAAAGCCTCAGGCGCCTCTCAACGGCCGGATAGGTCCGCCCCCCGTGCCTCTCAATGGCTGGATAGGCCACCCCAAGCCCCGCCCCCCAGTCTTCCACCGGCCCAATCGTGGGCGTAGCGGAGTGATGGTTATTTACATATTACCTTTTTATTAGGTAGGATTAATGCCTCATCCTAATTTTTGCCAAGTTGTGAAAATTATGCATTTGTCCAGGCTGGAATATTCGACATTTGGGAAGCGCTTTTTGAGCAGGTGTTAAGTTGAGGTCTTCAGAAGGTGTGTGAACCTTCTGAAATTATGTGCAAAACTTCATATCCACATGTGGGGAATCTAGGGAGGATCTTTAGCATTCATCAAATTGTTAAGAAGCTTCTTCAACCAAATCATTTAAGAATCACTTTTTTTGTGTGTATGGTTTGCAAAACAGCTACACTTCATTATTTTGTTAGATTTGTACAACAACGCTATGTGAAAGATATTATAATGATCCCTTATTTACAGAAGAACAAATGTGAAACTGAGCAAGATGGCACAGGTATTAAATAAAAAAGCCTGGTGATCAAAATTACAACTAAATTATAGAACAACCGTATTTGAAAACCACCTGAAAACTAGCTGGACAGAACTTTTATAATCAAGTATATAAATAAGAAGCCACATGGAAACTGTTAGGAGGGGTGGAGACACCAAATGGGCCGGTCCCACACTCACCTGTGATGGTCAAGAATTGGGAGGGGTATCTAGGCTGTGGAGGTCCTCCCTGAGGAGCAAGGGGTCCCACCCCCACACCTGGCTCCCCAACCAGGACCACTACTGTCAGGAAGAGGAATCTCCACAACACACGGCTGTGAAAACTAGCAGGGATTCTGTCCAGTTGAGATGAGCCTGCTGGAGTCCCAGCCTTTCCTCTTAAAGGGCCTTACCTGCTGAGAGACGTACTTGCTCTGAGCTGCAGTGCTGGGCACAGCTCAAAAGGTGCCAGCGACATACAGAAAGGAAGCCAACCATCTGGCTTCAGGGCAAGGGCCAGAGGAGCAGCTCTCTCTGTCATTTTACTAGTTTTTTAAGTGCTCCCTGTCACCTAACATACAAAGATAACAGGTGCAGGCTGGCCCCTTAGCTGAGTCTCCAATAATCTGGCAACACCAATCAGACAAGAAAAAGAAATAAAATGCATCCAAGTTGGAAAGGAAGAAGTAGAAAAGGCATCCAAGTTGGAAAGGAAGAAGTGAAACTGTCATTATTTGCAGATGACATGATACTATACAGAGAGGAACCTAAAGAGTCTACAAAAAAACTGTTAGAACTGATAAATAAAGTCAGTAAAGTAGCAAGGTAAAACATTTATATTCAGAAATTGGTTGCATTTTTATACACCAATAATGAACTATAATGAAGGTAAACTAAGAAAACAATCCCATTCACAATTGCATTAAATACCTAGGAATAAATTTAACTAAGGAGGTAAAAGACCTGTACTTGGAAAATTATAAGACATTGAAGAAAGAAATTGAAGAAACACTAATAAATGGAAGTATATGCTGTGCTCATCGATAAGCAGAATTAACATTGTTAAATGTCTGTACTACCCAAAGCAATCTATAGATTCCATGCAATCCCTATCAAAGTAACAAAGAATTAGAAAAAATAACTAAAAAAATGTATATGTAACCACAAAAGACCCCCCAAATAGCCAAAGCAATCTTGAGAAAGAACAAAGTTGGATGTATCAAGCTACCTAATAAAAAACTATACTGCAAGGCTATAGTAATCAAAACAGCAGGGTAGTGGCATAAAAATAAACACATAGAACAAAATAGAGAGACCAGAAATAAGCTCATGAATATATGGTTAATTTATTTATGACAAAGGAGACAAGAACAGGCAATGGGGTAAAGGTAATCTATTCAATAAATGATGTTGGGGAAACTAGATAGATACATGCAAAAAAATAAAACTAGACCAATTTCTTATACCGTATACAAAAATAAACTCAAAATTGATTCAAGACTTAAATGTAAGTCTCCTAGAAAAAAAACTTAGGCAGTAAACACTCTGACATTGCTCTTAGTAATATATTTTTGGATATTTCTCCTCAGGCAAGCAAAACAAAATAAAAAATAAACAAACAGGTCTATATTGTACAAAATAATATTTGCATAGTAAAGGAAAACTATCAACAAAATGAAAAGACATCTACTGAATGGGAGAAGATATTTGCCAATGATACATCCAATAAAGGGTTAATATTCAAAATAAATAAGGAGCTCATGCAATTTAACACCAAAAAGACAATCTGATTTAAAAAATAGACAGAGGACCTGAATAGACATATCTCCAAATAAGACATACAGATGGCCAATGAAAAGATGCTCAATATCACTAATCATCAGAAAATTCAAATGAAAACCACAAATGAGATACCACCTCACACCTTGAGAGTGGCTATCATAAAAAAGACCATGGATGAGGAGAAAGGGTAACCCTGTAGGATTGCAAATTGGTGCAGCTTCTATGGAAACAGTATGGGGGTTCCTCAAAAAATTAAAAATATAATTGTCACATAACTCAGCAATCCCACTTCTGGGTACTAATCCAAAGAAATCCAAAACACCAATTCAAAAAGATACATGCACCCCCATATTTACTGCAGCATTATTTACAATAGCCAAGATATAGAAGCAATCCAAACGCACAACAGACAAGTGGATAAAACAATGGAATATTACTCAGCCATAAAAAGAATGCAATTGTACTATTTGCAACAACATGGATGGATCTAGAGGGTATAAGTGAAATGAGTCAGTCAGAGAAAGACAAATATCATATGATTTCACTTATTTGTGAAACATCAGAAACAAAATTAACAAAACTGAAACAAGCTCATAGATACAGAGAACAAGCTGATGGTTGCCAGATGGGAGGGGATTGGGGGACTGGGTGAGAAAAGTGAAGGGATTAAGAAGTACAAATTGGTAGTTACAAAATAGTCATGAGGATATAAAGTACAGCATAGGGACTATCTATAATAATAAAAGCGTAATATGCTAATTAGACCAGACATCCTTCTGGACGAAGCCAGGGCTGTGAGGGAAGTGAGGGTCCTGGGTGCCAGAGGGAAGCCAGTGCCGGCAGCCTCGGGAAGGAAGGCCTACTCTTGCACGAATTTCGTGCATCAGGCCTCTAGTAGTCAATAATATTCTAATAACGATGTATGGGTCAGGGGTACTAAACTTATCGGGAGATCACCTTTAAGTTATATAAATATCTAACCATTATGCTGTACACCTGAAACTAATATAATATTGAACATCAACTATAATTGAAAGATAATGTGTTTTTTTATTTTAAAAATCCTGGTGTTCTGCTCTTCTGTTCTTCCCATTTGCAGTGTGTGTGTGTGTGTGTGTGTGTGTGTGTGTGTGTGTGTGTGTGTGTTTGCAGAGGAAGAAATGACAACAATGAAATGTTAAAGAGGATTCTTTTTAAAAATTTAATTCATTTTATTTTTTCCATCTATGTGACTGATTGATGATTGACTTTTTATCCTCCTCAAGATGCATAGAATGGGACCATGTCTTTCATCCATCTATTAGCTTCTATTCTTAAGGAGCTGCTTCATATAAGCTGGCCCTGGCCTTCAGCTCCAACCCTGATCCCTCCATAGATTTTGCAACCCAGCAGAGTAGTACAAGAACTTGGAAGAAGATGCATTGCCATTTACTTTGAACCATACTTTCTTTATCTGTATAACAGAGTTACAAATGCCACTTACTCTGACCTGAATACATTTCTCTCTCTTTTTAGAGGCAGTTGAAAACATACTTGATTTCCGGATCCCTCGTCTTTCCTGGATGCTTGGAAGCACCAAAGATTTGGGACCCATTTCCTCATCTGAAACCTAAGGGCCTTAGGACAAGATAATGTGTGGATGGCTTTAGCTCTAAAGTGCTTTTTATATTGTGGAAGAAAAGAGTGGTGTGGTGGAAAGGGACAGAATAAAAGCAAAAGAACAGCGAGTGGGTTATGGTTCTTGGAGTCATTACTTTCCAGGATCTTCCTCCACGGGTGTTTGGGTTTATCCATTTTTTGGTCACTACACCTTGAGTGCCAGGATCATGCTTTCTCTCCCCTCATCAGGAAACCCACTAGTCATACTACTGCACTTAGAACATCGGTGCTGTAGGAGTGAGCCAAGAGGAAAGGGTGCTTCCTGTCTGCCTGTTTCCTCCCCCTCCTCTGGAGGACAGGTTGGTGAACGCTAACACGCCTTGCCCAAGGCTATTTTTTGCTATTGACAAAAGACAAATCGGAACTGCTGGACGTGCTCCTCCTGAGGCTCTGGAGAGAGTGGGCCGGATGACCTGTGCAGATCTTCCCACTCTCAGAATTGGCGACTCAGCAATTTTTCTTCACGATTATATCATGGGGGGATTAGCACTTTCTCACTCAGCAAGTACAAATTAAGGCTTGGAAGACAGAGTCTGACTCATGCAAAAGAAGGGGGGTTAGAGTCCAAGTCTGAGTAAGTGGGCCTTATTTCCGGTGCTTTGGCATCAGAGGTATTCTGTTACACAGCTGCACTCCCTGCACTGCCCATTCTATTGCACTCCCTGTTAAAGGCACCGTGGAGCACAGTTTTAATACAATTGGTTAGAAACAGTGCCGCTGAAATTGAGCAGTGCTGCAGCCTTCCTTACCTCACACAACTTCATATCATGTGGAGGTTGACATCTGAAAGTCTGGGGAGGACTTTCATCCTAGTTCCCTTGTGAAACCTGCAAAACACCATATCAACACGCATATGCTGGGACATTAATGTAATTGATAGAGAAGGGAGGCTTGGGTGGGGTAGGGAGTTGAGTACTTTATAAATCCAGCCAGCAAACCAAGTTGAGCATGCAAGACAGAAAAATGTACAAACTCTTCACTTTTTGAAAATGTGTGTGTGTGTGTGTGTGTGTGTGTGTGTGTGTAAGTGCTTTCAGGAGTTAATGAGTTTATTTGTTCATGTGATCACTTTACCATAGAATAACCATCATTCCCTGGCTGCCACCAAGGGTTGGGTGTTTCCCAAGCGTGACTTCATCGGATCCTCCCAGTAACCCTATGAGGTAGTGTTATTATTGCTATAAACAGAAAACTGGATTTCAAGAGATTCATAACTTGCCCAAGGTCACACAATTTGAGTAGCAGTGTCAAGGGTCAAACTCAGATCCGTCTGATTTCAAGGTCATGACTTTACCAGGACTGCTTCCTTTCTATTATGGCATTATGTTTTCTTGAGCAAATATAGCCTTAACTGGTCCTTTTCCTGCACTGGGGTAGTAGTAATAATGATCTTAGCACATGGAACTGATTACGTGCCAGGAACTGTCCCAAACACTTTATAATGTTTTCAATAACTTATTCCTGGTAACATCTTACACCGAAGGGTTGAGCCCCATTTCTGGTTGAGGGGACTAAGACGTGGTGAGATTGAGAAACTGGCCTGAAGTCACCCAGCGAGGTAGGAAGAGGTGGAACTGGGAATCAATACCAGACAACTGGGCTCTGGAGCTTGAAAACCCATTGTACTGTGCAGTCTGGTCCCGGCCACATTTGACACCGTTTATGAAGTGTACACGCTCTAGGGAAGAAGAATCCTAGTGAGTCAAAGAGTTGAACCTCCAAGTCCTTGGTTTCCATTGCCTGGCTGGCCAAACACCCAGTTGCAGGCAGGGTCGTAAAGCTGAGGGCAGCTGTGCTCCCAGTCCTTCCTTGGGGTGCCTGTGGGGCATGGGAAGCAGGCAGTGTTGGGGAGGGGCTCAGGAGACGTGAATGTCCATCCTGCATCACACAGACGGGTAGTTGTAATTTTTCCATTTCTCTTCTCACCTCTTAGCCATTGCGCTCCTTTTTCAGAAAAGTGAAATTGATTCTTTGGATTTCTTAGGAACCCGGGGGGTTTGAATCTGTAATGTTTATAAATTTGCTGAGAGCACTGGGAAAGGAGGCTTCATTATGCACATGAAGTCATATTTTAACCCAAACCAAAAAAGAGAAAAAGAGAGAGAAAGAGACTTGAGAGTCTGTGGGGATCAGAGCTGGGTATTGTGTTACAGAAATTTTCCATTTCAGACACAAAATACATACAGCAGTGAGTGAGCCAAAAAAGGCCGAGAGAGACTCTAGGAGGGCCTGAAGAAATAATACCTCCTCCTTTAATCCCGAGGAGTGCAGCCAGGTTCTGGGGAGGGCTGTCCAGAGGTCTGGATCGGATCACTCAGACGTCTGGGATTAGTATGATGACAATAGCAGCATCACAGGGCAAAGCTTCAGAGAGCTCCCTAGGATGCCCTTGGCAAGAATCTTAACTTCTTAGGACCTGAGTTTCCGATATGACGATGAGACAAACTTCTCAGTATTTGTTGAGAGTAGTAAACATCTCCTACATATGACTATGTGAAATGGTATGATAATGCTAGTTAGATTATTATTAAACGAAACTTATAGCTAGCATTTATTCAAGCCTGACCATTCACGAGGCACTGCCTTGAAGCTTTCTAAACATTACCTCATTTAATCCTCACAACAACTCGATGAGATCAGTGGTATTCTTTTTCGGATTTTATATGTGAGGGAACTGCAGTTTAGGAAAGCTAAGGGACTGGCACAAGTTTATAACCTTAAGTGGTAGACTCGGGTGTCAAATGTAAGTCTGGTCTGGCATCCATGAGCTGATACCTTACCCTGCCTCCCCAAGGACAAACTGACCTTGGCCCACCGGGCTCTGGCCCTGGGCTGAATCTGGTGGGCGGGAGAGGAGACATCGTTTATCTGACAACGTGTTACTTTGGCCCTTCATCCTCTCTTGTAGCAGTGCCCCTTCCCAGTTATCAGAGAAGCATCTGTTTTAAAGAAATGCTGAGCTGGTCTTCCAGGTAAATAAACTGGTCTTGGTCCCCCAGGCTCCATTCTGAAACCGGTATTACCTGGAGCCGTGGTCCCTACAGGTCGGTATCCCTGGCCAGCAGCCTCAGCGTTTCTCCCAGGGAACGTGGGAGAAGTGCAAGTTCTCTGATCCCACTCAGACGGACTGAATCGGATCCGCTGAGGGGGCGCCCGGCCATCCTTATTTCAAAGCAGCCCTGGAGCTGATCCGGATGCTGCAGCTCAAGTTTGAGAACCATGGGCTCTGGGGTAGATTTAGGAGAGAGTTAAATCGGGAATCGAGGGCTATGATTCTTAACAGCTGCCAGTGACTCATTTACCCCAGTCATTCCTTTCTGGGTTTCTGTCCTTTTTAGGATGAAGGATTTGCTCGCGACCCATCCTGTGTGATAAACTCCACCAACAGTGTCGTTCCTTTCTGAATGGATGTGCGCAGGGATTTTGGGCTTTGTCCACTCCCATGTGTGTGCCGAGGCCACTTCTGTTTTGGGAGCCACAGGCTCCCTTTCCAGTCTGAACGACTAGCTTCAAGTTACCCTTCACGCCAGAAGAGAAAAGCAAGGTTTAATAATACCATGGCTCCAAGTTGCATCCAACCATTGCAGAATTGGGGTTAGCTCTCCAAATGGGCTCAGTTGCAAAGGTTCTGAGCAGAACTCTGCAGGAGCAAGGCACCTGGTCTCCCTCCCCCCTCCCATCCTCCCTACAATTCATGACAGAGGGTGACGCCACGAAAGCTGAAAATGGAGAGCTCATTGCTCCAGTTTTTAAAGTAAGATTTGACTTGAGCTTTGTCCGCTTCCCGGGCTCACTGGTCCCACATGTCTCTCAGCAGGAAAATAAAAACAACGCACATTTTCCTCCCTCTAGTTCCTTCTCCAGAGACCCGTGTAAAGTGGGTTCCCCTTCAACACAAATCTGCCTTTTAATAACCGTGCAGACGTAACTTTCAATACCATTTACTCCGGGTTTGCTAGTTTGTTACAAAAGCCTGTCTTCTGAGATGCGGCCTGCTTTTCCTAATTAGAAAATATTTCACTTTGCCAGAAAATGGAAACATTGGTTATTGATGTGAGCCTCATTTAGCATCCTTGGGTAGAAGGACATTTTCTTTCATCTCAACACAGACTCACTGGCATTACGTTCTGGTTTGAGGGGTCTCTGGAGTGCAACTTAACATCTCCAAATAAGGTAAAAGGAGAATTTCAAAAATGTAAATGTGGTTTCTGTTGCTGGAAACTGTATTTGGCTTTCAGGAGAGTTTTGCTCAGCACGTTGTGCTGTTATCTGGTCTTCAACTCACTGCGGACTGACCGAGAGAGTATCAGTCATGAGCGTGGGTGACAACACCAAAGTGAAGGCAAGATGTGCTGTGGGTATTAAACCCTGACCTAGCGGAGGGGAGGCTCTGTCTGCAATGTCTTTCCTGAGATGCTTTGCAGAAGTGCTGTGGCCACAGCCGAAATCCAATAAGGGAGCGTGATAAAACACACACACACACACACACACACACACACACACACACACACACACACAGGCGCACTTCGAAACTCCCACTGACTGGAGGAATGCGGAGAGAACCAGCGCGTAGATGGTGGGGGCTGGTGCAGAAACGCATGAGGTCATGGGTTGTACCCTGCCACGGTGAGATTATGCCATTATGAAACTGGGATTTCATTTGGCCTTCCCTATTGGACAGATGCACCAAGTTCTCTGCCCCTAAGACCCTGCCAACAATAAATATTTTAACTAAATGTAAAATCTTTTTAAAAAATATATATATTTTATTGATTTTTTACAGAGAGGAAAGGAGAAGGATAGAGAGCTAGAAACATCGATCAGCTACCTCCTGCACACCCGCTCCTGGGGATGTGCCCACAACCGAGGTACATGCCCTTGACCAGAATCGAACTCGGGACTCTTCAGTCCGCAGGCTGACGCTCTATCCACTGAGCCAAACCAGTCAGGGCTCAATGTAAAATCTTGAATAGAAATTTTGGAAAGAGACAAACCTGAGTCCAAAATCTGACTTTATCTCTTACTAGCTGTGTGTCCTTGGACAAATTACTTAAACTCTCTGAGACCCGTTTCCTCACCTATAAATTGGGGAATAAAATGATCAAGCCATAGGGCTGCTATAGAGACTGATTTAGGTAATGTCCAATGCTGTCTTTTAGTAACTGTTACTAGTGTGTTTTGGGGGCCATCTTAAAACTCAACTGGTGCAAACAGTACATTTACATGCTACAGCAAATATTCCCCACTGCCCATATTAGAGATATAATATATGGATATATATAATTACAGCGTTTTGCTTTAATCAGCTCTGAAAAGCAGTACGTTTTCTCCTTTCTTTCTTTAAACTTCACAGAGAACTCTACAGACCTATTCCTGGCATCCTGAGTGATGCTCACAGTAAAGATGGCCGGACTCCACATTGATAGGACTTGTTAGCAAAGTACAGCTTGTTGCATCGTTCTGTCCCACGTCTAGTAGATTATAAAGCCACTTTCATGGTATCCTCGTAGTTGTTGGCTCACCTCTCCCATGGATTCAGTCCTACAAAGAACGTGAAGCCACGGATTCTTCAAACTATACCCACAGAAAAAAATTCATTTGAAACAGCTTGTTAGAAAAGAATCTAATGACAACTTGATGTGTCTAGTGAACTCTTATTCTGGTATTTAAAATAGATATAGAAAAAAAGTCAAGAAATAAACTATTAAGGTCAAAACATTATTATGTCTACCTGTTTTGTAAATGAATATATTATTAAAGTGCTTCACAAATTCAATGTTAAAAAAGTGGGGAGTCTGTGAGAAAAGAGGATGGTAGAATTTTAGAATGTAATAGGATGTGAGTATAAGCATTTCTGTCATAAACACACACACACACACACACACACACACACACACACACACACAGGCGCACTTCGAAACTCCCACTGACTGGAGGAATGCGGAGAGAACCAGCGCGTAGATGGTGGGGGCTGGTGCAGAAACGCATGAGGTCATGGGTTGTACCCTGCCACGGTGAGATTATGCCATATGGCAGTTTATGTTTCTGTGGTTTGCAGAGGGCTAGGGCTAGTTTTAAGTAATTTTCTTCAAGGTCCTCCAAGCCAGTTTAAAATTATTTTGTGAACTATTCATTCCATCATATGCTTTAGCAAAATCTACCGCAATCTAATAAGCATCTGGATATGATCTCTGAGAAGCAGTTTAGAGTCCCCCTTTCTTAAATTCCAACGTCCTACCTCACTGCAGCAAAATCTCCTTATCTCCTTGGTGTTTAAATTTTTCCCAGTCACTGAGTGTTTTGACTCAGTCTTGCTACACAATCCACAAGAGAGTCTTTAAGATTCATGGTCTGTGTCTCTAAGAGGTTTACAACATGAATTGAACATAAGATGATAATAAATAGGTCATCAACTACTTGAGAGTTACAGCTTGTTTTGTTCTTTGTTTTATTTCTAATTCAGTCAGCAAGGTATTTCTTGAGAGTCTGTTATGTGAAGGATAACGGCAATAGCTCTTTGGCCCTGGAGCTCGCATAAGTGTTCTCTCCCTGCTGTACCCCCAGGTGATTACTATTTAACACACACACACACACACACACACACACACACACACACACACACTACTCACTCATTCACATACACAATCTTTGTCTCCATCTGCTTCTCTCTTTCTTTCTTTCTTTCTTTCTTTCTTTCTTTCTTTCTTTCTTTCTTTCTTTTTTTTTTTTTTTAAATATTTGGTACTTGTTTAATGTTTTATTTTCAGAAATCACAAAGTTGACTCAGAACAGGTTTTCCCAAACTTCCCAGTTGAAAATAATCACCTGCGATTTTAAAAATATATATAATTTCTTGGGCCTCTAAGTCAGTTGAAAATCATTTAAATATAAATAAAAGAGGGACCATATATTCCCTGGTATATATAATTCAAAAGGGCTGAGAAAGGGGTAAGGAATTTTATTTTTAGGGGATTCTTATATGATCCTTTTCCAGAGATAAGTTTAGGAAACACTGGAATAGGAGATGACCTCCGATGTCACTTCCAGAACACTGTAGACAATCCTGCTGACTTTTCTCAGAGGTCTTAATTGATAAATTACATCAACTCTCTTCTTTAACCTCTGGCCCTGAAGTGTTCCTGATTCCTGAACTTCCATAGCAGCTATCTGTGTTTTTCAGCAGTTACCCATGCACAAATTTGCAGAATTTCTTCAATGCTGCAGACTTTTATTTAAATTTTTAATTTTATGTAATGTTTTGAAAGTTTTCATCATGCCTACTGAGTCCCTGAGAGGAAGGGCAAAGTTTTATAGCTTTCTTTTTATTCTTCATTTGTGCTCAGACAATGCTTTCAACTCAGATAAATGAGGTTTTATTTCTAATTTAATTTTCCCTTTAAATATTAATATTTTTCTTCCTGGATAGAGAATATATCATTTCATCCCATATACCAAGAGGCATACGATTTAGGAACCTTCATTTTATCCTAGCTGGTGCAGCTGTTAGGTACTCAAATAACCCCTAATCCTTTATAAAAACTTAATCGAACAGCTGCCTTGATAATATGCAGTTTCAATAGCAGCCTTTGTTGAGGAAAATAATATCTCATTGTAATAAGTCTCACAGATTGATGATGTTTTTCTGCAAAGAAATGTCTAGTGCCCCAAACTGGAAATCAAAATACACACTGAAAAATTCACCTTTAATTTCTACCATGGGATGGAACCGTATTCTTTGGATTTAGATACTGTTGATATCTTTGTTATACTCATGGTTTAATTAGACTGTTTCAATGTAGTGGAACAGCTCCTTAAAGTACTGTAACAAGGATACTATTGTTCTTTCATTGGAGCCATTAAAATTATAGAAGGGAAAAATGAAAAAAAATATCCCTGCAGCATATTTTCTAATTCAGCTGTGACTTCTCCAGACTAATCACCAAAAAGCCTCTGCAAGGCAGTTCCTGTTTACACAGCAGTTTGATCTGGATTCTTGTAAAATTAAACGTAGGTTGACAAATTAAATTTAACACCGCCACCCTCCAGGATGTCATAAATGTAAAGGAGACTAAAACAAATATGGAAAACGTTATTGTAATAGGGCAGTGTAAAGTCAGATCCAATAAAACAAAGTAATCTTGTTTATGAATATAATTTAATGCAAAGAACATCAACCAACAGTTGATATTAATTTTTTAAAATATGTACCTACATCATCTTTCTTACTGATGTCTTTATCTCCCCCACGCCACTAGATTATTTTGTTTACCAGAAACATCTATTTTTGAGTTAAGAAGTTCAGTGTTTTTGCATTATCACAGTTTATCAAGAATTTATGAAATAGGCATCTTACATTGTTCATGGTTAATCACATTAGGACACTCAGTCCCTTTGAACTCATCTTCTAATGGATATCTTTTTTTTAAATGAAAAAGGCTCACAGGTAATCTGAAACTTATGTCCCAATAGAACTTAACAGGAGAGACTCCTCAGCTTTGTCCAAATTCATTTAGAAGTGTTTCCCACCAGCCGTTTCAGCTATCCAATAAATTTCCTTTCTGCTAAAAGCTTCGGAGTTAGTGTTTGTTTGTGGAACCATAAACCCTGACTGACTATAGCACCGAGGTTTAACTCCAGATCTTTAGGACCAAAATCTCCAGCTGTCCGCATGCTCACAAGTGATCATGCTCTGGGGGCTGCACATCTCACAGGAAATCAACATTAGTGTCACTAATGTTATTTATGTAAATTCCTCCTCACTCCAAATAAGATTTGAGATTACACAGAAAGATACAATCCAACAAAATGGAAAAATAAAAGAGGAGAATAGGAGGAAATAAAGGTATTGGTGCACAAGTCAGATTACTAAATGTGTTAGTTTATAATCAGAAATGGAACTTGGAGGCAAATTGGGAATGCTCAGTTCAAGGGTCCTGACATCCTTTTCCCTGAAGGAGAGGCTTCCTCAGAAGCCAAACCAGTCAGGAATTCTGTTGGCGGCGGGCGTGATGAATGTGGAGTCTTAGCAAAGGAAACTCCACTATCCTCATGTGTGGTCACCAAGTAACAGGCCCTGGGCTCCTCTGCCCAAGCATTGCTTTGGTTGGTGAGTTTCTGCATTTGGCTCCGCAGTGTCCGTTGACATCTCTTTTGAAAGGTAAATACATGAAATCATTTCCTTCAGCAAAGTGTTTCCCAGACTGCAGTCATTTATGTACTAACTTTACAATCTGTTCTATTTCTTTTTTATACCTAAATACTCCCAATACTTTTGTTCTAAATAATGTACGTGAATGTAAAAACTTGCTATGGTACCTATTTTAAATACTTATGGAAATAAAACTCATATTAAAGTAGTTATATATCATCTTACATTGTGCAGAAAGTTTACCAACTGAACTACAAATTGGTTCTTGTTTTTAAAATTATGCATAGAAGTTAATTTTTGGAGTCCTTTATCTACCAGATAATGTCTGTTTTGCTCTAACCCATGATTGACAGTTTGGCTGGGTATAGAATTCTATGTTGAAGTCATGTCTCCTCAGATCTTTGAAGGTGTTTTCCCAATAACTTCTAACATCATACAGTCATGTTGATAAGAAGTCAGAAGCCAGTTTAATTTACATTCTTCATAGATTCCTTTTTTTCTCTCTGGAAGTTCTTATGTTCTTTTAATCTTTGGCATTCTAAAATATCATAAGATTACCTAGTTGTTTTTCTTTTGAATTTAATTGGCTGGACATGAGGCATTTTAATCTAAGCATTGTGACTTTTGAATGCTAAGATTCTTTTTGACAACTTCTTCCCTTCAATTTTCTGTGCTGTTCCTGAGACACCTATTAGTTAGATATGGGACTTCCTGAACTGGGTCTCAATGTTTGGAGCCTATATCAGTCTGAGGTTGGTCAGTAAAATAAAAGCCTTTCTGTGTGTTCTCAATAGGAAGTGTTTTCATACACAGAATAAGCCTTGGGAGGTTTCTTGAATGTTACTGACTAGCTCAGTCTGCCATCCCAATGTGCATGATTCCCAGATGTGCACCCTGAAGCTGCTTCAGACCTCACATGCACCTCTGCCCATGCCTCTGTCTGAAACAGTCCCCATTATTCTGGAGAATAATGACCTCTTCTCTTCTACCTTCTAAATCAGATATCCAGGCTCTATCCTGAAACCATGTAGGAGGGCACTCTGGAAAATGCAGTTCCTACTTTTTTGTCCTTTCAGTGTGGTAGAGATGCCACAGTGATAGACAACCCAGCACAGAGCTACACGGGATGTGTGCATACCCCAAATCTACCATCTACTGGCCATGTGGCCTCAGGAAAATGTCTTAAAGCCTTAACCTCTCCAACTGTAAAGAGGAAAAAAAAATGTTACTAGCTATCTCATAAGTTTGCTGGGAAGACTGATTGAAATAATGCATGTAATGTATCTAAATCAGCACCTGGCACATATCAAAGTACTTTCTAGTATATGTTGGCTATTCTAATTTTTATTACTACATTTAATTATCTTCTAAAATTACATTTGCACCAATGCCATTTTGCTCTAAATTTTGAAAAGGTTCTTCAACATTACTTTCTATTCTATTTTATAACAATAACTAGAGGCCTGGTGCATGAAATTTGTGCATGGGACGGGGGTCCCTCAGCCTGCCCTGTACCCTCTCCAATCTGGGACCCCTCAGGGGATGTCCGACAGCCAGTTTAGGCTCTATCCCTGCTGCCGGTTTAGGCCCCATCCCTCTCACAATCCGGGACCACTGGCTCCTAACCACTTGCCTGCCTACTGGCTTATTGATGCCTAACTGCTCCCCTGCTGGCCTCATGGCCCCCAACTGCCCGCCCCTGCTGGCCTGATCGCTCCTAACCGCCTCTGCCTCGGCCCCCACCACTATGGCTTTGTCTGGAAGGAAGTCAGACGGTAGAAAGATGTCTGGTCTCCTGCTCTAATTAGCATATTACCCTTTTATTAGTATAGATAATTTTAACTACTTAGGGAATGTTCTTATTTAGACTTTTTTTATAGTGTCCTATTTTCTGTTATAAGTTTATTCTTTTTTAAAAGAATACTTTTATTTCAATAAGGTCTTAGAAAATCAAGAGGCAAAATCTTGGGTCTAGTTTGCCATTTTGCATAGAAGCTGATAGTACTGAATCAAGAGGCTAGGTCCCAACTGTTTAGTTATTCTCTCTTTGTGTCAGGTTGTATGCTTAGAGCTTTACTTTCATACTCTTATCTAATTCACCTCAATCTTAAGACATAGATACTAGTATTATTCCATTTTTAAAGATAAGATAACTGAGGCTTACAGGGGTTAAATGACTTACCCCAAATCACGTAGCTAGTCATGTAGAGCTAAAATTTAAACACAGACATATTGGTGACAGAGTTTAAGCTCTGAACCACTACTGCTAGATAGATATTATCATTGTAAATAACTTCACAGTATCCTTGTTTGTGTGTGTGTGTGTTCATCCAATCCTTCCCTTAGGAACACTTAGATTGTTTTTAAAATTTGCTGCCATAAACAAACTTTATTTACATATCTGTATACTATGATAAAATTTTAATGCACTCTCTTAATTGTTAAAAATAATTCTTAGAAGTGGATTTTCTAAGTCAAAAGTTACCCACAATAAAACATTTTTATATGGTTTGACAAATTGCCTTTAGAAAAGAGGTTGCAGCAATTCATGTTTCCATCATCACAGTTTGTGAAAGTGCCTATTCCCCATATGTAAACCAATACCTGCAATTACTTAATTTTTGCCAATCTCATAAAAATGAAATGTTGATATCAAGGATCAAAGATGGTGGTGGAGTAGATGTAAGTTACCCTCACCTCCTCCCTGGGCTAAATCAAAATTATAACTAATTTATAGAACAATGCCTTGAATAACCAATTAAAGACTAAGTGAACAGAAGTCTTATAATTAAAGACATAAGACATACAGAAGAAGCCACATTGAGGTTGGTAGGAAGGGCAGAGATGCAGTAAGGGCTGGCCCTGCACCCATGTGTGGTGGTTGAGAATCTGGAGAGATATATCAAGTACAAAGGTCTCCCATGAGGAGTGATGGTTCTTAACCTCATGCTGGACTCCAAGCCTGGAACACAAGAATTAGGAAGAGGAGCCCACATAAAATCTGGCTGTAAAAATCAGCACTAATTCCGTTTGTCAGGGAGACATGAGAGTCTGCTAAAAACCCAGGCATCCTCTAAAAGGGTCATTGCACAAAATCATGTTCACAAGCATTCACCCTGGGCTCTGGAAGAGGGACAGTGGCTCAGAGTGGACTAGAGTCATACAAGGAGAGATTGAGTTGTGTGGCTTCTGGGAGATGGCTGGAGGGACAACCGTCAATGTTTCTGTGCTGAGGCTCTCTCTCCACACACACAGGTACCATCTTTCCTGGGTCAAGCACTCCATGTCATACAAAAGTCAGTCTGAGGAGATCCACTGTCCCCACCCTCCCAGCTCTCTGCGGTCCTGCCCTGCCAAGCTCCATCCTGTTGAGGAATCATTCAGATGTGGGTAACCTGGGCTCCTGTAGTCTTTCTTAGAATGCTTTTGGAGAGATCCGGGCAGACTCAGGGGTATGAGACATAGAGCGGGAGCCTGAGTTGTGTGTCACTGAGGCAAAGGCCATTTTTCCAACTAGCACCGCAACTCACCTAATTGGCCTGAGACTATCCACCAGCCTGGTCCTCCCAACTCCCTGTAGTTTCACCCTGCCAAGGAATCAGCTAGCTGCAGGCAGCCTTGGCCCACGGCAGTGTTTCTTGGATGGCTTTTGAGGAGGTCTTGGCAGACTCAGTGGTATCAGGACTCACCGGGAGGGACTAAATTGTGTGGCTCTGGTTCAAGGGCCATTTATCCCTGATTGCCCAATGAACACTGTTCCCCAACTGGAGATTCACTGGCCCTACCCTTCCAACTCCCTGTGGCCTTGCCCTGCCAAGCTCCTGCACTGCTGAGCAATCGGCTCCACCATTCTTGTGCAGAGCCCTCCCTCCACATGACCAAATCCTAATCTATTTTATCTGGTGAACTCTGCTGGTCTCACCCTGACAACTCTGTGAGACTCTGTCCAAACACAAAGGTCTGCAGGCCCCAGGCAGCTGGTGGCTGGCCTTGGTGTGCCCTGAGACTTTTGCTGAGTGGCCACAGATACAACACTGGCACTGATTTTGAATCTGTATCAAGCTGGTGAACACCACAGGCCCCTGTCTGATGACTTAGAACCTGACTCAAGCAACTCACATACCACTAGAACCTCTGTTAGTGGCTGAAACTAACAGGCATCCAGCCAGAAGAATCAGATCTTTGGGTGCCTTTGGCCTTTTGCTGACCTGCTTCAGGCTTAGTACTGCTGAAAATCAACCTTGGTAAACAGCGTGGCCCCTCCCACGTGCACCCAGACCCAACAGAGGCAGTCACCAGCTGTAGATTGCTTTGTGGCTCCTAAAAAGTGGCCCAGAGCCAATCACAGGCAGAGTCTGACATTGACCTGCACCAAAGTTCCACCCAAAATGCCCCAAAACCAACACACCCAGTAGCTGGCTTCAGACCACATCAGAGCATGAACTAATTAGCTCCACAAGCAGCACATCTCAATGGAGATCCTGAAAAGCACCAAATCTTGCTGAGGAAAATTCCAATTCATGGGATCAATCCCCACATAGCAGCAAATACACTATAATTGAGGTCAATTCTCACAGTTAGCCACTCTGAGGTCAACCTCTCACCCATGGAAGATTGAACTCCTAACTAATTGGGAGACAAAACAGATCTACTTAATACAAAAAAATAAAAACAGAGAGACAGGCTAAAATGGGAAACAATGAAACATGTTCCAAATGAAAGAATGGGAGAAATCCCCAGAAAAAAACGACAACAACTAAATGGAATGGAGGCAAGCAATCTACAAGATATAGAGTTCAAAACAATAGTTAATAGGGTGCTCAAAAAGCTTAGTGAGAATTTAGACAGCATAAAAAAGGACATAGAACCCAGAAAAAAATACTAATCAGAAATGAAGAGATTAACCAAAGAATTTATATGCATATATGCATAACCCACGGACACAGACAGTACTGAAGGCCTGGGGAGGAGGGGGTCAATGGAGTAGGGGCTGGGGGAACGAGACATCTGTAATACTTTCAACAAAAAAGATAAATTTTAAAAAAAGAAACAAGAAAACTCCTCAAATAAACAATCTAACCTTGCACCTAAGGAAGTTAAAAAAAGAACAACAGACAAAGCCCAAAGTGAGTAGAAGGAAGGAAATAATAAAGAGCAGAGTGAAAACAAATGAAATAGAATCTAAAAAAGTACCAAAATCAATGAAACCAAGAGCTGGTTCTATGAAAAGATAAACAAGATTGACAAACCTTTAACCAGATTCATCAAGAAAATAAGAGAAAAGACCCAAATGAATAAAATCAGAAATGAAAGAGGAGAAGTAACAACTTACCACAGAAATACAAAGGATTATAAGAATATATTGCAAAACTATATGCCAACAAACTGGACAATATAGAAAAATGGATAAATTTCTAGAAACACACAACCTTTGTTTCTGAATCAAGACGAAACAGAAAATCTGAACAGATCAATTAGAAACCACGAAAAAAATACAAACCTCCCAACAAACAAAAGCCCTACACTGTATGACCTCACAGGTTTTACTAAACATTCAAAGAAATAACAACTACTCATCTCAAATTATTCAAAAAAATTTCAAGAGGAGGGAAGACTCCCAAGCTCTCAAGCTCATTTTACAAGGCCAGCCTTATCCTAATTCCAAAACCAGATAAAGTCACTACAAAGAAAGAAAATTATGGGCCAATATTTCATATAAACATACATGCAAAAATCCTCAACAAAATATTAGAAATAGAATTCAGAAAAACATTGAAAAGATCATACATCATGATCAAATGGAAATTATTCTTGGGATGCAAAATTGGTACAATAACCGCAGATCAATTAACATATTACACCACATAAACAAAATGAAGGATAAAAATCATATGATGATATAGATGCAGAAAAAGCAGTTGACAAAATCTAGCACCCATTTACGATAAAAACTCTCAGCAAAGTGGGAGTAGAGGGAACATACTTCAACATAATAAAGGCCATATATGACAAACTCACAGCTAACATGTCCAGTGGTGAAAAATTAAAAGTATTTACCTTAAGATCAGGAACAAGACAGGGATGTTCACTTTTACCACTTTTATTCAACATTGTACTGGAATTCCTAGCCACACCAATCAGACAAGAAGAAAAAATAAAAGGCATTCAAATTGGAAAGGAAGAAGTAAAACTTTCATTATTTCCAGATGACATGATACTGTCTGTATATAGGGAACCCCAATGGTTCTACCAAACTCTACTAGAATTGATAAAGGAATTCAGTAAAGTAGCAAGATACAAAATTAATAGTCAGAAATAAGTTGCATTTTTATACACCAATAATGAACTATCAGAGAAGGAAACTAAGCAAACAATCCCATTTACAATTGCATCAAAAAATGAAATCACTAGAAATAACAAATTTAACCAAGGAGGTAAAATAGTTGTGCTAGAAAAACTATGGGACACTGAAGGAAGATATGAAAAAGATACAAATAAATAGAAGCATATATGTGCTCATAAATAGGAAAACTTAACATAATTAAAACATCAAAGCAATCTATAAATTCAGTGTAATTCTATCAAAATACCAATGACATTTTTCACAGAACTAGAACAAATAATTCTAAAATGTATATTGAACCACAAAACCACCCCAAAAGCCAAATAGCCACAACAATCTTGAGAAAAAAGAACAGATGGAGGACTCATACTACCTGATATCAAACTATATTACTGGGCTATGGTAATCAAAACAGCATGGAATCGGGATAAAAACAGACACATAGATCAACAGAACAGAATAGAGAGTCCAGAAATAAACACATGCCTACATGGTCAATTAATATATGACAAATAGGCAAGCACATACAATGGTAAAGACAGTCTCTTCAATACATGGTGTTGGGAAAATTGGACAGATACATAAAAAAAACAAACCCAAAACAAAACTAGACCATCTTCTTATACAATATAAAGTGAAAATGGATTAAAGACTTAATGTAAGACTTATAACCATAAAACTAGAATAAACTGAAAATGGATTAAAGACTTAATGTAAGACTTTTAACCATAAGACTCCTAGAAGAAAACATAGGCAGTAAACTTTCTGACATTTCACTTAGCAACATTTTTTTCTGATATATCTTTTTGGGCAAAGGAAACCAAAGTGAAAATAAACAAATGAGACTACAGCATGCTAACTTATTTTTTGCACAGCAAAGGCAACCATCAACAAAACGAAAAGACAACTTATTGAATGGGAGAACATATTAGCCAATGATACATCTGATAAGAGGTTAATATTCAAAATTTATAAGTAACTCAGCACCAAAAAAACAGTAATCCAATTGAAAACATGCAGAGGACGGGAACAGACACTTCTCTAAAGAGAATATATAGGTGGCCAATAGACATGATAAGATGCTGAACATCACTAATCATTAGAGAAATGCACATTGAACCCACAATGAGATATTACCTCATACTAGTCAAAATGACTATTGTCAATAAATAAACAGACTACAAGTGTTGGCAAGGATGTGGAGAAAAGGGAATCCTCATGCACTGTTGATGGGAATGCAGACTGGTGCAGACAGTATGGAAAACTCTATGGAGATCCCTCAAACATTTTTAAATGGAACCGCCTTATTCCTCAGGATTCTATTTTTGGGTCTACATTTGAAGAAACCCAAAACACTATTTCAAAAGAATGTATGCACCCCTACGTTCATTCATTGCAGCATTATTTACAACAGCTGTGAAATGGAAGCAACCCAAGTGCCCATCTACATCTGAGTGGATAAAGAGGTGGTAAATATATACAATATAATATATCTTGGCTATATAAAAGAATGAATTCTTATCATTTGTGATAGCATGGAAGGACCTAGAGGATATTATATGAAGTGAAATAAATCTGACAGAGAAAGACAAATACTATATGATTTCATGGAATCTAAAGAACAAAACAAACAAACAAACAAACAAACAAAATAGAAGCAAAGTAATAGATACAGAGATTAGACTGATAGTTGCCAGAGAGGAGGGGGGTGGAAGGGCTGAGGACCCGGATGAAAAAGATGAAGAGGTTAAGTACAAATTGGTAGTTACACTAGTGATGTAGAGTGCAACATAAGGAATGTAGTCAATAACATTGTAATAACTATGTATGGGGTCAGGTGGGCACTGGAAATATTGGGGGAACACTTTGTATATGATTGTCTATGAAGTATATGATTATCTAACCACTATGCTGTACACCTGAAACTAATAAAAATAATATTGAATGTAAAGTAATTGAAAAGTTAAAAAAATGAAGTGTTATCTCACAGTTTAAATCTGCTTTTATTTTCATTGTGGCTAATCAGCTCTTCATTTGATTATAGGTAATTTAATATTCTTTTTTTCTGAATATTCAGCTCATTTTCTGTCCAGCTTTCTCCTGGGGTAGTGCCTTTAGCTAGTATGAATTTGTAAATACTCTTCAGGGCTAATAATATTTTGTGTGCTATTCATGTTGAAAATATACTTTCCCAGGTCACTATTTCTATTTTTACCGTTGCTTATAATATTTGTAAATGAAGTTTTAAGTATTTATGTAGTCAAATATATTCAGTTCACTTTCACATATAATTTTTCTTTCAGTGGATGAAAAAATCAACCCAATATGAAACTTGGCCCATTATGAGTTCAACAATTTTTTTGGCCTAACTTTAGGAAACGGGAATTGTTTAAGATGGTGACAGTTTCACTTACACAATAAACATTTACCTAAGCCAACTTAAGGAGGATTTCCAGCCACACTAGGTCAAAAGCTATTCAGCTTGTCCTTCTGGCTAGCAGCCCACTTGAAATGTGTGGCATTAAAGACGAAGTTGGATTTGGATGTTAATGGAAGCTGTTGGGATGAGTGCTAGGTAGGTCAGCTCTAACCTTTAACCCTGAATTTCCTCAGTGGTATCAGGTACTGACATCAGAACACCTTACTGTCTTTTCTTTAGCATTTTCTTCTTTGTTCTTTATTTCTGTTTAAAGTGGTTCCCTGGATAAATGTAACTCATAACTGAGCAGCCATCAGATTTATAACAAGACTGTCCACCAGGCAAAATTCACCAGGGTTTGGAAGAGCATGTAAGGCCTGGACTGCAGAGAATGGCTCTAAACTTAGGCACAGATTCTGATTTGGGGTAAAGTTCTAGTTCTTTCTGTTCTACCTTTAAAATTTTTTTAAAATACATTTTTTATTGATTTCAGAGAGAGTAATAGAGAAGAAGAAGAGAGAGATAGAAAACCAATGAGAAAGAATCATCAATTGGCTGCCTACTGCACCTCCCTCTCCCCGTCCCTGCCTCCACACACACACTGGGGATTGAGCCTGCAACCTGGGCATGTGCCGTGACTGGGAATTGAACCAGTGACTTCTTCTTTCATAGGTTGATGCTCAACCAGAGCCATACCAGGGAAGCTATTTCCACCTTTTAATTAGAAGGATCTCTTTGGCCCTAACCGGTTTGGCTCAGTGGATAGAGCATCGGCCTGCAGACTGAAAGGTCCCAGGTTCGATTCCGGTCAAGGGCATGTACTTTGGTTGCAGGTACATCCCCAGTAGGAGGTGTGCAGGAGGCAGCTGATCAATGTTTCTTTCTCATCGATGTTTCTAACTCTCTATCCCTCTCCCTTCCTCTCTATAAAAAATCAATAAGATATATATATATATATATATCTGGATATCTGGATCTCTTTGGCCCCTCTGTTACTTGCCTTCTCCAGGCAATCAAATCATTCTCAGCCATGCCTACCATTACTGTCTCTACTCTGGCACTTTCACCTCCTTAGGATATTCAGACATATTCCTAAAAGGAAGCAGCTTTCTCTTTAAAGTCTGAATTCTTAAAGAAGGAAGGATGCAAATCCTAATTCCCTTTTTAAAAAACACCACTTGGATCTCAACTTCTCTGAAAGTCTTCCTGAGCAGCCATCCGAAACTTTTCTGTGTTGTGTCAGTCGCCGCTGCCCTTCCACGGTGCTGCCTCGGCTCCTTGACTGGTCCATCTGCTCTTAGAGAGGTTGGCCTTCCTCCGGGCAGAACTGTGAGTTACTCATCTTTGTAGCTCTTAGCAGTGTCAAGCGTATATGAGGCACTCTATAAATGTCTTCTTATTGCTCTCTGTTAGAACAATGGAAAATATTTCATTCCAATATGCTGTTATGACCTTGGCTTGAAGCAAGTGGGAATTGATAGCTTCTGATATAAATGCATGTGAAAAATAGTAGTGTCCCAGTTGGAGGCATATCAGATAGTGGCTCAAAAAGGAAAATGGTGACTCTCAGATAATCCCCTTAGGAGAATAGCCAAAGATTAAACATAACCGTATATGGTCAGAGTGGGTGTCTGCAGAATTGGTGAAAAAAGTCAGTTTGGAGAGTGGGCTAACCTCACATTGTAACCAAATAATGTCAGGCCTCTGTATCCATTGATCAGTTTACTCGAATTTCTTTGGTTAACCTTACATATAAGATTATGTAAAATAAGATAGTAATGGGATATAAAATTTAGCATGCCAAGAGTTACTTGAAGACATCTGAAATTAAGTATCATGAACTAACCCTGAGATTTATTTAGACATATCAAAAGAATTTTTTACATTCCAAAGGTTCTTGTAGTTTGCCTTTTCTAAAAATCATCAAAATGTGCTGTAGCAATTTTAGAGAAAGGGATATACTATCAATAGAAATCTTTAAGGTCTGTGATTTGGAGAGATATTTGTTAAATTAATTCCCGAAATTAAGCAAGTGTCTAGATTTTGTGTAACTAACACCTAGGAATAATCCAGACAAAAGACTTTTTAAACAAAATTGACCTAATGCCTTTCTCATATAAAAATTATTTCCATGAATTGTACACACACACACACAGCTTGTAAATTATTTTAGTTCTGCTGCAATTACAGCAAAACACTTGCCCCAAATCCTGAAGATTTATGGCATAAAAACTCCTCTGTTCAAAATGCTGCCTTTGGTGTAGTGGGCAGCGAAAAGTGGATTTATCAGGGACAGTCCTGCATCTTTTGAAAAGCCTGGACTGATATACCTCTCTTTACCTTCACTGTCTGGCAGTCTTCGGGCACAGATGGATACTTATGGGCTCCAACTCCATTTACTATTAATTGGCAGAGGGAAGACCATGGGAAGTTATATATGTATCCAGATAGCTTTATGAAAGTAGAAAAACTGAGTTCAGTTTTGCCTCATGCCCTGAGATGCTCTTTTTCTTGCTAGAAAACTGGTAAGCTAAAGAATCCATTCTAATATTAGAAATTCAGTTTAACTCAAGAAACAACGGTGTGCTCACTGAACCCATAGAAGAAGCTGTGAAGGAGTCAACTGGTGCTTGGTCATTTGGTCATTAGCATTAGAGTATGTATGAGATTGTGTCATATCAGCACCTTACCTTTTGTTAAAAAAACAAACAGACATTGAGATCTGTATTTGAGTTAAGTTTGACATTGATAATGATTGTTGGAATCATGGGTCATTTTGGTTCTTTGGTCTCATTAAGAGGCATTACATGGTTGAAACATAAGCCTATCCTCATCCTATCCCACCTTAACTGAATATATATGACTAGAGGCCTGGTGCACGAAATTTGTGCGCAGGGGATGTGTGTCCCTCAGCCAAGCTTGCACTCTCTCCAATCTGGGACCCCTCAAGGGATGCCCGACTGCCCATTTATGCCCGATCCTGGTAGGGCAGTCAGACATCCCTCTCATAATCCAGGACTGCTGGCTCCCAACCGCTCACCTGCCTGCCTGCCTGATTGCCCCTAACTGCTTCTGCCTGCCAGCCTGATCACCCCCTAACCCACTCCCCTGCCAGCCTGATCAACGACTAACTGCTCCCCTGCAGGCCTGGTTGCCCCCAACTGCCCTCCCCTGCTGGCCTGGTTGCCCCTAACTGACCTCCCCTGCTGGCCTGGTCACCCCTAACTGCTCTCCCCTGCCAGACTGGTTGCCCCTAACTGCCCTCCCCTGCTGGCCTGGTAACCCCCAACTTCCCTCCTCTGCAGTCCTGGTCACCCCCAACTGCCCTCCTCTGCTGGCCTGATTGCCCCCAACTGCCCTCCCTTGCAGGTCTGGTCCCTCCCAACTGTCCTCCTCTCCTGGCCTGATCGTCCACAACTGCCCTCCCCTGCTGGCCATCTTGTGGTGGCCATCTTGTGTCCATATGGGGGTGGCCATCTTTGACCACATGGGGGCGGCCATCTTGTATGTTGGAGTGATGGTCAATTTGCATATTACCCTTTTATTAGATAGGATGGGCAACCCAAGGGTGACTTTTGCTGGTTGTTTTGTGGCTTCTAGAAAGTGAGTGTAGCCAATAAAGTTGTGGATAGTATCAACTAGCATTATTTACTGTGTTGTCCATCCCTCTCCAAGAGATTACCTAATACGTCTTTTAGATATTAGGAATAAAATCAAAACTGAGAAGTGCAATATTTTTGTTTAGTACAACACAAAGTCACTTGAGGACCCTGCCAGGAAAGCAGCCTCTTTTGTTGTTGTTGTTAATCCTCACCTGAGGATATTTTTCTTTTAGTTTTTAGAGAGAGTGAAAGGCAGGGGGAATGACAGAGAGAGAAACATCGATGTGAGACTCATCAATTGGTTGCCTTTCCAGACCAGGGCCAGGGATAGAGCCTGCAACCAAAGTTCCTGCCCTTGACCAGAAAAGAACACGGGACCTGTCAGTCCGTGGGCTGACACTCTATCCACTGAGCCAAACAGGCCGGGGCACCAGCCTCTACTTAAAGAATGCATGGCATTCCCCTGTCACCCAGAAAATGACCAGATACCCCTTGGTGACAAAATTAATAATTGTCTTTCTCTCGTCTTTAAAAAGGGACAAAAGTGGTCAGCAAGGTGATGCAGTGTTGGAATGCAACTGAGACATAAGACCATTTATGCCAAATTTCGTTCAGTATTTTTCTTGTTGAATTAGAGATTCGTTGCAGTGACTTGTGAGAGTCATTCTTCAGAGCCCTAGAGCTCCCTTGGCATGGGCCTGGGGTGATAAAGTAAACCAGCGTGGGCCATAGTGCTACACTTCGAACTCGAACTTTCGGTCACGCCTTGATGCTTGGTGCAGCTAGCAGGTTCCTTTGAACAGTATTGCTCTGGGCAGCTTTCTTTCATACACAGTGAGCGAGCATTGTTCTTCCCTTTTTTATGGGAGAAGTAGAGCAGAGAGGAATAAAATAACTCCAGAGCCATGCATGTGTGTGTGGATATATATATATATATATATATATATATATATATATATATATATAATCACTGCTTGGAATGGAACTTCATAATTCTGTCAGTCATCCTGATGACCACTCATTTCAGCAGAATATAAGAGGGCAGTCAGGAGAATCAAAGACAGCTGCCCTTTCAGTTCAGGGCCTCAGGGAAGATCCTTGATGCATTCTCCTTCCTCCTTATACATTCTCTTCATTACAAATAGCTTTCATGAAGCTTACAAGAAAGGACATGAGAACAGGCACCCAATTAGCAACAACCTGGGTGAGTAACCCTGGGTGGGGCAGCTGAGGGGGCTTAGGGAAGAGTGGGAGGACAGGGATGCTCACAGGATCTGAAACACACTTCAAGCTCTTTTACAGTCCTTGACCACTATTGTGTGAACTTCAGAGCAAGTGCGGATCTGTCCCTAATCCTTCCACCTTTTGCTTATGTCACTTAACCCTCCCACCCACCCTCACCCCTCTAAACACACACTGTTCCCTCTGACTCACTGCCGTGCTTCTGTAGCCTTGGGCAAGTCACGTCACCTCTAAGGGCTCTGTTTATTTGTAAGGGAGGGTAATAGTCACGACTGCCTGCTCACTGGAGCTCGAATTAGTGACATGCAGGTGTGGCAAAGCTGAGTGTCAGTGCCAGGACTGCAGCTGGAGAGAAATCTGGGAGGCAGTTCCCTGCATTTTCCCAGCTGAGTGGGCTCCTTCCTTAAAAAAGATTGATGCCCAGCATTTCTAGTTTATCACCATCCAAGGTTATATTCCTGAGATTGCCTTAGCAGCTTTCTATTCCCTCAAGGTCATTTACCTAAGAGATAAGGATGATGGCTCCAGAGATAAAAACTATTTCTGTGTTTAATTTTTAAAAGAACTTCCTGATCTTAACTTTTCTAGGTTTTTTTTTTTTAATGGAAATAGGATATTAAAACCAGAGTAGAACTTAAAAATAATGAAGCCACCTCGTCTCCATTTTTAAAAAGAGAAAATTAAGGCCAAGAAAGCAGAAGCGACTCGCTCAGTGTTACATGGTTAACATGTAGTGGTAGCAGAATCAAACATGACTGGGATCGCCCATGTGCTGTGCCATTCTGTGACTGATGGCAGAAGAACAAGTAACCCTCATGCATCATTCCTTCTGCATCACAGGTTAAGGCTTCTAGTTCTTTTAGTCATCCCTGCCAATTTTTAAAATCACTTTTTCTACTAAATTTATAGTCAAATACTAATTAATACCACCAGTGAATATTTACTGAGAACTCTTAATCTTCAGGATATTGCATAAATAATTAAAAGTACACACACACACACACACACACACACACAAGGGACCCCAAAGAGGCTGTGATTTAGTTCACTTGGTAAGCTTAAAACCTTCTATATTATTTAACACTGTTTCAAAAACAGTGTCTAACAAGTTTTTGGGAAAGAAACATGCAGAACTGAGGATGACCCATCAATAAATGTTTGTGGTCATTCATGGTGAGGATGTATTCTTTCTTGAAACTGAGTCACCACCAAGAATTTTAAAAATTGGCACCAACTCATTGATCAAGACAATGGCAGAGTCAAGACTAGGATGGCTATTTTGGGCTGTGCTTTATGGGTGTGTTTTTTGTTGTTGTTGTTGGGCTGCAGGTTATCAACACAACTACATTCTATAACAATATTTTTTATAAGGGGCATTTCCATTTTGCGAAGAGAAACAAAATGAGATGAATTTTGGTAGAGAATAGTCAGGTTTTGGGAAGTCTAGCTATTGGCTCTTGCCTCTACTCAAGATTCCTATCTGGGAAACAGAGCTAACTTTTGTGGAATATATATTTGAACTTGAATTGGTAGAGTCAGATTGAGATACTGCTTTTTCTTAGGTCATAGAGAAGCCTGCCACCTGCTCATTCACTGAACCATCTCTGGTTGGACTCTGAGTTTTCTCTTCTCTTGCAACCTGCTCAGGTACTAACTACAAGTTTCCAGCCTCTTACCTTGTGAAATCTAATGAGATCACCACAAAGCAGGCTCCCTGGGTGAAAGTCATCATTACACAGAAATACATAAGGCCTCTAGATGGATGCACTATACAAGGCTTCTCTTATAGAAATGAACCTTGAAACCTCAGTGCAACAATGACAAAAAAGAGTTGTCCAGAATTCTCTGCAGGAAGTATTTTTGATATTGTTGTGATTTTACAAAAAAAAAAATTACTAAGCTTTATGGAGGTTACCTAAGCCCACAGTGAAACTACAAATTCAGACTGTTTGAACCCTGTCCTCCAAATTCAGAGGTCTTATGTAAAAGCAATCTCATTTTCATTTTGCTTCTGGGAACCTCTCCAAGGCACAGTGAATTGCTAACTTTTTGTGACCTTCAGTTCCTTAACTGCTCCCAAGGGAAGCTTGACCTTGGAACTATAGAGAGAAGGGGAATAATTTTCAATTTGGTGTGGGGCAGGGGCACAGTTTCTTTCTCTCTGCTTGCACATTTCCCAATGCTTATGGTTCTCCTGTACCAAGATCCTTAGAGCCTCTGAGGTCACAGAAATTGGTGCACCCTAAAGTAAGGATGCAGACAACAAGAGTGTCAGGTGGGACGGAGATCCAGGCAGCCAGGAGCGGTTCCCAGGGAAGCATTAGGAATAAGGTAACACTCAGTGCACTCTAGATGCACAGCTGATGCAGGGCTCCATGACTGCTCAAGCGCTGTCTGTATGACAAAAATGGGATTCATAGGGCACAAGAATTCCTCCTGTCACTTTAGTTTGTTTCTACAGGGATTGCACCTATACCCATGATGGATTCCCAACCTGTAGGAGGACTTTCTCAGGTTCTCTACCATTTGGTAACTGCTTGATCCACAAGACATCTGTCTAGTTATAGAGTTAACCAATTGAGGGGTTGTATCCATCAAGAGACTCAATGGGTCTCTTTACTCCGCCCCATGTATCCTGTCCCACAGGCATGCAACATATTAGAGGACAGTGGTTTCTCACCATTCTCTCAGCAAGAATTCCTTTGATATCTTACTTAGCTCCTTTGAAAGATTTTTGCCTTTTAAGCAGCTTTTATTAAGTAAAAATTAGAGTCTTTATTTTCATTACTCAATGAAAATAGAGTAACACCATTTCCCACAATGACTTGATATAATACCAACGCAAAGCAATTAATATTTCAGTAGGTCTTTGTAGTCCGAGAACAGACTGTGTAGACATTTGGCATTTTTAATTTCTGAAAATTGATTTGTGCCCATTCCCACCATTTGCCAGTCTTAGGAATCCAGAGACCTTCTTATGCGCTAGAAAAAAGAGCAAATAATTTGGAGTCCTAAGATATGGGACTTGTTAGCTGAGTGATGTTGAGAAGGGCACTCACCTTTATCGAGTCTCAAGTTCTGAAAAGCTACCATCTGAAAATGACACCCTCCTTACAGGGCTGTTATAAAGATTAAATAAAACCATACGGGAATATTTTGGCATAGTCAGCCTTCTCAAAGATAGAAATTTGACAGCAAAAATAAACTTTTAAAAAATCCTGGTATCTATAATAATAAAAGCGTAATATGCTAATTAGACTGGATGACCTTCCGGATGAAGCTGGGGCTGTGAGGGAAGCCCGGGTCCCGGGTGCCGGAGGATAGATAGCCAGTGCCAGCAGCCAGGGGAAGGAAGGCCTACTCTTGCACGAATTTTGTGCATCGGGCCTCTAGTAATAGATAAGATATTTGTTTCTATGTTGCATTAAAATCAAATAAACAAAACAATGTTTATAAACCAGAAGATAAGAACAATATTCCCTCACAGATTCAGAAAGGGATCAAATACTGACTTGTGGGGAATTGTTAGTGTGTGTGTGTGTGTGTGTGTGTGTGTGTGTGTGTGTGTGTTTTGTGGTTCCTTTCCTGGATGAGACAAATATTAGTGTTGAGTTTTATGCTGGTATAGGATCAAGAACACCTGCGGAGGAGGTAAAAAATGTATGCTTTCAGGATCCAAGCAAATAATTTAGAAAGGACTCCTTACTCTTTTACATTTAGAATACAAATAGTATAGCTCCTGTTGGGTGGTAAGTTTTCCCAGAAGAGAGTGCTAAAAAACATGGGCTTTGGAGTGCAACAGACTCCAAGTCAAACTTCACCTCTTCTGACTAGCTCATGATTTGGGCAAATTGCATACATTTGTTCTAGGAATTGAATTTAAAAAATGTAGGTAAAAAGGCGGTGGTTCATTTCCTGGTCAGAATAAGCACTGGATAAAGGTAGAATGATGTTATGAGTTCTTGTATTTCAGCTTCATTATTTTTTCTCTTTATCCTAATGTTTTAGTCAACAGAAAGGCTAGCACATGAGTGGAGTTCAGGCAGGGTCAGCAGTATTAGAAAAGGGGACTCTTGGACTTGGTGATGCAACCCCTATTCATCATGCCTTTGCTAGCACACTTGTAGGTATGCATGAGGCATGTCAGTGAAAAAAAAGGAACCCTTTGTTCAAAAATGTTTAGCCAACCACATTTCATGATGGCATTTCTTTATCTTGGTTTTGTAAATGCTCAGGAATTGTGGCTGCTTTGAAATTTCTGCCAGAAATTTCAGGGATTTTTTGATGCATCAGAACAAAAGTGAAATGGGGGTGGGGAGCAGAGGAAGGCTTGTTTCTGCACAGACTCATTTACCACTTAGATGGCACCAACAAGCCGTTTGGACTCTAAGCTGACATGGGTCTCGTTGGGTTTCAGGTACTGCGAGCTGTGATATGATAGACTGTTGACGGTTCCCATACTTGAAGCCTCGTTCTGCCCAAATCCCTTGGATTTAGTGGAGTCGGTATTAACTGAAGTGAAAGGACATAGCAATTAAATTCTTGAGATCCCAGATAAGGCTTGGGATGGTGTCATTTCTTTCCCTGGAAATAGTTCAGATGCACTTTAGTTTGGCTCAGGGATTTGAGTTTCCAGAATATAAGAGGCAGGGATGTAGCCTGAGAATTGCCTGGGTTTACTTATAAAAAATATTCTTAATTACTTAGGAAGACTCCAGTGACTGCCACTACCAGGAATATTTCCCTTTGTTCTCCACATATCCCTCCCCTTACCTCATCTCAAAGAAGGTAAGTCTAGTCTAATGCTAGCCTTTTGGTTACAGCGGTACCCAACTGGCCTGGGTATGGCACATCAAGGACCCATGGAGAACTCCCAACCCGGTGCACTCCCACCCCGGTGCATGCTCCTGGGTGCGCTTAACTCTGTAATCACATGGGAAAGCAGCAGTGAGAGTGAGGCAGAGCTGAGTGGAATCCTGGCTCAGCCTCTAACAGCAAACTTGGGCAAATTAATTGACTTCTGGTTTCTAACTTCCTAACATGTAAAAGGAATAATAATCTCTCTGTAGTCTGGTCAAACTAAAATAATAATCTCCCCTTCCCCCACTCAATAGCTACTTTGCATGAAATGGGAAGAGAAACTGGATATATTCTCAGGTGCCACTCGTGTTTTGGCCTTGAGCCAGATGCTGCACTGAATGAACAGGTCAGACCTGAGTGTCTGTCTGTCCCTAAGGCAGCCTGCGACACTGTGGGAAACTCTGGCCAATGTATTTGAATGCCCCGGCACCCTTCCCCCTCTTCAAAACCACTTCCATCACTTGCCTTATCTACAAACATTCTCTAGAGACTGGCCAGACAGGACTTACTATCTTCACAGAAATCTACCAGTTTTCCATGATTCTCCACCACATTCCTGGGAGTTAGCCACAGACTCACTCGAGATCTCGCATGGGGTTTGTGCCTGCGCCACACTCCGCAGTGGCCTCGCTTCCTGCCTCCAGTTAACTGCATGGGCCACATGAAAATTCCTGCCACAAACCTCGCCAAAGGGGATGCACTTCAGCTTCATAAATGATTGACAAAAATTGTGTCAAACCTTACCTCGGCTAATACCCGGGCCAACTCCTTCCCTAAAGGGAGTTCAGAAAAATAGGGCCTCCCCACCGCCAGGCCTCTAATCATTAAACGAGCCAGAAACCATTGCTTAGACCTGACAAGTATACATGGTGACAATGTGATAACAATTCTAGAGGAGTTCTATGCAGACCTAAGGAAGAGTGGACCATGTTCCTTAAAAAAATAAACTTATTTCCAGAAAGTGTAGACGTGAAGGGTAAAGTTCATGTTTTTTTATGATTACTTAATCTTTTTCCTCTTCAAAAATCACTTAGTAACTGACCCGACGGTTAGTCTGTTTCTTCCCTTTGACTTCCAAGGGCAGAGGAAGCGCCTCCAAAGCCACAGCTCTTACGCCTGCGGCGATAGCAGGTATCTGATTTGTGCCTGCGTCTCATTCACGTTTGTTTATTGTGGAGATGGGAAGGGCTCCGTGGTATTTACTGCTCCTCAGATAAAACTGTGCTCTGGCCAGAAAAGAATATGAGCTATAGCGTCAGAGAAGGGCATCTTCAATCAATGCTGCCTTGTGTCTGTTCTATAGAGAGACTCTGTCAGGCACGGCTTTAGTGGTCCTCCATCAAAGGTAGGAAACAGCCCTGCGTCAGTAAATGATTGACCCGGCTGCCCTGGCTGATAAGCTTAGGCAAACAGGCTTGATTCGGCTACAGCAGTTTCAGGATTTTAACTCCCTAGGCTCCAAAGCAGAAAAATGCACATACCTTCCCGGGAGATCCTATCATCTGAGGTTGACAGCCCTGTGCAGGAACAGCTCGTTCCTCAGAATTATGTATAAACTGGCTTATATATATTGGAAAGAATTCATACAAGCAAAATTCTGGAACAAAACCACGTTTGCAGAACTGGATGATGAAGAATTTCAATAAATAAAAAACATGCTTTTTAAAACAAAGAACGATAAAAAACTTTCCCAAGTTTCGAACAACAATTTTGTAGAGGAACAATTTTCAAAGAAGAGAGAAGATGGAAGATAACTACAACCCACTTCCAGGACATGCGGTTGAACAAATGACCGAATTCTCTGGACACACCCCCACATCTACCACTTCAACCTCAGCGGACCATCATCGGACGCTCTGGCTACAAGGCTGGGAAAAATGCTTGTTCTGTGATCTTGAGAGAAGAGGCTGCGACCACAGATCACCTACCTTGATTGCGGAATTAAATTAGCCTTTTCTCAGCTTCCTTCTTGACTTTGCAGTGATACCCACAATTGATCCAATCCTTGCTGAAGAGTTTCAGATGTTGGGAAGAAGCATCTGCACGGGGCTTCCACTTTTCCCCAAAATTGAGGTGTTCTCCTCCGTTTCCTTTCCCAATCTCTCTGGCTCCTGCAGACAGTGGTCACGGGCTGCAACTTGCTTGCAGCCAGGTATGTTGACAGATGTGAAGGAGGGAGGCTGTGCTGGTCTCAGCTGCCTGGTCTAGCCAATCATTACACAGCAGGCCAGGCTTAGTCCTGCTCAAACCTGACCAGAGATCTTGGTGACAAAAATAGATAGCAGTACTGTGGGAGGGTCTGTTAGCTACAGACTGTCCAGAAAAGCAATTTCCTTGCAATTGGATCTGTGAAGTATACAGGAAGAAAATACCTTTTATTTCACTCCTTCTTAAAAAAAATATTTTTATTGATTTCAGAAAGGAAAAGTGAGGGAGAGAGAGATAGAAACATCAATGATGAGAGGGAATCATTGATCGGCTGCCTCCTGCATGCCCCATACTGGGGACGAACTGTTATCTCCTGGTTCATCAACCACTAAGCCACACTGGCTGGGCTATTTCACTCTTTTTAATGTTAGCAATATCAGAAGGGAATTTGGAGGTCACTTTATCAAATCTCTCATTTAATAATGGAAGTTTCTTCTATTGAATTCCTATTAGGTGAGAATTATCTGGAAGTTCCTTGAGCAAATATGGCTGCCATTTATTGATAGGGTACTATATATGTTAGGTATTTTATATGGATCACCACAAACCATCATAATTACCTTGAGATTTTATTCCTATTTTATGGTTAAGGGTCATGAAATGAGTGCTGAAGCCAGGATTTGAACTCAAGTCTGCTTGAAAATCAGTACCAGTGTCAAAGCACTTTCTATGATTCACTCTGTGGTTGGCTGCATAAAAGCCCCCAAAGATGTCCATGTCCTAATCCCCAGAACATGAGATGTCATCTTACATCATAAAAGGGACTTTGCAAATATGATTAAGGATTTCGAGATGGGAGACTATCCTGATTATCCAGGTGGGCCCAGTGTATACTAAAAGGCCTCTTAAGAGGTCAGAGACAAAGAAGATGTGATAAGAGAAACAGAGTCAGAGGGAGATTGAAGATGTTACGCTGCTGGCTTTAATGATGGAGGAAGGGACCACGAGCCAAGGAAGGTGGCTTCTAGAACTTGAGAAGGCAAGGAAATAGATTTTCTTCTAGAGCCTCCAGGAGGAACATAGTTCTGCCAGCCCAGTGTAGACTTCTGACTCCAGACTTGAAAGGTAATACATTTGTGTGACTGTAAGTCACAAAATTTGCGATAATTTGTTATATCAGTGACAGCAAACTGATACACTCCCAGAAATACTCTTTGTGATGGTGAGCTCACTCTCTCACTTAGCATCCATTCCACATCAGAATACTCTTTATTAAACCAAGCTCCCCTTTTTGTAATGGCAACTCATGGGTTCTAGCTTTTCCCTGAACATCAGGCACTCGGGAGACAGCTGGAAATGATGAGAAAAAACACTGGGAACAGACTCAGAGCCCGAATTCTAGTCCCAGCTCTGCATTAGGCCACACGGTCCGGCTTTCAGTCTCTTATAACAGTGCCTGGACAAATGTTCTTTGGTCCCTTCCACATTTAAAATCATAAGATTCTAAAATCTCAGTCATGTAACAATTTGAAAATATTTAAAATATTCCTGTCACTTTTCTCTCAATCTTTTGCAAGCTCAACATACCCAGTTTCTCATGTGATATAACTTCTGGACCTTTCATTCTCCTAGTTGCCCTTCTGGAAGAAGGCTCCAATGTATCCATTTCCTCTGCAATCTGTGCATGGGACCCGGCCACCCCCCTGTGGCTGCCAGCGTGCCCGGTTTCTCTGGCTCTGCTACCACCCTCTCTTGCTTGAGCCCTTATCATGATCCCTTAGGATCCTTTGGACTTGGCTTAGTCAGTTCCCTTTTATCTTATTCTATCCAACCTTGCTTCTTAAAAGAGAGCTCTATAGTCAATAAATAAATGTCTTAATTTAATGTTTGCTTGTAACAAGAAGGACCATGGCTTTCTGGTGCTAGTCTAAATTAGCTCATGTACCAACATTTGAATGGTCATTCTCAGAGGCACTTGAAAGGCAGTGGTTCGCAACTTTTAAAGATCATAGATTTTTTTGAGAATCAAATGAAGGTTATGGATCCTCTACCAGAAAAAAAAAGTGCACATATATCTAAAATTTTGTGTGTTATTTCAGGGCATTCTACTCCCTCTGAAATGGTCCACCAACACCTATGATGTGTGGCAAATTAGTTCTACACCCACAAGTCTGTTGGTGAGAGAAGCTTTTGCAAAAGGCAATCCAACGTCTTTGTCCAGATCCCCTTATAATTCATGGAGGCCTAGAGATGACTCCCTGAACCTGGATTGGGCAAATACCCAGTGAGGATCAGGGCAGGAGAGTATTCAGGCCAAAAAGCAGAGAAATTCTCAGGTTAAACAAAGAACAGCTTTCAGTGGCCTCTTTTCCCAACAAGAGCTCTGCTTCTTAGAGCTTTTCTCCATAAAATGAACCCTATTCATTAGACACCAGGGCCCTTAGATTAAAGCCATCTGCTTGCCTAAGGCTTCTTTGGATTGCATGATGCTGCTGGACAGAGGCTAACACTACCCGCCCCCCCCCACCCCCCCCCCGCCCCATGCTATCCCCAAACACTACCCAGCTGTGCAAACACGCTGGTCTGACCGGCATGTCTGTTTTACTGGCACTCGTCCAGGCCATCCTGGGTGAGGCTGAGACACATGGACTTCGGCCACTGTCCCTCTCTGAGAAGGAAAGGTTTCATGTCTTAAAATAATATCACTCCTCTGGTCACAGTGAGCAGATATGCAGAGGTGTAAACAAAGAGACATACCGCTGAGTGAGAAGAATTCCTTTGGGGGGAAAAAGCAACAACAACAAAAATCCAGAATATTCAGGCATCTTCACCTCAGGGATTCACAGAAAAGGAATCACTTTCCAAGTGGAAGAAACAGGGTTTGCTCTCTGTATTCCCTGGGAACCTGGAAAACAGTCTATGAGACTGAGCGACTCCACAACTTTCCCCCCTCCCCTGTTAAAGCTGCAGCACAGGACAATGTGGAGAGAGGATGATCTGAGTGTGGACTTCTACAGGAAACACGAAGAAAGTTCCCTTATGAAGAAATAGGTGACTTTCTATCCCGAATAGCAGTTCATGTATTTAGTTAAAGAGCACAGCCAAACCCAATTCTTGGCAAAAGTGTGCAGTAGAATCAACTATATTTGTTTTTTTCCAGCTTGGAAAGGATCCTACACTTAGGTCACTTCCATAGCTTCTGTAGAATAGACTCTTTGAAAAACTCAAGTTTTACTTTGAAAGGAAATTTTATATCACTATTGAGAAACCCAGGATCACTTCTACAAAGAGACGGTAACCACAAAATAAACCACAATACAAACAATATGATAATAAACGTAGTTGGATACTATTGTCTTTTTTGTATTTGCTAGATAAACAAGGGCTAGAAGGGTTTCATCACTAAGCTAAGGCATGCCTGTTAGATAACCAGAATGAGTAAGTGACCAATGATATTAATGCTATGCAAGGACATGGCCATCTTCCACCCCACGTCATCCTGCCGACCACCAGTGGCATGGATCCCACTCTCTGAGCAATGCATACAGTGATTGTGCAACTTTCTCTTTCACCGTCTGAATTTATCTGCTTTGTTTCACATGACTGTGCTTAATTTTTGCTAAGTCATTCACCAGTTAAACACAATCAACCATGTGGAAGGGATTGTGTTGGGTGATATTTGGCGGGGATGGGTGTAAAGTCCTCACCCCTACTACTAAGACTAGTAGTTACTTTTAAGTATTTATATGGCCAATAATCCAATGTGCATACAAACAAAGGAGAGGTGCCTGCTCCAGTTTTATATTTATTATTAGGTTTAAGCTTATTTAGGTAGTTCAAGTCAAATACAAAGAAAAGACATCATATCAGCATATCGATTGAACTTTTTCACAGTTAAAATGAGGTAATCTGGCTTTACAATGTTTTAGTTTGAATTAAGCAGTATAATCCAGGTTACAAGACAGGAGAGGGAGATATTTGAACAATTATTTCTTAGGGGAGAAAAGCCATGTGAAATGTGTATGAATAAGATAATTATGCCACAAAATACATTTCGAAGTATCAAGCAGCATATATGTAAAATTTTAATTCTAACCTTAAAATTGGTATAATTTACAATTATTATTTTGCATAATTTAGCTAATGGCATGCACTGTAATATAAAACAAGCATAGAGGACAAAATATAATATCTAATAGAACATTTTCAGATTCATGTATCATCTGAATTGACCAAACTTATTTTCACTTTGACAATATCTGTACAGTAGTCCAACCTTATCCGAGGTTTTGCTTTCCATGGTTTCAGTTACCCGTGGTCAGCAGCAGTCCAAATAAATTAAATGTAAAATCTCAGATATAAATAATTCATAAGTTTTAAATTGCACAGTTCTAAGTAGCGTGATGAAAACTCAAGCCATCCTGCTCCATCCTGTCCAGGATATGATTCATCCATTTGTCCAGTGTCTCCATACTGTCCACGCTACCTGCCTATCAGTCACTTAGTAGCCTAAGTTATCAGATTGACTGTCGCAGTATTTGTGTTCAAGTAACCCTTATTTTACTTAATAATGGCCCCAAAGTGTAAGAGTAGTCATGCTGGCAATTCTGATATGCCAAAGAGAAGCCATAAAATGCTCCCTTTAAGTGAAAATGTATGTATGTGTAGGAAAAAACACAGCATATATAGTTCATTACTATCTATGGTTTCAGGTATCCACTGGGGATCTTAGAACATATCCTCTGTGGATAAGGGGGAAGGGGGCTACTGTATTTTTAAAATGCTGATCAGTGAGGTTAAGTATTACAGTTGGCATATATACTATATATATGCATACACAATACAATAATGCATACACAATCTATATGTAATACTTATGAATTGGTGTATAAATTAGTAAGTATAATAGCAGCAAGGTACCACTGTCTCTAGACTATGTACTAAGATTTACCATATTGATATTAGAGGTTTATGACTAAAGTGTTATTAGTGTTATAAACTAATAACAATTGTAAAACTGCAAATGTTCAAAGCTACCAAAGGCCTATTTGACTTTTCAAAGTGCTGTGCTTCTCGTTGGGCTCATAGCTTGGGGGCAAGCCCCTGATAGCTGAATGAAGTACTGGCCCCAAGTTCTGGGCTCCAATCAGGGACAGTTCTAGTAATTGGATGGGAGCAGGGAGGGGAGCTGGATAATGCATCTGAGAAGAGGAAGGAGCTAAAACCACTGTGATAAGAGTGAGTTTGGACATCATTGAGTGTATGTGCCTTTTACTGTAAGTTTTGCCAGCATCCCGTGATTCACAGTAATCAGCAGATGACAGAGGATGGTCAGGAAACAAGAGGAGAAAGTGGTATTCTTTGAAGGAGACAGGAAATGGCTCTAGACCATTGATGGAGTTGTCTTAATAGACCATGGGATTGAACTCCCAATGAGGAGAAGAAAAACATTTCATCCAAACCATGTGGCTTAGAAATGAATTTGAAAAACCCTAAGAATAAGTTTTGTTGGAGAAAAGGCTAGAACACTATATCCACTGCAGGATAGAAGGAGTTATCTTAGAGTGCTTCCAGTGTCTAAGAATGCGCTAGTTCAACACCATGGCATCGTGAGCTGCGTTCTCTGGATTAGGGCCATTATTTCTAGCAGGAAATTGGGTAACCTTGGGGCAGTAAAGAGCTGTTTAGTATCGATTGGAATTAGGGTAAAGTTTCCAGTTAAATCACTTATCACCCAACCAATTCACTCCTGTGTGTCCCAAGACAACATGTGTGAGTGACAAAGCCATGGAGGCAAACAGCAGGAAGCAGTCTGAGGCAGAGGGCCAAGGTGTACTGGAAAGTTAGTGGAATTTGGAGGGATAGCCATGCTCTATGCCATACAAACCAAACTTCTTGTCACTGTGGAGTCTGATGTTACCATTTCTATTCATCTCCTCCTGGCATATCATGACTACTTGGTGTGCACTGGGGAAAGCCCAACTCTCAGGCGTTCACATACACATTGGCAGGTTTCTTTCAGCCCAGCTCATCTCACTGTTCACATCAATAAAGGCACCGCTGTTAGACAATTTCTATCTAATAGTGGCGCCTTTGAGAAATGAACCCCAGTAGCATTTCTCCGCATATGCACACAAAGAAGAATCACAACTGTACACCTGCTTAATATACAGCATTTAACCTCATCATTAGAGACCTGATGCTTTGGGGAGCTGCTTGACCAAGATTTGCAAAACAGCACTAAAGTAGCAGACAGCATTGTTATTCCAGATGAAAGAACAAGGCAGATTTAGCACTGGATCACTTCCCTGCTCATGCCTGTGCCCCATTCATTAGCCCGTTTTGTTTCCCAGAACCTAACAGTATACATTTTCTGTCAGCCGATAAAGAACGTGACAAAACTTCAACTGCAGCATGAACTAACTCTGTCAGATGGTCTGGATTTGTGCAGCCCTTTTGCTTCCCAGGAAAACAGGTGGCTTCATTGCAGTCTTCATCCCTTCTGTCTCCACCTTTAGCTTTGTGTTAAGCCTTCGAGTTGGAATGCCACAATGTCTCGATGGGGAGCACTTTCTTATGGTAAGATTCAGAAAAACAGAAATAGAAAATACTGTTTCACCACAAAACTGCATTTAACTCTGGAGTGTTCCACCACATGGTCTTCTTGAACAGAAACACAAACTTTGTGAAGATGAGGAGATGAAAGAAAACTAGGATTCTGAAGATCGATCATTACTGGGACCCAGATCTTGTGCTTTTCTTTGAGTTTATAGAAAATCCTGCTTTACACTGTGACTTATTGATTCTCAAGAATACAGGGGTCTGGGCTCAGCCCTAAGGAAAATAACTAAATTTAATTACTAGAGGGTCTGATACAGCAGGTAGATATTTTTTGGCATGGACCTTTTAGATCTGCCATTAATTTACAATTTTAATTCTCTATCATTTATCATTTTACCCATTCTACCTTGACTTCTCTCTCCAAACCTAAGAATATTTTCTGTACCCATGAAACCACCGTGGCACCTCTAATAGGCTCCAAGTTCAAGCCTTTGAACTCTGCTTTAACCTAACTGAAACAAATGGTCCAGGGAGCTCATAAAAAATTCAGTCTACCTTTCAGGATAACCATGGCCCTGAATCCTAACACCCTCTTTTGGATCAATCAAGTAGCTTTTTAGCTGACCTTGAAGTTAATTCTGGGTACTAGTAAATAAGATAAACTTATCTGATCAGAAAGGTCCCCAGAGCTTATGAGAATAAGTGATATGGTTGGGTCACCATTTTTATTGGTGGCAGTGGCAGAATGAGTCACAGAACTCCAGCCTGTTTGCTGTCTGTCCCATCACGGAGTCTCCTGCTTGGCCTTCTGTCAAGGAGCAGAATGCACACATCCCTTCTTGGGGCAGACATCTTGCTAATTCAAGGGTGTTTATCAAGGGTAAACTGTAACTAATCCTCCTCCTACCTCCCAGAACTCCTGCACAGAATTGCACAATGCAAGTCCGGCTGCTACCCGCAGCAGCATGGAGGAGCGAGCCCCTGCGCTCGCCATGCAGAGCAGGACTCCATGCGCACGCCCTTGGCACCGCTGGCTGTGCTCTTTGTCATGCTCGATGACTTTTCTCTTAGCATGCAAACACTGTGGTGCAGTTAAACGGTACAGCCCAAGTGCAACTATATATTTTAAAACTAAAGGAAAAAAATCAAGTAAACATTTCACTGAACAGTCAGCAGCCCTTGGGTGTCACTGGTATCCTGTGTAGACACCTGTCACACACCTGGCCTCGTAGCACCAAACACCTGGACAAAGCTGAGGCTCAAATAAAACAGAGAAGAATAATTCTCCTCTTGCCTCCTTATCTCTTTGCCAAGTAACAAAGGGTTAAAGAGGGGAACTGATCTAGTCCCTAGCAAGTGACCATGAATTAAAAACAAGACCCAAATGAAACAGTAACAACAAATAAAACCCTGAGGGTGGGCCAGGGATTTCAGAGCTCATCACTGGAGTTTAATATCAGAATTGAAGGGAAATTGAGAAAGTGAGGGCACTCACTTCCTTACTCCTTTCCATAGAAGGCCCTAAAGAATTTGACAATAAAATCTCAGAAACCTCCTCGGAGAGGAGCTCAAATGTAAGAAAAGTTAATGCCCAGAGGCATTTGTGTTATGACCTCCTCAAACTGTGGAAGCTAAAGGTCAGGGCTTAAATTCCTTTACAGGGAGTAAAGGTTGGAAGACCAAGAATTGGGGGTGTGCATGTGCTTTTAGTAGCAACTCTAGGATACCCCCCACTGCAGGCAGCATGCAAATCCAGCCATGAGCATCGAAAAGTAGGAATGGGAAACTACTGGGAGGTGGTCCAACGATCTGTATACATGCACACAGCCACCCAGGATTGCATGCTTATCTTTTCTCCTTTAGAACCCAGAGGCTAACACTTCCTTAGAGGTTCTCGGCCAGTTCTTAGGAGCATCGAAGTGCACACATTCCCATGCTCAGTTTTCTTTCTAGCTGCTTTCTTTTCAACCCTCTTCTGGAGGGTCTTCCTCAAGAACTGAGAGTTCTTCACTACCCTTTTCATCATCTGCCCCAGTGCGTGGCTTGGGAGTGGCTTCTCAGATCTGGACCACGCCCACACACGAGCCCCGGCCGGCCGCCTTCATGACTGAGGAGCCAGTACATCTACAGCAGAGTCGCAGGTCACTCACAGTCCTGAGATGCGTGGTCCTGCTAAGGAGGAAGACCATGGCAGCATTGGGCCTGGGTGAGAAAGTTCAGAAAGCTCCTTGGTGAGTGCTCATGAGGTAAGAAGCACTGAAGATACTTAATCTATAAATAAATAAGTGAATAAATAAATAAAATAAAACACAAGAGGGCTTTTTATGGATAAGCACCTCTCATCAATAAAAAAAAAAAATCCCCTTGTGAGTTTCAAAGCCCTCATGCAGTGGTGATTACTAGGCTCAGAACAAGGAAGACATGAACTGGAAATGTTCCAACACTGGGTATTTCTCACTCGACGACACCCAAGTCATCCTAAATGTCCCCGAGGTAGTCTTGTTTTCAAGGAGTTACGGAATGGCTCCAAACCCACTTGGCGTGTCCTCCTTAAATCCATTGCACTTTCCATGCATCCTGTGTCTGCCGCACGGTGCCACAGACAAGCTACCTTCCATGAGCGTGTGTCCCATGGCATAGACCCGAGTCCAAGGCAGACAACAAAGAAATGCAACTCCAAGATCTGGCTTGAAGATCCTACTCCAAAGAGGATTTTGACCAAATGATGCAGGTGCTTACCTGGCAGCCATTTTGGAAAAAGCTACAGAATTAAATTAAAAAAAAAAAATCTGGCGTGCAACAAACATGCATGTCTGTCTATTGTTGGGCCCCACAATGAAAAGATCTCTGGTCCTTGTTCTTTTCACTTTTAAGAAGAGGCCAAAAGAAAGAGAAAGGAATCAATGCTTTAAAACTGGGAAACACATTTCTGACACCAAGGGCAGTCTGCACTGTTTATCTGAAGAATGAAGTTGACCAATTACCAAGTATAAGCTATGCAAGAACAGCTTGTAGCTGAAATACTTTGGTGATAAATGTCTTACTCTCTCAGGGATGAAGTGGTGACATTCAACATGTCTAGAGAGAACTGGTGCTTGGCCCTTTATCCCCTCAAAGCCCAAGCTTGATATTAAGCCACCGCACAGGGCAGTCTATACCTGCAAGGAGTCATTCTTTTGACCAGGAATATTTTTCTGGTTCAGTTTTCTCACTGACTCAAACACAACATCCTGGAAGACAATAGGGAACTAGGCCTAGTAGGAGGACACACAATACCCCAATGTATCTTGGAGACTCCATTTCCATGTTACATTCAACATCATAAACCATTGAGGAGATCTTAGCCTCGATCTTATGAAACATGCTTTCTTCCCTTGGACTTAAGTTTTTCAAAAGTCTCATGAGGAAAAATGCAATGAAAAGATCTTGAATTTTATCCGAATGGCCCTATGAGGAGGGGAAAAGAAAAAACACCCTCCTTCTCCTTCGATTCACTTCACCATCACTGCCCAGGAGCCATCCTAACAGAAAACCCTTCAGAACTCCAGCCTGGATCAAAAGATTCAATATTAAAATAAATAAAAATTGAATCAGCATTTGGCCAAAGCTCTATCCTCCTGTAGGAGGTCATTCAATTCAATGACAGTCGTGGCAAAGTCCACCAGGTCCACGAAGTCAGATGTGATGATGTTGACACCCATGGTTCCAGGCTTCTGAGTTTTTACCCAGTCCAGGATGACAGGAAGGTTCCTACACAGAGGAGAGTGTTGCGGGGAGAGAAGAGAGAGTAGTTTAGAAGGACTCCTCCGGAAATAGAAACAAAACTTTTCCCTTAATGTAACAAGAGTATGCCAATAAAAGCTTGAGCACCCAGAATTTGTCCATTTCAGCCTCATATATCTTTCAGGGACAAAGTGATGTCTACTGCACTAGAGAATTGTACTTTCAGGGTTTCTGTGCTGGAAGAGGATATTAACCCCAAAGAGATCCATGTGAAAAGGACCTTAAAAACTAATAGGTTATTTTTTTATCATAAAACTTTTTATCATAAATCACTGAAGGAAATTTACAATAAGTATATGCACCATCTAGGTTTTACTAGTAACATTTTACTATACTTGCTTATCACATTTCTATCCATTAATCTGTCACTCTATCTTTCCATCAATCTATCTTATATTTTTGACAAATTCCAACTGCTAACAGCTATACCCATCCCCCAAACACCTCAGTATGCATACCATTAACTAGGGTTCCATATTTGTTTATAAGTTTTCTTTTGACATAAAATTTATATCCAGTAAAAAGTGCACAAGTCTTAAGTGTATACCAGTTGAGTTTTGACAAATGTATACACAGAACCCATACCCATATCAAGGTTTAGAACCTTATCAGCACCCCAGAAAGTTCCTGCATGTACTTTCCCCTTCAATCCCTGCCCCCCAGTCCTCCTAGAGGCAACAATTACATTGATTTTTTTTCTACCACATATTAAATTTGACTGTTCTAGAACTTCTTATAAGGCATGCAACATGTATTCTTGTGTGTGAAGTTCTTTCATTCAACAAATGGTTTTGAAATTCATCCATGGTGATGAATGCATCAGTACTTTGTTCTTTTTAAACTTAACTGCATAGTATACTATTGTATGACTATACTGTAATTTTTTTATCCTTTTTCTTATCAGTGGATAAACAGGCTGTTTCCAGTTTTTGGATTTTATGAATAAAATTTTATCTATGGGCATTCTTATACAAGTCTTTTAGTGGACATTTATTTTCACATCTCTTGGGTAAATAACAAAGAGTGAAACTGCTCTATTATATGGTAGATTTACATTTATGTTTATAAGAAACTTCCAGATCTGTTCCCAAAGAGGTGGTTCCATTGTACATTCCCATCAACAAAGTATGAGAGTCTGGTTGCTTCACATTCTCTCCAAAATTTGATGCTATCAGTCTTTTTAACTTTTTCCATTTAGTGGGTTTTAATTGGCATTAATCATTACTGATGTTGAGCTGCTTGTCATGTACTTATTGGCCATTTGTGTATCTTCTGTCCAATTTTTTTTTACTCTTTCTCTTTTCTTTTAGTTATTAAGTTATAAGTTATTTATATATTCTGGATACAAGTCTTTTGTCAGATATATTTTTTGATATTATATCCCTTCCTGAACTTGCCTATTGATTATTTTACTGGAATATTTCGGTGAGCTGAATTCCATAATGTGGATGAAGTCTAACATCAATTTTTTTAATGGTTTCTGTGACCAACCTAAGAAACTTTTGCCTATTCCCAAGTCACAAAGGTATTTTCCTGTTTTCTTCTAAAAACTTATGGTTTTAGCCTTTATGTTTAGATCTAAGATCTGTCTCAGGTTAATTTTCATATATGGTATGAATAGAGGTCAAGGTTCGCCTTTTCCATATGCATATACAGTCATTCCAGCAGTATGTGTGCCTTCTTAATAAACAATTGCTTACTCAGTGTTTCACAAAAATCATTCTGTCAGACTCATTTTATAATTTGAGGGCTTTCTATGTAATAGAATATTTTGCCAAAGAAGCTCACAATCTAGTGACATAAACAATGATGACAATTTAATGTGATACTTTCTATAGTAGTGGAAAGTGTAAAATACCATGGGGGGTAGAGAGGAGGGAGCTATGAAGTGTCACCATAGTTTTGCATCACGGTAAAAATAGCTCACTGCATACTCGATATGTTGAAAATGGTTTAAGGAAGACACAGACTAGGGAGTATACACTGAGTGGCCAGATTACTATGATCTCTGAATGCATAATAATCTGGCCACTCAGTGTATATCCTATATAATAAAAGGCTAATATGCAAATTGTCCCCTCAACCTGGAGTTCGACCAGCAGGCAGGCCAGCCAACCGCCCATGTCCCCTCCCCCTGGCCAGGCTGGCTGGACCCCACCCATGCACGAATTCATGCACCGTGCCTCTAATACACACACACACACACACACACACACACACACACACACACACGCACACTTTTGATGGTCCGCGGCCGCTGAGGGGGGCTACCCTGCTGTTGAGATCATAATAATCTGGCCACTCAGTGTATTTTGGTTAAAGAACAAGAGACTAATTAGGAATAATTTTCTCTAGGCCAAAATAGAAAATAAGTGAAGTTTATTGTCTTAATGGGCCCCTTTCTCTTCTGTGGGGACACTCTCCTGGGTTGTCATTTCCTGTCCTTTGCTCCCTCAAAGCTGCCCTCCCTTCTTTGAGTACACACCATGACTTCTCATTCTTCTCCTAGGAGACCCTATCAAGGCTGTGGCAGCATTCTGTCCCTCTTCTCTTTATTTCCCTCTTGTCATGACAGCTAGAAACAGTCCAGGTTTCTTCCCTCACTCAGTGGACACTACAGTTGGCCATGAGCAAAAACACATCTCATAAACTGATTTATATTTTTATATTCATCGCTGATTATGATTTAATAGACCACCATAATAGGGGTACTTCCATTTTTAACTGGGACTCCTGACAACATAATAACCTCAATTTGACCTTAACTTATTCAATTTCCCTGTGCCTCAGTTTCTCCTCCTATACTTCATATCGTTTTGAGAATTAAATGCATGTAAAGTGGTTAGAACTATGTTGGGGACATAGTTAAGGACTATATAAGTGTTCGGTAAAAGAGAAGGGATCATAGATGGTAGAGTGTGAGGCAGAGGCAGCTGGGTGCTGGGGTAAGAAACTTTCCTAATGTGATTGCCACATCCTGTCACCTACGTGACAAGATGTTGTGGCCTGAGATTGAAGGGCCCCAAATCCAGTCTGCTCTTAGAGACAAAGACCTGGAACACACAATGGTTCATAGGAGGGCCACAGAAGTACTGACCCGTTCAAGACTTTTTTAAGTTAGTCGATGTTTAAGTATGAAATGCAGGCGCCATCTTCTGGTTATCCTGGGGAAATGAGAATTAAAGGCTTGGTGGCAACTCCAGCTGACTCCAGCCAGAGCCAAACCTCCTGGGATCCCTGGAGCCTGGGCAGAGAAATGGGGGAAAGGCATGCACCTGCAGTCTCAGATGACAAAGAGCTCTGTGTCAGCTTCAGGTTGCAAGTGTCAACTAAGGCCAGGGTCAAATAACCAGGGTTATGTACAACAAGAGGGAATTGTAGAATCCACTGTGAGGAAGAGCCACTTTATTTTCTTAACTCCTGACATTTACCAAGATGAGAGATCAGTGGAAAAGGCTGAGTCAGGTACTGCTGACTATGGGCACCAAAGGGAGGTTAGGAACTTCCCTTTGACTTTGAGGCCCACCGCACCGTGTTTCTGGGTCTCCTTAGACAGGGAGACATCTGCCTGCCAATAGAATGACGTCCCTATTTTGTGCCAGGTACTGTAGTAGGCATTTCCATATTAAGACTGTACAATATTATATGGTACTAGAGGCCCAGTGCATGATTGAATCATGCACGTGTAGGGTCCCCTACACGCTTTCGCTTTTCGCGGTGGAGCTGGGTGCCTGTCTGTTGGTGCTCCAGGCCTTTCAGAAGCCTCTGGCTCCGCGGAGGCTTCTGAAAGGCCTGGTGCCGGAGCAGACAGGCACCCAGCTCCCCCACTTTTGATGGTCCGCGGCCGCTGAGGGGGGCTACCCTGCTGTTGAGAGGCACAGGGGGCGGCAGTCCCGCCCCCTGCGCCTCTCAACGGCCGCTGAGGGGGGCTGCCACGGACACCTGGCTACCCTGCCATTGAGAGGCGCAGTTGGGTGTCTGCCGCAGGCCCCCTCAGTGGCCTCGATCTGGCCATTGAGAGTCGCAGGGGGCGGGAGTCCCGCCCCCCCTCAGTGGCCGCGGACCCCTGCCTCTCAATGGCCAGATAGGCCACCCTGAGTCCCGCCCCCCAGCCTCCCGCCGCCCAATCGTGGGCGTAGCGGAGTGATGGTAATTTACATGTTACTCTATTATTAGATAGGATTATTAACCCCATTTAACTGGTGAGGAAACCTCAGCAAACCTGTCAAAACCCTCTCTATTGTTAAGAGACTGCATTAGTTTGCTAGGGCTGCCATAAGAAAATGCCACAGACTGGGTGGCTTTAAACAACAGAAATTCATGTTCTCATAGTCTGGGGGCTGGAAGTCCAAGGTCAAAGTGTTGGCAGGTTTGGTTTCTTCTGAGGCCTCTCTCCCTGGCTTGCAGATGGCTCCCTTCTCCCTGTGTCCTCACATGGCTTTTCCCTCTGCCCACATCCCTGATGTCTCTCTGTGTGTCCAAATTTCCCCTTGTTATAAAAGCAGCAGTCAGATTGAATTAGATCCCACTCTAACTGGCCTCATTTTAACTTAATCACCTCTTTAAAGGCCTGTCTCCAAATATAGTCACATCGTAGCTATTGGGGCTTCAGCACTGACTTTTCAGGGAACATGATTCAGGGCATACAGGGATGAAGTCAGGCTTGAACTTCGGGCCTCTGCTTTCAGCCCTTGTTCCAGGCCACAGTCCCACGGCTGTTCTGTCCTCAGGCATAGGCAAGATTTCCTTTCAGTTCATTTTGGTGTCTAATAATCCAGGGAAAACTATCATAGAAATTCAGTTGGAATTCTATTCTTAGCTTCCTTTTAGAGTAATGAACCAAGGAAATGGGATCTTAGGTCTGAAATTCACTTAACAGTCCGTGGTGGGGGGACAGTTAACTCTCTGCTGAGAATACCACCTCTACATTTGTAAGACAATATGCCTTGTCATCTTTCCCTTGGCTAAGCTGATGGCCAGTGCCCAGGACCAGTCTGACGTACTCCTGTGTGCCTTAGTTAGGACTGACTTTCCAGTGTTGCACTCAGGGGCAGGCTCTGGGCCAACTGCTTCTCTCCTAGGCTTGTCCCACAGCCCAGAGGAAATGCCAGCCACAGGTCGTGCTGGTGTTAGGGGACAAACGCTTGACCACAGCTGAATTTCTTCCTTCAGATGATGTGGAGCCTAGGAATGCAGGGTGTATCCCTGCAATATTCTTGTGACCAGATGGAGTCGAGATGCCCAAGTATGTTTCCGCCTTGGAGACATCTGCTTGCCACCAGCAGGCAAGGGCTCTGGCATGCTAGGGTGCCTCGGCTTTGGGCACAGGCCGCCATTGTTAGCACTAAGTCACAGAGCCGTGTGCTTCATTTGCAGCCAGATTATAATTCTAGGAATTTATGAGTATGAAAAGCATTGTGACTCTGTGGGTTGGTAGTTGTAACCAGTAAGATCTGACCAGATTTAGGCGCTAGTAAGACAATCTCAGGCCAGTGGAGCAGAAAAGAACAACGGGACTCTGAACATCTACATCAAGTCAATGCTGAACACTGAAAAGGGCTACAGTCCAACAATACGAAGACCCCAGTTGAGATGTATCATTGCCTCTTACCAGCTATGTTCGTCCTGGCCATGGAACCTTACTGAGCCCCATCTGAAATGGGGACGATCGTGTGCCCCAGACAATGTGCCCTCCTAGAGGCTGGTTGGATTTGATAATGAAACGAAGTCATCTGCAAGAGGGTACTGTACATTCAGACCACAGTATACAAATGTAACTTGTCCTTATTTTTAAATATGCCCTCTCCTCATTAATAGTGATTTTCATGTTGTGTGATAGAAATTTGTATGTTTATTTGTTCTGATGGACTGTAAGTTCCGTGAGGGCAGAGACTGCATTATTCATCTGGTATCTGTGGACCTAGCTGCTCTGAGGTTCTCTGTCATTGTTAAACAAACAAACAAACAAGTAATGTTAGTCTACAAATTTACCAAAGGCATGGGGAAAATGGTATGGATAAGTAAAAATATATTATAGAAAAAGAAAGTTCATAGTTCTGGATCTTTCAGAGATATATCGCTGGTTTATGAAATGCTCTTTTCCAAATTCAGCACAAGTAATTCAGTCCAGACTCAGTAGAGCCCCACAAAAAGAGGTTTCTGGTATTGACATGGCCATGTCACCAGGAGCTGCCACCGAGAAAGAGAAGTCCAGCTGTTACTCGCTATCCACACTCCTGCCAGGTGAACTGCTACCTGAAGGCATGCTACCCAGACTCAGAGCCAAACAGACAAATAGGAACATGCTTCTGGATGAATCTTTCACTGTCTGAATTCTGATGCTCACCACCTGGAACTCAAGAACCAAAGTGATTTTTGCTAATATCCCTTGTAACCCAAGCAAGTTAGCTTCCTCAGCTTGGATTGAAAAGGATACCCTATATCCAAATATATTTATAACAGTCCCTTCATACATTCACATATACATGTAATAGACATCCACACATGCATGTAAGTGTATATGTCTGTGTATATATCCTATATAATAAAAGGCTAATATGCAAATTGTCCCCTTGACCGGGAGTTCAACCAGGACTTTGACCAGGGGGCAGGGCCGGCTGGCTTTGGCCCCTCCTCCCAGCCGGCCCCACCCCTGATCACCCCCCATCACCCCAATCAGAGGCGGGGCTAGCCGGCCAACTTCCCACGTCCCCTCCCCCTGGCTGGCCTGGCCCGATAGGCCCTGATTGGGGCTGGCTGGCCAGACCCCACCCGTGCACGAATTTGTGCACTGGGCCTCCCTCTCTCTCCCTCTCTCTCCATATATATATATACTAGAGGCCCAGTGCATGATTGAATCATGCACGTGTAGGGTCCCCTACACGCTTTCGCTTTTCGCGGTGGAGCTGAGTGCCTGTCCGCTGGTGCACCAGGCCTTTCAGAAGCCTCCGGCTCGGCAGAGGCTTCTGAAAGGCCTGGTGCCAGAGCAGACAGGCACTCAGCTCCCCCACTTTTGATGGTCCGCGGCCACTGAGGGGGGCTACCCTGCTGTTGAGAGGCGCAGGGGGCGGGACTCCCACCCCCTGCGCGTCTCAACGGCCGCTGAGGGGGGCTGCCGCGGACACCTGGCTACCCTGCCATTGAGAGGTGCAGCTGGGTGTCTGGGGCAGGCCCCCTCAGTGGCCACGGATCTGGCCGTTGAGAGGCACAGGGAGCGGGAATCCCGCCCCCTGTGCTTCTCAACAGCAGGGTAGCCCCCCTCAGTGGCAGCGGATCCGCGCCTCTCAATGGCCCGATAGGCCACCCCGAGTCCCGCCCTCCAGCCTCCCGCCGCCCAATCGTGGGCGTAGCGGAGTGATGGTAATTTACATGTTACTCTATTATCAGATATATATATATGTGTATATATATATATATGATCCTTTTTTTTTTCTTCCAAATATATTTTTATTGATTTCAGGGAGGAAGAGAAGAGAGAGAGACAGAAACATCAATGATGAGAGAGAATCATTGTTTGGCTGCTTCCTGCATGCCCCAACTGGGAATTGTGTCCAAAACCCAGGGATGTGTCCTGACCAGCAATTGAACCATGACCTCCTGGTTCACAGGTGGATGCTCAACCACTGAGCAACACCAGCCAGACAGCATCTTTTTTCTTGACAACACTTATCATTTACTAGAGGCCCAGTGCATGAAATTCGTGCACGGGGGGACGTGTGGGGGGGGGGTGTCCCTCAGCCCAGCCTGCACACTCTCCAATCTGGGACCCCTCGAGGGATGTCTGACCATCTGTTTAGGCCCGATCCCAATGGGATCGGGCCTAAACGGGCGGTCAGATATCCCTCTCACAATCCAGGACTGCTGGCTCCCAACTGCTCGCCTGCCTGCCTTCCTAATTGCCCCTAACTGCTTCTGCCTGCCAGCCTGATCACCCCTAACCACTCCCCTACCAGCCTGATTGATGCCTAACTGCTCCCCTGCCAGCCTGATTGCCCCTAACTGCTCTCCCTGCAGGCCTGGTCACCCCTAACTGCCCTCCCCTAAAGGCCTGGTCATCCCTAACTGCTCTCCCCTAAAGGCCTGGATTCCCAAACTGCTCTCCCCTGCAGGCCTGGGTCCCCCCCTCCCCAACTTCCCTTCCCTGCAGGCCCAGTCGCCCCAACTTCCCTCCTCTGCTGGCCTGGTCACCCCTAACTGCCCTCCCCTGCAGGCTTGATTGCCCCCAACTGCCCTCCCTTGCAGGCCTTGTCCCTCCGTACTGCCCTACCCTGCTGGCCTGATCGCCCACAACTGCCCTCCCCTGCTGGCCTGATCCCTCCCAACTGGCCTCCCCTGCTGGCCATCTTGTGGCAGCCATCTTGTGTCCACATGGGGGCAGCCATCTTGTGTGTTGGAGTGATGGTCAATTTGCATATTACTCTTTTATTAGATAGGATTGGTGTCCAGCATAAAGAACATAATCTAATACAAAATTTCTGGAGATTCTCCTGCCTAATTGCACAGTTAGGATTGAGTCTGCTCTGTGGAAGTATTTAAAGCTATAGCATGGTGGGTGGCACCCTAAGCTGCTTTTTAGGACTCATTGTCACTGTGGAAGGGGAAGGACATCCCAAATCTTTGAAGGGTTATCTTTGGATCCCTAGCACAGAAGTCACATTTAATGCTTCATAAGTGAATACTTGGGGCAGCTAAGAGGACAGGGGCAAGCACAGGATGCACCCGGTGCCAGAAGTGAACAGGCTGGTATTGGCTTCAAGGGCTATACTTTAGCATCAAAATTTAGAGTGTATTTATGGTGTAATAAGTACATTTTAATAAAGATTTAGAGATCCTTTGGACTCAGTTAATGCAAGCTACCTCAAATGAACAGCTTTTTCAAATAAGGTATTTTCTCTTGCAGTATTTTAAATCTTCAAACTGTATGGTTTTACTGCTATTTATTCAGAAGAGAATAAAAATACATTAAAAAAAATAACTTTACTCTGGGGATGGAAGCAAATTCTTACCTGTGAACCAGTGTGTTCTTGAGGCCACCGACCAGGCCCCGGGCGATGGTCTTTGCTCTGGGGGTGAGAATCGCTTGAGAGACGTGGAAGGCGCCACGTGGGGCCCGCTCACTCAGAGTGGTCTCCAAGAAGAGGATCAGTTTGCGCACACTGGTGGTATTTGCCCAGGGCGCTGGGATCTTCTTTCCAGGCCACAAGAAGGGGTATTGCTTGTAGAAGGGGCAGTGATAGAAAATTAGAACCTGAGATGTCCAAAACAGAAAAAGCAAAGCAAGTCATGAACAAACCGAATATCAACTCCTTGGCTTGACGCAGATTGCTAGGAGGAAAGGCAAACAAATATAAACACATGGAAATTCAACAATTGTTATATATATATATATATATATATATATATAAATTAATAAGCAAGGATATAAGCATTTGCATAAGTTTGAGTTAAAGATTCTTAACTTTATTTTTGTCAGCATTTTGAAAGTATGGTAAAACCCTGAACCCCTTCTCAGGCTATGATTTAAATGAACGCATAAAATAGACAGGATTACAAAAGAAATCAATAAGATGGAAATAAAGCTATGAATATATTAATTGAATTTGTAATAAACTGATGTATGTGTTTCATAATAAATTAAAAAAATTTATGGTAAGTACAAGGTCCATAATTTTGAATTAATGATGAGTATAATGGTATTTCAAGATATTTGTAATAACGGATGTGTGATATGGAGACATATGTGATTTCTATAGGGATAAAGTCATAGTTACAGGGCCAATACTTTTGAGGGTGACTGCATCCATAATCTATGGGTATATACTTTTTGGTTAAATTCACAGACTTCTTATATTCCTCAGGCCCCAGGTGGAGAACCCCTGAAACTACAAGTTACGACTCAGATGCTCACGAAACTGGCACTGAGCTCTTGGAGTTGAGATCAACACACTGAACTTGTGTGCTGACTTTCAACGGTGCCTGCTGATTCTGAATGAAATAACCCTTCCCAGGAGGGAGCAGGAGCATACTCAAGGCAGAGAAGAAGTCTTCTGGGAGGCGTGGGTCTCCAGTGGGACCTCTCAGGATGGTGGTGATTTTGAAATAATTAGCAAGCCACATCGACAGCATTAATTAGTTTCTGAGACGCAGCTGAGGGACAGGGAGTTGCTATTTTGGTTGTCCCAATTCAGAGCTCTGCTGCTTAGGTTTCTAGAAGTAACATATTTCCCCCCCTCAGGGCACAGCGATCTCTACCTGGAGGAAAGACGGCGTGCTGTTTACACTCCTTGGACTGCAATCCTCGGGTCGCTGGCTGGAGAGCATAATCCTCCAGGCACCCACGAAGGACTCTGCATGTGTATTTTGTTTCCTGTGCGCCTTTATCTCTTAACCATGGTGCCTGGCTAACTGCTCCTGGGGGCCTACAGTAGGAGTGCCAGGTCCAGAGCCCTGAACGGGCTAATGGCTGTTCTTGTTTGTAATGGTTTTGAGTAATGTCTGACTGCTAATGCTGTCTGTGGTAAACACGAGTGCTAATGAGGTTAATCACAGGCTCACTGTAAGCAGATTGTCTGGGAGATCGGGGAGGATTTCCTGCTGGCGGGGTAATTAGCTGGTTTGGAAGGCTGGGGTCTCCAGTGTCCCTGCGTGAGGAAAGCTGGCCCCTGGAATGGGCTGCGGGGGAGGCGGGCTGTGTGACCCTTGGACAGGGCCCTTCTGATCGCTGACCAGGCTGCCTGCCCCTGGAAGAAATGTCAGGGAATGAGAGGACAGTGCTGCTCTTTCCTTAGTCTTGGAAAATATGCAAAAAGTACAAATTACATGAAAGAGATTTTATGCCTTTCCTCAAGAATCTTCTTGAGTGATTTGATCCTAAAGTTTCGAGGAGAATTTCTTTTTTTAATTTTAAGTTCTTTATTGATTAAGGTATTACATATGTGTCTTTAACCCCCCATTAACCTCCCAACCCCCCCCCCACCCCCCCCCCCACCACCCCCCCACACACATTCATGCCCCCACCCCCCTGTTGTCTGTGTCCATTGGTTAGGCTTATATGCATGCATACAAGTCCTTTGGTTGATCTCTCCCCCTTACCCTCACCCTCCCCTACCTTCCCTCTGAGGTGTGACAGTCTGATCGATGCTTCTCTGTCTCTGGATCTGTTCTTGTTCATCAGTTTATGTTGTTCATTATATTCCATAAATGAGTGAGATCATGTGATATTTATCTTTCTCTGACTGGCTTATTTCATTTAGCATAATGCTCTCCAGTTCTTATTTACAGTAGGAGGTGGAACTAGCAAATCAACTTTTATTCTATAGATTTTCAGGGGCAGTAACTCTTGTCCAGGACCTGTGTTTGCATCAGCCTCCCCACCTCACTCTGATGTATTTTTCTCTGAGATACTCTCCCCATCCAGCTCAGCAATTATATTCAGTTTTTCTCTTGAGATTCAGATTTAAAAGTCTCATTTTCTTTGAGAATTATTCCTTCATTGACCTCCGCTTATTCTGATCAGTCCTTTCTGAGGCCCCTGGGATATGGATTTATACTACGTACTATTTTTCAATTGATTGATTACAAAAACCCCCATTCTTCGCATAGTACATTTGAGGCCATTTTATCTTGTAATTGTATATCGGTTATTTTGTATTTTGCTAGTGTTATGTATTCTTACTTTCTCAGTAAGATTCTAAATACTGCCAATCTGTAGATTAAATTTTCTAATTCATTATACCCTGAAAACCCATAGCCACTCATGTACAAATATATATCTGTGAGCTTTTGAGGACTGCTTTTGAGTAAATGAAATGTGACTGAATGGTGATACACTTCTTGCTATTACATTGTAGTAATGAAATACTCAGGGGCTTACATGCAAGGCGGCTCATTATGTAATGAATATCTGAAGTTTAACCACCAGTAGGGTACTGCCCAGCAGGGAGGGGTGACTGATGGCTCTGCTATCTTGTTTTGCTTTTAAGGAGAGACCTGTCAGGGAAAACTTTGGAAAGGAAGGGGGATAGGGACAGCCTAGAATTCAAATTGATGGCACTCTCCCTTTTCCTGAGATGTCATCACAGGGTCTATATAATTTTAGGTATATCTGTAGTGGAGGATGCAGATGAGCCCATACTTACCAACTATGATAGGTCAGAGTTGCTAGACACTCACTGTCCACACCATTCATTACTCCTGAAGACACCTGTTACTCCTATAGATTTCATAACAATTGAGTGTGTGTGGTGTGGCAACCCATCCAGAACACTATCTGTATTCAAAATTTTAAAGCTATATTTATAACAGATGTCTGTTTATAAACCTAGTTGTACTCAAATTTAACCTTACCTGAATCCCAGGATTCAAAAGCCTACTTACCCATCTCCTTCCCTTCCTCCCATTCTGCTAACTCTCTAGACCAGCGGTCGCCAACTGGTGGTCCGCGGACCACTGGTGGTCCGTGAGGTCCGAAAGGTTGGCAACCGCTGCTCTAGACCTCCTGATAATAGGGACTCACGAATAAAAAGAGTGTTTAATTAGCATAGTCTATGACACCAGATGTGAAAATCACCAAGGTGTGTGCGCAGCCCTGGGAGCCTGAGAAGCTGTGGGAACTCTGGGGAACCTGTGGTGGAATCCTGGCTCCTGTCACTCACTAACATGTTCTCCTGGGCATCTTGCTTAATCTCACTATGCCTGTTTTATCACCTGTAAAGAGAGAATAATAACAAAATACCTATCTCACAGTATAGTTGAAAGGATAAATGAGTTAATGTATATACTTTGCACATTGTAAAAGCTCACTAAATGTTAGCTGTTCCTGTTGTTGCTATTCCTATCTATATATATAAAAGGCTAAGCGACTGTCCGACCAGTAGCTATGACATGCACTGACCACCAGGGGGAAGATGCTCAATGCAGGAGCTGCAGAGCTGTGGTGACTTGGCAGCGGCAGTTCTCAGGTGACGCACCTGGAACCAGAGAGGAGGGAGCCCGATTCTGGGGTGTGTCACCTGAGAACTGCCCTCTCACAATCTGGGACCCCTCGGGGGATGTTGGAGAGCCGGTTTCAGCCCGATACCTGCAGGCCAGGCCAAGGCACCCCACCTGCCGGAGGAACCAGGCTCACTCCGCAGAAGACCTTCAAGCCGCGGCCCTGCCCCAAGTGCAGCTGGCTGGGGAGGGACCACGAAAGGTTGGCTCCAGGGCATGTCCAGCCTGTCTCGCCCAGTCCTGCCCTACCGGCTACTTTCTAATTAATTTTCTTTCAATGTGCACGAATCCGTGCACCAGGGCACTAGTTATTTAATATTGTAAGAGAGAGACTCCACAGGGGTAAAAAATCTCTCCTAATGAGACCTGTGAGTCTAAATGTATATAAACTCAGGTTTGGAGGAAGGGGTGTGGTAGATATTTGGCAAACCATCACTTACAAATGTTTTTGTGAGGAAAAATAGCTTAAATTTTAACAGATACTAAGACTTAACTCATTAGCCTCTGTAAGTCTAAGGACTTAAGCACTTTTATAAGTGTACTAGAGGCCCAGTGCATGAAATTCATGCACGGGGGGTTCCCTCGGCCCACCCCTTGGGGGATGTCTGACTGCCGGTTTAGGCTTGATCCCTAAAGAGGCAGTCGGACATCCCTCTCGCAATCTGGGACCGATCGCTCCTAACGGCTCACCTGCCTGCCTGCCTGATCACCCCTAACCTCTCTGCCTGCCTGCCTGATCACCCCTAACTGCTCCCCTGCCAGCCTGATTACTCCCAACTACTCTCCCCTGCCAGCCTGATCACCCCTAACTGCTCTCCCCTGCCTGCCTGATCATCCCTAACTGCTCTCCCCTGCCTGCCTGATCACCCCTCACTGCCCTCCCATGCTGGCCTGATTGCCCCAAACCCCCTGCCAGCCTGATCTCGCCCCCAACTGCCCTCTCTTGATGGCCTGATCACCCCTAACTGCCTCTGCCTTGGCCCCCACCACCATGGCTTTGTCTGGAAGGAAGTCAGATGTCCTGAAGATGGCTGGTCGACCCAGTCTAATTAGCATATTACCCTTTAATTAGTATAGATTATATAGGATAGGGTTGCTTAAATGTGGGGAGGAGCCTTTTTCAGCAGGGAGAGATGTTCTTTGCAGACAAAAATACCTAATCCCTATATCTGGACTGATAGCCATCCATATGCACTATACTGCCAAACCGGTTATTAAAAAATTGAACCGCTTTCTTACACCTTACACCAAACAGCTGTTGCCCTTAAAACCCCTCTTCAGCCCCCACCTTAGGTTCTGCCTTCGCAGTTCACCCAGATTAGGTTCTGATTGGTCGGTTTCTATGCCAGTCAGCGTCAGAAGCTCTGCTTCCTAGGAAGTCATTGGCTCTTCTGGGAAATCCAGAATGGCCCCGCTGACAGTTGCCTTTCTCTCTGGGCCTATTTCCAGGCCTGATCCACAGCCTCCACAGCAGCTGCTGATCAAGCCCCACCTCTCTCTCTCCGGGTCTCGCCAACAGCCACAGTGGCTGCTGATCAGGCCCCGCCTCTCTCTCTCTCTGGGCCTTGCCAGCAGCTGAGGAGGCTGCTGATCAGGCCCTGCCTCTCTCTCTGGGCCTCTCTCTAGGCCTGATCTGTAGCTGCTGCACCCACCCCGCGTCCCTGCCCGCCTGCCTGCTGCCAGCCTTGCTGTGATAGGAGCCTGTGGGCCACGGGGGAGGGACCAAGAGGTGCTCCATGCACTTCCTGGTGACCAGTCATCCATCTGGTCATTTAGGTCATGATGGCCTTAGGCTATTATTAGTATAGATAAAGCAATCCAGTGTTTCCAATTACTCAGGTCAAACCTGGGAGTTATCCTAGAACCTCACTTCCTTTCACACCCTAAACCTCAACCATTAGGCAACTCTGTTGGCTCCCCTTCTGATAGGTTCAGAATCTGACCACTTCCCAACAACAGTCTCCTCCCCTGGTTTCCCCTCTCCTTCCCCTCCCCCTATTCCTGGTCTCTTCCTGGTAACCAGAGGGAGACCATTACCACTAAGCCAGGTCCCAGCACCCTGTGCTCAGAACCCTTCACCCAGAGTGCAAGCCCAGTCCTTACAGTGCCACAGGCCCACATAGTCAGCCACTCTTCCTCTGACCTCCTCCATGGCTGGCTCTGCTCTCCAGTGGCCCCTGCTTTTCCTCAAAGATGTCTGGCACACTCCTGCTGAGGGTTCTGCCATGGCTGCTCCTCTCCTGGGAAAGCTCTTCCCCCAAGGTCCATGTGATTAACTCCCTCCCATGCCATCTTGTAATGAGGGCTGCCCTGACAGACCTATTTAAAACTGTGACCAACTCTCCAGCCCACGAACCCTGGCTCCCCTCACCAGCTTGACTTTCTTCTTCATGGCTCTTACCACTCTCTGTCATTAGATGGAATGTATTTATTATGTTTACTATCGATGCACTGTCTCCCTCCACCTGAATGAAAGTTCCATTAAGGGACAAAGATCTTTGTTTCATTTACTAATTTATCCCAAGTGCTTAGAATGGGGCTCACTTAGCACATACTTGGTGTTCAAAAAGTGTTTGCAAGTGAATAATCTTCAATTGGTTTTTAATTAAAAGCTCTTCCATAAGTTAAAAAATAACTGCCTCTTTAAGATATTTTGGTTAATGTATCTCTAAGCAAATGAGCATTTATGAATCAAAAGTACTATTTTTTTTTTGTTTTAAAAGGAGTCTAAATTGGAAGCTGACCATTCCTGGAGCTCTTGTTTCCCACTATCTACTATTTTTGGGGATAAGAGCAGAATACAGCTGAGGCCCACATTCCTTTTCTTGGGTATATCCCTCCTGGGTCTAGGTTTGGGGATTCTTCTTAGCATAAGCAACCTGGGGATTAGTCTTCAAGCCTGGATCCCTCAGATGGGCTCTTCCTTTCTTAGTTCTTTCCCACTATGACTCAAATTCTGTGAAGATGGCCTTTTAAAATATTAACACACCTGAAATGATCACTTTACATGCCTTTGTCAGCTGGTGCTTTTACTTATCAATTCGTACTTGGCAGGGATGATCTGACATTGGGTTGAAGGCAGGATGGGATGGACTGCCTCTGAAGGGAAGCAGGGGGGTTAAAAGTGGACTTTAAGGGAGAAAGTAAAATGGTATGACCAACTGGTCCATTTCACAACTTTGCTTGGCCTGGTTCTGGCCAGGCCATTCAAAGTCAATTTAGATGCCAAAGTCAATTTAAATACTTGGCAGGTGTTCATCCAGGTTAAGGGCATCCAGGGAAGCCCTTGAAGCTGTCCTGGAGCCCAAGAGCTTGTGTGAGTATGTCTAATATTCCAAACCATCTATGCCTTCTAGACTAAGAGGCCTGCAATGAGCCGTCTTACAGCTGGCGATACAGAAGAGGCAGAAACAGTCTTGTTCTCTCATCTCAGTTCTCCTACCTGGCACTTCTTCTCCCACAGGATCTGCAGGGTCAGACTCTCCACATTGCAGGCCAAGCACAGCTTGTTTCCAAAGGCCTCCTGTATCCGGTGAACCAGATGTTTGTGATGGGCCTCATCCATGGCATAGAAGTGGTTGAAATCCAGGAAGACAATCTCTCGGGGGTGCTGTGTAAGAAACGAGTCAATCTCCATCAGCCCATCCCAGACCTTGATACCAAAAAGTCCGTGGATGAAGTAGATCTCCTGGTCGGTATCCCCTGGCTTGGAGGACACACGCAGGTCAAAGTAGCGGATCCCAGCTTCGAGCTGCTCTCGGAAGGTCAGGTTCTGAGTCACAGACCATTTCTTCATTAGCTTCTTCACCAAGGATATCCTGGCAAGGCGCATGATAGCTGGGGTTTGGTCAGGCCCCACTGGGGATTTCTCATCTACCCAGTAGCTGAATGAATCATGGGAGCCTACACAAAGGAATAAAGGTGAGGAAAACAGTTGAGACTGGACCTGGCAAAAAAATATGCCAATTGGTAGAAAAACAAACAAAAATTAGGAGACAAATACACACCAAAAAATTGTAAACAAATATCTGCAAAAATTTTCATGCTTGCTAGGAATGAAATAAGCACAAATAAAAGTCATGTTGCTTTAGCAGCTTGGTAAGCCTGGGGTAAAAACTATAATCCTCATATATTTCTAGTGTAAGGTAAATTAATAAACACCCTTTTGGAAAGCTATTTAGAAATATGCTTGGAAAGAGGAGCTTGAAAATAATCATAGTATTTGATCTAGTAATTTCATTTCAGGAGAGCTATTTTGAGGAAATAAACTAATTTTGGAAAAACAAATGTGTGCTGGAGAATATTCATAACAGAGACAAACTGGAGGTGGCTTGAGTGTCCCTCACAGAGGAGTGCTTAATGGTGGCATACTGACTTTATTCACACAGCCATTGAAACAGAGGGTATGAAAACTCGATGTCCATCTCAGTAATGCTGGGATAGGCATCTAAATTCTAGGAAAGGCAGAATTTAAAAAAAAAATTCTGACTATTTTTTATGCTTTTGTAAATACTATTTTACTACTGTAAAATGAGTCCGTAGGAGACATCTTATCAAGGCTGCAGTGGTAGCAGCTGCTCTTCAAGTTCATTATGCCACTCAAGGACAACAACACTAAGAAAGATACTGAAAAGTTGTCAAAGAAGGACAAAGACCCAGTGAACAAGTCTGGGGGCAAGAACAAAAGAAGACGTGGTCCAAAGGCAAAGTTCGGGACAAGCTCAATAACCTAGTCTTGTTTGATAAAGCAACATATGACAAACTCTGTAAGGAAGTTCCAACTATAAGCTTATAACCAGCTGCTGTCTCTGAGAGACTGCATTATCTGTGGTGCCTTGGCCAGGGCAGCCCTTCAGGAGCTCCATAGTAAAGGACTTATAAACTAGTTGCAAAGCACAGAGCTCAAGTAATTTATACCAGAAACGATAAGGCTGGGGATGTCCTAGATGTTGGTGAAGATGCATGAACAACAGGTCACAGTAGCTATACATTTTGAGAAATAAAACTTTATTAAATCAAAAAGTCCATAGGAATGATTTCTTGACAGATGAGATAAACATTCTGCAAAGTTCAACATGGGTTAGTTATATGGCTTCATTTCAGCTCATCTATTAATGAGCTGAATCTGCTATTAAATGATCAAAAGCATGTTCCCATCCTCTGCCTGAGATGATCTTATTGTTATAAAGTATAAGTGACCATGATAGACACATTTCTAACTTTAGTGAGGAAATATTTCTAAGGTGAAAATTATCTTTAACAAATTAAAACGCTTACTTCACACTTATGTTATTGGTTTTACTAAACTTCAAAGTATGCATTTCATATATAATATGTAGAACTTGCCCTGGCCACTTTTGCTCAGTGGTTAGAGTGTCGGCCTGTGGACCAAAGGGTAGTAGGTTCAATTCCTGGTCCCAGTTGAGGCGCGTATGGGAGGCAACCAATTGATGTGTCTCTCTTACATCGATGTTTCCCTCTCTTCCTTTTTCCCCATTTTCTTTTCCTCCTCCCCCCCCCCCCCAAAAAAAAATATATATATAGAGAGAGAGAGAACTTTACAAAACTTTACTGTTTTCTGCTTTGTTATTTCCATTTTCTTGAAAATAAATCATTCTGGGATGGCTTTATCTTCTACTATTTTATCTTCTCAGAAATAAAGTGAAAAAGGAAAAAGAAAGGTGATAAGCAATGCTTTATTTTTATGTAGTCTCTAGAACATGGAGAATATCCAGTAACTATTAAGAAAAAATATATTTACCAATCATTAGGCAAAACCAATTTTGCAAGCAACAAAATTACTAGCATATTTCAGGTAAAAAAAAAATGCTGTTACTACTACAAATGTGGAGCAAGCGCCCCTGGATTTCCCATATTGGTTGTTTCTGTTAATGACACTCGCTGGATACCTGCCTAATGCTCTGCTTCCTTTGGCTGTTCTTTGGCTGTATAAAAACAGGAAATCTTTATACCTCCTCATTGAGAGATTTATTATGAATACATTACATACACATGGTGAACAGCCCACTCTCTCTCCTCTTTAAATCATCTTAGTAGCCCAGCTGTTCAGGACTGTGTGCAATGCAGTGCGAGGGAGGGTATCAGGGAACAGCCATTATCCAAACGAGGGAGGAGAGACAGATCCCCTCTGGAATTGTCTTGCTGCTGCTGAGCCCAGTTTTGTTTCCAGAGGGAGATGTGCTAACAACGTCCAACACTGTTCTCCTAAGCTGAGGATTGTGCAGCAATGTGACAGCGACGGGGCCTCAGGGACCACTTCTGTACACACAGGGATACACACGGTGCCCAGACTGTCCCACAGAGGAGGGAGGGCCTGCATGTGCACTGCGAACACAGAGTCTCTCTTTATCTCTCTGCTCCCTTTTCCATTTCCTCTCTTCCTTTCTGACATCCTGTGTCCAGAGCCACCCGCTCCCTCCCCTTGACAGGAAAGGACAGGACAATGGAGCAGATTGTTCACTGCATGTTTTACGGTGGTTGTCCGACCCAGGCCCACAGCCGACAAAACCAGCCATCAACTTTAACTACTGCCAATGCTTTTGCCTTTCTACTTATTTTTCCCCTCAGGTAGCTTTTTGCCCCTCATAGAGTGAGTGACATAAATTGGTACTTAACACTATTTAACTATTTCTTTTTTTGAAAAACAGGATAAAAATGTCTTCCCCCTCCTGCACATAGAATATTTACAAGGTATGCAATCTGCAGATCGAAGTGATGAAAAAGCTAAGAACCATATGATTTCACTCAGATGTGGGATATAAAACTGAAACTGTGAACACAAACAGCAGTGTGGTAGTTGCCAGAGGAAATGGGGTGGCTAGTGAAGGAGGTTCTAACATATGGTGATGATAAAAGATCTGACTTTGGGTGGTGGGCACACAGTGCAATATACAGATCTTGTAACATAGAAATCCATACCTGAAACATAGCTATATATATAAAAACCAAGCTACCAGAACGACAGAACAACCGAAACGACGAGAGCGACTGGTCGCTATGATGTGCACTGTGGCAGCCAACGGGCCCGATTGCCCCCCCCCAACCTCTCTCGGCCCCTCCCCCAGCTGTCCTGGCCCCCGATTGACCCCCCCACCCTGATTGCGGGTGGGGACAGTGGTCAATGGCCCGCAGCCCCTCCCCCTCACCAGCCCAGCCTGATAGAATTCGTGCACAGGGCCTCTAGTATGATCATATTAACTAATGTCACCCCAATAAATTTAACAAAAAAAAGAATGTCTATAGCAAGGGTTCCTTTTCTCTCTGTCTGTAATGTGTGGATTCAATTCATGCATTCCCCCGAAGAGGAAAAGAAAAAAGCCCACTCCACTAGTCTTCCTTTATTCTCTAAGAGAATGGCTGCCTGGGTTGTTAGAGGGGCAGCTTCATGATTTCTCATTTGCTTTCTGATAAGGTTAGAAAACAGCTAAGGACCTCTTCCTGCTGTGATTTCTGCCACAGGGATGCCTATCCATCTTCACTCCTCCCTCTCTATGGCTCCTTTATCTCTGTCTAAAGTAGATTTATGTGGTGCCCTTCATCTTAAGAACAGAACAAAGCACTTTCCCATACATGCCTCAATCCTTCAGGTGACTGTCTTCTCTTTCTCACTGTCAAGATTCTTGAAAGCCAATCCTGCTGCTTGGTCTCCTATGATCTACTCCCTTCCTCCCATAGAAGGATAGGCCACCTCTTATCCTTCTATTGCTACCTTTGATCCCTATAACCTTCAAATCAACAACTCAAAAATAAGCTTTATTCTTGCTGGCTTCTGTGAGAGTTTGCTAAGTCAGCTTTTTTCTGCAAGCTTCCATTCCCTTGTCTTCCATGATGCATAATTTAAGGCATTCCCATCCTCCTGTCATCACTCTCTGTATCCTTTGCTGGTTCCTCGTCTTCCTTCTTGTCCCCAAATTTAAATGCGTTCCAAGGATTCCCCACTTTTTCATTCACTCCCCAAGTTTACACAGTTCCATTGTACAGATGACACCAAAAGCCTCATCTCTAGCCTAGATTCTTCTAAGTTCCACATTTTCTTCCAACTTCCTGCTGTGGCCTCCCGCCTGATGGCCTCCTCACACAGTACATTACACAGTTTGAAAGCCCAGCCACGCAGGCTGTCCCTCCCTCCGCCACCAAGTGCCTCTCCTGAATTCCTGCCAATACTTCACTCAGTCACTCAAATTGAAATGTTGGATTCAATGTAAATTCTTCCTTCTCTCTCACCCTCTGCATCCAATCAGTTACCAAAACTTTGCATTTTACTCTTACACAATACATCAAACCTGTCTCTTCCTTTAAACTTCAATTGCCACCCTCTTGTTCACACATTCATTACCATGACATAATCAGGACCGAAAGAACCCTGATTTTTATCTTTTCACTCCAGCCTCAATTCATTCATATCCAAAAGTTACATCATCTCAAGATACTTCTGATTATGCCATTTTCCTCTTCCCCTCTCCCTCCCAAACTAGTTTAGGACTCTCTTCAATGTGGCTCCAGTGCATTGTTTCAGACTCCTTTCTCTCAAGACTCGTACACGGAGCCAGGCATATGTTGGTGTGCAATATACAGTATACTGATAGGCAGGCCACTTCTTGGACTCTGTCCCCTTTCTTTTACTGACTTCCATAAATATTCTCCTATCCCAACTCTGTCCACATCTTCTCCCCAGGATTTATAACCCATATCAAGTAAGTTGCTTACTGCGCCTCAGTTTTCTCATCTGTAAAATGAGCTCGATAGTGCCTACTCAAAAATTGTGAGTATTAGAATGTATGCAAAGTGCTTGGGACAATACTGACACACAGTAAACACTGAACTATTGTTACTGTTATTGTTGGTCATCTGTTAGTTAGAAACTAGAGGGAGGAAGGATGATTGACTGAAATCCTTATCTTAAATACTTAGGGTCTGGAGGATTTTCTCTCCTGAAGTACTGTTCCTCTCCACCTTATTGGTTGATATGACATGGGAATGACCACTTAGCCTCCACCGTGTTGACTGTAGCTGCCACTCACTCTCTTGATCATAGCCTGACCTTTATCATCACCCACTTCTAAAATCTTAACATTCAATATTCTACTTTCTGATCACAACTTACTTTTCTTCTGCCTCATTGTGACTTGATGTCTATTTCCCCCTGATCTGAGAGCCCAGATTGTTGTCATTTGCCACTTTTAGCTACAGAATTACCAATATTATACCTATCTGAAAACTGTTAGGATCCCTGTTGAGGCCTGTTGTCTGTCTATATATTCAGGCATGGACACAGCCCCAAAATGTACATGGAAATATTAACATGATACTTTCAACAGACTTTTTGACTAAAAACAAATGTTTTCTCTTCTCCATTATTTCTCATTTATAGAGTGGACTTAACAGGCTCCCAGCCCTGGTCAGGGACATGCAGGAGGCAACCAATCGATGTGTCTCTCTCACATCACTGTTTCTCTCTGTCTCCCTCTCTTCCTTCCACTCTCTCTAAAAATCAATGGAAAAATATGCTTGGGTGAGGATTAAAAATAAATAGACAATAAATAAATAAAACAAAAATAATTCAAACCACATGCCCTGAAATAATAGATTACATTACCATACAATAGCATGTCAGATTATGTGGTGATCATACTTATAGCTATGGAGGGAAGAATGAAACAAGAGTTAAGTGAAGAATAAATATGAGAAAGTGAGAGAAACTTCATTACACCTCTGGGTGGCATCAGGAAGGCTGTGATGATGACCCCAGGTCAAAGAACCCCTGATCCCACATATTTAAGAAAATCTCTCTTTCACCTCTCTTAGGTACTACTCTGTTTTTGGGGAGCTCTCCTAACTCTGAAGCCCATTAGCCCCCTTGAAGTCCATTCACTTAAGTCCACCTCCAACCCTGTGTTTATTCAACCACTCAAACATTCAAAGGTTCACTGCCTCTAGGTTATGTATTCTCAATGAGGTGACAAAAATTGGTTCTTAGGGGATGAAAAAAATCTTGTTCTTTTTACGTATAAAATGCACACACATATACATATATAGATATATACACACAGGGTGGGACAAAAGTAAGTTTATAGATGTTCCTATGGAAAATAATACAATAATTAATAAGTAATATAAGAATAAACTGAGTTTCACGTACTCACAACTGTAAACCTACTTTTGTACCACCTACATAGTAAACTGGCTAAAAAAGATTCCCTAGTGAGGTGATAAAGAACAAAATACTGAGAATATTGCTCTAGACTGAGCTCCCTGGTAGCCAAATGGACGTCTGATTTGTCAACTCAGGTAAGCACCTGGAACAGTCCCTGGCCAACAGAATGAGCTCAAGCATATTGTTATTAATATTATTTCATTATTAAAAATGTACCATCTACTTGGATGCTACTATCTGAGAAACAAATAATTCTGGTTTATTAGCTGTGGCAGTTAATAGGAAAAAATGAAGTCTGCAATTTAAATGACTTATTTTAGGTTACCACCAGAATTAATATCAAAAGGAGAAAATTCAGAACATAGTATTATACAATTTGTATAAATTATCATTAAAAGTAAAATGATAAATTACCTCTAGTCTGCACCTATGTCAATAATTTAGGAGTAAATAAATATAGTAATTATATGATTTGAAAGGATAGGAAAGCAAGTTCCAAGAAGGTCCTTACTTTTTTACTTTTTACATCAAAGAATTAGACATCTTCATGTGACTTATAAGAAAATCAAATGCACAAAAATAAATCCAATCTACTGCTAAAAGCATGGTGCATATTTTTGGAAATTGAAAAGCTATTATCCATTATTTAAAATAGAAAAAAAAAAACAACAACCCACAGTAATGCTTTCCCAACCCATCAAAAAACCCTATTGGTTTTCATAAATATCACTAAAGCACTCAAACCTACTAAGAAACTTTCCAAAATTATAAAGTATTTTAAACACCAAAACCCAGAATCAACAATATTTCCAGAAGTTTCTTATGTATTTTCCTTAGATGTTAAAAATATTAATGCATAGTTCTTAGGAATATAAACATGGCCAGGTTTGTGTTAGTTCACCTCTCTCAACCTGTGGAGGCAGGCAAAGACAGATCTCAGGGTGCCTTGGGACTTGTGATTACCTGCCCTTGAACCTGGTGCTTGTGAAAGCCAGCCTCAGTGTGCAGTTTAGTCCTTCCTGCACACACCCAGGCCCAGCAGAGTCAGCCACAAACTGTGGCTCACTTTGTAACTCCAAAGAGGTTCCCTAAGGCCAGTAACAGGCAGCATCTGATATTGGCCTGCATCAGAGTACCACTCAAGGGGCCCCAGAACCAACATATCTAGTGGCCAGCTTCAGACAACATCAGAGCAAGATCCAGTTATCTTCACAAGCAACATATCCAAAGGGAGATCTTGGAAGGCACGAGAAACTACTGAGGCAAACTCAGCTTTGTGTGGTCAGTACCTGCATAGCAACTTGTACACTGTGGTCATTGTTGATGCTCATAGTCAGCCAGCCTGAGAGTTGACCCCACACACGAATGGGCCAATAGCAATAAAGACTCAATTACAACAGGAAGCCCACATAACACACACAGGGATATTCCTGGAGCACCCAGATGAGGTGTTCAAGGAGACAACATCACTGGGTCCCACAGGATACCTACCACATAAGACCACTGTACTAAGACTGGGAGTCATAGTAGATCTACCTAATAGATAAAAACAACACAAAGAGGTAGCCAAAATAAAGAGACAAAGAAACATGCCCTAAATAAAGAACAACAACAACAAAAAACAAACAGGAGAAATCTTCAGAAAAAGAGCTAAATGAAATGGAGGCAAGCAATCAGCCAGATATAGAGTTAAAAAATGGTTATAATAATGCTCAAGAAACTTAGTGAGAACTCCAACAAAGACATAACAAGCATAAAAAAGAACATAGAAATGTAAAAAGAACCAGTCAGAAATGAAGACTATAATATCTGAAATGAAAAATACACTAGAAAGAATAAACAGTAGTTTGAAGCAGGATCAAATCAGCTATTTGAAGGCAAGATAACAGAAAATACCTAATCAGAGTAGTAAAAAGAAAAAAGAATTAAAAAAATTAAGAGAGTTTAAGGGACCTTTGGGACAACATGAAACATAACTACATCTGCATCATAGAGGTACCAGAAGGAGAAGAGAGAAAGCAAAGGATCAAGAACCTATTTGAAGAAATAATGACTAAAAACTTCCTTAACCTGTTCAAAGAAAAAGGCACACAAATTCAGGAAGCACAGAGTGCCAAATAGGATGAACCCACCCTGGCCAGTTTTGCTCAGTGGTTAGAGTGTTGGCTCACAGACTGAAGGGTTGTGGGTTAGATTCCAGGTCAAGGGTACATACTTTGGTTGTAATTTCATTCCCTGGCCTCAGTCAGGGTGCATGCAGGAGGCAACCAGTTGATGTGTCTTTCTCATATTGATGTTTCTCTCTCCCCCCCCCGCCCCTTTTTCCTCCCTTCCACTCTCTCTCTCTAAAGATTAATGGAAAAAATATCCTTGGGTGAGAATTAAAAACAAAAAAAAGAGTATGAACCCAAAGAGGCCCGTACCAAGACACATCATAACTAAAATGGCAAAGGTTAAGGACAAAGAGAGAATCATAAAAGCAGCAAGAGAAAGACAGTTAGTTACCTAAAAGAAAGCTCCCAAAGACTGTCAGCTGATTTCTCAACAGAAACATTTCAAGCCAGAAAGGATTAGCATGAAATAGTAAAAGTGATGAAAACCAAGGACCTACAACCAAGATTAATCTACCCAGCAAGACTATCATTTAAAAAGCTTCCCAGACAAAAAAGAGCTAAAGTAGTTCATTACCATACAACCACTATTACAAGAAATATTAAAGGACCTTCTTGAAGAAGAAGAAAACTTAAGGAACATAATTATAAAGGATAAAATGTCAATAAATACATACCTATCAATAATCACTTTAAAAGGAAATCACTTAAATGCTCCAGTCAAAAGATATAGGGTAGCAGAATGGGTAAGAAGACAAAACCCACATATATGCTGCTTACACCTCAGATCGAAAGATATACATAGACAAAAAGTAAAGGGATGGAAAATGATATTTCATGCAAATAAAAATGAATAAAAAGCTGGGTAGCAATACTTATATCTCACAAAAGAGACTTAAAACAATGACTATAATAAGAGACAAAGGATACTACATAATGCAAAAGGGATCAGTCCAACAAGAGGATATAATCCTTATAAACATTTATTCACCCAACATAGAAACACCTAAATATATAAAGCAAAATTTGGTGAACATAAAGGGAGAGATCAACAGTAATACAGTCATTGTAGGGGATTTTAGCACTCCATTGATATCAATGGATAGACCTTCCAGACAGAAAAATCATCAAGGAAACAGCTGTCTTAAATGATACACTAAATCAGATGTATCTCATTAATATCTTAAAAGCATTTCACTGAAAAGCAACAGAATATACATTCTTTTCAAGTATACATGGAACATTTTCTAGGATAGTCCACATGTTAGGACACAAAACAAGTCTCAGTAAATTTTCTTAACATGTTTTTGTTGAGTTTTAAAGAAAGAGGAAGTGAGAGGGAAACATCGATGAACCATCACCTAGAGAGATAAAAATATCGGATGAGAATCATCATCTATCAGCTGCCTCTTCATGTCCCCTACTGAGGATTGAGCCCACAACCTGGGCATATGCCCTGACCAGGAATAGAACTGGTGACCTCTTGGGTCCTGGGTTGATGCTCAACCATTGAGCCATTCCAGCCAGGCAAGTCTCAGTAAATTTAAGAGGATTGGAATCATATCAAGTACCTTCTCCAACCACAATGGCATGAAACTAGAAATCAATTACAAGAAAAAACAAAACTAAACTAAAAAACACACAAGGGTAAATAACGTGTTACTAAACAATGAATGGGTTAACAATAAGATCAAGGAAGAAATAAAAATATACCATGAGACAAATGAAAATGAGAATGCCACAACCCCAAATCTATGGGACACAGCAAATGCAGTCCTAAGAGGAAAATTCATAGCATTACAGGCCTAACTCAATAAATAAGAAAAAGCTCAAATAAATAATCTAACTTTACACTTAAAGTACCTAGTAAAAGAACAGCAAACACCATCCAAAGTGAGGAGAAGGAAGAAAATACCATATTTTTCCGTGTATAAGATGCTATTTTTTTTCTAAAATTGTTAGACTGAAAATCGAGGGATGTCTTATACACGGAAGTCAACTGAGGAGGGAGCCGCAGGTGCATAGCTGCCCATACCTTGTCAAACAGGCTTCCTCCAATCACAAGCCTTATTGTTACTAATGTCTACTGAAGCCATAATTGGAGGTGGAGGTGGAAAGTGTGCAGGTGCAACAGGGACCTGAGCATTCTGAGCCCATAAAGATGTCAAAAAAAATAAAAAAGATAAATACCAGTAAGTGATTGTCTTACTCTGTAAAATTCAAACTAAATGTAATGAGCTATGCAAAAGAGCATGGAAATAGAGGGGCAGAGAGACAATTTGGACCTCTTCCCACTGAGTGTATGATCAGACAGTAGAGAAAACAGGAAGAACAACTCCTTAAGATGCCAAAAAATAAGGCCTGAAGAGGAAAACCAGCAAAATGTTTAAAATATTGATTTCTTAATTTTGGGTTGGAAAAGTGGGGGATGTCTTATACATGGGGGTGTCTTATACACGGAAAAATATGGTAATAAGGAGTAGAGAAAATAAGTGAAATAGAGTCTAAAAAAATAATACAAATGATTGAGGAAACCAAGAGTTGGTTCTTTGAAAAGATAAACAAGATGAAAAACCTTTAACCAGACTCATCAAGAAGAAAAGAGAGAAGACCCAAATGAATAAAGAATGAAAGAGAAGAAGTAACAACTGATAGCACAGAAAAACAAAGGATTTATTCTATATAATAAAAGGCTAATATGCAAATCAACCAAACAGCAGAACAACCGGTTGCTATGACGTGCACTGACCACCAGGGGCAGACGCTCAACACAGGAGCTGCCCCTTGGTGGTCAGTGCGCTCCCACAGGGAGACTACCACTCAGCCAGAAGCCCTGAACAGGGCTCACAGCTGGCAAGTTCAGTGGTGTGGCGGGAACCACAAAAGACCCTAAAACAGACACACCAATTTTGAGAAGGAAGAACAAAGTTGGAGGAACCATGCTACCTGATAGCAAAGTATACTACAAGGCCATAGTAATCAAAACATCATGGTACTGGCATAAAAACAGACATATAGATCAATGGAACAGAATAGAGAGCCCAGAAATAAACCCACACCCTTCTGCTCAATTAATATTTGACAAAGGAGGCAAAAACATACAACGGGGTAAAGATTCAATAAATGGTGTTGGGAAAATTGGACAGATACTTGCAAAAAATGAAATTAGATCACCTTCTACACTATATACAATAATAAACTCAGAATGGATTAAAGACTTAAATATAAGACGAGAAGAAAACATAGGAAGTAAAATTTGGGAGGGCTGGTTGAAAAAGGTGAAAGGATTAAGCACAAAATAAAAACCCCTAATAGACACAGACAGCAGTATGGTGATTGCCAGAGGGAAGGTGGGTTGGGGGGAAGGTAGAAGAGGGTAACGAGAGGATAAATGGTGAGGGAAGGAGACTTGATTTGGGGTGGCGAAAACATAACACAACATACAGATAATATATTATAGAATTGTACACCTAAACCTATATAAATGTATTAACCAATGCCACCCTAATAAATTCAATACAAATCTAAAAAACAATCTCTGGGTATTTTTCCAAGGTTTTGGGACACCACGACTTGATTTTAGAAATGACCAAAAACATATGTCTAAATATGCTTAGGGGGCTTCTCAACAAGGCCACGTTTCTGGAAGAAGAGTCATTTATGAGAGGCTTATTTACTCAGCACCAGTGTTCACTCTCAGACTCAGACAGTGACGAGGAATATCCAGGGACACCTCCCTGGCCCTTCAGAGAGCCATGGGCTTCAGATCCCCTACTGGTCAGCTCTCACTTCCTATGGAGGCCATCACCAGCTCATCTTCCTCCCTGGCTCATGCCAACCAGCTCTGGCAGGACTGTGTGCTCCCAGGGACAGCCATGCTGAGGGGCCCACCAGCGGAGCAGCAGCTGAGGGACCAGTTTAAAAGGGATGTTACAGCACTGTTGGGCTAAACTGCACATTTGGTGTCAACTGATGCCAGCTTTCACCAGTGTCTCCTTACAAAATGGGCAGAATAGGAAAAAAAAAGCTCCCTTTAGAGCACACAGTAAACTCTTTATATTGAATATAAAGACACGGTAAGAAAAAAAAAAAACATTTTTAGTCCACATCATCCTCTAAGCCAGTGGTTCTCAACCTTTCTAATGTCGTGACCTTTTAATACAGTTCCTCATGTTGTGGTGACCCCCAACCATAAAATTATTTTCATTTCTACTTCATAACTGTAATTTTGCTACTGTTATGAATCGTAATGTAAATATCTGTGTTTTCCGATGGTCTTAGGTGACCCTGCTAGCGGTTCTCAACTGCTGCTGTAGAGCCTAAGACCATCGGAAAACACAGATATTTACATTACGATTCGTTAACAGTAGCAAAATTACAGTTATGAAGTAGCAATGAAAATAATTTTATGGTTGGGGGTCACCACAACATGAGGAACTGTATTAAAGGGTCGCGGCATTGGAAAGGTTGAGAACCACTGCGAAAGCAGAGTGGATCCTGATAACTGTGATATCTTTTGTTTGCTAAGCACAACTGAAATATTCATTTTTGGCATTAATGGCTTTCAACATACTTGAAGCAGTATTAAGCAGTGGGTGGGGTTGTGCAAGTTTGGACAGAGAAGCTTGGCAAAACCCAAAGTACTCTGCTGAGGAAAGGGTGAGAGATGGGGAATTGGAAGGGGAAAGAAAGGGAACCACAGGGCCGGCAGGGCTGAGGAGAGACCTGGGAGAGGAGACAAACCACGTGGGGAATTTTCAAAGAGGTGGCCCAGTCTCACTTCTGTAATTCTCTCTAAATCATGCACAACTATTTTTAAAGTGACAGTCTGAAGCGATGCCATAATATTAACCTGTCCAAAGCCAACGGGTATCTGGGTCCAACCCTGTTTTCAGGCTCCACCACACCAGGGGTCTCCTCTGCTGGACTCCCCACCTCCTTGTCTCTCCTCACCCAGTGACCGACCAGAGTCTGAGGCCGGGGCAGACCTAGCTGGGAATGGGGTGGTGGGAGTGTGGTGGCACCACATAAAGGAGGAGAAGGTGGAAAGGTACAAGAGGAGGCTTCTCTCTGGTGGAGGTGGACTTTAAAAAGATCTCTTTATGTAAAACCTTTTCCTTGGTTTGCTGGAATTTAAACTCCACCACAGGGCTAGTAATACATTGAGTGGCCAGACTATTATGATCTCTGAATGCATAATAATCTGGCTACTCAGTGTGTGTGTGTGTGTGTGTGTGTGTGTGTGTGTGTGTGTGTGTGTATATGAGGCCTGGTGCATGAATTCGTGCATGGGTGGGGTCCGGCCAGCCTGGCCAGGGGGAGGGGACATGGGCAGTTGGCTGGCCTGCCTGCTGGTCGAACTCCTGGTCTAGGGGACAATTTGCATATTAGCCTTTTATTATATAGGATATACACTGAGTGGCCAGATTATTATGCGTTCAGGGATCATAATAATCTGGCCACTCAGTGTATAAGCATAAATAAGCAAGATAGATAGGTTTTATTAGAGTCATTCTAAGGAGAAAAAAAGATTATAGAGGGACAAAAGCATAAAGCAGAAAATGAGACAAACACCAAGAATAGAGCGTTTCACAACACATAGAGGTAGCTACAGCAGCCAGAAAATGTCTGCTTCGGTTAAGCTGCACAAATAGGAGACTTCTGAGTATCAGGCAGGGGATATCTTTTCATTAGTTGACTTGAGGTTTATGGCCACAAAGAGTCCAGGTCAAGCCTCCCATGAACGGTCAGCCTTGCCGTGGTGTCGGATGCAGCCTCCGACTCTACACCTGGTCCATCACTGCGGCCCACGCTGCGGGGTGTGGCCCTGCTGTGCTCAGAAGCTCCAGCTCTGCTCCTCTACAACCCTCCACGGGGCTGACAATGAACTTTCCATAAATAACAAATGTCTGGGCTGCTTGTGCTGCATGTGCCGAATTTAAAGGTCACACAAGGATTCCCAGAAAGGGTGAGCGACCCCAGGAGCGAGGCTTGCAAACTCAAGGGCTTTTTCTCTGCTCTTGCAATTCCATAATCTACACAAACCTCCCCGTGACGGTGGTATCTGGTATCGAGAATATGCACTTAGACAACAGAATCCAGCCCCATCTTCCATTTCCTTTTCCCGGGTTGCATACAAACAAAAAGACAAAGGCATAGGGAATGCGCTCCCCGGTCCCCAGTTGCGTACTATTGGGCTATTTCCCTCAACTCTCCAACAAGCTAGTGGAAGATGCAGACAGAATCGCCAGACTCCACACTTCCACTGACATTTAAAGGTCAAGTCTCCTTGTATTGTACATAATGATATTGCCCTCCCCACACGTCTGAAAAGGCTGCTGTGAGGATGACTGGGGGGAGGAGAGAACCTTTGAAAGTTCACTGGGGCAAACGGCCTTGATTTACTACAATTCTGCTCAACACTTAATTTGAGAGAGCTTGTTTCATAAAATAATTAAAGAGTTAAAGAAAGTTAAAATCAAAGAATGAATTCATCCAGCTATTGTTTTCCACCTGTTCCCTGTTCTTTATTGACTTTAATATGGGTACCCTCTCAATAAATAATGACTATTAAAGAGATAGAGGAATGGCACAGATAGGATCAAGTTTTCAAAGATTCTCTTTCTTAGGAGAGGGTTTTTTCTTGGCTGCTGGCCCCTCAGTGCCAGAGACCAGGTGCTACCTGTGAAAGAGACATGGGGGAGCGGGGGAGAGGGAAGCCATGTGCCCTAGCTCCATTTCAATTTCCCCACCTGAAGGAAGAACCTATTTTGTCAGAATCACATATTCAGTACATATTTGTTTTAAAACTTTCTCATTTCCCTCTGTCCCCAGAGCTCATGGAAACCTCCTCAGCCAAGACCTAACAGCGTCCCAAAGGTAGGCTGCTTACCTCCCGCCTCCGCGCCCTGGCTCTTTCATCATGAACCCGCTGGTGCGCCCTGGCAGGGGCTTCCTGTCAGAAAATAACTAGGAGCGGTATCGGTGAAGAAATTGCTTCGGCATATGTCTGAGATTTTGCTGCCTGTGGATTCCTCTAGTATTTTTATGGTTTCCCGTCTTATGTATAAGTCCTTTATCCATTTTGAGTTTATTTTTGTGTATGGTGTAAATTGGTGGTCTAGTTTCATTTTTTTTGCATGTATCTGTCCAATTTTCCCAACACCATTTATTGAAGAGACTGTCTTGACTCCATTGTATGCTCTTGCCTCCTTTGTCAAATATTAATTGAGCATAGTGGCTTGGGTCGATTTCTGGGTTCTCTATTCTGTTCCATTGATCTATATGTCTGTTCTTGTGCCAATATCAGGCAGTTTTGAGAACAGTGGCTTTGTAATACAGCTTGATATCTGATATTGAGATCCCTCCTACTTTGTTCTTCTTTCTCAGGATTGCTGCAGCAACATAAATTGATGAACAAAAACACATCCAGAGACAGAGAAGCATCGATCATACCATCAAACCTCAGAGGGAAGGTAGGGGAGGATTGGGGTAAGGAGGAGAGATCAACCAAAGGACTTGTATGTGTGCATACAAGCCTAACCAATGGACACAGACACCAGGGGGTGAGGGCATGAGTGTGGGGGTAGGGGGTGGGGGGCAATGGAGGGATAAGGACACATATATAATACCTTAATCAATAAAGAGAGAGAGAGAGAAAAAGAAAATAACTAGTAACAACTTCAATTTATTGACTGTTTATTACACATCAAATGCCAGGCTTGGTTACAGGTTCTCATTTGATGTCTGCCACAATCCTGCAAGACAGTGATTACCTGCATTTTACAGATGAGGAAACTGAGGTTCAGACTGGTCTCACAACTACTTCAGGGTTATGATTGCAAGTGGCCACCTCGTATAGAAACCTAGGTCTGTCTGACCCAAATCCACCCAAACCTACTCTAGGAATATTACTGCTTCCCTATCCCTACTGAAAAACAAATAATAATAATAATTTTGCAAATAATAAATGCATTGCACATTTATTTCTGATAACATGGCAATCACAGTGTTTGCTTTTAGCATTAAATGCCGAAAAACACCCCAATGCAGGAAAATTAATGAAGAGATGAAAGTGATTTAAAATTTTGTAAAGCCATGAAAAAGTCCCCTGTAGGAACACACGAGGGCACTCTAACCTTCTCTCAATTGAGGAAATAATTTCTGTTGCATTTCCGCAGCTCAGAGCCTTGGTTCTGCCCTGATTGCTTGCCTGCGCTTATAAATTCATACTGGAGCTCAGTTTCTCCACTTGCATTTGAAGGTGAGTGAAATAAGCCTTAGGAGCTCGTCTATCTTAATAATAGATGGTTCCAACCTATTAGCAGCCAGTTAAAGGAGTTTATGACCCTATTTTAAAATGGGTTATGAACCACTACAAAGAAAAAAGATGGTTCCTTCATATTTACTATACTTAAGCAAAAAACACACTTATAGATTTAACTCATCCTATTTGCAAACAGCAAATCATTTCCCAGCCTGAGGCTGGCGCTTATTTATTCTTGGCTCATCTGAGAATTGTGTCAAATTACTGGAGATGCTTTCCCCTCATGCAGATTCAGGCTCTCACTTTCCTAACGATGATGTACCGGTTGGCTAGCATTGGACGTGCACGTGGACTGAATGCCTGGGCCAGTGGTTCACTTGTTGTTTAGTGTCTCTGTGGCAGCTCCCTTCACTCCGAAGGTTAACGTTTCAGTGCTTTGTGGGATGATTTTATGATATTTGTTGTGGGGCCCTTGAGAAAACCATCTTCACAGTCACCTGGCTTGGTTGAAATTCTTCATGGGGAAGGTTATTTTAAGATTCACATTTGACAAACTGCAGAATAGCAGGGATCGGGGGAGTTACTTGGCTAAATCCCCTCAAGGACAATGAGGGTTTTTCCTCTTTCCTGCAAATGAAGAACTAAGCCAGGTGCTCCAACAGAGGAAAGGGATAAAAGGGGGGAAAATCCAACAAGTGGGAGTCTAGGTTATAGAAAATGATGGGTTTAAAGGTAATTTGTACATTATACTCAGCAGGGAAAGTGAATGAAAACACACCCTGCCTGGAAGGCAAGTGTTCTGACAAGACTGCACACCTGCTACCGTAAAAGCCTCTGCGGCTCTTTCCCTGCAGTGGCAAAAAGGTTTTTTTCTCTGTTGAAGCCTTGCTGGGTGATTGCTACAGAGACCACTTAAACCACTGAGCTGCTTTAGTTCTGGGGAAAAAAAATCAAAAGCCTCCTAAATATCTGGTCTGGAAAAACAAAAGGTGACTTGTTCAGTCAGAACAGGTTAGCAGCCAGTCCCTCAAAAACAGCCTTCCTTATGTGTCCCTGCCTCAGAGTCCACGCATTGGATGAAAAGAAAACTAACTCTTTATTACAACCAACAGAAGGAATTAAAGTGACATACCAACATCGGGTCCAGCTTCAGCCCTATAAATGTGTTTTTTGGTTTTTTATTTTAATTTAAATGTAATTAAGTGAATTTAGCAAGACCTAGTTTTTACAATTCTAGACTTGTTACCAGGATTTTTGTTGCAATTTGCTTCACTTCCCTCTACCTCAATTTCTTTATCTGTAAAATGGAGATAATAATAGCACTTGCATCACTGGGTTGTAAAGATTAACTGGGTTTACATAAATCAAATACAGCAATATCAGGCACCTCGTAAATGCTTCATAATTTTTTTTTAACCCTTACCTGAGGAATTTTTTTTTTCTTAGAGAGAGAAAGGAAGGGAAAGGGAGGGAGAGAGAAAGACAGAAACTTCGAAGTGAGAGAGAAACATCAATTGGTTGCCTCCTGTATGCAACCAGAACCTGGTTGGGTTTGTGCCTTGACCGGGAATTGAGCCCATGACCCTTCAGTGCATGGGATGACACTCCAACCAACTGAGCCACACTAGCCAGGGCATCCTAGAAAGTGCTTTATTTATTTAAAAAATAAATACAAGAGGCCCGTTGCATAAAATTCGTGCACTAGGGGGAGGGGTCCCTCAGCCAGGCCTGTGCCCTCTCACAGTCCGGGAGCCCTCGGGGGATATCTGACGGCTGCAGAGATGGGAGAGGCTCCCGCCACTGCCACTGTGCTTGCCAGCCCAAGCCTGGCTTCTGGCTGAGTGGCGCACCCCCTGTGGGAGTGCACTGACCACCAGGGGGCAGCTCCTGTGTTGAGCGCCTGCCCCCTGGTTGTCAGTGCATCATAGCGACCAGTCCTTCGGCCGTTTGGTCAATTTGCATATTAGCCTTTTATTATATAGGATTGATTTCAGAGAGGAAGGGAGCGGGAGAGATAGAAGCATCAATGATGAGAATCATTGATTGGCTTCCTCCTGCATGCCCCCAACTGGGGATTGAGCCCGCAACCCAGGCACGTGCCCTGACCGGAATCGAACCTGGAACCCTTCAGTCCGCAGGCTGACACTCTATCCACTGAGCCAAACCAGCTAGGGGGCAATAAGTGCTTTGTAAGTGCTATATAAGTAAGCTCTTCTTCTTTTGCCACTATTATTATTTTCTTATTATTATTAAAGCCTTGGGTACATCTTGAAAAGACTTTTTTATAAGCAATGCCGTTATAAGATTTTTGTCTAACCTTAGAAACTATTACTTTCTCTCTGTGTGTCCTAGAAGTGTCAGCTCTCTGTACTTAAATTCTTTGTAGATATTTCAGGATACCATGTCTCTTTTTTCCCCATAAGATACTTATTCCAAACCAGTATACAGATACCAAGTATAGAGATGAGAAACACAGTTGTGTATAGCAGAAAGACAGGTGAACTGACCCAATGGTGTACAATGTGTCCCATCTGGAGGTGTGCACAGAAGTTGGACCTGAGCTGTTTCTTGCAAGATGAATTATAATTGGTCTAGTGGAATGTGGGAAATTGAGGGGTAGGGGCAGGAGATACGGTAGAGGAAAGAGCATGAGAAGACTGGAGTCATAAAAAGAGACAGTATATTTCGTTTTAGAGTTTTCTTTGGACCCTGAATTGTCACTAGCTCCCTACAGGCTACCAGACAAAGCATGAAGTGTTCAGCACCTCGCTGAAAACTTCCCTCAATCTGGCTGAAGTCTTGTTAGGGGCAAAAATAGAATATTGGGGACTAGCTATGGTTATGGGAAATATTAATCATGCTCTGTTAACCATGATTGCCTTGTGTTGGTTAAAGACAGGACATTCTGAGATTTTTCTGCCTGTGGATTCCTCTAGTATTTTTATGGTTTCCCGTCTTATGTTTAAGTCCTTTATTCATTTTGAGTTTATTTTTGTGTATGGTGTAAATTGGTGGTCTAGTTTCATTTTTTTGCATGTATCTGTCCAATTTTCCCAACACCATTTATTGAAGAGACTGTCTTGACTCCATTGTATGTTCTTGCCTTCTTTGTCGAATATTAATTGGGCATAGTGGTTTGGGTCGATTTGTAGGTTCTCTATTCTATTCCATTGATCTATATGTCTGTTCTTGTGCCAGTACCAGGCAGTTTTGAGAACAGTGGCTTTGTAATACAGCTTGGTATCTAGTATTGAACTTCTTCACTGATACTGCTCCTAGGGCAATGGAAAATAAAGAGAAAATACACTAATGGGACTACATAAAAATAAAAAGCTTTTGCACAGCAAAAGAAACCATCAACAAAACAACAAGAAAGACCACTACATGGGAGAACACATTTGCCAATGTTATCACTGATAAGGGTTTAATCTCCAACATGTACAGGGAACTCATACAACTCAACAAAAGGAAGATAAACAATACAATCAAGAAATGGGCAACGGACCTAAATAGAAACTTTTTGAAAGAAGACAGAAGGAAGGCCAAGAGACATATGAAAACATGCTCAAAGTCACTAATTATCCGAGAGATGCAAATCAAAACGACAATGCATTACCATCTCACACCTGTCAGAATGGCTATCATCAACAAATCAATAAAAGACAAATGTTGGCGAGGATGCGGAGAAAAAGGAACCCTGGTGCACTGCTGGTGGGAGTGCAGACTGGTGCAGCTACTGTGGAGAACAGTATGGAGTTTCCTCAAAAAACTAAAAATGGAACTCCCATTTGACCCAGTAATACCACTTCTAGGAATATATCCCAAGAAGCTAGAAACATCAATCAGAAAGGATATATGCACCCCTATGTTCATAGCAGCACAATTTACCATAGCTAAGATTTGGAAACAGCCTAAGTGCCCATCAGCAGATGAGTGGATTAAAAAACTGTGGTACATCTACACAATAGAATACTACACTGCGCTAAAAAAGAAGGAATTCCTACCATTTGCAACAACATGGATGGAACTGGAGCGTATCATGCTAAGTGAAATAAGCCAGTCAGAGAAAGATAAGTATCACATGATCTCACTCATTTGTGGAATATAATGAACAACATAAACTGATGAACAAAAACAGTTCCAGAGTCAGAGTAACATTGATTGGACCATCAAACCTTGGAGGGAAGGTAGGGGAGGGTGGGGGTAAGGGGGAGAGATCAACCAAAGGACTTGTATGCATGCATATGGGCCTAACCAATGGACACAGACAACAGGGGGGTGAGGGCATGAGTGGGGGGGATGGGGGGATAATGAGGGAATAAGGATACATATGTAACACCTTAATCAATAAAGAAATTAAAAAAAAAAAAGAAAGGACATTCTAACCTGGCTGGGAGTTGTATGTCTCTGGGACCTGGAAGTCAACCTTGGGATGTGGTCTAGTCTTATTCAAGAAATGCCTATTATCATGGAAAGAATAACAACTTATTGCCCAAACAATCGAGTCCCACCCCAGCCCTCATTGCCTACTTCCCCGTGCCTGTAATCCCTACTTCCCCATGTAATTTTTGTCCTACTTTATATAAGCAGCTGGTTTATGGGGGTCTGCAGAGCAGATTTTTGTGGATGACTTGCTGCTCTCCCATCATGCCAGCAGCATTGGAATAAACGCTCATATATGATTCAACCCTGTCTCTGCTGAATTGGCTCAAGTAGTGACAGGCAGCATGGACCCATTGGTTGTCCAGTTTCAAGATTACAAACAACATCTTGTTAATTGTTTAAACATTTCTTATGGTATCTAGTATGATGCTAGGTACATATTAGGCAATCAAAAAGAATTGTTAATAATAATAGCTGCATATCCAAAATTTATGCTTGTTTTGTGCTAGGCAATATGGACCCTGAGAAAGAATTTATTTGCTGAGATGGACTTTCTATAGTCAACGAAGGGCCCAAATTTTATAAATAACTAGAGGCCCGGTGCACGAAATTCGTGCACAGGGGGGGTGTGTGTCCCTCAGCCCAGCGTGCACCCTCTCCAATCTGGGACCCCTCAAGGGATGTCTGACTGCCCATCTCTCTCACAATCCAGGACTGCTGGCTCCCAACTGCTCGCCTGCTTGCTTTCCTGATTGCCCCTAACCGCTTCTGCCTGCCAGCTTGATCACCCCCTAACCACTCCCCTCACAGCCTGATTGATGCCTAACTGCTCCTTTGCCAGCTTGATTGCCCCTAATTGCCCTCCCCTGCAGGCCTGGTCACCCCTAACTGCCCTCCCCTGCAGGCCTGCTAACCCCTAACTGCCCTCCCCTGCAGGCCTGGTGCCCCCCAACTGCTCTCCCCTGCAGGCCTGGGTCCCCCTCAACTGCCCTTCCCTGCAGGCATGGTCGCCCCCAACTGCCCTCCCCTGCAGGCCTGATCCCTCCCAACTGCCCTTCCCTGCTGGCCATCTTGTGGCAGCCATCTTGTGTCCACATGCGGGCAACCATCTTTGACCACATGGGGGCAGCCATCTTGTGTGTTGGAGTGACACACAATTTGCATATTACTCTTTTATTAAATAGGATAGAGGCCTGGTGCACTGATGGGGGCCAGCTGGTTTGCCCTGAAGGGTGTCCTGGATCAGGGTGGGGGTTCCCTTGGGGCGTGGGGCAGCCTGGGAGAGGGGCCTGTGGTGGTTTGCAGGCTGGCCACGCCCCCCCCCCCAGGGACCCAAGCGGAGACCCTGGGATCTGGGATTTATTTATCTTCTATAATTGAAATTTTGTAGCCTTGAGCGGAGCACAGCCTCTTGCTTGCTCCGTATCCACAGCCTTTTTTGTTCGGATTTATTTATCTTCTATAATTGAAACTTTGTAGCCTTGAGTGGAGATTAAGGCAGGTCAGGGCTGTGGGAGCTTGGCTTCCTCCATCGCCAGGGGCAACTCAAGCCTCCTGCTCTCTCCAGCTCCGTGGCTGCCACCATTTTTGTTGGGATTTATATATCTTCCATAATTGAAACTTTGTAGCCTTAAGTGGAGACCTGGGCCGGCCAGGGTGTGCGGAAAGCTTGGCTTCCTCCATTGCCGGGGAAACCCAAACCTCCTGCTCGCTCCGTGGCTGCAGCCATCTTGGTTGGGTTAATTTGCATACTTGCTCCTGATTGGCTGGTGGGCATGGTTTGTAGGTGTAGCAGAGTGATGGTTAATTTGCATATTACTCTTTTATTAGATAGGATATAATAAATTTGCTTAATTATACTTGCTTTCTGATTTAGCTAAACTTTTTCCAGCCCAGTGAAGCACCTCAACTTCTCTTTCAGGTAATTGTCAGCAACACAGCAGTAAATCAGTAAATATCAACATGAAGCAGATTATCATTGTAGATCACACAGGGAAAACCAAGGGTAAAATATTGAACTGCAGCAGTGTTTGACTATATTCTGTGCAGTGAGAAAACCTGAAGTCATTTTCAAGGTCTACCATTTCTTAGTTCTTTTCAGTCGGGTCAAGTTTCTAAACTTTCTAAATCTCCATTTTCTGGCTAATGAAAAGAAAATAGGATTCTACTGAGTCTCAGATCTACCTACTCCAGGACTTCTGTGATGATCAAATGAGATGAGGCATGGGAAAACGCTTCACAGACATTTGGTTAAACTGTGAAATGTTTGCACCTGGCTATAAAGTAATTTGTGTTCCTGGGCTGAAGAAACTGCAAGGAGGCTAGTCACTAGGGAGAGGAAGCCGGGCATTGCTATGTGATGTCATTACCTAGACGATCGGACGCTTAGCATATTATATATATATGGCTAAGTGACCATCCGCCCGTCCGACTGACCGGCCGGTACATATGACGTGCACTAGCAATTTAAAAATAAACATTGACTCATGCATGCATGATACATATAAATCTCTCGCTGGCGCCAATAGCACACGTTTTAATTTTATAATACTATATTATATATACTATTTTGACAAGTAATTTTTTGCAGTGACATGATTACTGCATGAATCTTTCTTCTAATTAATTTCCTTTCAATGTGCACAAATCGTTGTACTGGGCCACTAGTATATATAGATTCTTAAACAACTTCGTTGTGTAGTGAAGAATTGAACCTTACCCACAGAGCGTTCTCATCTTTGTCCTTGGCCCTGGGAGGGAGGTAATCTCTTAAGGACTGGAATATCCTGCCTAATAAGAGAATCTTTGTAAGGGGGGCTTTGGGGCCACATCAAAAAAAGTCTAAGAATGGAATTTATGGTGGTGGCTTTAAGTCATATGGGTACAGGCTTACCCTCTGGAGGAGCTGGATACTGAGGTAGGCTATGTGGAGTCTCAATTAAGACTCTGGACACCAAGGCTTGGTGAGCAACCCTGGTTAGCAGTACTTTGTGCATATTGCAACATCAATACCAGGAAAAGAGCTCTGTCCACAAGTCCAGAGGAGAGGACAACTGGACGTGCCACATTTGGAACTTTTCTGGACTCTGCCCTACGTATCTTTTCACTTGGCTAATTTTAATCTGTACCTTTCTCTGTAATCAAAGTACCAGTTTTCACCTGGCTGGTGTGGCTCAATTGGTTGAATGTTGTCCCATGCACCGAGAATTCACCAGTTCAATTCCCAGTCAGAGCATATGCCTGGGTTTGGGGCTTGATCTCCAGTGGGGGATGTGCAGGAGGTAGCCAATCGATGTCTCTCTCTCTCTCTCTCTCTCTCTCTCTCTCTCTCTCTTTCTCTCTCTCTCTCTCTTTCTCTCTCTCTCTCTCTCCTGCTCTCTTCCTCTCTCTCTAAAAATCAATAAATAATTTTTTTTAAAGTACCAGCTTTCAGTGAATTCTGTCAGTCCTTCTAGTAGATTATCAAACCTAAAGGTGATCTTGAAGACCTCCAAACTGGCAACTGATGTCAGACTGAGGTTTGTCTTGTGGACTGTGCTTCCTCTAACCTTACACTTGTGACAGAGATACTATAATTATATACATTCTACAGATGAGAAACCTAAGGAACAGAAATGTTCAACTTTTATTCAAGGTACATAATTAGTAACTAGGATTTGAACTTAGTTATGCTAAAACACAAAACCACTTCTATATACTTCTCTATACTGCATTTCATTTGAATAAAAATTTTAGATAGATATAAGATAAAAATATAAGGAACAGACATGAAAATGAGCACATGTTCTTAAATACTGAAAATGTTTAAGGGCGATTTTGTAGAAAAACATCTTGTATTACAATCAGGTATTTAATCTTTAAATCTTAAAGAGATTAAATACCTGATTGTAATTTATGAACACTGAAATAAATTTGATATGAACAGATTATAATTTTGCATGTTAAAATATTTCTGTGGTCTGAATGAAGAATATAGTCATTTACAATGCTATGTATGAGAAGTGGGCCTTATGGTTACTGAATATAGATTTGTTTACAGAAATCTTTTACATTTTTTGGGAACAATCTCATGGTCCCTTGCCTTTCCATTTTAATTACTGGGATGCGACCCTGTCATTCCCTATGAGTTCACATGACTCCGCCAAGCAGATTTAACTGATCTTTGCCCTGTGCTTCCATGGCATTTTGTATACATTTGATGAACTTGGGATGATGTGCGGTAATTATCTCCCTATCACTGGCACCTGACTGAGTTTTGAGGCTAGGATCATGTCTAATTCATACTCATATCTCTATCTTTAGTTTGTACGTTTCTGGCATATGGTAGGTACTGAATACATGTATATAGAATAAATGCAAGTATGATTACTTGAATGCACAGCCATTTAGAGTTGTCTAAGATCAGTTAGCCTAGGTGTCCTGATCTTTTCCCAAAATTCACTTTGGTTCATCCATCTCTTTAAACAGGCAGCATTTTCACTGCACCAGTTCACCACCAGCATCTGTGCACCCCCAACTCCATTTATCTCCATTCGACCTTCCAGCTTGAGTTATCTGGGCCAATGAAGAAGTATGTGTCAGAAGACACAGAGGACAAAAATAAACTAGAAAGGACGGCTAAAGGAGTAGCTATAATAAAATATAGCACTCAACAATTTAAAAGGAAAAGTCCCAGAGAGTACATTTCTTGCAACTTATGCTGTGTAAATTACCTTCTAATAACATCTCCTGGGGGCCTCCCATCTCACACACCTGAATAGGCCCTTGGGGGAAATGCAGCATTTGTAGAGAACTTGACTCCATATTGACAAATGCAGACAGGCTCGCGTCTTTAGGATATATAAAATATAGCTAAAAGGAGTCCAAGGTTCATGATCAGGGGACAATTTAGCAGTTTCCTAAATCAAATAATAATATCTTTAAGCCTTGCCAACCCAAAGGGATAAACTTCACTTATCAGACTTGATTATTTTCCATGGGGCATGTGGGAGAGTGCTAATAACCACCAAATGGCCAACAAAATCTGAGAGGGCCATGTGGCCAATTTAATTTTTAATCAGGTGCCTACTGAATTCATAATTATTCGCAATGCAACAAAGCAACTGCAACACTTGGAAGCAGAGGATGTAGATCGACTTATTTTTTTATGTGCTGAAAGCCAAGAGGCATCCCGCTGTCTGAAGATAGATATCAGCTTGGAAATTCAGAGAGCTGGTCCTGGTCTAATCCCAAGTGGCTGGAGGAGGCAGAGGATTAGAATAAATCAGAGGTTTTCAGGGCACTTTCAGACCTGGAGCATTGTCAAATAAAGTATCTACAGGAAAACAAATACAAGTAGAGCTTCTCCGGTGAGAGGCCTGTTGGGACAGTCCCCACTCCTGACCTTGATGTGTCCTTAGAGGCACCCCCTAAGACTCTATAGGGCACCTGGGGAATTTCATTGCCCTAGATAGTCTCCAAATTTTACCCAACCTCCTATGATTTATGTGAGTTAAAGTGTTTTCAGTTTCCTGTGTGGAAGGCATTTTTAAGCCCTCTACATATGGATGGGTATCTATTTTCCTTTGAAAAACTTTCTCTTCTTCAAATGTCCAAGAGACCCCAACCGTCACCCCCAAATAAGGTACTGTATAGGTGGTTCATAAATAAGAAATTCTTCCTCTACTTTGCTAATTAGCACCCTGCTGTCCCTGAACAGATGGCATCATCTTTGGTAAAGTAATGCCACACAAAGGGCACTGGGTCATCCCCTGAGGAGCCTTTTCAGTTCTGAGATAATCTTACTTCCCTTAACAACCTCTCAGTTTTTAATGCAAGAGAAAAGGGAATGTGAGGGTTTAGGGGAAAACAAGAAAATGTTTAGGGTAGATAGGAGAAAAAGTTAAATTAAATCTTCTACTACAAAATTCTCCTGTTTTTATTCAGCCTCTTGGTGAAACCCTGGATGTCAGTTTATGAAATAAATGCTGCTTGATGAAGTGGTAAAGTAACTGAAAGTTTCTACATCACATCTACCACCCCTCCCTCCGCCCCTCCGCCTTGGGAGGGTTGCTTATCTGGGACTAAAAGTTCAAGACAGATTTCCTGAAAGAAGTAAACTTTTAGTTAATATATATATATAAATTCCAAATTGAAATATTTTATATTGAATATAAGAGTAGCTGTGAATGAGGGTGGAGGGGTGGGTAAATGGTGAAATGTAAGATTGAGCTCTAAAATCATTTCCACTGGATGCTAACTACGTCCTTCTCCAAATTCTGAAATGTCCCAAGGGTACTTCAAACTCTGAGTATCTGCCCTGAACCAAGTCTATCTCCCTCCCTCCACTACTATACCTGCTCCTTCTCCTATATCCCTATTTCTGGGAATGCCATCACCCTCCTCCCACTTACCCAAGACAGCTTTGCCTTCTCTTTTACCCTCCAATTAATCTCCAAGTCCTATTGATACTTCTTCCTATATATCTCCTGTGTCTGTCCCTTTTCCTTCATGCACACTGTCACTCTCCTTCTCAGGTCAGTATCACCTCCCACTTGGATGACCTCATCAGCATCCTAAGTGGTTTCCCTGGTTATAACACTTCTGGATTCAGTACGTTTTGGGGACTGCAGCCCAAATGATCTTTCCAAAACACAAAGCTGATCTTGCCGTTCACCTGCTTAACACTCTTCCCAGGCCTATTAAGGTAAAGCTAAATCACTTTAACGTGGCTTATTAGACATCTCAGTGTCCTGCCACTCTCTTCCTTGCAACCTTGGTAAGCTATAATGAACCATTTCTGTTTCTTACATGGGCCATATTCTCTCTTGAAGGTCTTCACCTTGTTCCTCTTATCCTGAGGCTAATTCCTTTGTATCCTTTAGATTGTAGTTTATTCATCACTTCCTCCAGGAGGCCTCCCCAGGCTCCCATCCCATCTTGTTAAGATGCCCCTGCTGCCCGACCGGAGTGGCTCAATGGTTGAGCATCGACCTGTAAACCAGGAGGTCATGGTTCGATTTCCAGTCAGGACACATAACCAGGTTGTGGGGGGTGTTCAGGAGACAGCCGATCAATGATTCTCTCTCCTCATTGATGTTTCTCTCTCCCTTCCTCTCTGAAATATGTATACAGGCAGTTCTCGGTTACGTTGGACTTGACGTACGTCGTTTCGTGGTTACGTCACCATCTCACATTTATTTATTAAAAAAAAATAGTTACGTCATTTCAACATATATACATATGTGCTTTATTTTTTTTATTATTTATGTACCACAAGTAAAAGTCAGGAATTATTATCTTTCTTTTAATTTTTTTTTTTTTACTGTTTCACTTCATTACTGCTGTGTATGTGCTCCATGTGAGTGACATAGGTGCTTATGTAGGTGGGTTCCTACTTATGGCGAAAAAGCTGAGGAGTCATTTTGTTTTTCTTCACCCTTATGCAGTTATTTTAGGACCTTTTATCCATTCCTGAACAAGTTTGTCAATGGTTACTTTTTGCCTCCGGGTAACATTTAACGTTTAATCTTCGCATGATACACAAGGCTCATTAGCCTACTTTCCCAACCTCATCTCCATTCCTTTCTTTAAATGAAATCTATGCTTGGGATTCCTCAAGGTCGCTATAACCTCTGGCTCCTTGGTACCTCTGCATTGTGACACTCATATTTCTTCCTGTAACACCTGGATATTTCTTACTTGCTCTTTATGACTCAACCCAAGGGCCATCTCCTCTCAGAAGCCTAATCTACCAACCTTTCCTCCTCCTACCAGTAATGGAATTGGGTACTGGTTTGCTGAGTGTCTGAGTGGTATAGTGCCCCCCTGCACTCTTCCCCATAGTGTTTGAATGTTGGCTTTCTTCTATTACAAAATCCTAACTTCCTGAAGAGCAGAGCGAAGAATCTTATTCATCTGCATATTCAACTCATCTAACTCAGTACCTGGCACAAAACGGTACTCAACAAATTTCCTTTGAATAAATGATTGTCCTTTAAATGAATACATTTAAAAATATAGACAACGAGAACCAAAAGAAACATAAGGAATAAGCAAGCATCAATATTTTTTTAGCCAAGTTGACACAAGGTGCTCATACAATTTTTATGACGATCCATATGGGTACCTCCTGCCAGGACGATAAACTAAACTCAAACCCAGGGAGGAGGGCGGGACACTGTCTTCACCTTTATCTGCTTTAAATTGTATTTTAAGAATATTGCTTTCAGCATATAAGCCTTCAAATCATACAGCATATAAGCTGTAATCATAAAATATTCATCTCAGTCTGACAGAGTCTAGAAAATTTTCAGTTCTACCATTACCACACACTGCGGCTGCTCGGCAAGACATTTTGCCTTACAGAGTAGAAATGCTGCCTATAGAATACTAGAAGCCCAGTGCACGAAATTCGTGCATGGCGGGGGGTTGTCCCTCATCCCAGCCTGTACCCTCTTCAATCTGGGACTCCTGGAGGGATGTCCGACTGCCTGTTTAGGCCCAATCCTGGTGGGATCGGGCCTAAACGGGCAGTCGGACATCCCTCTCACAATCCAGGACTGCTGGCTCCCAACTGCTTGCCTGCCTGCCTTCCTGATTGCCCCTAACCGCTTCTGCCTGCCAGCCTGATCACCCCCTAACCACTCTGCTGCCAGCCTGGTTGATGCTTAACTGCTCCCCTGCCAGCCTGTTTGCCCCCAACTTCCCTCCTCTGCTGGCCTGGTCACACCTAACTGCCCTCTCCTGCAGGGTTGATCACCTCCAACTGCCCTCCCTTGCAAGCCTTGTCCCTCACCACTGCCCTCCCTTGCAGGCCGGGTGCCTCCCAACTGCCCTCTCCTGCTGGCCATCTTGTGGTGTCCATCTTGTGTCCACATGGGGGCAGGATTTTTGACCACATGGGGGCAGCTATATTGTGTGTTGCAGTGATGATCAATCTGTATTTTACTCTCTTATTAGATAGGATAGAGGCCTGGTGCACGGGTGGGGGCCAGCTGGTTTGCCCTGAAGGGTGTCACAGATAAGGGTGGGGGTTCCCTTGGGGTGTGGGGCGGCCTGAGCAAGGGGCCTGTGGTGGTTTGCAGGCCAGCCACGCCCCCTGGCAACCCAAGCAGAGGCCCTGGTATCTGGAATTTATTTTCCTTCTACAATTGAAACTTTGTAGCCTGGAGCGGAGCCAAGCCTGGGGCTCCCTCCGGGGCAACAGCCATCTCTGTGGCAGTTAATTCACCTTCTACAATTGAAACTTTGTAGCCTTAAGCGGGTGAGCCGGGCCAGGGTGTGCGGAAAGCTTTGCTTCCCCTGTTGCCGCCGGAAACCCTGGCCTGCTCTCTCAAGCTCCATTCTGCCGCCATTTGTTTGAATTTGTTTACCTTCTATAATTGAAACTTTGTAGCTTGAGTGGAGGCTCAGGCCTGCAACGGCTATGGAAAGCTTGGCTTCCTCTGTTACCTGGGAAACCTTGTTCTCTGTGGCTGTAGCCATCTTGGATTGGGGTTAATTTGCATACTCACCCTGATTGGCTGGTGGGCGTGGCTTGGCTGGTGGGCATGGTTTATGTAGCGGAGTGATGGTTAATTTGCATATTACCATTTTATTAGAGAGGATTATCTGAGAAGATATGACACCTTACAGCCATTAGTTCTAGAATAATTGGAAATTTAAAAAAAAATAACCTTCCCTGGCTGGTGTGGCTCAGTTGGTTGGGCGTTGTCCCATGCACCAAAAGGAACATGAAAGGTTGCTGGTTCGAGTCCTGGTGAGGGCACATGCCTGGGTTGTGGGGTCGATTCCTGGTAGGGGGCATGCAGGAGGCAGCTAATCAATGTTCAGCTCTCACATAGATGTTTCTGTCTCCCTTTCCCTTCCTCTCTCTCTAAAAATCAATAAAAAAAATCTTTAAAAAGACAACCCTGTGATTCTCTTAGACAATGTCAACTTACTAGACAATCTAAGACTGCCAATGCTTCGTAGATAACACAACTAGACATCTTCAGTACAGCAATGCAGGCTTCTGTGGCCAAACCTATTTTATCTTGGAGCAACTAGAGATCTACTAATGGAATCCTCCTGAGTCCTGGTTGATCCTCATGGATGTTTAGCAGTAGAATCCAAATGCCTATGGACTTGAGAAAGTGAAAGGGATCCTGCTCAACCACGTCTGCAGATATTCAACCAGATTTAGTCATAATTCTCTGCCTCTATTGGATTCTTGACATGTGTTCAAATTCTTTTCACACAAACACACCCACCTATTACGATGTTTATAAATAATCCCTCCTCTGCAGCCTGGGCTTGAAACTCTAATTAGGGTTAATTGGCATTTGTGCTTTTCCCCAAAGCAACTGCAGGATGCGAAAGCATTTATTTCACTAACATTGCCTCCAGTGTGCCTGTTCTAAGAAGCTCTTAGAGGCTGAGGAGAGATGTGGAGCCAACCTGTCCCATGCAGTGGAGGTCAGGACGGATTATGTGCTAGAAACCAAAACCTCAAAAGCCCGTCTGAACCAGCGGCGTGCAGGTGAAAGCAGCAGGCTCCTGGGATCTGAAATGTGGGTGGGCGTGTTTTGCTGGATCTTTCTAAAGGCTAAACTATAACAGGCATTAGAATTGGGGTTCTCTTGAAGGTGATGCTAAGGTCATGGCTCAGTGTGTGTGCATGTGTGTGTATTGAGTAGTATGCGTGTATTTGTGTATGGGGGTTGTAATCCATATGTTGGGAGAGATCATAAAGCTATTCCTCAATAAAAAAAAAATCTTTAGGAAGGAGGTATAAAATCTGTATAAAGATGTGTTCAATCTAGCTGATGTGGCTCAGCAGTTGAGCGTTGACCCAAGAACCAAGAGGTCACTGGTTTGATTCCTAGTCAGGGCACATGCCCAGGTTGCAGACTCCATCCCAGTGGGGGGCGTGCAGAAGGCAGCTGATGGATGATGTTTCTCATTTATGTTTCTATATCTCTATCCCTCTCCCTTTCTTTCTCAAAATCAATCAAAACATAATACATAAAAATAAGATGTGTTCATAGGAAAGCATTTTGTAATGTCACTACTCTTGAGATGGGAACAAAACAGACTGGGTTAGGAGGGCAAATAATGAAGACATGAGGAAAAGAGGTCGTAGAGGGTTGAATTTTTCCAAAGGCTTTGGATGGCTGTAGGTGACAGAGTCTGACAGCTGAACTTGGAATGAGAGGATAGAGTAAGTAGTGAACGAAGATTTTTCTGGCTCTCTTGATCAGCTGCCCTCATATTGCATTTAAGACTCCCTTGGTACTCACACCCTGGACAACCCTCCATGTATCCTTCCCTTAACTCTAAATCTCCTTGAGGGGATGATATTCAAGCTAGCCTGATCTGATCAGACAGAGAACACTGAGCCACAAGCTTAATTGGAAGGTCAGATCCTTAACTGGATTGTAAATTACCAGAGGGTATGGGCTGCATCTTGTACCTCTTTTTTTGTTGATCATTTTGTTGATCAGGCTTTCAATAATTGAATGTCATAATTAATGCAAAAATGGCAATTATTATATAGTGCTCATTTTGTGGCAGAAACTGTTCTAAATGTGCTATGTGAATTAATTCATTTAATTCTCACACTGACCGAATGACGTAGTGCCATTGTTATCTCTATTTTACAGAGGACACTGGGGCACAGAAAGGTTAAGTAACTTGCCCAAGGTCAGAGTTGTGAAGAGCAGAGTTGGTGTACAAATCCAGAGACTGTGACTCCAGCATTAATACTTTTAACCACCCCAGGATTCTGCTTCTTAACAGACGTGTGATTCCTAAATTCCTTGTGGCTTTTGTGTGATTGGGGGTGCAGATGAGGAAATCTAGAGAAGTGATGAGCCTTCTTAGGAGGGAAATCTACTAATGGGAACAACAAAGTCATAGTGTCTTTTTATTTCTTACCATGACCACCCAGAAGGAAAAACAAAGAAAAACAACAACAACAAAAAAGCCTATTCCCACTAAAGAAACCATTTTGGTCCCATGATTGGTTTTTCTTGATTGGGCCAGCCTTGGTAGCTTCAGTTGGGTCCTTGGTTTCCCACAGCCTCAATTCCAGGAGGAGGATGGGTTTGTTTTAGGGCCAATTCATGGCTTATGTTATCCTCAAAGTGAAGCTACCTAAGTGTCTTGTTCTATAACGTATTTTACACCCTTTTGAGTGCACAAATCTCTTTTCGTAGTAGATGCACCAGACCTAGTCCAACTTCCAGAAGGATTGAAGTAATGGCCCCTTCATCCTGCTCCCTGTAGTGATTTTTGTCACCATGTCGCACATGTGGGCAGTGAATGTGGGGCCACAGAAAAACAGCAGTGGCCAAAGGCAGAACTGCAGAGGAAAAAGATAGGATTTCAGAAGGGTATGCTCATCCGCAAGATGAGAACCGAGAAGCATCTGGGAATTGGAGAGCAGTGAGGAGCACCTGAGCAAGGGTTGACACAGGTCAGTGGAAGGGAGGTGAAGACCGGGACAAGAAATGAGAGCAGTCTGAGGCTGCAGCCAGAAAGGAAACATGATAAGCTCACATTTGACAAGGGGTGAAGGAAGGCAGAAAGCATGTGTGTGTGTGGTGGGGGGAATTGTTCCTAGGATAGAAGTTACTAGTACATCAGAGTTCTGCTTCTGACTCTCCATTTCACTCTGCCTCAGAAATCTCATTTCTAATGGGGCTCCGTGATAAGCCTTATCATGAAATACAGGAATATTATGCAAAATAACAATAAATTGATTGGAAAATGTTCCAATTGCTTCACATGGCTATTTACACAAGGTGAACCTAACCAATATATCCAGTTTATATTTGGTTACAATTGAAAATTATGGTAGCTACAAGCTTCTTTTCCAACACTTATTTTCTGGTCACCAATGATCAAGCTGCTACCCTGTACTAAGATTTAGGATTATAAAGATAAATAAATCATATTCTCTGTGTGTAAGTTGTTCACAAACGATCTGGAAGATAGTTACCTAAAAGTAGCAATCAGTTGAGAAGTGCTCTGATAAAAATATTAACAAAGCGTTACTGAGGGGCAGGAGAGGAAGTCCTCCAGCCCTTTCCCAAATATACTACCATCCTTTCGCTTAATTAGCTTATTTCACCTGGAAAGCCCCCTTCCCAATCTTGACCCTCAAGCCACATTCCTTGAAATTTTGACCATTCTTCAAATCCCAGGTCAAATGCCATTTTTTCAACAAATTAGTTCCTAATCTTACACTTTGGAATTAATCTTTCCATTCTGTGTACTTCTATAACTTTATTTATATTTCTGTTTACCCCAATTCGTTTTTTTAAAAATTATTTATGGTATCTACCATTAGATTATAAGCTCTTTTGAGGCCTAATTCATTTTTGGGTCTCCCACAGACCTGAGCCTGGAGGCTTCTTTGTTGTTTTTTTTTTTGTGTGTGTGTGTGTGTGTTTAATATTAATTGATTTTAGAGAGGGAGGGAGAGAGACAGAGAGATAGAAACACCAGTGATGAGAGAGAATCATTGATTGGCTGCCTCCTGCACACACCCCACTGGGGATGGAGGCTGATCGAGACTCGAACCCTGAGCAGTAATCCAACGGTCACCTCCTGGTTCATAGGTCGGCATTCAACCACTGAGCCACGCTGCTGGGCTCTGGAGGCTTCTTAAAATGTACTCAGAGCCTGTTCATTCAGAACAACTAATGGACAGTCCCTTTTAGGATGCCAAAGTGAGAGGACCCCTCTTCCTTCTGGCAATTGTGATTCCCTGTTTGCACATGCCAAAAATGCTTGTTTTAAAGAGGCATAAAAGAAATGGTCTTTGACCTAAAATGACCCAATCATACTTCCCATCTCTTTCTACATGTGGACAAAAAACAAACCAAAAAAAAACCCACCAAACATTCAAATTAACCAAAGACTATTCAATGTGAAAATGACTCTATATTTCACCTCATCCAACATCTTAATTACAAACAAGGAAACTCAGTCCCATCTGCTTAAGATGCCATTCTGTTTGATAGTACTTTGATATCCCACAGACAGAATCATCAATATCAAATTTTGAAAACCTTAAGTTCAAAGTTCTTTCTAATAGTTTACCTTTAATAAAAAGAAGGGGGAAAGCATGGCAAACAAACAAGCAAACAAAAACAACCAACACTAAAATATAAAAAGAAAAGGAATTCATTGAAAAGCTGTATGAATTATAGAAATAAATGTCCCTATCTGCCCATTGATCCATAAAGAATATCATGCTTTCACTAACATCAGACAAAAATATTTGTAGAGTTTAAAGTTGGGATTTAGAAATCTGACGATTGCAATTTCCAGATCCTTTACCCGTAGGGTCTCTAGTCATACTCTGCAGTTGGCAATGAAATTTGTTCTGAAGTTCTTCTCCAAGATATTTGAATATGTTTGGGTAATACCAGTCACTAACAGGTGTTCTTAACAGTTGTGGAAGTAAAATAGTACATCAAGGCTTTGGAGAGGTGCACGCTCACACATGCTCGCTCCCATCACGACTTAGGCAAATACAACAGATGCAGTCAGATCTGACACAGTTTACTTGGACCCAGGTCTGTTATTACTGCCAGACCACCTGCTCTTTCCCTGCTCATTCCCATGTCACTGATGCCCCAGCCCCATCCTGATAGATCTGACACTATCTTACAGATGTCCTAGGTCAGCAATGCAAGCACACACTTGTGTACGTGCACACACACATAAAATAGGTCTAGGCACTAAGTTTGAAACTTGCTGGGTTCCAATTCTAAAATTCTATCTACTATTACAATTGTAAATAAGGAAATGTATATGTATATACAGCGGTGGGCCAAAGTATGTTTACAGTTGTAATACATATACAGTAAATAATACAATAAATAATAGCATAAGAATAAACTCTTTGTTTCACACACAACTGTAAATTTACTTTTGTCCACCCCTGTATTACTCAGATATATAACATGTACACACATATATGTATCAATTTATCTCTTTAACGTGATTCATAATGAGTTAGATAAAAACTACTTAGTTTTGGGGTGTGGAGGGAGGTAGAGGAAGGCATAGGGGGGATAAATGGTGATGATGGAAGGAAACTTGGCTTGGGGTTGTAAACACACAATACAGTGTACAGATGATGTATTATAGAATTGTACACCTGAAACGTACGTAATTTTATTAACCAATGTCACCCCAATAAATCTAAAAAAAATGTAGAAAATATAAAAACAACACCTACTTAGTTTGAAAAATTCTTTCATTTGCTGCAGAGGATGGTCTGTGAAAACTGGTTTTCAATTAGAAACTGCCCCCACCCCCTATACACCGCTGCTCTGCACTTCCCAATGTCCCCTTAAGGGCACAGGGACTGTGCATGGGTTTTGGAGCTAGCTACACACAGGTTTAAGTATTAGGAAAGGGAACTACTGATGGGGCAGGAGTGTGAAAGGGGTGGCTCGCACTTAATATGTGATTTTCCTGTCTTGAGCTTATATGTACATACATACTAGTATTCTTCCACTGCGAGGAAAAGGGCATTCACAGTAGTGAATTCAGCGTCTTTTGAAGAGTCAAGGCCTTTTTGTTGTTGTTGTTTTTGTTTAAAAGGACCCGACTTTATTAAGCAGGGTGAATACATTCCTGTGTCCTACATCGTGGCTAATCATTGAATTTCCAGTCACCACAGCAGGTCCCAGCAGTTAGCAATCCCTGGGAACTCTAGTTACTGTGAGATAATCTATAGCTTGCAGAACAAATGCCCAGCTCCTTCCCAGTGACCTGGAGTCAGAGTGTACTGCCAAGCCACAGGCAGAGCTGCTGCTGTGGTCTGAATTGTCCCAAGTACAACAGGAAGGAGGAAGCCTCAACCTACTTTGGACATGCCCTGAATGATAGAGCCACTTAGGGCCTGCTTGAGATGCCATTCTGTTTGCAAACACACACAACCTATCTGCAGTACCACTTGACAAAATAATCCTTCAGAATGCCTGCTGGCAAATGACTAATGTTAAAAGAGGCCGGTGTATCATTCCAGTGATGACTCCACAGGCATCAATTAAACAAGGAGAAGACCTGTTCTGAAGCACAACCATCTGGCATTTCCCAAGAAGCAGCAGTAGTCAAAGGCAGATAAAACACAAGTGATCATGACTCTAAAGACATTGAGCAGCCCTCTCCTTGCTCAAAAGCAGCAAGAGCCCATGAGGACAATGAACCTGGAAGACCTCCAATATTAGAGGTGATTAAGAAAAGGCTGCATCTGAGGCCAGCACTGCTCTTCCTCATGCATGGAAAGCAAAAATCTGGGGGTTGCATGAGGTCATCTTTTAGCCACCCAAGAGGCAGACTGTTCCCAGGAATGCTCGGGAGTTTGTCTGGTAGTCTAGGGGTGAAGTCAATTGTTATGTCTCCAGGTGAGAGAAAGGATTGGCAGTAGTCCATCTTCTGCTTCTAGGAGTGCTTTCCAAGGACCAGCATCTAGGATTTTGTCCAGCACAGGAGGCCAAGATCACTGTGGTCCAAATGTCCTTCCCTAGAAACCATGATTTTACTAGCTTTTGAGTAGGTGGAGGAGGGCCCATTTAACAAATCTAATGAGAGTGGTGTCAAGTTATAAAACCCCCAGAAGAGAGACAGTAGCTGGAGAAAAAAGCTTTTCAAGACTGCAGTTCAAGATCAGTCAGGCAGACACCTGTATATATAGACAAAGCTTCAAACACCACCGCCTCATCACACCTAATGACTGCCTGTGACAAGCACTTGCATTCTCTATTTCTGGCTTTTCCAACAACAAAAATATGTGTCCTTATTCTCAGTCCTGGTTCTGAACCTATTCTTTAATGATACTTTGTGTCCCCCCCACATTTCCCCTTAATATGCAAGGTCAGAGAAGTTAGAAAGGAAATACTTTTCAGTTTTAATTTTGATCTAGATCTAAAATGGTTAATGATTTTTTATTCCTTACCCTTTTTCTGTGATTAGAGTAAATATGCACCCTTCACATATCCTGGCCCCAATATTAAGAAGGTAATAGTCTTAGGATAAGGCTATCAAGTAAAAACAAACAAACAAAAATACAAAAAGTCACAATTTTAAAACCCCCACAAACAAACAAACCAACAAACAAAAATAGGGTGCTTCCATTCTCCCGAGTCCCTTTTTGCAAACCATGCAATGTACTTAAATCTCTTTATAGCAGTTGCCTCAGTGTTAAGTTTTTGGTTTGGAAATAAAAAGAGGTTTAGTTAAGGTCACTGACAATTATTTTCTCAGCACAATAGAAAAGCAACCCAACCCATTAACAGCCCCTATAATGGCAGAAGCAAACACAGTGGGAACAAGTAGGAACAGAAGCATACCTGGGATTGCCAGATTGGAAAGGGGGACGTTGTGGAGGTGAGGGGGCAGCGAGGCCATCCAGTCGGCATTGCAGACGTCCGATGATGATGTCTTTGTCCCGCTGGGGATGGGGGAACAGATGGTCCCCATCCTGAGTTTCCTCCCTAGCATCCCTCTCTGGTCAGTCAGCAAACCGCCCAGGCTCAGTCCAGCGCCACTCACTCAGTGATCATCCTTGTCTGGGCTTTCTAGACATTTCAGGGCCACTTGGGTCATGCCAGCCTTGCCCAAAGGCCCTAGGGCCGGACGACGGGGCAAATAGGTGGTTGCCTGCCCCCTGGCGCCCGCAGTTCCCACCCTCTCCGGCCCAGCCGCTGTTCCACTCTTAATCTGCTCAGTCCGGGCTCCGTTCAACTTCTCACCTTCCCCTCCGGAGCTCGGAGCTCGGGGAAGGTAGGCCCCTAGAGGTAAATCTCCAGAAACTGAACGTCCGAAGAGCAGCCACGCCCGGAGCCGCTCACAAGTCAGGTGCCTCCACAGCCTGTAGACCAGCCGGTGTGTCTATCCGCACGTGAGCGCCAGGACGCACCATCATCACCCTGATTTAGGCGTCTAGGTATGTCACGGGGCTGGCACAGGAGCTGGGCCGGCCTCCTCTCCCCCGGCTCTGGGCACACACTCCCCCTGCCCTGTGCTCCCCGAAGCCGCTCAGAAGTGTAACGCGGCGCCCCGACTCGCGGCAGCCCCGCCCCGCACTGCGGGGCAGATTTGCCGGGCGAGGCGGCCGCTGATTGGCCGCCGGCGGGGCGCGCTCCGATTGGCCCGCGCCCTCCCCGGCAGCCCCTCCGAGCGACTCCTTCCCCTCCGCCGCCCCAGTCCCCTCCCTCGGTTACTCCTGCCTTCCCGGGCGCAGACAGACCAGGCTGCAGGGACTGCAGGCAGGAGAACTTGCAGGCTGGGATCAGTCTGACCTCAGACAGGTCTTTCATGATGGTAAACTACAGGATCTCTAATGATAGGGGAACTTTGCACACCGATAATCATGGGAACATGCTGGAAAATTGGCAAATCAGGAAAAACCCTGGCCTTGATGGTGGGGTCCTGGGGGGCTTCAGGCCAGGCTGCTCCATGGAGACTCAGGAGACTGAAGGCCCATATAGAGATCCTTGGGTCAGCTGACCTTTAATCCAAGTGGCCCCACCTCATCTCCAAGGTAACTCCAACTGCAGCCCCCCACCACCTTTCCATAGGAGAAACTGCATATGTTCCTTTGGACATCCTTATTAAAATTTCATTTTCCAGGCTATTTTTAACATTCATGTAAGACTGCTTTTCAGCCTTTTGAGCTACATAATATTACTAACAGTTTTTTTTTTCTTTTCTAGAGGAGTATCCCTTAATAAAAAGTGTACACTATTCATAATGTATCTTCCGATGCTTCAAGGGCACTTCGGCAGAGCACTCTTTTTTCAAGTATATCACAGGAGATTTGGGGATATGTCACCCAGTTGTCTGAGTCTACAAATTTTTTTCCCCATGGAAAATTACTCCGAAGGAATATCCCAAGATTTACCTTTGTAACTTTCTGGGCTTCCCTTGAACTTAAATTCCCTAACACAAAACTTCACGGAAGCTGTCCAAGGCAAACAAAATGTGTTCTTTAAGCTCTACTGTGGAATGTTCATTTCAATGCTCTCCCCCCTCTTATTTCTCAGCTTCTGATGGAAGGAGTGAGCATATTACAAAAAGCATTAAGCTCTAGACTTAGAAACATCACTGTATGCGAACTTGAAAATGAGGAGTAGGACCACTTCAGAATGAGATGTTCTGTACTCTGGCAGCTATTTCAATCAAAATGAGTTTATTTTCCCAAGAAAACAGCTCAAAAGAAGATAACACTTTCTTCCTATATTCTTGTGTCAGTCCTAGAAGAAATCTTACAAATGGAAACAGACTTTAGTACAGTGCATGGCATGTGGCAGGTGCTCCACAAATATTTGTTAGAAGGAGGGAGATGCTTGGTAAACATGCTCTGCTGGGTTCTAGGTAGTACCTTAGGTGAGTGCTTTTCACATCTTACGTGCAAATCAATTCTGATTGAGTTGGTTTGAGATGGGCCTGAGATTCTGCATTCTAGCAAGCTCCTGGCCTTGTTAGAGCTGCTGCTGCTGGTTCAGACCACACTTTGAGTAGGAAGGCTTTTGAAAGCAGCCTCATGTTTGGTAGAATGGACTTTGCATTGCTTTTCTCTATTTTCCAAGGTTTTATAATATTTTATGTCACTTTTATAATTTAAAAATTTTGCATTAAAAATTCTAGCTAAGAATCTCTAAGTATTAGAGATTAATTTTTCTGTCATAAAATGTGGTAGAAACTAAATTATCAGTGGAATTTTTATACTATGCCACAGATATTTAGGGAATAAATGACTATAAAATAAAATTCAATATTTAGAATTTAAATAGTTAATATTTTCTTACATACTGAATTATGAATTTATCAATGGGAGAGGAGACTAAATTAATAGGATTGACCTTTTAAAGCAAGTCAATTTTAAGTAATAATTACAGAGTGCGTATTACTTTAAAATCATTCTGACAGGTGCTAGAAATAGAAGAAAAGTTAAATAAAAGTTGATATATGATGAACCTTAGGTAATATATAGTCCAGAAAAGATAGTCAAATTTGTGAATTACAAATTGTAATGGGAAGCTAAATGAAGGAATAATAGAGGTACATGTGGAGGATAATGAAGAGACATACGTTTTGATGGGGGAAGGGTCAAGAATGCATTATTAGAGGAAGTGGCATTCAAGCCAGGTCTGGAAAACTCTCTGCAAAATGGAAGATGAGTGCAGGGTCCTGGAGATGGAAAGAAATGTGTAGCTGAGATAACATAAGCAAAGCGACGACAGTGAGTGGGAGATGTGAAAAACAGCACGTGAAATAGTGGGAAGTATAACTCATTTACTCTCATTGAACCTTCACAAGAGCCCAATGACTTAGGTACTATTCCCTTCTCCATTCAACAAAGGACACTGAAGCTTATAGGCTACAAAGCTCTGCCCAAGATTCCATAGCTAGTTAGTGGAAGAGCTGTGACTACAAATCTCTGGATCACTGTGCCAGTGGCATCCCATTACCTGTTATGCAGTATTATTGCAAGCCTGGTAAGACTGTTTATGACCGAAGTATATAAAGAGTTTGGACTTTGTATTTCTGTAGACAAAATGGGCCATTGTAGGTTTTTGAGAAGGGGAGTAAACTGATTCACCTTTGTACTTCAGGAAGATAACTCTAGCACGCTGAAGAATGGCCGGAGAAATGCCATCTTTGAGGTGAGTCACTGAAATCCATCATAGAAGCAAGAGAGAAGTGAGAAGGCCTGCAGAAGGCCTGACACACAGACTAAATGCATGGCCTTTCTTAACGGTGGTGCTTGCCTCCTCATCCTCACTTCTCATCTCCAAGGACCTATAATTCTAGGGCTTGAGTGGACAGCCTAACTGCCTCTGAATTAATTTTTCATCACTTGAAAGTCTCAGCAATTTGGTCATCTATTTTGTTACCTGTAACCATACATGCTTATATGAATACCTCTACAACTTTTGTTTTCTTTTCTGGAAATTTTGTCTTCATTATTTGATCACGGGCCCCTCTGAATTGCTGAGGAGTTTAATGCAGCTTGTGCCCTCTCTTGGAGGCTACATTATATTTTAAAAGTGTCTATGGCTCATTTTCTTTGGAATCTTGTGAGGTTCCCATAGTAAGCATCTAAATAGCTTGCTATTTGGGCATGTTTGGTTGGCAGGGAAATTGGCCTGGATTTTACCTGATTGAAGACAACCTGAAAGTCTCAGAGGAAACTTACTGACTTAATGAGACTGTGGTGGGGCAGTCTCTGGCCCTCACATCTATTACCCTGTGCTGCCTTACCTCCCATTCTGTGTGCTCGAGGAGGGGAGGGGGTGAAGGACAGATCTCAAAGAGAATCAGAACCCAGGCATGTGTTTGGTGCAGGGACATTGCCTGGAGGTGAGTGTGGTTATGTGATGCTTAGAGTTTCACAGTGATATGTCATTCACCCCTTGGGTGGAGGTTATGGGGAGGGTGAAGGACTGAAAGGAGCATCCAGGTAAATGAAAGATGGCTGGAGTATAAGGCTGCTTTGTTTTGTGCCTCATATCAGCAGAGTTTATTTCTCCCTAGTCATCCCCAACCTTGTTTCTCCAATTCAAGTAATAAAAAACTGTGTGATAAGGATCAGGGTAGAATGAAGAAATGTCACCACTGTGGGTGGTGCTGTAGACATGATGACAGCAGAAGCAATTACCTCCAGGAAGAGCGGCATCACTCGCGAGCCTCCAAGGAAAGGGAGATAAGGAAGTACAGGGACTCATTCCTCAAACATCCTTAATATCGAAGGCAGAGTCAAGAGCCGGGTTTCCAGTTATTGTGCTGGATAGAGCTAGAGCTGGAGGCCATGATATTGGGACCCATTTCCTGATTGTACCCAGGTGACTGTCTTTGAGAAATTGAGTAAGAGAGCAGCAGCAATGTAAGCAGGAAGTCATCATATGTGGCATCACCTTATGCACGCCTGGTCTTTGTGGCCCACAGCGGGGATTCTGTAGGGAGATGAATGAGTAGCAGCAGCAATTAACTGTCCATAGGATTGTTTCTCCCAGATTTGAAAGCTTGATGTTCAGAAAGATCTTGAGAGCCTCTCTCGCTTTTATATTTATTGGACATCAAATTTTCTGGCATAGTTTAAGGAAAATTTATTTTAATAACAACATAACTTTACTATGACACTTTTGAGAGGTGCTAATAACAAGTGATGACTATATAGTTAGTTTAATGTCCATTTAGAGTCATGTGCCACTTAAAGACTGGATAAGTTTGAGAAATGCGTTGATAGGCAATTTTATCATTGTGTGAACATCACAGAGTGCATTTACACAAACCTAGATGGTTTAGCCTATTAGACACCTAGACTATTTGGTATAGCCTATTGCTCCCAGGCTACAAACATGTACAGTGCATTACTGTACTGAATACTGTATGCATTTGTAATAAAAGGGTATTTGTACTGCTGAACATAGAAAAGGTACAGTAAAAAACCAAAAGATAAAAAACGGTGCACTTGTGTAGGGCACTTACCATGAGTGGAGCTTGCAGGACTGCGAGTTGCTCTGGGCGAGTCGGTGAGTGAGTGTGAAGGCCTAGGACATTACTGTACATTACTGTCCACTTTATAAACACTGTAAACTTAAGCTACACTAAATTTGTAAAACAACACAAGTTTAAATCAAACATCAGAGAATGATGCAATCAAGAGGCATGGTAAACACATGTATGAGGCTGCTGCTAGCATAACAGCTTACTGTTTTACAGTAAACTTTTTTTTTATAAGTAGGAAGCGCACACTCTATAATATTGATAAGTAGTATAATATAGTGAAAACATAAATCAATAACATAGTAGTCATTTATTATCATTATCAAGTATTATGTGCTGTACTTAATTGTATGTGCTATACTTACTAGTAAATGACTGGTAGCATAGTAGGTTTGTTTACACCAGTGTCACGACAAACACATGAGTAATGTATTTACACTATGATGTTATGAGGGCTGTAATGTCACGAGGTGATAGGGATTTTTTTAATTGTTTTTTTTCCTCTCTCTTTTTAAAAATTTTTTTTTTATTAAGGTATTACATATGTGTCCTTATCCCCCCATTACTCCCCCAACCCCCTCCCCTCCTCATGCCCTCACCCCCCTGTTGTCTGTGTCCATTGGTTAGGCTTATATGCATGCATACAAGTCCTTTGGTTGATCTCTCCCCCTTACCCCCACCCTCCCCTGCCTTCCCTCTGAGGTTTGACGGTCTGATCGATGCTTCTCTGTCTCTGGATCTGTTTTTGTTCATCAGTTTATGTTGTTCATTATTTTTCATAAATGAGTGAGATCGTGTGATATTTATCTTTCTCTGACTGGCTAGCATAATGCTCTCTAGTTCCATCCATGCTGTTGCAAATGGCTAAGATGAGTGGATTAAAAAAACTGTGGTGATAGGGATTTTTCAGCTCTTTTATAATCCTATAGGACCGTGTCCCCTTCCATATGTGGTCCGTCATTGACCTAATTGTCATTATGCAGCACAGGACTGTATTCCTATTACCACACAACATTCCTGCACCTTCTTCCATTCCCCCTACCGCCAAAATAAGTAATTGAAAGCATATAAAGGCCTCAGAGCTTTTATTTTCCAGTTAGTTAGTTGCAGTGTACCTGATTTAACATGTTATGGAGCCACCTTCTGGTTCTAAAGGCACACTTCATGCACGTGGTAAATTTCCTTTCACTGTCAATCATCCTACAAATGTCTCCACTCACCAGCACCAGTAGGAACAACTGCGAGCTTATGTAAAAATACAGTTTCCTGGGTCCCATGCTAACCCTACTGCATCAGATTCCCTGGGGGTAACACCCTTTTTCCTTCCTTTTAAATAAGTTCCCTGAGGATTTTTATGTCCCAAATGCTTTAGATAGAGACTTTAAAATGTCAATTTCTCTTTTAAAAAATAGAATGGCAGAGTAATCAGTTTTTATCCATGTTGTATATAATTTTATGCAATCAGAGAAGAATATCTTGGCTCAACTGGCGGGAAACCCAACTGTTCTCCCTCCTTATCCCACCCCACGTTTCCTGGAATTATGAGAATGACATCAGCTATTAGGGGAATACTCGTGTCTATATTAGTAATCACTTGACCTTCAGTCACAATCAGAATGCCCTCTATACATTTGTTATTAATTTAGCAAATTTAACCATAAAAAAGAAATGTGTTCTTTTTAATGACCTGACTTTACATTTTGGGTTGCTGACAGCAGTTGGAAATAGCATGATGTCACATCATCAGTGGGGTAAATAGGGTAACTGAGAGCAGATATATACATACATATATATAGTAAAATTATACATATATTATAAAATTATTATAAAAATAATAGCATTAATAATATAATTTTAATATTATTAAAATTGCAAGTTTGTGCAAACAACTTTATTTTTATTTTTTTTATTGAGGTATTATATGTGTACATATCTTACCATTACCCCCCCCACCCCACACCCACACATGCCCTCACCCCCCAGAGTTTTGCGTCCATTGTTTATGCTTATATGCATGCATACAAGTGTGCAAACAACTTTAATCACCAAAGATGATTCTTTTTAAAAAAACAAAGTAAGTTTTAGTGTAAATACAGACAATGAATCTTTAGTGTTTTTCCCTTATCAACTCTCTCTGAATGTTAGGTTACAGTCTAAAGCCCTTAGTATGTGTCTTGGCCTTTTGAGGATGAGTTTCTAAGGACTCTGGTCTGCTTAAGTCTCTGCAGCTAATTCCCCAACTTAACCACATGTTTTGCTCCACCCTTCCCAAACTGCTGAAATTGGTCTTGGAGGAAGTTGTATTTTGTCTTAATCTATCTGTACCCACAGCTTCTGCTTCCTTTTAGTAGCAGAAGTAAAAGAAAAAGTAAAGTTTATCCCACATATCTTTCTGTTTCATCTGAGTGCAAAGAAGAATGTCCTAGAAGTCAGTTGGCAATACAGTGAAGTAGGGGAAGAAGTGACTTCAGTCCTGTGAGGGAAAGCATCCAAGCCAAGCTTGGCAACAATAAGGCAGTAACTGTGTAGAGAGGATCGAAGCTTTCGATGGGAGATTGAACTAGATGGGCTTTGGGGTCTCTCCAAGCACACTCTGTTTTCCCCTCCTTCAGCTGTAGAATTGTAACTTTACACAGTTCAGCCTTTCCTTCTTCTCCTGTTTATTACCTTTTCTTTTGCTGGAACTGGGACTACTGGGCTATCATATGTATAAATATGGACCTGACATTCTAAAATTATGCTGCTACCAGAGAAAGTTCGAGATTGTAGTTTGTAGAGCAGTTTTCTAATATAGCTTTTATATTGGTCACGCATTCTAGCCCCTGGGGCAGCTCAAATTTTTCTGTAATCGATCCCCACATTCAGAATCGAGGATGAGATGCTCTGACCTCAGGAAGCCAGTCTCAGAAAATGAAGTTCTCAGAGTGAGGAGTATGAATGGCCTGCATGGTCGCCTTTCTGTGTTTCCAACACCTTCCCAGTAGTAGCACTGGTATGTGTGCGTTCCTAGGGCAGAACTTCCCAACTCTTCTACCTAACAGTGAACACTGCCCAGAGCCCCGTGTGGCAAGGGAGAAAGCACTGATCATGGCATTGCTTTCAAGATGCATGGTATGTTTTTCCAATTCATATATAATTTATATATAAAATGTAAATGAATATATATATATAATTGAGGCTATAGATCCTGTTTATCCTGTGGCTGTGAGTCCTTCTTGGAGCACATACATATCCCTGGGTAGTCATGATCCCTAATATGCAAGAGAGAAAGCACTAATCATGGCATTGCTTTCACGATTCATATATAATTTATATATAAAACAAAATTTTCTTGAAATCAGAGACATGGCCATGTTCTTGAAGAGAGTAGAAGACCAAAGACATCCTACCTAAGACTTAACTCTTTGCTCTTGACTTGATCTGGAAAACCTACACCTGCAGGGCCCTGCCTGTCTTACCGCCCAATGTACAGGAGCATAGCCTGACCAGTTGCGCAAAGGAGGCAGAAGATAGAAGCCTCTGTCCCAGGTCTAGAACTCCCGTGGCAATCCTTTGACCTGTTGAGACCTGTTCTTACTCTCAGTTTCAGACCACAGTGCCTTAACCAGTGTTTTTATTTCTCTCCAGCTTTGCTGAAATGTAATTGACTTGTGTAAGTTGTATAACATGATGATTTGCTACACATATATATTGGGAAATGTTTACCACAATAAGGTTAGTTAACACATCCTTCACTTCACATAATTACCATTTTTTATTGTTGTTATGGTGAGAACATTTAAGGTCTGTTCTTTCAGCAACTTTCAAGTATGCAATACAATATTGCTTGCTATAGTCACTATGCTGTATGTTAGATCCCCAGGAAACTTACTCATCTTATAACTAGAAGTTCGTACCCTTTCACCAACATCTCCCTATTTTCTCCAGCCCCCAGGGTATTGGTGTTGACTTACTTTAGTCTTCATTGATTCCCTAGATTTGGCTTTTCCTCTGCACCAGTGGATACTAGCCTAATTCTACCAATCTGAGTGAAATATTGAAATGGAGCCAGAGGCCTGTTCAATCTGCCAAACCCCCCAGATTTAGATCCTGACCTCTCCTAGCTTGACTGACCTGCCCCCATAACAAACGTGAGGAAAATAGCAAATGGATGTATTGGTCTTTGACATGGAATGAATCCAATAAAGCTCAGATCACCACATTAAGTGACAGACCATCACCCATTTTTGGCTAAATTCTGTGATCCACAAGGCTTTTTTTTTTTTTCTCTCTCCTATTCACTCATTTGCCATCACCTGTCATTGGTGACACCTGTCGTCCAATACTTACTTGAGCACTAACTTGTCCCAGGCCTCACCTTACTCCGGGGTGCTGATATGTGCAAAGGAACCGCATGCTCTTGGGGACATTCCAGTCCAACAGAGGAGTTCAGGACCTGAAATTGCTTAACTGGCAGTGACATTGTACATCTTGATTTGAACATTATACCAAAGCTAAGAAGTCTGGTTTCTGTAAAATAGAGTGTATCTTCAAATTAAGTATTTATTGAACAAACTAGAGGCCCGGTGCACAGATTCATGTGGGCGGGGGGGGGGGGGGGGAGCGGTTCCTCAGCCTGGCCTGCAATCTGGGACCCCTCGGGGGATTGCTGAGCCTTCTGTCCCAGGGTTGGGGAGAGTCCAGGGCCTGCGGGGATCAGGCCTAAACTGGCAGTGGGACATTCCCAAGGGATGTAGCAGTGCGCCAAGTGGCAGGTGGCCAGGGAGGAGCCTGAGCCGGGGCTGGGCGCTGCACTACTCATGCTCATCCCGGCCTGCTGTGCCTGCCGCTGCTGCTTGGTAGTGCTGCCATGGAATCAGGAGAGGCTCCTGCCGCCACAGCTTTGCTCACCAGCCATGAGCCCGGCTTCTGGCTGAGTGGTGCTCCTCCTGTGGGAGCACACTGACCACCAGGGGGAAGCTCCTGCATTGAGCATCTGCCCCCTGGTGGTCAGTGCACGTCATAGCGACTGGTCGACTGGTTGTTCCTGTCATTCTGGTTATTCTGGTCATTTGGTCGTACAGTCGCTTAGGCTTTTACTAATATATATATATACACACACACACATACACACACACACACATATCAGTCATCCTTTACCAAAATTTGGGGTGCTCTGAAGCAGGAGAAAGGGCAGTGATTGCTGAGCCTTCTGCCCCAGGGTTGGGGAGAGTCCAGTAGAATTGCTAGAGGGAGCTGCACCCATTCCCCTGGGTGCAGATCAGGCTGCAGGGACTGCTGTCAACCTCAAACTGTTTCTATAGTTTCTACTAAGGAGAAAAACAAAACACTGCCCCAGGGTGTGAGGAGGAACTGAAGTCTCTCCCTTGGGTAAAAGAATGGGGAAACACAACTTAGTCTCCTTTGATATGAAATGGTTTAATGGTAGAGGAAAAGCTTGCCCTGGAGTCCTGGGAAAATCAAAGGACTCTATTCATTTCCTTGGAAAAAGAAAAATTGATTGAAGTTTTGATGGCTCCCAGCCAGTACCTAAGGCAGAATATGACCCAGAAATGAAACAAAAACAGTGGACTTGCAGGATGAATCCTCGTTTATTTTCTTCTGAACTATGGATTAAATAACACCCAGAGACTAGAGAAAGAAAACCCCTTGGAATAAACAGATCGTTGCATCTCGTCATACTGTTTGAGAGTTGCAACGTTGGGAAAAATAGGCTAGTTTTGAGTCAAATTCAGTATTAATTATTAGTGTCTTAAGTACTTTTTAAACTTAGTGTCTTAAGTACTTGTTAGTGTCTTAAGTACTTTTTATTTCTTTTTGGAAATAATTTTAAACTTTAAAAAAGATTGCAAATATAAAACCAGTAAAGAATCCCCACGCATTTCCTTCACCTAGATTCATCTAGTGTTAACATCTTGATTATCTGCCTTTCTCTCTTTCTCTGTGTATGTATATGTATGCATGTATGTGCACTTATGCATGTAAGTACTACATATACATACACACATACCCATTTGAGAGTAAGTTATGTACATAATGGCTGTTTACTACTAAATACTTCAGTGTGAATTGTATAAGAATAGAAATATTTTCTTACATAAGCACAACAGAGCTATCAATACTTTTATCTAGCTTTCTGTCCATATTCCAATTTTGTTAGATGACCTGAAAGATATCAGGTATGGTTTGTCAGATTTCCTTTATAGTGTTTTTTCCCTCCAATAAAGTATCCAGTCTAGATTTAGTTATTGCAATTAATTGCCATGTCTTTTTAGCTTCCTTTAATTTGGGGAATATTTTTAGAGCTTCTCTTTGTCTTTCAGACATTTCTTACTTTGTGATTTTTTGTATTACTTTGTGTTTGCATAGGTGATATTGTTGCCTTCCCAAGGTGTCACATACAGAGGAGCACAATATCTATCTGTCAGTCGCTGGTGATGTTAATTTTTATCAGTCTGCCAAGTTATTCTTTTTAGTCTAATTTCTCCACCACATAATTACTGTTCTTTTGTCCTCCCTTGAAACTGATAAGCATATTCCAGGGAGATCCTTAAAGACCATGCAAATATCATAATTGTCATAAAATTTTCCTCTTTGACTTAATATCTGTTGATGAATCTAGGCTAATTCAGTCTTTATTATGATGATTACAATATAATAACTTTCCAATTGGAGCACTTATTCCATGTTTACCAGTTAAATCTTGGCATTCTCCTGTAGGCAACAACCCTCTCTTCTTTTCTTTCTCTTCCTCTCTCCCTCTCCCTTCCTTCTCTCTCTCTCTCTCTCTCTCTCTCTCTCTCTCATTATAAATTCCAATTTTTGTTAATAGTTTCTAATTCATTAGTATACTTAATTATATTGGTGCTCTAATTGTCTTAGATTTAGCCAGGAGTCCATTCAATCTTACTCCTGAATCCTTTTGACATACCCCAGCAATTTTTGGTATTCATTCCTATTTTTTGATACAACAAGATACTCCAATCTCATATTATAGCTACTTGGTCTTTAATTAGACATTTATTTGAAAAGTTCTGATTCCTCTCAGCAGGAAATGATATTAGTGACCAAGATCTGCGTACCAGTGTTGCTCACTGCTACTGGGATATCTTTGCTTCTTTATCTTTTCAAAAGACAGATCTAGGAAAGATAAGCGTGTATATAGTATACTTATAATGCACACCCACAATCAAAATTAACATCACCAGTGATGGACAGGTGGACATCATGGACCTCCAGATGTGCTACCCTGAAAGGATACTATTATCTATGTAAATACAAATGCATACACACATATGTTGAAGAGGTCATGAGTTCATTGATACCTCCAATCCATTCCACATCCGCTCAGGGTTCTTTCCTGTCCTATGTCATATTTATATGTTCCTTCTCCCATATTGAAAATCTGGGCTCCCCAAAACATAACATTTACACATTTACTCAATCTTATAATACATACAAAACAAATTGAAAATTGCTTTATTCATATCTTTACAATAAAAAAGGCCTACTACAAAGCCTTCCAGATTTGTTTGCAATTCTCTCACCTCCCCCTGCCCCTTGTACATAAGACTTGGGGTATATGGTCAAGCACTGTGTTCACGAATACTTGGATTGACATTTTCTTTCTTTCTTTTTTCTCTTGCAATGTGATTATGGTATTTATTTGAAATACAACTGAGTTCCTCTGTTTTAGTTTGCTTTCAGTTTTAGGATTTTTTTCTTTCTGTTTTTATTTATTTAATTTTTAATATGTAGAACATTAACATACTTTTGTCAGTCAAAATTATACAGAAAAGTGTGCTCAGAAAACTGTTGCTTCCTTCCAGATCCCTTCTGTTCATTTCAGTCCCCATTCCTGGTAGATAACCAACTCTACTTTTCTTGGTTTATCTTTCCTGTGTTTCTTTTTGTAATAGGCATATACACTGAGTGGCCAGATTATTATGATCTCTGAATGCATAATAATCTGGCCACTCAGTGTATATCCTATATAATAAAAGGCTAATATGCAAATTTTCCCCTCAACCAGGAGTTCGACCAGCAGGCAGGCCGGCCAACGGCCGCCCATGTCCCCTCCCCCTGGCCAAGCTGGCTGGACCTCACCCATGCACAAATTCATGTACCAGGCCTCTAAAATACACACACACACACACACACACACACACACACTGAGTGGCCAGATTATTATGCATTCAGAGATCATAATAATCTGGCCACTCAGTGTAGTTTAATATTTTTGGAGATAGAGCTTCAAGGTACATTCCTAAAGAGGAATTGCTAAGTCAAAGGATGACTTACTATGAAGCTTTCTTAGATACTTTCAAATTCCTGTCTGTATTGGTTGTTCCATTTCACATTTCCTTCAACAACATATGGGGTGTACCTGTTTCCCCACAGTCTTGGCAGCAAAGCACATTGTCAAACTTTTGAAATTCTTGTCAAGTGAATGGGGAAGAAATTATATCTTAGTCACATTTTAATTTGCATTTTAAAAATATGGATGAATTTGAAAAATTTTTCAAGTTTTTAAAAGTTATTTTTATATCTTCTTTGTGGATTGTTGGTTCATAATTTTGGCCCAATTTTCCACAGGATTTTTTAGCCTCTTTATTCTCAATATTTGTAAGTTCTTTCTCAGTTTGTAAGTTCTTTATTTCCCTTTTGCTGTGATACATGTTGTGAATCTGTTCATCTAGTTTATCATTTACCTTTTGGCTTTTTTTATTTTTTATGAAAATTGTTTTTATTATTAGTAGTCAACTTTATCCATCTTTTCTTTCTTTGCAGTTATTGTTATAGTAACAGTTAGCTATCTATGTATATACTATAACCATAGTATCCTATATAATAAAGAGGTAATATGCAAATTGACCCTCATGCCCTCACAAGATGGCTGCCTACGACCAGGCCAGCAGGGGGCTTAGTGAGGGATGACCAAACTACTGAACAAGCAGGCTGCGTGGGGCGACCAGGCTGGCAGGGAGGTTAGTGAAGAACGACCAAACAACTGAACAAGCAGGCTGCGTGTGTGACTAGGCCAGCAGGGGGGTTAGTGAGGGATGACCAGGCCAGTGCGGGGGAAGTTAGGGGCGACCAGGTCAGCGGGGGGGCCAGTTAGGGGCAACCAGGCAGGCAGGCAGGTGAGCGATTAGGAGCCAGCAGTCCAGGATTGTGAGAGGGATGTCCAACGGCAGGTTTAGGCCGTCGGACATCCCCTGAGGGGTCCCGGATTGGAGAGGGTGCAGGCTGGGTTGAGGGGACCCCCCTCCATGCACGAATTTCGTGCACCAGGCCTCTAGTGATATATATTCTAGCATATGTATGTATATACAGTAAAGTATATATAGTTATTATATCTATACACTAAACAATAGTGTATATGTGTATATTCATACATAGGTAAACTATATGTAAATAATTATGAAATAGATATGTATACACATATTATACACATACACACATATATATAAGGAAATATTCCATTTTCTCACGAGTTTTTACTAGAAATGGGAGTTGAATTTTGCCAAAGGCTTTTTAAGCATCTATGAAAATTAATATTATGCTTTTCCTCTTGAGCGCTATTTATATAGTGAATTATACAGTATTAATAGAATTTCTATTATTGAACCCTCTTTGCATTCCTGGTATAATCTTCAGGTAAGGTTTTCAATTTTCATCACTCTTGCTCAGATATCAGGGTCTCTATTGCATTGCCTTTGTCTCTACTGATGGTCTCCTCTTTGAAGCTGTTTAAGCTATTTTTCATACTTTGTACCTGGAATAATACCTTCTTCTTTATTTTTTTCTCTTCTGTGCACGTGCTTTTATTTTTACATGTTTCAGATTATACTATATTTGTTTAAATGTCTGTCTCTCCCATTAAATCTATACTCACTAAAGGCCTGGAGTGGTGTGTTTTTTTAAATTTAAATCAGTTTCTTGAGTGTGAAACCTAAAAACCCTAAACTTTACATCCAAAAGAATGACCAGAAATGGTGTTTGTCATACTTGTCCATTAACTAGCCACAGAAATTAGAATCAATTACTATTTATAATTATGTCAGATTCAGATCTAGTAGGCATCAAAGCATGTCCCTTTGAATCAGTGCAACAGCTTTATGTTTAAGAAAAATCCAGTGCAACCCAATTATCTATAAAAGTGGATTTATACTCATCCCAAACTAGTGGTGCAAAATGGTTCTACCATATATGAAATTCCCAAATCTCCATTCCTCTTCCTATTCAGCATTAATTGATATTGATGTCATGAAGAGAGAAAACGCAGAACAGAGAAGGTAACTCTCATACAGGATTCTCATCAAATTTGTCTTCACAGTTCATGAAACTGTTGTTCCATCTCCTCCAATCTGCCTTCCCAGCAATTTTGAGTATTTTCTGGTGATTGTGACATGGCATAATACTGTAATCAGTTTTATTTGATGGTATGACTTCTTTAGACAGAAAATGGGGAGCTGTCTGACAGAACTCAGGACAATTGTGCACATGTTGCTGGCATTTACCAAGGGTTGCTGGATGCAGCCCTATCCATGTTCTCTTCTTTATGTTGTGATCTTGGGTTTGTTACTCTTCCCCTTTATTGTCTTCTGTGCTGCTCCCTATAATCATAACCTCACAGAGCCTTTGAGCAAACATGAGGCATGTGAGTGAGCAGACTAGGCAAAGAATATATCAGAAGTTAGAAGGGTACAAAGATGCTGCTTGGGGAGAAAACTTCAGATTCTATTGTTCTCATTCTATGTTAATTTGCACCCAACCAAGGTCCAGACTCATCACAGAGTGCAAAGCAGGGTTTAAGAGTAATTTCAAAAGTGTTTCATGGCCTTGACCTTGCCTAAAGTCTCATTCTCCTGTGCTCTGGTTATGTCTTCCTGGCTGCAGCATGGAGACTTGGTAGAAATCACAGAATCCAGGGAAAAAGGCCCCAATTTGCAGGAGGTGGGAAATAAAACGCCCTGTTCCCACTAACTCAACACATGTTTCTGGCTGGAACATCAGCCCATTTTTGCCAGTTAATGTCTTTTTCTCCAATAGTGATAACAGTCATTCACCACTTCAGCTGTGTCTGTTGGACACTCAAACATAGCTCAAGTTTTTTACTGCTGTTGTCAAAAACTTGAGCTATGTATATCAGCCCTCAGAGAATAAAGTTTTTGTGTTTCTGCAGATTCAACTTTCAGGTTCAAGCCACGGGCACACTCCTAAGACAGAGTGCCGAGAGGGCTGCCTTCCAGAACCTCTTCCCCTGCTCAGAGCTTCTGAGACAAAGTCCTTTTCATTATCTCTGGCCTTGATCAGTTTCTCTAAACTCTCTTTCCAGCTTCTGACCTTGATTATTCTCTTTTCAATTTATAGTCTCCCCCCCGCCGCCCCCCCGCCACTTTCTTAGCCATGCCACCCCCAGGGCTCAATTATTTCTACTTTCTTTGTTTTCTGTCAACCATTTTTAGAATATACAACCTGGGCATTAAAAAAAATCAATATTTACTTAAGTGCACACAAAACAGTTCTTATTTATAGTAGGATGAGATACAAAAGCAGTTAAATATGATGATTTAATAGAGATTAATCACATGATATACTGGAAATCAGAGAGCTGGGTCATCATTTTAACTATGTCACTTCTAATTATGTGACCTTGGGCAACTCAATTTCACAGAGCCTCTTAACTCCTTATTTGTAACATGACCTGTAATACACATCCTGGTTAAATGTTTAATAATATTAAAGACATATACTGCAAAGTTAATTTGATTAAGCCAACCATATGTTCTTCAGTTGAAACAAAATTTATGCTGAATCAAGGGAAACACTTTTTTTTTTTTTTTACTAAGGCACTTATTTTATTACTCATCGTAGGCACTTGCATATGAGCAAAACTTATGCCTACCTCTGGACTTATGTGTATAGGTTAATGACTGCTATGATAATGCTGTATAACAATCTCACAATTTCAGTGGCACATAACAATATTTAATGTATAACCCTCTGAAGTAGGTTGGAGGTTGGTTGATCTAATTTGAGCATGGTTTGGGTGGTTCTGCTCTTCTCCACGAGTCTCTCATCTTCTTGGAGCTAGAGGGCTAATCTGAAAATGTTCTCATGGTAATGGCATAGAATAAGAGAGTAAGTTCAATCACATGAGCACCGTCCAAGCCTTGGGTAGACCATGTCCTTGATATTCCATTGTCCAAAGCAAGTTGCATGGCCACCCCCGAAGTCAAGAGATGCTCATGACGCAGGTGGATAAGGAAGTGAGTAGTTCTGAACAACAACCTAACACACTGTGCTTTGGAAATGAGTGATGAAAATGCTTATGTATGGCTTTTTCTCAGTGAAAATAAAGGCAGTGCTGAAGATGTGCAGAAACCTTAGGGATTAGTTGCTACTTTTCCTCCTGTGGCACATAACTGATGCACTTCTAGGGAGAGGAGTTGCTAGTTTTGAGACAGCCTTTATGAACTTGCTTGCATACAATTTTAAGTTGCAGGTAAAACGGTCATTGTACTCAAACGAGGGAGGTCAAGATCATGGCACTGCCTCAAAAGCATCCCTAGCCCCTCTTATTAGCAGATTTGTGAAAAGTTCCTGGGAACCACTGATCAAGTATTCCTCCATAGGCAAGCTCCTGCTCACTCTAATCAAGTTGGAGAGGATTTTGAAAATGCTAATCAGGACTTATTTATAAACACAAGGGATGATGGTTCAAAAAGGAGCTAGTGCAAAAACACTGTGAGACACCTGCTATCTGATAGATTGAAAAATCACATGACTTACGTTGTATTTATGTATGAAAAACTGTCTATCTCTTTACTGAAAGAATCTAAACATCCTTCAACTCTGCCGCTTTTTACCCCAATGCCTCCACTTGTTTTCATGTCTTCTGATGAAACAGTAAAATAAAACCACAATGATGACACATTACTGATGATTAAGTTGTATTAAGCAAGAATAACTACACATGAAACAATAATCATATATTATATTATGAAGCTAGTCTATTTGTTTCTTGAGAACTAATGAGAAATTGAGGGTAATTAAGGCAGGCAACCCTTAGTTTATTTTTCCATTTATTGGGCTGTATTAGTTATCTATTACTGTGTAATATATTATCCTAAACTTAGTGGTGTGAATCAGAAGTATTTATTATGTCACATAGTGTGTGGGGGTCCGGAATTCAGAGGAGGCTTAGCTGGATTGTTCTGGATTTCATGAGGTCCCAGTTCAAAAGATCAACTGAGGTTTTAGTTATCTGAAGATTTGAGTGGGGGCTGGAGGAGCTGCTTTCAAGATGGTTCAAACACATGGCTGGCTAGTTGTTAAGAAGAGGCCTCGGTTCCTTGACAGGTGGACACATCAATAAGGCTGCCTGAGTGTCCTCACAGCATGGCAACTGGCTTCTTCCAGAACAAGTGGTCAAAGAGAGATCAAGGCAGAAGCTACAATATAATTTATGACCTAACCTTGGAAGTCACACTCTGGTCATTTCTATAGTATTTTATTGGTTATACCAGGCCTGGGACTGGTACTCACTCACAAAATTGTGTAAGTGCATGCCCTGAGTGTGAATATGTCCTTAAATTTTATACCCTTGCTGCTTTGCTTGTCTTAATCTAGTCCTGACCAGCTGTACACATTTGATGTACTTAGTGTTAGAGGGGACTATATAAAAGGCAAGAATTATGGGAACAACTTGGAGGCTGGTCACCATAAGAGTTAAGCACCTAACCAAGATTCTGATCAATGAGAAGGGTCTTTCACTGGCTCATCGGTTCTCAACTTTGGTCGAACACCTGAATCATCTGGGAGTGATGACTTAATTGATCAGGAGGGACAGCCATGATATCAAAAAGGTCTCCAAATTATTTACATGTGCAGTCATGGATAAGTACATTGAAAATGAAGTAAAGGTTCCTCTTGAGACTGAATTCCACACAGAATTTGCTATTGTATCTATCAGCAACATCTGTTCTTCCCTCATGGAGCAGAGTGTGGAGCAAGAAGGACAAGGGGCATCCGTAATTTATTCACTCACAAACTGTTGCTGAAAACAGAGCAGGTCAGGATGACTAGGTTTCTTTCCCCACCACCTGTATGTTCTGTTTGAACTGTTATATAAAAGATTGGTAGGCACAGGGTGAACTCATCAATGCTAGTCTGATTTGAGGTTCTTTATTTGTTTCAAGACATATCAAAACAGGCACATTGGATGAACAGAGAGGTCCCCAGATGGAAAAGAGAATAATGGAAATTAAATGAGTTAGATTAGGGTTAGGCTGTCTGTTTAATTATATACCAGTTTGCCAATGGTTTCACACACACACACACACACACACACACACACACACACACACACACACACCTGAGAATGAGATCACGCTTAGCTCATATAATTTTAGAAGTCAGTTCAGGTTTGTATCTACTAGGCTACATGGTTGTTGAGTAGTTATCTCTTTGGACCTTCCCTATCCCATGGGGCAGGAGCCTGGGGTGAATGTACTGGGAAGAAAGGTGAAGGAGGATTGGAATGGGTTCTTATGCAGGATATTCTGCTTTTCTCCATTGAAAATAAATAACAGAATTTCAATATGAAGACTCCTGCTAGAACTTTCACATTTTCTTCTTGTCATTTTCCTAGGAAATGTAAAAAAACACCTCAGAGATTATCATGATTTTGGCAAATGGTTTAGAATGTTGGCAGATGCCCAAAGAGAAAAAGCTCTGTTACAGACATATGCTTGAAACCATTGTTGTCACCTCAATCAGATAATTAAAATGAAAAATAAAACACTGCAAGCATTTTTTATGGCAGTAGCCTAATTTGCACTTCTTACATAAGCAAGGACATTCCTGCAGATTGCACTGGGTGTCAGCATAACATATCCTCTCACTCTTCTGTAAAGGCATACTCAGATGAAAGGGGACAAGTTGCTGGGAAAACAGGTCATTCTCTTCTGACATCCACTTCAGCCACAGAAGAGGCTTGGCCAGAGGGCGGATACTTAATAAACAAAATATCTACCTTCTCAATAGGATTCTAGCAGAGTTTCATTGTATGGCAAAGTCTCAAAGGGTTAGAGTGCTTCCATCTCGTGACAGGGTAGATCACTTCCAATGGACTCTTGAATGCAAGTGTACTTGATGGGAGGGGGAGGCGGCTTGAAAGATGGGGGTCTTTCCATGCTAGGAACAAAACATTGCTCTTTTAATGCTAAGAATGTGAGTGGGTGATTGAAGTAGGAAACAGAAAAAGAAAGACATACTCCACTAGCTCTCTCAGAATTTTCTTGGCATAACTTTCTGCTTGTTAGTTTTATCATGATAATATCATTAATTAATATTTAGATGGTAATTTTATAGTTTGCAAAGTGTTTTCATTATAACCTTATATCTAGAAATTAAATATTACTGTCACCATTCCATATATAAAAATTAGGCATCAAGGTTTTAAGCATCTTGTTCAAAAGAACCAGACCAGCAATTCGAGTCTTTTAACCAAAACCCATACTCTCCATGGCAACTGCTTCTTAATAGAAGTGCTTCTCTTATGTGGGTTAAAAACATTCCTCCAGAGACAAAATTTTAAAATTCTGTGTGTTGTGGGGATCCAGTTTAGGTGGGAAGTAAAGACTGAAATGTTACACTCAACTGAATCTCTGAGTTGATTGGTACTGAATAGATAATGTCAGAGTCCTTTCTCTTTATATAAGTGAACATTCTGAATGTCATCTTTGTATAAAGTGTTGTTCTCTGTTAGCACAACTCATCTCTTGTCTGAAATGCATCAAGCATACAGGTGAGTGTGAGATTTAGCTATACAAATGCCCCAGCCCTACTGATAATAGAAAACAGAAATATATCTGTGAGCAGATTTATGTCCACAACCCAAATACCTGTAGCCCTTGTCTGTCAATCCGTAGTACCTTAACTTCTCTCTCCCATCAAAACATTGTTTCTCATTTCTATATAGCACAGACATTTGACTACAGCACAACAAAAAAATCATTTCAGATTTTCATAGTCCCATAACTTTCTCATTCTATTATATAAATTCCCAATGTCTATCACCTGGTTTTCTGATGCTTTAATGGAGACAGTATTTATCAAAAGGTAGATAAAGTATTAAGAAATTTGCACTTCTGTTTTTTTCAGGTAAATTCTGAATTTCTCAAGGTCATATGGTGACCAAAGTGTAGTACTTGGATAAGAGTCCATAAATTCTGACTACTGGCTCAGTGTTTTATTCACCATGAAACACTTCCTGCACATGGTGATAGAGTCTTCAAGGATGCTCTCAGAAGAGTAGAAGAAGGTAGTGCATGATGGTCAATGTTATCTTAGATAGTAGTCGGAAGATATGCGGAAGATCAGCCCTATGTATTATGAGGGTCTCTTCTAATCGTGGCCTAATCTGGACTGATTCAGCATAGCCCTGTCAGAAAAGTAGAGCGTAACCTTATGTGTCATTTCAGATTGTGGATTGGAAGGAGAAGAGTTCCGGAAAATATTTCAATAAGACAAAAAAGGGGGGTAACCAACTACTTAGTTTCTTTTCCTCTTGGGGAAAAAGGTAAAGGGCAGTAAAAGCTCATTCTGCTGAAAAGCAGCTGGAAATTTCTTAAAATTACCTTTCTCACTCAATTTCACACTTGAGCGTCTCAGCAGGGCTAGGCTCAGGCAGGTCAGAGATGCATGAAAATGAAAAAATAATAAAGATTAAAAGAAAAATCATTTTCAATTTTGAGGTAAGGTGAGGCTCGGTTTTTATTTCATGCCCACTGACTGTTCCACCTGCTGAGTGTAGTGTTATAGCCTGAACAAGGCAGAAGGGCTACCAAATCAGAACTGTGTGGTGCTGGGAAAGCTATATTACCTCTCTGAGCCTTATTTCCTCTGTTAAATATGAGAGGGACTCAATATTGGAATGATATCTATAGTGCTGAGTGAATAATGCATATTGAAAAAGTATGGGTTCCTAAATATCTTGGCATTATACTCACATTTCTTGTTGGTACTGACACCATTTTCTCACTCCAAGACCAAATGATACCAGGCAGAAAAAGAGCAAAGCTGCTACCATCACTGGCCAGGACATTCCATCTTTGGGCTTATTAACCACAATACCTGAAAAGGGCATAAAGAGAGCAATTTTAATGCCAAACTTTGGCCATTGGAAACCAGAATTAATTGAACTATTTCTCGTACCTGACAGATATTTTAGTCAAGGGCCAAAGGGTGTTTCTTGACCACAGTCACACCGAGGGACCATGTCTATGCCTTGTTCTAATTTCTGGTTTGGCATTTATACAATTGCATTTTTACATGAATGTCTTTCTTGGTCATGTGTTCCACAACTGATCGTTTCCTTTATTTTCCCAAGGCCCTGGACAATTCCTGACACGTGGTACCCAATGAAATGTTATTTGCAGGAATGAATAAATTAAAATAATCTGTAAGTTAACTTTATCTGTGAAACAATGGTCTACCTTTGGGTTTTCTTATTCTTGAAGGAGTCACTAAATGCTTTATGGAAGCACATGTGATAGGAGGAGGAAAAAAGAGTAAAAAGCAATGTGACATTCCAAAGTCCTGAAGAACTAAAGCTGAGAAGCCCTGGATAATACCTATGGAGTTGTAGTGCTGAAAAACTATGTTCTAAGACTTCTCATTTGAATGTCGCTCAAGGAATCATATACAGGCTAGAGATTTTCTTATCCTTTTCTATCACCTACCCTCCTTTTTTTACTCTCCGTATCCATTTCAGGAATAGAAAGGGGAGAATGGACAAAATGGATAAAACTGAAACCAGTTAGTTTTGCCATTTCTGTGGTCTGAAAAGGGAGGAAGTTGAAAGTAACAGACTGGCTAAAATGATATTGGTGAGTAATCAATGGGCTGATTTTTCTTATCCTTGCTGACCATACCCATACTCAACTCATTCATTAACATTTTAACATTCGAATATTAAGTTAAACTGCATGAATCAAAGACTTTAAAATATTATAGATTCTAGACTAGCAGCAAAATAAATATCCTACTCTGGATGGTTTTACTTTTTAGTAAATGAGGTTGCCTGGTTCTACCTGGCAGTTAACAGAAGTATTTTCTTTTCAAAAAGTACTAAGATCATGTTAACAATTCAAACAGCACAGAAGTATAAAACTACAGTGAAAAGGAAGTGCCCTTACTACTTTAGGCACCAGTTACCCACACTAGAGGCAATAACTTTCAATAGTTAATTACATATCCTACCAGGAACTTCCTATGCATACATAAACATATATATGTATCATGAATATACATCCCTTTTATTACAAATGCGGGCATACTATACATACTGTTCTGCCTGTCCCCTGGCTTTTTTTCTCTTAAAAAATGTTCTTGGAGTACTTTCCAAATAAGTGTATAGAGATTTACCTCATTCGATTAAACTCCTGGCTAGTTCCCCAAATGTAGAGATCTACCACAGTTTATTTAGTTGGTCTCTTAATGTCAGGTGGTTGAATTGTGTCCAGGCTTTTATTATCTCTAACAACACTCCAGTGGAATCCTTATACATTACAGATAGATCTTTAGCTCTTTAGATTACATAGATCATTTGGGCAAAAGGTGCATTTTTGTATCAGAATTGTCTGGATTGATTTTCTTTTCTCATTTCAACTAGATTATAAACTGATCATAGGTTTTTATTTTCTCTTGTTGCCTAGATTTATTATACTGCTTTCCATACAGCAAGTCTCAAAAAAAATGATACAGTCTAAAAAACTGGATTTAAAATATTACGTACCAAGTCTTTTCTATGTCTTACATAGTTTGGACTGCAGCCACATTATGTCAAGTTAACAGTGTGTTGGTTATCAGTGTGGAAGACTGAAGACTTTTTCTCTCACAACACACACATCCAGGATTCGAGGTCTTCCTGAAGCTCACCCTACCTCAGCCCTGTCGAAACAGACACTGAGGGTACCCTGGAAGCTCATGTAGTCCTGCCATACATAACCATGTGGTACTGTGTATGCATCGGTGGCTAAAGAGAGTTCAGAAATTCAAACCACTGGAGTACTGTGATCACCAAAGGAACAGCTCAGGACTACACAAAGTTCTGTTTTAGTGAAATCAAAATTGACTAGGCTCTACATTAGTAATATGGTAGGAAATAATATTCATCCCCAAAGTTTTAGAGAAATAAAAGAACAAAAGGTTTTTTAAATGGGTGTTAAATTAATGTTCACAAATTTTCTTCAAACCAAATATAGAATGAGACCATTGACTTCAGGAATGTCTCAGTGCAGAAGCAGAGCTCCAATCGGGCCCCATTTCCAAAGTAGGCAGTTCTTAAAGTCACCAATATCTTAAAGATATTGGTAGGACCACAGTTTGCAACTCTGTTGCCATATTGTGTGAGGATGATGCTCTAATGATCTGAGGATTGCATGACCTTCCATATGAAATAAAATGATTACACAGGCGAAGTGCTCCCCAATCAAGTGAACAACCCCTGAAGTGAAAGAGTTGATTAGACCTCTGAATTTATGATTAAGACCTGCATTGGGAGGGTCCTAACTTTATTGAATCCCTTGCCCTCTTATCATATAAAATAATGGATTACATTTAGCATTGATGAAATTTTATTAATTGAATATAGGAATTCTCTTTGTTCCAACAATCTCTTTCTTGATTCAGACTATATTTTTACAAGACTGAAATGTTACTCACTACTTTTCTCCTGGCTAAATCTTATTCATTTTTCAGATTTTAATTTAAATATATTTCCTGTTCCCCAATTAAAATCAGATCTTTCTGTTAGATGCTGACAATACCTGTACTATATCATAGCATGTCACAAATAAATTTAATTGTATGGTTACTTATTCACTATATATCATCTCTAACAGATTATTATCTTCAGGAGGTCAGTGTTTTCACTGTATGCCCAACAATTGGCACAGTGTCTGGCAAACGGTACTCAATAAATATTTCTTGAGTCAATAAAACATAACATCCAAAAATAAATGGCAATGGCTCACCAGTGATGTGGATGTCATTATTTTTAGTAGATCTATTGGCAGTTGTGGGAACTTCTGGAAATTCTTCGGTTGTCCTGATGAAGTCATCACCTAGGGATACAAAGGGGATTATCTGAACTGATCCTAATAGCCATCTCAATCTGCTCAAATAGTATAAAATCATGACTGGATTTCACTTGCTGTTAGGAAGAGCTCAATTTATATGGCTTAAATACTCCTAAAATATTTTATGTGTAAAGTTCACTAAGGACCAATTTACAGCAAGGTTAGGATCCTAGGTTCTGTCTAATATGGCACCAAATAGTGAAACTTCCTATTGGCTTAAAGAAAAAATAAATAAATAAGGGGGGGGGGGGGAGAGAGAGAGAGAAGCTGTATAGCACACACAACAACCCAATATCTGCTAAAGAATCTCCATGAGAAATTTAAGTAATTATGGGAAAATATCTTAAGTTGGGATCATGGAAATATGAGGTCTATCCCTTTTCTCTCACAATAACAGAGGTCTAGCCCAGTGGTTGGCAAATTGCGGCTCGCAAGACATATGTGGCTCTCTGGCCCCTTGAGTGTGGCTCTTCCACAAAATACCACAGCCTGGGCAAGTCTATTTTGAAGAAGTGGCATTAGAAGAAGTTTAAGTTTAAAAAATTTGGCTCTCAAAAGTGATTTCAATCGTTGTACTGTTGATATTTGGCTCTGTTGACTAATGAGTTTGCCGACCACTCGTCTAGCCAATCAAAATACTGATTCTTCCCACTCTAATGTATTTGGAAATGTCAATAAAAATTCATTGGCAACATTCAAGTAGACAAATCTATATTGGCAAATCATTCAATTTTCCAATGGAAAAATAAAACAAAATGCATTTTTAATGAATTTAATTGGTTAAAAAAAGACATTATATAGATTTAATCCTATATAATAAAGAGCTAATATGCAAATGGTTGTCACACCTGCACGCCATAACGGCTCAGACATTCAACACTGGGAAGAGAGGAATGGGGACCAGCCAGGCACAAATGAGCTTGCAAGAAAGGAATGGGGACCAGCCAGGCTATGGCCTAGGAGAGGGACAAGCCTCCTGCCCCACGGTCCTGGGTGCCAGCGCCTGTGGCTGCGGCCCGGGTGAAGCCGCCCACCCATGGTCCCCTGCAGCTGCAGCTGGCCCGGGCAAAGCTGGCCTGGGTCCTGGGTGCCAGCAGCCAGCCAGAGGGAGGGAAGATTGGGTCCCAGGTGCCTGCCACTTGCCGGAGGAGGGAATCCTGGGTCCCGGGTGTGGGGTGAGGTAGAGGCAGTTAGGGGCAATCAGGCCAGAAGGGGAACAGTTAGGGGCAATCAGGCAGTTGGGCAGAGGTGGTTAGGGATGATCAGGCAGGCAGGCAGAGTGGTTAGGGGCGATCAGGCAGGCAGGCAGGCTGGCAAGCGGTTAGGAGCCAGCAGTCCCAGGTTGTGAGAGGCAGTTAGACATCCTCTGAGGGGTCTCAGATTGGAGAGGGTACAGGGTGGGCTGAGGGACTCCCCGCCCTGTGCACAAATTTTGTGTACCGGGCCTCTAGTTTTGAAATAAAAGACAGAAAAATCTAATACTTGGTCTCTGACTATCTTCTTCCAGTGACTGGGCAGAATTTTGGTTCCATTCATTATCATTGTCATTGTCACTGCCATTTTCATTATCAAGATGCACTTTAAAATATCTATCTGAGATTGGATTCTTACCAATCCTTTTTAATCTCTGTCAAGATAAAGCAGACCACTTCTCCTGACCCTAAATCTTCCCCACTACTTACCATGAAGTGTTGAGCCCACACCTGAGGGGAATGAACTGTATGTTTCACTGGGCATCCATGAAGCTGCTAATGGAAGAACATAATGGAAGAATCAATCTGTAAAAGACTAGTTATTTTCTCTTCTTAACTTTTAATTGAATCTAATGGTTATAAAAGAGGGATATTAATGTATATTTAAAGCAACATCATTGAACTATTCTGCAGTACACATTAGCAAGTCCCAAAATAAAGTGGGAGTTGGGGTAATGCTTGTGGAAGGTCTGTATTATAGACAAATAGGAGAAGGAAGACGAAATGAAAGGAAACTACTGGGAGAGGTTCTTTCAGCCACAGAGAATGTGTTGTGACTATTCTCATGGCCATCCATAGGTGAGCTAAAAGAATCGGAGAGAATGAAAGCCCAGGTGTGATATGGTGGCCTTTAGTCAAGGAGAGGTACCAATAGGACTTTGAAGAACTTGGTAGCACACATAAGGGAACAAAATAGTTTGTATTTGTGAGTAAGCTGACATTTTTATTCAACTGTGAAAATTGAACTGTATCAACAGTGAATTATCAGATCCCGATTGTTACAAGCCTGTTAGCTGCTGGGTGTATCCTTTTGATGTATTCTGTGGCAAACCTTCCCCTTGAGTGGATGGCAGCAAACTCAGCACATATGGCTTTTGAAATAGAGCCATTAACTCATTTTGTTTAGTTCCCCATCTCTGGCAAGAAAAATCCACTTCTTGGCCAACTCCCCATAACTGTATTTGATAACAGGCCAATAATGTGATGTAAAGTAAAGTAACTATAGTAGTGCCTGAGTAGTATGCTCATTTATTTAAAACATTAGCATACATGATTTTACAAGTTAAGTGTTTTCTTGTGTGTCCAAACCAAAACAATCAAAACCAAAATAAAATAAAACAAACATTAAAAAAAAACCCACAAAAAACAGCCTCAGCCTTCCCCTTTCTTGGTTTTTCCCTGAATGCCAAGGGCATTTGCAGCTGCAGACAAAGGTATGTTATTAGGTCTTTCAGAAAAGGCATTGGTCCCCGACAATCTGTCATGGCAACTTCCATGGGGAGTCAGCTCACAGGAAATGGTGGTTTTGTACACAGCTATTTAGAGTTTGACTAGGCCAGAGAAATGTTCTTATCTTCAATAGAATTCTCTGACCCTGCACCTGTGATCTCAACTCTTTTATTTTTTTCCTAGACTACCAAGGTATACAGATGATGGTGTACTGAGTACTTTTTAAATGTCCATTTTTAATGGTTAAGTCATTAAGCCAGGAATTTGATTGACAAAAAGCAACAATTATAAAAAGAAATTAGGACGAGGCCTGGATTTAGGTACAATTATGATGAAGGCAGTTTGTTCAGTTTTTTCTTTGTTTTGTTTTGTTTGTTTGTTTGTTTGTTTGTTTGTTTGTCTTGCCCAATATTGTGTCTCACTTACTTTCTATTTTTAGGGCTTGATGTCTTTATATATTATCTCTCCAAATTCAGTTTTTAAGTAAGTATGTGATAAATTAATTTATGCTAAGGTTATAAATGGTTGACCAAGTGCTATCCCTTTGAAAAAGACAGGTATTTTTATAAAGATTTTTCCATTTCATGATTATTATCAGCAGGTCACCTGAGAACAGTTTGTAATGATTAATACATGTGGATACCAAGGTGTTTTTTTTAAGCGTAACACAATTTCAGGAGATGGTGATATCATTAGTATGATCCATCCAAATTACAATACTTAAAATCATGCAAATTATTTGACCATTTCATAAAGCTTCTTTTTAGACTTCTAGGTATTTTTCAAGTGTAAAAAGACATCTCAAAAAATGTGTGATAGAATTAAACTACAAAACCTATTTTGGAAGAGTAAAGAGTTATTTCTCTAATTTTGGCTTTAAGATTTTATTTTAACTTTGTTTGAAAAATACAGTGGGGAGTGTATTGAGAAAGGTGAAGAAAAAGGAGCTTCCAGTTGATGGATTCAGCATGTCTGAAAATACTTAAGTAATGTAAAAAAAAAACTTCAAGAGCCCTAGCTGGCTTGGCTCAGTGGATAGAACATCGGCTTGCGGAATGTGGTGTTTTGGGTTCAATTCCGGTCAAGGGCACATGCCCAGGTTGCAGGCTCGATCCCCAGTGTGGGGTGTGCAGGAGGCAGCCAATCAACGATTCTCTCTCTTCATTGATGTTTCTATCTCTCTCTCCCTCTCCCTTCCTCTCTGAAATTAATAAAAATATATTTTTAAAAAACCTTCAAGAGAAAGAATATATTATAAATAAAAGCCAGCAAGATGAAGAGATGAACAATTTTTGCAATAACTGTGCCCACAGGAGGAGGCCTTCCTTAAGAATGCTTGTTTACAGCATCCTTAGTAAGATAGAATTGTTTATGTACAATGACTCATCTTTCACTGAATGCAACACTTTTCTAAAAATTCCTACACTATCATTTAGCTATATGATTTTTAGAATATGTTCCACATTGACTACTCCACCTGCCATTTTTAAGTCTCAAGAGTCTCAGCAGAATTGTGTTTCTATTGTCTTTTAATTGATTGAAATATTCTGTGTTCTTCAAGGCATGTTTGTTAAATACAAGAGTTAAATCTCTTTCAAACCTTTGAGCACCCATTTTCATCAAAATCCACAAATGAACATGACTTTGACATTTAGATGATAAACACCAGCTTGATGGATAACCTTCTTTAGCACATCACCATTATCAGCTAAAACATGAACACAGGGATACTATGTTGATGGAGTTTCTCAAATATATTTTTATATCCTCTTTTTAACATAACCTTGGTTTCTTCCACAATTTCTTTAAATTTTACTTTTGGTAAAGCTTGTTCAACAAGGAAACTATGTGATACCATTCTACCATAAAAGTGTACTTCTCTTCAATGGTAAAAACAGGATCAACTTCAATAGCATAGTATTTTTCATTTACTTGCAATAACTCTTTTGGACATCTGTCTGTAACTAATTTATAGTTATCAATAATATCATGACATGGCAGGCATCTTTTCCCTTTGTAGAGAAATCTACTTAGTGTCATATCAAAGTCTGTGGTTACCTGAAGTTTGGCAGCTCATCTTTTGATGAAACCAGTGATAATTTCTGTTACTTTTGTAGGATTCTTATGGCAAACTGAACTTTCAAATTCTGGAATCATTTTACATGTCCAGACTTTTTTTTTGGTTATGCAGTCTTCCTTAAGGCACTCTGAGTTCTTCTGTCATTAATTTTGTCCTAATACAATGGCATAGGTGGCAAGCAATAACTCAAGATGCAGGGCTTATATACCGAGATCTCTATGACCTTGGTCTTCAGCCTCATCTTCCTCTTCAGGCTAAGTATGTACTCGGCCAGCACCACCTCTTCCACTAGAACATAAATGCTGGAACAAGTTACCGTGTGTACTCTTGCCATGATCACCTAGTCCAAAGATGGGACCCTCATACTCTTCCTGGCCACCAAAAGAAGATGACATGCATGAGCTTTCAAAGTGTGACGTTTGTGTTCTCGCTGTACAGAAGTCCCCAGAAATTGGTAGTTTAACAAAAAATATAATTTTAAATCAGAGAAATGCATCTTTAATTTGAGACTGACCTAATTAGAAACTATATGACAGAAGGGGAGAACAACATTTTAGAGGATAGGAAAATGGAATGAGATGTGATCAGAGACATAAAAGATTTTAGAATTTGAAAGCAAGAGTGGTGAATTTAGAGAATCAGCATCAAAGCCAACAGGGAACAGAGGGACTGAAAATTATCCTGGAGACTGAAATAGGAATAAGATCCAGCGCTGCTATAGGCTGTCTCATTCCTATGTCCCTACCACTGACCCTCAACCCCTCAATTCTAGCCTTTCCATCAACCTCTGTCAATGGAAAGTAGAAAGGGTTGTTAAGAAATTATTAGGCACAGCTACCAAACGCCTGAGAAGAACCAGATAGAACCACGGGCAGGATAAGCAATGCATCTTCAAGATTTAAGAAGAATACATAAAATTTGAAGGATAAGGAATGCATGGTTAAAGAACAGAATAAAGAACCCATGTGATGTCAGTAAGAGGTACTCTGAGGCCCAGTTGTGTGTGTGTGTGTGTGTGTGTGTGTGTGTGTGTGTGTGTGTCTGTGTAGTGAGCTTGTTGATTTTTGTTAATGGAGCAAGTTGGAGACATAAGGGTTCATGGAGATTCATATCATTTTTCTGCTTGTCTAATTTTGACAGACTGAATTAAATATGGTTTTCATCTCCAGTGGACCAGATGGATGACAGGGAAAACCAAAAATAAAAAAGTAATTAAACTTAAATTTTCTGCTCCATGGTCTAATCACCTGAGTGTCAGGAAGAAAACATGTTCTCAGATGTTATTAACCTTATAGATTTTGGGCATTTAGTTGGTCAGATTTGGTATCCCCATTTCACAGGTGCTTAAAGTAAAATAAGCATCTCTGTTTCAGATTGAGGAAACTTGGAAGCTGAACTAAGGTTAGACTTCAATATTCTTGAACCCCAGCTTAGACTTCTTCAAGTTGGTAAACAAAATGACAACAAAATAATACATTAAACCATATATTTATAAATTTAGTGTAAGTGCAATGAACTCAGAACCATCTAGTGACACCCAAATAAATACGAGCTACATAAAATACATGTATATAAACAAATACCCCATATCACAAGTTCACAAATAGCAAGGGCCTTAAAAACACTGCTGTGGGATTATTTCACCAGAAAATCATTCATTATTATTCTTTTTCCTGCCTATGAATATTTCATAAATCTATTGAAATAAACATACTGGAAGAAAACAAATCCCATTGCCAATGCCTGCCACGAGTCTTGCTAAGTGCATCATCTAATATTGGATGTCACATTATAATACAATCCAATGAGTAGGAACATGTTTCAAAAATAGTTTGGGAGTAAGCAATCAATATGCACTTGTTGGATCCTAATGTGTTTTTGTCGGTGATTATAAATAGAACAACTCACTGCAGGGAATTTTTCTATGTTTATGGATAAAAAATGACAATTGGTTAACAAGGACTTCTTATTCTTGCACAAGTAAAAATATGGGTGTTTCACTGCCAGGGAAAATATTGTTTATTGGGTTTTTAAAGTTTCATTCTATATTTCACAATTTCTAAAGCTATTTTCATTATAAAAATGATAAAGAGATATGTGAGGATAAATAAAGTTTTCAACTGGGGAAAGACAGAAAATGTGAGGTGTTACAATAGTTCATTTCAGTATGAAATCTATTAGAAAGACCAATAATAGACTTGTGTAAATTATAGAGTACTTTCAAGTCCTTTTCAGTTTTCCAGTGTCTGAGACAGAAAGTACCTTGGGTGGCTTGCCTGCTTCATATTGATGTGATGCCTGGGACAATTTTATTTTTTTTTAATTCCTGGCACACATAGTATTGTAGTAAGAATTTAAATAAAGCAAATAAATAAAAAGGTCAAAAATTCCATTTAAGTAGGTCATTTCTTCTCACTGTATTTATGTGTGTTTTCTTTCTTGTCCTTGCCCATGTGTACACATACTCTTTCAAATACTCAAGAAATATTTGCTGAGTACCTACGTATGCCTGCCACTCTACAAACATTAAGATACAATAGTGAACAAGACAGAAAAAGGGTTAGGTGCCTGTTCTTGTGTATCTTACATTTTAGTATAATTTAAATAGGAAAACAAATAAATAAAATAAAGAAAAACATCAGACAATAACTGTTATGCTGAGAATTAAAATATGGGATAATATATATTATTTAATTGTAGCATAAGTTTAAGTTCAGCTTTTTGTTATATCATTGTCCAATAAACTCTTTTGCTCACTGCTATACAATTCCCTCCACCCATGTCATCAACAAGTATGTTTTAATTTATCTTTCAGCAATATTTATTGAGAACTAACTATATGGCAGGTATTATCATAGGCACTGGGGACACAGGTAAGCAAACAAACAAAAAATCACATGGAATTTACTTGCATTATAGTATTGAGAATAAGAGATGACAAGTTAGTGAGGTACGGTTTCAACATAGTTTATTACAAACAACTCTATTTTTTTATTAACACCATATAGGATAAATGTTAATTTATTAAGTATAAGCTTTCATCCCCAGTCTAACTAATATTTTTATTCTCAATTTACAACTGATTGGTAAATATTTCCAGCTTTTAGCCTTGTCTACATAATAAGACATACTGTTAGTACACTATGGCTATAGTTTTAATGGGCTTCATAATATTTCATTGACTTATTATCTTATCCTATTCCACATTCTCTTATTATTGAAGAAATTCTTCCCAAATGCCCCATCATTCTCCTTCATACACATACATTTTTTAATTTTTTTAAATAAATGACATTATATGTCTACCTCATCTCACCCCTGTTATGCCCATTCAAAAGCAAACACTGTTATGAATGTTGTGTCTATAATTCATTTACTTAGATAGTTTTAAAGTTGTTTTTTTTAATCACATATTATACCTAAACCATATGGTGTCTGGTTGTACTTGCTTTTAAATTTATTTAAAAATATTATTCCATATATTGTCACCTGACATTTACTTTTTTGATTCAACACAATGTTATGAAGATTCATTCATGTTGTTATATGTGACTGTCATTTACTCATTTTTCATTACTTTATGATATTTTATTATAGAGCTATGCTACAATTTATTTATCTAGTCTCCTGGCTATGATCATTTAGATTATTCATAGTTTTTGCTATTATGAATAGTGTACATATCTCCTGGATATATGAGTTAGTGTTTTGTTGTGTGTGTGTTGGAATATTTATCCAGGAAAAAAATTGTTGGATTGCAGTGTATGAAAATATTCATTTTTAAAACATAATGCTAAAGTGATGGTAACAATTTATACTCTCACTAGCAATATATAAAAATGTACATTGCTCTCCAGTCCATGTAACATGCAGTAATTACAGACTTCTTAACTGTTGCTAATTGATTAGGTATAAAATGGTTATCTGATTATAGCCTTCATTTGCATTTCCTGATTAATAGAGAAGCTGAGAATACATATTTTCTAGCCACTGTTTCATGATTTGTGATATACCTGTTTGCTCATTGTCTATTGCTTTCTGCTTTTTTCTTATTGATTTGTAGGCATTCTTTATTACCTGTGACATAACATTTTGATCCATTGTGAATTATTTAGTCTTAGTCCTTTTTCAATTACATGTGTGACAAATATATTCTCTCAGATTATATCTTTCTTTCTTTTTTTTTACATTCCTTAAGGTGTCTTTTGATAAATTATTATTTTTCTTAATTTATTTGATTCTATTTTTTCTATTTTGTTTATGGTGAGTGCTTTTTCTCTCTTCTTTAAGCCCTTCCTTGCCTCAAAGCTTGGAAGAAATTCACCTTTATTTGATTATGTTTTAGTGCTTTGCTTTTGACATAAAGGATACAGAGTTTATTTTTGTGTGATGTGCATGGTAGAAGTACATTTTAATGCTTTTTTTCCTTATAAATAATCAATGTTTCTGGGTCATTTGCTGAGCAGTCTCTTTTCTTCCCAGTACTCTACTATGCTGCCTTTGACACACATCGAAGTTCCACTTATTTGTGGCTCTTTGTGTGCTCTCTCTTCTGATGATGCCTTTTCAGTCTTGTATTTACTTAGGCAGTGAGTTTACAAGTGTCTCTTATAGTCGACCCTTGAACAACACTGGGGTTAGGGGCCCTGACCCCTTTGTAGCTGAAAATCCGCATATAATTTTAACTCCTCCAAGACAATTGCTAATGGCCTACTGTTGACCAGAAGCCTTACTGATAACACAGTTGATTAATACATATTGTGTAGTATTGTACTTTTAACATAATGTAAGCTAGAGGAAAGAACATGCTATTACAAAGATCAAGAGGAAGAGAATACATTTACAGTACTTTATATATTTATTGAAAAAATCTGCATATAAGTACATCTGTGCAATTCTAACCCATGTTGTTCAAGGGTCAAATTATATTATTAAAATATTTATTAAAATAAATATGACACGTTAAATTATAGAGGGTTATACATAGACTAATGTTGAAAGTGTCTCATGAATTAAAAATTATGATTAATTCAAGTCTGTGAACCTGATGTCCATAAAAGAGATGAAAGAAAGCAATACATAATGCTATAGAAAGCAACATTATATGTTTCTCTTTTATTTATTTCCTAAGGACAAGTTCTAAGCAGGGAGATGACTGAGTCAGTGGGTAGAAAAGATTTTGAGAAGTTTTAAAGGTACAACTTAATGCATGCCAAAGGGAACATGGCCATTTACTGTTCGTGGCAAAGAGCCTAGCAGATAAAGTCACAAATCTGCCCCTTTGGCATCCAAGGTTTCATTTCTGCCATATCCCTTGCTGTGCTGTCACAATACTGATCTTTGTCAATTCCCGCTACACAGCGGCTGCAGACACTGCAGCTGCTAGGTGGCCAGATTAAAGGTAAAAAATCATTTCTGTGCCTCACCTGGGCTCCCTCTTTCATTTTTATTAGTGACTAGAGGCCTGGTGCACGAAATTCATGCACAGGGGGGGTTTCCCCTCAGCCCAGCCTGCACCCTCTCCAATCTGGGACCCCTCGAGGGATGTCCAACTGCCAGTCAGACATCCCTCTCACAATCCAGGACTGCTGGCTCCCAACTGCTCACCTGCCTGCCTTCCTGATTGCCCCTAACCGCTTCTGCCTACCAGCCTGATCACCCCTAACCACTTCCCTGCCAGCCTGATCGATGCCTAACTGCTTCCCTGCCAGCCTGTTTGCCCCTAACTGCCCTCCCCTACAGGCCTGGTCACCCCTAACTGCCATCTCCTGCAGGCCTGGTCCCCCCAACTGCCCTCCCTTGCAGGCCTGGTCCCTCCCAACTGCCCTCCCCTGCTGGCCATCTTGTGGTGGCCATCTTGTGTCCACATGGGGGCAGGATCTTTGACCATATGGGGGCAGCCATCTTGTGTGTTGGAGTGATGGTCAATCTGCATATTACTCTTTTATTAGATAGGATAGAGGCCTGGTGCATGGATGGGGGCCAGCTGGTTTGCCCTGAAGGGTGTCCTGGATCAGGATGGGGGTTCCTTTGGGGCATGGGGTGGCCTGGGTGAGGGGCCTGTGGTGGTTTTCAGGCTGGCCACGCCCCCTGGAGACCCAAGCGGAGGCCCTGGTATCTGGTATTTATTTATCTTCTACAATTGAAACTTTGTAGCCTGGAGCAGAGCCAAGCCTTCTGCTCCCTCCATGGCAGCAGCCATTTCTGTTGGGATTTATTTATCTTCTATAATTGAAACTTTGTAGCCTTAAGCGGAGGCCAAGCCAGGCCAGGGTGTGCGGAAAGCTTGGCTTCCTCCATTGCCAGGGGCAACCCTAGCCTCCTGCTCTCTCCAGCCCCGTGGCTGCCATCATTTTTGTTGGCATTTATTTATCTTGTATAATTTATAATTGAAACTTTGTAGCCTGGAGTGGAGACCTCAGCCAGCCAGGGTGTGCGGAAAGCTTGGCTTTCTCCATCGCCGGGGAAACCCAAGCATCCCTCCTGTTCTCTCTGTGGCCGCAGCCATCTTGGTTGGGTTAATTTGCATACTCACTCCTGATTGGCTGGTGGGCGTGGCTGGTGGGTATAGTGGGGGTACAGTCAATTTGCATATTACTCTTTTATTAGATAGGACAGTATGCATTCTGCTAAGATGCTTCTTCCATAGATATACTAAAAGCTTGCACTTCTACCTCCATTACTTATATCTTTACTCAGATGTCACCTTAAATTTAAGGCATTGAAAAGCTTTACTCTATTTAGGATGGGAACCCACTCTGACCCTATATTCTCACTGTCTCCCTTTGCTGCTTTATATTTTCTGTCTCACTCATCAACATTTGTCTGTCTTTCTTCAACCAGGATTTAGAACTTAGATCTGTCTAGTCACAGATGTCTGCCCAGCTCCAACATTAATGTTTCAAATATGGTAGATGCCTTATAAATATTTGTTAATATTATGAAAAAAGCACATAGGAGTTACTCAATATGTGTGTTAGATGAATGAATAGGGCCCAGAGGGCTAAAAGAGACTCATGGTTATGGTTATACTTACAGTTTTTGATATCTTTCCCACTGGAGGTCCAGGAGTAGTTGAAGCCTTGGGTAGTCACACTGGAATTGCTTGCTGTAAGACAAAATTTCCAGAATCCAAGCTTTTTATAAAGATGTAATTTAACTTTGCTGTGATGTGCTGAATTTTTAATCTATGTGACTTTGGGGAAATCTGAAAATTGAAATATGCCTCCCTATGCAGTAACACTAGCTGGCATATTGAGAGAAAGTTCTGCAGCTTGTGTTTAATGCCAACTAATCATGATTTACTTTATTTTTCTGTTCTTCTAACCAACTCAGATCACTAGGAGTGCTGTTAAGACTACTTAAATATTATCTTAAAGTCGCATGAGAAATAAAAGGTATCTATAATAATAAAAACGTAATATGCTAATTAGACCGGACAGCCAAACAACCTTCTGGATATCATTCTGGACGTCCTTCCTGATGAAACCTGGTGGTGGGGGCCAAGGCAGAGGGGGTTAGGGGTAATCAGGAAGGCAGGCAGGCAGGCAGGCAGGCGAGTGGTTAGGGGCAATCAAGCAGACAGGCAGGCAAGCAGTTAAGGGCAATCAGGCAGGCAGATGAGTGGTTAGGGGTGATCAGGCAGGCAGGTAGAGTGGTTAGGGGCAATCAGGCAGGTAGATGAGTGGTTAGGGGTAATCAGGCAGGCAGGCAGAGGTGGTTGGGGCGATGAGGCAGGCAGGCAGGTGAGCAGTTAGGATCCAGAGGCCCCAGATTATGAGAGGGTGAAGGCTGGGTTGAGGGACACTCTCCCACCCACCCCCATGCACAAATTTTGTGCACTGGGCCTCTAGTAGTAAAATAACAATCACTAACCTTTTTCAAGAAAAAATTATAGTGATTGTCATATCAATATATAGTGACCAAATTACAAATTACAACATGCAACTCAAACCAAAAATATCAACATCAAATGAGGAAATATAGCCTTTTACCCAAACCTCCACATTATCGTGTCTGTAGTAACACTTGTGAGACTGTTGTCTCTTTTGAAACATTTTTAGAAAGTCTTGCTATACTCACTTTGAGGCGTGTTGTTTGGAGTCAGTGTGCTCACATCTACAGGGGCCATTGAAGATGTAGCTAGATATCCTATTTCAAAAACAAATTTCCCAAATTGTCATAGATATTCGCATTCACATGTTTAACTCTGCCACTATGATGAACAAGGGTGGCATGCAGAACTTGAGATATTACAGTTAGAAAGAATCTTAGTGAATACAGAGTATTCACTTCATTTTATAAATGATAAAATTGAGTCCAAGAGGTACATGCCTATGGTTACATACTGAATATTCAACATCATTTATTTGATACTAACCCAGTCTCCTAACTAGTGCCAAGTGCATTACATTCATACTTTCAAAATATATTGTTATAGTATTAACTGTCTGCCAGACTCTATTCTACATGGAAATAACAATAAAGACAAGGCTCTCACCCTCATGGAACTTACAGTGAATCTTCACAACTGTGTATAATGTTTTAACATAGTAAATAGGGTTTTGTATTTACATTAATTCCTATCTTTTTATAATCCATAATTTCCCATTCTCCTTCTCCCTCTCTTCCCCCTAAAATGAAAGACTAGTTCATATTCATTTGAATATATCTCTTCAGATGAAGTAAATTTGATTAAAGAAGAAAAATACCTAGCCACACTCATTGAAAACATTTTATGTTTCTTGGAAAGACAAATTTTCAGTATATTTTATTTATGTGTATTTTTCCTCTGTTCTAAAACATTATTTAGGTGGCTTACATAAATATGCAATGCAAGAAGATAACAGAAGTGGAAAGGAAAAATAAGAGTAAGGAAAATATAGTTAGGAAAGGTTTGTTGAGTCCCATTGAAACCTGAGTGGAGATAGTATAAAAATGCACTTCTTGATGTCATGTACTTTTGGTAGATGTGTGCCCCCCCATTTGGTCAGAACTTTCTAGTAACAATGCTAAGAAATAAAGTATATGTTATGCCATCAATGGACATCATAAGGTCAGAAACAGTCAATTTTTAAGAAAAACACAGCTATTCCTTTTATGGTAATTAAAAATAAATTTCTCCCAGGCTTGATACAAAGAATATTGTATAATGTTTTCACTATTCTCAAAAAAGATCCTTACTAGTACATTCTGACAGCCAGCATGCTCATGACCCCTCTAGCTTTAAATGGCAGTGAGTGGCACCGCAGCTTCCCAAGTACCTCAATTCTGGGAAAGAGTATGCCTCAGATAGGAAGCATGGGTAATCAAATCTCTGAAAAAATATATGTAGGATAAATAAATAAATTGGCATTGGGGTTTATGCATCTATATGGAGTTCAGCTATAGACATGATCAACCATAATCGTTTTGCAATGCAGCCTACCAATGAACATCAAAGATATGCTACACCCCAGGTGTATTAGAAACTGCCTCAGATCATGCTGTATGAGCAACTAAAATGGGCAGCCAGCCTGAGAATAGGCAGAAAAAAAATGTTTTAAAGACCAGATATAAATAACTTTATTTCTGCAACAAATACTTATTGAGCAAATAGAATAGGGGATAAAATAAAGAGAAAGAGAGACTTGCCTCTGCCCTCATGGAACACAGTTTAGTGAGAATAAAGGTCAGTGTGGGAGGCCACTGGCTGATCACCGAAGCCAGCCCTCTTCTTTCTGGCACAGATACAGTGAGTAGAATTCCTGTTCTCCTGTGTGATTAAGTGTTGTTTTGTATTGAGTCTGAGCCAATGGATTGTGAGTGATGATTGCCATTTCAAGGCCTGACCTATAAAGCCTCCTATGCATGATCCTCCATGAGCTTTCCTCAGGTACTATTCAGCTCTTACGGTGAAGGGAGATTTAGAAGGCATAACTTAAAGGTGACAGAGCTGCTGGCAGCCTGGGTTCTTGAATGACTATGGGACAGAGCACCCAGCCACTGGCTTGGCCCTTCATTGGCTCTTAATGATAAAAGGACTTATCCTTTATAATAAAGAGGTAATATGCAAATTGACTATCACTCCAACACACAAGATGGCCGCCCCCATGTGGAAACAAGATGGCCGCCACAAGATGGCAGGCAGGGGAGGGTAGTTGTGGGTGATCAGGCCAGCAGGGGAGGGCAGTTAGGAGGGACCAGGCCTGCAAGGGAGGGCAGTTGGGGGTGATCAGGCCAGCAGGGGAGGGCAGTTAGGGGCGACCAGGCTGGCAAGGGAGGGTAGTTAGGGGCAATCAGGCTGGCAGGGGAGCAATTAGGCGTCGATCAGGCTGGCAGGGGAGTGGTTAGGGGGTGATCCAGCTGGCAGGCAGAAGCAGTTAGGGGCAATCAGGCAGGCAGGCAGGCGAGTGGTTGGGAGCTAGCAGTCCTGGATTGTGAGATGGATGTCCGACTGCCTTTTGGGATCGGGCCTAAATAGGCAGTCAGGCATTCCTCAAGGGGTCCTAGATTGGAGAGGGTGCAGGCTGGGCTGAGGGACACCCCCGCCGTACACAAATTTTGTGCACCGGGCCTCTAGTACTATATCAAGTATAAATGAACAAAAGAAAAGTTTGGAATTTGTTGTTACTGCAGTTTGTTTTCCTTCCCTTGCACACAGTAAAATCCTAATTGCAGTTCAAGGTGATAGTGCTATCGGCCATAGAGAAAATGTGGTGTACCATGGGATTCCAAAGAGGGAAACATAAGAGAAGTGGAAGCTCAGGAAGGCTTTCTAAAAGTAGTGACATAGCAACTAGCCTGCAGGATGAAGGAAATTAGTTAAGACAATCTGCGAGTTAGGGGAAGAAAGAGGAGAAGCAAGGAGAACAATATTCCATGCAGTGTGAACAGAAAAGATAGGAGAGGACTGAAGCCAGTTGAATATGTTGAAGGCACTTTGTGCACAGTTAAGAGATGCAGATGGAGCCCTGGCAGGTGTGGCTCAGTTGGTTGAGGGTTGTCCGGTTTAATTCCCTGTTGGGGCATATACCTAGGATGTGGGTTTTGACCCCTGGTCAGGGTGAGTACAAGAGGCAATAAATTAATATTTCTCTCTCACATCAATGTGATGTTTCTCTCTCTCTCTCTCTCTCTCTCTCTCTCTCTCTCTGTAAATAAATAATAATAACTATTATTTTTAAAAAGATATAAGGATGGAAATTTAAGAAGAATCTATATTCCAAAGGCCCATGGAAGAATTGACATTCAGCTGGAACTTACAAGATGCTCTAACCTTAAGGGTAAGTCAGTGGTAGCCTGAACTATACAGTGAAGGCTCAACAGAGCATGGTTAATGATTGGATATAGGAAGTAAAGAAGACAGAGAAGTCAAAATAAGTCCAAGATTTCTGTCTTGGGCAGCTTTTTGGCTCATGCTAATATTAACTGAGAAAATAAACAGAGAAGAAACAGTTTTGAAAGTGGTCAGATACCTGAAGACAAATTAAATTTTGGACAGATTTATTTTGAGTACATATGAGACATTAAATTCCAGCAGAAGTCTGACCATGTGAGTTTGAATCTTAACTGTAAAACTGAGATGCAAATAAGTATTTGTGAGACACCAGCATGTAAACAATAATTGAAATAGCTGTGAGTACCAGGGAGGGAGGGTCCTGGGAGGAAAAATGGGTCTAATAGGGAATAATGAAGACTCCTTTCATATAATGGACTGGCAGAAGCAAAAAAGATTGAAAAGGAGGGTCCAGAGAGGACAGGGTGAGAGAGAAGCCAAGGTGACTGAGGTCTCCAGAAGCAGGGCAAGTCAGTTCAATTTAGCAAATATTTGTTAGCGAACACTGTGTGCCAGTTGCTGGGTGAGTGATGTCAAACACTGCCAAGAAGACAGTTTCCACATAGCTTTCCACTGCTAGAAAGCCACTGCATCAGACCTATCAACCTGTATACAGAGTCTAGGGGACAGATATGCAAAGCACTTGAAGGCTTGCAAAAGCATTGTAAATTATCTATTAAAAGCTTGAATTCCAGAGCAAGACTCTCTGGGTTGAGTCCTGGCTTAGTTTTAAGTTAGATGTATGATCTTGGGAAAGTGTATTGATTTTTTTCTCTCCTCCTCCAATTCCTCACTTGTAAGATAACTAGAAGCCCGGTGCATGAAATTCATGCATTGGAGAGGGGTGTCCCTCAGCCCAGCTTGCACCCTGTCCAATCTGGGACCCCTTGAAGGATGTCCGACCGCCCGTTTAGGCCCAATCCCACTGGGCGGTCGGACATCCCTCACACAATCCAGGACTGCTGGCTCCCAACTGCCCTCCCCTGCAGGCCTGGTCCCTCAAAACTGCTCTCCCCTGCAGGCCTGGTTCCCCCCAACTGCCCTCCCTTGTAAGCCTGGTCCCCCCCTCAACTGACCTCCCCAGCTGTCCTGGTCTCCCCCAACTGCCCTCCTCTGCTGACCCAGTCAACCCTAACTGCCCTTGCTGCTGGCCTGATGGCCCACAACTGCCCTCCCCTGCTGGCCTGATGGCCCACAACTGCCCTCCCCTGCAGGTCTGGTCCCCCCCCAACTGTCCTCCCCTGCTGGCCTGGCCACCCCTAACTGCCCTCTCTGCTGGCCTGATTGCCCACAACTGCCCTCCCCTGCAGGCCTGGTCCCCCCCAACTGCCCTCCCCTGCAGGCCTAGGTCCCTCCCAACTGTCTTCCACTGCAGGCCTGGTCCCCCCCCCCCCCCCGCCAACTGCCCTCTACTGCAGGCCTGGTCCCCCCCCAGCTGCCCTCCCCTGCAGGCCTGGTTCCCCCCAACTGCTTGCCCATGCAGGCCTTCCCCCCAAAAAACTGCCCTCCTCTGCAGTCCTGGTCCCCCCAAACTGCCCTCCCCTACTGGCCCGGTCACCCCTAACTGCCCTCCCTGCTGGCCTGATTGCCCACAACTGCCCTCCCTTGCAGGCCTGGTCCCCCCAAAACTGCCCTCCAATGCAGGCCTGGTCCCCCCAAAACTGCCCTCCAATGCAGGCCTGGTCTCCCCCAACTGCTCTCCTCTGCCGGCCCAGTCACCCCTAACTGCCCTCCCTGCTTGCCTGATTGCCCACAATTGCCCTCCCCTGCAGGCCTGGGTCCCCCCAACTGCCCTCCCTTGCTGGCCTGGTCTCCCCCAACTGCCCTTCTCTGCTGGCCTGGTCACCCCTAACTTCCCACAACTGCCCTCCCCTGCAGGCCATCTTGTGGCGGCCATCTTGTGTCCACATGGGGGCATCCATCTTTGACCCCATGGGGCCGGCCATCTTGTGTCTTTGTGTGACAGTCAATTTGCATATCACTCTTTTATTAGATAGGATACTTTTCCAGTAGGGTGATCGCAAAGGTTGAGAGTCATTCCTATCAAGTTCTTAGAAAAGTGCCTCACATGAGGTTAAGTGTTGAAATGTAATATTAGAAGCTATAAACTAGGGCATCCACAGTTTAGTTCAGGTGTTGAAAATACAAGCATGTCCTACCAAGAGGAAACTTGAATCTCCTGATGAGTTTTACAATTGCCAATTTCCCTTGTTCTTTCTAGGAGGGCCATTCAAAGTAACTAATCTCTCCTTCCCCAGGCTGACCCAAGTCAAGAACGACATCCCAAAAGACTGCATCATAAATGGGTAATTGGCAGGGGTGAAGAGAGTGGCAGCTTTCAGGGGCATTAACTCTGTGATGGGGAAGTAATTTCTACTGGCAGTTACCTACATCTCCTCTTTCAATTCACTGAGCCACCAGTAGTTCAGATTCTTGTGTAGTAATTGTAACTTCTAGCTCACTGCCTCCCCCACTCATCAAAGAGGAGGGCCCAGCAGAGTCTGTATCAAGAGCAGTTATGCTTCTCCTTGGTTATAATTTTATGAACCTATGGATCACAAATTCAATTTAAATTTTATTTCTGTCACTGAGATGGCTTTATCTTTGTCCCTCTGTAGCAATTTCTTCAGCTACCTGTTTTTAAAATTTTGTATTATGTACTTTTTAAGTTATCTCATGTCATTTTGGGAGCAAGGGGAAGTAAAAAAATGCATAGACGAAAGCAATGACTAGACGTAAATAATCATTAGATACTGTGAATTATTGAGATATGATGTGCTCCTCCTAATTCATAGAGGAAGAAAGGACGAAAAAGGGAAGGGAAGGGGGAGAGGACAAAGAAGACTCTATTCATGTTTGGAACAATTTTCAGGAGGATAATGAAAATGATCTTTACTCAGGGACCCCATTCCTTATGTGAAGCTTTCAGTGAGAGTCTACAGTCTCTTATCTCCACTCCCATGGGCCAGCATCATTAATTCATTAATTCATTCATTAATTCATTCTCCCTCCCTCTCCTCCTCCCTCTCTCTTACCCTGAGAACTGACCTCCATAGAATTCACTGACTTAGTAAGTGAAAACAAAAAGGAATTGTTTTAACAGGGGTGATGCAGTACCAATCCTATATAATAAAAGGGTAATATGCAAATCAACTGAACTGTGGAATGACCGGTCACTATGACATGCACTGACCACCAGGGGACAGATGCTCAACACAGGAGCTGCCCCCTGGTGGTCAGTGCGCTCCCACAGCAGGGAGTGCTGCTCAGTCAGAAGCCAGGCTCACAGCTGGCAAGCGCAGCTGTGGTGGCAGGAGCTTCTCCCGCCTCTGCAGAAGCACTAAGGATGTCTGACTGCAGGCTTAGGCCCAATCCCCAGGGAGAGGGTCTAAGCCATCAGTCAGACATCCCCTGAGGGCTCCCAGCCTGCGAAAGGGCATAGGCTGGGCTGAGGAACCCCCGGAGTACACGAATCTCGTGCATCAGGCTTCTAGTGGTGATAATAAAGACAAAGAAAAAGAACTAGGAAATGATCAGAGAACATTGCATTTATTTGTAAGCTACACTACTATTACCTAGACCAGTGGTTGGCAAACTGCGGCTCGTGAGCCACATGCAGCTCGCGAGCCGCGGTTTGCCGCTCTGTTGACTAATGAGTTTGCCATCCACTGCGTAAGGCATTACCCTTACCCAGAAGTTTTGACTTCAGGTTAAAGACATTAGTACATTATTAAAATGTTTTTTAAGTGTTTTTCCCTAAGGCAGTGGTCGGCAAACTCATTAGTCAACAGAGCCGCAGTTTGCCGACCACTGACCTAGACATCTCAGGCTACTCAGCAATTGCCAGCCACCTTTTAAAATACCTCTTACTTAAAAGCAACAGACATTTTCCCTAGGAAATTTGATTGCCCACACTGGGTGGCACTGAATAGTTCCATATGATTTAATTCTGGCAGAATCATTGTAACCCTGATGAAGTATGATAACTTGACTGGGAATTTCATTTGTATTAAAATGACTGATTAAATGATCTTTTCTTGAGGTCAGAAAATAATGTGACAACAATCCTTGCTTACTGCGGGTTTGCTGTAAAAGAAGGAGAGCTTATTCAGCTCCATGTAACATGTTGTTTGTGGACCATGTGGGAGGAGGAACATGTGCATGCTACCTTGATCTCATGTTATTGTATCTCTTGCCTGGCTTAGATATCATTGCTGCTCTATGTTTCCTCTCACAAGCAGGCCTGTGGAGTTTGCTGAGGGCTGAATATTGCCAATAAGCTGCTAGGAACAAAAGGGTCAATGACACCCTGTCACTATCCTGAGAAAGCCAAAGGTCATTTCTGTCTTACTGGTCTCCAGCTGAATTTTGTTTGGGTCTTGTCCTGAGGATCTGAACCAGGTTGCACAGATTATTGAAAGAGTGCTACCTTTACTATGAGACCTTGTTCATCATATAGAAGGCAGAGCTAAAGTCATTTAGAGAACTATCTAGTTTCCTTGATAAACTAAATCCTACTCACTCCTCTCGGCTTTACACCATGATTTAAGGTTAAGGACCATGTCCTTTAAATAAATATATATTTTTATTGATTTCAAAGAGAGGGCCCTAACCAGTTTGCTCAGTGGATAGAGCATCAGCCTGCAGACTGAAAGGTCCCAGGTTCGATTCCGGTCAAGGACATGTACCTTGGTTGCGGGCACATCCCTAGTAGGAGGTGTGCAGGAGGCAGCTGATTGATGTTTCTTTCTCTTCAATGTTTCTAACTCTCTTTCCCTCTCCCTCTCTGTAAAAAAGCAATAAAATATATTTTATAAAAGAGAGGAAGGGAGAGGGCCAGAGAGATAGAAACATCAATGGTAAGAGAGAATCATCAATTTGCTGTCCCCTGCATACCCCCTACTGGGGATCAAGCTGTAACCAAGGCATGTACTAAGACTGGCAATCAAACCAAGACTTCCTGGTTCATGGGTCGATGCTCAACTACTGTGTCACAATAGCCAGGCAAGGCCCCTTGGCCTTATATGAGCTGACCTCTAACAATATCCACATTGCTACCTCTTATGACTCACTGCAAACATTCTTTCATTTATTCGACCAGCATTTGGGAGACTCTATCTTCCAAGCATTGTGCTTTGCACTGGGTGGGAGATCATTTCCCCTGGAGTTTAAGTTCATGGAGGATATGGACATCAACCAGATAATCAATCCAAATATGAGAACACATGAAAGAGGGAGGGCTGATTTAGAGTTCCAGAAATACTACCCTGAAAAGTAGCAGGAGAATTGGGGCAGGAGAGGGTGGTGGTGGTAGTTTTCAGGCCATAGCAAGTCCTAGGCCCTGAGGGCAGTCTCACATGTGTGGTTTAGTAATAGCATTGTGTGTACCTGTCCATTCCTGGTGGGCCTTAACAAATCTTCAAGGACTGCTTGTTCTGTGTGATATTGTGGGTATAAAATGTCTCCATTCACACCCATGGCCTCAGTAGGACAGTGATCTAACTAGGGTACACTGGTGGTAGCAACACTGTTTATTCCTCAGTGTTTTATTGTTTTTAAATGAAATCCCTTCTTAAAGCCTGACCAGGAGCCTCTGTAACTATAAGAGGACATATCTATCTCCTGACACCAACTAGAGAATTAAAAAAAAAATTTTGTATTACTCCTAGCCAAGTCTTTAAAGGACTCATTGATTAAGATGAAAATCAATAATCATGGAAGATGGAGAACATAGATAAGATTTTTAAAAGTGCAACTGAAGATGAGTTTCAGAAACAAAATCTGAAGATATAATAGAAGAAAATAGTGATGAGGTAAAGACAACAATTAATATAAATTTAAAATGTTAACCAATTTATAAAAAGAAAGTAAACATAGTAACATTCTCATATAAACAAGAACTCAAAAAATACTTTTTTTGAAAAAAGTTACCTAATTAAAACGTGACATCTCTAATATTTTTAACAATAAAGATAAATTTAAAAAATAAATCTTTAAAGGACCCACAAAAACAAACAAACAAACAAACAAACAAATAAATATTGCAATCAAAATAAAACCTTCAGAAATGGAATGATCATAAAGAGACTAGCAGTAAATACTGAAATAGGTAAAAATAAATTCATATTGGTCACATATTTTAGTATCAAAGTTAAGTTTATTCTTCACAACACAGCAAAGTCTCTTCAACATTTAATAGTTGGTTCTATATTATAACTTAGTATGCATACAAGTAATGTGCCAAACCCAGTGGAAGAGAGTTGTTCGCTTTGCTTGCTGGTTGCTTAGTTTTTCTCAGTTTGAATGTTTAGTGTTATTAAATCTTATTAGCAAATCTTATTACATTATAATAAGTTGTTTTCAGGAGAGTGGTTTAGAAGAAAACCCTTTGTACAAAATATCTTGTTTATATTATTTCATAACTACCATGAAGTTAGGTAAGAGGGCTTAAAACTTTACTATTTCCATTTCTACTCTTAAAAAAATTTCTCATTAAAATTAAAAATTACCCCTTAATATTATCATTAGTAATTCAATAAAGTCAAAAGACATCTCTAGTCAGTTCTGAGTGGAATAGAGAAAACAGAAACATGTTCTCTAAGAGCTAATTTTACTTGGGTCCTCATGACATCATGAAGCAGAACCAAATCTCTTAACACAGACTACAGCCATCTTTCCAGTAACCTTTCCTTTCACTGCTAGAGGAGGAAAGACAGAAAAATACATGGTGGATTAACTGGGGGAAATCCTATATAATAAAAGCCTAATATGCAAATTGTCCCCTTGACCGGGAGTTCTGCTGGGAGTTTGACCACTTGCTACGATGTGTGCTGACCACTAGGGGGCAGCGTGGAACATGGCAGGCATTGGCCAAGCTACACTGGCAGTGGGTAGCAGTGGAGGTGCTGCAGGCCCCGGATGGGCCCCCATGAGAGCAGGACAGGGGCGGGATGGAGGAGCAGGTGAGTGGGCAGCGCCAGGCCAAGGTGAGTGCAAGCCACTGGTCACCTGGCAGGGGCCCATCACCCTGCCGATCTGATCACCTCACCGCTGCCGGGCTCCCAGGCACTGAGGAAGCCGGGCAGGGGCCTGATGCCCCGCCAATCTGATCACAGGCCAACCAGCAGTGGTGGCGGGGTTTGGGGCCGCCACCTGGCTCCCTCAGCACCTGTGAGCCAGGCAGCAGTGAGGCTATTGGTGGGGCAATCAGGCCTTGCAGGCGGTGACTAGCAGCGGCCCCTGGAGGCAGCAGGGGGCGGGGCTGTCGCCCAACTCTTAGACACTAAGGGGAAAGGGCAAATAGCAATATTAAAATATTTTTCCTAATTATTTTCCTTTCAATGTGCACGAATCTGTGCACTGGGCCACTAGTATTGAAATATTTTCCAAACAATTTAAATTTAAGGATCATTTATTATGGACCTATTATATGCCAAATGAAAGAAATAGGTGAACAGGTGTGATGTAAGGTAGTGGAGGATAAAGAATGAAATGGTAATAAAAAATATTGACTTGGTCATTGTTTCAAGTAAAAAATACAAGTAAAGGTCTTGAGTTATTTGAGATAAATTTTGTTTGCTAGGCTTTTTTTTTTTTATCTTGGCATGCCTTTTCATGTGGGTCTTTGCTGTATAGTTGCTCTTTATGCATTTTCACACTTGATGCTCACAATACTCATATGAACTAGATAATATTATTGTTGTTTTTGAAGATAAGTAAGCAGTATTAGTGAGGCACAATGACTTGCCCAGGTTCAGAGCCAGTAGGTGGCAGAGACAAGAATTGAACACAAGCCTGTCTGACACCAAAGCCAGGAGTCGGACATCCCCCAAGGGGTCCTTAGCGCTGACCCCGCTGCGCTCACCAGCTGTGAGCATGGCTTCTGGCTGAGCAGCACTCCCCCCTGTGGGAGTGCACTGACCACCAGGGGGCAGCTCCTACATTGAATGTCTGCCCCCTGGTGGTCAGTGCGCATCACAGCGACTGGTCATTCTGCCATTTGGTCATTCTGCCGTTTGATCAAAATGACATTATCCTTTCATTATATAGGATAGTTATACTGTAGTAGTATTAGATCTCTAGAGTTATTAATCCTACATAACTACAACTTTATACACTTTAACCATCATCTCCCCATTTCTCCCACCTTCCTGCCCCTAGTAACTACCATTGTACTCTGCTTCTATGCATTTGAGTTTTTAGATTCCATATGTGAGTGAGATCATGCACTTCTTTCTTTCTTTCTTTCTTTCTTTCTTTCTTTCTTTCTTTCTTTCTTTCTTTCTTTCTTTCTTTCTTTCTTTCTTTCTTTCTTTCTTTCTTTCTTTCTTTCTGTGTCTGGCTTATTTCATTTAGCATAATATGTTCCAGGCTCATCAATGTTGTTGCAAGTGACAGGATCTCCTTTTGTAAGGATGAATAATATTATAATACTAGAGGCCTGGTGCATGAAATTCATGCACTCAAGGAGGGGGGGTGTCCCTCAGCCTCGCCTGCACCCTCTTGCAGTCTGGGAGCCCTTGGGGGATGCCCTCGTGGGGAGCGGACCTACGTGGGCAGTCAGACATCCTTAGCACTGCCTTGGAGGCAGGAGAGGCTCCCACCATGGCCTCTGTGCTTGCCAGCTGTGAGCCTGGCTAAGGGCTTTTGTCTGAGTGGCACTCCCCTTGTGGGAGTGCACTGACCACCAGGAGGCAGCTCCTGCGTTGAGCGTCTGCCCCGATGGTCGGTGCGTGTCATAGCAACCAGTCGTTCCACTGTTCAGTCGATTTGCATATTAGTCTTTTATTATATAGGATACAATTTCTTTATCCATGTATCCATCAATGGAAACAGATTTTGCTCATATCTTGGCTATTGTGAATAATGATGCAATGAACACCAGGACATCTATATCTCTTAGAGGTGACTGATCTAATTTCCCTTGAGTATAGAAGAGAAAATGCTGGGTCATTATAGTTTTATTTTTAGTTTTCTTAAAAACCTCAAAAACTATTTTCCATTATGTTTTTCATACTGTTTTCCAAAGTGGCTGTACCAATTTACCTTCCCACCAACAGTATACTAGGATGCCCTTGTATCCACATCCTCACCAACAACTTGTTGTATTTTATTGTTTTGAAGGGAGCCACTGTAACAGGTGTGAGGTGATATCTCATTGCGGTTTTGATTTACATTTCCCTGATTAGTGATGTTGAACACCTTTCCTTACACCTGTTGGTTATTCATATGCCTTCTTTTAAAAATGTCTATTCATGTCCCTTGTCTACATTTTAACAAGTTGTTTCTTATTTTGCTGTAGAACTCCATGAGTTCCTCATATCTTTTGGATATTAATCCATTATCAGGTATATGACCTGCAAACATTTTCTCTCGATCCATAGGTTGCCTTATATAAAGTTGATTGTTTTCTTTGCTGTGCAGTTTTTTCTTTAGTTTGATATAGGATACTTTTAAAAAAATATATTTTTTTATTGATTTCAGAGAGGAAGGGAGAGGGAGAAAGAAATAGAAACATCAATGATGAGAAGATCATTGATGGGCTGCTTCCTGCATACCCCCCAACCTGGCCATGTGCCCTGACTGGGAATGGAACCTTGACCTTCTGGTTCATAGGCCAGCCTTCAACCACTGAGCCACACCTGCCCAGCAGCATAGTATACTTTTTTATTTTTCCTTTTGTTGCCCAAGGTTTTGGTGCCATATTAATAGAGTTGTTGCCTAGGCCAATATCAAGGAGAATTTTCCCTATGCTTTCTTCTAGGAGCTGTACTGTTTCAGGTCTTATGTTTAAGTCCTTAATATATTTAAGGTGTTTGTGTGTGTGTATGGTGTATAAGATAAGGGTGCAATTTCATTCTTTTGCATGTCAATATCCAGTTTTCCAGAACCATTTATTGAAGAGCCTATCATTTCCTGTTGTGTACTCTTGGCACCCATGTTGAAAAGTAGTTGACCATATATGCTAGGATTTACTTTTGGCCTCTCTATTCGCTCTATTCTATTGGTCTATGTGTCTGTTTTTTTAAAAAAAATATGTTTTTATTGATATTTTTAGAGAGAGAGGAAGGGAGAGATATAGAGATATAGAAACATTGATGAGAGAGAAACATCAATTGGCTGCCTCCTACACACCCCCTCCTGGGGATGGAGCCACAATCTGGGCATGTGCCCTGAATAAGAACCGAACCAGTGACCTCTTGGTTCATGAGTTGGTGCTCAATCACTGAGTCATACTGGCTGGCCATCTATGTATCTGTTTTATGCCAGCACCACATTGTTTTCATTACTATGACTTGGTAGATTGGTAGTAGAGTGAGGAATTAGGAAGTGTGATGCCTCCTCAGAACTCCTGGCCTGTGTGCCCTGGAGGATGGGACAAAGGGGACCAATGCCTGACTCAGGTTGAAAAGGCTGTGTTGGGAGCCAATGCTTGGCTAGCAGTGCTAAATGGGCATAGGGACGAGAGATAAGACCATACTGAGGGAAAGGAGCACTTTTCCTAAATAGGAGACCAAGGTACCTATTTTCCCAGGTAAAAACTGAAGGACATGCAAAGAATTCTCACCCTGGAAGAATACCTAAGAGGAACAAAGAAGCCCCCAAATGAGGTTGGCTTCCAGAAATTCAAGGGCTGCAGGAAGGGAAGAAGCAGAAAATGGAGGAGAGGTATGACCTGCATCAAAGGGACAGCAGCCACAGGCCAGTCGCAGATTTCTGAGAAATATGGAAAGTGCCCCATGAGTTCAAGATGACCATTTTTATTCTCCCCATCCAGAAGGCTCCTAAATCGTATTACAGACAGCATGACAAAGAAGGTCTTCCCCTACCTTCCTCTCCCCCTTTTTCTCTACCTTATGATCCTCCAAAGTGGGTTCAAGTCAATAGCTAGGAGTGGAGGAGAGGAAGAAGCCAGGAAATCACAAAGACAACTCCTGCATCTCTCCTCCACCTCCACTGACATAAAGCACAGACCCTCATGTCCTAGGCTTCCACAGCTGACAGACCCAGGCTTGGGAAGGGAGGAGGGAGAGAACTTCTGGACTGAATTAACCTTTACAAGTTTTGACATTATATTTGACAAGACTTCTTAAATATTGATAGGGGTCTGGTCTTGTGACTGAAAGGGACCAGACAACATTTATTATGTAAAAAATCACCAAAAAAAAAATGCAAAGGAGTTGGCCTGAGATGTCTTTTCGAGGCAAGAAAGAAATTATTCAGTAGAACTAATTTGGTCAGGGAACGATGGAAAAAAGAAAATTAGTTTTTGCTAACCTAGCCAGACCAGCTTATTTATTAACTAACTGCAAAGGTAAAAGTTATTTATAAATTCAGGCCATTACTGCTTGAGTGATCTGATTAGTCAAACTCAATTATCCAGGACTTCACATTTTTCCTATGTAAAATTGAACCTTAAAATGTAACTTACTTTCTCAAATAGTAATATTTTCACTTCGCCTTCTATTCCATCAACATATCATCTATTGGAAAGTCACCTAATCTCCTCAACAAATGTGTAATTTTAGTCCATCAATTACAACAACTACATCAAATACTTCACCTGTAGCACAAAAAGCCTTTAAACCTATACCACCATTAACCAGAGAATTGCACTTAAAAGAGTAGAGACTAACAACTACATCTAAACACATTTGGGTCAGTCTCATCAACCCCTGATATCAGGATGAGGTGGATATTGACCTTCAGGCCAGCATAAAGCAGATGTATAGCATGAGATCCTAATCTCTGCACAAGACCCTGTCTACACATTGGAGGCAGAATGTTTAGGGAAACATGCTTCTGAATGACTAATGACAATGTCTGTTGCTGGAATATTGGTCTAAAAAAGGTTTGCAGGACTCTTAAAAAAAAATACACACACACACACACACACACACACACACACACACACACACACACATATATATATATACTAGAGGCCCGGTGCACGAAATTCATGCACGGGGGTCCCTCAGCCCAACCTGCACCCTCTACAATCCAGGAGCTCTCAGAGGATATCCTACTGATGGCTTAGGCCCATTCCCCATGGTTCTCTGCTCTCTGTGGGGCCTGAAGGTTTCCCTGCAGCCATGCAGATGAAGCCCCCATGCCCTGCTGTCGCTCCCTGCCTGCTGCCGCCATGTGCCATGTGAAGGAAGCCCCAATGCCCTGCAGTGTGCTCTGTCTGCTGGGCCTGGGGGCTTCCCAGACACGGACACACTAAGGAAGCTCCATGCCCTGTTGTCCGGACCCTGTCTGCGGGACCTGGGGGTGTTCCCACCGCCACTGCGCTAAGGAAGCCCCCAAGCCCTGCTGTCTGGCTCTGTCTGCCGTGTCTGGGGACTTCCCTGCCACTGCCCCACTAAGGAAGCCGCCAGGCCCGGCTTTGCAGGGCCTGGCGGCTTCCTGGCTGCCGAGATCAGGAAGCCGCCATGCCCTGCTCTGCTGGCACTGGAGTCTTCCCGATCACCCTGGCGACCATCGGGAAGACGCCATGCCCTGCTCCTCCACTGGCTCCGTGTGCGCAGGGCCTGGCATCTTCCCGATCGCCCTGGCAGCAGGCCCTGCTCCTCCGCCGGCTCCATGTGTGCAGAGCCTTGTGTCTTCCCGATCGCCATGGTGACCATCAGGAAGATGCCATGCCCTGCTCCTCTGCCGGCTCCGTATGTGCAGGGCCTGTTGGCTTCCCGCTGCCGCAGCACTAAGGAAGCAACCATGCCCTGCTCTCAGTGCTCTGTTTGCTGGTGGGACAGGCCAGACACTCCAGCAGCGGGGCTGAGGGGACTGGGCGCCGCCAACTTGTGGGTATGGGGGCCGCCATTTTGTCGCGGAGTGAGGGCTAATTTGCATATTACTCTATTATTAGATAGGACATACCCTACCTAATAAAAAGGTAATATGCAAATCGACCGTACCATCGACACACCCACAAGCCACGCCCACAAGCCACTCCCACTAGCCAATCAGAGCAAGTATGCAAATTAACCCAACTAAGGTGGCTACAGCCACAGAGAGCAAGGTTTCCCAGGTAACAGAGCAAACCAAGCTTTCCGCGAGCTGTTGCAGGCCTAAGCCTCCACTCAAGCTACAAAGTTTCAATTATAGAAGGTAAACAAATTGAAACAGAAACGGCAGCAGAACGGAGCTTGAGAGAGCAAGCCAGGGTTGCCGGCGGCAACAGGGGAAGCAAAGCTTTCCTCACACCCTGGCCAGGCCCACCCGCTTAAGGCTGCAAAGTTTCAATTATAACCCCAACAGAAATGGCTGCCGGCCGTGGAGGGAGCAGCAGGCTTGGCTCCGCTCCAGGCTACAAAGTTTCAATTGTAGAAGGAAAATAAATTCCAGATACCAGGGCCTCTGCTTGGGTTGCCAGGGGGCGTGGCTGGCCTGCAAACCACCACAGGCCCCTCGCTCAGGCCGCCCCATGCCCCAAGGGAACCCCCACCCTGATCTAGGACACCCTTCAGGGCAAACCAGCTGGCCCCCACTCCTGTACCAGGCCTCTATCCTATCTAATAAAAGAGTAATATGCAGATTGACCATCACTCCAACACACAATATAGCTGCCCCCATGTGGTCAAAGATCCTGCCCCGATGTGGACACAAGATGGCCACCACAAGATGGCCAGCAGGAGAAGGCAGTTGGGAGGCACTCGGCCTGCAAGGGAGGGCAGTTGAGAGGGACCAGGCCTGCAAGGGAGGGCAGTTGGAGGTGATCAACCTTGCAAGAGAGGACAGTTAGGGGTGACCAGGCCGGCAGAGGAGGTAAGTTGGGGGCAAACAGGCTGGCAGGGGATCAGTTAAGCATCAACCAGGCTGGCAGCAGAGTGGTTAGGGGGTGATCAGGCTGGCAGGCAGAAGCGGTTAGGGGCAATCAGGAAGGCAGGCAGGCAAGCAGTTGGGAGCCAGCAGTCCTGGATTGTGAGAGGGATGTCCCAGATTGGGGAGGGTATAGGCTGGGTTGAGGTACAACCCCCCTCCGTGCACAAATTTCGTGCACCGGGCTTCTAGTACATATATATATATATATATATATATATATATATATATATATATATATTAGTGACCTGGTGCATGGCTTCGTGCACATTGAAAGGAAATTAATTAAAAGGTGGCTGGTGGGGTGGAACTGGGCCAGATGGGCCAGACACGCCCTAGAGCCAACCTCCTGAGGTCCCTCCCTGGCGTCTGTGGAGTAAGTGGAGTCCTTCTGGCAGGTGGGGTCCCTCAGCCTGGCCCACGGGGATTGGGCTGAAACCAGCTCTCCAACATCCCCCGAGTGGTCCAGGAGTGTGAGAGGGACTCTGCAAAGTTGCTGTTGTACAGGGTGTGGAACACAAATGCAAGTGTGCAGTAAACCAGATTCGGGGCCGACAGTGCCCCAGCAACAACATAACCCATGGCCGAATGTGGAATTGCACGGCCCCCAGCAACAACATAACCCACGGCCAAATGTGGAATTGGGCTCCCTCCTCTCTGTTTTTTGGGTGCGTCACCCAAGAACCACTGCTGCCAAGTGACTACAGCTCGGCAGCTCCTGTGTTGAGCACCTGCCCCCTCGTGGTCAGTGTGTGTCATAGCAACCAGTGGACACAGTATATTAGCCTTTCATATCTATAACTAGAGGCCTGGTGCAGGAAATTTGTACACTGCGGGGGTGTCCCTCAGCCCAGCCTGCACCCTCTCCAATCTGGTACCCCTCGGGGGATATCTGACTGCCGAGTTAGTGGCGACCAGGCCAGCAGGGGAGGGCAGTTGGGGGCGACCAGGCCAGCAGGGGAGGGAGGGCAGTTGGGGGTGACCAGGCCTGGAGGGGAGGGCAGTTGGGGGCAACCGGGCTGGTAAGGGAAGGCAGTTGGGGGCAATTGGGCCAGCAGGGGAGCAGTTAGGTGTTGATCAGGCTTGCAGGAAAGTGGTTATGGGGTGATCAGGCTGGAAGGCAGAAGCAGTTAGGGGCAATCAGGCAGGCAGGCAGGCGAGTGGTTGGGAGCCAGGAATCCCGGATTGTGAGAGGGATGTCCAACTGCCAGGGTAGGCCCGATCCCCTCATTGTGAGAGGGATGTCCAACTGCCGGGTTAGGCCCAATCCCCTGTGAGACTGCAGTCACAATCCGGGACTGCTGGCTCCCAACCGCTTGCCTGCATGCCTGCCCGATTGCCCCTAACTGCTTCTGCCTTCCATCCTGATCACCCCATAATCACTTTCCTGCCAGTCTGATCGACACCTAACTGCTTCCCTGCTGGCCCAACTGCCCCCAACTGCCCTCCCCTACCAGCCCGGTTGCCCCCAACTGCCCTCCCCTCCAGGCCTGGTCACCCCCAACTGCCCTCCCTCCCCTGCTGGCCTGGTCGCCCCTAACTTCCCTCCCTCCCCTGCATGCCTGGTTCCCCCCAACTTCCCTCCCTCCCCTGCAGGCCTGGTTGCCCCAACTGCCCTCCCCTGCTGGCCTGGTCATCCCTAACTGCCCTCCCCTGCTGGCCATCTTGTGGTGGCCTTCTTGTGACCACATGGGGACGGCCATCTTGTGCAAGGGTGCGACGGTCAATTTGCATATTATCTCTTTATTATATATGATAATAAAAGCATAATATGCTAATTAGACCAGACATCCTTCTGGAGATCCTTCCAGACAACCTTCTGAACAAAGCAGCAGCTGCCATGATTGCCTCGGGCCAAGGGAAGCCATTGCAGCTGCGAAGGCCGAGCTCCTTGCACAAATTTTGTGCATCAGGCCTCCAATATATAGATATTTATTGATTTCAGAGAAGAAGGGAGAGGGAGAGAGAGATAGAAACATCAATGATGAGAGAGAATCATTGATCGGCTGCCTCCTGCATGTCCCACACTGGGGATTGTTCCTGCAATCTGTGCATGTGCCCTGACAGATAATCAAACTCTGACCTCCTGGTTTATATGTTGGCGCTCAACCACTGAGCCACACTGGCTGGACTGCATGACTCTCTTGATGGAAGATGAAAGCAGGACAGAGTGCATCACATATCATGTGATACATTTATGGACAATTACAAAATAAACTGGGGGAAAAAATAGGTAGTCCATAGCTTTTCCTCAGAGGCATCGTACTCTGAGTGGGGAAAACTAAATAAACAAATATCCAAAGTAAACCAGTCATCCAGAAGGCTACCCTTGACTTATGGTGACAAGTCTGGAAAAAAAAAAGAGAAATTCTTTAACAACCTGTAACATGTGCCCCAGTTGAAATGTGATGAGAAGGTTATAATAACAAGTATTTCTTGGAATTCAAGGGAGAGCATTGAAGTTTTGTATGGATTCTGTACATATCTCTGGGCAATAATAATTACAATAATGTTGGGAAGAGCAGGGGTAACGGAAAGAGGAGGGTCTTTTTCTCTTTTTTATTTCCAACTGAGGAAGTTAACCTCACTCCCAGAAAACACTGGTCCAGAGAAAGGAAAGATTAATAGAGGTACAGCTCTCATGTTGACCTTTTCATAGCAGCTCTACCAGCTTCTCACTAGAAGGGATTTGTTCAGTGTCTAAATATATTTATTGAGCATCCATCATGTACTCTCAGAGACTATAGGATCAGTCTCTGAAGTCCGACTGTCTGGGTTCCATCCTGGTTTTTCCACTTTAGGAATGACTTTGGGTAATTTAACCTCTGTTCCTCAGTATCTTTATCTGTAAAATGGGGATAATAGTAGTACCTATATTAATGTTGTTGGGAATATTAAATGAGGTAACACATTTACTACTTTAGAATAGTACTAGACCCATTAGAATCACTCAAATATTAACAAATACTGTTAATATTATTGCTTGATACTATTAATATAATCATGTCAGTTGGTAGATACTTTCAGTAATTACTAAGAAAAGAATTGGAAGGCCTTTGTGTGATAGTCTTCTAAAAACCTTTTATCCTCCCCGCCCGCCCCCCCCCCCCCCACTATTTAGGCAGACAACCCTGCTGAGCCTCCTGTTGCAGTACTCTCCATTTCTACATATGCCCATTCTAGTTCAGACCATCATCCCTTTAAATTGTTTAAAATCTACATCACTTGGTCTTCTTGCTCCCTGTTCTTGCTGCTACTGCTTACCATACACATCACTTTTGTTTTACTCACATTATTCACATACTCAAAAAGCCACAGTGGCTGTTTGGTGATGTTCAGATCACAGCCCAAGTCCATAGTTCATTAACTTAAGCTCACCCTCATCTAGTTCCACCTCAGCTGAGCAACCTTCCAGCCACCCCCACCCCAACAAGCACTGCCAGCCCGCATCGTGCTTGTCTTCTTACATCCTGCACTCACTTTATTTTATTAACCAAAACTACTGTCTGAATATCTGTCTCTCATCTTTCTTCCATTCGGGGCCGTATCTCCTTCCAGACATGCGGACTTCCCTGATTCCAGTCCCCTCACCCTCAGCACTCACTTATTTTTCTTACTTTTCAGTGCCTGGCTACTTTTGACAGTGGCAGAAGCTATCAGCCAGCAATGGAGGCATCTGGACACTCCAAGGCAGGCATGGCGTGACCAGGGAAGGTGTCAGAAGTTTCTGTCACAACACATCACCAGAGTCTTCTCACTGCCTTACAGAATCTCTCTGGGAAACCCTCTTAGCTTTAGAACCCAGTATTTAGGCATACATCTGATCTGGTCTGTTTCCCCTGTGATTTGTATTCGATTCACCTTATCCAACGGCACGGTTTCCAATTTAATCCCCCACCCCTTTCTGACAGGCTTGTTCATAAATTAGTAGGTTTGTTGCATCCCCTGGGCAATTGTTTCTTTCAGTCTGTACCCTCAGTATCTGATCCCCCGCTTGTCAAGAATCAGGTATGTTCACCTAGAGACCTGGCTGATGGTTACTCAAGGTGCCCAGGAGTAGAAATATCCACACTGTGGGGACCAGCTAAATTTTTACAGAGGGCTTAACACTAATATCAGTATCATTAGGTTAAAGGATTCTGCACAGGCATAAAAATAGGAGGGCAGTGAAATGGAAGGCTAGGCAAGTAGGTCCTGCTAGAGCATAAGCTCGGTGAAACTGGGCCCTGCCTGTCTTGTCTATCACCATATCCCAGCACCTCAACAATGCCTGGCATGCTGCAGTCACTCAATGTTTAATTGTTGTTGAATAAATAATCTGTAGAAGGCACAGGGCGATCCTGGGGGCAGGAGAAACCCCCGATTTATGCCAGTATTGTCCCACCCTGGATTTGTCAGCTGTCTCTGATTGCTGCATTCGGGCTTGTTTCATCTCGCCCTTTAGCTTGTCAGCCTCACGTCTTTTCCTTTTCTGAGGACAGAAAATGCAGCCGGGACTCAGCAAACACCAATTAGTTCAGGCTGAATTGAACTGTGTTTCCCTGGGTAGCTCTTGAAGTTTGTTATGAGGTACACAGTCTCCTCTAGTTAAAGAATATTCTTTTCATTTTTTGTCAACATTTGTTTAAAAAAATATCCTTTCATTGAGGGGAAAAATACGAATTGGATGTTTGCAGCAAAATATGTAGCTTCATAATTATGATTAAACTATGTAGTTCATTACATCTTAGAATCTGAAATGAAACCATAGCCTTTTGAAGTTGGTTCCCAGGACATGTTCCATCTCGCTCGATTCTTTTCTTAAAAGAACACAGGAGGGTGAATCCTACCAGCTTTTGGAGCAGCCAGTCCTCATTACCCTACAGCTTGCTAAGACAAAATTTGGGATTCCAGTTGTAATTCAGAGATTATTCTAAGAAAATAAATTGTATTTAGATATACTCAGCCATTGATTTAACATGTGTGTGTTTTTGTTTTTTTTTTGGGGGGGGGCATAAAAATCAGACTGAGAATTGTTCCAAACATAATCTATTGTTACTATCTTGACAAAGGTTGAAATTTTGTAAAGCAAAACAAACAAACAAACAAAAGAACTACTCTTAAGCCAGAACCTAATTTAAAATGGGGTTTCTCAGCCTCAGCACTGTTGACGTTTGGAACCAGATAATCTTTGTAGAGGTTGTCCTATCCTACAAAATGTACACTCTTTAACAGCACCCGTGGCCTCTGCATATTAGATGCTAGTAACACCCTCCCCCCTTCCCATTGTGGTGATCAAAAATGTCCCCACACTACCAAATGTCCCCGAGGGGTTGGAGGACAAAATTATGCTGGTAAGAACCACTGATCTACAACAGTCCTGCCCTGGCTGGTGTAGCTCAGTTGGTTGAGCATCATCCCATGCACCAAAAACTCACTGGTTCAATTCCTGGTCAGGGCACCTACATATTTTGTATCACAAAAATGTGCACTTGAAACTTAAAAAGAAAAAACAATCCATATATATATAAAAAGCCAGGGGCCATCACAAACGAAACAACCGGACGGATGACTCAACCGGAGGTGACCAGGCCAGCAGGGAGGTTAGTGAGGGATGACTAAACGACTGAACAGCAGGCTGCGTGGGGCAACCAGGCTGGCAGGGGGGTTGGTCAGTGAGGGATGACCAAACGACCAAACAGCAGGCTGTGTGGGGCAACCAGGCTGGCGGGGCGGGGGGGGGGGGGCAGTGAGGGATGACCAAATGACCAAACAGCAGGCTGTGTGGGGCGACCAGGCCAGTAGGGGTGGGCAGTTGGGGGCGACCAGGCTGGCAGAGGGGGAGAGTTAGGGGCAACAAGGCCAGCAGGGGGGGTAGTGATGGGCAACCAGGCTGGCAGAGGGGGCAGTTAGGGGCAACCAGGCTGGCAGGGGGGCAGTTAGGGGAGACCAGACCAGCAGGGGGGTAGTTGGGGGTGACCAGGCTAGTGGGGGGGGGCAGTTGGGTGCAACTAGACCAGCAGGGGAGGCAGTTATGGGCGACCAGGCTGCCGGGGGGGAAGTTAGGGGTGACCAGGCCAGCAGTGGGGGGCAGTTACGGGTGACCTGGCCATCAGCAGGGGGCAGTTAGGGGTGACCAGGCCAGCAGGGGGGGCAGTTAGGGGCAACCAAGCCAGCAGGGGGGGCAGTTAGGGGCGATCAGGCTGGCAGGGGAGGCAGTTAGGGGTGATCAGGCAGGCAGGCAGGCAGGTGAGCGGTTAGGCGACAGCAGTCGCGGATTGTGAGAGGGATGTCTGACTGCCGGTTTATGCTCTATCCCCAGGATTGAGCCTAAGCCGGCAGTCAGACATCCCCCAAGAGTTCCCGATTGGAGAGGGTGCAGGCTGGGCTGACGGGACCCTCCCCCCCATGCACGAATTTTATGCACCGGGCCTCTAGATAAATAAATAAAACAGTCCAACATGGCAGGATCTTATTTTAAGGAGATTTTTAAATCTTCAGAAATTTCCCAACTATATCACCATAGTGTGACAGTAGACCAGGTAGCATTTTTCTGTTTTCTAACAAATATATTTATTTGTGCTCTCCTTCCTTTTCTAATACTAGAGCTGTAGTAAACAGTAGACTCCTTAAGGGTAATACTGTCCTTTCCCTTTCCTTGAGTTTCTTCACAGAAATAAGAATAGTGCTTGGTCTGATGGAAACATGTGACAGCATGCGTCAACCAACCCATAGGAAACTCAGCTAGAAGTTATTCATTTCTACTCTCAATTGGAAGAATGTAACTATCATGAGAGCATATTTCTCCCTCTCTCTTTTGTTCACTGTTGTATTTCCAGCACCTAGAAGAGCATCTGATGCACACCAAATGCTCAATCAATATGTAATAAAGGAATTACGCAATTTCTTTTCTAAAAATGTTTAGAAATGGGGTCCCTGACCTATTTCCTAAGGGAGATCATTTGGAATCCGTAGGCTGAGGCTTAAGGCTCTATTTATTCTGCATTTTTAAATATTTATCTGTGCTTCTCTGCTACACAGTACCACTCTCGGACCCAAGCTTAGCTCCAAACATTTTCTCAAATTCTCACAAACATTTTTGCCAATGAACAACTGCTCAGTTTGTTCTCAACCGAGTCAAATCAATACAATACACATTTCAAGAATCAGCTTATTTCATCTCTCTTAGATAACATCTGAGTCCATAAACTCATGGGGACCTCTCTTTGCTCAAAGCCTAAGACTTACTAGTCTGTACCTCACCTTGTGCATTTTAATTCTATAAGATGCAACACCTTTCACTCTATGATTTTGAGTTATCATTTCCATGTATGCATGTCATCTCTCTCCAAGTACAGTGCAAATTTTTAGAAGGCAGGAACAAATTATCATGTTTTAAAATAATATAGAATCTATTAATGATAGCTACATAATGAAGGTACATTATTCTCATTAATTGTTTTATTCATTTATCTATTCAACTAGTATTTTTTACTGGCCTACTCTGTGCTAGACATGTGCTAGGATGTAAAACAAATATGCTTACTGTTTTCATGAAGTATTTAGACCAGTTGGAGAAAACATGATATCTAATGTGCTGAGAACTAGATTTAGCATCAGAAGACTTTGGTATGAATACTAACTTGGCCACTTACTAGTCATGTGACCATTTACGCTTTTAGCATCTTAGTGTCCCCATCAAAAAAATGGGAATGATAACACTTGTTCTGTCTGCCTATCATAATAAAGAAGATCACACCACATTGTATTTTATGTGCAAACATTTTCTAAGTGACTGAACATGGTGGTTTTAATTTGTTCACAAATTTTTTGATACAATCCCTTCAACAAGTGGAGCCTAATTCTCCTCTCCTTCAGGACGAAGCTGCCACAGTGGGGGCCAAGGCAGAGGTGGTTAGGGGTGATCAGGCAGACAGGAGAGCAGTCAGGGGTGATCAGGCAGGAAGGCAGAGTGGTTAGGGGTGATCAGGCAGGCAGAGGCAGTTAGGGGTGATCAGGTAGGCAGGTGAGTGGTTAGGGGCGATCAGGCAGGCAGGTGAGTGGTTAGGGGCGATCAGGCAGGCAGATGAGTGGTTAGGGGCAATCAGGCAGGGAGGCAGAGTGGTTAGGTGCAATGAGGCAGGCAGGTGAGTGGTTAGGGGCGATCAGGCAGGCAGGCAAAGTGGTTATGGGTGATCAGGCAGGCAGGCAGGAGAGCGGTTAGGAGCCAGTGGTCCTGGATTGTGAGAGGGATCCCGGATTGCGAGAGGGATCCCGGATTGCAAGAAGGTGCAGGCCACACTGAGGGAACCCCCCCCCCCGCCCCCGCCCCCATACACAAATTTCGTGCACCGGGCCTCTAGTGTTTTATAAGTTGCTAAATTTTGGGGTGAAATATTTGTTATGAAGCAATAGACAATCCACAGAGTACTGTACAGACTTAAGGTACTATTTTGAATATGCTATTATTTGTTAAATGAAGCATATCATAATCTATAATGGTTTATTTCTGAACGATGAATTAGAAGTGAAAGAAAAAGAAACTTTAAAAGGAAAATGACAAAACCTTAAGAACTAGAAAAAAAATCACATGAATGTAAACTTTCTAATTTGCAGGTGGTGCTCACTCTGCCACGCTCTTTATTTTCTGAGAGGCATCAACCTGTGACAGTGGCTGCAGGCTATCTGCCAAAGGCTACAGGCTAAAGGAATTGTTCATCCCTACTGACTGCTTTTGTTTGATTCCATTTTCAGTTCTCATTTTGAGCTAAAATTAATAGTTTTAATTAAATAAGAATGAAAACTTTACTTCTACTCTTCATAGAATATATATATTTTTTGTATTAGAAATAGTCACCATAGTTCTTTGTTAAATACAAAGGACACAGACATAGAAATTTATAATTTGTTTGCCAACTTCTGAAAGTCAGTGTTATTTCTTTGCTGTAGAAACACTAACCCAGCCTGACCTCCATTATTAATAATGTCCCTGTGAGGCTGAATTCATAGTCCTCACTAGTCAACTTGGTCAAAATTAATTTGAACCAGGATAAATTTAAATTTAATCTACCTGCTTCTGGTCCACAGAATCTCCGTTTACAACCAATTTCTTAAACATCCCACTTAGAAGGAGGAGGGCTGTCAATTTATTAACCTACTTAATAATATAATACAAAATTTAATTTCTCACTGAGTATTTATTCACTCTGTTTTTTCTAGGAATTTAAGTGAAGTACTTTGGAAGTTGTGCTAACTCTTGGAAACCTCGAGAATAGTACTTATATGTTTATCTGAAATATCATAGAAAAGCTCATGAATGACACAAATGTTTTGAAATTTTTTCCTTATCAGTATGCTTCCTTAAAGGATTAATAAATAGGACATGGAAATTAAAACAGTGTGAAAATATTCTTACCTGTGGGAGATCTGTTGTTGGCCGGAGAAGATTGGGTGCCAAGGGTAGATTCTGTAATACCAAGTGCGGGATCTGTCGGAGGGTTTACTGAGCCTGAAAGGACAAAGCAGAAATTTATAATGAATAAAAGTACTATAATAGAAAGATAAAGTATTGACTTAGTCTTCCTCGCCCCAACTTTGTTTATTCATTTAACAAATCATTATTGAGGCCTTTTAACAGGCAAGGCAGTGGTACATAATGGCAAATAACAGACTCCTGGGGTTGTCTCTAAAAAGCATACAGCCTAGATGATAGGTGGGGAGCCAGGCACTGTGTTGATGCTGTGAGAGTGGAAGTGAGGGGAGTCAGGGGGAGGCACAGGAGGGGCATCCTCCTGGGATTGGGAGGTCAAGGAAAGCTTTCTGGAGAAAGTGACATTTAACCAAGACCTAGTAAAACAAGCACAGCAGCTAATATCCAAAGTGTTTAAAAAGTAACCACACAGTTTACAAGTCTATAAACCCACAAAAATTGTTTTATCAGCAAGCGTAGAAACAACGATACAACTATCAGACTGGATATAACACCAATGAACTTAAGATTGATGGTATGATTATGCTCTTTCTAAAATGCTTATTTTTGTCATAAAATTTTTATTTGGCTACACTTTTCTCTCTGTGTGTGGGAGGGGGTTTAATGAAAGAGAGGCTGGAATATGCCATTTGACTTATTATGTATCCATGTCAATGCCTTAAAGCCTCCATTATTTTACTGTAAGATATTCCTATTAGCAATACAAAACAATTTACAAACGCCAAAAGGATCTACTGACTTTAGGAATATGTGGATTAAATATGGGTAAGTGAATTTGAGGCTAGGGAACTTTGTGATTTTTCTAGATAAAATGGCATTGGGTATAGTGTCACGTATCTGATGTCAATTATTTGGATATTTGATTACAAATTATACTGTTGGTTCTATTCTGTAATTTAATTTAAGGGAAAAGTACATATTTTTAAATTATGTCACTTGAGACCACAGCATATTGGGAGGAATTTCTTATTGTCATCTAGATGAATCTATGTTTTATTTTTATTGGTGGTAATGTTGTTACTGTTATTGGCTGTAGGTGGCACTAACAGCTGGCTCTGATTTGCTATCATACAAATGATTCCTTGTTATTAATCTCTGCGGAGGTGGGAGAGGGTAGTTATACGGAGAGTATATGAATAGGTTAGTAGAATGACCATCTTCTTCTCCACATGCCATCCCAAACAAGATGGACCTCTTAGCATGATGTACACATTTGATCATGATTTGCCCCCCTATCACATCCCTGACTTCATTTCCTGATGCTGCCTATCATCTTTTACATCTCTCTCAGATCACATTCTCCATCCAGCAGGTGATAGCTCAGCCCCGTTTCCTAAACACAATATGCTCTCTGAGTGCTTGATCTTTGTGCATGCTGCTTCTAACACTTTCTCACCCCAAACCTCCTGGGATGCCCTTCCTCAAACTTAAAGAAGCCTAAGGAGCTTTATGATGTGTTCAGAGTTTACCCTGCAAAGGCCTTATTACTTATTAGGCATGCCATCAAAAGAAGTAATTATTTTGTTCCTCACTTTGTATTTTTGTATTTTATGCAAGTGGATGGTGATTCAGTGCCTACAAATTCCCTCTTAACATTGGAAGGATTTAAGTACAGAGCTGACTACGGGTGCATCATAAGCCTTGTCTTCCAAAGGGATAACCTTAATCAGTCGGAGCACACACCTGGAAATATGATGCGGAGGTGTTTTTCTCTGTAGATTGCTTAGAACAGAGGTTGCCACACTGTGGCTTACATGTCAAATCCCACTCATTGCCTGTGTTTGCAAACAAGAGTTTATTGGAACACAGCCATGCCCATGTGTTTATGTATTATCCATATAAGAAAAATCTGTTGTCTCAGTGCTAAAGCAGAGAAATTCTGGGAATATTACAGAGCAGAAAAGAGACTTAGTAAGAGGAGAGCAGTTTTTGTTGCCTTTAATAAGAGTAACAATGTTGGTAGGCTGCAAGATAAGTGTCTGAGGTGCTCCCTTCCCCACCTACCCCAGTCTCCCAGGAACTCCCCCCCTCTGACAAAAGGGATGCAGAGCTTTCAACATGAAACTTGAGGCCAACAATATCCTCTGGTTTCAGATTGGCCTGCAAAGTCGAAACTCTGCCTCAGTCAAAACAAAACTCAGGGGTATAAAAAGGAGCAGCTAAAACCTAACAGGGAAAAATTATTTTCTGAAACTCAAATGCAGAATTTAGCAAACACATGTCAGCCAGTTTTCAGACCATCATGTTGTCAGGGGTTGAGCTACTGGCCAAAAGCAACTCACTTTGTTTTGAGTGTGTCCACTCTGCAGCAGGCCTGTCAGGGCCCTCAGGACCAGCAGTGGGCAACAATGACCATGTGTCTGGGTGAGTTTTAGGGCTTCCTTGGAGCTTGAATCAGCCCTTAGCTATTCCACCTAGAAGTGAACTCCAGAGCATGCTAGGACCATGCTTCTCAAAATGTGGTTCGTGACTTCTCGTAGAAACTTAATGGAAATGCAGAATCGCAGGCCCACCCCCTTGATTTACTGAATCAGAGTCTGCATTTTTAACAAGATCCTACGTGATTTGTATTTAAATTAAAGTCCTTTATTGTATGATGGACATAACAGAAAGTATTTGTCTGGCACATCCCACCTCAATATTCAATGGTTCTCTCGTCCCATTATTGACATACCCCGTTTTAATTCTCTCTTCACATCCCAAAAACACATGCACATTCACACACACTCACAGGACTCATTAATCCTTAACTCTCTTTCTAATCTTGACCTTAACAGTTACAGTTGGAAATCCATTTAATAAACAAATCTCAGTCAAGGCTGATGACAGCCAAGATATTACCCTCCCCCTGGGGTATTCACACTGAGCAAAACAAAACATCCCCTCCACCTCAATAAAACAAAACACACTTTGTATATGCCAAAAACTGGACTCCACATTGCTACAATAGGAGACATACCAATAGGCTAGGCCAGCAGGAGAGGATATTTTTGGAAAATTATTCTTTTTTTAAAAAATATACTGTTGAATTACAAGAGTCTACAGGCTCTGGTACTCAAATAACTGCTCAATGAGCTGCCAATCACCCCCACCCTGACCCATTCCCTTTCTGAGTTTTCTATAGTAAGAGTCACTGAGCATTTGAACTTCCTGGGAGACTGGGGTAGGTGAGAAGAGAGCACCTTAGACCTTGTTATCTTGCAGCCTTCTAACATTGTTACTCTTCCCTGGGAATAAAATGCAGCAAAAACTGGTCTCCTCTCACTAATCTCTTTTCTGTTCTGTAATGGTTCCAGAATTTCTCTGCTTTAGCACTCAGCGACAACAGATTTTTCTTTTGTATTTTCATCTTACTATCTGTCAAAAATAATAGCTTAATATGGCAATGACTCTTGGACAATTCATGAGAAGTTAACTCCAGTGTTTATATGGCATCCAGTGGTACCACTACAGACAGAGAAAGCATGTTTGGAAGTGTTTAAGAACTATAACAAATAGAAAAATATGATAGAGTGATGACGTTATTTTATGGAGTCTCAACTGCATCTTCTAAATCATTCACAAAGATGTATGTCAGATTGTGACCAGAATACTAGCTATAATTTGGGAAAACTGGAATCTTCAAAATTTATTGTCTTTCATATTTTATCACAAAGGATAAAAATTCATTATAAAATTTTAAAAATAACCATCTGCTCAGATCCTAAAATTATATTAGATCCAGGGCTCTCCTATAATATTGGAATTATCATGTGCTTTGGGTATCAGAATGAATGTTCTTCCTTATTACCTTGAACTATTCATTATTTTTGCCCTAGCCGGTTTGGCTCAGTGGATAGAGCATTGGCCTGTGGACCAAAGCGTCCTGGGTTTGATTCTGGTCAAGGGTATGTACCTGGATTGCAGGCTCCTCCCTGGCCCGGACCCTGACCAATCGATGTGTTTCTCTTACATCGATGTTTCTCTCTGTCTTTCCTCCTCTCTTCCACTCTCACTAAAAGTCAATGGGAAAATATCCTCGGGCAAGGATTAACAAAAAAACTATTCGTTATTTTCTAATCTTAAAAATAAATATAATTCAAGAGAATGAGAAGATACGCTACAGACTGGGAGAAAAATATTTGCAAGAGACACATCTGACAAAGGACTGTTATGCAAAACATATACAAAGAACTCTTAAAACTCAACATTAAGAAAACAAACTATTTGATTAAAAAAATGGGGTCAAACCTTTAACAGACACTGAACCAAGGAAGATATACAGATATCAAATAAGCATATGAAAATGTGCTTCATATCACATGTAACCAGAGAAATGGAAATTAAAACAACAATGAGGTATCTCTACAGAATGACCAAAAGCTAGAACACTGACTCCAATCACAGATGACGATGGGGAGCAATGGTAACTCTTATTCATTGCTGGTGGGAATGCAAAAAGATACAACTACTTTGGAAGACAGTTTGGTGGTTTCTTACAAAACTACACACATTTTTACCATACAGTCCAGCAATTGTGTTCTTTGGTATGTAATAAAGTAGTCTAAAACTCATGATGGCATAGAAATCTGCACATGAATGTTTATGGTAGCTTTACGCATAGTTGCCAAAACTTGGAAGCCACCAAGATGTCCTTTAGTAGGTGAATGTGGTACATGCATACAACGGAATAGTATTCAGTGCTAAAATCAAAAATTGAGCTATCAAGCCATGAAAAGACTTGGAGGAAACCTAAATGCATATTACTAAATGAAAGAAGGTAATCTGAAAAGGCTGCATACTGTATGATTATAATATAACATTCCAAAACAGCAAATCTATAGAGTTAGTAAAAAGAGCTCAGTATTTGCCAGGGGTTGGGTGTGGGAGGACAGGGATGAATAGGTGAAGTACAGAGGATTTTTAGGGCAGTGAAACGACTGTGTATGATACTATAATTATGAGTAAATATTATTATACATTTGTCCAAATGCACAACACCAAGAATTAACCCTAAAATAAACTACGGGCTTTGGATAATTATGATGTGTCAATGTAGGTTTTCCAATTGTACCAAATGCACATTCTGGTATGTGATATTGATAATGAGGGAGAATATGCATGTGTGTGGGGGGGGTAGGGGTGTATACAGTAAATCTCTGTACTCCTCTTTTTTTGCTGCAAAGCTAAGACTGCTCTAAAAAATAGTCTTTGAACAAAAACACAAGCACAGTTTTAACATCACAAACTATTGTATTTTTAAACACATATCTATGACAGAAATAAGGTTCTCTTTGGAATTTGAGGTTGTTTGGTCTCTAGTTCATGTCATTAGGTTCTGCCAAAGCTATTGGTAAAACGATGTGAGAAACAGTTACCTTTAATTATCTTTAATGTTCCAAGACTGCACCCTAACTATACCCAGCCTTCTTTGGCAAAGAAGGTGTATTTATTTTTGAAAGAATTAGGCAAAGTTGAATATGGATATATATATATGGTATATGGAGAGAGAGAGAGAGAGAGAGAGAGAGAGAGAGAGAGAGAGAGAGAGAGTTATAGGAGGGATGGGGATGGTGCTACTGTCCCAGTATCAAATAGGCACTTGTTTCTGAATAGTGGGGAATGGACCTGCACTGAGCTATCTGTATACCTTTGCTGGTCCAAGGATCCCAGGAACCAACCGCCTGCATTTGTGACAGGACTGGGAAGGACCCAAGATGCAGACCGTGGCCTGAAACAAAGGGAAACTCTTTCCCTCATCAATTATTCTGGTTTTTATAAGTATGTTATAGACTACAATACCTCTGAAAATAGGAAGGTGGTAAAGATGTTAAGAGTCCTGCAGAGTTTATTAATGACTTGCAAATCTATTTAAGTTTTATAGGCATTACTTTACTATCTACACTAATAAAAGAGAAAAATGCTAATTGACTGTACCTTCGCTATGCCCACAGCCAATCATAGCGAGTATGCAAATTAACCCAGCAAAGATGGTGGTTAATTTGCATATGCGGAGGGAGGGAAGAGTGAAGACTGAAGACAGCATAGAAGGAAGAGGGAGGGAAAGCGGAAAGCAAGTCAGAGGGAAAGTGTGGGCGGCGGCAGCGGGCGGGGTGGCGGCGGATGGGACGGGTGGGACGGGGTGGGCGGCGCGCGCGGCCACAGCGGCCGCTTGCAGGAATCTTCCTGCAATGGGCTCCTAGATATAAATATGCATATTTGATGGTTGTCATTACAAATTTCTATTTTTTTATGGGTGATCTGTTGTCACAGTGTTTGTTGAAACATTTGTTCATCTTTTATGAGGTAAAATCTTCATTATTTGATCTAGTTAGTCAACTGTTGAAATATGTAGAATGATCCTACATATCAATTTTGTCATAAAAATCTTCTTTGTGCCAGACTCTGTGCTTCAAAATCAGGGGTACTAAAGCAAGATACAGTCCCTATCCTTAAAGTATTTATATCGCATACATGGTTTAGCCATTGTGCTATATGTACTTGAATGTTTTTTGCAATCCAGAAGGAATTTTTTGATTTTTTGAAATGCTAAATGATCATCTCTATTGATCATTAATATAGTAGTGTTAATGCCAGTTAGTTAAGAGTTATTATTAATGGAATTTGGAAAAAAATGTTCTGTATTCACCTGAAATTCTTGAAAACATTCTTGAGTCAGCTTTTTATTTAAAGAATATTTTTTTTCAGTAGGATCCCATTTGTCAAAAAATGCTTGCTACTTTGATATTTAATAATTTTGAGTTGTGTAGCGAGATTAAAATACCATGGAAATAATGAGTATTCTATTTGTTCCAATCAGAAATCTTCTGAACTTATGGCAGTCTTTGCCACCCCCTTTTTACCTTATTAAACAGACTACTCACCCAAGGAAAAAGTGATCTTTTCAGATGAGATATTCCACACTTTATTTCCAGGCACTGGAGTCTGAGCCATACACCATATGGTCAGGTTGTTTGATTGGATTGGTTCATTGCCATACACCCTTGTGAAAACAGACTTTACGTTCAAAAATCCACTTTTGTCTTTTCTCTCTTCATTTGTAATATATATTTCTACAAGATGAATAAGAGCAAGGTTAGTCACTAACATTGCCAGCATGCGCCATACAGTGATGCCAAGGCCTGGCTGGAGACAGTTTGGTTTATGGTAAAGGAGAGTCTAAAGGTGTCCAATGGCAGTGTCTGGGCAGTGAGGGTATGTTCCAGCAGGCCCAGAATTAACTGCAACTGTTTGATGAGGTTGCTGCATGGCACTGGTCCATGGTCGAGATGTGAGATGTATTGATTAAGAGGATTGTTTGGTTTGTAACCAGGGCCCAGGGGAATTCGAGGGCTCTGCTGTGGAATCTGGATACACAGCAGGAATATGCCTAAGTGATCGGGAAACTATAAAATGACCTCAGCTGCGACTCTGAGGTGCTCTGTGCCATCTCAGTGGTTCCCCTTCCCCAGTCCCCCTCACGGAGGGAGGACAAAGGAGCCCATGCCCGACCGCACTGGGCCCCTTGTTGCAAATGTACATGTGATGCATATCTTTACTTTAATGGTGTTGCTTATTGTATCCTTTTCCTGCAATAAGCTGCAAATTTATAACCACTGTCATGTTGGGTCCTGTGAGTCTTCTTTAGAAATAGAACCCTGTTTAACTGCCTCTGTTCGTCCAACTTCCAAACAGCACACACGGCAGCAGGGATTTAATGTAAAACTGTCTGTCATCATAGGCCATAACTTTCTGAATTCTCACAGCGTCTTTACATTAAAGGCTCTACACGCTAGTTCTGAAGTTATTATGGGCCAAACTCATAACCAAATGTAGTTATATGCTGGTAGAACTCTGACCACACCGTCCGGCCTTATGGTTGGGAGTGTCATTATAACTGCACAGGAACTTCACTTCTCTAATATAATTTTCTCCTTAATCCAAGCTAGCCTTGTCCAACCTAATAGTGCTATGACTCACTTGCCTCCTTTCAACCAGATCCTTCTACCTGTGCACATACTGTCCACTCTTTAATCATTAAGCCCTTAGGACGTTAGGTTCTGGTCAGCCTCAGACTTCCGTCTCAAGAACAAAGCCTCAGGTCTGTCAACCATGAGAGCAGAGTTTCTGCCAAACTGAAGATAGCATCTTGATCTCAGTTATGTTTCAGCCCCAGGCCCATGAAAGCGGAACAACCCTACCACTACCAACCACATCCTCAGGAAATCAGACAGGACGACGCCATGGCCAACATCGGGACCTGACACAATGATCAACTCCTCCCTTTGCTTTGGCTCTGAGGAATCAGTGGAGCCCAGGACCCCAACTCCCTTAGCCACTTTAACTAATAATTCCCTCCCCCCCCCCTATATAATTAATCTATCACCCAGAGGCGATTGGAGAGCCAGGTCTCAGAGTACTGGCTCACCTATGCCTCTGGGCTTGGTGCCAATTCCCTAAATAAACCTTTACTGTACTTTCTTTGCGGCAAACTACTGTTCACATCTTATTGGGCTTTGATGAGTGTAGGCAAACCAACCCCTTTAGTTTGAAGTAACATAATGGACACATCAAGCAGGGCTTATTTAACAGAAGAACATATCTATAATGACATTTAACAGATATTATCAGGATTGCATCCTGTCATTATGGTGGATGAACTGTTTTTAAAGGAAACTAATAACAAAACCAATAGTAGTTTCAAAATGAATCGAGTGCATTAACACAAAGATTCATGAACACCAAGTTTTAAGTTCATTATTTAAAAAAAAAATAATGCAGTAAGCTCTGTGTGATTCGGTTACTGTTGAAAATATGTTGCACTTTGAGGAGAAATGACTCAGGAGAAAGGTTATTGTGCCAGGCAGGGATGGCTGGGATTATTCTAGCAAAGGTGGTCATGTTTATCACCTGTGAAAAATATGGCTTTGTGTAGTCTCACCTGAGCTTATTTCAATGTGTGTTCCTGCCCCAGGAACTTATAATCCTCCAGGTGAGCATGTTCCTTGTCACGGAGCCAAGTTCTCTATGTGCACTTCCTCCAGTACCCTCCCCAACCTGCTCCCCACTCCACCCAGGTCCTTACAAGAAAATGTAGAAATCATTCATTTATTGACTTAAAGCAGTGGTACTAAGTTAATTGAACTATATGAAATTATTAATAAATGTATGTTGAATTAAACGTTTTGCCCTCATCTAAGAGTTCTGCTTTTACCCACAGTGAAATAAAACATTAGTGTTTATATATAAGTTGATGAAGTCAAGTGTATTTCTCACATCCTGGGAAATGATACCCCCATCCTCTTGGAGGAGCCAGATGAGTATCAAAAAGTGGCATTTAATGGGCAAGATCCTGTTTTCCTTGGAATGGGAATTGTCCTTAAATGCCAAGATAAACTTAAGCTACCTCGATTTCTATTGTTCTTTGTTTTCTTTCTTTTCCAAACCCATTTCCATTGAATGATTTCCTTACCTTCTCTTTCACCTTGAGGAAAACTTCTCTCTATAAACCATGTGAGATTTGCTGTAGGAAATACATTCCTCAGTGAGCAGGTAAATGTTCTCTGGGTGTAAATACAAGACACAGGAAGAATTACTTGCAAGTTCAGAAGAAAGGAATACCCCTTACATCTCCACTAACCCTCACAAAAGGCAAATTGGCAGAAAACATTTTCTCCACTTTTAACAATGCCCTGTTTTAAGAGGTTGTGTGAAAATTTGAACTACAAATAGAATTTCTCTTTATAAAGATGTTATAAATTAATAGCTAGAATCCAGGACAATACTGGTGTTGCAAATCTGGATTATTGGTTTTATAAAAGGAAAATCACAGCTCTGCACAGGCAGAATAAAATAGTAGTAAGTGGAAATGAAAAGATAGAAGGAAGAAGCTATAACAGGCAGAGGCCAGAGAAGAATATTCTGTGAGAATAAATGCTACACTTTGGTTATTTCCATTCCCCAAATAATGTAATGTAGAGAGTGGCTACAGGGTTTGGACAGGTTCAAGCCTCAGACTAATGAGAGGGCACAGTCCTCTCGTGGCAAAGCCACGTGCAAGTCCCAGCTTGAAGGGCAAAGCCAAAGGCTATCATTGTAAGCTGGACCTTTTGGTCTGAACCTGTGGTCCCAGGTGGCAGAGTGATGTAGGCTGCAGGAGGTGTAGCAAGTGCTGCCAAAACAAAACTTGATAGAGTTCAGGTACATGTAATTGAGTAGATTCAAAACCTGTGAGAACATTGTAAATATCTTGACCACGCCCTTACTTTGCCTCATGGAATCTGGCTATAAAATAAAGACTCGGCTTGCAGGCTGTGGCACTGTCTCTCCATTGGAGAGCAGTAGCCCCAGCTTTATTCTCTTGTCTGTCTTCTTTAATCCTTCACCGCCCCTCCTCAGGTTCACCCCTGGCCGTGCTGAGTGAGGCACAATATAAAATGTTATTTGTAGCAGTGGCCACAACAACCCTTTACTATAAATATCTCACTTTTGACTTGTAGAGAGTTTTCCTAATTCATTTTCATTTTATTATCTTAATACTATAGGGTAGGAAAGATACACCTTATTATTGTCACTTGACAGGTGGGAAAACCAAGGCACAGAATCACAGACTAGCTAAAGGGTGTGGGATGTAGTTGATAGCACAAATTGGGACCTGTATTACCTCAATCCCAGTCCAAAATATCTCCTGGTAAAACACATTGTATTGAAATAAGAGAGAAACAGAAGAACAGGTTGTTTATGTCACAAAACTAGAAAGTTTAGAGGTAGGATTAGTTATGTTTTATTTTCAACACCGTGTTCTTTGTCAGATGGTGGTTTCTTCAATAGCTTGGTGAAAATATCCAATAAGACTTATTGGATCCTCATTATTTTATCTGAGATACTGAAAAATAATAATTCCATTTATAATTACTTGCTTTCTTATCAAGAGATGTGTGTAGTTTTACATATTACCAGCCCTTGTTTTTAGTTCTCAAATATTTCCCAATTGATGAATATACTAGTTAATTAATAAAGAACCGTTAGCTGTATGTGATGCTCGGCATGCCAATTTCCCCACAGACTAGTTAGCCCCAAAGAGTCTGGACCTTCTACAGAGTTGAGAAACCAAATTTAAACATACTAAGTTACATTTCTCTGGTGAGATCCTACTGTGGTGCAGTGTAGCATACCTCAGTATGTCACTACAAAAATCTCAAGGAAATATGTAAAACTTTCAGGGGAATCTATCTGTTGTGTATCCAAGAAGGCCAGGATTAAACATTGCAACTCCCATTTTCCCACTCATTCAACACTTGACAGTGGGGATACATGCAGTGGCAAGAATGCAGATCTGTGAAATTGCTTCACTTTCTGTCCTAAAAAATCAAAAGTAGCCCTAACTGGTTTGGCTCAGTGGATAGAGCATTGGCCTGCAGACTAAAGGGTCCCAGGTTCGATTTCGGTCAAGGGCATGTACCTTGGTTGTGGACACATCCCCAGTAGGGGGTGTGCAGGAGGCAGCTGATTGATGTTTCTCTCTCATTGATGTTTCTAACTCTCTATCCCTTTCCCTTCCTCTCTGTAAAAAATCAATAAAATATATTTTAAAAAATCGAAAGTAAAATAGGTCCCCTAAAATATATTCCTGTTAAGTAAAGAAAAAAAAATTCAGTTTATTTAATCCAATAAAATGCCAAAGATTGATGATTATCTCTATGATGTATGCATCGGGGGGAGAGGTCCCTCAGCCTGGTCTGCACCCTCTCCAATCCGGGACCCCTCAGGGGATGTCCAACTGCCTTTTGCAATCCAGGACCGCTGGCTCCTAACTGCTCGCCTGCCTGCCTGCCTGATTGCCCCTAACCACCTCTGCCTACCTGCCTGATGGCCCCTAACTGCTTCCCTACCGACCTGATCACCCCTTACTGCTCCCCTACTGGTCTGATCGCCCCTAACCATCTCTGCCTCACCCCACACTCAGGACCCAGGATTCCCTCCTCCTGCCAGTCGCAGGCACCTGGGACCCGGGCTTCCCTCCCTCTGGCTGGCCACAAGCACCCAGGACCCAAGCCGGCTTCACCTGGGCCGACCACAGCCACAGGGGACCGTGGGTAGGCGGCTTCACCCGGGCCCAAGCTGCAGGCGTTTGGGACCGTGGGGCAGATAGCTTGTCCCTCTCCCAGGCTGCAGGCGCAGGCACTGGCACCCGAGACCATGGGGTGGCGGCTTGTCCCTCTCCTGGGCTGGACCGCAGGCGCAGGTGTAGCTGCTGGCACCCGGGACTGCAGGGTGGGTGGCTTGTCCCTCTCCCAGGCCGCAGATACAGGTGCAGCCGCTGGTGCTCGGGACTGCAGGGCATGCAGCTTGTCCCTCTTCTGGGCTGCAGCCTGGCTGGTCCCCATTCCTCTCTATTGCGAGCTCATTTGTGCCTGGCTGGTCCCCATTCCTCTCTATTGCGAGCTCATTTGTGCTTGGCTGGTCCCCATTCCTCTCTCCCCAATGTTGAGTGTCTTGAGCAGTTAAGGTATGATGGCATGAGGGCAGGACAATGTGAGGGCGTGATGACCATTTGCATATTAGCTCTTTATTATACAGGATACCTTTAACCACTCTTATGATTCATTTCCTCCATGCTCAGTTAACCCATAAAAAGTCAATGATATGGTAATATCAGTAACAAGTGGTGGTTCCATTATTTTTTAAAGGTACTATCTCACTGAAAAAAAATTTCTTGTCAACTTAAAAAAAATGTTTAAAGATTTACTCTTGTGGATTCTCTGAATTCAGATTTTATGGAATGATTTAGACTTCAAATATTCTATACCACCTCCAGACTGTGTCCCAAGATTTTGTTTAGGAATATAGTTCTTGCCCTAAAACTTCTCCTAGTCTCTTTAAAACAGTAGACTAAAGTAGTTGAAGTTGAAGTCAAATATCTTAGGAAACATGAGCAGATATGGTTTCCTGAGAAAACAGAACTGTCTTTATTTAGAAACTTCTACTTGGTCCAAATGAATAAGAAAAAACACACACACGTGTTAAATTTTAAAAAATAAGAAGTAAATATGCACAAAAGTCTACATGCACACACATACAAGCACACACAGAGACCTGTTCCTCTACTCTAAATTAAATCATTCGCTCACTCTTTGTGTGCCTGTTGCCTCCGTGAGACAAGACAAATCATTGATTTCCCCAACACATTATTCTAAGTCCACCTGGAATAAGTGAGCACTAGCACAAAGAATTGTGTAACAAGTGCCAAATGTATTTGGAAATTTCTGTAGGAGTTCAGAGAAGAGTGAAATCTGAAAGTAGCTTAGAGAACAAAGTTGAATTTTGTGGACAGAGAAGAGATGAGCCCAGATTACAAGTGGTCTCTGTTGGAAAGTGGTGGGGAATTCACAAAGCTGGGCGGATGGCATGGGTTCCTAGGCTAGGTGTGAGCTGAGAACATTGTCCTGGAAGCAGAGGGAAGCCAGTGGATGGTTGGAGCATTATGGGATTGAGGAGTCAAGAGAAATAGATCTAAATCTGGCTGTAAGACTGACCGTTTCCTTATTTCCACAGATGAAATACTGAAATGGTGACCATTTGTCAGTTAGTTTCCCTAAATTTGGACGAAACCTTTTCCAAAGGGCTTTGCAAAGAATCACTTTGAAAACATTTAGCTTTTTAATCTAGAAGGAAAAACCTTAAAAAAAATTCCCTATGTCTTTACCAACTCTTCATTCCTATCTGGAGTCTTCCTCCCTACCCTCACCCCCTTCCTTTTCATTTGGAATTTTACTCTCAGGCTCTATTTGTTTTTTTACTCTGCCTATTTCTATCTTTTTCCTATAACTCAATTATTTTCTTCCTGTTTCTTCTTGGCAGATTTTCTTCTTAAATTTATACATGTATACTCACTTATTTATAATATGTATGAAAATGTATTTTTTGCTTAAATTGTGATTATCCTTTTATTCTTCTCCAACTGAGAGAAGGAGCTAATCACATTTCCACTTTTCCAATCCTAGTTACATACTATAATAAAAAGCAAATCCAAATTTTTTTCTCAGTTGGCTATATTTATTTGAACTGGGGTGTTTTCTTTTATTTAATCTCCCCTTTCCTGTAAGTTCTTTGGCTTTTTTACTTACTGAATTTACATCTATAGTTTCTAAACCAAATTGAGACTCTTGGTCTGACAATTGGGCAAAATATTTGGAACCACAGATGCCCTTGAGGCATGTGGCTTCTGCCCACATTCACCCCTTTCCCTTAAATCTCCTTGGCTTGAAAGCTAGATGATCTAGTCATCTGGAAACGGAACTACGACGTGTAGGTGCTGGATTTGCTCTTTTACTACATGACATTTGCCAGGAACATCTTTTTAGTGCTGGAAGGGGCGGAGAAAAAGTTTGCATTTGTGTCCGTGTTGCAGAAAAACCCACAGGCAGGGACACACCCATTTGGGAACAAGGCTCCTCTGAAAGTAGGAGGGAACAGGAGCTGGAGGCACCTCCTCTGGGGCAGGAGTCAGCTAATAACTAACTATTCAAGGCGCACAGAGCACTCACCCTGCACGGGAGCCACTGGAGACAGGACCAGCGCCTCTGGTGCCTGTAAGTAACCACTTGTGGCTGGTGGGTGTTTCCCAACTGTTGGGGGTTGCAAAGCTTGACGAATAAGGCTCTCATTCCCATTCAGAAAGGACCCAAATAAGGAATCAGAGGTCAGGCTGCCTTTAAAATGTAATATGATTTTCATTTTTTAAAACCCTTAAAATGTAGTAAATAAGCGAAACATCTGGAGTAAGCTGCTGTCAGGAAGGTCTTACCAGCTGTTGGCTTTGCAGGTGATGGTGCCGGGGAAGGTGGAGCGTGCTGAGCTGCTTGCCCAGGACCACCAGGCGACACCGAGCCTGTGGAGAGGTTCCGCTTGTTCCTCCTCCGTGCCTGCCAGTTCCTCCCGCTGAAAACAGCTAAGCCTGATGTCCGGATTTCTTAGAATCCTGGCCCCAGAGGACTCTGGAGGGATGAACTGACTTTATTACCCAGACCCTGGCAGGCGTTGTAGCCGCTGACGGCTTGTTGCAACAGTGCCTGGGAAGCATAAGTCTCTCTCACTTCAGCATCTGTCCTTGCTTGCTGCTACCTACACTGAGAGAGACCTGGGAAGGCCCAGCTTGGGCATCCTGACCAGCCTGGGCATTGAGGCTGTTCATCCTACCTGCAAACACATTTTACAGGATCTAGGAGCACAGAGACAGTGGAAGCAGCCGGGAGAAATCCTAAAATTTTCAACATTCAAAGACTCCATGGCGTGGTGGATGTAGATGGAGAACACTGAGTGGACTGAAGAGCTTTGCAATTGTTGCACTGATTTGCTTTGACTCTGGCTTTGCCAAGGAGGGATCAGCACATCCGGGGCACAGAGGGAATGTGCAGGGGAGCCTCAGAGGCCATTTTGCTTGGCTCTGACTCACCCTGACTCTCCGGTGAAGCAAAAGGAGAAAACATCACCCCAACCAGGTGTGGCCAGCCTTTGATCATTACTGTGAAACCCCAAGAGTTGCCACAGTTCCTTTCCAGGTACACAGTTAGCCTTAGTTGTGGTTCAACAGAGACTTTTAGCTCAAGGAAAGCTGTAGAAGAGGAGACAGTATGAGGCGGGAAGAGGAGGAGGAGGAGAGAACCAGGATGACAGCAAAAGGGGAGTTACTGATGAAGGAGGAGGAGGAGATCCATGAGATGGGAGAACTGGTTGGCCCTTTTGTGAGTGCCATGCCAACCCCAGTGCCCCACAACAAGGGGACCCGGTTTTCTGAGGCCTGGGAGTATTTCCACCTGGCCCCTGCTCGTGCTGGGCACCACCCCAACCAATTCGCCACTTGCCGCCTATGTGGCAGGCAGGTGAGCCGTGGCCCCGGGGTTAACGTGGGCACCACGGCCCTGTGGAAGCACCTGAAGAGCATGCACAGGGAGGAACTGGAGAAGGGTGGCCATGGTCAGGCAGGACAGCGCCAGGACCCGAGGGGCCAAGGGCCTCAGATCCCCATGGGCATCGAGGGCGAGTGGGCCAGGCTCCTGGAGCAGGTGGGGGCCCTGGCTTTATGGGCCAGCCAAAGAGAAAAGGACCTTCTCAGGAGGGAGAGGGCAGTGGAATGGCGGGAGAGGGCTGTGGAAAGGAGAGAGCGGGCTGTGGAGGAGGTGGAAAGGGCCATCCTGGAGATGAAATGGAAGGTGAGGGCCGAGAGGGAGGCCCGCCAGAGGGAGACAGACCAGCTGGCAGCGGCTCACCCCTTCCATTTTGTTTAAACCGGGCTTGGGGAAATCTGTTCTGAAAACACTGACTTTAGATTCCTAGCAAAGAGCCAGTTTAGTTCCAGCTTAAATATATAGCAAGGCAATCTAGTGGGATTTTGCTTTTAAGAGAAAGCGTGCGTGCTATGTGTTAATATCAGCAAGTTCTGAATTAACCAAATGTTTAACCATGGGATTCCTAGTGCTGTACTGATTAAAACTTTAAAATACACTAACTAAATATAGAGGTTGTGTCACACCATGGGTCTGTGAGTTGTTCTGGGTCACAATGTACCAGCCTGTCAGCACTGATGAGTGAAAATACTGGGATGTATGCCTAGCACTTGGTTTTGGTAAAGCTGGAGGCTTTGACAGTTGAGGTTGGTTGGGTAGCTGGAACGTGCCTGCCTGGGGCTCCCTGTAAGAGGCCCCACCAGGAGCTGAGCTGGGGCTTCCTTGCGTGCAGCTGGTGGTGATTTGAGAACTGGATACAAAGCTCGTTCTGTGGAACTGAGCAGTGGAAGGACAAAGAAGCTTGAGCCTGAGGTCTCCAGACCCTTCCGATGTATACCTTTCTCCCACTGTGGCAGTGCTGTGACACCTGCTTATATTAAAGCTGTTCCATCACTCTAATCTGTCTGAATCTTGTCTTTTCAACAACTTAACACAGAAGTGATTAATGCATAATTAGCGCAGAGAGAATGAAAGACTTTATAACTCATTTGAATTAAATATTAAGAATAGAGGACATAGCCCTAGCCAGTTTGGCTCAGTGGATAGAGCATTGGGCCGTGAACTAAAGAATCCAGGGTTTGATTCTGGTCAAGGGCACATACTGTGGTTGTAGGCTCAATCCCAGGCCCTGGTTGTGGCACGTGCAGCAGGCAACCAATCAATGTGTCTCTCTCACATCAATTTTTCTCTCTCTGTATCTCTCCTCATCCTTTCCACTCTCTCTAAAAATCAATGGAAAAATACCATCAGGTGAGGATTAAGAAAATGTATTCATAAATAGTTAAAAATGTAATCTAGTCTCATATTAAGGTCTGTTAAGGGAGAAGGAGTTAGTGAAGAAGAGAGGAAAGAAACCGAAAAAGAAAATGATAGAGAGATGGGTAAATAGAAAAAAATATAGACCAGAGGCAGAAAAGTTAAAACGAAAGAAAAAGGGATAAAGACACATGAAAAGATAAGAGAAGAGAGACAGCTCCCTAGGCAAAATTCACCACAGAAAGATAAAAGAGACCATGACTGTCTGGGACAGTGAAGGACAGAGAACATTTTGTTAAATTCTGAGGTCAATTTTAATGAGTTCAGTTGCTTTTATTTTCTTTCCACAGAACACACAGACCACTCCATTTGAGCAGTAAGTTTTGGATTTTATTCCTACCTCTGAAATGCTAACTGCATATCCATCCATTGTTCTCAGAGTTTTTAAAACTCTTCATCATTAAATTTTCAGAGATGTTTTGAAAAAAGGGTGACTAATAGTCCATAGGAAGAGGAAAATTCCCTGTGTTGCTAAAGATATGCCTAAAATGTTAACTCAGGAATAGAATAAAATCAAGGTGGAAATTACTCTGGTCTTTGAGCTAGAGCTGACTGTTGCTTTGGATGATTCCTCTAGAACCTATACATATATTTTTAACTGGGCTGGGAATAGGGAAAACAGAATGGTGAAAGCTGGGAAAGATAAGAGGAGATAAAGATAGCAGCATTTCATCATCTTGTAGGTAGTCTAAGCACTCTATGGGCACTGTGCTTCCCGACAGTGGACAAGATCCTCATATAATAATGGTGTCTTGCCTTGTTCAATCCTCACGTACATGGCTCCCTCTTATTGCTTGTTCTTAGACTCCACCAGCAGCTCTAACAACCAGATCCATCTTCCCTGTGAGCTGCTTGTGGAACAAACACAAGTTCAAACACCAGGCTTGTGAAAAACCCAGGTTGTAATGCAGTCCTATAAATCCCTTTATCCCCCCCCCCGCCTCTAGAAACCTGACTGATGTTAAAGATTTCACTTCCCATGTGGTTTCCCCACGGGGTATGGTTGCCCTCTGAGGCCTTCCCCAGGTGTAGTGAAAGCTCAGGCCCTCACCACTGCAAGGATGATGGCGGCTGGCAGTCTGATGACCAGACATTTGGACTCAGAGATTTATTGTGCCACAATATGCTAGAAAAAAAGAAAAGAAGCCTCAGTACCTAATCTTACACACACACACACACACACACACACACACACACACACACACACACGGAATGTTTCTTAGGAAGGTCAAGGAATCCCCAAAGATTCGGACTTTTACAAAACCAAAATCAAATAAACGAAATATCAAATTCTGTAAACAGCAACTAGAGCTTTCCTTTCCGATATGTGTTTTTAGGTTATGGTGTCTGTTTTATATGGTTCTTATTATTCTTTTCTTCCTTAGGCATGTTTAAGCCCAACTACTTTTGTTTCCTGTGTTTCATATTCAGTAGTTTTCTTTATATTTTTCCCCCTAAATTTTGTCAAACATAACAAAGGTTAAGAGTGACAAGAACAGGACCTATGGAGATGACTGAGTTCAAGCATAAAGCACAGGCCTAAGGAGAGACATGCGGCTTGCGGAGAGACTGCACTGTTGAGTCAGCTCTGGAATTTTCAGGTCTCCTATTTTCCCTCTCAGCACCTAGGCAAGCTTGGTACAGAAGAGGAAATTTGATAACATGTAAGACAAAGAGTCCTTTTTTTAAAAATTGGAATTTTTGGGTCCAATTTTATGGTTACATATCTAATTGAGTAATATTAACTATAAACACTGGCACCAAAAACCTACAAGAAATCCTTATAAGAAACAAAATACCTACCAAATATTATACCACTAGATTATTGGTTTCATTTAAATTAATGAAATGAAGTCCACTGATAAAATTGGGAATTAATTGTGACAGAATAATTTAAAATATTTTTTCTATATGCTCAGAACTTCAATAGCAATGATCTAAGACTAATACATAAAGTCAGCAAAAGACACAAATACTTGGGTAATATATATCCTATCTAATAAAAGAGTAATATGCAGATTGACCATCACTCCAACACACAAGATAGCTGCCCCCATGTGGTCAAAGATCCTGCCCCCATGTGGACACAAGATGGCCACCACAAGATGGCCAGCAGGGGAGGGCAGTTGGGAGGGACCAGGCCTGCAAGGGACGGCAGTTGAGGGCAATCAAGCCTGCAGGGGAGGGCAGTTAGGGATGACCAGGCTGGCAGAGGAGGGAAGTTGGGGGTGACTGGGCCTGCAGGGAAGGGCAGTTGGGGGGGACCCGGGCCTTCAGGGAAGGGCAGTTGGGGGGGGGACCCAGGCCTGCAGGGGAGAGCAGTTGGGGGGGGGACCAGGTTTGCAGGGGAGGGCAGTTAGGGGCAAACAGGCTGGCAGGGGAGTGGTTAGGTGGTGATCAGGCTGGCAGGCAGAAGCAGTTAGGGGCAATCAGGAAGGCAGGCAGGTGAGCAGTTGGGAGCCAGCAGTCCTGGATTGTGAGAGGGATGTCCCAGATTAGAGAGGGTGCAGGCTGGGGTGAGGGACACCCTCCCACCCCGTGCATGAATTTCATGCACCGGGCCTCTGGTAAATATATATATATATATATATATATATATATATATATATATATATATATATATTCATCTAAAACCATCCCACAGAGCTATAATTCAACTGTCAAATTACATGACTGATATTCAGCACGACTAGAAACCATAAGTAATTTAATGTTCTTGGGACTAGAAGAGACTAGACTATAAGTATAATTTTCTCTCATCCCATGTAATAGGAAATAGGAGAGTTAATGAAAATATTTTTTATTTGGAGTTATGAAAAGCTTGAATGAAACCATAATGCCACAAGACAGTTGATTAACATACATAATAGTAATATGAACAAAACAACAAAATAATATTTACTGAGCAATTAATATATGCCACACTATATACTAAGAATTTTTCATAGGTTATTTCATTTAATTCTTAAAAACAACAACAATGTGCAGATATCATCTAATCCCCTCCATATGAGTGGGAAAACTAACTACAAAGATGTGAAATAACTTGCCTAAGGTCACAGCCAGCAAAGAGAAGAGCTGGCAAGTGAGCTCTGAGCTCAGATTCCAGGTGATTAGAGGCTGTGAACTACCTACTGGAAACTCAAGTCAGAGGGTCTACTTTACTTCCCCTTTCTCTTGCCCTTTCTCCTGCTGCCTCCGAAATAGCCAGGGTTTTGAGGGGTACATAAGGACAGGTTTCTTCCTGTTAACTTCAAAATAAAAACAATGGGAAAGCTGGTACAGGAAATGGCTTTGAACAAATTAAATGTCAGCTAAGCATAAAACTCATTCTTTCACCAGGATTCACACTGCTCTCTGCCCTACTTTTCCTCACTATCTACTTCAATTTTTATTAAAAAGAAATTTAAGCTATTGAGACTTTTTTTTATTTCAGAAAAAAAATAAGGACTCAGGACCACAGATCACATACTCTGAGAGCCCTAAGTCAGAAAGTAAGAATGCCCATTAGGTTTCTAGAATCAATTCAGCTTCCCTTCTACCTTACCAGAAATTAATTGGCTGAGGGCCAAAGAGTAATATCCTTTGGAAAAATATTCTGGACAACGAAGTAACCTGACACACCTCAGCGTGTTATACTATAAATTTTCAAAGGCTTTAATGTGACTCACCTCTCCCAAGACATCCATGGAGTTATTTTCCATAATCATGGGGATTTCTGGCTTAGCTTAAAGGCAAAGAAAACACTGTTAGTGGAACGTAATGCCATCTTACCTGGCTACTAGTGTGTGTGTGCATGTGTGTGTGTGTGTGAAAAATTCATCATTCATAATATATTAAACACTCACTGTGTGCCTGGCAGAATGTTAGATTTTTAGGAAACAAAGGTGGGCAAATAATCTTCACTGTACTAAAAATATTTATATTTTCCTGAAAAATACAGATACATAAACAAGAAATTAGAAAACACTGAGATAAGTACCATAATTGAGGACATATAGGATTTGAAGAAAGCTTTTAAGAGAAACTGCTAACCCAACCTTGGGGAATAAGAGGAAGCTTTTGAAAGTTGCAACATCTAATTGATAGTTGAATTATGATTATTAGTGAGTCAGGTGAAAACGGGACTGTGGAGGAAGGGAGGGACAGAAATACAGTATAAAGTTTAGGCCTCTGAAAGGAACAGGAAAGATACTTTATACTTTAGTTGTTTGGTACTAGAAAATATTAGGAACTATTTCAATGATTTTGTTATCCTGCTAGATTATAGGTGCCTCAAAGCCAGACTGTTTTATTCATCTCTTCATCTCAAGCTCTTAACAGAGCCCAATCCAAAGTAAGTATTAAGTATATCATGTTGAACTTAAGTGGTTTCAAGTAAGTTCTTTACAAATATTTTTAAATTTCATTTTATTTTGTTAATCCTCACCCAAGGATATTTTTCCATTGATTTTTTTTAAGAGTGAGTGGAAGAGAGGGGGAGAGATGGAGAGAAACATTGATGTGAGAGAGACTCATCAATTGGTTGCCTTCCACACACAGTTGGGGATTTAGCCTGCAATCTAGGTATGTGCCCTTGGCCAGAATCAAACCCAGGACCCTTCAGTCTGCTGGCTGACACTCTATCCACTGAGAAAAACCAGTCAGGATTCTTTAAAAAATTTTTAAATATATTTTTATTGATTTCAGGGAGGAATGAAGAGGGATAGAGAGATAGAAACATCAGTGATTAGAGAGAGTCATTGATCAGCTGCCTCCTGCATATACTACACTAAGGATTGAGCCCACAACCCGGACATGTGCCCTGACTGGGAATTGAACCATGACCTCCTGGTTAATAGGTCAGTGCTCAACTACTGAGCCACACTGGTTGGGCTCAAGTAAATTCTTGAGTACAGCAGACAAAGCCGTCTGGTGATAGGGTCTTAATATTTTAATATTTTTAATATTTTCTCCACTGGTTCATAACCAGTGGAGAAAATATTAAAATATTAAGACCCTATCACAGGTGCTGTTAATGCCTGCAAATCCACTTGACATTTGCCTTTACTTGCTGGTTGAGAGACCTCACTAAGTAGAGGCAAATGTGATACTCTCCTAAGGATTAATTGGGGTTAGAGGAGCACACTGAGTCCACAAGCAGGGCAAACAAGAAATCCCAGAGAGTTTGTGGCGATAACAGATGGGGAGTTGTGGCTAATACCCCAGCTTCCTTGCCTTCGTTTGGGATAACTCTGATGTGTGTTCTTCCAGAGTTCCCCAGGGGTTCGAGCTCTAAACCCACAGCTTGATCGTGTACATTCTATTATCTTCCTTCCTCTTCTGATGTTTCAGAGGATTACCTCTCAAATAGGTGAATTCAACCCCAATCCTCCTCTCCTTGTTTTCTTTCAGGAGAACCCAAACCAAAATACAACCCTAAAACACTGAGGAGAGGAGGGGCATTTCTGACCTCCTATTGGCAACAAATACCGTAGAATAAAGGACCCAAAAGAAAGAACAAGTACTAAAAATTGCAGGGATGGTAGAGATTATTTTTGAATCTCAGGACAATCAGATTTAGATCTGAGGAGCAGGAATTTGTGATGGCAGGTGACTTACCACTAAGGAAAGGAAAGTTAAGGGAGACGAGTGAGGGAGATGTAGGAAGCCACAGAGGAGCTGGGCAAACTTCCAATCCCTGGTCTGTTAGAGAGTAAAGGCATTGTCAGGAAGAAGGAAAGAGCTGAATCTGGGGCATGTAGAATGCGTCTGTGGTACACTTGGGTATTTATTTTGAGGTTTTTATATTTTTATTCTTGGCTTCATCTATTTGAGGACTAACCACGTAATTCAGAGTGGGTTCTAAATGAACTATGTATTGTGCTTCTAGGCCAAGGCCATGATAACATATGTTCAGGTGACACCCACAAATAGGTTCAGACTAGATGAGACTATTCTAACACAACCTAGCCAGCCCATTTGGTAAAGGAGAAAGTCCAGGAAGCAGGGAAAATCTAATTATATCAACAAGGAGGTAGAATCTCCTATTTTTAAGCATGTACTGAAAGGAGTTCAAAGAAGAAAGAGAAATGTTGAGACAGATGTACAGATAGATAGGGTGAGAAGAGTGAGATATAAAAGTAAGAAGCGGTTAAGACCAAGATGAAAGCATTTTAATGCAGCAAAGAGGACATAATTTAATTTGACAAGGCAATTAGGTCAAGTTACGGTGCAAAAAAACCCTTGGTCAAAAGGGACACAGTTTGCTTTATTTAGAATTGATATTTCTTTGCACATCCCAGGTGGCTGCCTTCATTGCTTCGCCAATAGTAAGTCCAGATGAGTTGGTTTCATGTTTGTGCTAAGACAGTCACACCTCGGTAAGTGTGCTGAGGGTGATAATTGATAAAAGAGATGCACAGTCCTTCCCAACTCTTCACAGAACATTGTTTAGGCTCCATAAGGGACCTGACCATCAGGGGCGATTGATTATTTCCTAGCCCGTCCGTGGGGAGAGCTGGGGAAGGAGGGGAGGTGGAAGGGCAGGAGGGCAGGAGGAAGAGACAGGAAAACTGTAAGCAGGAGGCTTCAAACTGTATTAATCTCGGCTGTAGCTACTCCATCTTTATGAACTGCAGGGCTGGCACTTCCTTCAAAATGCTGAACTGTGTGACCTCTAATAATAATGCAATGAGATCGTAAGTAAAAAAGTAAAAACAGAGATTTTCTTTTTACTTGTTCTGTCAGTCGTGACTTAGGTTTTGTAAAGTTATTTTCTTTTCGTTTACCTCATTTCCAAAATCAATTAATTGCTCACTCACATCACTGCTTTTCTCTTTGCCTTAATTTAGAAATGCTGTTTTAAAAAGCACAGTTCTTAGTCACAAAGATGAGAAAAATAGTCAAAGCTAGGAGTTTTTGTTTATTAACATTTCCTTGCATCACTGAACAAAATAGAATTTTCACATCCCCCCCCCACCCCCTACCCTGTTTGGACCCTGCAGAGTCAGAGGCCCCTACTGTGGGCGTCCTTGCTGGAGGAGCTGGCCTGCATTCGCCCCAGCTGGCTTTGGCGAGGTGTGGGGGCGATGCCCAGAGAGTGTCTCTGGAGCTCTGTTCATCATCCTTCTATTCTCCCACTGGCCTTATTCTGTCTTCCTCCAGCAAGCAACTAAGACAATTGGACAGCTAAGCAATTATACTTTGGCAGCCATAATTAAAGAGATTTCCAGTATTCTTAGGAAATATTAAAATTGTAAGTAAGGGAGTGGTCACCAGGAAACTGACCCATTGTGTGATTTCAAACTATTAACAGAATCGTTATTCTTTTACTTCTTATCCTGCTCCCCAGCCCCAACACGAAAGGCAGGTATCAAGGTAAATAAAACTCCTGAACAGCTAGCCTTGCTTGGCTGCACTCCAGGTCACAGGCTGCTTCCTCTCTAGGGGGAAAGCGAGGCAGGCAACAGGGATGGCAGGATGGCAGGGAGTCCAGAGAACAGAAACTCTTACCAAAAACCTTGACCCTGGTGGAGCTCCTCAGGATTTTGCCAGGCCTGACTGTAACGTGGCAAGAGAACTTCCGGTCATCATCGTGAATTTGGACTGGAGAGAGGTAAAGCCCATAGTCTGCACCTAGCTTGACTCTGTCTTTAAATAATGTGGCTTTGCTGATGGGGTGATCCTGGGTGAAAAGTGTTTCCTGAGTTCCATTATCTTCCTGGTGAGAAAAATAGATACCAGTTATTGAGCACTCAAGTGGGCTAGCTCTGGGCTAGGTATTCCACAAGTATTAATTTATATCTTGTAAAAAGAGAGATATGAATGAAGGATTGAAATTAAGAGGTATTTAGTATGTTACTAGACAAAGTATCAGTACCCGTGACTTTCAGCTAAAAACTATTGTCAGTTTCTCCTAATATGAACAGATACTTGCTGCTCTTCTGTTGAGAACTCCCCCTTTGAATCCTCTATAAACTGCATATTTGGGGGGGAGGGGCACACAGCACTGGGGGCTAATGGCAGATCACAATTCTCATGCCAAATTCAGAAATCTTAATGGCAAGGTGTGCTAAGAAGGGTTTATGTTTTGCCTATAAAATCTTCAACTGAACTGGATAATTATAGTCACTCTCCCAGCATTACTTTAGAAAGCTCTCATTTAGGTCCCCTCAGGGCCAGGACTAGGATGAGGTAAGGAGATTCCTAGGGCACAAAATTTAAGGAGACACTCACTCTCAGGTTCTTGTAAATGCACCCTGGGCACCTGAGTGTGAGTGCCTCCTTAAATTTTATGCTGTAGGTACTTCCTTTCCTCACCTCAGCCTTGTCCTGGCCCTTGCCCTTGTGCCCTTATTTCTGTGTTTGTACTGCCTTCAAAGAGGACACATGAAGAGTAAGCTGTAAATGTTAATCTGAACGTTGGAGACCAGAGATCATTTGGAGTATTTGTTTTCTCTCTTCCATATCCTTTCTTGGGTCTGTGAAGAAAAACCCCCATTATTCTTGCCCCCCTCATTATTTCCATGGACAAGGTCCTGGGGGTGTCACAGCATTCTGCTGACTAAGGGCCCAGTGAAGAGGGGACTCTTGAGGGGCACAGGATAGAGGAAGGGGTATGTCCTTATACCCTTTAGTATAACAACATGCTCAATTCAGTTGCTTTGAAAATACTCAGATGCACAAATTTATTCTCTGGGGGTTTGAACTAAGTTGTTCTGGGGTGAGACCCTCAGAGGGGCAGGGCTGAGAACCACGGGTCTAACTCTAAACAACAGGTGGACCCTATGCACAGGGGCCAGGGGAAATGGAGGGAACTAAAGCGGATGAGGTGAACAGGAATACATCTGGTGGGGAAGAAGTCATGAAATAATGAGAACAATGATCTGACTTGGAATCTCTAGTTCAAAAAATGAGACAGATGCAGGGTGAGAGAAATGGAAGCAGGTGAGTGAGAGAATTCAAGTATGGGCTAGGAGCAGAAACAGTGGAAACATGAACGTAGACTTTTTAAATAGTTTATATAGATATTTCCAGAATATACTCAGTAGAAACTCTTATGTAAGACACAATTCTATAAATAACTACAGCTGGGATTGGTAATCATCTTTACAAACAAATATATATATATATATATATATATATATATATATATATATATTATACCCTGCTTAAAACCTACTCCTGAAGCAATGCACACACCTTTATACTCACATAAAGAAGGACCTATGTCTCTATCCTGCTGTCTTCTTAATGAAGAAGTGTTCAGAAAGTTAAAGGGAGAGAGCTTATATTCTGGAGACAAGGGCTCCAAAAGGAGCTTTAAGAATTGGCTGGCACTTGACTCAGCATTTGCAGACCTGGAGCCCAATAATTAAGGAGGCAGGCTCCCCCTGCAGGTCCTCCAGCTCAACAAACTTGATGTTATAGCTCCTGCTTTATGCACAGGGACTGTTTTGGTGAGGATCTTGGAGTTCAAAATGCTGCTTGACGTTTAGTAAATGACTAGCCACCCGGAACATTTCCATCTGTCACTCTGCTGTGGGAAGAAGGGCAGTCAGAGGCCACTTGGTTGGAGGTTGGAGACTGGCAAGGAAAACTGCTTTTTCCTTTATTGTGTAGCTGGGTGTGACTAACCCGGCTGGTTTCATTGGTGGAGGAAAGATACAAGAAATAAAACAAAACAACCACCCCCCCCAAAATCCCAATTTGCTCAAGGGTTCATTTGTTTTTTCTGGGCAGTTGACTATTGTAGAGAAAAATGTTTGTTCCTTTGTTGGGAAAGATAGGATTCAGTTGCAAAGTTGTAACTTACAACATTCAGAGATCCTGAAAGAATCTAGAATCCCAGTTATAAAGGGGCCAAGGCAAGACTGCACATGGGTGTCTGCTTTCACGGAGCAAATGGGACGAGAGGCAGAAAAAAACTAGTCCAGTCAAGCATTGAAATGTCTAGAGCTGGGAGAGGGAGAATAATACCAATATCATGCTATGACCACTACTAAAATTTTATGTTCTTATTAGTCATAGCTTAAGTTTATTTAGCACCTACTGTTTTAGGCACTAGGCAAAGTTATTCCAAGTCTTATTTACTCTCTACAACAATCTGGAATGAACTGAAATTGAGTAACTTGCTCAAAGGTCACACAAAACAAGAAGGCACTTACAAAGGCTTTTTTACAGCATCAAAAAGCAGGGTTGCCCAGGACCAGGGACAAGTAAGCCTCAGAGACAACACACACTAATGAAAACCAAACCATCACACACACACACACACACACACACACACACACACACACACACACACACCAAAAAACAAAACAAAGAAAACAAAACAAAAAACCACTTCCAGGAGTATCAGAAAAGAAAAATTTAAAAGAAATCCCTGGAGGCCAGAGGCCGTTATGTAGGTTGTTGATTACAGAGGTGTGGACAATTTGCTGATTGAAAGGGCCCTTGGGAGTCAGATACCCTATGACTCTAGGGGTCATCGAGTGTACTTCAGCTGCCACCTGATGATAATCTTAGGGTCAGCAGGAAACAGACTGGTAAGAGGGTCTTATTATATAGTCTTTATTACTGTCTGTTTTTCTCTTCTTGTTCTTTTAAGAAAAAATTTTGACAACTTTCATGGACTCCCAACTTAATGGACCCTATGATTTAATGGGAAATATAGATTGCACTAGCATACCTACACTAGTCCTGACACTCAGTATATGTTCAATTAATACGAGGTATGCCAGTGCAAATGTAGATTGCACTGGCATACCTACACTAGTCCTGACACTCAGTATATGTTCAATTAATATGAACTGTCCTCCAGCCTCGCTGATGATCAACCAGCTACTCCATGAGTATTCTTTATCTGCCCGATAAACCCAGGAGCTGTGGACAGTCATAAAACCAACTCTTTAGAGATTAGTTTTTAATGCATAGTAAGAACAGGAATGTGCTCAGTTTTTCCATTGTTACCTTATTCACACCTCTCAATAATACCATGAGGTGGGTACTATAATGATCCCCTTTTACAGATAAGGTAACTAAAATTTAGGTTGCACAACATTGCCAAGATATGAATTCTGAGACAAAAGGAAAAACATGTACCCCTATATGCACTTATCAAAATACCCTTCCATACTTTGCCTAAGTGGAAAAAGTTAATGCAAATTCTATAATTAAAAAAATTAATGACTACATAAAGCCGTGCATTGCTCGATGTGTTCTCCTCTGTCAGCTCTTCTACACGTGCCCGTGGGGGACACGATGCCAGGAGGCCCAGGAGCCACAGCCTGATTGGGAAACACCGTTCCTTGGACAGTATAGCTGGATCTCAAAACGGACAAACAGCAGCCTGCCTTTATTTAAAATGTTGATCTTTTCTTCATCAGAAAGTTTCCCTAAATTTTGATTTTAAAATATTTTATTAATATTTATATCTTGATTACTGATTTTTTCGGCACTCACTTAAATTGTCATCCAGGGTGTGGGCCCTATTTACCCTAATCTTGGCTCTTAGGCCACACAGCTAGTAAATGGAGGAACCAGGACTTGAAAAAATAATTTCCCTCCAAAGGTCATGCTGACAATGACTTTGCTATATACAGCCTCACAAATGTAGTAGGATAAACAATCCTTGCCTTGTCTGCTTAGAGGCTATTTGAGAAGAATTAGTGCACAAGAAAAACAAATACAAAACCATACCCCATACCTGTAGAAGAGAAATAAGCATAAAATTAAGTTATGGACAAGAGTTAGATGAGATAATTTCCATGATAAGGGCTGGCTGGGGTCATATTGAATCATGAAACACTGCTTCCCTGTGTCCCTTAAAGACTTGACAAACCTGGGAATGAATGGTGGAGGCTTTCCTATTTTTGTACTAGAATCAGAATTTCCAATCCAGAAAAGGGACATTGGTACTATTTGATTTCATGACATTATTTCATCCCTGGGATGGCACAAGCTCCATGTCAGAGCCGGCGGTGTTGACTACAGCATATGGTGGGTGTTGAGTATCTATAGCTCATTCAGTAAATTCTGTTAATTGTATTGATTGCTACTTCTTTATCTCCATACTGCTTCCTATCTCCATGCCCCCCATTTATTCTCCATCCAGTCAGTGCTGTCCAAGTAGCTGCTTGTGAAGCCCCCAGGTCCACTCTGTAGAGCACCAGAACATTATTTTTCTAATCATCACAATTGTAGGTTGGCTAGCACTTTAATTTTGATTATGATGAAGACAATTAGAGGCTACTGTCATCAGGTAGAAGGTGGCAGTTTTGTTTTCTGAATTGCTAGGCTTCTCATAGGCATGGAAAACCAGCATTGTTTATTAGCACCATTTATCTTTTGTTTAGCTATAAAATATTAAAGTATAGTATATCTATAAAGATACATTTATAGATAAAAAATTTTAAAAATATAAGCATCTAAGTTTTGAAAAACTGTTTTTATTGATTTTTAGAGAGAGAGGAAGGGAGAGGGATAGAGAGATAGAAACATCAATGAGAGAGAAACATCATCGATCGGCTGCCTTCTGCATACCCTGCTCTGGGGATTGATTCCTAGGCATGTGCCCTTAACAGGAATTGAACTGCGATCTCTTTGTTCCTGGGTCAACGCTTAACCACTTAGCCACACCAGCCAGGCAGCATCTAGGTTTTAGTTATATGCCTTTATCGCTAATATTGAACTGTTTGCTGAAATATTCCTGTCCTTCTTGTTGTGATTTTAAAGAGAAAAACCATGGGTTTCTCTTTATCTACAACTTTGGGAACAAATATTTCCTCCTGCCTCTTATCTCCCCAAATTGTACTCATGGGTCCCAGGGTTTTAGTACATGTCTGTCATTTGCTGGTCAACTGTTTTTTTAAATATTCAGCTCAAACATAATCTTTGAAAGATTTCCCAGGTCCATCTAGTCAGAGTCAAACTATTTTCGCTCTTTTTTTTTATCAAAATTGCATTTCATGGTAGGAAATATGTCCAATATAGTTTGTATCCCTGCAGGACCTAGTACCCAAAACAGATTTGCATATGTTTATTGGATTGAATCAAAATTTATACTGTGGGAAATCAGGATGATCGTTTGGAATAAAAACAGAATATTAGATACATGTAGAAGCTCCCAGATCAAGCTTGCATAATTTCCCTGAGGAATGTATGTTTGTGCCCCAGGACATAAAACGGGAAAGATATCACTTGTCCTTTTCTACCAACTGCATCCCATCTATTGTGCGATTTCTAATGTATCACCTGCCATTCACTTAGACCTTCAGTGTCCACTGAAGGGTTAACCCTTTGTGTTCACTTAGTTACCTTCCATGCTAGATCAATGTTGGATACCCTATTTGTGCCTGATGCCTGTTTACTTCAGTGTAGTCACAGTTCTGGAAAGTAACTTCCCTAAATGCAAAGGATGTGCCCATGAACACATTTAGCACAGCCTTCATATGGGATCAGATATATATACCAAATAATTTTCTAATGTTAACAGAGAATCCTAATAATCTCCATGAGGGTCATAACTGATTTAATTAGATGCTATTAAATTCTACATATAGGAAGGCATACTTTTTATTTTCCAGTGACCTAGATTAAAATAATTTTAGTTTGTAAAATTGTTTCCAGACTCTAATGCAGACTTGAAAATGGGAGCGTGCACAGCTTCCTGGAGCTACTGAGTTCATTACAAGCAGGTGTCTGTCCTCCTGAGCTCATCTCCCTCATCTCTGAATTTTATAAAAACCACATTATATAATGTTTGTGAGGACAACTGGCTTATCGTTACGATTGTTATTGCTAGTTTAACAAGAGATTAAAGAACTAAAATAGGGATTGGCGAGGATATTTATGGCCTCTGCAGACCTATAACAGTCATGGCATGAAGTACTGCAGTTTATTCCTTAATATGAGGAAATCAGATAATTTCATATCAGACTGGCTGAATCCCGCAGCTTCCAACAGCATGGAGCACGGGTGTAAATCAGAAGAGCAAATAGATTTTGACATTTAAAAATGGAATGCACAGTAGGAATTTAATCAGCACATTTGCCAATATAATATTTCCTTTGAAGAGAGGTTTCTTTCAAAAAGGATACCTCAGGTGCTCTGCATCATGATGCATTGTTGAAAGTGACAGCATGGCTGAAGTTCTAGCAGAAGTTTAGGATTCACTCTCTCAGTGTGTGACCTTAGGTGCACTCTCTCTGCCCCTCATTTATCCTGTCCTGGCAGGATTCAAAGATGAGGTCTATTTAGTCTTCTTCATTTCTTTAAAGAAAATTACTAGATAAGGATGCCTTACCATTTATCAAGTCACTGACACTTAATGAGCTGCTATTCATTAATCAAATGCACAGCATCAATTTAGTGACCATCAATTTAATACGAGGACAAGGAATAGGGCTGTGGGGGAAGGAGACAAAGAGACACAGAGCCATTCCATTATTCATTGAGTGCCTATGTTCTAGGCACTATACCTAATGCTAAGAATTTTTGAAATGAGTGATGCAGCTTTTTGTCCTGGAGAAGCTCATAGTCACACAAAGGACACCGATCAAGTGAAGGCTTTACACTAGCTTTGAAAAACAGATCACGCACCCTAAAGATAAGATAAGACACTACAGATCAACTTACTAGCCATCCAAAATCTCCATAGTGAAGATTTACTAAACTTTATTATTAGTTATTATTATGAAGCTTTATTATTCCCACTGTTAGTTGAGTTTATGATAATTGGGGTAGAAACTTTTTGCCTATTCGTGGAAAACATTAAAAATGTAAGCCAAGGTATAGAAAGTGCATTTCCATTACTGTAAAGTTTAGTATTGTAAGTTTCTGCCCTCCTGGAGTCCTCTCCTCTTCAAAGCCTTTTCTTAAGAACCAAATTGTATCGCATTTGTTAAGAACAATTGAGTTATACTAACCATAGGCATCATGCCCAGGAAGCCTTATATTTTAAAAACCAAACACTTTGAAAGGATAAGAGCATTTTCTGACCGATAACCAAGACACATTGGACAATTTAGAACAGTGATAAAGAATTTTAGAATATTTTTTCCTTTCACTTTACTGACTACCCAAAAAATATGTAGCCAGTGAGAAATTATCTGTAGGTTGTATTTCAAGGCCTACTAGCAGGTCAGTTATTTTGGATTTGTCACATCCCCAGAGAAATCTTTTTATAGGAAGGGTCTACTTTCCAAGACAGTCCACAAAAATCTAGGTCAATATGAAATATGAATGATAACTTATGCAAATACAGTATTTTGCAAACTGTATCAGCTGCTATGTTCATGGATATCTATGATTCTGTAAGAATTTTTAAATTTTGTGTTTTTATTGTGATGACAAGCTAAAAAGTAATATAATCATATTCTGGATCATCTAAATGAACACTCATGTTGTGATTACCAAAACTATGTTTATGATTATCTTTATAATTGCTTTAGTCTTGTGTTATTGTAACTGTGCAGAAACCTTATTTTCACATTATTGTAGGAGTCCCCCTCTCCCCACTTTTCCCCTTTGCCTACCTCCACCCTCCCCTGCCTACCTCTTCCTTGGACTTTACCAAATTATTATCTGTGTCCATGGAATATGCATAGGTGTTCTGTAGCTATTTCCTTCATCTTCTTTATCCAATCACTACTCCATCCCTCTCCCTTTGGGCACCAGCCAGTCTAGCATTCCATGTATTTCTACTTCTGGTTACATTTTGTTCATCAGTTTATTTTTTTTCCCATTAGATCCCACATATTAGTGAGATCATATGGTATTTGTCTTTCTCTGTCTGGCTTATTTCATTTAGCATAATACTCTCCAGGTCCATCCATGCTGTTGCAAAGGGTAAGACTTCCTTCTTTTTTACAGTATTCCATGGTGTAAATGTACTGCAGCTTTTTGATCCACTTGTCTGTTGATGGGAACTTGGGATGTTTCCAAATCTTAGCTACTGTAAGCAATTCTGCTATGAACATAGGGGTGGATATATTCTTTCTGATTGGTGATTAGGATATATTCCCAGAAGTGGGATACCTGGGTCAAAAGGCAGTTCCATTTTGAATTTTTTGAGGAAATTCCATACTGCTTTCCACAGTGGCTGCACTATTCTGCATTCCCATCAGCAGTGTACAAGGGTTCTCTTTCCTCTACATCCTCTCTAGTACTTGTTATTTGTTGATTTATTGATGGTAGCCATTATGGCAGGTGTGAGGCGATATCTCATTGTGGTTTTAATTTGCATTTCTCTGATGATTAGTGATGTTGAGCATCTTTTCATATATCTATTGGCCATTTGTACATCCTCTTTGGAGAAGTGTCTAACCTTATTTTTTTAAATCTGCCCTTTATTTGATTTTTTCCTCTTTGATACAAACTGGCCTCAGCCAGTGCCTGGACTGATCTACCTCCCTCCCCTTGCTTAATAATTAAGTCCCAGGACAATGAGGTTCTGGTCAGCATCCAGTAGTCCTGGGTCTATTGACTACAGAGACAGAGTTTTCAATCAAAATAATAATAATATCTTGACCTCAGTTATGTTTTAGCTTTGGACCTAGGAAAATGGAACAATCCCACAGAACAAATCCTTGTGAAACTGGACAGAACAACCTCCGTGGTTCACATCAGGACTAGATGCAATGATTAATTACCTCCTACTCTAGCACCCACCAATCAGCAGAGACCACACCCTAACTGCCTTAAGTCACCATGATTAATGATTCCTCTCCCCCCCGCCCCCCCCCCTATAATCCAGCCCTGGACGCCAGCAAGGAGCCAGGTCTCTGAGCATGAGCTACCTGTGACTCCGGGCATGGCACCATATCCTTAATAAATTCTTACTTTCTTGGCTGCAAACTCCTGTTCATGTCTTATGGGGCTTTGATGTGCATAGGCAAATGTCCCTTCAGTTCGGTAACATCATCTGATTTAACAGCATTAGAGGTGGACTATGTATATTGGCTAATAGCCGGCTGCCATTCGATTGGCTTAGAAAATTTCTCATAAAATTCCAGATTTCTGAATTTGTTTTTGAAGTCAGAAATCAAGACAACTATAGGCTTGCTGATCCCTGTGGCAGTAATAGAGCTGACCAGTGGCTGTTTGTAATATAGGTCCTCCTTCTATCAGGTACATTTTCCACCTATCTATATATATATAAAACCCAATATGCAAGTAGACCAAACAGTGGAACAACCAAACAACCAAACAACTGAACAACCGGTCGCTATGACGTGCGCTGACCACCAGGGGCCGTGCGTGGAACATGGTGGGTGCTGGCAGCAGGCAGTAGAGCATGGAACGTGGTGGGTGTCAGCTGCAGCAGGATGATGGAGCAGGTGAGCAGGAGCACCAGACCAACGCGGGGTGCTGGTCACTGTCATCAGGGCAAGCGTGTGGTGGTTACTGAAAAATTTTTGCCCCGTGTGCCGGTCCTGATTGTTCAGTGCTGTCAGCGGGTGCAAGTGGCAGCTGCCAGCCCCGATCACCCCTGAGGGCTTCTCCACCTCCCCTTGCTCCTGAGGAGTGATCGGGGCAGCAGCCGCCAATTGCACCCACTGATAGCGCCGGCCACAATGGTTCAGCGTCATCAGTGGGATGCAAGCTGGGCTGGTGCCATCATCACATGGGAGCAGCAGCAGCAGGAGTGGGGCTGCCAGAAGACAGGGGACCAGGGGCCATAGTAGGAGGGGCCGGACGGGGGCACGGTGGATGGGCCGAGACCCGTCCCTGTGCCCACTGCAGCCTTGTGGCCCACAGTGCACAAATTCATACACTGGGCCCCTAGTATTTAAAAGCATTAGATTTTGTGTTTCCTCTCATAAAGCAATGTTGTGTATTTCCCAGGATGTGATGGTCAGCATTCTGAGAAAAGGGAGTCTATCCCTAGGCATAAGTTGTTTGTAAAACAAACATTTATGAGTAGGGGCTTCTACTGGAGGTGGCTCCTCTCCAGGGCACCATCACACTCTTTTCTGTAATGGGGGCTTGGCATATAGCTTGAAATAGAAACTAACCTTTAGAAACTAATTTCTAAATCAGTGCATGCATAGACCCCGAGACTTGCTGAGTGTCTCCCCACAACCATTCCCGACCTGACACATAATACCTGTCCCTCATCCAGTATGTGCTTCCTTCCCTATTATTATTTATTATTCATTTTTACTTCATTAATATTTAAAGATCATTGCAGGTATTCACTGAAAAGGGCAGCACTTACCACCAACCATGCGAAGGTGAACTCAGATGAAATTTCTGAGGAGATATTTTGAAGGCATGGTATTTCCAGAGTCTGATTTATCTCTATTTCTATTGTATTGTTGCTTCTCCATTCTTCCTGTATAACTGTAACAAAACATAAGGTGGAAAAGACATGGATCTGTGGTTGGTTTATAAAGTGCCTTTTATCAAAGAAATGAGAACCGTTTTAGCATAAAGATTCATCCATCCTCAGGGTATACCTATGAAGTAAAGAGGAGAAATCCCATTAGAATCCTTACTGTGTAAATGGCAAAACAAAGTCACTAAGAAAAATTACCACTGAAAAATTATAGGGAATTTTTCCTAAAAGAATTAAGGTCACAATTTGACATGTTCCTCTGCTTTCCCCCTAAATTCATGTTTTAGTCTTCAGATCACATTTCCTTAATCAGATAGAATATAAAACATTAAATCTTAGCCTATAATTGCCTTTTTAAATTTTAATAGACTTAATATTTTTATGTCTGTGAACCTCAAACAGCAAAATGAGTGGAAAGTACAGAGAGTTCCCATATTCCCCTTGGTCCCATGCTTGCACAACCTCCCCCACTATTAACATCCCTAATCACAGCGGTACATTTGTTACAATCATGAACCTACACTGACTCATCTTTATTACCTAAACTGCATAGTTTATTTACATTAGGGTTCACTCTTGGTGTTGTGCAGTCTATGCGTTTTGACACATGTATAATGACGTGTTCACCATTGTGGTATCATACGGAACAATTTCACTGCCATGAGAATGGTCTATGCTCCACCTATTCATCCCTCCCTCCCACCAAACTCCTGTCAACCACTGATCTTTTTCCTGTTTTTATAATTGTCTTTATAGAGCTTATAAATTCCTTCAAGTAAAAAATGATACAGAAAAATATATAAGGAAAATCCAAGGACGCATCATTAACACATTGGTTTCATTTTAAAAATGATATGATATAAAAGCTGTCTATAGTCTTTTTGTGTGGAAAGTTTTATATATATACTAGAGGCCCAGTGCATGATTGAATCATGCATGTTTAGGGGGGGAGCTGGGTGCCTGTCCGCTGGTGCACCAGGCCTTTCAGAAGCCTCCGCGGCACCGGAGGCTTCTGAAAGGCCTGGTGCCTGAGCGGACAGGCACCCAGCTCTCCCGCTTTTGATGGTCCACGGTGGGACGTGAGCTCGCTGCCCCAGAGGCCCCTTCTGTGCCGCAGCACAGCCATGGCGCAGACGCTGAGCTCGCGTTGCCAGCGGCTACCCTGGCCACCCCGAGTCCCGCCCCCCCCGCGCCTCCTGGCCAATCGCGGGCATAGCGAAGGTATGGTCAATTTGCATATTTGTCTATTATTAGGTAGGATACTAGGGGCCCAGTGCACGAAATTCGTGCACAGGCTGGGGGGGGGTGTCCCTCAGCCCAGCCTGCCCCCTCTCACATACTGGGAGCCCTCAGGGGATGTCCTATGTCAGCTTAGGCGCGCTCCCTTTATGGAGGCAACTGGGCTGATCAGGGGAAAGCGCCAGCCCCATCACCCCGCTGCTGCAGCCACTGCCAGCCACCGCAACCACCAAGGTGTTTTCATCAACATGGACTCCAGTCCCTTCATCATGAAAAAATGACAACTTTCTTTAGGCATTTTCAAGATGTGTCTTTCATAGCATATGACATTTCTTTCTTTCTTTTTTTAATCCTCACCTGAGGATATGTTTCCATTGATTTTTAGAGAATGTGGAAGACAAAGGGAGAGACAGAGAGAAACATCAAAGTGAAAGGAAAACTTTGATTGGTTGCCTCCTGCATGAGCCCTGACCTGGGCCCTGGCCAGGGAGGAGCCTGCAACCTAGGTACATGCCCTTGATCAGAATTGAACCCAGACTCTGCTGTTGGTAGGCCAATGCATTATTCACTGAGCCAATCCAGCTAGGACAGGATATGACATTTCTTAGCCCTCCCGCAGCAGACCTTCATTTTTTTCTCCAGAAATGTAGTGGAAAAACCCTAGATCACCTTTTTGGATTCTTATTAACCAAGTTACTAAGAATATTACCAGTGGCATACAGGAAGCTTAGCCAATGAGCAATCAGAAAAGGTACATATATCAAGTGGATTAGAAACTCAGTTCACATCGATCTCCAGCTTTGCCCCTGCTGGGGCCTAAAGCCTCGGGCCTGGGCAGGTGCCCTCCAGCACCCTCCAATCGTTGGCTCTGCCCCTGCCCAGGCCTAAAGCCTATGGGGCCCTCCAGCTTCCTCCAATCACTGGCTCCCTCTCACTCTGATCACTGGCTCCCTCTCTCTTCTATGGCTGGCTTGCTCTCCCTCCGATGCTGGCTCCCGCTGGCTCTGATCACTGGCTCCCTCTCGCTCTGATGGCTGGCTCCTTCTCTCTCCAGTCACTGCTCCCTCTCCCTCCTATGGCTGGCTCGCTCTCCCTCCTATGGATGGCTCCCTCTCAGTCCGATTGCTGGCTCCCGCTGGCTCTGATCACTGGCTCCTTCTCGCTCCGATTGCTGGCTCCCTCTCGCTCTGATGGCTGGCTCCCTCTCGCTCTGATGGCTGGCTCCCTCTCCTTCCTATGGCTGGCTCACTCTCCTTCCTATTGCTGGCTCCCTCTCCCTCTGATGGCTGGCTCCCTCTCTCTCCAATGGCTGGCTCCCTCTCTCTCCGATCGTTGGCTCTCGCTGGCTCCCTCTCACTTTGATCGCTGGATCCCTCTCCCTCCTATGGCTGGCTCCTGCTGGCTCCGATTGCTGGCTCCCTCTCACTTTGGGTGCTGAGGATGTTCCTGGTTCCCGGATGAAGGCCGTTGGGCGCCTACTTATGCAAATTAGCCACCATCTTAGTTGGGTTAATTTGCATAGTCACTCTGATTGGCTGTGGGTTTATTGAAGGTACGGTCAATTTACATGTTTGTCTATTATTAGGTAAGACTAGAGGCCCAGTGCATGAAATTCATGCATGGGGGGAGGTGTCCCTCAGCTCAGCCTGCACCCTCTCCAATCTGGGACCCCTTGAGGGATGTCCGACTGCCCGTTTAGGCCCGATCCCGGTAGGATCGGGCCTAAACGGGCAGTCGGACATCCCTCTCACAATCCAGGACTGCTGGCTTATGCAAACGATTAATAGCTTTCATATATGGGGCATTTTCAGCATAATACAGATAACAACCATATGAATCAAAACTCATGGTTGGGTTTAAATTATATAAATTCATGACACTTAACACAAAATAATTACTGTCACTTAAGAGTGCTAGTGAACCAATTTATTTTTACAACTGGTAAATAAGGGAAAATACCAAGTAAGTATCTGTTCTGCTTTTCTTAGACAAACTGTATATCATGTAAATAATTGGTGGATAAGAGGACGTTTTCTTTATAAGAATGCGTCAGCTAATAAATGAAGGAATAGGTTTAGAACATCTGTTTGGAAATCCATAATAAATTAATGGATCTAGGTAATATTCATTAGTGGCTGCTTATATTACACTAGAGGCCCAGTGCATGAAACTCGTGCACAGGAGGGGGGAGGAAAGAGGGGGTGTCCCTCAGCCCAGCCTGCATCCTCTCCAATCTGGGACCCCACTGGGATCGGGCCTAAACGGGCGGTCGGACATCCCTCTCACAGTCCAGGACTGCTGGCTCCCAATTGCCCTCCCCTGCAGGCCTGGTGCCCCGCAACTGCCCTCCCCTACTGGCCTGGTTCCCCCCAATTGCCCTCTCCTGTTGACCTGGTCCCTCCCAACTATCCTCCCCTGCAGGCCTGGTGCCCCCCAACTGCCCTCCCCTACTGGCCTGGTCCCCCACAACTGCCCTCCCCTTCAGGCCTGGGTCCCCCACAACTGTCCTCCCCTGCAGGTCTTGTTCCCCCCTCCAACTTCCTTCCCCTGCAGGCCTGGTCCCCTCAAACTGCTCTCCCCTGCAGGCCTGGACCCCTCAACTTCCCTCCCCTGCAGGCCTGGTCTCCCCCAACTGCCCTCCTCTGCTGGCCCAGTCACCCCTAACAGCTCTCCCTGCTGGCCTGATCGCCCACAACTGTCCTCCACTGCAGGCCTGGTTCCCCCCCAACTGCCCTCCCCTGCAGTCCTGGTCCCCCCCCAACTGCCCTCTCCTGTTGACCTGGTCCCCCCAAACTGCCCTCCACTGCAGGCCTGGTTCCCCCAAACTGTTCTCCCCTGCAGGCCTCCCCCCTAAACTGCCCTCCCCTGCAGGCCTGGTCCCCCCAACTGCCTTCCCCTGCAGGCCTGGTCCCTCCAACTGCCCTCCCCTGTAGGCCTGGGCCTCCCCCAACTACCCTCCTTTGCTGGCCTAGTTTCCCCCAACAGTCCTCCTATGCCAACCTGGTCACCCCCAACTTCCTTCCTCTGCTGGCCTGGTCACCCCTAACTTCCCACAACTGCCCTCCCCTGCAGGCCACCTTGTGGCGGCCACCTTGTGTCCACATGGGGGCAGCCACCTTGTGTCTTGGTGTGACGGTAAATTTGCATATTACTCTTTTATTAGATAGGATGGCCAGATATTATGTGCTTCTGATGTAATTCTATAACATCATCTATGATGTACTCTTGCCAAAAAACAAAATGTAGGAAGCAGTTATAGGGTTAAGCCTCGGACTGACCTGTGGCAGGATCACAAACTAGTTCATTTGGAGGGCAGACCCCTCCCAACATAATTAAGCCTGATCCTGTAACTGATCCCTAGATCTTTCCTGGGTAGCTAGTGGGCTGTGGGAGGGGCAGCAAGTGCTGCCAAAACAAGTGAAACTTACAAGAACATTGTTAATTGCCTTGTTTGTCCCTGATTATAAATAAAGCCTCAGCTTTGCAGTCTGGATCTGTTCTGTGGCCTCAGCCAGGCACAGAAAGATCCACCCAGCCCCAGCTTTCAAATCTATCTCTATGTCTCCTCTCTTTATTTCTAATATTTCTCAATCCCTGGCCGCCTCCCCTTAGAACCGGTTCGTTCATCTCTCTTTCTGCGCAGGACACAGAAAAGGGAGATCCCCACCATGTTTGGCCCCCGCCGCATCAGGCCCCCGCACAAAATATAAAAACAAAAACCTTAATGTGATCAAATCTCTGTATTTAACCAAAAGGTGAAAGAGGAATATATAGATATGGAGATAATCAGACTGTAGATAATCAAATTTACTCAACAAATACATCACAAAAGAAAAATAAACAATGTAACATAGCCTTCAGATGAAGAGATTTATTAAATAATCACAACACATGGAGATTACTTGGATCCTAATTTAAACCAAATGTAAAAATAAAGATTATGAGGCCCACTGGATATTTGATGACAAAAGGACTTACTAGGATTTGTGTGTGTGTGTGTGTGTGTGTGTGTGTGTGTGTGTGTGTTTTAATTCTGATAGTGGTATCATGACTACATATTTTTTCAACATCTTTATCTTTTAAAGATTTATTATGAAATGAATAGGGTATCTTGATTTTCTTCAAGTATTTTGTGAAGGGGCAGTTGATAAGAGTTTAAGGAAAACAAGATTGCATATCCTATCTAATAAAAGAGTAATATGCAAATTGACCATCACTCCAACACACAATATGGCCCCCGCATGTGGTCAAAGATGGCTACCCCCATGAGGACACAAGATTGTTGCCACAAGATGGCCAGCAGGGGAGGGCAGTTAGGGGCAATTGGGCTGGCAGGGGATCAGTTAGGCATTGATTAGGCTGGAAGGGGATTGGTTAGGGGGTGATCAGGCTGGCAGGTAGAAGCGGCTAGGGCAATCAGGCAGGCAGGCAGGCAGGCAGGCGAGTGGTTGGGAGCCAGCAGTCCTAGATTGTGAGAAGGATGTCTGACTGCCCGTTTAGGCCCGATCCCACGGGGAGTAGGCCTAAACAGACAGTTGGACATCCCTCGAGGGGTCCCAGATTGGAGAGGGTGCAGACTGGGCTGAGGGACACACATGCACACCCCTTCCCCTGTGCACGGCTTTTGTGCACTGGGCCTTTAGTGAGTTGATAATTTTTCAAGTTATATGTTTAGAATTTTGTTATAGTTTAATCTCTCATAAGTTCCAGCTATCTTCATGATACTATTCTATATAATTTTGTATATGTTTGAAATTTTCCACAATTAGGAATTTTTAAGTTTTTTCATGAATCACCTAAAATCATCTTGGATACTAGCAGCTATATGTAACACACTTGAAAAAAATTAAAGAATCCTTCTCCCCTACTTTTCCTCAATCCATCACCTATCTTCTTTCTTTTTTTCTCTAATATTATTCCTATTACCCAATGGTTGTAAAACTATGGCCTGTGGGCCAAATTTGGCTTTCTTCCTGATCTATATATATAAAAGCCTAATATGCAAATTGTCCCCGCTGGAGTTGGACTGGGAGACTGAGAGTTCAAACACTTGCTATGATGTGTGCTGACCACCAGGGGGCAGCGCAGAATGAAGGAAGGCCCCAGCCAGCAGCCAGAAAAAGCTGGGGAAGGAAGGCCCTGGCCAGCAGCCAGAAAGCCCTGATCGGCCCTGATCGCCGGCCAGGCCTAGGGACCCTACCTGTGCATAAATTTCGTGCACCGGGCCTCTAGTTTTGTAAATAAGGTTCTATTATAACATACGTATTGTATAGAGGTGCTCTCATACTACAAAGGTGGAGTTGAGTAGTTGTAACAGAGACTGTATGGACCAGTGGTTGGCAAACTCATTAGTCAACAGAGCCAAATATCAACAGTACAACGATTGAAATTTCTTTTGAGAGCCGAAAACCAACTTCTGTGCATGGGCCACAAAGTTTCAATTGCACTGTACATGCACACCCACCCATGGTATTTTGTGGAAGAGCCACACTCAAGGGGCCAAAGAGCCGCATGTGGCTCGCATGCCGCAGTTTGCCGACCACTGGTATGGACCACAAAGCCTAAAATAGTTACTATCTAGCCCTTCAGAGAACGTTTGATGACTTCTGCTCTAACTTTCCATCATCCATTATTCTTTGATATAATCCTGGGTAATTTCAGTGACCATGTAGATGACTTATTCAATACCTGGCCTCTCAGTTCTTTCCACTGTCATCTCCATCAACTATCTCCACTCCATTTCAGCCATGTACTCTCACAATCACATCTCAGACCTATCACCAGGCACTATTGCTTCACCTACAAAATACTAATTCAAACCTACAAACTAATTCAAACCTATATCTTCTTCTTATACAACTAGTCCCATCTCAACTGTTCTCTGACCTTATTGGATTTTTTAATGAGTTGATATGTCTACTTTTCCTCAATCCATCACCTGTCTTCTTTCTTTTCTTCCCTCATTATCAAGCTAAACTTCCATAGTTTCTATCATTTCAATAATATTCTTTCTAATATCCCAAGTCCCTTGCCTTTTCTTTCATCCATTTAAAGAGAATTAGACTGTGGTAGACCCAAACTGTTTACTTTTTAATGCACAGACCCAAACAGCCAAGCAGTGCTGGAGAAAGCCACAGTGAAAATTGTTTTTCCTGTATTTTCATACCACAGTCAAATGAATGTTCAACACTGATCAAATATCCAAATACATCTACCTAGTGAACTCATTTTCCTTCTATCTATAGAAGGTATTTCAAACCTCTCCAAATGTCTTTTTCTGAAGCCTCCTTATTTGCCTGAAGATAATCTCCATTTTAGAGAAAAGATTATAAGATGGCACATACCTTATCATATGTACTCATTCTAATTTCCTTCTCTCCTGGTATAATAAAAAAAAGTTCTTTTTTCCATTTCAAGATAGTCCTACTACGAATGTTATGGATCTCATTGCCTCCATCTTCTCAGAAACTTTAATTTATTTATTTTACCTTTTTCATTGTATATTTAACTACTCTCAACTGCATCTTGCTTATGGCCTTGAAACAATAGTCAATGTCTTTCATTAAATAAAACTGTCACTGCCACCACCATTACCATGACCATGTGAATGAAAACCCTCATTTAAGCTCTCCTACCCTTTGCATTACTACTGACACATTTCTTAGAGGTTGTGTCAATATTTGCTGTTTTCACTTTGACTTCTCTTCATACCTTTTCTCCCTTCACTCTGACTTCCAACTCTAATAATGACACAAAACAACTCTTGTGATCAATAAATTTTATGTTTATAAATACAATACAATAATCATTTTGCCCTCTCAGAAACATCAGAAGCAATGGCTACTTCCTTTATTAAATATTATTATTATTATTATTATTATTATTATTATTATAGGTTTTTATAATGCAACTCTCCCAATTTTACTCCTGCTTCTTTAGTTATTGTTCTATTCAATTTGAACATTTGCTTTTCTCCATCCATCACCATAGCCTCTGCTGAAGGGCCACATTGCTTTCCTTAGTTGATTTTCTACCTCTATATGATTTCTTTCACGTCCAGAACTTCAGTTAGCACCCACACTCAGGTGGCTCACCAGTTTGTGTCTTCTGTTTAAATCTGTATCTAGATCAGGAATTGTATATCCAGTTGTTTGCCTGACATCTTCTGTATGTTCCAACTTCCTGTCTAACTCAACATGGATGAAGTCAAACTCAAAATAATCCCTATGCAATCTGACCACCCATTGTGTTTTCTAACACAATGAGTAATTTCCCATTTTTTTTCCTGTTCTACATATTTGAAACCAAAGCATCATCCTTGATACTGCTTTTTATTACTCACTCCACATAAGCAATCTGCCACCAAATCCTATAGGTTGATTCTTCTACATATTTCTAATCTGAGCCTTCTTTCTTCTACATATTTCTAATCTGAGCCTTCTTCTCCATCTACTGCCACTTTTCTCAGTTTTACTGGTATCTCTCACCTAGATTTCTGCTATTGCCTTCTAACTGTCCTACACTAACTATCCTCTCAGCCCTTCTCCAATCCAGTCTCTAAATGTTGGTCACAATAATCTCTTTGACATGCAAGATAAAACAATAAAAATAAAAACAAACCACCTTTTAATTATTTTCCACAATTGTTAGGATAAAAACAAAACTTAACCAGACTAATCAATCTCTCTAGCCTTATCTTCAACTGCTTTCCTTTCAAACCTGCTCCTTTAAAAAACCTTAATACCTTTTAAAATTCCCCACAGTTGCCATATCTTCCTCCTACCACAGAGTCTTTGCACACTCTGTTCTATGTAAAACTATATTCCCCACCATTACCTGGCTAATGCCTGATCAAGTGTCATTTCTCCAGGAAAACTTTCTTGATTTTTATATTATGCCCTCTTGTAACACTGTCTACTTTCTTACTGAAGAGCACTTCTCACTATTGCAACTTGAAATTTGTTTTCTTATTTGATTAATGTCTGTCTCCTCCCATTGGACTTCCTGATTCCCGAGGACAGAATCATGTCTAATGCATACCACTGTATTCCTCATGCCTAGCACTATAACATATTTGTTAAAAATATTTGTTAGATAAAGAGTTATACAACAATTTAAGAAGAGCTAGCACTCAAATTCAAGAACAACTTATGTTATAAAAACATATATAGATCAATGGGACAGAATAGAGAGCCCAGAAAGAAATCTACACAGATATGATCAACTAATTTATTATAAAGGAATCAAGGGTATTCCATGGGAAAAGGACAACCTCTTTAATAAATGGTGCTGGAAAAATTGAACAGCCATATGCAAAAGAATAAAACAAACCTCTACCTTACACCATACACAAAATTCAACTCAAGATGGATTAAAAACTTGAATGTTTTTTTATTTTTATTTTTTATTTAATAGTAAAATGAAAAGTCAAAAGGAAAAATCAATACGTGGAACTACTACAAACTAAAAACTTTTGTACATCAAAGGAAATCATCAAAAGAAAAGGCAACCTACTGAATGGGAGAAAATATTTGCAAATCATCTATAATAATAAAAGCGTAATATGCTAATTAGCCTGGACAGCCAAACAACCTACCAGACATCATTCCGGATGTCCTTCTGAACAAAGCTGCTGCGGCGGGGACTGAGACAGAGGTGGTTAGGGGTGATGAGGCAGGCAGGCGAATGGTTAGGGTTGATCAGGCAGGCAGGTGAGTGGTTAGGGGTGATGAGGCAGGCAGGCGAGTGGTTGGGGCAATCAGGCAGGCAGGCAGGGAGAGTGGTTAGGGGCAATCAGGCAAGCAGGCAGGGAGAGTGGTTAGGGGCAATCAGGCAGGCAGGTGAGTGGTTAGAGGTGATCAGGCAGGCAGGCAAGTGGTTAGGGGTGATCAGGTAGGCAGGCAGAGGTGATTAGGGGCAATCAGGCAGGCAGGTGAGTGCTTAGAGGTGATCAGGTAGGCAGTTGAGTGGTTAGGGATGATCAGGCAGGCAGGCAGGCAGGTGAGCAGTTAGGAGCCAGTGTTCCCCGATTGCAAGAGGGATGTCCGACTAAACCAGCAGTCGGACATCCCCTGAGGGGTCCCAGATTGCGAGAGGGTGCAGGCCGGGCTGAGGGACCCCCTAGCCCCTATGTACGAATTTTGTGCACCAGGCCTCTAATATATCTAATAAAGGGTTACTATCCAAAATATATAAAGAATTCATACAACTCAATAACAAAAACAAACAAACAAACAACCTGATTTAAAAATGGGCAAAGGAATTGAATTCACAGTTTTCTAAAGAAGACATACACATGCCAACAGGTACATGAAAAGGTGCTCAACATCATTATTCATCAGGGAAATGCAAATCAAAACCTCAATAAGATGTCACTTCGTAATAGAATGGCTATTATCAAAAAGACAAGAGATAACAAGTGTTGGTGAGAATGTGGAGAAAAGGTAAGCCTTGTACACTGCTAATGAGAATGCAAACTGGTACAGCCACTATAGAAAACTGTATGGAGATTCCTCAAAAAATTAAACATAGAACTACCATGTGATCTATCAATCCCACTTCTGGATATATATCTAAATGAAATGAAATTATTGTCTCAATAAATATCTGCATTCATATGTTAATTGCAGCATCTATAATAATAAAAACATAATATGCTAATTAGACCTTCTGGACGTCATTCCGAATGTCATTCTGGACAAAGCCACCATGGCGGGGGCCTAGGTAGAGGTGGTTAGGGGTGATCAGGCAGGCAGGCAAGCAGTTAGGGGTGATCAGGCAGGCAAGCAAATGGTTAGGGGCGATCAGGCAGGCAGGAAAGCAGTTAGGGGAGATCAGGCAGGCAGGCGAGTGGTTGGGGAGATCAGGCAGGAAGAGGGGTTAGGGGCAATGAGGCAGGCAGTCGAGTGGTTAGGGGTGATCAGGAATGCATAATGGTTAGGGGTGATCAGGCAAGCAAGCAGGCGAGTGGTTAGGAGTCAGTGGTCCTGGATTGCTAGAGGGATGTCTGACTGCCTGTTTAGGCCCCTGCAGTATCGAGTCTAACCCAGCAGTCGGACATCCCCCGAGGCATCCCGCATTGCGAAAGGGTGCAGGCTGGGCTGAGGGACCCACCCCCATGCACGAATTTCATGCACCTGGCCTCTAGTTATTTATAATAGCCAAACATATGGAAACAACATAAGTGCCCATCAATGGATAAATGGGTAAAGGAAATGTTCTAATACACAATGGAATATTATTCAGCCACGAAAAGGAAATCCTGCCCTTCAGATAGGATGGATGGACCTTGAAAGCATTATGCTAAGTGAAATAAATAAGACAGAGAAAGACAAGTACTGCATGATTTCACCTATATGTGGAATCTAAAAAATAAAGAAATCAGAGATACAGAGAACAGATTAGTGCTTGCCAAAGTTGGAGGTGGGGGAGTGGAAAAATGGGTAAAGGAGGTAAAAAAGTAAAAACTTCCAGTTATAAGATAAATAAATTCTGGGGAGCTAATATACAGCATGGTGACTAAAGGTAAAAGGCCTCTAAGGCTTTTGTTGTAATCTGGGAAATTAAAGTCACAATATACTCTTATAATGAATCCTAATAATTACAAATTTTAAAATGCATCAACATCTTACAATCTACATCAATAACTTGAAAGCTCCTAACCTAAGGGGAAACCCTGTTGAGTAAAAATGAGTAAGAAGCAAACACCAGCCCAGCTGCCATAGCTCAGTGGTTGAGCATCGACCTATGAACTAGGAGATCATGGTTTGATTCCCAGTTGCGGGATTGATCCCCAGTAGGGGGTTTGCAGGAGGCAGCTGATCAATGATTCTCTCTCATTGTTGATGTTTCTATCTCTCTTTCTTCCTTCCTTTTTGAAATCAATACATATATATTTTTTAAAAGAAGCAAACACCTAACTATTTATTATATTTCTACCCTCATCCACAGCCTCAGAGCACTGACTAACACAAAGGAATGAAATATTGAGAAAAGAGAAAAACATCCCTTCTCAGCTAGGCCCTCAAGGAACAGGGGACAGGAGTTAGCACGCCCTGTTGTGTGAGCAGAGGAGGGGGTGGAATAACGCATATGACAACAGAAAGGAAACAGGAAGAGGTCCCAACTGCCTCTGGTTTCTCAGCATTTTCATAATTAGATTCTTATATATCACTTCAATTTGCATCTATTTATGTACATCATAAATGTTTGCAATTCATGTGTGCTTTGCCCACCCAACTAGCCTGCAAATGTAAAGATCTCTCAGGGATTTAAGAGGGAAATGGCACGAGTATGAATAGAAGTGAGAGAAGATCAATAGAATAAAGGGGGAAAAGATCTATCATTGTGGGGGGGGCCTGACAGGGCTTTTGAATGGCAACTGCCTTCTCTGAGTCTACCGCTTAGCTCTATGCCAGGCTTACATTTTTAGTCGCTCCACAGTGAAGAATTTTTCCCCCTTGATTCTATTTTCCTCCCATTTCTACCTAAATACACAATACTAGAACCATTTCCCTAACACTGAGGCCATTGCTTTTCATCCAATCCAGCTGACCAGCAGCAAAGCTAAGTCAGAAGACTGGGGATTTTCTAACCACACAGGATGCAGACCTGGCTCTGTTTCTCTATTGATGTGCAAGGTTTTTTGTTTTTTTGTTTTTTTTGTAGCTACAACTGGACCCCTTGGGTTGCCCTTTATTTTAAGAAACACACTTTCCTTAAAGGCAATACCACTCTTCATTTTAGAGAACATACTACCTCTTTTCCATTTCTGACTTCATGTTGAAGACATCATATTTCATATAGGATCTGTATCCTATTTCCTAGGGGCATATCAATCTATTTTGCCAGTCTTGAAGAGTAAACAGTAAGTCCTCAGATATGTAATAGTATAGTTTCCAGATCTACGCAGAGGTAAAAAAAAATCTATGTCTAAGCCAAGGTCAATGTGTACTTGTGCTCACGTATAATAAATGTACTCTTGGGTTCCAAATTAGGCAAGTATAAAAAGAACGAGGAGGATTCATTTTTAATAAGAATTGAAAAAGAATTTACTCATTACTATATTATACTTAATGAAAACTACCATTTACCACACTTGTATCCTTCAATAGGAACCATGCTAAGTGCTTCACATAGGTTATCTCTTTTAATCATCAAAATAATGGTATCTATGAAGGAGGCACTACAATTACCTATTATGTTTGTTATATAAGGAAACAGAAGCTTAGAAACTTGAAATAATTTGGCAAAGATGATGTATATAGTAAACGACAGAGTTAACATTAAAATCTGAGTTGCCTGACCCCAATGAATAAATGATGTTCTACTTATTTCTATTCACTCAACCCCACCCAACCCTATCCCCAATTGAACTCAACTGTTTTTTGTGTTTTTTTTTTGTCTGGAAAACAAACAGCAATGGGACTAGAGCATTGTCAGGTGGTGGTGGAAAAGGGTCTAGTCTGTAGGTGGACTGTTTCAATCCCATGGTCTTATTTTTTGCTAATAAATGGAGAGGAGGTAATAAATCCATACCTTAGCATAGCCCCCCTTAGCATAGCCTTCATGAGTTATTTTCTGTTTTGTTTTGTTTTCTTGTATTACTAGGCCACTTTGCCTTGAGTTAAAAACATTCCGTTTCCAGTGCATTTTTCATTTGTTGACTTATTAGTAGAAATAGAAATAATTGATTTTATGACCAAGTACTTTAGGGTGGGAATTATTATGGTGATTTTCCAGGTGGACTCAGAGAATGACATGACAGATCCCAGGTGAAATTCATTTCTAGCCAGAAAGGAGCTAGAACTTAAGCCTAGGACTCCTGCCTGCAGAGCAGGTGTCCAAAGCATGTTTGTGTGAACGCTACATGTGCAGCAGCCTTGTTGGCACCCTTAGCTACCCTATACTAAATATATCCAGAGCACTTCTGTGAATTCCTCCACAAACCTGCTCTATCCTCTTTGCCTCCTATCTTGGCACATGGCACTGCCATTCAGGTGTGTGTGCCAGACACCTGGATAGCAACCTCAATTTTTCTCTCTCCTTCACTCATACTGCAATTGTCTTATATTACCAAGTCATGTCTCTTTTATGCCCAGTTCATAAAATTTCTCTTTTTCTTTCTTCAATCTTTTTCTTTTTATATCAACCCAAACAACATTCTGTCTCCTCTGGGCTCCTAAGATTGTTTCCTAATTTGTCTCCAGTGTCTTCTTCTTTTTTTTCTTTCATTTTTTTTATTAAGGTATTATATGTGTACATATCTTACCATTGCCCCCTCACCCCACTCCCATACATGCCCTCACCCCCCAGCATTTTGCATCCATTGGTTATGCTTATATGCATGCATTCAAGTCCTTCAGTTGATCTCTTATCTCCCCCACCTCTCCCTAACCTTCCTGCTATATTTTGAAAGAAAAATACCACATGATATCACTCATTTATGGATAATAAAGAACATTATAAACCGATGAACAAAAAGATAGATACAGAGACAGCAAAGCATCAAACAGACTGTCAAATTATAGCATCTCCTTCTTATCCACCTTTATTTCATTCTCATACTAAGGTCAGTATGATCTTATCATAACACAAATACAACTAGGCTATAAATGTCATACCATCATTTGCTGAAAATGCTTCAATGTCTTCCCACGATAAAAATCAAAACCTCAAATATGGATGACAATGTCTTCCAAGATCTGGCCCTTACCATATCTCACACTTCATCCCCTAATCTCTGCACCACAGTCCCACTGATATTTCCCATTTCCTCAGACACTGCAAAGCCCTTCACACAAGCTGTTGCCTCTCTCTGGGTCACTCACTAACCTCCCACCTCTGAAATGGTGTGAACACCTAGTCTTTCTTTAGACCTCAGCTTGGACGTTGCTTTCTCAGAGACAATTTCCCTGACAGCTATTATATTCTCTCTCACAAGATCATTGCAATTCTTGTTGCTTATCGCTGTTGCAATTTTACATTTATTGGTGGAATTATTTGATCAGTTTCTATCTCCCTTACAAGCAATACCACTTTCTGTTCAACTTTGCATACTTAGTACCATGCTTAGCCCATAGTTGGCACATAATACATATTGATGCTTACCATTTTTCTGAATGAGAAGGTTGTAGATTTTAGTCTGACTGCCTTGTGGGTAAAAAATAAAGCTGCACTCATACTTCCCACTGAGTGAGGAGGACATGTTCCTTAAGTGCAGAGTCCATGTTGACACATTCCCAGGAGTTTCTGTGAAAGTCACCAGTGACTTACAGGGAACCCCACTGGCACAGTGGAAGCCATATTGGGGGTGATAAAGGGCAATGAGGTCCACCTTTTTGGTGACCTTGGACCATTGCATTTGCACCAAGATGCCTTTCTTCTGTGTTTGGCAGGTCAGATTGACATCAGAGCCAGGTAAAGTATAAATGTCTTCTCCTGCGTTGAATTTTCCTTCCCATATCCCTGAAAAGGAAGAACATGAGCCATCAGTTTACATGATTCACATGGAGTGACTCTTAATTATAAACTTGGATGACTTTGATGAAGTGAGTGAGCACCACAGGAATGTTCTCCCTGGCTGCCTCGGGGATTGGAGAGAGCTCATGCACGACCCAGATATAGAAGCCTGGATCTCAATACATGTGAGGAGGCATTTACTTAAGGATATGAGAGGAACTTACTGACTTCTGAATGTTTACTTTTTGTTGGTTGGTCTAATCTAAAAAATAACAAGATCTCTAGCTACTGGTGAATAAAATCAAGACTATTTTAAAATTGAAATTCACCATCAAACTTATTATGGCAACTATTCTTACATTTAATACAATTGGCTTTTTTTTGGTAATGCATCAACAGCTGCATGTAATACTCAAGTGGTATTTTCTAAAACTACAAAAACAACTATAAACTCTGTGTAGCAGTTTTAAAAAAATATATGTACAAGAGGTATTTACATATACTGTCATGTTTAATCCTTCTCACATACTAGAGTGATATTATTAACACTCCTTTTCAAAGAGGAAACTGAGGCACAGGCAGATTAAGTTGTTTGTTTAAAGTCATACCTCAGTAAAAGAATATGAATTGGGCTGCCTAGAATCTGCACTCTTTCTATAACCTCATAACCTTCAAAATGACCCCCAGATTGGCTGAGAAGGGTAGGAAATTTGACATTCAATATATATGGATTGAAAGGGCCTTTATCTCCATGTAGTTGGAGTTTATGGGGGGAGAAGGGAAAAAAACACCTCAGGTAAAATTTCCACTAAAGATAAATCATTTGGTTAGCATCATCTATAATCAATGCTTTGAAATACTAGATATAAAAGAAGATTATCTCCCATCAGTTCTCCGATCAAATGGTAGAGGGGACTTAAAGTATGTTAAGTATTGCATCTTTGACATACCTTCAATAGCGTAGGCCTCAGTTTTAGAATGAACATGGAATACTTTTAAAGGAATGACATATTATTGTGACAAGTACTACAGAAGCTAACAAAGGGAAAAGATAAAACGATGACAAGCAACTAAGAAGAAACAAGGCTCTCAAAGGTACTTGCCAAACAGGAATTATTACACTTTTATGGATGCAAAAGCATGGGTAGGCAGAGGTTAGTACAGTTTAATGTATCTCCCTGTGAGCTCTCCTTTGGCGGATAATATGCTTCTGATCCTATCTACTGCATTATATTCCAAAGTCTCCTTTGATTTAGAAATTCTCCTTAAAAATCTTAGTAGCTCTATCTGAAAAGCAGAGTTAATTCTTAAGACACTCAGGATCGCTATAATACCCTCATGCTGTGGGATACAGAGCTAATCTTTCTTCCTACCATTTCTAAATTGGCCCGTTAGGCTTTGGTTCCCACTGTCATAAAGACCCTGCTATGTCTCCCAGGTCTGTTACCTGCACATGGCTCATTAAATTCAACATATGCTCAACTGCCAACAACATTCGTATTTAGAGGAGATATGCTTGTTATATCCAAAAGAAGAAAAAAAGGATAGTTGAAAGAGAGAAAAAAGTTGAGCAAGGATCTCTGAACATTGATGGCTTTGTGCATTATTTATTTTTTTAGTATTCCAGAGTTGTTCTGACTACCGTTTGGAGAACATTTCATTTCTAAGAAGCAAAATTTCCCAGTTACTCCAGAGATCCTCTTAGGAAGGAAATGGGTAAAAATGTCTCTGAGCAGTGGCACAAACCACCCATCCCCTTCTTGGTTTTATTGTTCCTTAGTAATCCTTTGTAGACTCTAACAGCTCCCCCATAGCTGCTGCTTAAATACATAACTGAAAACCTTCGGAATGATCTGCCTTTGTGCTAAATTTCAGCAGCAGTCTGAGGCATCTTCAATGAGCAAGAGGCCTCCCTCGCCCCCTAAAGTGGCTGATTTGACAAGAAAGTACAACTGGAAGCCTTACCCCTGACAAAATGTATCTGGATGATGGAATAGACAGCACGGTATGTCCATTTTTTCTCCATTGTCTCCTGAAGGCCTTACAGCAGCATTTTCACCATGATCACAGAAGTCAACTGATGCCTTTAACTAAACAAACTCGAGCCACCCTATTCACACTGAAAAACCCCAAATCTACCACACGCCCGTGTCTGTTTATCACTTGGCAAGACCCCAGGAAATGAAACGTAGACAGGAAAGCAATGTGGTTCAGAGCTCAGTATAACCTTCAACAGAACAGAGTCGAAATTGTTCTCTGAAACCTTGTGTATCACCTTTGTTAAAAGACTTTTCAGTACCCACAGATTCTCTCCGTCAGGATCTCTGTGTCAGTCGAGCTGCTTCTAAATCCAAAGGAAATCACGCAGAGCAGTTCATAATGTGCTTTTCATGCACTTCTTTCAGGAGCACAAAGTCATTTAACAAATGTGAGCCTCGTGTCTTTTATAATAGTTTTTCTGTTCAATTTTAAAATGTATTTGCTTTCCAGAGTTGCTCCAGGGTGAAAGAACAAAACATTAACACATTTAATAAAATCTGAAAAGTAACTGAGGGGAGCATCAACTATCAAACCAAACTTTATTGTCTCCCCTCTTGCAGGGGACCCACATTTCCTGGGGGTCGGGGAGTGAGGGCTCCTTTTCTGCCCCTGGTCTGGGAAGAACTGGAAGTTAGACAGGGAAGTTGCCCACAGTGCTGGTGGGAGGCCTCTTCTGCTGATGGCATAAAAGCTTGTGTCTCAGCCCAAAACCATAGAGAGCAAGTCTGAAACGATCAGAATGCAAAGGCAGAGAAGTTCCTACCTCAGCTAGCCACCAAGCATGTTACATCTGCCCAGTCACTTCCATTTACAGAGGACCAAGATAGGAGAACAGGGAAGCGACTCTTCAGACATGATGAGTGTCCCTTGACAGATCTGACTTCATAGTTTTCTAGCTCAGGATAAAATAGACCATCTTCACCTTCCAACATTAAGAAGACAAGCGTTAGTTGGAAGACTGCAGTGTTAAGTGTAATAAACAAAGAATAAAAATGAGTAATGTATGTGTCAACATACAACTGTATGGACAATGGGTGAAGTATTCTGTGACCTCAATCTCACTCCTACATTTTTGAAGCACCCAGATAACCTAAAGACAAAGGCAAAGGTGGGACTTCATTCGCGAGGTGACAATTTCTTTTTGAGGCCAGGGGGAGAGAATTTTCACCTGGTTGTCATCATGTATCATGTACCATGACATCATGTCATTAAGTGCATACTGATCTCCCCAATTCAGGGACTTGGGGTGAATATGAATGATGCTAAGACATAAGGCATCATCCTTGTCATTGAGGGGATTAGATTTTAGCTGGGAGAAGAGAGATTTACAGATGGTGAAACAGGGCTACCAACTTCCTGGATGTCCAGGCTACCCTGTACACATACTTGCCATGATCGTCATACTTACTCATTACTACTCAGCTAATGATGTTTCCTGCAAAGGCCAGAAGATGGAGTTACCTAATTTAGGCCTCTTCAAGCATTTACCGCCCCTCCCCCCGCAACCTCCCCACTAAGTCTCAGATTACTGGAGGTGTTGGGTTAGGTGGTGATGACAAGCATATTTCAGAGAGAGAGTTGTGGAGTTTAAAGTCTTTGATTGAAAGGAGGAGACATCATGGCACTTGATGCCTTCATCTCTTCCTCATTTCCCCTAGAAATTCCAGTAAATGACAGTGATGGACTATGGAGGTAAAAACAGTTCGATAGATATACTGGGGAGATCCTGATCTGTAGGTTGGTGTCCCTACTAAATTGGAACACATTGCAAGCCTGGGGAAGAAATTTAGTTACCTCACTCCACTTCTCATATTAAGGGGAATTTACCTAAGTGGAACCAATAAACATGTAAATTTATTGAATTCTCTAAGAACAATACCCCTCCCCACTTGATGTATTTAGATATCTCCATTTAAAAAAAAATCCTAGTTTGAGGATATGTTTATTGATTTCAGAGAGAGAGAGAGAGAGAGAGAGAGAGAGAGAGAGAGAGAACACTTGTGTGAACGAGAAACATTGATTGATTGCCTCTTGTACATATCCCAACTGGGGCCCAAACCCTAAACCTAAGTATGTGCCCTGACTGGGAATTGAACCTTTTGTTGCGGGGAACAACTCTAACCAACTGTGAGCCACACTGGCCAGGGCTAGATGTCTCCTATTTTTTATTGCTTTAAAGTAAAGCAACTCCAAAATATAAAATAAAACACCTTAAATTAAAAAAAAAAGAAATTGTCATATATTTCCCTGAGCTATCTATTCACTTTTAATGGAATCCTTACCTCTCATTGGGTTTGGCTACTCAAAGCACCTGGTCAGTGGCTGCTGGGCAAACTGGCCCTCTCTGGGTATTTATTCAGGGCCTGGTTCATGGTTCTTATATCTAGAAACCTCTGCAGCCGGAGGTCATCAGATTTGACTAGTTTTCCTTTGGGACCCACACAGACTGTAAGAGAGGGAAAAAGAAATTCAGATGCTCACAGACTCTTAATTGAATGCACCTGGTGCCCTGCAGCTGAGAGACCCAGGTGACAGCTGCTCCATGGCTGTTTTCACGCAGCAGGTGGCAGCAACACACTGCAGACCAGCACAGCTCTCCCAGATGATGGGAATTTCGCTTCCATTGTCTTTCAATCCCAATATTATTTTCTAAAGGCCCTTTCAGCATGGGGATAGGCATTCTCTAAGCTTAAAAATAACTCTTCTATAGAAGTCATGTCAATCTCTTCTATTATCCTCGCTGCTCACCAAATCCCAATTGCACGGCATTTCTTCTGTCTTAGAGTATACTCTGCTCATACAAAGAGGAAACAGAAGCAGTCAGTTTCACACACAAAAAGAAATCTTGAACTCCTTGAACTTCAGAGGCAAATTCAATTATTTACAAAGAGAAGCAGGGACACTCATTATTTCTGCTACTGGCGAGCCATAACTGGTTGTTTTGGACAAACTTTTTCTATGCTCCATCTAAACACTTACCCTCAATGAGAAAAGGACATTTTCAGAAATAGGAAGTTGAGCAAAATGGTAAACTTACTTTTGTGGTTTTCATAGAGGTTAACTCAAACATTACTGATTTGTCTTGCATTTTATTCTTTACTTATACACACACACACACACACACACACACACACACACACAAAAATGCGGAGTGTTAGGTTTCTCTCCCAAAATGTTTAGAAGCCATAATGCTTAATGTTTGTACTAATAAAAAACATATTTGAGTGCCAAATCTTAAAAGATTACAAAGATCCATAGTTCTAGGTGATTTAAAAACATAAATGATAAAAACTATGTCTTACCCTTTAGACACTTGCATTTTGCTGCAGAAAACATCCCCAAGTGACACAATGCACAGGATCAAAAGCGGAAGTAGGACAGGCCTTTAGGCAAGAGGAGATCTCCCAGGGATCAAGTGGGATAGGAGCCTATGAAGTGTGGATCTAAATTTGCCTTTATATTATAGAAGTGGATCTGGTGGAATCCATGAGGTAAGCCACCCCAGGCAGAGAAAACAGGAAGAACCAACACTTGGTAGTATTGAAGCTAAAGGTTAATTCAGTGATTTGATTATTATCATTGAATAGAGACTTTACTGGAGGCTTGAGGCAGAAAAAATTGCCCAACCAGTGAGCTTATTATGGAGGGCTTTAAATGTTAGCCTATATACTTTTTTCTTATATTAGACAGAATTATAGAATTTTCAACAAAAGAGCAATGTATTTAAATGTAACATTTTAGAAGGGAGAGTGATTAAGTTGGCATGTGTAGATTAAATAAAAGACAGAAGAAATGTAGATTGAATAAAAGACAGAATATCTGTTGGGAATTGTATACTTGTTTAGGCACCTGAGGACGAGAGCCTGGTGATTGGCAGAGGGTGATGGAGGCATGGACACTACAAGAAAGGGGAAGTAAGGCTTGTCCAACTGGACACGGAATCGAAGTCTCCCGCGAAGTTTTGTGCACCAGAATGAGGAGAAAGAAAGCCTGTAATAGAGCTGGAAGGGCCACACCCAAGGAGCACTTGTCAAAGGGTCACTGGACTTTGGTGGGAAGTGAGGAATCACCAGCCCGGGTGCAGCACAGAGGCCCTGCCTTCATGAGAGCCAAGTTCCTCCTTTTGGTTTTTACTCAAATTTTATGAGTTTTAGGAATTACCATCTAATAGAGAGAAAGAATTTTGTGAGACTTTCAGCACAGCAATCTGTTTTACCACCATCATTTCTACCATGCTCAATCCCATCTATGAAAGACTGCTTTTAATTTAATACATTTTCCCAATGACATGATCAATATCTGCTCATTACCAGAAAACATTTTAAAATATATTTTATTGATATTTTACAGAGAGGAAGGGAGAGGGATAGAGAGTTCAAAACATCGATGAGAGAAACATCAATCAGCTGCCTCCTGCACACCTCCCACTGGGGATGTGCCCACAACCAAGGTACATGCCCTTGACTGGAATTGAACCTGGGACCCTTCAGTCCGCAGACAAATGCTCTATCCACTGAGCCAAACTGGTTAGGGCACCAGAAAACATTTTAAAAGAAAATAAAAATCAGCTGAAATTCTAATCATCCAAAGACAACACTTATATTTGTCTTATATCTTCTTAGACTTTTACATAGATATATATACATGAAGAAAATTGGTATTTACTATTTTTACTATGTGCACTCTAACCCATGCTTTTCTGCTTACACTTTACAACATATTGTAGATGTCCTATATAATAAAGAGCTAATATGCAAATTGGTCATGACGCCATCACAGTAACGACCGTTCAGCAGGAGGCTGTATCGCAGCAGGCACACATGGGTGGGCGGGGCTGGGCGTGGCGAGGTGTGGGGCTGTGTGCACCACCGTCACCAGGAGATGCATGAACCACCTCTCGGTTCCCCACCCCCCCACTCCCATGGGCAGCAGCAGCAGCTTCCTCCCACCTCCCGCAGAAGCAGCGCCGCTCCCTCCAGGTTCCCGCAGGCGGCAGCAGCTCGCTCCTGGCTCCCGTGGAAGTGGTGCGGCTCCCTCCCGCCAGCTCCCACAGAAGCAGCCTACTGCGCACAATATCGAATGCTGGGCCACTAGTATACACATGTTCTAAAACAAAGATAAGCTTCTTCCTTTTCAAATGATTGCATATTTCACTGTATGGGTGCACAGATAATAACTTTAAGTAAAATAAATATAAAGCTTCCTCATAATGTCTTACTTTGAGAAATACAATTATGAAGTTTAACATAATAATTATAGTTAGTAATATTTGAATGTATGTTTTTAGCAGCAAATTGAAATAAGGAGGAGAGGAAAAAGGGAGAGAGACGAGGAGGAAAGAGAGAACTTAATTTTTTCTAAAATGCTGGGAAGCTAATGTTGACTCAATAATAACTCAATAATTTTGACTTTTGTAGAAATACATTTTAGAAACTATTAGTATTTCTAAGGTTAAGTTAACATAGCCAAAATGTGAAGAAATATTTTAAATTCTACATTGTATCCGGCTTCAAAACTTTGAAATTTATTTAAAACTAGAGGCGCCCTTAGCCCAGCCTGCACCCTCTTCAATCTGGGACCCCTCAGAGGATGTTCGACTGCCAGTTTAGGCCTGGTCCCCAGAATCAGGCCTAAACCGGCAGTTGGACATCCCTCTCACAACCCGGGACCACTGGCTCCTAACTGCTCACCTGCCTGCCTGACTGATCCCCCCTAACTCCCCCCCCCCGCCCCTGCCAGCCTGATCATCCCTAACCACCTCTGCCTGCCAGCCTGGTCGCCCCCGCCAGCCTGGTTGCCACCAACTGTCTCCCCTGCCAGTCTGGTCACCCCACCCAGCCTGCTATTCATTGTTACTGTTACTGTGATGGCATCCCGGATAATTTGCATATTCCTCTATTATTAGTAGAGATGTCTTCTCACAGTCAATGTAGAAAACACCTTAAAAAACTGAGAAGTGTTGCAATTGATTTTAGACCTTAAAAAAATTGTATAAAGCTAAATCACATACTGGGATCCTTTTGTAGACAGCTACAAAAAAATATTCTTTTTTAAGAAAAATCTTTATTACATACTAGTATGACATACTAGTATGTCCCTTTTCCCCCCTCATTGACCCTTTCTATCTTGCCCCTACCTTCCACCCCAGGCCTTCACCACACTATTGTCTGTGTTACAAATATATTCTTAACTATATTGTATTTTTACAACTGTAGATTTACATAGAAATATTGTGTTTCTATACTTGGTGAAAACAATAAGCTAGTTAAAATTTACCAAGGATTAGATCTGATCTTTTGCTAGTAATTCCCCCATCCTACTTTTTCCTTCCAACTTTTCTTTTAAATAGAGTTATGAGTATGAGAGCAGGATGGAAAGAGGGAGAGAGGAAGGAAGGGGATTGTGAGGGAGGGAGAAAGAGAGAGAGGGAACTTGCACTTTGATATTTGTTACTTTTTGTGATGGTGTAGCTCAATACAACCTCAACTAAGTGATGCTATCAGAAAATATATCACAATTAATAGTACTTTCCTGTTAACTGAGAACTAAAACAAATTCTTGGGGGAGGGAGGATTGTAATGGGGAGGGAAAATGAGTAAGTTAGAAAGTTAGTTCTTATTGCTGAAGATCTTTTTCAGAGAGAGATTACTGAAGATCTTTTTTATATTATTGTTTCACATTTCTGGCTCAATGAAAACCTTGTGATGAACATTATTTCATTTTATTTGGTGATTGAGGTTCTTATAGAGACCACCAGATGAAGAAACTGAGACTTGAAAGGTAAAGGTGTCATGCCTAAGTTAATGAGCTTGTTGTAAAGAATCCCATACTACTTGTTATATTGAGCCTTATATTACACTATTAAGTTATTTAGTTTAACATAATCAACAGTTAAAACCAACCATTCTTCAAATTAAAATATAAATTGCCTCTAATATCTGGTCAAATAAGAACCAATCTAGAAATCATACCTTATAAAAAATGTAATTCCCATGACATTTCTCTCTATTAACATATACCTATATATCACGGAGGAAACAATAGTAATATATAAATATATATTTGCTCAAGAAGCTTCCGTTTGTGTGTTTTGTTCACTTGCTTGCTGTTCAATTTGATTTCCTGGAGGAACTCTGACCAACTCTGGGTAAATCCAGCCACACTATTTTGTATTGAAGGTATTGAATTAACCTCATACTGGTGTTATATAACTCCATATCAATTCATTTCACTTTCATAGTTCTTTAGCCATTTACTATGTATTTATTTTTCCCTTTAGTTTGGCTCAGAAAAAGCAGTGTAGGTCTCCAAACAATTCTCTTCCTCTTTCTAGCCTCTCCTTGATTCTCAGCACACACAACCCCTGGCTGCATGGGGAAGCTGCTATAATTCCCCACTGCCTAGCTGGTAAGGCCCCATTTCTAGGAGAATGAGACGATGATGCAAACAAATGAGCAAAGGAAAATACTGTATGGAGATTCCTCTTAATCAAGCGAGGATCCTCAAAGATTTTCTATCCTAAAGCAAAACTATGCCTTGTAGCTTTTGAGGATGTTAGAATCGCCTTGGAATTGGGAATATTTTTTTATCAGTTTCATCCTCTAACCATAGTTATGGAACTAGGGGACTTCAGAGGAATCACCCCCCTTATTCCAAATGAGGAATCTGGTGCCCAGTGAAGAGAAATGATAAACTTGAAGCCACATAGTTATTTATAAGATAAATACCAACTCAAGAATTTGGCTTTACCTTGGGCCATTTCTTCCCTCATAAAGATTAATCACGTCATAAATGTTGCTATTTGCAGGACCAGGAGTAAAGGAAGCAGGGTGAAATGTGAGCGCTAAGTTACAAATGCTTGAGAGGAACCCAACATTTCACCACAGCTTTGCCAGGCCCTGCATTACTGGGTTGACCCTGGCTCCCTCTCCTCCCCCCTCAATCCCACACTCCCTCATTCACCATAGTTCTGCCTCCTCTATCTTTTCTATCCTTCAGAAGCTCCTTGTTCATTAAACCCCAGGAGGCATTTGCCAAAATTTCTGCTTCAAATACTCTTCCACAGACTTGTTTCCTGACTGGATTCTCTCAATTTGAAGAATCACCCCCCTCATTTTATAAATGAGGTCATTCAAATACCCTCTCCTCCTCGCGAACCTTCTTGATGCCTATAACTGTTTAAGGGAGCCCCTGCCATGGATCGCTGTCACATCAAGAGCTGTATGTCCCTCATGGTGCTTATCACTATGAGAAGTTAGGTTGCTTATGTTCTTATTTGTATGTTGATTAGATTATAAACTCTGTAAGGACAGGGGCTTAGTGTATTTGTCATCTGTTATGCCTCCCAAAATGCCCTTTTATTCCAGCTGCTATGAAGGCAATCAAGCTGTTCACATGCACAACCTGACAGCACCTGTCCTCAGAGGCTCCGAATGCCTCCCACTTTCTGAGGTGGCATCTTTGGGGCAGAGATACAGGGCCTAATCCATTCTGACACATGCACAACCCTGGAAGTTCATGGAAGTCAACACCCTACAGGAAAACACATGACCCATGGGAGCAGGAGCTGGTGTATAAATCCTTCCTCTTCTGATCTTTAGGCGAATGATCCCAAGGTGTATTTTACATGGCTCCTCACAGGGTGCCCAGACACATTTGTCCATGGTGCAAACTGCTTAATAATGCACCCTTGGATTGGCTTTCCCTTTTCCCCTGCTTGATTATTTTTTTTAATTTCCCATTCCTGTTTCAGAGAATAATATTCCAAAGTACCTGTAACAGACCCTTACCTTGGGCTGTGCTTTTGGGCAGTGTGCATGTTATGGCTGTCTCCCTACTCACTGCTCTAACCCCAGCCCTCAGAATGGTATTGGGCACATCGTAGATACTATATAAATATTTTGGATGATACTCTCTTGACCAAGTAATGCCATTTCCCATCAAGGGGAACAACAATGTAGCATACTTATCTCACAATGTTTACAGCATTGAAATAAACTAATTAAATAGTCCTAAAAATAGGACATATTTTTTCTTGACAAATATTGGGCTCCATCTACATGTCAGGCAGTATGATTGACTCAGAGACAAAGATAAAGAACCTTTCCCCTCTCCCTATGTCATTTCAGCATTATCATGGAAAGGGGTGATCTCTACAAGTATGAGCAGTTCAAGGACCCCTGTTGGATTCACCACCAATATGACCTTTAGGTCCCCTGTGAAGAATATAAGGCTAAAAAAACTAGCAGCTCATAAAAGAGCCGACAGTATGTTCCCTGACAAAAGTACAGACAATATGTATCTTGACAAAGTGAATATAAAGTTTAAAGACATTTCATGGCTGACTTTTCAAATGCTCAAATCAACTGGAGAAAATAAAGAAATCTTGTCACATACAGCTTGAAATTCAATAGCAGTTCTTAAGATAGAAGTAAGGGTGACAAATCTAAGTCTACCAATGTCTATCAGACAAGATTTTTTCTCTCTGATAACCAGAGAGTTAAAGGGTATAATGCTATAACTTTGGAGAGATGAATGTGATAAAATCCAGGGCTCTTACATATAGACATATAGTATTTAAAAATATCAGAAAAGCCACAATGCAATCTTTTCTGTCACTATAGCTTAGCATTCACTAAAGTTATTGCTCCCTGGGAGCTGCATTACTCCAGACACAGTAAGCCAATTTTATCCCAGCAGAAAACAGAAGGCACACTCTGAAGCGATAATCGGGTAGAGTTTAGTATGTAATTCATTTATGAAGTTGTGGTTGGGTGTAGGGGAAACAAGGGTTGACATAGTTCTAAGGACTACCACCAAGGGGAAGCCATTTTCTTCCTCAGAACTGAGGGGAAATGGGGGAGGCTCAGTAGGAGAGTAGCAGTGGGGAGGGACTTGCTGACAGGAATGTGGCCTCGGTATGGAAGTGCAGACAAACCGGCAAACGCTCAGGTAGGAAAGGAGCTGGGGACATAAATATCCTGACTTCACTCTCTTAGAGGGAAAAAGGAGAGTAAGGTCAGATATTTATTTGCACTCATTTGCTGAAGCCAGAGATCAAGAGACCTCGTTTACACAGTGCACACAACTTAGCCTCCCAAAGGATCTAGAGGGACAAGCAGGTAATGTGCAGCATACCAGACAAGCAGGTAATGTGCAGCATACCAGCTATGTGGTCTTCAGTTAATGTAACAGGAGAGGTCACAGGCTTTCTTTACAGGTCGACCTGTACTAGAGCAGGGCTCACCCTTCATTGCCCAGCCTACTGGTGAGGAGGCACCTCAGAAACCAGCAAACAATGTGCAGCAGGATGATGGATGAGGACTCTTTTCTTCCTTAGAGAAAGGCTAAAAAATGTCTCTTTAGTCTTGTGCAATATGAGGTGTATTTTATGGGATAGAGCTCCCCCTATTGGCAATGCCTGAAAGAGGCTCTCATCAAAGATCTCATGAAAGAAAATGAAATCATAAGAGTTGTTTCATTTTGTTCTGGAACCTAAAGAAGATGCTTAAACTTTCTGAGATACTATGTCCTATCATCTGTAAAACAGATGGGTGTGAAGATTGATGCTCTATACAGTGCTTGGCACCAAAATAAGCCTACTGTAAAATGACCTATTAAATTAACACAAGATATAATAACAATAATCTTTTGCCAAATGTTGATTTGTATTTATTGCCTAATTCTTTCCTTGATGAAAACAATTTAAATTTTTTTCCTCTTTGTGTCAACGGTAGATTCAAAAGAGCTGCAGAAAAGTGATCTGTGTTCTGGTTAGTGCTATCCATCATTAACTGAAGTCCCCAGCTATGTTTGGAATCCCTAACACAGACAGTGATGTATGGAGCAAAAGGTGGCCAAAAAGAGTGCTTTTCAGACAAGGATTTGAGGTCAGAGGAATAGTTTAGAAAATCACATTTTGCCTTAAGAGAGACATTGGGGAAATGAGACGAGTGAGAGAGAATATTACAATGTCACCTTTCTAAGCAATGTTATGTATGGGGTATGGTCAGGCACTTAAGGTCTGGGTTGATATTAGCTTTAATTAAAAATCTGGGATTCACTAGATGTTCGGTTAATGACCTTGGTCAAATAACTTAACTTCTTTGAGCATTAGAAAGGTTGTTATGAGAACTCAGTGGGACTGCATATGTGAAAGCTGTCAGGAGTCCAGAAGTCTGGCTCATAGTATAGCTAATGAAACCACAATAAACTCCATAAAAATAAGATGCAAAGGAGAGGAGGTAAGAGAAGGAAGACTTTCCAGACAAAGCTTTTCCCCAATTCAGTGATGTAGACAGATAAGTCATTTAGCTTTTCTGGACTCACATTTCCTCATTAATAAAATAGTAAACTGCTAAAGATCACACAAATGAACATGGCCTCTAGTTCATTGATTTAAGACAAGTTTAATGGTCATCACTAAATGACTTTGAGAGATCTCGGCATTATGCAATCTGCTTGGCCTGCCATTAAGTTATGAAGCATAAGATATCCACAAAATATAGAGATGATAGGCCATATTAAATAAAAAATTACAATAAATTATATGAGTGAATATGTTAGCTCTGGCAGATGCAGCCTATAATCCCTTGACGCTCCCCCCACCCTCCACTAAGGAGGCTTTTTCTCTGATCCTTAAAAATCAATGTTACAGTGAATTAATCATAGCCTGCTGTAGCGATGGGCTTAATGGGAAGATCTTTCTAGGGCTTAGATAAAAATCTAAAGTAAACAGCCACCCAATATATAGATGTACTGGTTGGAGCATAGAGACACTATAAAAGACATTTAAAATTTAATGAATAAATCTACTTTAAAAACTTCTAAACTGGAAGAGGCTAGGATCGCATATTCTCTATCATTTTGCCTCCGTAGCAATTTTTAACAAATCAAATTTAAGTTTTATTAACACCAGGTTCTGTGGAAGTCATGGGCAAGTTAACCAGTGCTCCTGCCCCAGTTACTTCCTGGCATGGCGTTGGTTCTATGTTATTTAATCTAGATTATACGAATGTCTACACCTCCATCAAATTCATTTGTGAATTTAAATTAGCCCCAGATCATTCAACAACTGAGTCTTTTAAGCTAAACCTGAGAAAGTCTTTCAAGTTTCTTCAGCAGAAGAAGGTTGTAACACCTTGATAGCAAAGAGGGATGATTAAAACACTCATTCTCCACAAATTTACATGGTTCAAAACATTAGGCATAAAGAGGCTGGGATCTCATGTTCTCATAAATATTCAGGAAATGATGAGTCAATATGTACTCAGAGGTGGCCAAAATGTTCTGATTTATCATGTGTTACTTTCCCCACAAAGCAGGTGACAGAATAGGAATAAAGCAAAATGAATCTATTCTTATTAGATTGGGGCCACAATCTCATATTGTGTTTAGATATTGGATTTCCTGACAGCTTCCTGTATTGTCTGCTCATTGCTTCCAAGGGAGCCAGGAATGGCCCAGGACACCAGTGTGTCTAGGATGTGAGACATCTTAAATGGATGACACAATTTCCCTGGGCTCTGCTGCCAGTGGAGATCCCTAAGCGAGTTAGTGTTTATGTGTTGGTGATATTTGGGGATCAATGGAAACCAGAGAGAAATGATCCTTGCCTGGAATAATGATAGCATGAAAGATAGCGAGAACACAAAGATGAATACTCTTATGATGGTATTACTCAGGCAGTATCGTCTATCTGAGTGAGGAGTTTTGTTTCTTTTGCTTGAGAAAAACTCAAGGGCTCTTTTGGCATTGGTTTTCTTTCCTTTCAGGTTTTTATGGACTATACTTGCCTCTGATATTTCCCTTATACCCCATCATGGGACATTCTGCTCTTTCCTGTATTTAATGTGACACATGCTCCCAAATCCACACGTTGTAGGGTTGGTTCTTTAATCCTTTCTAACAAACTTGATCTGTCTGGCTCAAGGCCTCAGTGTGACAAAATAATAAAGTACCCTCTTCTCTTTGAGTTACACTTGAGCCTTGGTCTGGCTTTCTTTTTTCTTAAAAATATGTTTGATGATAGGTCCTGAAGTTTGCAGATAAGTGGAAGACCAAAAACATTTTCCATTAATTTTAAAAAAATGACACCATCTGGCACAGAAACAGAGGTAAAAGTAGACAACTTTGAATCAGAACAAAACCTGGAAATTAATAGTGCTTTGTTAAAACAGGAGTACCTGGGTTGGAAGGTGTGGGTGGATGGGCAAGTGGGGAGATGTGAGAGGCATCACACCACCCAATCAGAAGATACCTTCAGCCGAAACCGGTTTAGCTCAGTGGATAGAGCGTCGGCCTGCGGACTAGAGGGTCCCAGGTTCGATTCCGGTTAAGGGCATGTACCTTGGTTGCGGGCACATCCCCAGTGGGGGTTGTGCAAGAGGCAGCTGGTCGATGTTTCTCTCTCATCGATGTTTCTAGCTCTCTATCCCGCTCCCTTCCTCTCTGTAAAAAATCAATGAAATCTATATTTAAAAAAAAAAAAAAAGAAGATGCCTTCATCCTCCGGTAGCTCCATCTAGAATTTCTGGGCCCCATAGCATCAGCAACTGACTGATTTCTCTGCCCAGCAGTGCCTGGCAGGAGGATCAAAGTCAGCCCTCTACCTGCTGTACTGGGGCTCCACTCTGTCCCAGCAACGTACCCAGAAACTGACTGGGTTAAGGGGTCACCTGGCTGGAAAGGAACATTGGCTCTTTCCTATCCGAGCTCCCCTTGCTCAGAGGGTGGGGTTCCTGTGAAACTTGTTCTGACTTCTGCAGGCAAGTCCAGAACAGTACTTTTCTGCTCCCATCCCCCACCCCCCACCTCCATACACACTTGTGTGGCCAGCTCTTCTCATTCTTTGTAGTCCATTCAACGTTCCACTCCACAATATCATCTATCTGAAGTTCTGTTTTCTTTCTTCTTTTCTTCCCTGTCTAGCCTTCCTGCTCTATTTTTCACCAGCAAGTTCAAACAAGCAGTGCGTGGAGGCTGAGAGTAGAGAATTCTTCTGGAAATAAAAAGCAGAGTCAGAGTAGCAGGAGAAGAAAGCAGTTAAGTACTTTCAGGATAGGATTTTGATAATGTAGTAACATTTATTTTAGGCTGAGAAGAAGCAGAGAGTGAAGAAGAAGAGACTAATAATTCAAGAAAAAGGGGGAAATATAAAGGACTGTATCTGGAATCAGATTAAGAAGCCGAGTTCCAGAGCATAGATGGAGTAATCAGACTGCAAAGGAAAAGCAAAGTGGTTCCCCTTTAACAAGGGAACAATATTATGGTGAAAAAATGCAAGTAATATTGGGATGTGGAAGTAAGAAAGTTAAAAACATTCAGATTTGAATCCTCAACCTTGGATATAAATAGAAGAGAAGGTGGGACATTTGTTGAAAATCAGTGAGAGGATCCCTGAGGAAAATGAAGCAGGAAGATTTGAACTAGCAACTAGGAGGATGGGGACAGGAGGTCAAAGAAATAAAGAAAAGGGTTCCTGAGCAGAAATGAGAATGTGGTGCAAGATGACAGGTTGACTTTGTACTGGAATCAACAGTACTTGCTGTCAGGGAGCAGGAGAGGAGAATGTGTGACAGGTGGTTGCTACTTGTAAGATGGTGACATTAGAAGGTTGAGAGGTCCTGGTACAAAGGGAAAAGGGGAGACACGTAGATTTGCTGACTATGGGGTATGTAGGCAGTAATGGAAACTAGGAAGGTAGCTGAAGAATGGGGAGAACAGGTGGGCTGAAGGGGAGAAGAGAGAAAAGGGAGAAGGTCAACTGTCCCTCCATTGTTCACCATTCCCACTGGATCATACTTTTTGCTGTAATTTCACTAGTAGCTTAAAAAACAAGGAGTTGAATAATATTCAATTTGAAATTTTGCTACTCCTTATTCCAATAGCTCATTGTTGTACTAGCTAACATCAATATATGTGGGCAATTGGCTTTGTCAGAAGGATACTACACGCTGTGGCTTTTTTTGAGTGGAGTGAGGAGAAAAAGGGTTGTGATTTCAGCCTAAGATCAGCAAACTGAGAACCACAGGCCGTGGACTTGGGAGTAAGGGAGTGAGGGATGATCCTTAGAGGAAGCAGGACACTAAAGAATAATCTTTGCCTACATTATTTTTGCCATGTTGTGTCTTACGGGTATCTGGCATTGAGGTACAGAAATGGTTGTGAAATTCTATCTAACCTCTGACCCGGGATCAGGCTAGTGCTCAATTAGGAACCAAGAACTAGCATGCTGTGGAGAAGTGGGAGGGAGATTGTCTGATTAGATCAAGACAGTCCACCACATCCAAATACAAATGGTGCCAGACCTTGATTGCCTCTTTGTCTTTGGGCAACTGCCAAGTTTCATCCCAGGAGGTCTTTATTTTCTTTCAAGAAACCAAAAAGACATTAATCACTTAATTCTTCGTGAAGTTAAGGTGAAAGATTAGAGGGGATTAGAGTCAATTATAAACACAGTCCCTTCTGCCATGCTTCCTGGGGACCAACAGAAGCTTGTCAGACCCCTCATTAAAGCAATTACTCCCACAAACCAGTGATATCTACTTTATCTATTGGCCTTCCTGAGTCCATATTGAAACCAAACCAGAGAAATTAAGAGGACAAAATAGAAAATAAAATACCTGAAAAATTCACAGATCCAGACTAGAAGGACTGTACTTACAGTCATGATATATAGATAGATAGATGATAGATAGGTAGACAGACAGATATTTATCATAGATCAGGACTGATGAGAACTATTAGTTTCTAAAATTGATTAATCTAAATATTAATATTAAAGCAACACTTTCTGAGCTAGAAGAAATGGAAATGATGGTGGTATTGGTAGGAGATGAAAGGAAATTGAACATTAAGAAAATGATAGAATGGAGGGGCCCAAGGAGACAGCTGAGCCTGGAAAGAACTACTGGTGCCTCCTGTACATCGCAGAAGAATGCTCAGCCTCAGAGCTATGATGAATGGTGCATCTGCCCAGCTGGCTGCTCAGCCAGAGTAGAGTCCACATGAGACATTTCTATCATTCAAAACAATAGGTCCACAGTCGTGTTGTTTAAACATTTGCCAGGTGTCAAAGTCAACTGGAGTTTGACAACCTAAAGTGTTTACTGTGTGACCTGAGTCATTTCAAGCTGTTTCCTCATCTTTTATAAATGTTAATTAAGCTAATAACACTTTTATGTATTTCTTTTTAATATTTCAGGTCTGTCTAGTGATGCTTCACTTTTAAAAAATCTTACCTAATAATAGACAAACATGTAAATTGATCGTACCTCTGCTATGCCCACAGCCAATCAGAGTGAGTATGCAAATTAGAAGGCCAAAGATGGCAGCCACCCAGCTGCTCCAGGCATGGAGTGGCCAGGTGGGGCAGGACGCCTGCTATGAGAGGAAGGGCAGTGGAGGGGGGCGGGGGTGGGGCGAAGGGATCTACAGGAGCAGAGTGCCTCAGCGAAGACAAGACTGCAGACTCCGGAGTCTGCAGGAAAGACGAAGAAGGCAGAGTCTGGCCAGAGCGAAGGCCTGGGTCCTGGGTGCCGGAGGAAAACCGGTGCTGGAAGCCAAGGGAAGGAAGGCCTATTGAACGAATCTCTTCCTGAAACGGGCCTCTAGTGTTTAATAAAATGATACAGAGTTATCGTTAAAACAATAGGGTGGTGAAGGCCTGGGATAGGGGGTGAAGGTGAGCTAGAACCCATAATCCTGCATGCCTTTTTGCAATATAACTTTGCCACTCCTTCAGTTAAGTGGTTGAACCTAATTGCCTTCCCTTTGATCTGAGCTGGTCTTATGATTTGCTTTGGGCACTAGAATATGGTAATTTCTGGGCATAGGCCTTAAGAGACCTTGCAGCTTCATATTTGCACCTTCTTGGAAGTCAGCTGACATGTAAAGAAGTTCATGACAGACTCTTTCATGCCTGGAAAAGAAACAAGATGCTCCAGCTAGCAGCCAGCACCAAGGCTCTAAATAAGAGAGGTCATCTTGGGTCCTTCAGCCCCCGCCTACACCTTGCAGATCTGTCCTCACAAGAACAATAAAATAATTGTTTGGGGAAAAAATAGAAGGGGCCAATGGGGGTGAAAAGGGACATATGTAATATTTTCAACAATAAAGATTTTTAATAAATAAATAAATTTTAAAAAGTTAATGCAGTCTCAACATAGGTATTTTAGTCACACAGGAAGGCAGAAAATATCCTAGCAAATACTTAGAATTTCTCATTCACATGCATGGAATTAATTTCTTGCTGTGCTAGTACAACGGGTTCAGCTATGTTTGCTTTGGGATTTTAAACTTGAGATTTTTGCTGGCATTTACATAATTAAAAATCCAACATTAATTTCATCTTGATACATAGATATGGTTTATTTTTATTTTTTCTCTTTCAGAAAGGAGAGCTGGTGAGAGCAGAAAGGGGACAGTGACATTCATTTGGTAACTAAGATAATGAGTTGCTAATGTAAGCCTTATGGAGAACTCTGAAGGAAATGAAGGACAAATAGCAGTGCTTTCCCGAATTGTAAGTCAGTCATTCTCCACTGAAGTGGACGGGCTATTTCATTTATAGGGAAGAGCCTTCTCCACCTGCAGTATTAGAATAGAATTTAAGTTATCAACAGCACTGGATTTAGAACACAAAACCTGAACTTGAGCCCTATTTCTGTTATTTACTAACTCTATAAACTTAGATAAATTCTTTTATGTCTGAATCTGCTTTCTTATATGGAATTAGAGGCCCACTGCATGAAATTCATACATGGGTAGGGTCCCTAGGCCTGGCTGGAAGTCAGGTATGATCGGGGCCTTCCAGCTGCTGGCCAGGGCCTTCCTTCATTCCAAGCCACCCCCTGGTGGTCAGCGCAGGTCATAGCGAGCGATCAAACTCCTGGTCTCCCAGTCGAAGTTCCAAGGGGACACTTTGCATATTAGCCTTTTATATACATACTAGAGGCCCGGTGCACGAAATTCGTGCACGGATAGGGGGGTTTCCCTCAGCCCAGCCTGCACCCTCTCCAATCTGGGATCCCTTGAGGGATGTCCGACTGCCTGTTTAGGCCCACCGGGATTGGGCCTAAACGGGCAGTCGGACATCCCTCTCACAATCCAGGACTGCTGGCTCCCAACTGCTCACCTGCATGCCTTTCTGATTGCCCCTAACTACTTCTGCCTGCCAGCCTGATCACCCCCTAACCACTCCCCTGCCAGCCTGATTGATGCCTAACTGCTCCCCTGCCAGCCCGTTTGCCCCTAACTGCAGTCCCCTGCATGCCTGGTCACCCCTAACTGCCCTCCCCTACAGGCCTGATCCCCCCAAACTGCTCTCCACTGCAGGCCTGGGTCCCCCCTAACTGCCCTCCCCTGCAGGCTTGATCGCCTCCAACTGCCCTCCCTTGCAGGCCTGGTCCCTCCCAACTACCCTCCCCTGCTGGCCATCTTGTGGTGGCCATCTTGTGTCCACATGGGGGCAGGATCTTTGACCACTGGGGGCAGCCATTTTGTGTGTTGGAGTGATGGTCAATCTGCATATTACTCTTTTATTAGATAGGATAGAGGCCTGGTGCATGGGTGGGGGCCAGCTGGTTTGTCCTGAAGGGTGTTCCTGATCAGGGTGGGGGTTCCCTTAGGGTGTGGGGTGGCCTGGGCGAGGGGCCTGTGGTGGTTTGCAGGCTGGCTACGCCCCCCAGTGACCCAAGTGGAGGCCCTGGTATCTGGGATTTATTTATTTTCTACAACTGAAACTTTGTAGCCTGGAGTGGAGCCAAGCATCCTGCTCTCTCTGTGGCAGCAGCCATTTCTGTTGGGATTTATGTATCTTCTATAATTGAAACTTTGTAGCCTGGAGCAGAGGCCAAGGCAGGCCAGGGCTTCAGAAGCTTGGCTTCCTCCATCACCGGGGGCAACCCTAACCTCCTGCTCTTTCCAGCTCTGTGGCTGCTGCCATTTCTGTTTAGATTTATTTATCTTCTATCATTGAAACGTTGTATCCTTGAGTGGAGGCCTAGGCCAGCAAGGGCAGGTGGAAACCTTGGCTTCCTCCATTGCCAGGGAAACCCAAGCCTCCCTCCTGCTCTCTGTGGCCGCAGCCATCTTGGTTGGATTTATTTGCATATTCACTCCTGATTGGCTGGTGGGCGTGGCTGGTGGGTATAGCGGAGGTATGGTCAATTTGCATATTGCTCTTTTATTAGAAGGATAGATGAGAATTTTCCAAGGTCTTCTAACTAGAACATGAATTTTCCTTGCTTTTTAGAGGGGTTGGAGGGGTTAGATGAGCTCACAAAAGAAACAATATCCAAGACAATGCCTGGTGCATGATAGACATTGAATAAATATTTGGCCATTTTCTCCTTTCTCATTTTAATTAATAAAAATGATTTTTGAGAAATTGCTTCTTGGAGTCGCATTTCTAAGTACTTAAAACATTGGCAGGTACAATATCTATGTAAATCAATTTATAACCATTTCCAAAGTCCTACCATTCCTACACTACCCCAATGAAAAAGAGTTCTGATCTTGACAATTTTCCAGTCCAATACCCTCATTTTATAGACAAGGAAATTGATCCAGAGAAGCTAAGTGAGATACCCAAGGTCACACAGACACATGGTATCACAGTCAGGACTTGAGCCAGGTGTCTTGCCCTGTTACTATGTTGACACTGGGCAAGAGAAGTGCGTGTGGTCAGGGTATCTGTGACATCTGAGGTTCAAGAAATCTTGTAAGTTTTCAATCAGCGCTTGATCTTAGCAAGTGGCTTAACCTAGCATATCCTCAAATCACAAGAGGAAAAGGAACACTCAACCTGACCAACAAATAAATACTTCCAGGAATGTATGCAGGAGCTGAGAGTTAACCTTGAAGCTAACCTAAAGCTGGACTCTTCTACTTACCCTATGGCCCATGGTGGTCTGATTGCCTGTGTCCTAAATAGCTTTACCTGATCTGATGGTGGCAAACGAGGTCTAAACGTGAGGGATGGGATCAAAACAGCCTTGGGGGACTTCCACGCTTAGCCTACACCATCTTCTGCCCAGGCATCAGATTGGGCTTGCAGCTGAAATTTTAAAGGCAGATGATGTCACATGGCACACTTCAGGGGGTACTCACCCAGCTCCAATGGAGGACTGTAAGGGATTTTGTTTGAGGCCATTTGGGGAGAACTTTTAGGTTTTCAGAGGCCAGTGTAAAGTCTTGTGCCAGACTGCCTGGCTGAATCTCTAGGACACCTCTGCAGAGAAAGCTTTAAGGAATAGAGATCCCCAACCCCCACCCCGAGATCCACTTTTGGTCAGTCTGTGGTGGGATTTGGGCATCTCTCATTTCAAAAGTTCCTTAAATGCTTTGACATGCAACCACCACACTAACGCAGGGTGCGGGCATTTGGAGGAAGATAGCAGGGACTTGTACAAAGAGCAGGTGTAAGGGGTTCTAAGCCAAGTGTCTCCCCTCATGAAGTGATGTAAATAATTATCGCTAAGTATCCTCACCTCACTCTGCTCTTCCACAGGCTACTCCTCCTTCCACAGCCCAAACCTGATCACCAATCCGTCAGAATCCAGGCATACACCTTGAGTACACCTCTGTATTTCACTCTGCCTGGTGGGGGGTAGCTGTCTGCTCCCTTAGTGGGAGTAGTGAACTCCTTGAGTTGAGAATGGAGACTTCAGGGACCCCTGTACCTAGTGCTGGCACCTGGTAGGAATGCAATAAACATGAAAACATAAATTATATCTAACTTCCTTGCTCTCAGAAAATGGCATCATCTCAGCTTTGGTTTTAGGAGGAACGCATATTGACATGCCTGGGAAAACTCCATGTCACTGAGAATTCTGAGATTTATTTTTCCAGGAAACTTGCAGATTCAATCCTTGAGCTTAATCAATTTCCATGAAACAAATCCCAACCTGACAAGTGATATAAACACCCACAGTGTCACTTCAGGAGAAGAGCCATGTGGCCCTTGGGCCTTCCACATGGCTTCCATGATTCTAAGAGTAATGCAGCCTGTGGCTTTTAAACAAACACAGATGCTGATCTGGGAAGCAGAATGAGGTTAAAAGCTGGTGAGCCCACAGCCTATAATAAATCAGTCTTTAAATCAACGGGGATACTTTGGGAAGCATGTCACCTTTTGAAGCAGATTCATCTTCAGCTGCTCTGAATTAATTTGGGGCTTTATAAAATTGGAGTGTAGGAATGAGAAAACAATGAAAGTGTCAGCTTACACTGGCACCCAGAGAACTCAAGTGCATGAGCGAAAGTTACTTGGCTTGATCCAAATGGCGACTCTGCTTTTTATTGAAAGTGAGAATGGTGAGGGTCACAGTGCGCCTAAACTCTGTTCTTTTGGCTGTGGCTCAGGCCAGGCTGGCTAACTCTGGTCAACTCAGAAGTGGATCTACCAGAAGTTTATGGGACTGAGGGTAGTCTTGTTGAGAATTCATCTCATGGCAAAGATGTACAGTCAGGCTTGGCTTGGCTGTGAAACCCCAGGCTTAAGAGGCAGTGGGACTTTAATATATATATATATATATATATATATATATATATATATATATATATATATATATATATTACTTCAGAGAGAGGAAGGGAGAGTGAAAGAGAGATAAAAGCACCAATGAGAGAGAAACATTGATCAGTGGGAATTTTGTATACATCCTGGTGTCTCTATTTTACATTTGTCTCCTGATTTAGTCTGTATGAACTCATATCTTAGTCTATGGAGGGGAAAGAAATAGGGTGGGGATAAAATAATGTTTGGTACAAAACTACAGCCATAACTACATAGTATGTATAAGCTGCACTGGTCCAGGCTAAAATTTAATACTTGTTTTTTTTTTCCCAACATCTTGTGAGAAACTTATTCCATAGCTACTCTAACGAAAGCCTCTTGTGCTCTCCAAACTTTTGAGCATTCCCAAATCCCTGGAAGTCTCTCATTCTTGCATCCTAACAGAATTCTCTCATCTACATACTCTTGTCCTCTCTATCCTGGTCCATCAGCCTCCCCTCTCCTTTGCATACAGCATTCACAATATGCATCTGATAAGGCATACCCCTCTACCGTATGCACCCCCCCCCACCCCACCTCGCCTGGAGATTTTTTTTCTTTTTGGATTTTTTTTCTTTTTTTCTTTTTGGAGAGGGAGATAGAGAATCATTGATGTGAGAGAGAAACATTGATCAGTTGCCTTTTACCAGGAATTGAGCCTACAACCCGGGCATGTGCCATGACCTGGAATAAAACTGGCATCCTCGGGGGTTGGGGGTGGGGGTAAGAGATCAATCAAAGGACTTGTATGCATGCATATAAGCATAACCAATGGACACGGATACTGGGGCGGTGGGGACATGTCTTGGGGGGTGGGAGTGGCCGGGGAGGGGTCAATGGGAGAAAAAGGAGACATATGTAATACTTTAAACAAACAACAAAGCAATTTAAAACAAACAAACAGCCCTGACCAGTTTGGCTCAGTGGATAGAGCATCAGCCTGTGGACTGAGGAGTTCCAGGTTCGATTCCAGTCAAGGGCATGTACCTTGGTTGTGTGCACATCCCCAGTAGGGGGTGTGCAAGAGGCAGCTGATTGATGTTTCTAACTCTCTATCCCTCTTCCTTCCTCTATGTAAAAAATCAATAAAAATATTTAAAACAAACAAACAAACAAAACTGGCAACCTTTCCGTGCATGGGACAATGCCCAACCAACTGAGCCACACTGGCCTGGGCTGGAGATGTGTTTTTCATTTCCTTGATTGCTTTTCTCAAACAACCACTTAGATTTAGTCCTTTATCTCTTCACAGCAGAGGGAAGCAAAGAAGCTAAGTGGAAATAAAAAGAAGAAAAAGCTGTGAACATCTGTGTGTTAATTTTATCTCATCACGGCTATTTCAATAAAAGCTCTGTCGAGCTTGCAGCCCTAACAGCCATTTTGTGATAGCTCACTAAAGAGAAGAACACAAGGCAGAGATAAGGGCTATTCCGTTTTCCATAGAGCCCCATACAGCTTTGGGCCGGGCTCCCTGATGGTTCACATGCAGGAGTGATGGCAGCCACAGTTAGTGGTGGTGGTGTGCTGAGAGGAGAGAGGAATACTGTGGCAGCAGCTTCTAACAGCACTCTGAAAGACGCAGTACCAGGGTGAGGCTGGGACCAGACCCAGTAGCAGCATCAGGGCCCAGTGGAGCCAGGGCTGACACCCAGGAACGCGATAGTACCCTGTGTGAGAGGGAATCGGTGTGGGCTCTGCTAGCTGAGGCAGGGCACCTTCATGTGGGTCCACATGCACTGGAGGCTTTGGGACCAGGCATCTCTGAGTGAGTCTGGAGCAGAACAAGAAAAGGGCATATGGCTTTTGGTTACTGAAGGAACTATCTGAAGCACATGTGAGACACCACTTACAAACTGGGGGGTGAGTGTGGGAGCTGGCAATACTATAGGATGTCCCAAAAATATATACACACACATTTTGAATAATTATCATGGCAGTTTATTAAAATACATTTCATTTTCAAAATTGATCTATCAGCTCTTACAGTGTGTATACATTTTTGGAGGGCACCCTGTATACTAGCAGATAACAGTAAGTGCCAGGGAAAGCCAGGTTGTTAATGACACTGTAATTCCCTTGTTTTATGCTCCTTGAGAGAGTAATATAGGTCCAGGAGAGAGGATGTATGACTTGAAGATAGCTGGATTCCTATGACAAAAAGTGACTTCAGTATGTAATTCCACCTGATATATCGATAATCAGGTTTTCAAGGAAAAAATCTAGGCAGGAATTTTCTCTCTTTAATATGGATTATTTCTGGAAGTCCCTAGAAATCTGTGACCAGAAGTTCTATATTATGCATATATCTGTTCTCTTGTTCACTGTTCTCTTATATATGGGATCTGGAATATATGCCCTTCATATAAATCCTTGAAGACATGCTTTCAATCTTCAGATGTACAGTGGTAGGGAAATATATAGATTCATTATGGTATTCATGTTGTGAAAAATATAATCAGGGTCATGGACGATGTGGCTCAGTGGTTGGACATCATCCCCTGAACCAAAAGGTTGATGGTTTGATTCCTGGTCAGGGCACATACCCAGGGTGCAGGCTTAATCCCTGCTACATCAATGTTTCTCTCTCTCCCTCTCTCTTTCTCTCTCTCAAAATCAATAAAAAGTCTTTAGAAAAAAAAAAAATATACATATACACATACACACACTAGAGGCCCAATGCACGAAATTCGTGCATGGGGGTGTGTGTCCCTAAGCCCAGCCTGCGCCCTCTCCAATCTGGGACCCCTCGAGGGATGTCCGACTGCCCATTTGGGCAGTTGGACATCCCTCTCACAATCCAGGACTGCTGGCTCCCAACTGCTCGCCTGCCTGCCTTCCTCATTGCTCCTAACTGCTTCTTCCTGCCAGCCTGATCACCCCCTAACCACTCCCCTGTCAGCCTGATTGATGCCTAACTGCTCCCCTGCCAGCCTGTTTGCCCCTAACTGCCCTCCCCTGTAGGCCTGGTCACCCCTAACTGCCCTCCCCTGCAGGCTTGATCACCCCCAACTGCCCTCCCTTGCAGTTGGTCCCTCCCAACTGCCCTCCCCTGCTGGCCATCTTTTGGTGGCCATCTTGTGTCCACATGGGGGCAGTCATCTTTGACCACATGGGGGCAGCCATCTTGTGTGTTGGAGTGATGGTCAATTTGCATATTATTATTTTATTAGATAGGATTAGGTAGGATAGAGGCCTGGTGCACAGGTGGGGACCAGCTGGTTTGCCTTGAAGGGTGTCCCGGATCAGGGTGGAGGTTCCCTTGGGGCTTGGGGTGGCCTGGGCGAGGGGCCTGTGGTGGTTTCCAGGCCGGCCATGCACCCCGGCAACCCAAGTGGAGGCCCTGGTATCTGGAATTTATTTATCTTCTATTATTGAAACTTAGTAGCCTTAAGCGGAGCCAAGCCTCCTGCTCACTCCTTGGCTGCAGCCATTTTTGTTGGGATTTATTTATCTTCTATAATTGAAACTTTGTAGCCTTAAGTGGAGGCCTGGGCTGGCCAGGGCATGCGGAAAGCTTGGCTTCCTCCATTGCTGGGAAAACCCAAGCCTCCTGCTCTCTCTGTGGCCGAAGCCATCTTGGTTGGGTTAATTTGCATACTTGCTCCTGATTGGCTGATGGGCGTGGCTTGTGGGTGTAGCGGAGGTATGGTCAATTTGCATATTATTTTTTATTAGATAGGATATCAGTAATTGGCTTCTAGCAATAACCTACATTTCCATTGCTACAGATGAATGGATGGATGGATGGATGGATGTTTTAATGGGGACTGATTTGTTTTAATACTTTATAAGTTCTTTAATACAGATAGCAACATCATGATGTTTAATTGGTTATTAGAAAGATGTTTCCTCACTTTTTATTCTTTAAGCATTGTTCACCTTATATAACAAACAAATAATTTTGGACTAGAATCACCATGAGCCCAGACATGTCCCTTCATGCTCCCTATCCCAATTTTCTCATTCATATAATCAGACAATTAGATTTAACTGCCACCTAAATCCCTTTTATCTCTAAGTTTCTTTGATTCTGCCTTTCTTCTGTTGTCCTAAATTAGGTAGAGCAATGGTTTTTCAACTTTTTAAACCAGTGTTGCCTTTAATCAATATGATGTATGAATTAACCTTAACCTATAAAACAAATAAAGGCAGAAGTTTTGTGGATAAATTTTGGATGGGAGGCAGATTTTACAATTCTTTTGTACTCCCCTCACCCCTCATGCTTGCCCCTCAAGTATTCCAATTTATACACAAATTTATACACCATTGTGCTAGGGAAATAAGCACTAAAAAAGCACTAGAAACTAACTAGGTGCATCTGAAGTGATGAACACAAAGCCAAATATTGAATACAGCTGGAGACTGGGTGTAGTGGTTCTGGTTAGTTCAGGTTTTATCTAGAAAGAACACCAGAATTTCAGAGAGATGCCCTATAGGAGGGGGAACTGAGTCCACAAAATAGCAATTTTTTGTCCTCTATGATTTCAAGGCCAAACTCTACAAAAATTTCATGTAAAACTCACACTCCTTGAAAAATGAAGACACAAAGAGGGAAAAATCTCTGGAGGAGTTTGGGGCAAGATAACCTTAAATCAGACTTAGGGAAAGAAAAAATGCATTTTAAATGTTATCAAGTAGCATGATGCAATGACACATCAATAACAAGTGCCTGTGGCCACGTTTCTAAATGATGGCTTGGAATTCATCCTCATTGCCCTCCTCTCTCCCCTTCAAAATACATGGCAAATAGGGTTGAATGGGGAATGTCTTCTATGCTCTTCCCATTCTTTCATCTGATTCAGAAATGAAAATGATGTTGATGTTTTATTTTGGTCATCTTTTGATAGAATCCTAACTTTAATCCATCATGTTCTCTAAAAATATTAGCAATTCCTTTGACCTAGTAAAAGACAGTGAGTTTCAAATTGACTCACTGACAGAGTTAAGTGATAGACTATGGTATTTTCAGCTATTTTAGGTAAAGCCTGTTCTTGACATAACTCTGATGGATGGTAGTAAAGCATACAATGGGCACGAAAAAAAAAGGGGGCAATGAGAAAAAGTAATCATGATATTTTACCCACCTTCCTCTCTCATCTACTTCCCCACAAGAGAATGAAATGTCAGGGAGACCTTCACTAGGAAATTTATAATTGTCCCTTTATTTAGTACAGCTCAAGGCTACAACTGTCTATATCATCAGGGACTCTGCAGGAAAACTTGATGAAATAGTCATTGAAAGTAAAGGACAGGGAATAGGAAAACTAAACTCCAGATTGATGTCACTTCCTACAAATAAGAGCTATTATCCCTTTATTCTTCATCTGTCCTTAATTTATTTCATCTCATCTTAATCTTTGTTTAAATAGAGATGGTATTAATTTAGATTTTAAACATAAATTTCTTCTTTGAAAAAAATAAACTCAAATATTTATCTGCTTATTTTTCACAATATATTTTTTCTGTTTATTTACTCCCAAATTAAGAATTTATGGGGTTTCTATATACTTAGCACTATTAAATGCTGGAGAGAAAAAAAAATGAGTAAAAAAGAATTCTTCCCCTCAAGAAACTCATGGTTTTATTTTTCTGCATTGAAATCATAGCCTAGCTGTAGAAAGAGAAGTCTTTAAACAGAAGATATGGTCCTTGAAAAGAAGCTTTAAGTAAAACCAAAATAAGTTGGGACTACTAACAGGAACACAGGGAGAAAAATACCAGTTAATTCTTAGTTCTATTACAGCTCAGTTACTTATCATTATACTTTATCTTCTAATTGGTTATTATTTATATATCTAAAGGCTATTTGCATATGTTAATTTTGTATCTTTATACATTAATTTATTTCCTTACTTATTTTAGTTTTATTATTTAGTACTTTGAATTTGTACGTATTTTATCATAGTCTCAAAAATATGTCATTTTGATTCTTTTTTTTTCAATTTTCATGGCTCAAATTATCTTTTATCTACGTTTATTAGTTAATACCTATAATGTATTATTAAACAACTAGAGGACCGATGCATGAAATTCATGCAAGAGTAGGCCTTTCTTCCCCCAGCTGCCAGCACCAGCTTCCCTCCAGCACTCAGGACCCGGGCTTCCCTCTGGCTGCCAGCAGGCACCCAGGACCTGGGCTTCCCTTGCAGCCCTGGCTTCGTCCAGAAGGTCATCTGGAAGGACGTCCTGACTAATTAGCATATTATGCTTTTATTATTATAGATGGAAGAGATAGTGGGCATCTTTAACTTATTCCTGACCCTAATGGGACTACCTCTAGCTTCCCTATTAAGTAAAAATATGGCTTTAGACGTGAGTTATATATATTTAATGTTAAAAAATAATCAATTTTTATTTATTAAATATATATATATTCCTTTTCACTTTGTTTTATTTATTTTATCTTTTTGTTAATCTTCATCTGAGGATATTTTTCCATTGATTTTAGAGAGAGTGGAAGGAATGGGGAGAGACAAAGAGAGAGAAACATCGATGTGAGAGATATATCAATTGGTTACCTCCCCCACAGACCCTGACCAGGGCCAGGGATTGAACCTATAATCAGAGTATGTGCCCTTAACCGGAATCGAACCTGGGACCTTTCAGTCCACAAGCCAACACTCTATCCACTGATCCAAACTGGCTAGGGCTTATTTTATTTTTCAATTACAGTTTACATTCAATATTATTTTGTATTAGTTTCAGGTGTACAGCATAGTAGTTAGACATTCATATACTTTACAAAATGTTCCTCTTGACATTTCTGGTACCCAGCTGGCACTATGTATACTTATTAAATCATTATTTACACTATTCCTTATGCTATACTTTACAACCCTTCACTGTTTTGTAACTTCCAATTAGTACTTCTTATTCCCTTCACCTTTTTACCCAGCCCCCAAAATCCACTCCTCTCAGGCATCCATCAGTCTATTCTCTGTATCTATGAGTCTGTCTCTACTTTGTTTCGTTCTTTAGATTCTACATACAACTGATAAAGGATTACTATCCAAAATTTTATAAAGAACTTAAAAAACTCAACACCAATAAAACAAACAATCCAATTAAAAAAAAATGGGCAAAAGACCTAATAGACACTTCTCCAAAGAGGACTCACAGATGGCCAACAAACCTTTGAAAAGATGCTCAACATCAGTAATCATCAGAGAAATGCAAATTAAATCCACAATGAGATATCACCTCACACCTGTCAGAACAGCTACCATCAATAAACCAATGAACAACGTGTGTTGACAAGGATGTGGAGAAAAGGGAATCCTCAAGCACTGTTGATGGAGATGCAGACTGGTATAGCCACTGTGGAAAACAATGCGGAGTTACCTCAAAAAGCTAAAAATGGAACTGCTTTGCAACCCAGCAATTCCGCCTCTAGGTATATATCTGAAGAAACCCAAAACACTATTTTAAAAGAACATGTACACCCCTATGTACATTGCAGCATTATTTACAATAGCAGAGCTATGGAAACAACCCAAGTGCCCATCAATAGTTGAGTATATATTTTTAAAATCAGGAATCAGTGTTGAAGTTTGTCAAGGGCTTTTTCATTTATTATTTCTCCTTTGCTATTAATGGTAGTGAATGATATTCATACATTTCCTATAGTAAAACATCTTGGAATAAATCACTTGATTGTGGCATATTTTATTAATATACCATTAGCATCTGTTTGCTGGTGTTTTATCTAGAATTTTGGCATCAATATTAAAAATGGGACTGTTTTTTTAAGTTTTCTTTTCTTCTTTTATGTGACTTAGGCATCAATGTTATACTTGCTTCATTAAAGAAATTGGAAAGTTTCCCTTCTTTTTCTATGCTCAGGAGCAAGGATGTTAGAATGCCCTTGAGGAAATGCCTGAACCTGGTACTTCTTGTAGCATAATTCTTCCGTAGCTCATTGACTTTTCCTGTGAAAAGTTGTATGCTTAAGTCTTTTATCTCAAATGAGATAAATTTTTGACCAAATTGTATTTTTGTCCATTTCACTTAATTTTTCAAATATACTTGCATAGAGCAGTTTCTTGGCATGTTAAAATGTGTTCTATTTCAAAAGTGATTTCCCCACATAATTTCTTTATGTTTCTGTGTCATCTCTTTTTCTGGATTAGATTAGCTGGTGGTATACTTATTTTGTTAATCTTCCCCAAGAACCAGCATTTTTATTTATTTATTAGTTTTACTATTTTTATGCTTCCTATTTCATTGATTTCTATTTCTATATTTAGAGCTTTTTCTCCTTTCCGCACCTACCTTTCTGCATTGGAAATTAAATTCATTTTATTTTCTATTTAAAATTTTTATTTATGTAAGTATTATCTGTGTTCTGCCATGCTAGTTTCTCATTTATATTCTGCCATTCATTCTCTATTATGGAATGGCCCTAGAACTGGCTTTGGAATGTTTTGGAATATTTACTCCCCATTTCTTTTATACATATAATTTGATGCATCATATTCTGTCTCCTAGTTATGCTATAAGAATGAGTGGTAGATAGTTTTATTTCCCCTCCATGTGTATCTATATGCTTTTTGGGGGGACGATGTATGGAGAGATTTATATGAGGAAACTGCAGTTGACCTACAGGAACCCAAAAGTCTGAATTGGTTTCCTCTTTGATCCAGTGGCTTTATAGATTTTTTTTTTCCATTTCCAGCTGGTAGGAGGTGTGTCTTTATTTAAATTTTTATTTGATGCCATAAGGTATTTTAAAGTAAATTTATGGATGGACATTTAGCATCAAACTTAATTTATATGTAAAAATAATTTAAAACATATATGTGTTTTAGTGTAAATGATATTCTTTTCAACATTTTTATTTTAACATAGTTATAATCTGTTTTTCCCCACCACCATTTATCCCCTCTATATCCTCTTCCACCTCCACTCCCTCACCACTGTCCCCACAATCTCTATACAGTTGTCCATATCCATGAGTTCTCTCTTTTTATTTCTTTATTGCTTAATCTCTCTACCTTCCTGCCCACCAGAGCTGTCTGCCTGCTCTCTATGTATAGTTTCTGTTTTGCTTGGTAGTTCAGTAAATTCCACATATGAGTAAAATCATATGGTATTTGTCTTTATCAAACTGGCTTATTTCTCTTAGCATAATGTTCTCCAGAGCCATCCATGCTGTCACAAATGATAGAATTTTCTTCCTTTTTATGGCTGAGTAGTATTCCATTGCGTAATGTACCACAGCTTTTTTATCCATTCATCTACTGAGGGGCACTTGGGCTGCTTCCATATCTTGACTATTATAAATGACACTGCAATAAACATAGGGGTGCACATATTCTTTTGAATTAGTGTTTTGGGTTTCTTTGGATAAATTCTCAGAAGTGGAATCACTGGGTAATGATAATATTCTTATTCTAGAGATCCCCATTCCTTAATTATTTATTCCATTTACCTCAGTTAGATAAAATATCTCCAAATAGATTTCTCAGGCACAGTAGAAAGGTGGTATAATTCCTGAGCCACTGCATAACTAAACATTTGTTTTTCTGCTGCCTTCACACCTAATGACTACATTTCTGAATCAAATTTTTGGGTCACAACATTTTGCACTGTTTTGTGGCTATCTGGTGTTCAGTGCCAAAGAAGTTTAAGGTCTGCCTGGTAATTTTCCTCTGTAGATAACTTGTTTTAAGTTTTTGTTTTGTTGCCTGGGGTTTAAGTATCAATGTTATACTCGGTAAAAATAATTTATTAGATTTCCTTTTTATTCTATTTTATTAAACGTTTTCAGCAGCACTGAAGTTATCCTCTCCTTAGAGCTTTAGTAGAATTCCCCTGTGATACCATCTGGGGACAGGAACATTTTTAAAGATTAGCTCTTTGATATCTACCTCTATTTCCTCTACTGTAATTGACTGTTCAGATTTTCTCTTTTTGGGGTCAATGTTGGGTATTTGTGACTGCCAGAAAAATCACTCATCTCATCAAGGTACTAGACTATAGTCTCTTAAAGGTGATAAAATCATCCTTTAGTTATAGTTATTTTGTAAATGTGTGCTATCCCCATTTTACTTAATTTAGTTTTCTATCAGTCTAGTTCATTATTGCAGTTTTTGTCATTATAAAATAATCACCTCTTAGATTTATTTTTTCTACAAGTTTCTGATTTCTAACTCATTAATCCCTACTCATTTACTTAGGGTTGTTACTATTATTGGAAATTTATTTATTTATTTATTTATTTATTTATTATACCCTTAATTTCCACATTCACTGGGCTCACAAGCCCTCTGCAGTCATGTGTCATTTAATGACAAGGATAATGACAAGGATACATTCTGAGAAATTCATTGTTTGGTGATTTTGTCACTGGACGAACATCAGAGAGTGCTCTTACACAAAGCTAGATGGTATAGCCCACTACACACCCAGGCTCTATGGTATAGCCTATTGCTCCTGGGCTACAAACCAGTACAGCCTGTTACTGTACTGTAGGCATGGTAATACAATGGTAAGTATTTGTGTATCTAACCATATCTAAACATAAAAAGGTACAGTAAAAATATAGTATAAAAGACAAAAATGGTACACCTGTATAGCACACTTACCGTGAATGGAGCTTGCGGGACTGGCAGTTGCTGTGGGTGAGTCAGTGAGTGAATGTGAAGGCCTAGGACATTGCTGTACACTACCACAGACCTTATAAATGTTGTACACTTAGGCTACACTAAATTTAAAAATACATTTTTTTCAATAGTAAATTAACCTTAGCCTACTGTAACTTTTTTTCCTTTATAAACTTTTTTACTTTTTGACTCTTTTATAACAATATTGGGATTAAAACACAAGCACATTACATGGCTGTACATAAATAATCTTTCTTTATATCCTTACTAGAGGCCTGGTGCATGAAAATTCATGCACTGGAAGGGGGGGGGGGTCCCTCAGCCTGGCCTGCCCCCTCTCATAGTCCAGGAGCCCTCAGGGGAAGGAGGCAACCCAGAGATCAGGGGAAGGCGATGCCCTATCACACCTCTGCTGCTGCCACTGCCAGCAGCGCAAGCGTTGGCCAGCCCTGGTTACCTGAACCTTCGGCGGCCCTGGGTGGCTGGGCAGCCACCATCAGAGGCTTGCCTGCACCTCAGGCCATCCCTGGGCAGCTGGGGGGCTGAGGGGACTGGGGGACTCCGGAAGCAGGCGCGTGGAGCGGCTGGGCCCGCCTGCCACCCCAGCGGATCTGAGGGGACTGGGTGCTGCCATCCTGTGGCTGTGGGCGCTGCCATCTTTGAGGCTGGGGCAGTCAATTAGCATATTCCCTCCTTATTGGCTGTGGGTGCCGCCATCTTTGCAATGGCATGAGGGTCAATTAGCATATTCCTTCTTTATTAGATAGGATTCTATAAGCACTTTTCTATTTTTAAAAATTATCAATTTTTAAAAACTTATTTGTTGAAACTAAGACACAAACACACATTAGCCTACATGTGCACAGGGTCATGATCACCAATATCATTGTTTACCACCTCCACTCTTGCCCCACAGGAAGGCCTTCAGGGGCAATAGCATGCATGGAGTTGTCATCTCCTATAGTAGCAGTGCTTTCTTCTGTAATACCTCCTGAAGGACCTGCCTGAGGTTCTTCTTGTGTCACTCTTTTCAGAAATATGTCCATGGTGGTTTGCTTGGTTTGTTTCTTTTTTTCATCATGGATTTACTTGTAAAAAGATAATGCACCATGAACATCCCTCCCTCCTAAACAAAACCTTTCAGTGTTGGAGGTCCATGTTTTCAAAAAATGTAAGGAGCTTGTTGAGGTCTGTGAAAAATTCTGCTAACCACTTCACTGGGAATTTGCTTTAGAGGTTCTTTTTTCTTTTTCTTTTCTTGTAGTTTCCTGTTCTCTTGGCTCTTCTTTGGTTGATCTGTTTCCAAATTATTTGTCTTCTATCCTTATATCTTTATGACAGATGAGTTAGGTATAAAATACTTGGATCACACTTTCTTCCCTTTTTATAGCATTTTTAAAGTCAAAAATTACTGTGGAAAAGTCTGAAATGAATCTTATTTTTTCTCCCATAACAGATGACTAGCTTTCAATCATCAATGTCTTCCCCTCTTCTCTTTGAAGATCATAATATCACCGGAATATATTTCTTTATTTTGATTATTGTGTACACATTTTTCATGTCATAGTATATCTTTTCAGACTATAGTTAAAGTCTTAAAATTTTTTGGCAATATTACAAATATGTTTAAATATTTTCTGTCCCATTATTTTAGATCTCCTTTTTTTTATGAGAGGGGGGCACAGAAAGAGATACAAATTATATTTATACTAGGGGCCCAGTGCACGAATTCATGCACCTTGAAAGGAACTATGGGCCGCCAGGCTGCAGTAGGCACAGGGGCGGGTCTCGGCCCATCCTCCACGCGCCCTGCCTGGGTCCCTCCTGCCACAGCCCCCAGTCACCTGTCTGCTGGCAGCCCTGCCCTGCTCATGCCACTGCCTCTCCCACACGCTGACTGCACTGGTCCCGCTTGCACCCGCTGAAGGTGTGAAGCAATTGGGGAAAGTGCCAGCAGCAGGTGCGAGTGGGGCCAGCACTGCCAGTGGGTGCGAGTGGCAGCTGCTGCCCTGATCACCCCTCAGGAGAAGGGGGAGGCGGAGAAGCCATCAGGGGTGATCATGGCTGGCAGCTGCCGCTCGCACCCGCTGATGGCACTGAGCGATCAGGACTGGCTCTGGGCACCGGCAGCAGGTGCATGCGGGGCTAGTGTTGGCATTGGGTTTGAGCAGCGGCTCTGGCACTGGCAGCAGGTGTGCATGGGGCTAGCCCCAGCAGCAGGTGCAAGCACCAGGTGGGACTGCGGTGCATGGGAGCAAAGAATTTTCAGTAACCACCAGAGGCTCGCCCTGATGACAGTGACTGGTGCCCCACTTTGGTCTGGCACCCCTCTCACCTGCTCCACCATCCCGCTGCAGCTGATGCCTGCCATGTTTCACGCAAGCCCCCTGTTGGTCAGCGCACGTCATAGCAACCGGTTGTTCGATTGTTCCACCGTTCGGTCTATTTGCATATTAGCTTTTTATTATAAAGGATTGGATATTCTTTGTTTTCCATATAGAAAATGTTCTTTCTAATACTCTTTAATTTCATTTGTTTTTGTTTTATTTTGCTCCTTTTCCTCAAGTATACCATTTGTCTCCTTTGACTGTGTTTTCAGCGGTTTCTAATATTCTTTTCTAATGTGTCCTTTACTTCTGCTATGGTTTTAAATATTTTGTTTACTTCTTGTCTGATGAAAGCTTAAATTTTATCTTCTTCAGTTGCTATATTTTCCTATCTTCCCACTTATTTTAGAGAAATTATTTAAAGGCAATTATTTTTAATTTTTATTTAAAAAAATTTTTATGGCAATGCATTTGCCTAAAATTGTTATTAGCTCCATCAGACATTTTTAGAATGGGCATATTTTATGTATATGCTTTTTTCATATTCCTTCCATATGTTTATTTGTGATAGCTTTATAATATTTTGTGTTACTTCTTTTGATTTTATTTCTATTCGTATTTGAATGAAGTTAGGATGTCCTGGACCTTCTATTCACTTTGAAACTTTTGATGGGTTAAAGACCGAGACAATATTTAAGTTTGTAGAAATTCTCTTTATGACAAAGAATAGGGGGTGTGTGTGGTTCACAATATGCAGCCTCTCATCCCTTGCTTCACTGACAGCCATCTTCCAGCAAAAAGGTCTTCACTGTGTGATTTCTTGCTTGTTCTTAATTTCCCTGTTGCTTGAGATATTGTGGAAAAAAAAAAAAGTCCAGAGAAGTGATTGCTACCAGACAAGATTCCCAATTTCATTGTTCCAAATCAGAGCTCATTGGTTAGGGGTGCCAATTACTTTGGAAATTTGCGCTCTAATCTCTTTGTCTGGTATTCACAGATATAAGCAAACGTTCTATATTTCTTCTTTGATACTATTAGATCTTTATTCAGTTGTTCCTTCTCAGAAGTTTTGGTGAGCTACAGCTGTTTTCTGGTTTTGCTGCATATGGAGACAGCACCCTTGTTGCTCATTTTCTGTGAGTTTTGTGTGGTATTTACCAGTGGAAAGGAGAAGCCACATTAGTTTATTATAGAAAATCACATCAAGATTGTTTTGGGGGAAGATTCACAATAATGCTCTCTTTACTGATCTTTTTTTTTTTTTTTTTTTTTTTTTTGCTTTGCCAACACATAATGCGGTTTCAGGAGTTGTTATCAGAAAGGACTGGCGGTATGTTCACAGTCTCCCCCACTGTCTCCTATGGATTGGAAAATCATTTATCTTAAATATAATTTTTGAGTTTTGTCCTTATCTCAATTGATCATTGTTAGAAGGTAGGAATTTAGTGCAAGTTTCCTGGATCTTTCTCTGCTCTGTCAGAGTCTCTCATTAAACAATGGGGTTTGATGCAATTTATAATGTTTTGAACAGTGGGATTGCCTGAAAGATCACAATTTCCATTCTGCACTTCTACCATTCTTCTGCCCAGGGTTAGGGGACAAAAATCCTATGTTTTAGCAAGTCTTTTCTCATCCCTATGCACTTCCTTTGGTGCTGTGTTCTGGTAATTATAGTTTGAAATGATGGTAATAAAAAGAACATAATAGGGATAAAAATGAAAGGGTTAAGACCTTGGCTCTATCTGGCTACAAAATCAATTCCTCTGGAGTTGGAGAATGGCCACCTGTTTTCCTAGTCAGTTCATCTTCAGTCTCACAATGAAGCACTTACATAGAAGGTGAAGCAGTCTTTTCTAACCTTGTTAGGTGCATCTAGCCTGGTCTGATTCAGAGATTGGAGCATGTGTTGTACAGTTCAAAAATGTACTGAATTTATCCTCACGGCGGGTGCAATCAGTTGTGAATTTGGCATATTGTCTTCTCTTCAGTTTACAGTGATGTTGCCAGCTTTAAAAAAAAATTTTTTTTGTATGTTCTGGGTATTTTAATGGGAAGTTGGAGGAGATATCATAAATGTGTCAAGCCTGTCACCAAATTAATTTACATTTTCACACAATGAAGCCACAACTTAGGTGCCTTGAGAGCAGGGACCCATATATCAACTTCTTTATTGAATAACTGCCCAATAAACATGCTCTGATTTAGAACTGAATAACATGAAAATTAAGTAGTCCTTGGTGATCACTTTAATATGTTAATTGTGAAGTTTATATTATCCTTGTACTGGATATAATGAGTACATGAAATTGACATGTAAAATAAATCTATACTTCAAAAATTTTTAACTTGTTCAAATCTTACTCTAGTTGAAATTCCCTATTTTTAAAAAGAAAAGCTGACTTCTAAATAAATGGAACTTTGAAAAAGACTTGGAAATTGTGCTCTTGTTAACTATAAAAATGTTTCTTTTAGTTCACTCTACAAATTACTGGGGAAAGATTCAGCTTGGTCATATAAAACATATGGTGAAAGATTCACCTTGGTCATATTACAAAACAATCAGTTAATTACAAAATTTCCACCATTGTCAAGAGACACACAAAGGTTAATAGAGCTGCCAAATCATGCTATTTACTCCAGGGATTATTTACTCTACCTACCAGTATTTTTGCTTCTTAGAGTCATGATGACACTTAGTATTAGAGGGTATATTTTAGACCATCATACACATTCTGTAATATCATCAGATGCTGTACCTACATTGTAATTCCTCCTTCACTTATATTTTAGATTCCTAAGGCAAGGGCAATCTTTTTGTTCCCCTTTAGCAATTACTGCTAGGCACAGAAAAGTGCTGTAAGGCACAATCTAGAAGCATGCTTTAAGGGATAGATTATGTTAAATGGAGAAATGTATTTAAATAAGCCTGATAAACTATAAATACGCCATAAAGCAATAAGCTGCATTGACTATGTGTAGCTGCTCTTCAGATGGCTGACAGCCAGCTGTGATCAGAGCCAGGTCAACTGAATAGTTGACTGGGGCATTAAATGTTACGTAGAATGCAAAAAGATAGAGAAAGGTTTATTAACAAGAATTCCTGGATGGGAAGAGATGGGGGATGGGTCTGCATATGCTTTGGGAGGAATATTTGGATAAGCCACTTAGGGTGAAGAAGCAGACCCTCATAGGGTATATATCAGCAGATGGTACCTCAACTGCTTTCTAAGGAGGATCAAACATGTTACACCAGACTTCTGTTTTGATGAGTGGAGTACAGAACCTGGGGCTGGTAATGGGGCCATTTTTCCCTTTTCTTCCTCACACACCTGAGCCATCGCTGTAAATAAATGCTGAAGCTTGAGTTTAAAAATATCACTTTTAAGGGTTGGCGTATGAACAGCCTGTCTGGGACATGCACAGGATGTTACCAGGTCTTCAACATGAGAATATTTCATTGCATAGTACCATGGGAGCTGAAGTAAATGAGAACCACGCATTTTCAGTGTTAATTCTCTAAGTTCTCCATCTCCTGGCATTACTTGTTCTAACTTAGATCTCTGTGGTTTAGCTTCTAGCACTTCAGGTTTCTTATGAAGTTATAGCTCTTGAAATATCCAATGATAGCTTCCTGCTTTATTCATAATTAATGAGGTTTTTATAACCCTTCTGTGCTAGAACCAACTGTCTGTGTTGGTAGGCCTGGACAACTCCTAGGAGTGACTCATCTGCTTTTCAGGAATTGCTTGCATGGCATGTTGATTATTGTGCCTTATGGGTCATCCTGCTTCTTGTAGGTACAACTACAGACCACAGTTGATGCCACTCTTTGGGTCTAAGCATTGCTCTTTTATTATTGTGACCCATGAAATAGTTTACATAGGCTGATGGTATTATTTGAGTTTTCTTGAAAGTTGTTTTGATTCTCTGGTCCTCAAAGCAAGCCCTTTTTAGAACAGAAACTATTTGTTTATATAGTCATGCTTTGAGTATGATTTATTATATATTCATCTGAGAAAACTGAAACTCCGGCAATTCGGGACTTTTAACTTTTTTTTTAACTTCCGACAGCAATAAGATATGTTTCCAGACAAAAGCAATGTCACTTGATGAACATTCCACTTGTTATTTATCTTTTTGCTTTTGAGAGACAATGCTAGGTCATGCAAGGACACCTCCAGGAGGGTACTATTATTAATGGAAATTAAAGGGTGTACAACATAGACTATGTCACAAAATATGTTTTCTTTAATTATATTCTGAAATGAGATGGAAAATGGTTCAATAACCCTGAAGCTGATATCTGATTTAAAATATATTTTCTATATATAATTTAATTTAACCTTTGTTTTATATGAAATATACAAATTATCAGAAAGATATAAACAGATTTTTGAATTAATTGTCTTGATGAAAGATTATCCTTTTGGCTTTGCTTATGGTTTGGGAAACTCTTCAGGACTTTTACCTCTTTTTGTCCCTATTTTTAAGTCAGTTGGGAGTATATATGTAGTCCACAGAAGGGTGAAGCCATAAGATATAAACAATATAAATATGACTTGATTACTGTCTTACATAAAATCATTTAAAGGTTTCATTCAAGTCTTCAAGGAAAAATCTAAATTCCTTAATATGGCATACAGACTCTCTCTGATGAGATCCTTGATCACTCCTTTAACTTCATTACTGACCATCCTTACCAACTTGCTCTCCAATACACAGGTATATTCACACACACATCCCTATTTGTAGTTATAGTTTTACTATGTAATTCTATTGGATCTTTATATTACTTACATGAAGCCAAAGCAACCTAGCCCACGACACTGTCTCTCAACCTACAAAATTAACAAACAGGAGGCAGCTCTAGTGTTGAACTCCTTAGAGGAGAGGCAGTTAATTTACAATGAAATAGCATTTGCTATCGAATGACATGTAAGGGGAGAATAAAAAATGAATGGTTAATGTATAGTCTATTGATGATTACAGATAGTTTGAATTTGGGTTGTAAATCAATCATGAGTTATGTGATCTTGGCCAGTGTAATTTCTCTCAGCTCCAGTTTCTTTGCCTAAAAAAAATGGGCCCATCTAGAATACTGGGTATTCAGGGAAGTATTAGGATTTATTACCCACTGACTGGATGAGTTAAGGAAGATTTAACTGGGTGGGGAGTCCGGGTGAGAGGTTAGGAATGGTAGTAAAAAGCATAAAGAATTAGATGAGTAACTTAGAATGTGTGGAGGACTTGGAGTCTGGCTATGAATCCATGAGCATTTTTAAAAAGTTCAAAGAGTAGGGGCAGGTCAAACAATGGAAGTCAGAGCCAAGGGTCACAGACCAAGTCAGGACTTAATTCAACAGGAGGGGACAGGTTCAAGATCACATGGGAGTGGGTGATGGCTGGGGACAGAGTAGAAGGGACTGTGACTTGCCACATATAAGCTCAGACAATGAAAATGCATTAACTCACAGGGTGATTGTCAGCATAGGCTATTAAAAGTCAAGTAATTTGAAGCATTTAAAAAACTGTAAAGACATAACAGATATTACTATTTTTATCTTGTGGTATCATAAAATGAGACAACTGCCAAAATGCTTGTCAAGATTAACCTCATCAAGGAGCAACCCAACAGCTGTCCTCCCTTTTACCCAGAAGAACATGCACTTGGTATTAACGGGAAACTTGCCTTTGCTTCTCCTCATGTGTCTGACACTATCAGACTCAGGACATTCACCTTCTGCTTTGATTTCAGGGTGCTTTTAGTAAACCCTTCAATTCCAAACCATAAAAGCTGGTGTGCTAGCAGGACTTCAGGCATTTTTCATCAAGAAATCTCTCAACTCCTGCTACCTAAAGTTAAAAAAAATGTATTTCTGAAGGGCAAAGTTATTTTTTTCCTTCCCTCCTATCTTTTGAGTACTTTGTCCTGGTGGGCTGATGTGCTTACATTCCATTACCATAAATTAAATTGTTGGAGAATTTGTTCTCAATTTTTTTTTGCCCTCTGGATACAATAGCACATTTAGAATGGGTTGTCTTTAGCAAGTTGCTTGCTTCTCTTTTGTTGATGAGTTCTCTGAATTTTCACTGTCTGTTTGATTCTATTATTTTCTTAATAGCTTTTAATTTTCTCAAATATTACTGGTCATGTTACCATCCAGTGGATATTTTTCTACCAACAGATAGATATTTAACTGTCAACCACAGAGAAACTGGTAGGCTGAAGATTCTTTCCTTATTTATTAATTCAAATATCAATTTGTCATTGTCCTTCTTATTCAATGATCTCTGTCCTCATTGGCCCTTGTTTCTTTCCCCTCATTCTTCAAAACTGCTTATCTTACTGAATAGGCAGATTTCTGATAACATTAATCTAACGTTCAGAATGCTCCATTAATGTATCTCAGTTCAGAAATATATAGTGAAATGCTCATTTCAAGCTCATTTTTAAGAGCAGTTACTCATCGACCTGCAGATTGAAGGGTCGAGGTTTGATTCTGGTCAAGGGCATATGCCTGGGTTGTGGGCTCTATCTCCAGTAGGGGGCGTGCTGGAGGCAGCTGATCAATGATTCTCTCTCATCATTGATGTTTCTATCTCTCTCTCCCTCTCCCTTCCTCTCTGAAATAAATAAAACATATTTTAAAAAAAAATAAGAGCAGTTACTGCCCTGTGTGGTGCAATCACAGAAGGGGGTTGAGCAGCCAACCAAATGCATCTCCTCTATAGATAATGTAAAAATCAAAATTCAATGTGAGCCACAACTTCTTATGGTAAAGATAGCTTTGGATTAGAAGTCAGAAAACCTGAGTCATACTTTCTGTTCTACCTCAAAAAATCTTTATTCATTGGTCATCTTAGCAATCCTGTATTTCTTGATCTTTCACCTTGAAAACTGAGCTTTGATAAATTAATCTCTAAGTTCCCTGACAACGTCAGAGCTCATTTTTCATAATTGTTTTTTCTTCCTCTACAAATACATCCTTTCTGCAGTGGAAAATGAACAGAGTGATTAGAGAAGTCTCAACAGAGTGGATTTCTGAGCTGAGCTTTGAAAGATGAATGAACACTTCCAGAGAGATGAAGGAAGAAGAGTGTTCTAACTAGAGGACTGAAGTCACAGAGAGGTAAATTAGCGTGGAGAATTTTAACCTGGGTTAAATCACTAGGTTGGGACTCAAGGGGAAGTCAAGCTCAGGATGATAGCATGAGACTAATGAACTTTACATCCTTAACTTTAAATAGACATGGAAGGTTTTTAGTTTAAAAATAAATATTAAATCACATCTACACAAAAGATAACAGGCTAGTTGAGCAAATGAGTTTTCCCAGTGCTCAGGGGGCAAAAACTTCACAGTGGAGGCCTTAGTTCCATGGCCAACAGCTATTATCTTCATGGTATACCTGTAATCTTTCATCTTGTCTTGAAGGCAGATGAATGAAGGTTTTCTGGAGACAGAAAATTGAGGAAGATTGATCCTTAGTCTGACTGTCCATGATATAGCCAGAATGAATAGTCAAATCCAGTCCAGTTGCTGGACTAAGATGCAGAATCTAAATATAATTCTCTGGGAAGGCAAATTCCCTAATGGAAGGTTGGAGGCACAACCTGAGGATTACAGGAAAGATGATATTTTCTGTTGTGGAGCGAACACGAGTGAATGACCACTGGAGTCCAGACCAAATTAAAATGTAGGGAGCCTTTATTAGCCGGCGACTGCTCTGTCTTTCTCCATGCAGGGAGTCCAGAGAGCAGCAGGGACCCTTTGTGCAGGACCATTTTTAAGCCCATTAACCACATCCTGTTTTTGCAGAGCAAGCAACCCAAGACAAAACAGTTTTTCCCAAGCAACGTCAGGATCATGCCATGGACGACCATGTTATTTACAGGGTCATCCTGTTCCTCAGAAAGCTGACAGTGTTCTATGAAAGAAGGCCTACATGCTCGGAAGGGGCCATGAGACCATATCTCAAGGCTTGGCCTGGTGTCAGCACTGACAACTCTATCTGGGGCATAGTCCATGGCCTCAGTGGTGCTCAAAAATTCCCCCTCTCTAACATTTTCTACACAAAAAAATATTTGTAGTAATTAAATGGAATAAGGCAGTTAAAGAGTTTAACATTGTTTCTGACCCATAACCGACATTCAAGAAACAGTAGGGCTTTTGTTGTTGTTTAAGGCACTGAAATTTAAACATTGAAGGTCTTACTTGAGGCTGGATTGGCTTCTAATAAAAAGGGATGAGACTTAAAAATAATAGGTCAATTGTTCCCCAAACACCAGGGATTTTCCTATTTTCCTCCACCCCAGCACCAGGGATTCCCCAGGCAGCCCTCCCTAGTCTTTTGCACTCATTTATTGTAAGATGTGGTCCTTCTCTATCCCCTTTCAGTGTTTGGGTTTACAAAACATTGAGTTTTACAAGGTTCACCATGACTTTGAACTAGAAGTTCCTCCAACCTCCTATTTATGGGATTAAGATGTAGTTTTATGGACTGTAATCAACACTAGGATGGGAGTCAGGAGACCTGGGCTTTCTTTGAAGCCCTGTCATTAATGAGCTGAGTGTTCTGAGCAAGTAACTCAATCTATCTTGATCTGAGTTTCTTATCTGAAAAGGGGATGATTGAACTGAATAATGTGCAAGGACTTTCTCAACTCCAGCAGTTTAAAAACATGGCTGTGCCTAGGGAGGGTGCACTCCTTATTAAAGTTGACAAAAAGGCTTAACACATCATATTAGGCATCAAATTAGCATCAGCTGCACAATGCCAGTTAATGAGTTTTTACTGGAAGGAAAATAACATAATGAAGGGAGAATATCCACAATGTTCCAGTCATTCTTTTAGCCAGGAAGATTCTGTTCTCAATAGCCATGAATTTGGATTTAAATGGCCACTTTTGGAGACCTCAATAATTTGGGAACTGCAACCTCAGTGATTCTCCTTATTACAAGTAAACTTGAGCAACACACCTTAGTTGGATGCCTAATGTGTGTAGGAGCACTAGGAAAGTCCTCTCTGTACTCCATGTGTTAAGGCTTAACACATATATACCTTCTTTAAAACATATTCTATAACTTGGTAGATTCCCTCTAGAGTGAAAAAAATCTTCTTCAAGGTAAAGGGCATAAACCACAGCATGACTGATTCAATCTAGACATTAAGAGAAATATCATGATAGTTAACAGTGATGAACTCTGGAAGGGGTTACAAGGGAAACAATTCCATTATATTGTTGTGTAAGTTTTAAAAGTAGGAGAGATAATCTGTTTGAGTGAGGTTGAACAAGTTAGTAATTCTTACTCTCCTTTCATCATTTAAAACTTGGGAGAATCTCTGAGGTTCTTTCTAATTTTGAAAACTGATACTCCACTTCTGTCATACCAAAGTGTATCTTTAGCTGAAGTCCGTGCTCTTGGAATAGGGCAGTTTAGGTGAACTTGGCTACTTCATGAGATTTCTGTCACCATAACACCTCTCATGTTCTTATCTGCAGTATCTCTCTTAGAGCTTTTCACTTAATTAAAAAAGGAAAAAACAACAACAACACTGAACTGGAAACAATAATACTAGTAGCAACTATAACTTTTTTATAGTCTTATGTTTAGGCCATTCATATTTTCAGTTCTTCAATGCAGTTGTTGTCAGCCCACCATTGTATTTGTGTATCCTTTATTTTCTGGTATTCTGACTAAATGCACTTTATGGGCTTCTGAATCAGGGAAGGGCTATCTTCCTTGGAAATTCTAAGGCAGTTTGGATGTATCAAGAAGACTTGGAGATTCATCCTTACTTGCTACTCTGGTCCTGCTGTTAGTGAAAGCACATAGGTGTTTGAAATGACACTCAAGAAGCTCTGCATGGGTCAGTGTCTGGGTATAGTTGGTAGGAGTAGCAAAAGAGATGGAGCATAGAGGGTATTTTGTAATAGTATGAAAACTGGTGATACAATTATTTCTTCTTCTCTCTGTTTTACTTGTTTCCATGGAGCTAAAGATATTTTGAATGATAGGGCAGAATGGAAATGATCAGTGTAGCCCATTCAGATTATATAGGAAATGAGATTATCAGACATTTCTTTCAATAATGCAAGAGCAGAAGTGTTGAAACAAAGGTTTTGATGAACTGGTTTTAAGGCCACCCTGGTTCTTCATGTTCAAGCATAAGCATGACTTAGTTCATTCTCCAACATATTTTTACTGTTATATATATCTAGTTTATGTCTCCAGTGGCATATAGGCCTTTAAAATTAAGAAATGTGACAATGAAACTGCTGATTATTGACCATTACCAAAGCAACTAATCATTAAAAATAATACATTGGAGCACTAAATCAAATAAACATTTCACTGTAAAGTCATTTAAAATATTTTGTTTCTAACTTTTCAATATTATGATATTGTGCTGTGAGATATTTTGATGTGGGTATTAAGAGAAGCAAATTCAACTTATCTAGGAAGATTGCAAGAATATTTTAAGAAAGAAATAGATTAAACAAAGGAACATTTCAAGGGAAATGTGGTTTCCTGAAAATACAACTACAGTCTGATTTTTCCCATGTTGACAATCCACTTTCTGTTCTTTTTGTATTCATAAGACCAGAGAAGTGGCAATGAACTATTGCTCTTCCTGGACATGCCTGAATTGTGTGTAGTATATTTTAGGGAAACACCTACTTTCCTCCTGATCACAGCAAATGGTTATAAATCTATCCACAGAGTGATTCCCAGAACATATGGCTCATGCGGAAAAATAGCTTGCTTTTAGCTCAGACCAGTTGTCCAGAGCTCAACAATGCTGGTAACATATTTCAGGACAGATAAGCTAGGAAATATATTTAGAAAGAGCAAGCTAGGAAATTTACACCAATCTCCCTCACTATATTCAAAAACAGAAATTGCAATTGCGCTATTTCTTAGAGCACAATTTAATTAAATCACTACTGGTCGCCAAAGATCTGATTGAGCAGGAATAATATTCACCATCTCAGACCTTGTGTAGATGGCATTCATCTTGTTAAAACCATAACAATAAACTATCTTATTCTATATAATAAAGAGGTAATATGCAAATTGACCATCACTCCAACACATAAATGGCTTCCCCCAGGTGGTCAAAGATGGCCCCTCCCATGTGGACACAAGATGGCCGCCACAAGATGGCTGGCAGGGGAGGGCAGTTGTGGGCAATCAGGCCAGCAGGGGAGGGCAATTGGGAGGAACCAGGCCTGCAAGGGAGGGCAGTTGGGGGGGACCAGGCCTGCAGGAAAGGGCAGTTGGGGGGACCAGGCCTGCAGGAAAGGGCAGTTGGGGGGACCAGACCTGCAGGGGAGGGCAGTTGGGGGCAGCTAGGCCTGAAGGGGAGGGCAGTTGGGGGGACCAGGCCTGCAGGGCAGGGAAGTTAGGGTCAACCAAGCTAGCAAGGGATGGCAGTTTGGGGTGACCAGGCCAGCAGGGGAGGGCAGTTGGAGGGGACCAGGCCTGCAGGGGAGGACAGTTAGGGGTGACCAGGCTGGCAGGGGAGGGCAGTTAGGGGCAATCGGTCCAGCAGGGGAGCAGTTAGGCATCGATCAGGCTGGCAGGGTAGTGATTAGGGGGTGATCAGGCTGGCAGGCAGAAGCAGTTAGGGGCAATCAGGCAGGCATGCAGGCAAGTGGTTGGGAGTCAGCAGTCCTGGATTGTGAGAGGGATGTCTGACTGGCCGTTTAGGCCCGATCCTGGTGGGATTGGGCCTAAATGGGCAGTCGTACATCCCACGAGAGGTCCCAAATTGGACAGGGTGCAGGCTGGGCTGAGGGACACCCCCCTGCATGAATTTCGTGCACCAGGCCTCTAGTCTATATATATAAAAGTCAAAGCGACCTTTACGACCGAATGACCAGAACAACTGGAACAACTGGTTAACCAGTCGCTATGATGTGCACTGACCACCAGGGGGCAGATGCTCAATGCAGGAGCTGCCCTCTGGTGGTCAGTGCGCTCCCACAGCCAACCTCCCGTGGCTTCTGTCCCCAATGGGGGGCGGTGCTGGCTGGCCAACTTCCCGTGGTCCCTCCCCCCAGCCGGCCAACCACCCAGGGTCCCTCCCCCTGGGCGGCCAGCCCCCCAATAGGCCTCAATCATCAGCAAGGCTGAGGGACCCCACCCATGCATGAATTCATGCACCAGACCTCTAGTAACTTATAAGTTCTTCAATTGCATGTCAGATATGGTTTCTGACCATGAAAAAGTTAAAAGAGCAAGGGAAGGTCCATATGTGGAAGATTGGCCATCTACAAATTTGCCTCAGCCATCAGACATTTAACAGAAAATAAGTCTCATTTTAAGACTCTGAGTTCATGAGTCAAAAGTTAGTTAACAGGGCTCCTTGGAGATTGGTTGATTCTTTGGCTGGGGCAAGAAAAATAAGATGAGCCTGGAGCATCTTGTAATGCCAGAAAGAAAGTGCTTTAAAAGTGAACGACCAAAAGAAAAATAAAAGAGAAAAAGATAAATTCATGTCGAAAGGACACAGGAACCAAACTGTCAGAGCTCCCAATGGCCCAAACTGGAACAATTTGAACTTAACTTGGGGGCCTCTGTAGAGTGCTACTACTTTCTCTCACAGGAATCTAACTAAATAAGATATTAGAAGTAAAAAATAAATAAATTCGTGTACAAGGCATTATAGTAGCATCAATGCTATAATAATAATAATAATAATGGTAATATAATAATACCTATCTCTTTTAAAAATAGTTAAGAGATACCTAATAAGAAGAGAGAACCATGGAGGAGAAGGAAATAGGTTGTGTAACTATTTTCTATTTAGAGAAACCATGGTCTTAATTTTTTAAAGCATGTGTTGTTGAAGAAGAAGCTCAAGAAGGAGGGGGAAAGGGAGATTTTTAAATAAAGAAGATGATGAAGACAAGCTGGGAAATTTTCATAGAGAAGAGTTAAAAAAGAAGAGAAGGATCTTGTTCAAAAAGGATGTTAAAGGTGCTCTAAAGCCATAGGAAATGCTCATTGGTTTATGGTTATGGACTCTTAGAACTGGGAGGACACCTTTCAATAAATCTACTTTAATATCTCTCTCTGTGTGTCCCTTTCTCTCTTCCTTTCTTCCTCTTTCCTCTCACCCTGTCTCCCTCTCCCTTTCTCCCCATTCCCTCTCTTTAACAGATGATAGATTGAGATCCAAAAAGGCGATACCAACTGTCCCAAAGTATACAACTGTGCAGCAGAAATAAGGTTAAAAATTTAGACTTATTGATTTCTAACTTGATTTCCCTTTCACTTCACTGGGCAAAGCCTATATATATATATATATATAAAGCAATGCCATGATAAAATCAAAACAAAGATAAACCATGGTTAACTAAACTTATACTGCTAGGATTAGGTAGCTCAAGGGCCAGAATTTTATTTCCCAGAGAGGAAGGGAGAGAAAGAGAGAGGGAGAGGGAGAGGAAGAGGGAGAGGGAGAAAGAGAGATAGAGAGATGGAGAGAAACATCAATGATAAGAGAGAATCATTGATCGGCTGCTTCCTGTGTGCCCCACACTGGGAGTTCAGCCCACAACTGGGCATGTGCCCTGACTGGGAATCAAACTGTGACCTCCTGGTTCATAGGTCGACACTTAACCACTGAGCAATGCCAGCTGGGCGGGGGGGTGGGGGGCAGCATTTTTTATGTGTGTTTAAATTGGGACTACACAGTTAAGGATTTGTATAATTATGTCTATTTCTCCCTTGTTAAGTTGCATATAATAAATGCTGAATAAATATAATCTGTAATAATCTATTACATTATTGCTGAATTTCTACTCAGTGTTGATGTTTCAGTTAGTCCTTTGATATTGAAGTCACTATGACTCTGGATCCCTTTGCCCCCTCGTAGTTCTTTCTTATTCCCCATGCTGGTACTCAATCCTAAATCAACTCATGCCCTAGAAATAGTTAGAAAAGGTCACACACTGAATAAACTTCATTTTCTAGCTCAATAACCCTTGATATATTCAGACAGTTGTTCCTAATTAAGGTTAAGAAAATGTCCCCCCTAATTAATTCTGTGGAAAATTCCACACTGTATCTGTTACCATGCTTTTCGTCCATACTTATGTCTAGTTCTGTCTTTTGAGAAGTTAACCCATCTATTATTTCACTGAGATGCTTGAGGCCATTTTCCTTTTTCTCTCCTCAGAAAATATCTATGTACACATTTTGGGCACACTCTACACATTCATCCTCTTTCCTAAATTAACTCCTACATTTGCTTTCTGGTCCCTCTGTATTTCCAAACCTCCCACTTTCCCTGCCTTTTTAGGTTTTTCTCTATCAATTTTTTACATCTGATTTGTTAAAAAATTTTCTGTATTGGTTCTCTCTCTATCTCAAAAAATATTCATGTTTCCACCCTCTTGAGGAAAGCATCCTTGAGCTTATTGCTAATTTAGCTGGCCCTGGCCCTTGGAAAGTGCATTAACCCTCAATATTTGAGCTATTGCTATTGTTCACATGCATTGCAGACCTGTATCTCCAGCCTATACCTTTCTCCTAAGCCACAGCTAACTTCTGTTCAATTATATTCATGACCACTTCAGTTTCATTCAATCAGTTTAAAAAAATTTATTTCACATTTGCTACTATCTTTTATTTTTCTATTTCTGACTTTGTCACACCTTGATTTTATTTTCCTTGGTTCTCTGACCTCCTTTTATATTTAAAACTACTGCTGTACTCCTCTCCTCACATACAGTATGGCTCAAATTGGCATTTCCATACATCAGGTACTATATGTCTCTTTCTGCTTTGGCACCACATACCAGGTATATAACCCCCCATCCCATGCCATGGAATTAACTGACTGGTTTCCTACTCAGGCTCTTCTTTAGAAGCTGGAACTTGGGTAGCCTGGCAAGTCCTTCATTATATTACATCCAAATGATTAAAATGGCCTTAACATAAGATTCCCAGACAGAAGATTCTGAACAAAGATGGGAGATTACACATCCCCCAAATGCATTGTTTTTTCATATCATTCCTCTCTCTAAAATTCTTCACTGTCTTCTCATGATGTATTCTTCAAAGTAAAACCCAAGTGCCTCAAACTAGAATTCAAGGTATTCCACTCAAATCTCCATCTCTAATTTCTTTACATCTTTCATCAGCATGAATCCATCTCTTCAACCAAACTTGTCTACCCAGACATGCCATGTGCATTTCCACTGGAGCACTTTTGCTTATGGCTTTCTTCACGCTTTTAAGTCAAACAACTCTATCCTATCTACATGTCACCCATCCAATGCCAAAAACAAAACAAAACAAACAAACAAAAACTAATAAAATTAAACACCCACTGACTGCTTAAAACACGTAGTTACCTAGAACCAGGTGAAAGCTTCCCTAACCTGATAAAGGACCTTCATCTTAAACCAATAGTTAATATTATATCTAATAGCACAGTTCTAATATATTCCTATTAAAATTCAGAAAAAGATGAGGATAGAAGCTATTACCAATATTATTTAATACTCTTGTGGAATTTAAGAGGTATCTATTTTGTCAAAAAAAAAAGCGCCAAATGTATTTTAATTTGAAGATGATATGATTGTTGCTTACTCAGACAACCTAAGACATTCAAATGAAAAAGTAGTAGAACTAATAAGAGAGTTGCAACCAAGGTTGTAGACTATAAATTATCCAAAAAAAAAAATCAGTAGATTTTCTATATACCAACAATGACCAGTTAGAAAAAAATAATGAAAACTGATATTTACAATATTTCAAGAGTACATAATAATACAAATAAATTTAACAAGAAATGTGCAGGATTTACATGAATAAATCTGTAAAAGTTTAATGAAGACTATATGCGATATCCACCATTCAATATGAGCTGTGAACCCAGCTCAATACTGCACCTCCAAAACGCTTTCCAAAACCAAGGCCAAAATATTCTCTCTCATCTGAACTCCTGTTGTTTTTATTGTAGATAACAGTCAACTGATTCATAATCACATAACTCTTCAAATGTAGATTGTCAGATTCTTGAGAACAAAAATTGTGCTATTTGTAGAGTGGCCATGATGTAAGTGGTCACATCACCAGGTTACTATGTAGATTACATAAATAATTTATAATTAATAATTTAATTTATAATTAATATTGAATTGTTATTAAAACAATATATTAAATAATTTATATTACTATTTCACAATGAATAATTTGAATTTGTAATTGCCTACTATACTACTTGGCACATAATAAGCCCTCAATAAGTGGTAACCATTAGTTATACCTCTTGATAAGAGGTTACACGTAGTAGGCCAAGGTGTTGACAAATGCCAAAAATGAGTGATTCCTTTAATTCTAGGGATGGCAGCAAAGGAAGAAATACACACAAACACAGCTACTGCAACTCAGAACTAGAGGGAGTCAGAAACTAGAAGTAAAACATAGTCAAGGTGTGGCCATCAGGAGGACATGCAAATAGGAGAAGCTTGGAGTTGCTTTAGGGTTTAGTTACTGGGAAGAAAAACGTGGAGCCAATGGGTACTCTAGGGACCAGAAAAAACGTGGTCATGGAAAGCCCCCACTTGGTTTTTAAAGAACTGTGCCCTTAGAAGAATGTATTCAGAGAGGTGATGGTTGGATATACTGACATTCTAAGCACAAATCCTACAGAAAGATTAAAGATAGCTTTTAAATCAATGGGACGGTGAGTGTGCTGGCAGCAGTCAAACTATACAATTAAAACATCATACCTATGCCAATGGTAGATGCAGAGTAAATATGCTTTGAATAAATTCCATGCACTTTCAGAATAATTGAGATCACCTAGCATGATCTTGATTAAAATATTATAAAACAGTCACTTGTTATCAACTGGTTCAAAAGCCAAGGTCCAATTAGAGAATATTCATTCCACATGAGCCACAAAGAGTCAAAAGCTATCCTGAATCAGGTATATGGTAGCTAGTGTGACGTCAAGAGAAATTAATTTTTAAATAATTATTTGTTCATCTTGCTTCCAGAAGCATTTAAAGCAACAGAAAACCATACTGTCATTCTAATCCTGGTCAATGTTATCAACTCCCATTGCAAGAACCTATTAGAACCCTCATATAATTTATGTTATGCAACATTTTTATTTTACTGTGTGTTATAATCATTGGAAAGTTTTCAAAAACACTTGAATTATTATTTCACCAAAGCTCTTTTAATGTTGACAAAGTCTCAACTATGTTAACCTTCTAGACATGGTTTAGTTAGGATTGAGGAGAACCTTTACAATGTTTAGAATTTCATCTGATGATCTATTTTGTCCTCCTGCCTCTCTATTGCATAGGGCTCAAGTGAAAATATTACATTTGTTATCATATTGTATAGAGGTTTCTCCTGTTAGACAAGTCTAATATTTTTATTTTATTATTATTATTATTGTTATTTTAAACATATTTTTATTGATTTCAGAGAGGAAGGAAGAGAAAGAGAGAGATAGAAACATCAATGATGAGAGAGAATCATTGATTGGCTGTTTCCTGAATGCCCCCTACTGGGGATCGAGCCTGCAACCCTGGCATATGCCCTGACCAGGAATCAAACTGTGACCTCCTGATTCATAGGTGGATGCTCAACCAGCTGGGCGACTAGTCTAATATTTTTAAAGTAAATATTTCATAGGTAAATAAGACCACCATCTTTATCACACTGTTAAGTTCACCTAAGAATTTTGTTATACAATTACATGCAAAAACAAACAACTTTCAACACAGGTTTAGATCTTTTCCACTGATAATCGTAAGCATTAACTATCATCCAAGCAGTCCTGGAAGACTTTGATGTATCACAAAGATGTGCTGTGATGGGCTACAGTGTGTGTGTTGGGAATGAAAAAAAGAGAACAATCCAACTGGCTAAAAGGTTTAGTTAGGATTCTCCAGTATTGTGTCAATAATTATGCATAAGAGATCTATAAACACACAATATGGAGAAATGAGATAACAAGATTTTAAAAGTCAAGTAAAAATATAAATACCAGTTCAAAGCAACACTAAAGTGATGTCACTATAGTATTAAAAAAGGGCAGCAGACTTTTCTGCTGAGGACTTGGGTTAATATCTCAACCTTGCTGCTTACTAGCTCTGTTACATGGGGGAGTTATTTATCCCTAAAACCTCTTTTTCCTAATCTATACATTGCCTGACAATCATCTCTACCTCCTGCATTGTTTTGAGAATTAATGAAATGCTTTTTGTAGAAAAACCTTAGTACATTTTACCAATTAACATTATGAAAATAACATAAAGACTATGAATTGCTTTGTTTGTGTATGTGTGTTTCAATGCCATAAGAAGGCGGACTCATACAGTCTCCTTTGTTGCCTCATGTCTTTTTATCAGAACAATATCAATTCAAGGAATGCAGAGACAGACACCAACATCTGTACAGGATAAAGCAAAAGCACTGCCATTCAGCTGCTGAATGAGTAGAATGAAAAGTAAACAAAATGGCATGGCTCATAGCCTGATGTACTTGCACTCAGAGAAGCTCTTCAAGTCATCTTTTCTGTTTCTTAGTAACCTCATTGCTCTCTAAGATAGTCATGCAAACCAGTTACACACTTACCAGGAAGATTCAAAGGCAGACTGATAAACTACACACCGGTGAAAACCCAATCATACACCTTTGAAGATCTGTAAGATTTCTCCAGGGGAGGTTTGTACACAAAAATGAGCAGGACAAGAGAAATTTAGCTAATAAATGCACTTTTTTCCCCCTGGATAACAGAGTATTTTAGATAGAAGTCACCCTGACCCTTTTCTGTGAGGACTGTTCTGTAGCAGATGCTATAAGAAAGTGAAAAAAAAGAAAAAAAGTGAGGTTTCAAGGTACTTACTATCCAATGAAGACAAATATGAATAAGAAATATATTAATCCTTTACAAAAATTAAAGGCAATGTAGTAAAGAAGTTAAGAACCCAAACTTCATAATCAGATTTATCAGGGCTAGCATCCTGGCTCCAGCATTTACTAATGAAGTAATCAGATTGGAATAACTCGGAATTTCTGTGCCTCGGTTCCCGTGGGGGTGATACACCACATTGGGTGACATGAGTGTTACATGCAACAGTACGTCATCCTCTTGGTGAAAGCTTTCAATCATGATAGCTATTATGTTTATGGCAAGGGAAATAGTCTCAGTCTTGGGAATAGACACACTCTTTCCCTTGCATCAAAATCAATTAGTGGTAATTTTGCCTTCCTTTAAATTGTCAAAGGCCTGAACACTGAGAGGTGAATTGCTGCTAGCTGGGAACACAGATGAATCAGAGGGAAGGAGTCACTGAGGGGCCGTTGAAGAGCTGTTTTTCATTTTCTGATTAAGCCTCTACTGAAGGTAATGCAGTGCCTTGGTGTTAACTAAATTTCTGTGTGAACTTGGTGTAATATAATTAGGGATTGATTGCCATCCTGCCCTTCACTAGCTTTTGTTACCCTGGGCAAGTTCTTTACCTCCCAAATTTCAGTGTCCACCCCTGTAAAATAAGAATGGCAATATAACCTAAAACAGAGAACTGTTGGGGGATTAAATAAAATTAGTGTGTAAAATGCTTAGCATAATGACTAGGAATCTAAGCATTCCACATAATTTACTAGTAGATAATGATAATAATAATCAGTAGGTCACCTTAGAATTTGAAAGTCTAAAGTTAACACAGAATTCCTTATAAGGTGTTAAAATAGAGAATTCAAACCAAAATATTATTGGCACTAAGTAGTTATAACTAAGGTAAAAAATTAATACTAATTTGGACAACGGTTTTTGTAATCCTAGGATAGACAATAAACATCCATTTGATGTCTGATTCTCCCAAAAGTCTCTATTATTTTTCTCAAACCCTAGTTAGCTTTGAGTTAATTTATTTACTCTTTTATCATGAGATATTTGTCAAATATTCTCTACTTAACTAAGTGTCAGCACATAAAATATATTTTACCTCAAAATAACTTCAGACTCCAATCCGAAACTAAATGTGAACTCCTTGGGAAGTCTGGAATGTCTTGTGGTGTTATGTAAAGTAACAAGGACACTTTGGCAGCACAAACCTTAAGCTGCAATATTTTAAAAGCCACCATTCATTATACACCTTCTAATATCTGGTAATATGCTAGGCTCTTCACATATTTAATTGCATCCTCATAACAACCCTGAAAGGTGAATGCCCTTATGCTTATACTTAAAAAACAGACCTTGATATGTGAGACAGTTTGCTTAAAATCAAAGAGTTAGGAAATGGCAGAGTCAGGGCCAGACTCTAAGTATGTCTGACTTCAAAGCTATTCCTCTTTCTTAAGCTTCACTGCCTCTCCCCAGGAAACTGGGCACACACTTAAGGCTCTCATTAGGGACTGCAACAAGCTCATGGTGATGACAGGGTCCAAGTACCAATGTGGGCAGCACCATGGAATCGCATGCCCATCAGAGGGGTGGTGCTGAGGTAGCTGAGAAGCTTCCTGCTCCAGGCAGGGTTCACAATGACATCAGCAGGCATGGCCTTCAGTGAGGGGCATAGAGAAATCTAGGTCCCAGCAAGCTGGAAAGACAAAGGTGAGCCTGACACAGAGAGCTTTACAATGAACCTGGTTGGTGCAGGGACTTTCAAATGTGGTTACTGCTCACAGCGGCAATTTGTTTTGTTTTGTTTTGTGTGAACAGTGGCACTCCTTATTACCTCTTTATAAAAGAATTTGTAAATAAAAAGCTCAGATGTTCTCATGTGGGACCTGGGTACAGAGAACTAGGGCCTCTAAGCTCTTGACTGGCTTCTGGGGTGGCTCTAGAGACACATCTGTGGGTCCATAGCTCCCAGGAGCAGTTTGAAAATCACTACCTTACTTATTAACATGGTGTTTAAAAAACAGAACATTGCAGAACCATGTCATGTAAGGACCTTTTCTTGAGCAGTGTTTATTTCTCAGAGTGTGCACAAGAATCAAAGAAACCGTCCGTACACATGCAGATTCCTGACCGCCAGCCCATACCTGCTATTCGGGGGAAACTCAGCCCAAGTCCTGGAAGGCTCCCATACTTGCTACACCCCAAACAATCCATAGGCTGTCTTCATAAAATTGTAGCTTGAAAGGTAAGAACTCAAAAAGTTACATCACTCTCAAGGTGTTTTTCATTAAATTCTACCACTTAGTTACAACCTGTCTCTGCTGAGATGACCTGCTTTCTGCACTGATTGGCACTTATACCATCCAATGACAACTTCTCCTTGCTTATTGAGTGACAGGCTTCCTCTAGCATCTAATAAAAATGTAAAAAAGTAGAGGCATGCAAAAATTTTCACAATATAGAGTAAGGTAAAAGATTTGGAAGAATCCAAATGCTTTTTTCTCGCCCTTAATTACAACTTTCATAGAAATAAAAAAAAAATCTCAAGCTTTGCATTTTCAGATTCTCCTGGAAAGTGTTTATAAGACTCTCTGGGGGTGGAATTCAGAAATCTGCATTTTTATTAGCTCCCCAGGTGATTCCTAGACACTGAACTTGAGAGCTAGCAGTCTCAGACTTTGCTGCTTCAAGTGTGGCCTGCAGAGCAGCAGCATGGGCACACCCTGGAAACTTGATGGAAATTCAGAGTCTCGGGCTCCACCTCTGACCTGCTCCATCGGAATCTGTTCCAACAATATCCCCAGATGATTTGAACTTCAGAAAAGTCACCTAACCCCTATAGATGTCACATCTATACATGCAAACATCCCTTTATGAGGGCTGAAAGCTATATAAGATGATATCAATTCATTTCTAGTACCAAAATCTATGAGTCTATGAACGTCTTTCCTTTGGCCTAATATCATCCCATTTTCAGCAAGGTCTTCCAAGAAGACTTCCCCTTTTCAGAGGAATGTGGGCACTGTAGCTTCTACTGCACTTTTACTGTGCAGTTGCTCACACTCAGGTTGAAAGACTAGACACAAGGGGTCCTGCAGGTAGGATGCTTACTCCTTCCCAACAAAAGAGATTGCTGTTTCTCACTGCATGCATATTCTGCTTCCTGTCATTCTTGTCTTTTCCCAGCTGGTTCTTCTCAATCCAGCTCCTGAAGTGTGACTTTATGCCCTTTTGTTATTTTATTCATTTATTCTTTCAACAAATGTTCATGGAAAACCTTCAAATGTTCAGTGCTATGCTGTGCACTACAGATTAAAAGGTGAGTTAGTCTATGGAGCTAACAGTGTAGAGTGGTAAAAGAGCCTTCATCCAACCTCATACAATACATAATCTCAAACTGACATAAGAGACTTAAAGGAAAGGAACACTGTGCCAGGTGAGCCTATAACCAGAGAGCCTGACTGTGCCAGTCTGTGGTGTCAAACTCCATGAGAAAAGTAGAGCTCTAAGAAATTCAATTGCACGATTGGACAAGCCAGACAAAACTTCCCATCAAAATCTTGTCTGAAGCTCTTGTATTCTGTCAAAATGGGAGCACTCTCCAAACACAATAGTTAATTACTGCTTGGTGAAGACAGGTGAACTCAAATGCTAAGAAGCAGCCAGCATCTTCTTCGCAGGTTTTTTTTTTTTTCAGGCATATTAATGGATTGTATTGTCACTATATCAAATCTTGACTGACAGCTGTCAAGATTCAGTGAGCTACAGGAACAAAGTAATGTGACAGCTTAGAAACACTGCAGAGGAAAGTACCAAGATAGAATGATCACACACAACTATAAGTCCTGTACCACTCCTCATTTCAGGGGGCTTGGACAGGTCTCAAAGTTATTCAATTAGAGGCAGGTCAGGTTTAGAACAAATTGCTAAGAAAGGCTTTTCCAAACTAAATTCCCCTTTAGTGCCTTAGTAAAGATGCTAAGAGCACTGAAATGTGTTAACGGGAAATGATATAAATGATAAAGGCAGACTTAGATGACAGGGGAAAGGACTGTACAAGTGTAGTGCTGCCTCTTCCTTCCCATTGATGCATTTGGCCAAGTGTATTAGTCATGCATTTGGATATGTGTATTAGTCGTGTATCCTTCTGTTGTCAATACTGAAGCCCAATTCAAATTTGCCATTTCAAAATGATAATTTATTGACTCATGTACTAGAAAAGTTCAATCAAAGGCTGAGATGATATAAACTAGTTTCTAATTTTTTGTTCTAACTTCCTCTGTGTTTGCCTCACTAAAAGATAGACATTATCCACATAGTGGCATCCAGGGTAAAGAATTTCTCGTCCTCAATAATTCCAGAAAATGTTGGGGAGGGGTTCTCTTTGACGCAATTGGTCATGCTCCCTTCCCTAAACCTATCAAAGTGAACAAGTAGTTTGGCTTAGGTTATATGGTCTTTGCAATTTGGTGTCAGACCCACTATATTTCATAGTTGAGAATGGTGTGAAGAGATTCTCCAAAGAATTAGAGAGCTGTTAACAGAATAAGAAATGCAGCGGGATAAGCAAAAACAGCATATGCCTTCTGTTATATCCTGACATTAGAGCTTACGATAAAATGCAGGTTTGGCAGGTAAGAATAAGAAGATTTTCCAAGTGGGTGAAAAAAGAATCAGGCTGCTGATATGGAAAAACAAAGTTCTTTGGCAAAATTTGTGACTTAGGATACAATAGTCAAAATTATATCAGACAAGGTCCTGGAAGAAATATTGGAGAAGACAAATAATATTATTCTTAAATGGAGGACAAATATGAAAATGTCATTGGATTTTTCTCTCATTTCACAATGACACACACTCAGTGGGTACTCAAGACATAATTTTATTTGATTCCTGTGATTTTATACTCAGAGTGAAAATTAATCGCCATGTAATTATATGAGAACTAATTAAGGTAACAGAATTATTAAGATAACTAATCAATAAAACATGCGGGAGTCCTTTCAAGTAGATCAGTAAATATATAAATACACATTTCCCCCTCAATTTATTGTGCCAAAATAACATTTCTTCCAGGCTTTATTATTTCATTTTCATAGCAAAAAAGACTACTAACGCTTTAAGGTCTTACCAGGACTTAGCCCATATTTCTCAGTAGGTGCATGTATAAAAATCATTCTCAAAACATGCTTATGACCAGGACTGGATGACATGAACAAATTCCCCACAGTCACATTTTCTCCCTCCAAAATTAACTACTTAAGCATACACACAAAATCAACTGGCTGAGCCACACTGGATTCTGTCATATTTCCTAGCATCTATAGGTATAAATAATTGTTTACAGAATTAAGTAATAAAATGATAATGGCTGAAAAGGCCAACTAACCATTCTAAGGCTCAGGGCTATTTAGTCCTTTAAGGATGGACTCCTAAGTAAAAAGTGAAAATAACAAGGTCTTTGGAGCCGATTAGTTTTGGATTAAAATCTCATCATATCTGTCATGTGGGGAAATCAGTTAACCTCTCTGAACTTCAGATCTCTCATGAATAAAATGCAGATAACAATACCTACCTTGTAGAATTGTTACTAGGATTTGATGAGACACTATATACAAAGTGACTAGATCAGAATGCAGCCTCAAAAATGGTTGCAATATTTATATTTTTCAAGCTTTTCATACAGTTTAATACCGATAAACACTTTACTGTCTCCAAAGTCACCCCTGAATCAAGATATTAACTACATTTATAATTCATTAGCTCAAAAATATTTTGAAGATTTGTTTGAATTTAAAAAAGAACTTGATTAAATAAAAGTCTTAATTGTCAAGAAGAATTTTATTAGCCGTCAATAACTTTAAAATTGCTTAAAAGAACACATTATAGCCCAGCCGGTGTGGCTCAGTGGTTGAGTGTTAACCTATGAACTAGGAAGTCATGGTTCAATTCCCAGTCAGGGCTCATGCCAGGGTTGCGGGCTTGATCCCCAGTGTGGGGCATGCAGGAGGCAGCCAATCAATGATTCTCTCTCATCACTAATGTTCCTCTCTCTCTCTCTCACCCTCTCCCTTCCTCTCTGAAATCAATAAAAGTATATATATTTTTAAAAAGAATACATTATATATGGATATATAGACATATAGATATACACACACAGGTATATATACATATGTGTGTATATGAAGTTCTGATATCCCATTAGTAGTATTGAGTGCAAGTTTATTTCACTCACCTATCATTTTTAATTAAAATTTAGTGTAAGCAAGTGAAGGAAAGAGAGAATTTAATCTGGGGTATCACCTAAGAATTTAATATAGAATTTATAGATTCATTAAGGAAAATCTGTGATTTCAAAGCTTCTAGTTAGCTGTTCTCTATAGTCCCAAAGGTGAGCTATCTTGTCAAGGAGAACACATTAACCTGGCATTAATAACCTTTCGTTATTAAAGGCAAGAAAGGACTTAGTTTAGAGTGGAGACTCTGAGATAAAGCAATAAATAACAGGACATTGTCACTTTATCTTTGATGTTCTGAATTTGGGTCTTGAGGAGTTTCCCTAGTCTCAGAAAAAAGAAGATGGAAAAGGGGGAAGAGAAAGTGGGATCTGGCAACATGGTAGCAGCTGTATGAAAGGAGAAAGAGAGCTGATCAAAGTATCCCGCAGTAGACACTGTGATGCCCCATCAGAACCTCTTTTAGGAATCAAAGACTTTCCCAGCTGCCAGGAGTACTGTTGACAGAAAGCACTCAGCTCTCTCTGAAAATAGCCTAGAATGAAAAATAGCACCACCTCACCCAATGGCATGCCTTGCTCTCTTTCTGGAGCAACTCACTTCCAATTACATAGCAGTATAAAAGCCTGTCTTTTTCGCCCCAACTTGACACCACTTTGAAGGGCCATTCCAGGTTCAGAGTTGTCCAGGCATCTGAAGCCTTCACTGAGATGCATCACAGCCTGACTTCTGCTTATGCCCAATCCTGCTTCTCTGCCTTCCCTTCCACAGGTTTTGAACCCGAGAACACTACCAATCCTGCATGCTAATCTTTGTCTTAGATTTGCTTCCCAAGGATCTCCATCTGTAACACCTCCTTGTGGTGGGGTTAGATGAATAATTTCAAGAATACAGGTAATGATATTTGATTTAAAATTATTTCTTTTCTGGGCTGTAATTTCAACCTATTATTCCCAATTATTCAGTGAAAGTATTATACATGGGAGCTCTGTTATGGTCTCATACTTCAGAGAATAAAGAACAGGAATGCCTCTCCTTATTTAAACCAAAAAGATGTATCTGTTGTTGTTACACCAGTGGTGTCCTGAAACTTGGGCTGGGAGAAGTTCAGAGAAAAGGGTGACAGACTGTTGATCACTAGTAGAACATAAGCACCATTCCGCATTGCCCTCCTGGGGAAAATCAGTAAACTTCCCAAGTTAGGTGGGATGGAGTATTGAATTACTCTATGTAGATATTAAAGACAATAGTGGCCCCAGGGAAATCAAGAGATGCTATTCTTTATAAATGAAGGTGACAACTTATGCTATTAGTCCTTACAGTTGGGCATATACCGAGTTGATTTTCCATTCATTCTTATAGGTTTGTATTGTCATTTCCCACATGCTCAGGAATACAACCTGAGGGCATTAGGTGAAAGTTTTCATGTTAACAACACCCAAAATTGGGGTTCCATTAACATTAACTGCTAACCATTTTGCTTATTTCAAAAAACACTGAAGAAATAATTCCCTCACGGCAGATTTAGTACAATAAAGCCTTCCTCTGTTGTTTTTTACCCCATTTTCTCCCTTCACTTAAAAAAAAGGTGCTTCTAGACTGAAGACTTTGGAAAATTGGAAAATTAGCTTCAGAGAAGCTCCAGGCCTAAATGGTTTTCCATCAGCCCTCTCTCCTTTTGATGGAAATTGTAGGTTGGTTGCCCTTAAATTGTGTCTACCATTGTTCACATCTTGGAGACTTAAAAAAATGGAAAAATATTATTAGTATCGAGATCAAGAATTCCAGTGTATGCTTGTGGCGATATATTCTATGCTCTATTTATAAACAAATTTGTTCATTTTTGTTTCTTGGAAGCTGGAAAAAAGTCAATTCTGATGAGTATAGGAAATTTCTGCTTTTGTACCTGATAAAACCAGAGTTCTTACCTAGTAAATGTGTGCATGAAGTCATGGTCAAAATTGACTTCAAATGTAGTGGACAATAATGAAAGTGTTTTGTTTTGTTTTAATTTCTTGTAAGGGTTGGTGTAGGGATTTTATATAGTATACCACACAAAAATGTTCCCCAAAACAAATTTTAAGTTATACAATCTCAGCTACAGTTAAAAATCTCTCCCATTCTCTATTATCCATGCTTTTTGCTCTTTTCTGTTCATCCTTCCATGTCTACCCCTGAGGTAATGGACTCAGGGTGTAACTTCTCCAGTTGGGGCACCCCATGTGACCACCACACCATTAATTCAGAGAAAACTCTCCCACTTTCGTCTTCTGTCTCTCTTCTCCTTCAACCTCACAGTGCATTATTTGTTTTACCTTGTCCTCCTTCTTTGCTTCCTTGTCCTCCTTCAATATCTCGCCTACACTCAGGTTGTAAATAAAGGGCTGTGGGGAATACTAAGAAAAGGTTAGAAAATGGTCTAATCTAACCTCAGGGTGGAGTTACTAAGATGAGACCTGCCCACTGTCAAGATGTGCCTTTCCTTTGCACTAACCCAAGTTTTTAAATTAAATAGTGTCTCTTATCCTGGTTTGAGTTACAGTTAACTCAAGTCCCATTTCAGTTAACCTAGCAAAACATTTGTCAGGCCCAGGGGGAGGGAGTTGGAGAATCTACCCATCACATGAATAGAACAGGTTTAAAAGGGTTTTTAGGCTACAGGGTTATGAAGTCACGACATAATTTATAATATAGTTTCAACAGGAAAAATGCAACACAGTGGAAAACACTGAAGAAAAACAGAAAAGGGAAACTACACACAAGCTTTTAAAATTTAAGCCTGTCAAGTGCCTAACCAAAAAATATTTGTCATTGCCCAGGAAAATTCACCCATGACTGTGTAGTGTTGATGAAAGAGGTAAACATTTAGGCAGGGGAAGCTGCAGAGTCCTATCAATGCATTGGATGGAGAATGTAGCTAATAATAATAATAATAATAATAATAATAATAATAATAACAACCCTCACAAACCAGTAAATGTGTTCGATTGAGTATATAGATTGAAAATGTAAGAGACCCATTCCATATCTCAACTTAGGAATTGAATTGGTTCTTTCCATAGAAATAAATCATGACTTGATGGGTTAGTATTCACTGCTCTAAGATCCTTATTATTGAAATACTATGTGGACAGCAGAAAAACGCTATTCTAATTCTATTTTTATATTATTTATTTATTCTTAGTCTATAGATACATAGAGATAGATAGATATAGATAGATAGTAGATAAATGGATTGATAAATGGATTGATAGATGGTAGATGATGGTTGGATAGGTAGATGATAGATGATAGATAGATAGATAGATAGATAGATAGATAGATAGATAGATAGATAGACAGATAGATGGACAGAAAGATAAGACAGACAGACCAATAGACACACATCTTGGTGCTGGTGTACACGGTTTACATCTGGGCTTCCTAAGGCAGCCTGTGGTTTTGCTCTATCCTTTCCCCAAGGCTGTTCTCATCTCTGTATTGCAACCTCAGTCCCATGCTCTTCCTCCCCAAAACCTACAAATTCAATGCTTTGAACCTAAAGTCAAAAGAAGATTTACTGAGCTTTTGTAGGAAGTAGAAGGGAAGGTTCCCTTCTCTGTTTTTCTTCCCACCCTCGCTGTTCTCTCTCAGTCTATCTTGAACCCTCTTCTCTAACTCTAGGCAGCACTGGCAGCCTGCCAATGCTCTCATTACTTCACTCCTGGCGGCCCCCTCACATCACCACCACCACCAACACCACATTTCCACCCACATTAGGAAATTTACACTCTGTGCCTTCTTTAAATTGCATTCTCACATATTACTTTGTTTAGCAAAATAATGGAGCATCTGTGGGTGGAATCTATTTGCAACAAAGGCATGTGGGTTGAACACACCCGTTCTTGTTAAAATTCAAGTAAAATCTATATGGAGGGACTAACACTAGAAAGTAAGGTTTCCCCTCTCCCCCATAGCAGTTCATCATGCCAGGCAGGGCATTTTCAGGCAGACACAATTTAAGACAGGAAGCTCCTACTGTGGGGCAACGAAGGCATTAGAAAGGGCGTCCCTGGTGCGGCCCTCCAAATGCACCAGGGACAAACAATCACTCAAACTGTTTTAAAGCCTTAGGGAAGACCTACTTTTCCAAATTCTCAGACAGATATTACTACTGAAGAGCTATACAGATAAGTGTTACTAAGCCCTATTGTCATTTATTAAAACAATATAACCCCAGCAAGAGATAACTTTCCATTTTGACCTCCTGGTAACATTAGGATATATAAATGTCATTATTAACCTGCACAAACACCATGGCTGAATGATGATTATCACAACCTTCATTTAAGTTAAAAAGAAATCATTTCATTATTTCAACAGTTCTTCAGGTTAGCTAGACTGCTCTTCCACACATATGTCTGCTCATGTTTTCTCTTTTTCCATGATATGTTCACCTTTAAACTAGGAAAAGAGAGATTGTGTGATCAGCTGGATCCAACTTTGCTATAAATTTTGGCTTTCAAACAGGGAAGGTCTGCATTTGTACAGCATGAATGGGTTTGTGCCTGAGATAAATAGTAATAGGTCAGTAGATAATTATAGCTTTTCTGGAAGTTAAAAAGCAGCCTTTATTTATAGGATTATCCCCCCCTTTGTGAATTTCAGAAAAGATTTAGCATGGTTTGGCCCAAGAAAAGGACAAGACATCACATAGGCCCTGACTGGGCTCCAGTGTCTTTGGATGAGACGGGAAGTGACTTTTTCCTTTACCAGCCTGAAGCACCATAGCTCAATAGCCCAGAGTAGAAGAAGAAAACTAGCTAGAAAAGAAGTGAGTAAAAAAATAACTGAGCGAGAGTAGACACATGAATTCTGGTTCTCCTTCCTTTTAACACAGCCAGAGGCTAACCAAGTATTCTGCTTCATGTTAAGAAATGCTCCCCAAGGGAAGTGTTTGCCTCCAATTGTGAAATAGTAAGCTTCGTGCCTTGGTTTAAATTTGCCTTAGTGCTAGTGCAGAATCATTCATATTTGCCCAATAGTTTAGAGCCTTTTTTCTGGCATGTAATAAATGGCACACTATACTTTTTCATTTAGGCTTTGCCTCATGAATGGAAAGTTGGTAGGAAAAACAAGTTTATATGACCATGAAAATGGGTATAAACTGACTCATAGAAACACCCGTATAAAGAGAGACATGCAAAATGTATTAGCGTGTTTCAATCTGCCAAGCATCAGGGTTCAAGAGGTAAGGATCAATCAATAGTATTCCCTTTTCCCCACAAGTTTAAAACATTGAGAGATGGAACAGGAGTCAGGTGTGTGGATATAAAAAATTATCACCTTTATTGCTTTTAAAGCCTTTGGGAGGATATGGCTTAGTGTGAGGACTAATTTGACTTACAAGTACTTTTTCTTCTCCCACTCCTAGTCCAGTCCTAGCATTCAAGGGAAGGGGAAATCTATAGATTCATTGCTCTTACTCAGATTTCTGTTTCACACTGAAAATGGGGGAAGAGGGAAGATTAAATCTCCATTACACATAGATTTTAATATATGATCTTCCTACAACTGAAACACTTAACTCGTGTCACCTGTTAACTGGATAGTCACTTTGCCTCCTTTGGAAGTAGTGACTAAAGAGTTGGGGAAAGAGACAGAAGTATGTTACTAGCAGAGGGTTATTACATAAATTCCAAAAAAGTGGGAGTGATGCATTTGCCATAGCATTAAAAATAAATCTTTAACTTTTCTTACTTTTTATCAGAGCATCTTTTAGCCTATTCATTTCATCTTGAGTAATACAATAGTGTCAGAAATTTTAAATTTAATAGACCAATAGGGATAGAGTGTGTAATGTGAGGGAAAGGAGCAAGAAGCTTTTTTATTAATTAAAGTATCAGAGTATAAGTACTAGCACCTGTTTTGTTTTTGTCTGTTTGGTTGATTTTACAAAAGAAAACCTTTGAGTTTTAAACAAAGGTAATACATAGCAGAGAGGAGAGTTTGGCCTATTTCAGTCTTCCTTTAAAAAGTGGTCCACGATCCATCTTCATCAGAATCACTTAAAAGGTCTGTTAAAAATTCAAGTTTTGGGCCCTTTCCCTATACCAATTGAATTATAATCTCTTGACATCTGGATGGAAAATCTGCATTTAACAACTTATCTGAGTAATTCAAATGCACACTGAAGATAGGTCATCTTTTTCTTCTGGCTATAGGACAGCACGTACCAGGTAACAGAGCTGTACTTGACCCAGGGTCATAGAACAAAATTAGCCTTAGTTCTAAGGAGCTAACATCTCCTTCTCTTACATCAGAAAACAGGGATTATTTATTTAAAAAATGGAAAATATGAAACATGAAGTGGGATATAGTACAAACTTATACGTGCATAGTGAAGCAAGAGAAAGTAAGAATATGGCAACAAGAGTTTGGGTTACATTATAAATCTGGTCTGGTGCCAATTCACACTTCACATTCTTTTCATTTACATCCAGAAAATGTGTATGAATTCACAAGTCTCTGGTTATGCACATATGACTTTGATTAAGTTTCAGTGCCACTTAGCTACATAATCTTCTGTTTGTAAAGACTGGCTGGAGTGCTGCATGTCCCACTTGGAAATCCTTTAAGCAGATTAGAAGCCCCTGGGTCTGCACATTGGAAATGATTTTTCAGAAAGGATTTACAGTAATTAGTGATTAATGGGGTTTCCGAAACAACTGTTTCACAGTCTAAGACAGCTAATCCATAAATGCATTAATTGTATTAGACTGTGTAGATAAGAAATAAAAGTCTACTAAGTGGGAAAATTGCTGAACTATTCTATTTCATTGGGGAAAATGGTGTCAATGTTTAAGTGTCTTTAATCCATAATACAGACAAATTAGTTCCCATGTTTGAGTCAATGAATTGTGGATAAATATCATTGTCTGTGACTTTTCCCCAAGCAGATATATGAATATTTTTATATATTTAGATTAGTTAGAGATTTAGAATTATTTTGAGAACAACTTTATAAATTATAACAATGCTAAAAGACTTATTATCCATGAATTAGATGATCTATAACTCTTCCAGATTTTAGTTATGAATGCAAAGTGCCATATCATGTATGCTCTGCATTTGTGTGCTTTGAAAAATCAATGATCTTAGAAAGAAATTTTATTAATTTCATTATTGCAGTGTGACCTAGTATTTTAACACCAATTATACTTGATCCCAACTGATACAATATTTTCCAGACAGTTTTTAGTAACAGAACTTTAGATATTATTACTAAATACTCTATACCATTTAGGGATATGAAACCACTCTTATTAATATTTGCCACTCTCACAGAACTAAACATGATTTTATATATATATATATATATATATATATATATATATATATATATATATTTCTCAACAGATGTCCCCAGAACTGACTCATATATTCCAGAGAGTGTTAGATGAGAGAATGGTACATGCAACTAAAGAGGGAAGGGTACACAACCCCCTTGTAAATCAAAGAATTGAAATTAGTCTCAAAAATCATGTCACAGTCAGATACATACTAAAATATATCAAAATGCCTGGGAATGAGTTATGAGGATGTAATGTGCAACATGGTAATTATCCTATATAATAAAAGGGTAACATGCAAATAGACCAAACGGCAGAACAACCAATCAAAGTGTAATATGCTAATGATATGCCAAGGCTGCTCAACTGCTTGGGCACTGACCACCAGGGGGCAGACAGTCAATTGGTCAACCAGTCACTATGATGTGCACTGACCACCAGGGGACAGATCCTCTGACCAGTAGGTTAGCTTACTGCTGGGGTCCGGCCAATCAGGACTGAGCAAGATGGGCCACACATGCCCTGGCCCATCCCTGGTCCCTCCCTGGCCCGATCGTGCACTGGTGGGGTCCCTTAGCCTGTCCTGCACCCTCTCACAATCTGGCACCCCTCGGGGGATGTCGGAGAGCCAGTTTCAGCCCGATCCCACAGGCCATTCCCCTTGGGAGGGCGCCAGATGCAAGGCTCATTGCTGGTGAGCGCTGCTGTGGCAGGGTGAGCCTCTCCCAATTGGGACTGATTGGGTGCAAGCCCTTAGCAGGCACAGTGGGGCCGAGATGAAGGGGAGCAGCAGGTAGGAGCTGCAGGCAGCATTGGACTGCAGGGTTTCGGCCCGATCCTTGCAGGCCACCCAGAGGGACCCCACCCTTGCACGAATTCATGCACCAGGCCTCTAGTAATTAATAATACTCTATTGCATATTTGAAAGTTGCTAAGAGAATAGATATTAAAAGTGCTTATCACAAGAAAAAAATGTAACAGATGTTAATTAGACTTATTGATGAGATCATTTCACAATATATACATATATATATATATATATATATATATATATATATATATATATATATAGAAACAACCCAAGGATAGGAAAAGAATCAAGCAAAAGTATGAAACTGAATAATTCCTGAAGATCACACAAGGCTGAGAATAATTCATGTTCCCATCAGCAAGAGTAGAAAAACTTATAATTCATGGGGAACTGAGGAGAAGGTATTGCTTCAGCTGGGGGCAAACTTAGCCCTATACTAAATATCCTAGGTTTCACCTAACAAAGCTTAAGAGGAAGCTTCAAAAAATTAACCTGCCTCCAATGATCTTCATAAAGATCTAGAAATAGTTTAAGGCTAAATAAAGGAACACAGAAATATCTAATAGTGCAAATTCACAATATCTGCTTTCCCATTAAAAAGTTTCCCGGACGTGCACAGACTCAGAAAAATATAACTAATAATTAAGAGATAAATCAGTCAATAGAAACAGATTGAGAAAGAACATAGATGATAAAATTAGGGAACAAGGGCATTGAAATGGTTATATGTTCATATATTCATGAAAACAAAGATTCAGCATGTTAAGTAGAGACATCAAATATGCAAAAGAGATCTACATTATGAATCCAGAAATAAAAAATATAATGTCTAGCCTGTTTCCAAATCTTACAGACGAGTGGATTAGAAAACTGTGGTACATCTACACAATGGAACTATACACTGCTGTAAAAAAGAAGGAATTCTTACCATTTGCAACAGCACAGATGGAACTAGAGAGAATTATGCTAAGAGAAATAAGCCAGTCAGAGAAAGATAAATATCACATGATCTCACTCATTTGTGGAATATAATGAACAACATAAACTGATGAACAAAAATAGAACCAGAGACATAGAAGCATCACACCGACTGTACAACCTATGAGGGAAGGCGGGGGATGAGGGGGTAAGAAATCAACCAAAGGATTTGTATGCATGTATATGAGCAAAACCAATGGACACAGACAGTAGGAGAGGTGAGGGCTTGTGCTTGGGAGAGGGGGTGGTGGGGGAGAGGTCAATGGGGGGAAAAGGAGACTCATGTAATACTTTAAACAATAAAGAATAAAAAAATATAAGGTCTAAGATGAAAAATACACTTAATGAAATTCATAACAGATGAAGCACTAATAAAAACAAAGTAAACTTGAAGACATACTAAATTCAGATGAATAAGGATGAGAATGACATTTGACTCCTCAATAACAATAATGCAAGTCAAAAAAAAAAAATAGAGAAAAAACTTTGAAGTACAAACACACCCCCAAACCCTATCAACTTAGGAAGCTATCACCAGTGAATATATTCTTTGAAAACAAGTTAAAATAAGTATATTTTTGGACATTCTAAAGATATCTTTCATCAAAACTGTAATACAAGAAATGTTCAAAGAAGTTCTTCAGGCAGAAGGAGAACATTATCAGATATAAATCTAAAACTACATACACACAAAATGAAAAACATTAGAAATGGTGAATGTGTGTTAATATAAATGCACGTTATTCATTTTTAAAGATATTTAAAAGATAATTGACTGTTTAAGACAAAACTTATAACCATGTATTGTGAGGTTTATAATATATGTAGAATTAACAACAAAAGCAAAACATCCGGAAATAGGAGGAAATAGAATGTTATTGTCTTAAGGTTTTTGTATTATATATGAAGTAGGATCATATTACTTAAAGGCAGACTGTGATAAGTTAAAGATAAACACTATAATCTCTAAAGCAACAACTACAATAACACAGCCATAAGTTATAGATAATGATCCAACAAAAGAGAAAATGAAACCATAAAACAAACGCTCAAATTGAAAAGAAGGCAGACAAATACAGCAAAGAAAAGAAAACCAATGGCACTAATAGGAAAGAAGCAGCAAGAGGATAGATTTCATCCTAACCATATCAATAATAACACTAAAGGTAAGTATTCTGAGAAAAGGCAGGGGTAGTCAGATTGGGTCAAAAAACAAACCATCCTGCATCCTGCCTATAAAAATATTCACCTTAAACATTCAGATACAAATAGTTTAATTGTAAAAAATTAGACACAGATAAGACATGTAAATACTAATCAAAGCATGCTGGGATGACTATATTAATTGTAGGCAAAGTACTTTCAGAGCAAAAAAAAATTGCCAGGGTCATTTCATACTGATAAAAGGATCAATTCACAAGAAGAAATAATTCTATCAGTCAACTGAACCTAGTGTAAGGCTATATATAGGACACTTTTAGAACACTGCACGCAATAAAAGCAGAATACAATTTTTTTTTTCAACTGCACATGAAACATTTCCCAAGATAGACTATTCTGAGCTATAAAAGTCTCAATAAGTTTAAAATCATTCAAATAATATAAAGTGTGTTTGTTATCACAATGAAATGAAATTAAAATCAATAACAAAAAATATTTGGAAAATTGATTGAATGAGTAAGGTTTAGAAGATTTGAAGAACAGTATCAACCAATTGGACTTTGTTGACATTGTTCTATCAATTACTGAGAAAAAAAGTGTTCACTGCTATTGTGGATTTTTCAATTTATTCTTGAAATTCTATCATCTTGAGATTTTGAAGTTCTGTTATTGGGTGCATAAATATTTAGGATGAATACCATTATGTTAATAAATTTAAAAGCATAAATGAAATGGATAAATTCCTTGAAAGATACAAACTTCCAAAGCTCATTTAAGAATAAATAGATAACATAATAGCCTCTCTCTCTCTCTTTCTCTCTCTCTCTCCTGCTTTCTCTCTCTCAAAACTGAACTACAGGCTTAGGTGACTTACTAATAAATTCTACCCAATGCTTATGGAACAAATAATACCAATACTACACATATTCTTCGAGAAAATAAAAAAGGAAGAAGCAATCCCCAACTTATTTTATTATGAGGCCAGTCCCTTCCTTATATTAAAACCAGACACAGATATTACAAAAAATAAAACAAAGCAAAACAAACTGTATTCCTCAGCTACATAGATACTAACACTTTTAACATAATTTTAACAAATCAAATTCACTAACATGTAAAAGTATAATACATCATGAACAAATTGGATTTATTCTAGGAATGCAAAAATCAATTCAAAATTCAATCAATGTAATTTACCATGTTAACAAACTAAAATAAGAAATCCATATAATGCTCTCAATAGATATAGAAAAAGCATTTGGCAAAGTAATACTCTATACTTAACAAAAACTCAGCAAACTAGAAATAGAAAAGCACTTCCTCAACCTATAAGAAAAACTATAACATCATTCTTTTTAAAAAAATATATATATATTTTATTGATTTCAGAGAGGAAGAGAGAGAGATAGAAACATCAATGATAAGAGAGAATCATTGATCAGCTGCCTCCTGCATGCTCCCTACTGGGGATTGAGCCTGCAACGGGGGACCCTTCAGTCCAGAGGCTGACATGCTATCCACTGAACTAAACTGGCTAGGGCTAATATCATTCTTAATAGGTGAGAGACTGAATGTTTTCCCTTCAAGATCAGAAAAAAATTAAAGGTGTCTTACCACTTCCATCCAATACAATATTGGAGGATTTATTCAGTGCAAAATTCAAGAATAAGAAATAAAATTCATCCCAATTGGGGAAAAAAAGAGAAAAGCTGTCTTTATTTACAGACAACATAACCATCTATTTAGAAAAATCCCAACATTGTTTTCTGCTCCTGAAATACTCTTGCCCCATTTTATTTACCAAGATTCTATCCTCCCTTCAGACCTATTTGTTCACATATGTCTATTTGGGCTTAGTACTCCCACTCTTGAACTCCCTTTGTACTTGGTAATACTAAGTTGTCTCCTAGGTCCAGAAAAATTGCAGCATGGCTTAATCCTCCTCTATTGGACAATTAACTCCTTGAGAGTAGGGAATGTATTTTGGTCATCTTTTTCTCTATCACAGAAACTGGTCCAGGGCGTGAGCAATAGACAGGCTTGGGAAACATTCACTGCTGTATCAACTTAGTTAATCATATAGCTCCTTTGCTTTCAAGTTCAAAGTTCTGCAAGTTCTTCCAATCACACTCATGGAACTTTCCTATTTTACGTAGGTGGGGCTATGCAAACTTCAGTTTCAGCTAACTCATCATATTCTACTAACCGTAAAAGCACTTTGAGTGCCTTTCTATTGCCACAATATAAAAGTTACATATATTTTTAATGATTATAATATTCTACTTAAGAGATTGTGCATTCCAACATATATCTTATAGTCCTGACAGAGAAGACAGGAGGAAAAAATAAATAAATAAACCCTGTACATTTTGGCTGTAAGAAGCAGATGCTGGGAAATGTGTCTGAACCACTTGGGCAACCTCAGCCACTTTGACAGCGCTGCCCGAAAAGCAGCAGAAGCTTTTCACTTCCTGTTGAAAACATAAATATGAACTAGTGGTTTGTGCTCCACTTTGCTCCCCTCAGGTTCTCAGGCACTGAGCTGCTGTGGTCAGTGGTATGTCTGGCTCTCCTTCTGCAGGCAGAGCCTCTCTTCAGTTACAGCTCTTGCTCAGGGAGACTGCACATTATTTTCTGAGCGACACAACACTCACCCCTTCTGGTAGCCACTCATCACGGTAAATTTCCTCAGCTTGGGTGTAACAGTCCACTACAATGTTCTGTTTGTGAACTTTGGGAGACTAGGTTTCATTTCCTTGACTATAATTACCTAGTTCTATTTAATGTGATTTAAATGTTTATTACACAGTGTGGTACTTAAAGGCCTACAATAGTTTCTTGACTTGTTTTTGCTTCTGATTATCTGCCATGAGGATCCTGGGCCTGGAGTCAGACACCTGGGTTCAAGTCACAGTTGCTCCTCTACATCGTTGCGTGTGGAATCCTTCCTGGCTTCCCTCTTCAGTAGGATTGTCACAAAGATATCAGAGTCACTAAAAAATCTCAGGGGCTGAGTTTAAAGTGGAATCTGAATGGGTCCTACAGAAAAGACAGAATTGTGTAGTGGAAAGAAAGTTTGATGGAGTTGGGGAGGGCAAAGTGAGGACATCTGAGCTCTACTCTGGCTTTGAGCTTCATTTGGTCCTTTTACAGCTAAAAATCTTTATCTTTGGTGCATCTTCATATATCTGTCTACACAACACTAATAATAGTCAAGCATGCATCCTCAGTGCCTGCAAAGGTGTGGCAAGGGCTTGCACACAGACAGCTTGGGCCCAATGGAAACATTCTGAAATTAAGCACTACCCCTCCAAAATTTCATTTAAGAATTACTTTCAAGACTAGAATACAAAGGAGATTTTGAATCCCAGAAGTTAAAGATGCATTTCTACTCACTCTTTACTTTTTTGTTTTGTTTTGTCCTTTCATTTTAAGTTTTACACTATTAAAATGTTTCTTTCATTAAACAGTATTACCTAAAGGGGGAAAAACATGTAAGGGTTATAAAATAGGGTGGTTCCAACCCCATTCCCCCCAAAAAGAAAACGCCATTAACACAAATAAAAGAATGTGCAAGGATTCCTTCTTTTATTCAAGAGGCCTTTGCTGAACACCCACTATGTGCCAGTCAGTCAAACAGATAAGACATAAAAACAGATAAGATATGGTCTTCACAGAGGAACATGAAATGATTTTAAAAAGAACTCAGGTTTTCTTGGAAAACTCGGAATTAAAAAAAAAATTCCCTGTCTTTATTTTAGGATTTAGTAGTATTTTATTTAGGGTAGGCTATGTAATTATTTTATTGGTTGTGCCACAGGAGTCTTAATTGGTGGGGGTACCTAAGAAAAGGGGGGAGGCAGCTGAGGCTGAGATGAGGAACGTCCTCACAAAACAAGTGGTATTAGAGTTGTCTTAAAGGACAAATAAATTTGTCTGCCTAGAAATAGGAAAGAAGAAAGGAAGGGACTGAGTAGAGAACTGTTTTGGAAGTCCGAAGGAGTGTCTGTGGCCTCTACGATAGCAGTTCTGTGTTGCTAGACCACCTGGTACATGGGAGCGGTGGTGAGTAGGCTTTGGCCAGGTCACCAAGGGCCTCTTGAACTCTGCGAAGATCCAGGTTGCTCTCTGAAGAGTATGTCATGCCTGTGGTTGAAGAGAGAGCAGCTTCAACTCCCATGCAGTTCCAGGAAGATTTGGAGATCTGGACTAAGTGCAAGCTAAGGACCAGGGCTCGTCTATGTCATCTCCTCCTGCTCATTTGAAGGAGGGCATTATTAGGGCAAACAGCCAAGATCATAATGGGCCAAGATGATTCACAAAGGACATTATTTTATCCACTGCTGTTAACTCATCTTCACATACAGAGAGAGTTAGATTTGTTCAGAATCACATTAGAAGCCATTCTTTCCTGCTACAGGGCAATTCCTCAAACTTCCCTATTTATTTTCAGATTTTTTTTTCTGTGAAAATGCTTTATGCCTATATAGAGTGTCTGTCCTATTACAATTCTAAAATTATTAATAGCTAGAATATTTCTGGAGGCATTTCATTCTCAGGATCACACACCATTAGGTTTTCAAGCAATTTTTAATTTGTTTCTCATTGATCTGCACTTGCAATTGTGCTTCTTATTGTTTCAATCTTAATGTTTCAGTGAGTATAGTCATTGAGTCATGGCCTTACGATAGATAACCATATCACGAATTTTAACACAGCTCTTATTCTAATGTGTCTGGATAAAAGGCCAAGGCTAAATCTTGCTCAACTGAACTACATTTTTTCAAAGAAAAAAGGAAGAGACATTTGAATTTCAGATTATCAATCAGAAATCACTTCCTGACCTTCATCATATATGCTATAGAAAACACACAAACTAAATATTCAGGAATAATTGTGGTACATAATTGTTGTTACTCTTGTTTTATAACTGATTTATTAAAGAATAAAATGGCAGTAATTCTGGTAAGCCCACTCAATGACACATAACAATTATTGCACGTTAATATTAGAGAAATGATTACAGATTAAACATTTTTTTCATTTTTCTCCTTACCCTATCATTCACATTATATGTCTTTTTCTTTCTTTCGCCTTTATTGTCTCAATTTTCCCATACTTGTTTACGTGTCTATGTTCCTGAAGGGCATTGTTGGTTTGTTTGTTTGGGGAAGGTTCTTGGTAAATCATCAACATGTTCTCCCATCTCATCCTCATCATATCATCCCAGCCCTCCTCTGCCCCAACTATGCCTTTGGTTCTTCTTAGACTATTTGAGCTACCCAATTACTAATTCGCCCTTTGCCCATTTCACTTTTTCTCAACACCACCTCATTACTTAATTTTATAGTGAATTTTCTTTTATTTAAAATAATCCATTCCTTCTTATTGTTATATTGATCATTTCCTCATCCCTGTAGTATATAAATTTATTCATTCAAATATTTATTGGACATCTATTCTGTATAGATCCTCTGCTGGATACTGAAGAAATATAGCAGCAAGTAAGCTAGAGATATTATAAGCCACTGAGGGAGATAGCTGAGGTAGTTATTTAGAGACCCACCTCATACAAGGCATTGTAAATCATGAGAAAGATAGTAAGGTTAATATTCTGGGAGGCGCTGCAGGGCTTTGAAAGGATTCTCTCCTAAGATCAAAAACATGCCACAAATACACCTGAGACTAATATAACATTGAATGTCAACAGTGATTAAAAAAAAAAGAAAAAACTTTGAAAAACAAAACATGTGACACATGCAGTTTGAATCATAACTGAGGAACTCTGGGCTTAGAAAATTTGAATCTTTTATACTAAAACTAGGGGCCCAGTGCATGAATTCATGCACCTTGAAAGGAACTGTGGGCCATGAGGCTGTGGTAGCCACAGGGGTGGGTCTCAGCCCATCCTCTGCGCCCCCACCCGGCCCCTCCCATCGCAGCCCCCAGTCCCCTGTCTGCCGGCAGCCCCACTCCTTCCACTGCCGCTCCCACACTGGGGCTGGTGCCGGGCACTGGCAGTGGGTATGAGCTGGGCTGGTGCTGGCAGCAGGTGCAAGCGCCCAGCGGGACCCTGGTACACAGGGAGCAAAGAATTTTCAGTCACTACCAGAGGTTCGCCCCAATGACAGCAACCGGCACCCCGCCTTGGTCTGGTGGCCCTGCTTACCTGCTCTACCATCCCACCGTGGCTGATGCCCACCATGTTCCGTGCTCTGCCACCTGCTGCTGATGCCCACAATGTTCCACATGCACCCCCTGGTGGTCAGCACATGTCATAGTGACAGGTTTGGTTGTTCAGTCTATTTGCATATTAGGGTTTTATATCTATACTAATAATAGAGTAATATGCAAATTGTCTGGGACACAGTCACAGTAACAGTAATGACCAGGCCGGCAGGGGGGCTAGTGAGGGACAACCAAACGACTGAATAGCAGGCTGCATGGGGCAACCAGGTTGGCAGGGGGGCAGTAGAGGGTGACCAGGCTCGCAGGGGGGACAGTTGGGGGTGACCAGGCCAGTGGGGGAAGCAGTTGGGATGACCAGGCCAGCAGGGGGGGCAGTTGGGGGCAACCAGGCTGGCAGGTGGGGGTGACCAGGCTGGCAGGGGGGCAGTTAGTGGTGACCAGGCTGGCAGGGGGGGCAGCAAGGGGCAACCAGGCCAGTGGGAGAGTAGTTAGGAGCAACCAGGCCCGCAGAGGGGGCAGTTGGAGGTGACCAGGCCAGCAGGGGGGGGCAATAAGGGGTGACCAGGCCAGTGGGGGGGCAGTTAGAGGCGACCAGGCCGGCAGGCAGAGGTGGTTAGGGGTGATCAGGCTGGTGGGGGGGGGGCAGTTAGGGGCGATCAGGAAGGCAGGCAGGTGAGCAGTTAGGAGCGAGCGGTCCTGGATTGTGAGAGGAATGTCCAACTGCCAGTTTAGGCCTGGGGATCCCCCGAGGTGTCCCGGATTGGAGAAGGTGCAGGCTGGACTGAGGGGACCACCCCCCTGTGCACAAATTTTGTGCACCAGTCCTCTAGTATATAGATAAGCATCATAGTCCAAGGGAGACTGTCTCTGTTTCCCAAGGCTGTTCACCACCCAAATGCCCTTAAATAGTTCAAAATAAAAGTGCAATCATTGCCTCTGCTCACAACATGTTCAGAAACATGAGAAATCCATGAAGAACTGTCTCCTCCAAATTAAAAAAAAAAATGAAGCACTGTATTGACTGAATTGTGTCCCCTGCCTCAAAAAACAAACAAACAAACAAACAAACATGTGTTAGAGCCCCACCCTCAGTATCACCGAATGTGATTGTACTTGGAAATAGAGCCCTTATAGAGGTGAATGAGTTAAGATGAGCTGTTACGTTAGGGCTAATCCAATATGACTAGTGTTTTAAGAACAGGAGATTAGGACATACAGAAAGACAGCATGGATGCATGTGCACAGAGGGATGGCCATATGAAGAGGCAGCAAGAAGGTGGCCATCTCCCAGTCAAGGAGAGATGCTTCAGAAGAACACAAACCTTCCAACATCTTCATGTTGGACATCCAGCCTCCAGAACTATGAGAAAATAAATTTCTGCTATTTAAGCCATACAGTTTTTGGAGTTTTCTTATGGCAGCCCCAGCAAACTAATACAGGTATCATTATAAACCTACTATAGGCCCAGTGCACGATTGAATCATGCACGTGTAGGGTCCCCTACACGCTTTCGCGGTGGAGCTGGGTGCCTGTCCACTGGTGCACCAGGCCTTTCAGAAGCCTCTGGCTCGGCGGAGGCTTCTGAAAGGCCTGGTGCCGTAGCAGACAGGCACCCAGCTCCCCCACTTTTGATGGTCCGCGGCTGCTGAGGGGGGCTACCCTGCTGTTGAGACCCCTGCGCCTCTCAACAGCAGAGTAGCCCCCCTCAGTGGCAGCGGGTCCGTGCCTCTCAATGGCCGGATAGGCCACCCCGAGTCCCGCCCCTCAGCCTCCCTTCGCCCAATCATGGGCGTAGCGGAGTGATGGTAATTTACATGTTACTCTATTATTAGATAGGATTAGAATAGATTAGTTTATGTAAACAGTTTGGAGTGGAGTTAGCTGCATATAAGGGAGTAGAGGAGATTAGAAAGCTTCTGGATTGATGCATGAAATAAAGAGTTGACAGGCAAAAATAAATTGTCAGGTAACTTTCAGGGCTCTACTGAAGTTAGCTAAAAATAATTTGGGGCCATCAGTAGGGTCAATAATTTTTTGTTAAAAAATAAAGCTCATCTATGAAATACTCAATAAACTGTAGAACTCTCATTTTTCCTGTGCCTCTATATTCTTTTCTAGTCCAGTTGGATGCCAACCGTGTCATACTAACAAATGATTCATGAAGGGAATATTAATTTACTTCAGCCAAATTATGTAAAGGCTCACCTGCAATAATAGGGGCTGATGTGATACAATATTATCTGAAGTAACCACTAAAGATTAGCATAAAGGATTGCCAGGTGATTTGAGCCATCAACACTCAATAACCCAGAGCAAATGGATGTTTGGATTTATCTAGGGTTATGTATTATCAAAGTTGGTATGACAGAAATTCGAAGGACATAATGGTGACAGCTAGTGAGTGAAGAGTTGAAATATGAAACATGAAATCCAGGACAGATTGAGAGGAACACTAAGCTAGAAGTGACTAAGAGACAAAAGGAAAGTGAAGATAGCACTGAGATTTTGTGGGGAAGACACAAGGGAAGGCGGGGGAAGAAGGATCAGAAAAAGCAGGGGAAAGTTAATATTGACTGCATATTTATTCTAACATGGGTTACATCATCACTGTTTTTCAGTGGAGGAAATAGAGGTGTGCAGAGGTTGGGTGACTTGTGCACAATCACAGAAGTATGGGGCCAGCATTTAAACTTCGGTCTAATAGTATAATCCAAGCACTTCTCACTACTCTCCATTGACTGGTATGTTAAACAGCAATAGGAGTGAGAACAATTAAAGAGACGAAGCTTTGCCCTAGCTGGTTTGGCTCTGTGGATAGATTGTTGGCCTGAGAACTGAAGGGTCCTGGGTTGGATTCCGGTCAAGGGCACATGCCCGGGTTGTGGGCTCGATCCCCAGTTGCGGGGCATGTAGGACGCAGCTGATGGGTGATTCTCTCTCATCAGTGATGTTTCTATCTCTTGTTCCCTCTCCCCTCCTCTCTGAAATCAATAAAAATATATTTTTTTTACAAAAAGAGAGACAAAGCTTTAAGTCTTAGATACTGAAGTTGTCCCAGTTCGGTCTGAAGATGAGTTTCAAGGTGTGGCTACCCATGCCTTTGCTAGAGCGGAGAGGAGGTGAGATGGTGAGCTCATCAAAAGAGTGGTAATACAAGAGCCCAAGCTTTGTGCATGTGACATCGCATAGGCTGTACTTGTGGAGATTTCAGGTCAGAGTAGTGGAGAGCAAGAGAGAGAGAGAGAGAGAGAGAGAGAGAGAGAGAGAGAGAGAGAGAGAGAGAGAGAGGAGTTGCTGCTGCAAACTAGACAAAATAATCTATGCCAAGATTGCATGCTCCTTCTCCCCATCTTATTTTTAGGGAAGACAAAAACAAGCCTTAGAGTAGCAATGTTAGATTTATAAGAGCGTCCTCTCTAAATAAATTCATAACACGTTAAGTCAAACATTTCATTGTGATTTGTGTGAGAAGGTGCCTAGGACTAAATATTACAAAAAAGGTATATTTCCAGTCCATTTGATATTTTCATTTTATCTTAAAAGTCATTTATTCTTGCATTTGGACCTTTGATCCTGACCACAGTCATAATTTTAACTCTGCAATGAGAATACTAACTACGAAATATCAGTCAATTAGGGTGAGGTGCCTCTTGCTTGGTATTAAGGAAAGAATAGTTAGTTACCAGCCCATCTGACAAACCTGCTGCTCCCTGTATTGTGCAGAATGGGGAAGATGTCTTCATCTACGTTAAACTCTGTGGGTGGAGAGGGTGTATCTCAGGGCACATCTGAGTAACAACACGGTGCAATATGTGTTTTCAGATCTCCTGGATCTTTCACACGGCCCGTTGTTACTGGTTCCTGAAATGTGGCTGTCACAGAACTCACAGTATTTGAGAAAAAATGAAAATACTATGACTCACACTGTCTGTGCTGCCAGAGTTACTTAAATTTCACAGTCTATTTATGCTAATAAAAAAAATCCCTGAAAATCCATTTGCATAGCATGCACCCACAAGTCTTTAAAATAGATAGAGAAAAACTGTCTAATAGTTGCTATACATAGATACCCTATTGTTTAATTATTTAGATGACTGCTATTTAATTGCAATTCAAATAGATCATCTTCTAAAAGTTCAATTTTTAAGATAGAAAGGAACTTTTGGTTTAATGAGGTCCAAAAATAAAATTTATTCAATTAGCCTGATAAGTGTCTTATCTAATTAGCTGAGTGTCCAGAGCTGACACGTTAAGAATATTAGCTATTGTTTTATGCTTTGACTTCTTATAACATTTAAGTGCTCACTGGTGTGCCAGGGGATTTATATATGTTATCTAACTTATTCTTACATTATGGAGCAGGTATTATTATCACCATTAAGAAGATGAGGAAGCTAAAGTCCCTGGAGCTAAGTAACTTGTGTACATGGTCAGTAAATGGTAAAGTTAGGATTTATGTCAGTAACTAAAAAGAGCCTAAATTCAAACATAAATTTGGCATGTTTCCTTCTTTGTATATATTTTTATAATAACAATATTTAACATGCTAATAATTAACATTAACTACTTGTCATGTTTTAAGAATTAAATGTAAATAATTTAATCTTTACAACAATTTCATAATATGAATACTTTATGAGGAAACTGAAGCAGAGGAGTGCCATTGGTAGTCAATGATGGTGATAGATCTGAACCAGGTCTGACTCCTTTCTTTCAACCACTATACACCTTTAGGTCCTATCTTGACTGTTAATTGAACCCATCCAGATAGATGTTGCTTCTTGTGGTCTTAATCAGATTAAAGCAAAGATGAAGTTATTTTCAAAGTTCCTCTAGTCAGTTTTTATTTGAAGATTTTGGCTTGACATAGCCAGAGAAGTAGACTATAACTTATTAAAAATCCAGCTTAGCAAACTATACTCCGTACAGAGTCTCTTGTTCCTCTCCTGTAACTATGAACCCAACAAAATTGTATAATATATTCTAATGTGGCCTATCGAGATCCGCTGTACAAATCAGTGGTTAAGATTATAGATTTTGAAGCCTCTCCTATAGTTCTGTATAATTGTTTTAATACCTATAAATTGTTCAAATCAAGGCCTAAAATATAGTAGTGTACAACAAATATCAGACATTATTGGTCCATCGTATTCTTAAGATGTTGAGTTGTCAAAGAGAACAGAAATCTGGATGGGCACCTAATGCTGCAGACAGGACTTAGAATTCAACTATGTGTCCCATGATCTGAGACATGGTTTAATATCCAGCTTAGCAGACTATACTCCTTACAGAGTCTCACAGTCAGACATCTCCTGAGGGCTCCTGGACTGTGAGAAGGCACAGGCCGGGCTGAGGGACCCCTTCCCCTTGAGTGCACAGATTTTCATGCACCAGGCCTCTAGTATATATATATAAATCACCTGGTGATTTTGTTAAAATGCATAGTCTGATTCTGAAGAGATGTGGAGCTGGGTTCATGCTCTGCATTTCTAACAAGCTGCCACATGATGCTGATAATAATGGTCTGGGGACCATACTTTGTGCAGGAAGGTACTGCTTGCCTTGTTCAGGATTCACCAAGAAATAGGGGTGAGGGAAATGAGGCAGACTTATAGTTAGTGACTGGAATTAGTAGCAACCAAGGGCTTACAGGGTCCTAGGAGGACTGTGGCGTCATGCTGCCCAAGTACAGGCATTCTGCGATCCTTCAGGGCAATGGTGGTGTCCAGCAAAGGAGGCAACACAAGCCTGCTTCTCTGGGACTCCTTGACTAGCATATTTGCTCTAAAGTGATAAGTTCTCTGCTGTGGCAGAAGCTGTGACAAAGGATAAGTGATGCAGTTCATTTTCTGACAAGTCTTCTGTTTCTTTCTCAGTTATGATGGTCTAGCCAAGTAACATGTTTGGAGGTAAACCATGTTCTTTTATCATAGTAGCTATCTTGAGCTCAGAGAAGAGGAAAAAGTTCTCCCAGCCAGAAGAAACCAGTGACCCATATCATTGCTGCAAAAGAAAACTGAGCTTAGAATGGTGAAAACTAACTTCAGGACAACCTTCCCACTCCCCAAACACACACGCACACACACGCACACACACACACACATCAGTTTCTGCCACATTAGACAACTTTTTACATTCTACCGACACCTGTCAGAAAGGTCCTGGTATCAAACTGCTGTCAACCTAAGTAAAATAATAACCTAAGAATAAAGACAAATTTTAAAAATGACATAATTAAGGCCCTTGCTCTGAAACTGGGCATAACACAAGTGGTTTTAGTCTAGCCAAGCTGAGGTCTAAGCCAGAGCACAGAAATGCTGACTCTAGCCTTTAGTCCTCCGAGTATTAGTAGGCATTACTCACAGAAACTAGATGTTTGGTCCCTCCCAGAAAATTTCCAGTAACAAAGTCTAGTATTAGCACCAGGAATCTTTGTGCTCCCAGCTACTGCAGAGGATATTCAGAAGAACAATCTATACACTTTACATGTCAGTTTATAGCACGCTTCATCTCCTACTATCTCCAAAAATGACAGCTTGATTATAATGTAATTATCTTTTGTTGTGAAGCTAGTGCATAATTTTATTTCCAGATGGGTTTATGCTGCTTATAGTTAAACTCATTACTGGAAAAGTGGTCATGGGCAAAACATAAATAAATAACCTAAAGACAGACCATGATAAGTTTCTTTAAAGAGGAGAGTCTTATAAGGTGAGGATTGCAGGGAAAGCACTCATCTGTTTTATGTCACGCATACCCCACTGTTTGAAAGATAAATATTTCTGTTTTAAGAGGACAGAGGCGGTTCTGAGTCAGTGGAGATGTTTCTATGGAAATGAAAAAAATATGCAAATGCTGCCATAAAGACTGGAAGAGCATGAGAGAATCCCTGCAACAGATAATTTGACCTGCGGGGAGACCACATTACAGAGAGAGGAGGCAAATATGCCAGCGTCAAGGTCCACTGGAAAGCATGCAGCCCAAATACCATGTTATGTAGATGAAGGGAAAAAATAATCATAGTCATCTCATAAATAAGTTCTTCTTGTGAAGGACCAGTTTACTAGTATTCTTATTCTGTGCCTACAGAGGTTTGAGGTAGATTTGGTTCTCTTGATTTCAAGTTTTGCTGAAAGTGACAGTATCAGTATAAACTTTTAGCTCCAACATGTTTCGAGGTATTCTTGATAAGGTTGACTCATTCATGTACCACACAACTCTTAAACCATGTGCCAGGCACTATAATGAAAACAATGCAATCAAGGTTATTGAAAAGATGCACACAGGATCCAATGAGAACTTTGATGCAAAAACATTGTAACTTCGGAGAATGCCTCATGGTGAGGGTGATGTTTGACTGGAGTCTTGAAGGAATTAGCCATGTGGCTACAGCTGGGTCTGGAAAGAAGAGGAGGGCATACCAGGAGAGATGCTGCTGGAAAAGTGAGTAAATATTTGCCAGTTTAGGAGTGGATTCCCTCTGTGACTTATACTTACCTTTGCTTCATTTTTTTTTAATAAGCTATGAGATGGACATTTTAAGTTACCAAGAGAATTAGAAATTGGTCTAAAAGAGAATTGGTCTAAAGAGAAACAGAAATTCTATTTCCTTTCAATCTTACTTTTAAACCATAGTACCCTATATTCAGATATTAGCAATTTGGTTCCAGACTTCTTCTCAGTATATATCTACTGCTTTTATATATTGAAGCAGATTTGGACCTCCAAACTTTATGAGGAGAAGTTTCACAGTTTACTCAAAACCAGACATGTGCTTCAGGGGGAGAAAGCACGTTGGCCCTCAGTATAACTTATCTGAGGGCGGTGATGACACTCACACTAAGCCTATTGCATGTTAGATAGGAGGAATAGTCAGCTTTCTCTCTCTCTCCTCTAACAGAACATTAAACCACAAGTTTTAATATTTTTTATAAACAAATTGTAGGAACTTAAATATTACATGTTCTATTTGCTGCAATTCTGTGAAGTGTATGTTTTTGAGAAAGGTACATAGAGATCCTAGTGGGACTTACTTAAGTTCTAACTTGTTATTCCATCCCATCAAAATTTTTTAAAGCATTAAATTTATGGTGTTAATGAGGTTATCCAGCCTAGAAAGAGGAATTTGACCCAGTCTCTTGGAACAGGCACTAATCTCCCCATGCCACGGTTCAGTGTGTCTGGAGACCAGAAATGGGCTCTGATTTATAAAATGACAAAGTGTGCATCCGAACAATATCGGAAAAAAGCCACATGGAAATATATCCAACTACAGAAGAAATCGAACTGTCCTATTATACTAATCAGAAAGACCATCAATACATTAAAACAAAGCTAATAATAATTTTTGTGTACCTCCCCTAAGCCAGCCAAGAGGATTGTTATACAGACAATTTGTCCACATTACATATAAATTGCTGCGTAAACAAAGCATAATAGAGCACCTCTAAAAAACAGAGTATAAAATAAAACTTTATATAGCATTCAGACAGTCTATTCAGTCAATTCACTGTCAGCCTGTGATTTAGGCCTCAAATAAACTTCTTTTCATACTCCAAGTTCAGAATAATGAATCTACACTAATAAAAGAGAAACATGCAAATTAACCATCACACCGCTACACCCACAAGCCATGCCCACCAGCCAATCAGGAGGGAGTATGCAAATTAACCCAACCAAGATGGCGGCCGGCCATGGAGTGAGCAGAAGGCTCGGGTTTCCCCGGAGATGGAGGAAGACAAGCTTTCCGCCAGCTCTGGCTGGCTCTGGCCTTCGCTCAAGTCCACAAAGTTTCAATTATAGAAGATAAATTAATCCCAACAAAAATGGCTGCGGCCACGGAGTGAGCAGGAGGCTTGGATTTCCCCAGTGATGGAGGAAGTCAAACTTCCTGGCCTACCCTGGCCTCCTCAAGGCTACAAAGTTTCAATTATAGAAGATAAATAAATCCCAGATCCCAGGGCCTCCACTTGGGTCACTGGGGGGCATGGCCAGCCTGCAAACCACCACAGGCCCCTCACCCAGGCCACCCCACACCCCGAGGGAACCCCCACCCTGATCCGGGACACCCTTCAGGGCAAACCAGCCGACCCCCACCAGTGCACCAGGACTCTATCCTATCTAATAAAAGAGTAATATGCAGATTGACCATCACTCCAACACACAAGATGGCTGCCCCTATGTGGTCAAAGATTCTGCCCCCATGTGGACACAAGATGGCCGCCACAAGATGGCCAGCAGGGGAGGGCAGTTGTGAGGGACCAGACCTGCAAGGGAGGGCAGTTGGGGGTGATCAGGCTAGCAGGGGAGGGCAGTTGGGAGGGACCAGGCCTGCAAGGGAGGGCAGTTGGGGGCGACTGGGCCTGCAGGGAAGGGAAGCTGGGGAGGATCAGGCCTGCAGGGGAGGGCAGTTAGGGGTGACCAGGCCTGTAGGTGAAGGCAGTTAGGGGCAATCAGGCTGGCAGGGGAGCAGTTAGGCATCAAACAGGCTGTCAGGGGAGTGGTTAGAGGGTGATTAGGCTGGTAGGCACAAGTGGTTAGGGGCAATCAGGAAGGCAGGCAAGCGAGCAGTTGGGAGGCAGCAGTCCTGGATCGGGCCTAAACGGGAGTCAAACATCCCTCGAGGGGTTCCAGATTGGAGAGGGTGCAGGCTGGGCTGAGGGACCCCCCTCCCCACCCCACCTCCATGCATGAATTTCGTGCACCGGGCCTCTAATCTAATATAATTAGAGGACCCATGGACTAGGAATTAGCCCTTTGAGCATTTTTTAGCTAAACAACTATCCTACATAATAAAAAGGCAATATGCAAATTGCATCACTCCGCTATGCCCACGATTGGGCCGGCTGGAGGCGCGGGGGGCGGGACTCAGGGTGGCCGATTGGCTGGCGGTAGGAGCGGGGGGCGGGGACTCGCGAGTCCCCGACTCCCGCTCCTCCCACCAGCCGTTAGGCCAACGCTGCGGAAGGACCCATGGGGCCGGTGGAAGACGCTGGTGGTGGCCGATTGCGTGGCTGCTGGCAGCAGTTTTCCGCCAGCACCAGTTTTCCTCTGGCCACCCGCCGATCGGAGCGCCTCCCGGATCGGAGTTCCTCTCGGGGTGGCCGATCATGCTGGCGGGAGGTGCTCTGATCGGCGGGTGGCCAGAGGAAAACTGCTGCTGGAGGATAACTGCTACCGGCAGCCCAGTGAAAGTCTATTGCACGAAACTTCGTGCAACGGGTTTCTAGTGGAAGTATAAAGTGGGAAAATTGATCATGCTAAGTTTCTGCTTAAATCTAAATGGCTTTTGGTTGCCTATACCAAAATGCTCTGAGATCATCCAAACTTAAATGACATTTCTGAAGCTGGGCACACAGTGCATAAGAGTGAGCGACTGTAGGAAGCAGGCCTCTAATGAGCTACAACTGCTCAGAAAACTAAAGTTGAGAATTGAGTTGAAATTATCAACAGCATTTAAAAATTTAATTAGAAAAGTAGAATGCATGTTAATGAGTTATGGTATACAAGTTTGAAGTCTACATGGAAAGAATTATTAATAAATAAATAATAGTAAACAGGTTTTTGTTGGGCATTTAGATAGAGCAAAATGGAAAAATTAAACCCAGGCATCAAGTTTAGTCCAACACCAGTCTGGCCCCTATGAATCCAGGCTCTTAGCCTGCCCACCACTTATTTGTCCCTGAGAACCCAGACTCCAGGTCAGTCCCCATGGACCCAAGCTCCAAGCCCATTCCAGTTGTTTCTGGTGCTACGTCAGTTCCTGAACCCATGGGCCTGACTGATGCCAAACAAGCCCTTTTAGTCGCAGGCACCTGGCATATCATAGCACTAGGCCTGCCCCCCATGGACCTAGGTGTCAGGACTACCCCAGATATAGGCAAACTCCCAGACACCTAAGCTCCAGGCCCACTCTACCACCAGGTTCCAGAACTACCCCTGTACATGCAGGCTCTAGGTCAGCCCTTGTGCTGGGCTCTAGGCCAGGCCGGCTCCCGCAGACCCAAGCTCCAGGCATGCCTCCACACCAGGTTCACCTATGGATCTGGGCCCCAGGCCCACTTGTGCAGACCCAGACTCCAGTCCTTTTCCAGTAGTCCCTGGTGCCAGCCTAGTCCTGAAATCCGGGCTCCAGGCACATACCAGTTCCAGTCCAGCCCAACAGCCTCAGGTTACAGGCTTACCCCTATATCTACACACGTAGGCTTCAGGCCCACACCCATGGACCCAGGTGCCAACTCTGTACTAGTGGACCCCGAAATCAGACCTTGTTGCTTACAGATACTAGCAGCAGACTCACCTGTGCTCCCCACCTGCCACTCCACCTAGAATCTCTGGCCTAGCTGACTAGTGAAGGGCCTTCTCTGCTGAAGTCAGTCTGTGAAGACTGGAAGAGATTACTACATCTTCAAATACAGAGATATCAATGCAGAGCTACAAGGATCATGAAGCATCAGGTAAACATGACACTACCAAAGAACAAAATATAAGCACTTGTAACCAATCCTAAAAAAGTGAATACTTACAAAGCGCCTGAAAACCAATCCAAAATAATCATCTTAATAAGCTCTGTGAGTTAAAAGAGAACACAGATAGACAACAAAAGAAAAATTGAGGAAATGATAGATGAACAAAATGAGAACTTTAACAAAGATATAGAAGCCATAAAAAATGAAATTCTGGAGCTGAAGGATACAATGACTGAATTGCAAAATTCAACAGAGTTTCAAGATAATGAAGCTGGTGAAGTAGAAGAAAGAATCAGCAAACTCAAAGACAGATAATAATAATTTGAAAATACCCAGTTAGAAAAACAAAAAGAATGCCTATCAGCAAGAAAATCAGTATTTTCAATCTGGTAGTCCCAGAAGGAACAGAGGAAAAGGGACAGAAAACTTATTTAGAAAAATAATGACAGAAAACTTACCAAATCTGCATAGGGAATTAAACATCTAGATTTAAGTCCAAAGAATTCCAAATAGACTGAACATAAGGTCTTTACCAGTTGGGAAGTTTTTGATTACTGCTTCACTCTCCTTAGTCATTATTAGTCTGTTCAGATTTTTCTATTTAATCATGATTTAGTCTTTATATGTTGTATATTTCTAAGAATTTATCCACTTCTTGTAAATTATTCAATTTCTTCTCTCTCTCTCTCTCCCCTCCTCATCTCCTTTCCATTCACAGTGGAAAAAATATCCTCAGGTGAGGATTTAAAAAAAATAAATATTTAAATTAAAAATAAAGAATTAATACCAATCTTTCTTAATCTCTTTCAAAAAAATTGAAAAGGAGGTAACCCTTCTAAACTTACTTTACAAGGCCACCATAATTCTGATATCAAAATCAGACAAGAACACTAAAGAAAAAATAAAGCATTACAGGCCAATATCCCTATTAAACATAGATTAAAGAATCTGCAACAAAATATTAGCACACTAAATTCAACAGTATAATAAAAGGATAATTAAATGGAATTTATCACTGGGATGCAAGGGTAATACAACATATACAAATCAGTTATATAATATACTACATTAACATAATGGATAAAAATCACGTTATAGTGCCAATAGATACAGATAATTTTGACAAAATTCAACATCTGTTCATAATAAAAATTATCAGTAAATTAGGTGTAGAAGAAATGGACCTCAACATAATAAAGATATATACTGAGTGGCCAGATTATTATGATCTCTGAATACATAATAATATGGCCACTCATTGTGTGTGTGTGTGTGTGTGTGTGTGTGTGTATGAGGCCTGGTGCATGAATTCGTGCATGGGTGGGGTCCAGCCAGCCTGGCCAGGGGGAGGGGACATGAGCAGTTTGCCGGCCTGCCTGCTGGTCAAACTCCTGGTCGAGGGGACAATTTGCATATTAGCCTTTTATTATATAGGGTTTACACTGAGTGGCCAGATTATTATGCATTCAGAGATCATAATAATCTGGCCACTCAGTGTATGTGACAAGCTAACATCATACTCAAGGACAAGATAAGGTATCTACTCTTGCTACTTTTACTCAACATAGTACTAGGCATCCTAGCCAGAGCAATTAGGTACTAAAAAGAAGTAAAAGACATCCAAATCAGGAAGCAAGAAGTAAAAAATATGTCTCTGTTGACAGATGACATGATATATGAAAACCCTAAGGACTTCACATTAAAAAAAAAAAAAACCCTGTTAGAATTTAAAAATTCAGTAAAGTTGCAGGAGGATACAAAATCAACATAAAAAAATCAGTTGTGCTTCTATACACTAACAACAAGCTATTGTAAAGAGAAATTAAGAAAGCAACCTCATTTACAATAGCATCAAAAATAATAAAGTACTTAGGAATAAGTTTGACCAAGGAGGTGAAAGGCCTGTTGAGTGAAAACCATAATACAATGATGAAAGAAATTAAAGAGGACACAGATAAGTGGAAAAATAATCTGTGTTCACCAATTGAAAGAATTAATAATGTTAAAATGTCCATATTACCAAAAGCGATCTCTAGCTGCAAAGCAATCATTACCAAAATTTCAAAATAATCTTTATAGAAATAGAAAATAAAAAAAAACAATATTAAAGTTCATATGGAACCACAAAAGACCCTGAGTAGCCAAAGCATACTCGTGAAAGGAGAACAAAGCTGGAGGCATCACATTTCCTGGTTTCAAATTATGTTACAAATTTATAGTGGTCCCATAAAAACAGACACACAGATCGCTGGAACAGAATAGAGAGCCCGGAAATAATCCTATGTATATACAGTCAATTAATCTTCACTCAGGGCTCCGAGAATTTATAATATGGAAAGAATAGTCTTTTCAATAATTGGTGTTTTGAGAAATGTATATCCTTCAATTTAATTGGACACTTATCTTACATCAACTCAAATGAATTAAAGATTTAAACATAAGATCTGAAGCCACCAAATTCCTAAAAGAAAACATAGAGGAAAATCCTGTCATTGGAATTGACAATGATTTCTTGGATATGGCACCGAAAGTACAGCCAACAAAAAGAATAATTTACAAATAGGATTACATCAAACTAAAAAGCTTCTGCACAACAATGAAACAATAAAGAAAATTAAAAACCAACCTATGTAATGGGAGAAAATATTTCCAAACTATATCCTATATAATAAAGAGGTAATATGCAAATTGACCCTTACACTATAATGCTGTCACAAGATGGTGGGGCAGCGGGGGCGGGGTCAGCAGCCACTCCGAGCCCTGTGGTGGCACGGGAGTCCTGGCATCCACTTCATGCGGCTTCTGCCCGGGTTTCCGCAGCCCTACATGCGCGCCACAGGGGCGGGGCCAGCAGCCACTGCGCGAGGCCCAGAGGCAGGGCATGGGGCAGCGCTCCAGGACTGGGGGTGTCCCACGGCGCGCCAGCTACGTGGGGCGGGACTCTTGGGGTGGTCCCATAGCGCTGGGGGGGAGGGGGGGGAGAGGTCCCGGGTTTCATGCAATTTCACGCAACGGGTCACTAGTATATGATAAAGGGTTAATATCCAAAATATATAAGAACTCCTACAACTCAATAACAAAACAAACAAAGAAACAAAATACACCCTGATTAAAATGTAGGATAACTACCTGAATAGACATTTTCCAAAGAACTAATTCAAATGCCTAATAGATAAATGAAAAGGTTTCTCAACATCACTTATCATTAGGGAAATGCAAATCAAAACCACAATGAGATTTCACCTTGTACCTTTCAGGATGATTATATATAAAACCTATACCTATCTATCTATATATCTATCTACCACCTATCTATATTCTGTATTGGCAAGGATGTGGAGAAAAGAGAGAACCCTGTTATATTGTTGGAGGAAATAAAAATTGGTACAACCATTATAGAAAACAGAATGGTTGTTCCCAAAAAAACTTTAAAAAATTACACTATGATGTGATCCAGGAATTACACTTCTGGGTATTTATCCAAAGGAATTGAAACCAGGATCTTGAAGAGATACTTGCACCATCCCATCATGTTCACTGTAGCATTATTTACACTAGCCAAGATAAGGAAACAACCTAAGTGTCTATTATTAGATGAATGGATAAAGAACATGTGGAATCTACAAACAACAACATATTATTCCATCCTAAAAGAGAAGAAAATCCTGTAATTTGCAACAACATGGATGGGCCTGAAGGACATTAGGCTAAGTGAAATAAGCCAGACACAAAAGACAAATATGGTATTGTCTCACTTAAATGTGGAATCTCAAATAGTCAAGATCATGAAAGCAGAGAGTAGAATGGTGCGTGTCAGGGAGTAGAGGAAGAAGGTACAGTAAGAGGTAATGGTTATAGGGTAGAAAGTTTCAGTTATACAAGTTCTGGAGATCTATTATGCAGCATAGAGCCTATAGCTAAAATAAATACTGTGTTGTATACTGAAAATATTCTAAAAGGTGAGATATTATGCTGTGCTCTTAACACAAAATTCGATAAAGATACAGGAGAAAACTTTGGGAGGTGATGGATGTCTATAACCTTGATGATGATTTCATGGATGTATATTTATCCCCAAACTCATTGAGTTACATACATTAAATATGTACAGCTTTTTACAAATCAATTGTACCTCAATAAAGTGGCTTTAAAATAATAAAATTATGTCCTGGCTGGTTTGGCTCAGTGGATAGAACATTAGCCTGCGGACTGAAGGGTCCCAGGTTTGATTCTGGTCAAGGGCACATACCTGGGTTGCAGGCTTGACCTCCAGTAGGGGGCATGCAGGAGGTAGCCGATCAATGATTCTCTCTCATCATTGATCTTCCTATCTCTCTCTCCCTCTCCATTCCTCTCTGAAATCAATAAAAATATATTTTTTAAAAAGATGCAATAGGTCATGTAAATATGGGATTACCGAGAAGCTACAGACACTAGTTTAGGTCACATTTAATACATTTTATCAATCCCAGGATGTACCAGGTCATATAAATATCAGCTCCCTCCTTTCATGTTGTTGACTTGAATAATGGTCTAACACAAGGTTTCATGATGCTTTAAGGGTCATTGCACCCACTGTTCCCCCAAGAACTAGCAGGGATTGTAGGGTAGAATGTTTTAAGAGATCCCTGAAATATCCTGCATCTTGACTTCCTAGCTTTTTGCCAAATGATAATCTTTTCTTCACATGTATATTAGTATTGTAGGGTTGCCATAATAAAGTGTTCAAAATTGAGTGGTTTACAAACACAGAAATGTATTTTCTCACAGTCTGGAAATCAAGGTATCTTCCTTGCCTCTGCCTAGCATCTGGTGGTGTCCACTCATTGCTGGTGTTCCTTGGCGAATAGTTCCACTTGAGTCTCTGCTTCTGTCATCAGTGGAACTTCTCTTCTTATAAGGATGCCTGACATATTGGATTAGAATTTACTCTAATGGCCTCATCTTAACTTGATTACATCTGCAAAGACCCTATTTCCAAATAATGTCACATGCACCAAGTTCCTGGGATTAGGGCTTTAGTATGTCTTCGAGGGGGATACAGTTGAGCCCATAACACCTAGCAAATAGATAAACTAGGAGACACTGGGTCATTCCATTATCGAAATAGTTAAAATATGAGAAAACAATAGGAGATGCTGGGCAGTTTTTATTTTTTATGCTGTGAAAACATTTGCATGACTGCTATTTTATATTATTTCTTCTAAGTATTAGAGGAAGCCCACTTTTCCATGTACCAAGTGAGGAAGAAAAAGTTATAATTCAATATCATCACTGTCAACCATTTTGAGTATAAAGGGAAGTCACCACCGCAGGTTTGATATAAGCAGGTGGGGTTCAAAGGTCTGAATAATCAAAGACCTTCTTTTTCCTCTTAACATAGAGGTCTCCACTGTTCAAATTACTGAAGCAAAAGACACCTCAGTAGCAAAGGGCAGAGGAACTAGTGTGGATAGTCTCTGATTATACATATAAATATTTTTACTTAATGGTGCTTTGTGTAAAAAATAAAAATGTTTGTTAAATATCTTACTATTGGCTGGCTCTTGGAGTGCTGACTTCTCTATTCACTCCATTATGTATATGAAAAATTAATTACTTTGGGGCCTAGAAAGAAGAAAGTCTTTCCTGATGTTTAGCCAGAAATTTCCTTGAACTGCATAAAAAGACATACACACACTATGTGAGAGAACATATTTAAAAATTACCACATATTTCTCTCTATCATTTAGTGGGCATGTAGAGAAGCAGTAGGAAACAACATTTCATAAGCTTTGCAAAATAGGATTACAGGAAATCAGCCAAATGCAAAAGCTCACAAAACTATTGATAAGTTTGAATCTGAAATACTTTAGGGGTGAAAGAATATGACAATGAGTAACACCACAAGTGGGAGATGTCAAAAAGTGCCATCAAGTGAAGTAATTCCACTCTTCTCATCTAACTTGCCTATAGCTTTAAAGGAGTATGCCAACTCCTTTATTTCAGGGTATTGCCCCTCACACTATTTGATAACAGTTTTTTCAATTCCTTTTATAAATAAATGTTCATTAGATGCTATAATGGTAAAGGATATCTAGACAAACCAAACTTAAGAAGAGCTTTTAAATTCACCCAAACTGTCCTTTAAAAGGCATGTCTGTTTCAGAGACAATGCATGTCCCCTGTTGCTATGTTTCATGTTATTTTGGAGTATCACACATTAAAAGAGGAACTACTATGATGCAGGATCTTAGGAGTTTTTATTGTTAACATGGTGTCTGCCTTTCTGGGAGGTAAATAAAAGACTGATCAAATTGAATCTAAAGTGAGAGAGGCTTAAACAAAATTTAATGAGCTCTAAAATTTACAGTAAGTTCCTAAGTCATCTCTCAGAAGTCCTATCTCATTTTCCAACTCATTTCTATAATTACCTCGGTCCCTATGGCTAGTGTGCTGAGGGGGTAGAAGGAATCTAATAAAGGGAGGAATAGAGAATTTTCAGCCTCTCCCTTCATCCTGATAGATCTACTTTTACCTCTAATATTTATCTATTCTATAATTAGTCCTTGGCATCTTATGTCACTGTGTCTTTTTTACTGCATAGAAGAAAACATCTTTATATTGACATTTATTAAAAGGGGTAAAAATGGATACCAAGATCTGGGTAAGCAAGCTGATCTAACTCCATTAGCTAGATATGAGGAGGGCAGAAAGGCATTGTGCACATATGATCATTCAAAACCATCCTACCTTGATAGACGGGGATTTGTGGATGAGTAGTTTAAGTTGTCTGTTTAAGTTCATTTCCAATTGTACTTATTAAGATTATACAGCAACCAGGAGCTTCTTATAAATGTTCCTGGACTTAATGAGCCTTGTTTGGGAATCATTAGTTTCTCTCTGCTTCCTTCACATGGCCTTCTCTTTTGTGTCAAATTGTCCTCTGTCTGCTTCTTACAAGAACACTTGTGATGGCATTTGGGGTCCACCTCAATAAACCAACATAGTTTCCCAATTTCAAGACCCTTAATTTTATCATACCCCAAAATTCACCTTTGCCATATAAGATAGCATTCACAATTCTGGAGATCAGGACCTGGATAATTTGGGGAGCCATTATTCACCCTACCACACCACTATTATTAGAATTGAAGTGGTATGGATAAATGGTAATTCTATACAAACTAAATATCCAATCAAAGTAAACAGTATCCATGCAAAATGCATAGTAGTTCCAATCTATTGTAACAGATAAAGAAGTCCTTATGTCTTAAGCATCTACTAAAGTTATACTCTTGATGGAAAAAAAAATGGCCATGGGTTCCTAGTTTTCTCTTACTCAACTCATAAGAGAAAGATTCTGTTACACTTTCCTTGAAACTAGTTGAGTCAGATATATTTTCTAAAGATTAGCAGGAGTGCCCAGGTAGGTCAGAACATGGTAGCTCACCTTACAGAAGTTAGCTGTTATTATTGACTAGAGGCCCGGTGCATGAAATTCGTGCACTGGGGGAGGATGTCCCTCAGCCCAACCTGCACCCTCTCCAATCTGGGACCCCTCGGGGGATGTCTGACTGCCTGTTTAGGCCCGATCCCACAGGCAGTCAGACATCCCTTTCACAATCCAGGACTGCTGACTCCCAACTGTTCGCCTTCCTTCCTGATTGCCCCTAACTACTTCTGCCTGCCAGCCTGATCACCCCCTAACCACTCCCCTGCCAGCCTGATAGATACCTAACTGCTCCCCTGCCAGCCAGATCATCCCCAACTGCTCTCCCCTGACAGCCCGGTCACCCCCAAATGCCCTCCCCTGCGTATTCCCTCTTTATTAGATAGGGTTTTTTCCTTAACATATTGGACAGCCAGCCCTAACTGTTTTGGCTCAGTGGATGGAGTGTTGGCCTGCAGACTCAAGGGTCCGGGTTCGATTCTGGTCAAGGGCACGTACCTTGGTTGGGGGCACATACTGCAGGAGGCAGCTGATCGATGTTTCTCTCTCATAGATGTTTCTAGCTCTCTATCCCTTTCCCTTCCTCTCTGTAAAAAATCAATAAAATGTATTTAAAGAAAAACATATTGGACAGTGTACCTGCTGTGGTCTTGACAAACCAGTAAAAATGTAAACCCAAACTAAAAGTGTCATAAAATAAACTCCTTAAACAGGAATTTCATGAGACTTGGAAAGGTGATATCATGTGGTTGTTTCTTCCATTTTTCCTTCTCTTTCTTTTACTTGATGTTTCATCTTTTGTCCTTTCTTTCTTTTCTCCTTGTATTCCTTTTTTGTCCTCTCTTTCTCTAAACTTTTCCTTTGGTAGAATCATCAGTACTTGAATCGCTCCCTGGGGGCATGGGCACCTCCCATCCAGACACCCTGGGCTGCCTCTGGGAGGGGATGGCGGCGTGGGGGTGCGGACACTTCCCAGCCGGACACTCAGGGCTGTGTCTGGGAGGGGATCGCGGCATGGGGGCATGGACGCCTCCCATCCAGACACCTAGGGCTGCCTCTGGGAGGGGATGGCGGCTTGGGGTCATGGGTGCCTCCCAGCCAGACACTTGGGGCTGTGTCTGGCAGGGGATCACGGCATGGGGTTGCGGGCGCCTCCCAGCTGGACACCCAGGGCTACCGCTGGGATGGGATGGCGGCCTGGGGTCGCCGGCGCCTCCCAGCTGGACACCCGGGGATGCCTGGCTCTCAGCGGCAGCCCTCCCTGGGACTGGGGGACTCCAGCGGGGCTGACAGGACTGGGTGCCGCCATCTTGTAGCTATGGGTGTCGCCATTTTTGTCATGGAGTGGTGGTTAATTTGCATATTACTCTTTTATTAGATAGGATTTTCTATCTGACATGGTCAGACAGGGTTGCATCCTCTCTCTTGCAACTTGCAAAGACACAGCAAAATCTATCTGTACCTGAAGCTGCCATGGGGCTGGGGGCGGGGGATGGGAAACTTTAGATTTCTTTCAGATCTAGGTGTCTCTTCTTAACTTGTCAACATGCTCTATAGAGAAAGCATGAAAGTCCTGCTGTTAGATTAGGTATTGTTGCCAGCTCTCTGTGTATGGTATTTATTTGCAAATATAATGATTTGTCCTCCAGCCAACATGCCTTCCTTGATAGAGGTACAGTTGGAGAAAGAAAGAATTTTTAAGCTTAACAAAAAAAATCAATAAAAGCAATTGTAACTGCAAAAAACTCTGCAAAGTGAATTTCTTCTAAGCATAAGTCATTCAAGTGGATTTTACATAAAGATTCTTATATTATAATTTTTTGTCTTATACCTCAATGTCAGAAAATAAAATAGAACACTGTGTGGTTCTGAATGTCAAAGCAAATCTGGACTGCTGACTTTCTTAGGGTGTGTAGAGTATCACTTGTCTAACTTATAAATCGGGGAATATCAGCATGAGAGATAATAAGAATAATAGTCACTCGAGTGTGTGTGTGCGTGAGTGGGGCGGGAGGAAAGAGTTGGAAGAGAAAGAATTGTGGCTTATTAAACTGCAAATATTTTTAAAAAACACTTTTACTCCCAACTGATTTAGTTAATACTATATGTGATTAAAGTAGAAAATAAAAAAGGAAATTAACATTAGCTTCCAAAGTGTTTTGTTTCCAATCTGGGCATCACTGGTATAGCAGACTATTAATACAACTTAACACTAAACAATGCTCATTTATGAGAATCTAAAATATCTTCACAGACCAAGTGAGGCTGTCTTCATTATGTAGGAAGCAAAACACTGAGTGAATAATTTAGTACATGGTTTTCATGCAGGTGAATTATGACCGGGTCTCCATCTTAATATTTGAAATAAAGTTAGATCAATCCAGAGCAGCATCTGGCCTTTGTCCTTGTCTCTTTTCCCAAGGAGGTGGGCAGGGCGAGCTTGGTACAGGGTCATGGGAGGGATAGAGAGAATTCACCCAAAAACTCATGCAAAAAGCTGAGGGTAGCACAAGAGGATGCTTTAGCTTATTCTGTTAAACTGCTAGGTTTTACCTCTGCAGATTACCCTCCTCTACTTATTCTGATTTCAGAGCGGAAAGAACCTTGGGGGAAGAAGCTTTATGGGCTTATCAAAAAGTATCATGAGACACCATTAACAAAGAACAATATTATGTTCTTCCTGTGTAGCATGTTCGCAGAATATCTCAAAGCTTGGCGACGGTGGCACTCGAGGAGGAACAGTGCCACAACCTGCAGGCTCAGGCTCCTTAATGACTGGTGTCCCCTGAGCTATGAAAACGCCGCATTCTACCTCTCCAGGTTGGGCATGTGTGGCCATAGCTGTCTGGAAGGGAGAATGTTCAGTGCTCCTTAAAAGGTCACCAAAGAGCAGAAATAGGTACCGAGTCTCTCACTTGCCCAGCAGGCTGCAGGTTCCACAGAAGTGCCCCTGAGTAATGACCAAGTTCTCATCTCTGAGTGTGTTATTAAATTATTAATCTTCACTACAATTACTACAGCTAATAAAGTGCTGGTGCCGAGCACAATAGGAGCAGTAATTGTGTGGCAGAATGATTAAACAGCAGGCTGCAATAATTATTCCAATCCATCTTCAGAGATGGAGGCAAAGCTCTAAAAACCAAATCCATCAATTAGTGAAGAAGAGCGCTGAGGAGGGAAAAAAAAATCAATGAAAAACAAGTTTTCACAACAAAGCAATAAATCAATCCCAAATAATTGTGCTGCATCATTGTACCCCAACCAGTGGTATGATACCAGTGACTGCAATTAAGTACCAAAGCAGTGGTATTTAATTACTCAGCTCGAGCTGGAGGGTGAGCTGATTCTTGTCAGGCTTTGTGGCATCTAAACAAATCCCTAGGACTGAAACTTCTATATGAAGAGTCATGTCATAGCAGGATAGTTCTCTTGTCATTAAGCACCCGGTCCTGTCACTGTCCTCTGCGAAACACCCAAACAACATGGAGAATGGTTTTTATGGCCATCCTAGCAGTCCCTACATAGTTCTCTGTTCAGTATTTCACAATTGCCAGAGAACTTTTTCCAACATCTGAAGTTTTCTTCCTCAACTAGTATCTAGTGAGCTGGCAGGAAATAGATATTTTTTCATTAACCTATTTTACAGTGAGATGTACTGAGCTTCAGAGAAGTGACTTTCCCAGAGTCCCACGGGGATGAAACAAGCAGAGATAGGGCACTGTGTCTTTCTACTTCAATCACTCTACCCTGCCTGGGTAACCGCTGCTGAAGTTAAGAGCAAAGGAGTTAAGGAAACACCTAAAGTCCAGTAGCTGCAAGATACTGAGGTCATGAGAGGGAGATTGGATGTGGGTTCAGGGAGCACTTAGCAAGGTCTATAATATGTAGGTTCCTTCCATATTGTTCTTCACCCCTCTTGGGGCTGTTCTAGATGGGACTGAAGCCCCCAAGGTCCAACCGGCTGCCGGCGTTTGCTTCTCAGATTGCCGGAGAAGTGATCTGACAGCATCCTCGACTTGTTTCTGTTGTATTGTTCATTAACATCTCCACACACTACTGACAGAGCACTTAGACTGTGCCAGGCACTATGTTAAGTGTATTACATAAATTATCTCACATCAGTTCCAAAAACTACACCCACAGGTGGGTACTAATGTTCCCTTTTTACAGATTTTTTTTAAAAACTCATGCTCAGAAAAGTTACCTTGTACAAAGTCACAGAGCAATTAAGGAATGGAGACAAACCTCACACAAATTTCTGACTCTGCTCTGACCTGTTTCTCGCCTGGCACTAAGCTGCCAACATTTTTGTTGTGAACTGTTTAATTAGTTGAATATAATCTAAAGAACATTAACATTCCCGATTGGTCTCACCTTCCAAACATTTCAAAAGACTATTTATTTTGATCTCGTTTTTCAAAAGAACTCAAAATTAGTGGGTACAAAAAGATGAATTAAAATTTCTCTCAGGCAGTTTATAAAGTCAATACACAGTTTTGAAAACTGAAGTAATTAAATGATGGAAGAAAGGTGATATGTTATGGGTTCCTGAGACCACTGCCAAATCCAATAATTTGCTAGGACTCACAGGACTCAGCATACAGTTGTATTTGCAGCTATGATTTATTGTAGGAAAAGGATCAAAACAAAAATTAGAAAAGAGAAAAGATACATAGGGTGAAGCTAAAAAACCAAAAAACAAAAAAACAGGTGCAAGCTTCTAAGAATTATCTCCTGCTGTAGTGTTATACATTCCCCAGCAACAGATTCTGACAACACATCTGAAATGCTGCCTATCAGGGAAGTTCATTAGAGACTTAGTGCCAAAGTTTTTTTTTGTTGTTGTTGTTTTTTATCAGGAGCTGGTCACATAGGCACCCTGTACTGAGCATGTAGCAAAATGCCAGACTCCCAAAAGGCACATGGCATTCAGTATAAACCATACCATTTCCAAGTTTAGGCATAATAAGACTGCCTTGCAAAAAATTATGAAAATCTTCCAAAATCTAAGTTCCCAGGTTCTATCTGAGGGCCAACCTGGTCCTCAGGCCTTTTATGGGACAGCAGTCTCAGGCCTGCTATGCTAACTCTTTTCTGCACAGGTTAGAATGGTTGTGCCTTCTCATTTTATTTCCTCTCCTTCCTTCTTTCCCTCCTTCTTTTCATAGAACTGGAAATCAAGACTCCTGTGATCCATTTTAGCTAACGCTGTAAGGATGGTCAGTAATGTTTGTCCACTTTCATCTCCTGGTTAACTCATTGGCTTTCTTACAACTGCCCTGTCATCCTTCATTCTAAGAATCGAGCTCTGTGAGGTCTGAACCTCGTGCTTTCTTTCCTAATGGCAGCCTCCAGGCTGTGAGCAATCCTGTTGCGGAGCTTCTCACCCAGGTATCCCTTGTGTGGGAAGAACTATTTTGTATCTGCCTTTGACGGCTCATAGGACTCACTGTGCACTCCACAAAGAGCTCTGAGGACTTGAGCACTGCTCACGGAGGGAGTCCAGCTGCACATTTTCTCTTGCAGAGCCACGAGGCCTTACACAGGATCTCCAGGTGGCCGCTCTGAATTAGCTGTTTAAAACACATTCAAAGAAGGCAAGAAACGTTGCCTCCAGTGCAGAGCATATGATATGAAGGGAACATGCAGACTAGAGGGCAAGGAAGAACCAGAAAGCAGTTTACAGAAAGAGAAAGAAAAAAAAAAAAAGAGAGAGCCCAAAGGCAGTCTCGGTTTAGTGATCTCAGGTCACCGAACAGTCAGAGCTGAAATGGTGATAAAACCCAAAAGTCATGAGAGATGCAGGAGTGAGGGGAGATACCTTATGGCAAACTATACTTTGAGGAGGCAATAAAAACATCCCAACATTTCTTCACCACTCTGCCTTTATTAAATACTAGAGGCCCAGTGCACAGATTTGTGCACAGATGGAGTCCCTCAGCCTGGCCTGTGCCCTCTCGCAATTCGGGACCCCTCAGGGGGATGTAGCAGTGCCTCAGCGGCAGGCAGCCAGGGAGGAGCCCCAGCTGAAACCAGGTGCAGTTCTGCTGCTGCTCATCCTGGCCCTGCTGCGCCTGCCACCACTGCAGTTGCTCGGGTAGCGCTGCTGAGGAGGCAAAAGGGGCTCCCGCCGCCGCAGCTGCACTTGCCAGCCACGAGCCCGGCTTCTGGCTGAGCGGCGCTCCTGCTGTGGGAACACACTGACCACCAGGGGGCAGCTCCTGCATTGAGCATCTGCCCCCTGGTGGTCAGTGCACATCATAGCGACTGGTTGACCAGTCGTTCTGGTTGTTCGGTTGTAATGGTCACTTAGGCTTTTATATATATAGACTAGAGGCCCAGTGCACGAATTCATGCACATTGAAAGTAAATTAATTAGAAGGTGGCCAACAGGGCGGGACTGGGTGAGACAGGTTGGACACACCCTGGAGCCAACCTCCCGCAGTCCCTCCCCGGCTGGCTGCACCTGGGGTGGTGCCAGGGCTCGAAGGGTGTCTGTGGAGTGAGCGGGGTCCCTACAGCAGGTGGGGTCCCTCAGCCTGGCCTGTGGGGATTGGGCCAAAACCGGCAGTCTGACATCCCCTGAGGGGTCCCGGAGTGCTAAAGGGCACTCTGCAAAGTTGTAGTTGCTCGGCAGCTCCTGCATTGAGCGTCTGCCCCCTGGTGGTCATTGCGCATCATAGCTACCATACAGTTGGCCGGTTGCTTAGGCTTTTATATGTATAGACCGATTTCACATGGTTGACCAGTCTGATTATTGTGTAGGAGGAATGAATGATAATTGAAGGTAGTATCTACATATAAACCTGTTATCACTACCACCATCCCACACAGATACTAACCAATTATTAACCAGTTGTTTGAATTGAATATTTTTATAATTAATCCATTTGCTTTATGTGTTCCTACTCTATGGGTACTGAAAAACTAGTCACAAGTGGCTTTTGTTTTTCATGAGAAAGATTTGCTACTTAATCTATGAAAATCAAATCATTACCTTCAACACTGTCCCCTCACTCTCTCTTCTTTCCCCCTCAGGATCTATTCCACCTCCGATATCCTACCCCTCTGATTCCTTTCTCCCTTTCTCCTGAGTCCAAAGTTCCTACAGAACCTGGTGACTTCTACTTCCTCCTCCTCTCCAGCACATTCTGTGTCCTTAAGTCTTTGGAATAAATGACATATCTTCATTCACTTCCATAGCTCATGTCCTTGTTGGAACCATTCTGTTTGAAACATGGCTTGGAGCCTCCATGAAATCAGGCAGATGCCCACTGGATGGTATCACACATCTAGGATGACTGTCTTTGACATATCATGATATGAAAACATAAGGGGTTCTTTTGTAATTTAAAATTGGTGGTGTTATGAGAAAGCAACTATGCAAAACCATGTTTAAAGATTTTCCTGTTGTATCGCATGCTGGAAAAGCATCCAGAGATAAAATGCTAGCAGCCAAGAGGGGGTATGAAAGGAGCTGAAGGTGGCTGAACTAGTTCCAAGGGAGGAGTCTGTAGAAATGAGATGCCATATAACCACTATCCAGTGGGAAGCTTTAAAGGGGGAGTCTAGCTGGTTGTTCCATAAAGCAGGCAGGCTTTCTCCTGTTCTTTGGTAGTGAGCTTACTGGGTTACAATTCTTCTTTTTTAGTACAGTTTTGAAGAAGAGAGACAGTAAAGAAGGGAAGAGCCAGTGTTTTGATGTCTATACACAAAGGGAACTAGAGCTGTCTCATTCTGATAAGGAAGCTGCTAAATGAAGATAGCTACAGGGTCTTTTTAAACTCAGAGACAGAGTTAGCCCAAAAAGGGCTAAAGCACGGCAGTTAGTTGGAATAGGCTTTGCCAATTGGGGCCAGGCATTTAGCACCCTCCCCAGAGTTTCTGAGGCTAAGGAAAGAGGCGTCACTTTGCAATGCAGGATCAGATAACAAGTGACAAAAATTATTAATTACATCAACTCTGCATGTAAGTACTAGGGCCTCCACATAGAATATCTGATTACTAAATTTTGAAGATTTACATAATTTATAAATACTACGAAATAGCAAAATTTAAGCTGGCAGTGTGTTTATTTATATTCCCAATTAGAACTGACAAAATTCTAAGCCTAACTGATTATCAGAGTCACTGGAAGGTTTTAACAAACAGAGATTCCTGGGCTAGAGATTGTTATCCAGTAGGTCTCATATCTTTGTGTTTTTAAAAATCCACACTATTGACTTTGGTGTTAAATCAGGTTTGGAATTCCCAGACCTAAATATCACTACTAGTAATCCAAATTACCAGAATTTCAGTTATCCTATATAATAAAAGGGTAATATGCAAACTACCTGGAATGACCGGTCGCTATGACATGTACTGATCAACAGGGGGCAGACGCTCAACACAGGAGCAGCCCCCTGGTGGTCAGTGCGCTTCCACAGGGGGAGTGCCGCTCAGCCAGAAACCGGCTCATGGCTGGCCAGTGCAACAGTGGTGGCGGGAGCCTCTCCCACCTCCACGGCACAGCTAAGGATGTCCGACTAACATCTAAGCCAGCAGGTGGACATCCCCCGAGGGCTCCTGGACTGCAGGAGGGTGTAGGCCAGGCTGAGGACCCCATGAGTGCACGAATTTTCATGGCACCAGGCCTCTAGTAGTTTATAACAGCATTTCTCAAATATATATATATATATATATATATATATATATATATCATGTAGAGATATTATTAAAATATAGATTCTGGTTAGTACTACTGGGTTAGAAAGAGATTCTACATTTCTAACAAGCTTTCAGGGGAAGCTGGCACTGCTGATCTGTAAATACAATTTGGGGCAACTGCAATAGACTAACCCCCAAAATCTCAGTGGCTAAATGTTTACTTCTCACTCATGGAAAGCTCAACATGAATTGGATGGCCCTCCTCTATCTCATAGCCATGTCATTTAGACATGTTGGCTCCAAAGTTACCAGAATAGGAGATGAATAAGATGAAAGTGGCACCATGGCTTTTAAAGGTCTCAATTTGGAAGCAACATATGACATTTGCCCAGCATATAGGCCCGATTTAACTGCAAAGGAGGCTGGGAAATGCAGAGGAGTGCAGGAAATTGGTGAGATTAGTGGCCTCTGCACAAGGATCTAATATTGGACTGTAATAAACTAACAAATTTCAGTGTTTACTGGATAGATGCTTGATTTTATCTTTGTTAATTTTATTTGAATCTACACCAGAATAGAATCACACCTCTTTGATTTAGTTGGCTCCATAGAGTGATTATCTTATTAAAGATCCAAAGCTCAGGAAATGCCATGATAATATGTTCCATTATTGCATTGTGCATAAAATTATGTTCTGTTTAATTATAGCATCTATATTCAGGAACATATTTTTATATAAAATAAAAAGTACTAAAAGCAGCAAATTTCCAATAAGTGTCTCATGGGATAATTGTGGACTCGTTAAAAGGCCTGTAAATACAGAGAGCAGGTAAGTGGCATCATCAAACGCAGCACAGTTCTCCTCAACTGCTCTGTCCAGCCTGCATCCCTCCACTTCCTTGCACATGCACCTGCTTCCATCCTCTTTTGACAACCAGTACCCAAGACGTCTTTTCTAGCTCTCTTGTCATTGGTAAGTAACTTAACTTTGAGTCTCAGTATCAGCATGTGTAATGTGGGAATTTAATAAACTATGTCTCATAGGGTTGTTGTAATAATGAAATAGTCACTCAATAAATATTATCCACTTAGAAACAGATTATGAAGGAAATTAAAAAAAATTATAAGTAGAAAAAAAAGTAGAATTGAGTGTATTTGGGGGGGCATGCTCTGAATTTTATTAAGCCTTGGTTTCACAAGTTGATGTTTATAAGTATCCCATATAATAAAGAGCTAATATGCTAATTAGACCGAACAGCAGAACAACCGTCCAGACGACCTTCCAGATGAAGACAGGGCTGTAAGGGCCGTCCAAGGCAGTCAGACCTGCGAGGGCTGAGCCCCTTGCAAGAATTTCCTGCATTGGGCCTCTAGTGAATATTATAAATATAGGAAATGTGTAGACTGTTGTGAAATCTTTGTTTTTAATGATGAGTCAATAAGTTATATTTTAAAAGTATAAAAACACATACAAAAAAGGACTAACTTCTGGCTAGAATTAAGAGATTTCACTCAAATGTAGACTCTACTGAACAAATAAGCAAAATAGAAACAGGCTCATAGAGAACTGACAGACAGCTGCCAGAAGGGAGGGAGGTTGCAGGGCTGGGTGAAAAAGGTAAAAAGATAAGCAAAACAAACAAACAAACAAAAAACCACACACACAACAACCCAGAAAACGAAAGTATAGACACAGACAACAATATGGTGATTACCAGAGGGAAAGGATGTAGTAGAAGGTAAAGAGGGGATAAATGTGGTAAAAGGAGACTTGACTTGGGGTAGTGAATACACAATACAATATACAGTTGATGTATTATAGAATTGTACACCTGAAACCTATATAATTTATTAGCCAAAGTCACCCCAATAAATTTAATTTAAAAAAGAGATATCATTGTAACAAACCTCTCTTACGAAATCTTCAACCTGGAGATTAATGGATCCAGGAGACCCTCACTGGTGAGTGAAAGATTAGTTCTAATGAAACAGACAATCTCTCAGTGCCCCTTCCGTAGTATGATTCTATATTAAATACAACATTTTGGTCATGGGTTCTCATTATTTTATCCAAAGTTTAAGATTATTTTTACACAAGCATAGTGCCTCTTCTTGTTTTGTTTTCAAAAGCTTTTAATAACAGCTCTGCAGGAAGTTGACTCTCAATATATACTTACTAGAGGCCTGGTGCAGGGATTCGTGCACCGGTGGGGTCCCTCAGACTGGCCTGTGCCCTCTCACAATCTGGGACCCCTCGGGGGATGTCAGACTGCTGGTTTTGGCCTGATCCCCGCAGGCCAGGCTGAGGGACCCTACTAGTGCATGAATCCGTGCACCAGGCCTCTAGTATGCTTATAAGATCTTTGGTTAATCTCTTTCCACTGTCCCCACTTGCCCCTTCCCTCTGAGATTCATCAGTCTGTTCCATGTGTCCATGCCTGTGTGTTGAGCATCTGCCCCCTGGTGGTCAGTGTACATCATAGCTACCGGTCTAATGGTTGAATGGTCACTTAGGCTTTTACTAGTATATATAGAGAATGGTTATAATAAGCTATGTTATTTTGGATGAACATTCTATCTGATTTCTCTGTGATGGAGTTTTTAACTTTTGGGAGGTCATAGAACACTTTGAGAATTTTTAGAAGTTATAATCCCCATCTTCCCTAAAAAAATTCACATTATGTGTACAGATAAATATTTATAGGCAATTTCAGGAGGTTCATAAACCTCCAATGCCATGGTATGGATTCCCTGCCACATAGTAATAACTACATGTTAACTTCCTAAAATTTATCAATAAATGCTATTAACATGCAAAAATGAAGCAAGTAATCTCATACATGCACATGGATGACTAGAAAGACTAGGGAAGTCCCTAACAGGCTTCCTCTTACACTTTCCAAGAACTTCTGGTCCCTGGCATACTTTCCCTAAGAAGACGGATTTGCTGTTTTCATTACCCCCTTCCCTGATGCTGCCAAATAAAGTGTCATCTTTCCCGCATCATGTATCTCCTACAAGAGAAGCAGCATTGTGGGGTGATGGCTTATCCACTTCTACATCACCAGCATGCTGTGCAGCAGATGCTACATAGTAAATACTTATTTAACTGTGAAGTATAAGCCACATTGATCAAGTTTTTTTCTCTCTTCCTCTTTCTTTCTTTCTTTCTTTCTTTCTTTCTTTCTTTCTTTCTTTCTTTCTTTCTTTCTTTCTTCTTTCTTTCTTTATTATTATTACTAGAGGCCTGGTGCACAAAATTTGTGCACGGGGGTGGGGGGTGGGAGGTGGGGGCGTGTCCCTCAGCCCAGCCTGCACCCTCTCCAATCTGGGACCCCTCGAGGGATGTCCGAACGCCCGTTTAGGCACGATCCCACTGGGGTCAGGCCTAAATGGGCAGTCGTACATCCCTCTCACAATCCAGGACTGCTGCCTCCCAACTGCTCGCCTGCCTGCCTTCCTGATTGCCCCTAACCACTTCTGCCTGCCAGCCTGATCACCCCCTAACCACTCCCCTGCCAGCCTGTTTGCCCCTAACTGCCCTCCCCTGCAGGCCTGGTCACCCCTAACTGCCCTCCCCTGCAGGTCTGCCACCCCCCAACTGCTCTCCCCTGCAGGCCTGGGTCCCTCCCAACTGCCCTCCCCTGCAGGCTTGATCGCCCCCAACTGCCCTCCCCTGCAGGCTTGATCACCCCCAACTGCCCTCCCTTGCAGGCCTGGTCCCTCCCAACTGCCCTCCCCTGCTGGCCATCTTGTGGTGGCCATCTTGTGTCCACATGGGGGCAGCCATCTTGTGTGTTGGAGTGATGGTCAATCTGCATATTACTCCTTTATTAGATAGGATAGAGGCCTTGTGCACGCGTGGGGGCTGGCTGGTTTGCCTGAAGGGTGTCCTGGATCAGGGTGGGGGTTCCCTTGGGGCATGGGGCAGCCTGGGCGAGGGTCCTGTGGTGGTTTGCAGACTGGCCACGCCCCCCAGCCACCCAAGCAGAGGCCCTGGTATCTAGGATTTATTTATCTTCTACAATTGAAACTTTGTAGCCTGGAACGGAGGCCTTGGCTGGCCAGGGTGTGCGGAAAGCTTGGCTTCCTCCATTGCCAGGTGCAACCCTAGCCTCCTGCTCTTTCCAGCTCTGTGGCTGCTGCCATTTCTGTTTGGATTTATGTATCTTCTATCATTGAAACTCTGTAGCCTTGAATGGAGGCCTAGGCTGGCAAGGGCAGGCGGAAAGCTTGGCTTCCTCCATTGCCGGGGAAACTCAAGCCTCCCTCCTGCTCTCTGTGGCCGCAGCCATCTTGGTTGGGTTTATTTGCATATTCACTCCTGATTGGCTGGTGGGCGTGGCTGGTGGGCATGGCTTGTGGGTGTAGCGGAGAGATCGTTAATTTGCATATCACTCTTTTATTAGATAGGATTTTTGGTATTTCATGTAATTTCATAGTCCATCAGAAGCAGAATAAGCAGAACATCCTAAATCACCACCTCATCAACCCCTTTCCTTCCAGAGCATGCCTGACTCAGCACAGGACAAATATTAATATTAATTAAATTAAATTAAATTTTATTTAATATGCTTGTCACAGTTCCTCTGGCAAAGCAGCTATTAATAAGATATTCTGAACTATTTGAACTTGTATTAAAAGTGGAGTTAGCAGAAAAGAAGTGAGAAGCCTTATACAGAGAGGAAAACACAGTTATGCCCAATCAAACCCAATTAAGGTCCCGGGCTGAGGTTTCCATTTCTAGCAGAAGCTTGGAATAAAGTTGTTTTTGGCATGGGAGTGCCACTCTTAGTCTCAGGAGGAGAAAAGTTGGAAATCAGAAAGGAAAGCATTGTTGGATTTGTAGTCAAATGATCAGAAAAAAATACAAAACACCCAATTAAATTTGCATTTCAGGTTAAAAACCAATAAATTTTTAGTAGAAGTATGTCCCAAATACGGTCTGGAACATATTTATACAAAAACACCTGAAATTAAATTTAACAAGGCATCCTCTATTTTTGTTTACATAATCTTGCAACCCCAATTTGGTGGCAAATATCTCACAAAAAAAGGAAAAAAAGAAAGAAAGAAATCCATGCAGCACCACCATCTCCAATCATTTGTTATAAGAAACATTTTTAACAACTTCATTTTGCATTTTTATTTACCATGTCCCAAAGACATTACTTTTACTTCTAAGTAATTGGGTCTTTCTGATGGCAACCAGTAACTCCTCAGATCTTTTATTTTTGGTAATAGCATTTGTAGGAAACATAATATTCTCATCAGTTCTGTTTATCTCTTTTTTATCCTAATGGGTTGTTTACGAGGAGGAGTGGCTGTTGCTTCAGAGTTTTCCTCCTTGCTGGCATGTGCTGTGAGGGGAGACCAGCTGTCATCCTGTGGTGTCAGGTTGTGGGAAGAGTAGACAGTCCCCTCCCTGAAAGGAGAAAGGCCCCAGAGGTCAGCAAAGGCTGACACCTGTTGAGTTTTGATAGTGTTCCAAAGTGAAGTCAGAAGGCCTTTCCTTGCTATTTATATAGGAAAAGGACAAAAGGGCCTTCAAATCTTGAGACAGCTGATCAAGAAAGAGCGCAGTCACATCTTGGTTAAAGGGAACAGATGTAGCTTCTGAGGAGCTATGTATAGGATCATCCTGGGAGTTCTCCTCAAAATGATGGATGCGGAGCTTCGGCACATGTGTCAACTCTCCACGGGTCATTGCATGGATGTCTCTCTGGTGTTTGGTTTCCATATGAACCAAATAGTCTGGGTTTACTTTGCCCTAGTGTATTGGGCAACACGACCTTTTAGTGGTATTTCATTCTAAATTTGAATCGTATTGTTGAACTACTAATCCCTTTCCTTGACACGGGTGGTGGTCTTAGTAGTGTTTGAGAAAACAAACAAAGGTCAAAAAGCACATGAGGGTCCAGTGACCAAAATTAGAATACTTTAGTAAAGTATTTGTGACATTGTTTAGTCTAATTTTTTTGTCAATATCTACTTGGTTGTCCCAGATATGATTAATACCATCTTAAGGCCAATATACACTGAGTGACCAGATTATTATGATCTCTGAACGCATTATAATCTGGGCACTCAGTGTATATCCTATATAATAAAAGGCTAATATGCAAATTGTCCCCTCGACCAGGAGTTCGACCAGCAGGCAGGCCGGCCAACTGCCCACGTCCCCTCTCCCTGGCCAGGCTGGCCGGACTCCACCCATGCACGAATTCATGCACCGGGCCTCTAATATATATATATATATACCAAGTGGCCAGATTATTATGCATTCAGAGATCATAATAACCTGGCTACTCAGTGTATATTGCAGGTTGCCAAGAAACATTTTTAGGCTTGAAAATAACTAGGACCTCCCCATTATTGAGATTCCTCAGGACATGAAGTTAGGGTCACATCTGCTTCAAAGCAGAATCTGGTGCCAGTATGACCAAGGTTTCCTCCTGCATTGAGCCTCACTGAAAGCTGAATTATACTCAATGGCTTCAAAACATGTGGAAGAGCAATTGGCATCATTCCACTGCAGGAGGATGGCCCTTTGTGAATAGCTTTTTAACTTTATTTCCCACTGTTCCCTGGCATATATCTGATATTACTGCATGCCTTTGCACCATATTCTTCATCATTGTCACTGCATAGAAATTATACCTACCAGCACCATAAACATTTTCCCTGACTTTTTTACTAGACAAACTCATTTTCTCAAGGCCCAGATCAAATATCACTTCTTTTTAGTGTACCCATGGGCATTGGGTCCAGGCTGTAGTAACTCTGGCCATAAGATGGGCTGGTCTTAGGGACATGTATTGTATGGGGCAGTACAGGTAGGTAGAAAACCAAAAGGGTTAAAAGGAACCAAAAATAACTTAAAGTTGGCATTTAGAGAACACCACCTTGTCAAATAGCAAAGGAAGAACAGATTAAGTTGTAAAATTGATATCTAAGAGCAGATGGAATGAGTTTTGAGGGTTGACTGATTGTATGTGGTATATGGTATAGAGCCAACAGGAGATGCCAAAGTCCTCTTTGACCAATCACAATTTGTTGTTTCACATATTGAGTCTGTCTTCCCTCTGATGTTGTCATCGTCTAGCTCAAGAGTCCTTCCCCCCCCCCCATATTGTCACGATATCTACCATAATTCAAGATATGTAGTAGGTGTTCGGTGTTTGTTGATTTACTGTCAATGGATCTGCAACTTTTTCAATGGGCAGTGTAGGTTTCTGACTTGTCCTTTAGGGATAGGTTTACTTTTTACCTGTGTCATCAGGCAGTGGCGATGACTGATGCCCAAGGATCATATAGCAATGGGAATGTTGGGAATACCATTTCACAGACTGTCATTATGCCTTCTGCTCCAAGGGATAGAAATATGCTTTATCATAAAAAATGTGGAATCAAATTTACCTCTTTTCCTGCCTTAGATAAGACTGATGTACTGGTACATGAAAAGCCAATTCCAAGGAAGTATGGGACACAAACTAAATAGAACTGTCTTTCCTGCTTCAACATTGGCAATAGGATGAAACCAAGTTCTCTTCAAGACTAAAGGGATTATTGCTAGGTTAAATATGTATAAAATTAATAGTAAGGCTGAGTAAGACATGGGAAGTTGAAAATAAAGAGAACAAATTCTATAGCTTTGTTCTGGTGGGAGAAAGGAGGATGAGTTATGAGCTATGAGAAACACGATGTTTTATTGCCTCCATGAGCCATCCTCAACTCCTCTCAGGGATTTTTTCTAATTTGTGAGAAGTGGCTCACATGTCCGAATTTCAAATGACGGACTGGGAAACAGAAGCATAGGGAAAATGATATTTTTAATAACACTCTCGAGAGCAGGTGTCCATTGTACAGAAACACACATGGGGCAGGGAACATAGCCTATTTTTTAGTCCTTCCTTTGATTCCTCATTGGCTGAGTCCTATGATAGCATCTGTTTCTTAATATGTCTCCTAGGTCTTGCTGTCTCCCATGGGGCCATTTAAACTATTCGGCTGAGACCTTTCTAGCTGCCTCCACCTCCCTTTGTTTAGGGGAATCTTCCTGGAAAACATGCTATCAGCCATGTGCACAGCTCTCATACCTGATCCCCACCCTTCACATCCGGCTTGCTCTGGGGAAATTCAGTAACCACCTGGCCACATGCTATTCCTTTTCTATGAAGTTGAATCAGCGACATGTTTCTTACATAATTTACCACCTGTTTTCCAAAGGCCAAAGACAGCAAAATTCCAATTTAGTGAAATCAGGATTGCTCTTGATTTTCTGTACCTTAGGACCTTGCTACTTGAAGTGTGTTCCTAAGGCTAGCAGCACTGGCGTCACCTGGGATCTTGATGCAAAATCTCAAGTCCCACCCCAGGCCTACTAAATAAGCATCTGTATTTTAACAAGATCCTCAGGCAAGGTGTATGCAATTATTAAATTTTGAGAAGCTCTGACATAGGGTAAGCAACACATGGAGTATTAGCTTTCAAGAGAATGCACACTAATTTACAACAGCCAAGATATAGAAACAACCCAACAGATAGATGGATGAAGAAAATGTGATATATAAACACAATAAAATATTCAACTTAAAAAAAAGAAAAAAATCCTGCCATTTGTGACAACATGGATGAACCAGTGGACTTTATTAAGTGAAATATGTTAGTCACAAAAGGACAAATACTACATGCTTTCATTTATATGAGATATTTCAAATAATCAAACTCACAGAAGCAGAGAATACAATAGTGGTTACCAGGGACTGGGAGTAGGGGAAATGGGAAATGGTTGTTCAATGGATATAAATTTTCAGTTATGCTAGGTGAATAAGTTCTAGAAATCTGCTGTGCAACATAGTGCTTATAGTTAACAATACGGTATGATACACCTCAAATTTTGTTAAGAAGGTAGATCTCATGTTATGTTCCTAACACCCTCACACACAACAACAAAAAAGTGACATAAGGAAACTTTTGGAGGTGTTAGATATGTCAGTTACCTTTATTTTGGTGATGGCATCATGGGTGTTTGCATGTGTCCAACTCAACTCAGTATACACATTAAATATGTGCAGTTTTTTGTATATCAATTATACTATCTAACAAAAGGGTAATATGCAAATTAACCATTATTCCGTCACAAAGATGGCGGCACCCATAGCCACAAGATAGCGGCACTCAGTCCTCTCAGCCCCACCGGAGTCCCCCAGTCCTGGGGGGTCGGCCGCTGAGAGCGGGCAGTGTGAGCGGCTTGGTGGGATGCTTGCTTTGTTACCACGGTGACGAGGCAAGCGTTCTACACTGGCTGCAGAGGGCCTCTGGGCAGTGGGCATGGAGCGGCCGGGGGGGGGGGGGGGGGGTGTAGAACACTTGTGTCGTCACCCCGGCGATGAGGCAGAGGCAAGCGTTCTGCACCTGGCCATGGATGGGCCTCTGGGCCACAGAGAGCCTCTGGGCAGCGGGTGCAGAGCGGCCAGGCCCCACAGAGAGCTACTGGCGCACGGATTCATGCGCAGGGCTACTAGTACTTCAATAAAGCTGTTTAAAGAGAGAAAAAATCCACACTCAGGCATTTTAAAATTATTCAGGAGAATAATGTCCCCATTCACTGGTGTTCCCACATGAGTTCTGGCTTGAACCCTCTATCATCACATTATCATTGTAATTAGCTACTTAATATTAATAAAAGAAAAGAAAGCAAAGGGAAGTCAGGCATTATAAGCATGGTTACCTGAGAAGCTTACCCAGGAAACTACAGCTTCACGCCCCAGGGAATTGCAGCATTTTTCCTCCCAGGGGATTACCGCCCTTCCCTTCCCCCATCTGGTACGGGATTGTTGAGGGGAGAAGGGGAAGACAGGCACATGTGCCTGTGGAAGTTGGAGTGGTACAGGGGTGGGGCTTGCCTGTCAGTCTAGCCTGAAAAACAATGGATTGGCTAGGGAGTGGACCCTACTGCAAGCATGTGAAATCTTGGAAGGGTGATTGGTTGGTTTGAAGATGCTCCTGGTTAAAAATCTCCAGACAAAGAGTTCCCTCGAGCTTTTACTCTCTTGCTCCCTGACCCACATTCACCCGTGCATTCACCCATTTTACTCCATGGCCATGTGGCTACATGTAATGGACTGCAGCTGGGAACACAAGCTAAGCTAGCCAGATGCTGGACTGGACTGGACTTTAATATGGAGCAAAAACTATGGGCAGTGGCCTTTATTCTGGCCCTGCTGATGACAAGATTGGGCTTCTTCCATGGCGGGAAAGACAGCGATGGGACCTTGCAAGGGAACCCCCTTAATTTTACATCATCAATAAAGCTTTCCGTGAAACCCCATCCACCCTTGGGAACCTCAGGAAATTCTTTTCCTCACAGCAGCCTAAGAACTCCATTTCCACTGATAACAATTATGCTCATACCAATAAAGACACCCCCCCCCCCCGCCCCCTCCACAGCCTTTACACAGTTCCTGGAATCCAGAAATGATTGGCTGATTGCCTATTTACTTTCTCATTGCAGGGTCTCAACTTAACACATATGCTCTGAAGACAAACTTGGTCAGCAATCTTACTCACTGCTCATTAACTTAGCACTACAAATGGCCTTAGATGCTTTCTCTTTCTGTGGCAGTCATTCAGTGTTCTTGGGTTGCAGGCAGAAGGGGAATATTTGAATTCTTTGTCAAGATAATTGACACTTTCCCCATATACTTTCAATTGGAGGAAAAAGAATGAAGAGAATACCTTTTGGTCTATCCTGTCCTGACTAGTACATGAACACAAATTATCCTTTTCAGGGGAGATCTCCAGCCTTCTGCACTCTCCACTGTGCCCCCAGGAGGCTGACTGCTAGGGATTGTATTAGCTAGGCTTCCTTGCCTTCTATTTGCTAGGTGGATTTGCCAATAAATGGCACACTAAGGACCCCAAAAGGATGAGAAGAAAAAGAGATCTGGGTATTTATGTTCTCTATTCCCTACAGCTCCTCCCTTTGCCCCTTTAGCCCTGAGGATAGAAATAGCTTTGTACTATTGCTAGTCTCTAAACGTTTCACCATGCATTACAGGTTAACTTGATTCTGCACACGCCTTTGCAAATGGTGTCTTCATTGAAGTTTCCTCAGTTCTTCTTTGGGCAGTCCCGTCTGTGTCCTGCTGAGACCCTGACTAATTTTGTCACGGTGTTTTCTATGATTTCTCAGCTTAGTTCAAAGAAGCACAATTTAGCACACTTATAGTTTCCTGTTACTTTCATTAGAACATCTCTCACATATCACCTCTCTGGCCTCTTTTGCAAGTGACTCAGCGCTCTGAGTCAGTGTTTCTCTAATTAGAATGACTACAAACTAACCACCTGAGAGATTTTGTTACAATGCAGATTCTGACTCAGAAGTCACAGGTTGGGCCTGAAATCCTTGATTTCTAGAAAGCTCTTAGGTATTGCCAGTGCTCTGGTCCACAGACTGCAATTTGGGGCTCTAATTTAAACCCTGAAAACCAAAAAATTATGGAGGAGAGCAATGATTCTTAAAATGTAGTTAGTCCTAGACTAGCCACATCAGCAACACCTGAGAACAAACCTGTTAAAAATGCAAATTCTGGGTCCCCATTCAAGACCAGAAGATCTGGAGTTGGAGCTTAGCAATAAATTTGAGAACTACTGAAGTAGAAGATAGTGTACTTGCAATAACTATTTCTGAGACATTATTATGCAAATAATACTCAGAATAAGTCTACTCAATAGAGTAGCTATATTATTTTGGAAATGGACATTAGCACATTGACAGAATTTTGATTTTCTGCTATTGTCATACATAACACCATGAAGGAAAAGAACATTACCAGTCAGTGTGTTTTTTGGTTTGTTTTTATAATTTATTTTTATTGATTTCAGAGAGGAGAGGGAGAGGAAGAGAGAGATAGAAACATCAATGATGAGAGAAAGTGATTGGCTGCCTCCTATAGGGCCCCCACTGGGGATCGAGTTCGCAACCCAGGTATGTGCCCTGACTGGTAATCAAACTGTGATCTCCTGGTTCATAGGTTGTTGCTCAACCACTGAGCCATGCTGGCTGGACACCAATCAATGTGTTTTGAAGATAAATAAATTATCTAAAGTTATAGCTTATTTCAATCATACTTATACTAACATGCAAGACTGTGCTAAATGCTTTAAGAGAGACAAAAATAAGGCAGTTTTTGGAAGTTATAGTTTCATTAAGAGTTGGCTGGGGCTACTGCAGAGCTGCTCTCTAGGATTTAAACTATAAAATCAACACAAAACAATCAGAAGGCTCTAAAAAGGCAGCTGAGAGATAAAGTGTTTCCTAGACTTAAAGAAAGGTGGACAAGAATCACTTGATGCTTGATAAAGGAGAGCCATAGAGATAAACACTATTCAATTCTGTTGTCTGATTTATCCTGGGAAGCTGCTTTTGACACAAGTGCCTTTTGTATCAAGTGTTTGAATAACAGCATTGCTATGATTACACGCCCACCGAGCCAATTTCTGGCTTTTGCTATCCCTGTTGGTATATATTTAGAGGAAGAATATGCACTGATATGACCAGTTCACTGGACAGTTGATCTCAATCAAAATCAATATAATGCCATTCTGGGCTCATGTTTATACTCTTGTGAGTTTAGAAACTAGGTGGGCTTGATTGACTCTGGAACACTGACAAGATAGAATTTCTAGGTAATGAGGCTGCAATCACTGACTGGACCACAGCAAATTTTCTACTATAATGCTACCCATACAGTAACTATGTGGATAACCAACCAGCCTCTGTAGGTGCTATCCATTTCAATAATACCCCCTTTAATCATTTGAAAATTATAGGAATTCCTATAAAAGAGATATGTCTAAAAAAGTTCAAAGGAAAAATTGAACACATCACGTTGGTGTGAAAGCTGAGTAAGATCAATAAAGCTTAAAGAATAGGTAGAAATTTCTATTAAAATGTAATTCACATATCATAAAGTCCACCCTTTTATAGTATACAATTTAGCAGCACTTTAAGCTGTACAACCATTTTTTAATTCCATTATTCAATTCCAGAACATTTTGATGACCCCTATAAAGAAATCCCATACCCATTAAGAGTCACTCTCCAACTCTTCTCTCACCTGACAACCATTATCTACTTTCTGTCTCTCTTTATATGACTATTCAGGATATTTCATATAAATAGATCATGCAATATGTGATCTTGGATGTCTGGCTTATTTCATTTAGCATAATGATTTCAAAATTTATCCAATCATAGCATACGATAGTACTATATTGCTTTTTATGACTTAATAATATTCTATTAGATTGATATACCAGTTTTTGTTAATCTATTTATCAGTTGATAGACATTAGGATTGTTTTTACTTTTGACTATTATGAATAATATACCCATAGCTAATACCATGCCTAATGGAGAAAGAACACCCTGAGATCAAGAACAAGACAAGGAGATCCACACTTGCCACTTCTATTCAACATTGTACTAAGGAGTTATAAACAGGTCACTTGAGGGGAAAGCAAAAAGAAAAAGATAGGTAGAAAAAATCCAGATTAAAACATAAATAAAACTATTACTTACCTTAATGACATGGTCCTCTATTTAGAAAATCCTAAAAAAATACACAAAAAGAAAGAAAGAAAACACACAACTAGGTCTGATCCAAGATGGCAGCAGAGTAAGTGGAAGTTACACTCACCTGCTCTCAGGACCAAACATGAATTACAACTAAAACCTAGGACAATCAACCTGAATACCTAACTGAAGACTAGGAGAAAAGAAGTCTTATAACCAAGAATTTACAGAAGAAGCCACATTGAGACTGACAGGAGGGACAGAGATACAGAAAGGGCTGGCCCCACACCAATGGGCAGCAGTTGAGATTCCAGAGGGATATCTGAGGTGCAAAGGTTCCCCCCTGAGGAATGTGGGGTTTCAGGTCTATTCCAGACTCCCCAGCCCAGAGCACCAGAGCCAGGAAGAGGTGTCCATATAACATCTGGTTGTGAAAATCAGTGGGGATTCTGTCCTCCAAGAAAATATGGGAGTCAGCTAGAGATTAAGGGCCATCTTAAAGGATCAGGATAAAAAATCTCATTTGAAGCCATTAACAATTGGCTGGGCAGAGAGAGGGTGGAGCACAAACTAGAGTTGTGTGAGGACAGACTGGAGTTTACGGCCCTAGGGAGAAGGTTGAAGGAACAGCCACCAGTGTTCCTGTATTGAGTCCCTCTCCCACACCATAGACATCATCTATTTTTGGCGGAGCACTCCCCTCCTTATGGCATCAGCCTTGGGGAATGCAATAGTCCCACCCTCCAGACTCCCTATCACTCATCCCTGTGGAGCTTATGGCCTTCAAAGAAGTCAGCTGCACGAGCCCTGAATTTAGAGGTCCTGGCAGACTCAGGAGTGCTAGTGATTAAGTTGTATGGTTCTAGGGCAGGGGTCACTCCCCCAGCTTTCTCATGAGCCTGATCAGGGAGTCCTCCTCACAAGAGATCCACTAGCACCACCCTCCAGATTCCCGGTGGCCCTGCTCTGTTGAACTCCAGCTATCCAAAAGGTCCAGGCAGCCCTAACTGGTTTGGCTCAGTGGATAGAGCATCCGCCTGCGGACTCAAGGGTCCCAGGTTCGATTCTGGTCAAGGGCATGTACCTTGGTTGCAAGCACATACCCAGTAGGGAGTGTGCAGGAGGCAGCTGATCGATGTTTCTCTCTCATCGATGTTTCTAGCTCTCTATCCCTCTCCCTTCCTCTCTGTAAAGAATCAATAAAATATATTTTTTTAAAAAAAAGGTCCAGGCAGATTTTGGGACAGACTGAGCTGTGTGGCTCTAGAATGGGCGCCATTTTTTCCCTCACACATCCCAGTGGTGAAGATCTTTCCCTTCACATGGCCAAATCTTGGTCTGTTTGGGCCTGATACATTCTGCTGATCTTACCTTGACAATTCTCTGAGACCCCACTCTACCACAAAGGTTAGTGGGCACCAAGTGGGTGGCAACTAGCCTTGGAATTTTTGCTGTGTGGACTCACACCAAGCACTGGCATCAAGTTTGAACCTGTATCAATCTGGTGAACACCACTTACCCCTGCAGGTGACTCACTATGAACCTATATTTCATATAACTCAAGTGTCAGCAGAGTCTCTTTCAGTCATTGAGCTTAACAGGCAGCCAGCAGGTAGAGGCACAATAAGACAGATCTCAGGGCCAGAGCTTTTTGCTGACCTTCGCCAGGGCTTTGTGCTGGTGGAAGACAGTCGGACACCCCTCTCACAATCCAGGACTGCTGGCTCCCAACCACTCGCCTGCCTGCCTGCCTGATTGCCCCTAACCGCTTCTGCCTGCCAGCCTGATCACCCCCTAACCACTCCCCTACCAGCCTAACTGCTCCCCTGCCTACCCTATTGCCCCTAACTGCCCTCCCCTGCAGGCCTGGTCACCCCTAACTGCCCTCCCCTGCGGGCCTGATCACTCCCAACTGCCCTCCCCTACAGGCCTGGTTGCCCCCAACTGCCCTCCTCTGCTGGCCCAGTCACCCCTAACTTCCCTCCCCTGCAGGCCTGGTTCCCCACAACTGTCCTATGTTAATGGAAGGAAAGAATTACTGTTATAAAATCTCAAATTGATCCACAGTTTCAATGCAATTCCAAAATCATTGAATGGGGAAAGAATAGTCTTTTCAACAAATCATGTTTGGAAAACTGATAGCCACATGCAGAAAAATGAAATCACACTTCTATTCACACAATATACAAAAAATAACTCAAATAGGTCAAAGACTTAAATGTAAGGGTTGAAACTATAAAACTCTTAGAAGGAAACAAAGGTAAATCTTTGTGACCTTAGATTTGGCAACAGATTCTTAAATATGATACCCAATACACAAGTGACAAAACAATAAATCGGACTTCAACAAAATTAAAAATCTTTTTGCTTTAAAGATACTATCATAAAAATTAAAAGGCAGTCCACATAATGGAAGAAAATATTGTAAATCATGTCTGGTAGGGAACTTGTATCCAAAATATATAAAGAGCTCCTATGACTCAATAATAAAATAAAAACTCAATTTAGAAAGGTGCAAATTACCTGAATACATCTATCTCCAAAGAAGATATACCAATGGCCAACAAGCTATGAAGAATGCTCACATCATTGGCCATTAGGGAAATTTAAAACAAAACCCTCGTGAAATACCACTTCACATCCATTAATATGGCTATAGTAAAAAAGACAGACAGGCCTGGCTGGTGTGGTTCAGTTGATTGAGTATTGTCCCATCATGCACCAAAAAGTCAGGGGTTCAATTCCCAGTAAGGACACATTCCTGGGTTGCAGGCTAGATCCTTGGCAGGAGGTAGCCAATCAATGTTCTCTCTCACTTTGATCTTTCTCTCTCTTCTCCTCTCCTTTTCTCTCTCTCTAAAATCAATTAAAAAAAACCACCATATTTATAAACAGGTAATAATTGTTGGTGAAGATATGGAGAAATTGAAAACCTTATAATCTACTGGTCAGAATATAAAATGGGGCAGCTACTTTGGAAACAATCTGGCATTTCCTAAAAAAGTTAAACATATTGTTACAATATGACCCAGTATATCTTAGGTATATAACCAAGAGATTTGAAAACATATGTCTACATAATAACCTATACATAAATGTTTATAGCAGCATTATTCATAATATGTAAAAGATGAAACAACCCAAATGCCTGTCAACTAATGAAGAGATAAAATGTGGTGTATCCACATACTGGAATATTATTCAGTTGTAAAAAACAAAGGACTGCTATATGTAATGACATTGATGAACCCTATAAATCTAAATGAAAGAAGCCAGTTAAAAGAGATTACATATTTTATGTTTCTATTTATATTAAATGTCTAAAATTGACCAATGTACAGATACTGAAAGTAATTGGTGGTTGCTTAGGAATGGGGGAGAGGCAGTGGAGATACTTGGGGGTAATAGCTAAAGAGTAAACAATTGGTGTTGGGTTTTTTTAATAAGGTGATGAAAAATATTTCAAGATTGATTGTAGGGATGGCTGCTCAACCCTGTGACTATACTAAAAACCATTTAATTATATACTTTCAACAGGTGATTTTTGTTTGTTTGTTTGGCCAGTAATTGTATTTTTTTCTTTATTGATTAAGGTACTACATATGTGTCCTTATCCCCTCAAACCTCCCCCGCCCACTCATGCCCTCACCCCTCTGGTGTCTGTGTCCATTGGTTAGGCTTATATGCATGCATACAAGTCCTTTGGTTGTGGTATGTGAATTATATATCAAGAAATCTATTTTTATTTTGTCAAAAGAAAAGATGGAAAGAAACAAAGTTTTTAGCATTATTTAAGCCACCAGAACATATTTTGGCTGAGTTATTCCTATCTCGATACTTTCAGTTATGTGAATTAGATAGCTCTCTCCCTTGTTTAAGTCAGTTTGAGTTGAGAATTTGATCACTTGCAACATGGATTCATATTCAATGCATAAAGTAGCAACAGTTCATCAGGAAATCTGAGTGAAGAAAGCAGTTAAGGATGGGAAAGCCAAAGAGTGGTTATTGCAATAGTCAAGAGGATGGTAAAGAGTGAAAAAGAATTAACAACATGGATGTTGAATCTAGAGGATGAACTGAATTTTGTTGAATGTGGGATGCAATAAAAAAAGAAAAAAATCTAATATCTGAGGAGAAAATTTTAGTGAACTGGAGGACCTCTACTGTATTTGGAACTCTTTTTTTTTTTAAGTGAATTTATTGGGATGACATTGGTTCATAAAACCATACAGGTTTCAAGTATACAACTCAATAAAACATCATCTGAACACTGCATCATGTACCCATCGTCCTGAGCAATGTCTCCTCCATCCCTAATTTCCCCACCTTTGCCCAATTTCACCTAGCTTCTACCCCCTTTCCCTCTGGCTGTCACCAACATGTTGTCTGTGTCTATGTGTTACGTATACATATTTTTTCACTAATCCCTTCATCTTCTTTCATCCAGTCCCCCCAACAACCTCCCGTCTGACTGCTGTCAGTCTGTGTGTCATTCATCATCACTGTTTCATTTAATATCACATTAGTCAACTTAGCTGTTGTAATAACCATTTGCTTTCAACAATGACTAATTTCTTGCTTACATTATAAGTAGATAGTGAGTCAGCTGCAGCTCTGTTGCATATGTACCTCACTTCAGAACCCACGCTGAAGGGGCAGGTCCTCTCTGGAAAAAAGTAGGGGCCAGAAAACTAGTAAACTTGTAATGCTTTATAAAAAAATTTGTTCACTTATGTTGTATATCATATCTCATATTCCTCTGGCCAAAATATGTCATATGGCTGACAAAGCTCAAAGTCAATGAAGCAGGGACATACTATTCTCCATACAGAAGACACTGTAAATCATACAGCAATGAGCAGAGATATATAACCTTCTCATGAAGAAGGAATAAAAGAATAATTGTTAACAATAATAGAATTTCCAGCAGATGCTTTTTCAGGCTTATCACTGTGTCTGGTATATTATAGATAGTTAATTAATATTGTTAATCAATAACAAATATGTGTGTGAATAAATGAAGAAAGAACATTTTGTGAGGATGGGAAAGAAAGAGAAGAATGATGAATTTATATTGATTTTGAAGAACCAAGAGAGGTAAGGATGGAGATTATTCAATTGATAGTTATAAAGTTGGAGAGACAGAGTGTGAGAGTGAGAATAAAAATGGGAGAGAAATATTAGAGGTAAGCTGTGGAATAGGTAAGATCACCAAGGAAGAATGTGTGCAATGAAGATAAATGGGTTATTAGATCTGGAAAATGAATAGGTGCTAGGAAAGATCAGTCAGGACATGCTCAGGGTATTGGAAAGTAAAGGTGTTAATAATATCAAAGATACTTTTGTAATTATTAAATAAAATCTCTTCTAAAATCCTAAATAGAATTATGTAACTTTTTTTCTACAGAGGTCTATTGCACACAGAAAAAATAAATTAATTGAAGCCCAAATGTAACAACAGCCTAATTAAGTTTAGTGGAGGATGAAGAAGAGATAGTTTGAAGGGGGAAAAGGATTCAAATAACTTGATTTAAAAATTAAGGCCCAGCAGCAAACAAAATCAATATGTAACAAGTTTTTAACCAATAGTTGACAATAAACTTCAATTCTGTATTATAGCCAGTTGAGAGGAAATTAGAAAAAAAATGAGATAAAGAAGAGAGAAGGAGAAAATAGAGGCAGACATGAAAAATGTGAGGCTAAAAATAAAACAAAGCAAAACAAACAAAAAAAAACAACAAGAAAACAATTTCTTCGTCTAGCGGTTCTCAACACAATCTAAACATTAGAATCTCCTGGGGAAATTTTTAAAATGTACTCATGCCTGGGCCCATCCTCAGAGATGCTGAATTAATAGACTTAGAATGAGACCTGATATTGTTATTTTTTTTAAAATCCCAAACCTCCCAGGTGATCCCAATGTGCAGTTTGGACTAACAACTACTATCTTAGAGATATAGAGGAGAGATGGAGAGGATGCTATAATGTAAATTACTTTTGTTCAATATCATGGTCCATTTGGGTTAAAAGCTTCAAGAAATTTTTAAGATGTAAATTAGCTAACTAACCAAGCATAGCTCAGCTGCTTTTTACTTTTTATACAATGAAATGCTTGAAGACTGTTTTAACACTAATTGTAAGACCCTAAGCAAATAACTTAGCATTTCTGAATCTGTTTTTATATTTCAAATTGAAAGAGTTTAGGCCAGATGATTTCTAAGTTTATTACAACTGTGATTTGAAGAGTATTAGAATTGGAGAAGTAGGGAAGCCAGTCAAAATCAGCTCTCTCCCAGGCCTGTATGGAATGATCCACTGGGCATACTTAGTGTACAGTTTAAGCAAAAACAAAAAAAGGAGTGAGATGAAAATAGAAAGTCAGAAAAAAATGTGAGAAGAGTGCAGAATAGGAGGTCCCAAATCTCATCCCCCAAGAGAAACACTGATTTAACAACCATTCACAGACAAAAATAACTTACTTGAATTCTGGAATCCCAGTGATAGGACAGCATCCTTGTAAAGCTCAAAAACAAGAAAAGGTTCATTGAAAAACCAAGAACCAATTCCTTTACTCCATTCCCAACCTGGTGCAGTGCAGAGCTGAGAGAGAGCCTGTCAGCCCACAAATTCTTCTACGGGGGAAAGAGAAAATGGTCCCATTCATAAACCATGACCCCAGTTTCACCCACCTATGAACCCCAGTATCAGACCTCCCAGTGGACCCCACCACCAGGCCTGCCCAAAGAAGAGGTGACTGTTTCTTCAATTGCACGGACACCAGCACAAGGCTACAAGGATCACAAAGAATCATGAAAACATGACACCACCAAAGAAACAAAAATGCTCCCATCATTGACCCTAAGAAATGTAGGTCTACAAACTGTTTAATAAAGAATTCAAAGTAATCATCTCCAAGAAGCTCAGTGAGCTATAAGAGAATGCAGAATGACAACCACCCCCCCTCAAAAAAGTCAGAAAAACATTATATGAACAAAATGAAAAATTCAACAAAGATAAAAGAAACAAACAAACAAATGCTGCAGCTGAATAATACAATGACTGAACTGAAAAAATTAATGAAGAGTATCAACACCAGGTTTGATCAAGCAGAAGAATTAGTGCACTCAAAGACAGATCATTCAATAATATACAGAAAGAAAAAAACAAAAAGAACAAAGAATTTAAAAACTAAAGAAAGCCTACAGGACTTACAGGACACCATGCATTACTGGAGTCTTAAAAGGAGAAGAGAGAAAGAAAAGGACAGAAAGTTTATTTTTAAAAATAGTGACTAAAACTTCCAAAATGAGGGATACTTCCATATTTGACTTTTAGTATTGGATAGATCATCTAGACAGAAAATTGATAAAGAAACAACAACTTGAACAATACTATACCACATAAAATTTTTAAAGGGACATTTCAAGGCCCATTTGTTTATTTTTTCAGAAAGGCTTTTGTAAAAATATGTTTTTATTGGTTTCAGAAAGGAAGAGAGAGAGAGTTAGAAACATCAACAATGAGAGAGAATCCTTGACTGACTGCTTCCTGCACAATCAAGGGATCAAGCCCACAATGACTGGGAATTGGACCATGACCTCCTGGTTCATAGGTTGACACTCAACCACTGAGCCACCATGGCTGGGCTATACCTCATAAATTTAAAAGACATATACAAAACATTCTACTCAACTGTAGAAGAATATATATTCTTTTCAGTAGCACATGCAACATTCTTCAGGATAGATCACATGCTAGGTCATAAAAAAGTAAACAAATTTAAGAAAATTGAAATCCTTCCAAGTATCTTTTCTGACCACAATGCAATAAAACTAGAAATCAATAACAAAATAAAAACAAGAAAACTTATGAATGCATGGAAATTATACAATACATTCTTAAACAACTATTCTGGGGGGTCAAAAAGAAATGAAAAGAGAAATTGGAAAATATCTTGAGAAGAACAAAAACTAAAGCACATGGGATATAGCAAAAGCAGTACTAAGAGGGAAGTTCATAAAGACAAATGCCTACTTTAAGGACAAATACTACATGATACCACTTATATGAAGAATCAGACTCTGAGTCAAACTCACAGATAATAGAATGGGGGCTGTGGAGAGGCAAAAATGGGGAGGTATTAGTCAAAGGTTACAAAGTTTCAGTTACGTTGGATGAATACATCCTAGAGATCTACTGTACACCATTTTGCCTACAAATTGAATACTGTATTATGTACTTAAATTTTTGCTAAAATGATAGATAAATGTTTTTATTACATAAAAATGATAATAAATAAAGAAGGTGCAGGAATCTTTTGTAAGTGATGGGTATGTTTATGGCATAGATTGTGGTGATGGTTTTACATGTATTATCTATTTTCAAATTCATTAAGTTGTATATATACAGCTTTCTGTATGTTGATTATATCTCAATAAGGTGGGGGTGTGTATTTGTGTGTGTGTGTGTGTGTGTGTGTGTGTGTGTGTGTGTGTGTGTGTGTTTTAATGAGAAAAATGTGAATGAAAAAACCCTTTTGGTTTCAGCCTGCATGAAAATATAATTTTAAAAGAATTTACTTTAAAATATAATTACTTTAAAATATAATTTTAAAAGAATTAGGGTTTAAAAAAATAAATGTTAGAGAGTGAGCACTATAACTTTTTTCCATGTTTATAGCCTCTAAATTATTAATATGGCTCTGCTTTTTCCATTATCCACAAATAATCTTAAGTACCTTTGAGGCTTGAAAAAAATTAGCAGAATGAGATATTAAGGCTCATATAGAAAGTGAATTAGAAGTATTTGCCTATTTTTTCTAAAGTGCTGTGAGAGAGCTTCAGATTGTAAACCCTATTCACCTTTCTAGGTATAGTAATGGAGAGGAAAGGTAGAAATAGGACTGAGGATGCGACACCCTCACCAGTCCCCACCACCATATCCCAATGCTTCTGTACAGATGGCAGTCATGGGTTGGTCCTGGCATTGCAGCCTTTGGGCCAACCCTTGTCAAGAGTAAGAAACACCAAAGGATGGATGTCACAATGTTCTCGTTATCAAAAATGGCCTATCTTGCTCCAGTAGACTCTAAGGAGAATTGGGCCTTTTAGTTGCATTGCTTAGACCTGTGGTCGGCAAACTGCGGCTCGCGAGCCACATGCGGCTCTTTGGCCCCTTGAGTGTGGCTCTACCACAAAATACCACGGCCTGGGTGAGTCTATTTTGAAGAAGTCGCGTTAGAAGAAGTTTAAGTTTAAAAAATTTGGCTCTCAAAAGAAATTTCAATCATTGTACTGTTGATATTTGGCTCTGTTGACTAATGAGTTTGCCGACCACTGGTTTAGACCCACGGACCTTCCCATGTGAGCCTAGCTCAGAAGCCCCTTGTGAATATTTTATATAATTCTTTAAAATATTTTTTATTGATTTTAGAGAGAGAGTCAAGGAGAAGAATAGAGAGCTAGAAACATTGATGAAAAACAACAAGTGGATGCCTCTTGACTGCCCCCTACTGGGCATCGAGCCTGCAACCCTGGCATGTGCTCTGACCAGGAATCAAACCAGGGACCTCTTGGTTCATGGGTCAATGCTCAAACACTGAGCAACACAGGCCAGGCTGCATTTTTAAGGTGAAGAAGATTTATATATTATGGGAATGTTTATATTAATGAATTTAATTTGACTCCAATTTTCTTTAAAAACGTTCCAATTCTCAGTAGCACCCTAGTTCAAGAAACAATCTGAATAAAACAAGACATGGTTTAAAAGTCACATTTTATTGCTGTCCCTTACCTGTGCTGCTCGGTTTTTATAATAGTTACCTTTCATCAGATGTCAGACACAGCAGGCTAAGTGTTTCGCATGCATTTAATGCTCACAAAGCCCTAGGCAGTAAGAATTATTCTTTCTCCAATTTTTAGATACAAAAGTGCAGGCTGAAAGAGTTCAAACTATGTGACCAAGATTGCTCAGCTAGTAAGTGGCAGTACCAAAATACAAACATGAAGTGCTTAATTAACGCTGGAGTTTCAACACTACAAAATATTGCCTCTAACAAGTATATCTTTCTTAAAATAGGCCAATTTGCTGATTATAAAAGTCATATATGACCATTGTTGGGAATTTACACAAATCAGGAAAATAATAAAATCAGTGTTAACTTTCTTTAATTTTCATTACCACCCACATTAAACCTCAAGTAATATTTTGATGTTTCTGTGGTATTTTTAAATCTTCTTAAAAATTGTTTCACTTGATTATCTCTCTTGCACTTTTCTCACATCATTGAGTTCTTTATGAGCACAGTTTTAACTGACTTGATAATAGTTGACCATAATTTATAAAAACATTTCCTTCCTAACCATTGGGGTTTCTCCTCTGCTGCTATAAATAATGCTAAGGTGAGCATCTTATACATCTTTGTTCCATTTCTGATTATTCCCTTAGGACACATATGGAGTAGCCCATACATATCTCCTCTCTGGAAACCACCTGCCCCACCCACAGGTGTCTTCTGTACTTACTGTATTTAATCTGTGGAATCCTGCCTTCTTATTATAACTAATTGGTGCAGTGTTGTATACCAGACCCAAGCTGGTCTATTTATTTTTGGAACTGGAAGTTTTAATCTGATAGACATTGAAATTTGAGTGTTATTCCTAGCCACTTCACATGATTGGCAGCATTCTAGAGGGAGGTGCCATAGACTCCTACTGATGAGACCCCCAAAGCTGCTCTGGTTCCTGCTCTTCTCAAAGCCTCAATGTTCAACCATTCCTTATGTATCCCCAGATTCACCAGTATTCTTCCAATTGATACCCTTGCTTGATGCACTATCTCTGGTTGGTTTCAATAACGTTCAAACAAAAGAAACTTAATTAGTATGAAATACACAGTAATATATTTCTTGAAGAGTTATTACTTGTTAAAGCAAATTTAAGACCAGTCATGCATATTGTCTCATCATCCCCGGAAATGTCTAGAGTTTGCATTCCCATCAGTAAACACATGTGAGGATACTATTATATTTAGTATTTTTGCCAAATTTGAAGGCAGATAATACCATCTCATTATTTACACTTGAATTTATGTAATTACCAATTAAGGTTTAACTTTTTTTATATATGGTTATTATATTTATCAACATCTGTGCCTATACTTTGTCCTTTTATCTATTACTAGTAGCCCATTTGCAGGAAGAATCCTGCAAGCGGCCACTGCGGCCATGTGCGCTGCCACTGCTGCTGCCTTTTCGGCCGCAGCGCCTGCACCCTCACGCCGCTGCCGCCCGCCCCGCTCCGCCCTGCCCCATCCCACCCTGCCCGGGCTTTCCCTCTGGCAGCCACCTTGCTTTCCGCTTTTCCTCCCTCTTCCTTCTAAGTTGTCTTCAGTCTTCACTCCTCCCTCCCTCAACGTATGCTAATTAACCGCCATCTTGGTTGGGGTAATTTGCATACTCGCCCTGATTGGCTGTTGGGTGTGGCTTTGGCTGTTGGGCGTGGTTTGGGCGTAGCGAAGGTGTGGTCAATTTGCATATTTGTCTATTATTAGGTAGGATGGTATAAAGGTTTTATTGTGATTTACACAAGATATTTCTATACTGAGAATGTTAACCTTGGTCAGAGAACGTCTCACATTTTGCTCTAATTATATAATTATGTATCTGCCACTACTCTCCCACCACTGCCTTTCATATATCCTAAACTTCTGCCAGATTAAACTTGACACATTCCTTGTAGTAGTCAGAATGTGCTAGTTTATGCTATGGGAACAATAATCCAATATTTCAGTTTCTCAGCCCACAATAAATATTTTTGTTGAAGCTTGTAAGAAGTGGGAGGATTTTGCTAATTTTATTTTTTATATATTTTTATTAATTTTAGAGAGGAAGAGAGAAAGAGACAGAAGCATCAATGACGAGATAGAGGCATCAATGAATTGAGCCTGCAATCTGGGCATGTGCTCTGACCAGAAATTGAACCATGACCTCCTGGTTCATACGTGGATGCTCAACCACTGAGCCACATCAATTGGGCAGATTCTGCTCATTTTAAACACTCAGTGGCCCAGGTTGATGGAAGTTCCACCTTGACTTATGCTTCCATGAACACTGTGGCAGGTCAGGTAATTGGGTGATCTGTGTGTTCTTTCTGTATGGAAATAATGTACATCCCTTCTGATCATATTTCTTTTTTTTTTCTTTTTTTAAAAATATATTTTATTGATTTTTTACAGAGAGGAAGAGAGAGGGACAGAGAGTTAGAAATATCGATGAGAGAGAAACATCGATCAGCTGCCTCCTGCACACCCCCCACCGGGGATGTGCCTGCAACCAAGGTACATGCCCTTGACCGGAATCGAACCTGGGACCCTTGAATCCGCAGGCCGACGCTCTATCCACTGAGCCAAACCGGCTTCGGCCCTTCTGATCATATTTCATTGACTAAAGCAAGCCATGTGGCCATGACAAACTTCAAATGGGCAGGGATGTATAGTCCTACTATGTGCCTTCCAGGAGGTGAGAACTACAATATGTGTGGAGAGCCCTACATGGTCACACCCTGTACATTCTTGCTATACCTTACTCCTCTACTTCCTGAAAATTTCCTTCTGCTTCTCCACATGTTCAAATTCCATTAACCCTTCAAAGACCTTCTCAAAGACCATGTTGCCCCTGAAGGCTTTTCTCATTTCCTCCAGATGGAGTTGATCTCACTCTTCTCCAAGCTTCCTTAAAATCTTAGGAGGTTCCTTTCTTTCTATTTTGTATAATTATAGTCATATATATACAATTTCCCTTCCTTTCACTGGATCCAGAGCATCTTTCTTTAAAAATCTTAAGTATGTTTTTATTGATTTTAGAGAGAGAAGGGGAGAGGGAGAGGGAGATAGAAACATTAGGGATGAGAGAGAATCATCAATCAGCTGCCTCCTGCATGCCCCTACTAGGGATCGAGCTACAACCTGGGCCTGTGGAATTGAATCGAAACCTCCTGGTTCATGGGTAGATGCTCAGCCACTGAGCCACACCAGCCAGGTTGTATCCACAGCTTCTTAAGGGAAAGTTCTCTATCTGATGAGTGTTCAAATACTTTACAGGGCTTAGTCTATGCCCTGGTATATTAGGCTCATAATAAATGTGGCTTGAATGAAAAAATGAGTACTAAGATCCATTTTACTTGCAACTCAATAATTATGTTAAAAGACTAACATTTGAAAACATGCTCAAGTTCAAATTAGCATGTTTCTTGACTTTCCTGAGGTCCCTCAACTCAGTAATTTATTGAGGAACCTAGTGGTTGTGAGATATTTGACAAAACTGCTCCTTCTCTTCAGGTGCACAGGCGGATGGTTGGATCTCTAGAACATTTCAGAAAGGACTCTTTTATTAGAAGGTATATTACCAGTGTGATCTTGAGTTGGCCATGGTTTTAACAGCTTCCCATTCCTACATTTAAGCATAAATCACTGATAGTTTATCTTTATCTTTTCCCAATTATTTTGATATTTCTTTATTTAACCCACTATAAGGTTTTTATAATTTTATCTAATCTTTTTATGTACTTTTTAACTCTAGTTTTGGATTATAACTTATTATATAAGTACATACACATATATACATATAACATACTGTTATATACACATGTATAATATGTATATAATATATATTTATATACATGTATACGTATTATGTACACACACACCTACATGGTATTCACAAACACATACATACATGGGGTCTTTGCATTTAATGTTCTTCCAAATCTTCCTATGGCAGCAGACTTCATCATTTCCTCGGATTTCAGCTTTCCCTGACTGCCCTGGCTAGACTAGCTTCTGACCATCCCCTAACCCTTTCAATTTTATTCATTGTTCTTTTAAAATGTTATTATTACCTGAAATTCTCTCATATATGTGCCTATTTTGTTTAATTTTTACTGTTATTCTTACCACACTTATGTAAACCCCTTCCCACTAACATGCACTGTCTTAAAAACAGGTATTTTGTTTTTTAAGTACTATATTGACAGTAAGCAAACATTGCCTGGTAAAGAGCATATGATAAAATAAGTATTTTTTTCAGATCAGTGAGTGAATAAATAAAACATTTTTTTTCTAGGATGAGGGTGGATTGTGCTGTCATTCATTTGTAAAGAAAATGCAAAAGCAGAAGTAATTTCAGAGAAATGGTGAGATCATTTTTGAACATGTTGAGTCTGAGGTTCCTGTGTGATATTCAGATGAAGACATCAAATAGGAATTTGATTTCCTAGGTCGAAAGCATAGGTCAGTGAATATAGATGTGGAGGTCGTTCCCTCACAGGCAACCGCTGAAATTGGAAATGGCTGAAAATCCTGTGTAGGGATCCTAGCATAAAAACAGAGTGCGGACTCTGGATTCCCAGATCTTTTTCTCTCTGATGTCTAGTCTCATCAGCCTCCATAGGCAGGAGTCCCAGAAACCTTCCACTCTTGACAATACAAATGGCCTTGCCTCTTTAATCTCATTGGTCCCCCTATCAACCAAAACAGCCTGAGAGAGTTGTCCCTGCATAGTTTATTTTTTCCCAGTCTGTTAGGCTCATGTTCATCCCTGATGTTACAGATGTAGGAGAATCAATACATCCCATGGGGCCTTACAGAAGCAGAGAGCAGACCCCACTTGGTTACCCAAACACTTGCTCCCAGCCCTTCTGGCAAAATTCCCAGGAAGAAAAGACAGGGATGTGTGAAGAGTGTTTTATTGGTGATGCACAGCAGCAGCCAGCTGTCTCTCTAATGATTATTTGTATTCATAGAGAGATCTGTTCAACAAAGGAATTCAAGCTCAGAAGGAACTCCTCCTCGGTAATACACACAACAGTCCCGCATAGTGTTTTCAAAATTTGCTGTTTCTCTGCCCTGAGGCTGTTCGAAGCACAACACGCATTTCAAAGCTTCTAAGAATAAATAAAAGTTAAATCCTGTTCTATAGTTAAGGACACTGAGTCATAGAGACCTGCTTGGTGATCCCCGAAGATCACTTCTGGCACTAAAGATCACACCCTGGCTTCCTAATTTTCATTCCAGAGCTCTTTCCATATTCTAATGGGGTTCGGGGAGCTGATCTCCCCCTTGCAGATTCTTGCCTCAAGAAGTTTGAAGAATAAAATTCATGGACTAAAAGGACTTGTTAGTAAAAGGGTGGGAATTGATTGGAAGCAAATACAAACTCCCAGGTAGGGAGGGGTTCCTGAGAGGGTAACCAACTAAGCCCCTTTTTTTAATGTTTATAAAGGCTGTAGTTCTTTGTCTCTTCATGCTCCCTTCTAATTGGACCCCTTCCCTACTTTATGACCCTGTGCTTTTCTAATTGGTCACTCTTTTGCAGAATATCAGCTTCAAAGTCCAAAACCTATGTGGTACCCTCCTCTTTCTCTACCCCTTATCTTGCCACATTCCTCTATCGCCTGTGAAAATATGTTTCCCTCTTTCTAGTATCTGTCAACACTTCTCTATCCTCTGTGAAAGTATGCTTCCTTCTTCCTGATACTCTGTGACTTTTCTTTATCGTCTTTAAATATATGCCTTCCTCCCCCTTTATCCTGTGGCACCTTTCTATGCTCTGTGAATGTGTGTCTTCCTCTCTTCTTATCTGGTGGGAGTTTCCTATTCTCTGTCAATGTATGCCTCCTGGTGGTTCCAAGCCCTCACCTATGCATTCCTCCCCCATGGACCCTCTTTATTCCTAAGACTCCCTAAATCTGCCTGTTTTATCCCTAGAATTCCTTTCAATAAAAATGGTTTCCTATAAAATTGTAACTACTTTCTAACAGTTTTATTAACCTTAGTATACGAACCAATATAATAATACCATTCTAAGATTATCTGGTAAACTGAAACCAAGTGAAGGCTGATTTTGCCCAAAACTGATCTCAGACTATGCTGCCTATAAATTTCTCTACAACTTTTATACCCTCCTCATTGAACACTGAATGTCAAGGTTAGACAGACACCATCTATCCATACAGTGCTTAAATTCCCTACTACAATTTGCTTATGAAGTGTTTATCCATTTCTGCATGGACACCCGAGGGATGTGAAATTCACTATCTCCTAGGCTAGTGCACTTAATTTTTAGGTAGATCATCTGGCAATTCTTCAAAGGTTGGGTTGAAATGTGCCACAATATATTTTTCCCTTATTAGCTTTAGGCCTGCACTCTGGAGCCACCCAGAATAAGTCTGAAAATGTGCTTCCATAGGAGGACCCTAAAGATTTGATGAGATAATTTTATCTACCATTGAGTCTTCTCCTAATCCAACATAAACTCCCTTGATTCCTTCTGCCTGTCCAGACGTATTCCCAGTTTGCCAGCTTCTGCTATTCAATCTGGGCCCTAAACAGACACTCTCCCTCAACTGTGCTCTCCACAGAGTGGAGGTTCTGTTAGTGCTGTCCCGAACCTCAATGGCCTTTTTGGCTGGCATATCACACTGTTGATTCAGACTTAGTTTACAGCCAACTGCAACAGGATGTAAAAGTGTTTAAAATCCTACTGTCCAATGATGCCTCCTTTGTGCTGTTCTTAGGCAGCTGGTGTCCTCATCCAAAGTGTAAAGCTTTGCATTTACCTCTGTTGAATTTCATCTCACTGAATTTGACCCATATTTTCAGTTTGCTATTCAGTGTTCTCATTGAAGCCATTAATAAAAAGTACAAACAGAACAGGGTCAAGAATATATCCCCGTGGCAAGGGGACTAGATCAATATTGATTCATTAATCCTTTGAGTCTCATTCAACCTGTTACCAAGTCACCCACCTAAACTCTTACTGGCCCACAGTACTGCATCTTGCCTCACAGGTAACCCAGAAGACCTTGTTAAACACCCTGCTGAAACCAAGACCCACTCCATTCATAGCCATTCTCAAACAGTTGGTTGGGTAACTGTATCTATTTACCAGCTATTTGTCAGCTTAAAAACCCATATCAAATACATACTTTTTAAATACCAAAATGATCCACAGTAACTTTGCCTTTTGGATAAAATCCAGATAGCCTTAAATGTGCTCCCCATATATAAACACACATAGGCACCACCACCTCAGGTTCCTGTCAGAATTCATTCTGCTTCAGGGTTCTGGGTATAGTTCACATTTAATTCAGCATCAGAAACCTGAGGGCTATGAGACATTTTCTCAGTTCTTTCTGAAACATTACTGACTTAGTGCAAGAAAAGATATCCTGGGGTTTTAACACTTTTCAAGGGGTAGGAAGATGAATGACAAAATAGCTGTAGCTGCTCCTCTGAAAGCAATCTTGCCACCTCTTGTCACAGGAAATGCCCCCAACTGCCTTCCCTGGGTCCCCTGAAACAGTATTAAGGAGACATATCCTATCTAATAATAGACAAATATGAAAATTGACCATACCTCCAACACACCCACAAGCCACGCCCCCATCCAATCAGAACAAGTATGCAAATTAACCCAAACCAAGATGGTTACAGCCACAGAGAGCAAGGTTTCCTAGGTAACAGAGGAAGCCAAGCTTTCCGCCTGCCCTGGCCAGGCCTAAGCCTCCACTCAAGCTACAAAGTTTCAATTATAGAAGGTAAACAAATTCAAACAAATGGCGACAGAATGGAGCTTGAGAGAGCAGGCCAGGGTTGCTGCCGGCAACAGGGGAAGCAAAACTTTCCGCACACCCTGGCCGGGCCCACCCGCTTAAGGCAACAAAGTTTCAATTATAACCCCAACACAAATGACTGCCGGCCTCGGAGGGAGCCCCAGGCTTGGCTCCACTCCAGGCTACAAAGTTTCAATTGTAGAAGGAAAATAAATTCCAGATACCAGGGCCTCTGCTTGGGTTGCCAGGGGGCGTGGCCGGCCTGCAAACCACCACAGGCCCCTCGCTCAGGCCGCCCCACACCCCAAGGGAACCCCCACCTGATTTGGGACGCCCTTCCGGGCAAACCAGCTGGCCCCCACCCCTGTACTAGGCCTCTATCCTATCTAATAAAAGAGTAATATGCAGATTGATCATCACTGCAACACACAATATAGCTGCCCCCATGTGGTCAAAGATCCTGCCCCCATGTGGACAGAAGATGGCCACCACAAGATGGCCAGCAGGAGAGGGCAGTTGGGAGGCACCCGGCCTGCAAGGGAGGGCAGTTGAGAGGGACCAAGCCTGCAAGGGAGGGCAGTTGGAGGTGATCAACCCTGCAGGAGAGGGCAGTTAGGGGTGACCAGGCCGGCAGAGGAGGGAAGTTGGGGGCAAACAGGCTGGCAGGAGAGTGGTTAGGGGGTGATCAGGCTGGCAGGCAGAAGCGGTTAGGGGCAATCAGGAAGGCAGGCAGGCAAGCAGTTGGGAGCCAGCAGTCCTGGATTGTGAGAGGGATGTCCGACTACCCGTTTAGGCCCGATCCCACCGGGATCGGGCCTAAACGGGCAGTCGGACATCCCTCAAGGGGTCCCATATTGGAGAGGGTACAGGCTGGGCTGAGGGACAACCCCCCTCCGTGCACGAATTTCGTGCACCGGTCCTCTAGTTATTGTATAAGTCACCAGGAAAATTTCCAATTACCTCTAATGTGGATTTATTATTTATGTAACTCTTTTAACTTCTTGGTTAAAGAAGTCAAGACACTAATGCCTCTGCCTCCATTAAATGCCCCAAACAAGCTTAGACCTACTTCATCCAGTGCATCATCTTTAAACATGTGCTAAAATATCATGCAAGCAATGTTCCCCACTGGATAGTCCACTGTTCCAGATCCAGTTAGGACTTCCTAGAGGCAGAAGAGGGTCACCTCCAGTCGTTACAACAATAGTAGGTTTACAAAAGATCCTAGAAATTCCCAGATCTCTCCCTCTGTGTTTTACGAATGAGAAAATTCCCAGAGATATAGAGTAAGCTGCCAAGGGTCACAGAGCTAGCTAAACTCAGAGCCAGAGCAAGAATTCAGATATTTCCACTCAGAGTCCATTGTCCTCCCTACTGTTACAGAGAGGAGAGATGGGACATTCTGCAGGGTGAGAGACCAACCTCTTCTTCCGCTGGAACTGGGGGTAATGGCCATGTTACTCCCTGCTCTATCTTTCCTGGCTCACTGGTGACTGACAAATCAACATTTTATTGACTCAGGTGGGCCCTTGTATGTCACTGGATGATAAAAGGGGCAGGTTTTTTGCAAAAACAGCCATTTCTGTCTGTCTTGCCCAGCGTGTTCCACTAGCATAGCTTTTAGAATTTGTAGGTTGTCTCCAGTATGTTAGTTGCTTACAATTTTTTACTTTGTACTCTCACATAAAAAGGACCCCAAACCTTAGAAGTCTATTTTATTTTTTGAAAACAGGCCAGCACCACAAAGAGCCTTTTATTCTTTTTTAGGAAACTGGAAAGTTGCCTTTAATCATTTAGCTATCAGAGAATTCACAGGCTTAGGGAATAGATAAGAGAAGAAGGAACCATTCAGTACTTCAACCAGATTAAAGGAGGGAGAGAGTCCCCCTGCCTGGCTCCAGGGAGAAACACCAAGTACAAAACCCTAAGCTCCCACAGCATGAGTGTCCTCAAGGTCTCATGTAATATAGTCAACCCAAAGGTACTAACTTAAAGTTTAGATAGACAAGAGCAACCTGGTCTTTTTTTAATTTTTTTTTTTTTTACTGCATTGTTAAATAATTATTATTATTTTTCAATTGCAAATGATATACTTCATTATATTATTTTCAAGTGTACACCCCAGTGATTGGCTATTACATTAGTAAGTGACGAACCTGATAAATCTCACATTCAGATGACACTGTTTTAGAATATTATTGACTATATTCCCTATGCTGTACTTTACATCCCCATGACTATTCTGAAACAACCAAACTGAACTTTTTAATCTTTTCATCTTTTTTACCCCAAAACCCCCTCCAATCTGTCAACCATCAAAATGTTCTCTTTATTTATAAGTAGGTTTCTGATCTGCTTATTCATTTATTTTGTTTTTTAGATCCAATTGTTGATAGATATGTATTTATTGCCATTTTATTGTTCATTATTTTTTATCTTTTTCCCCCCTTCTACTTAAAGAAGACCTTTTTAACATTTCATGTAATACTGGTTTGGTGGTGATGAACTCCTTAGCTTTTTCTTATCTGGGAAGCTCTGTATCTGTCCTTCAATTCTAAAGGATAGTTTTGGTGGGTAGAGGAATCTTGGTTGTAGCTACTTGCTTTTCATCACTTTTAATATTTCTAGCCAATCCCTTCTGTTCTGGCCTGAAAAGTTTCTGTTGAGAAATCAGTGGTTAGTTTTATGGGTAATTAACTACTCTCTTTTAGGTAATTAACTACTTTTCAGATTCTCTCTTTGTCTTTAACATTTGGCATTTTCATTATGATGTATCCTGGTGTGGGCCTCTTTGGATTTATCTTGTTTGGAACTCTTTGTGCTTACTGGGCTTATATGTCTGTTTCCTTTACAAAATTAAGAAAGTTTTATATCATTATTTTTTCAAATAGGTATTCAATTTCTTTCTCTCTCTCTTCTCCTTCTGGTATCCCCCTCCACCTCATGATACAAATGTTGGTATTCTTGAAGTTGTCCCAGAGAGTCCTTGTACTATTTTCCCTTTTTAATTTTATTTTTTCTGTTGTTATTGGGTGCTTTTTGTTTCCTTATCTTCCAAATCTCTGAATTATTCTCGGCTTCATCTACTCTACTGTTGGTTCCTTATACATTATTCTTCATTTTAGTTAGTGTATCCTTCATTTCTGACTGGTATTTTTTTTATGCTGTTGAAGTTCTCACTAAGTTCTTTGACCACTCTTATAGCCAATGTTTTGAACTTTGCATCTAGTAGATTGTTTGTCTCCATTTTGTTTAGTTCTTTATCTGGAATTTTTTCCTGTTCTTTCACTTGGGACATGTTTCTTTGGCTTCTCATTTTGGCAGCCTCACTGTGTTTGTTTCTATGTATTAGGTAGAGCTGCTTTGTCTCCTGAGTTTGGTAGAGTGGCTTAATGTAGTAGGTGTTCTATAGGCACCAGTGGCACAGTCTCCCTGATGACTCAAGCTGGGCACCCACTGTGGGCTGTGAACACCCTCTTCTTGTAGATGAGACTTGATTCCTGTTGGCACATCAATGGAAGGGATTTACTCTTAGGCCCTCAGGCCAATCAGTTGCAAGGACTGGTTGCTACCACTGACCACCAACCTGTGCAGGGGCCCACCCCACAGAGAAGATGTTTCTTCAGCAGGGCCCAGGGGAGGCCAAGCTGAAAACCAAGGCCAGATGCTGCTAGTGTCAGGCCTGTGGCCACTTAGTGAGAGGTATGGGACATGCTGAGGCCAGGTGCTGCTTGCTTGAGATTTTAGGAAAATCTGAAGCATAAACCAAGATAGGTGATAGATATGAAAACAGCTTGGGTGGGTTGGAAAGATGGGTGGGGTGGGGCCTCAGGGAATCACCAGGGTGGGGCAAATAGTGTGAGCCAGGTTGATGGAGACTTAGATATGGCATCTGCCTGCCAGCTCTGTGGGAGAAGGGCTCATCAAAGGAGTAATGACCTCTACCAGCACTTCTGTCTGGGAGAAAGCTGCCTCCCCAGCTCTTGTCCTGATGCCACACAATTCAGTTCCTCCTCATATGTCTCTGGTGCCTTTCAAACTGCTGTCCCAGTCTTCAAGCTCAGAGGGCGTGAGTCTAGAGCAAGTCAGTGTGTGGGCCCTTTAAAAGTAACTTCCTAGGACTCCAGCAGCCCTCTGCCTCCCTCTGCATCAATCCCCATTGGTTTTAGAGCCAAAAGTTATGGGGACTTCTCTTTCTGGCACTGGGCATGGGGGCCTGGTATGGGGCTGAGACCCCTTGCTCCTCCAGGAGGACCTCTGCAGCCTAGATATCCCTTCTGATTTTTATCTGCCACACCTGGGTGTGGAACCAGCCTATTCCACATCTCTTCCCCTCCTACAAATATGAATGTGGCTTTTTCTAATTCCCTAGTTGTAGGATTTCCATTCAGCCAGATTTCAGGCAGTTCTGAATGATGGTTGTTCTATAGGTTAGTTGTAATTTTGATGTAACCTGGTCTTCTTGAACAATATCAACCATTTAGGTCATCATGGGTAGTTGTTTAATCAAGTCTCATCTCCAGAAGTGGATCCCAGCATGTGTATTTTACCAAAGTACATAACTTGATTCTTAATCAGCTTGAAATCATGTTTTAGAGATGATGAGCTATAATCTTACTGATTTTACTTTATTTAGAATTGTACATATCTTGCAATATAAATATCTATAATAACTAGGAAATAATAATGACTTTTATGTAAAACATTCTGACATAGAGAAAGTGGAGGGATTTATATGTGCAGAGGACATTTTTCTAGAACAAACTACTGTCAACAAGTTCCCCTCCAGAAAGCCAAGCCAATCACGTCAATTTTTGCAGAATAAGACTTGAACAATCATTGAATGCTGAAAATATGTCAGTATACCTTGCACTTAGTGGTCTTCCAATATTCAATATTTTATTCATTATAAAATCTGGAGAAAAATTAATCTGTAATCTCAAGGACACTGACTTGTGTCGGTTTAGAGAGGAGCACTTCCTTCACTTCATGTCATGTTTTCTCAGATGCTACAGCTGAGGACATCTTAGCACCTCAAGACAGAAGCAGTATGGTAGAGACAGATTCGTTCTTTATTCAAATCATATTGACCTATCTCTGGGCATACACAGCTATACTACATTTTCTTCCTTGCCTTGCAATTAATTCAATGTGGCCTTTAAGGCATTCTGGCCAATAAAATGTGGGTGATGCAAGTCACTTCCAGGCAATCTGAAACCTGATACAGAAAATCTAGCAGTAGACTGGACACCTAGGAGATGCCAGAGCCACAAAGAGTATGGAGCCTTTGTTCCTAAGTATTTGTGTACACAGGAGACCTGCCCGACCTCTGGTGTCATTTAAACTTTACATAAGGAAGAAACGAACTTGTAATGTGTTAGCCACTGATATTTTGAGGTTACTGGTTCTAGCAGTCAGCCTTCTCTGTCTGATACAGAAATTAGGACAAAAACTGGAATGCTCACTCAGTGAAATCCTAAAATATGTGGTATTTTTTTTCATGATCAGATAGCAGACAGTGAGGAAATAAACATAGCAAACTAAAGAGTTGGAAAACCTTGATATTCTCAGGCCAAGCACTTCATATAGTGTCATCTGCAATAACATGAGAAAAGGACTACATGCCTCTAAGCCTGAAGCTGTGAGGAAAGTGGTTGGAAGAAGGTAAATGAAAACAGGTTAATTACTCTAAAATGCCTTGAGCGTAGGAGCTCAGACAATGAAAGAATGTTTTTCATGCAGGGATTGAAGGAAATGAAAAAAGTCCAAAGATCAAGAGTCTTACAAACTTGGAAGAGCCAACTGCTGCTGGACTCCAAATAATAAAAGATAAGACTGGAAAAGGTGAGGTACAAAGATCCACTAAGACATTTTGCTGATACCCAATGACTTTGTAGAAAAGATCAGAATAAGGGGGAGACCTTGGCATCCAAGGCTATTGTTTCAGTGAACATCAAGATCACTGTCAAGAAATTGAGAGAGGGATGCAAGGAGATGAAAGAGGAAAGAAGTCAGTCTTGAGAATTATGCCTAGGAAATAACTTGAAATGCGATTACTGATTAGAAGCAAATTGATCAGAAGCCTACTGAGTCTTTAAGAAAATTATATTGCCAGACTAATTACCAGCTTGCTCTAATGAGGCTTCTGATTGTTTAAGGCTAAAAGCAATGTGGGGCTCCTAAACTTTCATGAGCAGGAAGTGGACTGTGAAAGCTGTAAAGCTCCCAGGGAGAACATATTCCCCCAGGCCCGCTTCAAATGTAACCATGGAGGAAAACAGAGAAGGAAGATACTCCCCATGCTGGATCAAGGGTTCTGGAGAATGAGAGTCAGAACACAGCCTCTGGGTCTGACCAACTCACTTCCTCCACTGCCAGGGAAGGCCTTTCAGAAGGCCTGGCCAGGAGGATTTGGGAAGTATGGTGGACAAGTCTTTGTGTCTCCCATTCTGCCTTTTTCCAAAAAAAAAAAAAAAAATGTTTAAGTTGTATATTTTTTTTACCATTGTCTATTGAGGGGGTTGGGGAAGGTGGAGAGTGGGATCTGATGATGTATTTTTTCACTCCATAAAAATGAAGATCACCGGAAGCTCCAGATTCAAGCCTGATGAGGACTCTGTATTGAGCAGAGATCCTAGACTTTGAGCTGGATGTAGGAACCTGCTGGGACTTAGAGTTGTCTTCTTGGGTAGGGCAACAATGGGAAGAAAAATTGAAACTAATACTTAGTGATCAGAAGAATAGACTGTAGCACAGACTATCTAGTCACAAAACCTATTTTGCTCCTGTGCATGCTACCAAACTCATTTCCTAAACTCTTTTGCATGTGTTCAAATTCTGATGGTGAGGAATATGGACAAAAGTCATGTGTCCACTCCTAGGCTTGGCCCATAAGTAGCTCAAGTGTGCCAAACTCACCTTTCTCCCTCATTTCCTAGCTGCAGGCAGAGGATGCAATAGAAGACACCAGGATTGGCAATTAAATAATATGTTTTTTGCCTGTAAATGCAGGAGCTCCAGTACCAATCCATCTACCAACACTTGATGTGAGTAGGATACACTGCTCTGTAAAGCCACTGAAATCTGTGGGCTTTTTCTTCCAGCAATAAGCCTTCACCCACGGACAGAGATGAGCAGGGTGTCAACCACTCACACTTAGGGCATCTTTAATTGAAGGAGAACCCTGACAGTTCATTAGCTCTCAGAGGAACAAACTTTTGAAATAAACATCTATTCTTGTTTTTCTTTCTGGGTATCAAGCACTGAATCACAGAACAGGCAATAAAGAAGACCTGTTTTTTAAATCCAAGATCTGTCAAAGGGTCACTGCTTGTTTTTGGGTAAGTTTTGAATCACTCTAAACTAGTTGAGTAACTAAACTTACAGTCATTGAGGCGGAAATGAAAAAATTCTGCCTAAGCACAGTTTCTGGTACATGGTAGATGTTCAGTTTTCTTTCTTCCTTCTGTAATAATAAACACCGGTTATGAAGCTCTTACTATGTACAAAGTTGTCTAAGTGTTTTGTGTGGCTATATCTAGAACTACATACAAAAAGCAAGTGTACTTTTTGTCTGGTCCTGCCTGGTGAGTGCACTAAAGGGAAAGTTAAACAGAAGCAGGTCACAATCTCTATTTTCTCCCCGTGGTATTTGCTGAAGTGGCCTCCCCATCCTACTCAACAGACATAAACTCAGGGACAGTAATGGTTTCCATGCCTTCTTTTGGGTGACCTGGGACCAGTGGTTCAGGAATCTAAGTGTAAATCATTTACCCAACAGAGCATTGAAACTGAAGGTTCTCATCATTGTTCATCCCTCAGCAAATCCTAATGTAGAGGGCATCTTCTGGAGTGTGGGGTACCCACAGCAGGAGAAGATTCATTCATGAGCTGACAGTTTGAATTATTATTCAGAGACACCACTTCTGCCTGGTCAATGGCCCAGAGCCCACATGTCTAATGGATAGATCTCTACGTGTAAGCCCATTTAGGAGAAATGCATCCTCTCCTCTCTTGCTGCCTCTGTGCTTTTAGTTGTGGTAATCTTACTGTGGTACCATTGTCAACATGAAGAGAAAGCTTTTTAAGTCTTGACCTTTTGGTATTTTATTTTCTCTCTTGGTTTTCTTATCCTTTCCTAATCGAAATCGTCTTTCAGCTAAACATTTTTCTTACCATAAAAGTTAGTAGCAGTAGCAGAGGCAAAGTTTAAGAAAATGTAACAGATCCAATTAAATGCATAGTTCAACCTTCAGGATATATGATGGAACACTCACTCACACACACACACAAACAAACACATACACTCCCCTCACATTTTACATTTATTTTGACCCCACCCCCACCCCTGAGAGACTTTCAATTTACAAGTGGTCCAATTCACATTTTCAAATGATTTAAAGTGTTCTTCTGACTTTGCCTAAAATAATTCTTGTTCAAATGTCTCAAAAGCAATTGTAACATATTTTGGTTGTTGGATCTATTTGTGCATTTTGTAGACGGGTGTTTAATTTGCAGTGTTCACCAGTGCCTCCAAGAAGTGAATAAAGAACAATAGTGTATTCTGTCAACCCCTGGAAAGTTACAAATTAGTTTTCCAGGGGAAATTTGTCACACATTCTTTAAAAGAAAGTAGGAGAAACACCTTAACTGGGCAGAGGAGAGGTCTGTGTATACAGAATTGGCATCAGTGACCCTCCAATCATTGTTAGTGCAAAAAGATACTTTGCAAAATATTGTGTGACTTTCAGAAGAGTCAATAAAAATGTAGGCCATGCTTTAGCCCCTACAGAGATGACAATGAGATATTAGAGTGGTCACCAGTGACATAACCTTTAAAAGGAAACCCCTGACCTAAGTGTGGAGAAGAGGCTGTCCCATGACATGACTGCTGTCTGTTCGATTGGACCCAGCCCAGAACAAAGGTTGCTTTCTGCAAACTCTCCCTTAGCAGCTGCCTGATCATAACTAATGTTCATGCTAACACAAATCAGCACCCCTCTGTTGCCTCCTACTCTGTGCTGGTTCCTGGAACAGGCTGTTGCCCTAGGCTGGTCAAGCATGTAAAGTAATTTCCCATACCTGGCAGCATTCACATACTAACACACACGACTATTCCCTCACTTTACCCTGTATAATACTTTGGCACCTGCCAAAAGGTGCAGAGATCCATTTCATCTTCTAGCCACCCAAGACATGCCTCCCTCATATGTAAGTTTCCCTAAATAAACTCTGTTTATTACCAAACTGGACTGGCCAGCCTCTTTCTACAGTCTTTTACTGCCTCTGCTTTCTGAGCTAAATTTTCAGTCTCGGGTCTTTTACCGGGTCTGCGTGTACTAACACTAAGAGTTGGCAAAATTATATGTATTTGAAAGCCGACACTAAATAAGCAGAACTTAATTGAGAGAAGTAACTTTTTCTCCAAGTATGTACCAAAAATGTCCTCATACATAAGGTGGGAGAATGTCTTTTTCCATACTTATAGATGGAAACTCAAATATTCCCATGGCTTTTTCAGTCACTCTTAGGTAATAATTCAACATTCACACTAATTTCCCAAACCTAATCCTGATGCTGTACTAAAAATGTTTACTAGTGAGCCTACACATAGTCCAAATGTGACTTAAAGTTAAATGTTCTTCCCAACTGCAAGCAGGGACCTGGAGAATGGAAGCATAGTCCTTCTTCTCTCCTTTCCTGTTATACACTTTCATCTCTCCTTCTCTTACTAACTGTGGTTTCTGATTCCTCCATGGTCAAATCTGAGGGAGGAAGGGGAGACAAAAGAATGTGCTGTTTGAATTGGTACTGTTAGAAGATGCTTTCGTGGTTTCTGAGCCTCACCTGTTCTCCAGAAGGAATTTTCTTGACTCCCCAGGGACCACCCCATCACCAGTGTTGGTGATTTCTAACCTGTAGTTCCCATACAGTAGGTAATTCATTATTCCTGATCACATTACTTACTTTAAAATATATATATATATATATATATATATATATATATATATATATATATATATATATATATAATTGATTTCAGAGAGGAAGAGAGAGGGAGAGATAGAAACATCAATGATGAGAGAGAATCATTGATCGGCTTCCTCCTGGCCTGCCCCCTACTGGGTGGGGATCAAGCCCACAACCGGGGCATGTGCCCTTGACTAGAATCGAACCCGGGACCCTTGAGTCTACAGGTCAATTCTCTATCTACTGAGCCAAACCAGCTTGGGCTACTTACTCTTTATACAGTCCCTAAGAATCCAGAAATTTGTTGAACTTCTTTCTATTTGTCCCTTCAGCTCTTGAATAAACAGGGCCTATAAGAGCCCATACTGGCTCTCTTTTGAATATGGCCCACTTCAGGCCACAGTAATTATCCACTCGTTGTCCTCACAAGCTCTGGAAGTGTAGGCTTATCCTAAAGCATCCACCTTTGCTTCAACTCATCTGCCAGGATCTAATTGTCCATCTCTCTCTCTTTCAATTGTTTCAGGTAGGAGTCAGACACAAGTCCATTCCCCTTCAATTGCAAGGATACACATCAAATTCTCCCAGTCATCCTCTTGAAACCCTTGTTTTCATGGCTAGAGAGGAAAGAGAATCAGTCCTCCACTTCTCCTATGCCATAAGGGCAGCACCCACAGTACAAATCTTTTCAAAGAAATCCCCCCAGAAGTCCTACACTACTGCACTTTACACTTTCACTGTGGACAAGGGGTTTAAAACTTGTAAAACTGTGTTTTTGAAGTTACTTTTGAAAGTCTAATTGGTCCAGAATCTTATTTTGTAATGTCATACCCCTTATATCTTGATGTTTGCTTGGGGAATTCCAATTTAATATCCTCATGTACTTACTATTGAAAATTTGGCTCCCACAAGGATCACATGATGAAGAAAACAAAAGTCACTGATAATTTCACTTCCTACAGAAGTATAACAACTGTCAGCATTTGGGGAAATACATGTTCAGTCTTTTTCCTTTGCTTAGAATCACATTTAAAAGTATATACTTTTAGAAAATGGGATTCCACTGCATATACTATTTGTAAACTGTTCTTTTCTTTTATATTTTGAACAACTTACAAAGACAATAAATATGTTTCTACATATTTTTAGGTGGTTGTTCTACATAACATCTTTGGACATACCACTGTTGATTCAACAAAGTATTTACTGTTAAGCTATGTTTAAATGATTCCATTACATAAAATACACTCTCACAAACACCTCTGTGTTCGGAGTGAAATATAAATAATAAAGTTAGAAATATAAATCATAGTAAAAATAAAAGGTAAAATATAAACCCTACCACTTAGCAGTAGTATTTCAAGCTGTAATAAGTAATCACTAAGTTCACATTAGTGTGACTTCGGGAGCTAAGAGCACATTTTGATTAAATGTCACATGGCGAGAAGCCAAAGCCCACCAAATGGAATCCAGGGATGAAAAACAAATTTTACCCATTTTCACAATTGTTTTTCCCTAGAGCCAGCTCTTATTCTCACCCTGTGCTTAAAAATGTTACAAACACTACTGATCCTATTTCAGAAGTATTTCCTGGATGCAGCCCCCCTTCCCTGTCTCCACTATCATTGCTTTAATTCATGTTGTCACCATTTTTAACCTAACTTGCTATAATCCCCTCCGTGTCCCTCTTCACCTATCATCCACATTGACATCAGAATGGACTCCCTTAAAACACAGAAAAATTCCCTCCCCCCCTGCCCCCAGATTTTAGTTCGATGCTGGCTTTCAGATGGCTAAAGGATGAGTCCAAAGGCATTTCATAGCAGTTCAAGGAGCTCTCAGTGACTTCCAGCCTCTGTTTTCAGACTTTCTCCGGCCTTTCCCATGGTCCCTGCCCTGAACTTTATGCCTTAGCCACACTCGGTTTCTACTGGTCCTTAGCAACACTGAGTTTTTCTAACAGTTCCTGTACATATACTCCTTCCTTTATCTGGAGTGTCCTAGCCTTGTTCATTTCCTTTTCAGACTAGATACTCTCTCTTTTTCCCTGAAATGTCTCGGTGGTATCCATTGCTCCCTCTTCTGGTAGTTCACAGCACAGGTTTCTCTGTTTCATGATTGCCTTCATCTGTTGGCATTATTGTTTACCAGTCTGCTGGTCTCTTTGGACTGAGAGCCGCTGGAGGGCAGGGACTTGGTTTTCCTGGCACCTCACTCCATTCAGTGTGTATAATATGCTCAATAAATCAGACGATCAATTAGATACCTCTTTGACACTAGTTAAATACTTCTCAACTCACAACATAATATAGAAATCACTTTTCCTTTCTCCCCATCTTTTGTAGCTAAAAAAGTAAAGCCAAGGGGAGGGGAAGTCACAGCCTCAAGATGGAGCAAAGGAGTCTCTTACTCTGGAGGTTGGGAGTTCGATTCTGCTCTCCAGTTTACCAAACAGTGCAGGTCCCCCGGGACCCCCGGGGGGGGGGGCATTCCAGAAAACCCACCGACTTCCAGATGAAAACTGAAGCAAGAAAACGCAAAAGTATATTCCCCCACCCCATGCTGGTTGTGTACAATGGTAACATACATGATATGTCTAAAATACAAGCCCAGATATGCATTTCTAGGCTGCAAGGAACTCAAGTAAACATCATTTTTAAAGTACGCAGTAAATTATAGATTTAAATTAGAATAAAAAGACAGAAAACAGCATGCGAAACACTTCATTACCTTTTACATTTCTGTGAAGCCTAGGGTAGAGGCAAGTATTGAATAACAAGATTGAAAAGTGGCTTGTGAAAGGGTCTTTAGCACTTCTCGCCTGACATTTTTAAAGGGGCTTATTAATGCAAAAACCCTGAGGCTTTCACCACGCGCACACAGAAAGTGAATTTCAGAGGCGCAGACAGACAGGAGAGGAAGTCTGCCCCGATGGATTGAGATGTTCAATAGAAGAGGGTGAAAGAGGCTGCAGGTTCTATCCCTTCAATGTCCCTTTATCCACTCCCATTCATCACCACCTTCTCAAAAGTCAGGCTGAAAAATGTGTTTTCAGGCCTTCACCAAACTCTGCAGGCTGCCAGTGCTTCTGTCGGGTACCTTTACCAGCTGCTGGGCAATGTTCTCCACCTCACTGCTAATGGAGTTACGCGATGATAACTGTCCCTGCTCCCAGGGCCGAAGTGAGTGGCCAACCTGGCCCTCTGGTGTTCTGACAGTGCATAAGAACCCCAATACAGCCCTAACCGGTTTGGCTCAGTGGATAGAGCATCAGCCTGCGTACTGAAGGGTCCCAGGTTCAATTCCAGTCAAGGGCATGTACCTTGGTTGCGGGCACATCCCTAGTAGGGGGTGTGCAGGAGGCAGCTGATTGATGTTTCTCTCTCATCGATGTTTCCAACTCTCTCTCCCTCTCCCTTCCTCTCTGTAAAAAAATCAATAAAATATATTTTAAACACACACACACACACACAATACAGAGGCCAGTGGGTCCCACTTCTTTTCTAACCCAGTGGTAAACAAGAGTGTCTGCTCTCTGAGAGAATTCTGCCTACTACCCCAAAGTAAGATGCAAGGGACTGCGTTCCAGTGTTATTCCTACTGGCCCTGTTCCCTGTTTTATCATGCTCCATCTCAACATACTGTGACATGAAGAGAGGTACTCATGGTCTCTACAGTGCATATTCGAAGCCATGAACCAGTCTGTTCCTCACTGATTGAACCAGAGTTGTCAAAAACTTTTTTATTCTTAGAATGTGCTGCTTAAACACTTTCTGGGGCTACCACACTCTTTTTTATTCTGGACAACTACTAAAATTTCCCTCCCCTACTCTCACATCCCTATTCATTCTAACCTCACCCTCTCTGAGCATTTGAACCCTCATAACACTGCCATGTAATAGGCCCACAGAGACATCAATCACAGTCCTTCCTATCACTGCCCACACCAACCCAGACTAAGCCTCCCCTCATTGAGTTTGTGGAAAAAAGAAAACTAGGTAGAGGTAATCTCTACATTTTAAACTCTCTATTCATAGAAGAACAATTCAAATATTAGTAAAATTCCTGTTGATACTTCAGGGGGCCAAGTAAAGACTATGACCATTTGTTTGGGAGAACTTATATCTCCTTTATACAACACTGGTACTCATTTTTCATGCCTGTGCTTTTGAAAGCACTCAGAGTTTGGAGAGCAAAATTGATCTTGGTTAAAATCATCCTGATCTCCCCCTTTACTCCTAACCACATTGCAGAGCTCAGGAGTTCTGGAGTTCAGTGGTAATTAGAAGATTAACTCATAAAAAAATCCCCCACACCCATTCCTACCATTTTACAAAAGGAGAAACTAAGAAGGATGAGATTTGTCCAAGTTAGAAGTAGAGGCTATGTTTTCATCTAGGACTTCTAAGGTTTTGTGACTTACATTTAAGTCTTTAATCCATTTTGAGTTTATTCTTGTGTATGTGTAAGTTGGTGGTCTCATTTCTTTTCCTTGCATGTATCTATCCAATTTTTCCAGCACCATTTATTGAAAATACTGTCTTTACCCCATTGTATGTTTTTGCCTCCTTTGTCAAATATTAATTGACTATAAAAGCATAGGTTTACTTCTGTGCTCTCTATTATGTTCCATTGATCTATATGCCTGTTCTTGTTCCAATATGATGCTGTTTTGATTACCATGGCCTTGTAGTATAATCTGATATCAGGTACTGTGATAACTCCAACTATATTTTTTTCTCATAGAAGAAAACATAAGCAGTAAAATTTCAGATATTTCTCAAAGCAATATTTTTACCAATATATCTCCTAAGGCAAAGGAAACAAAGAAAAAAAATAAACAAATGGGACTACATCAACCTAAAAAGCTTTTGCACATTAATAAAATGAAAAAGGAACCCCCTGAAAGGGATAACATATTCACCAATGATACATCTGATAAGTGGTTAATTTCCAAAATATATAAAGAAATTATACAACTCAACACACAAAAGACAAAAAAAAAAAAATGGGCAAAGGACCTTAACAGGCATTTTTCCAAAAAGGACATACTAATGGCCAATGAAAAAATGCTCAACATCAGTAATCATCAGAGAAATACAAATTAAAACCACAATGAGATGCCATCTCAAGCCTGTCAGAATGGCTACCATCAATAAATGAACAAACAAGTGTTGGAAGAGATGTGAAGAAAAGGGAACCTTCATGCACTGATGATGGGAATGAAGACTGGTGCAGCCACTGTGGAAAACAGTATGGGGGTTCCTCAAAGAATTAAAAATGGAACTGCCTTTTGACTCAGGGATCCTACTTCTAAGAAACCCAAGAAACCCAAAACACGAATTCAAAAGGATATACACACCCTTATGTTAATTGCAGCATTATATACATAGCAAAGCTCTGGAAGCAGCTCAAGTGCCCATCAGTAGAAGATTGTATACATTTACACAATGGAATACTACTCAGCCATAAAAAAGGACATCTCACCTATTGTGACAGCATGGATGGACTTGGAGATTATTATGCTAAGTGAAATAAGCCAGTCAGAGAAAGACAAATACCATATGATCTTGCTTATATGTGGAATCTAATGAACAAAATAAACTGATGAACAAAACAGAAAACAGAGGCATGGATACATGGACTAGACTGACAGCTATTAGAGGGAAGGGGGTAAGGGGGCTAGGTGAATAGGTGAAGTGATTAAACAAAACCATACACACGTATACATAACACAGACACAAATAACAGTGTGGTGATAGGCAGGGGTAAAGGGGGTGGGGGTATGTTGAAATGGGCAAAGTGGGGGATGAGTACAGAAAGAAATTTGCTTGGGGCAATGAGCACAAGACACAAGGTGCATATGATGTTTTATTGAGTTGTACACTTGAAAACTCCATGGTTTTGTGAACCAATGTCATCCCAATAAATTAAATTTTTAAAAACAACAGACAGAAGATTTATTAAATCTTTTTTAAAACTCAGGATAGAAAAAAAAAAGAAGTGGAGGTACTGTTTTTATTAGCTAATAAGGCCCCCAACTACTAAGACACTGCTCTTTTACCATTCCATGCAAACAGGCACTCAGCCTACTAAAGATCATCCTAGGTGCTTGCACATTAAGGCAACATTGAATGCCCAACACAGGACTTTGTATTTAGGTAAGAAAAGCCTGAGGCAGTGTTTTTGTTTATTGTTTTGCTTTTGCTTTTCCTGATCAAGAACTGAATATCTTCTGCCTAAGACCTTAGAGGATTCTCTAACATCAGAACAGAGATATTGTTAGTAGTAATAGTATAACAGCAGTATTTAAATTTGGGATCTTGAAACTCAAGGGCACATTGGAGCAGCTAGAGAGACTTAACTCCTAGGGCATGACCATTTCCTGAGGGTCTTTAGAGATGAGGGGATGAGTATAACATAAATTCCTAATTTTTAACAAATACAATGAAACTGGATCATGCAAATTAGTTTCTTTTTTCATCTCAATCAGTCACTCTATAGGAAAATAGAACTTATCCTAACATGCAGCCATTTCCCAAAATACTTTCAACCTTGTCCTTGGATATAGCAATGAAAGCCTGTGCAGAATACTTTTGAATGTCTTTGGTGTCAGTAGATGCTTTTTCTTCAAGGTAAATTTGGTTATTAGAAAGAGCCAAAGTCACACTTAGTTAAAAAGAAGGAAGAAGGTAAGTCAAATTATATAGTTGTTTTAACAACATTATATATTGATAATGACACCTACTTTCTGAGTTGTTTTGAAGGCGTTTCTAAAAATGCCATTTCAAATATAATCTAAGGAACGGCAATGTCATTGTAATCTATATATAAAAAGCCTAAGCGACTGGCGACCAGCCAGTAGCTATGACGCGCACTGACCACCAGGGGACAGGCGCTCAATGCAGGAGCTGCTGAGCAACAGCAACTTTGCAGAGTGCCCTCTCACACTCCGGGACTCCTCAGGGGATGTCGGAGAGCCAGTTTTGGCCTTATCCCCACAGGCCAGACCGAGGGACCCCCACCTGTCAGAGGGACCCCGCTCACTTTGCAGACGTCCTTCAAGCCCTGGCGCCACCCCAGGTGTAGCTGGTGGGGAGGGACCGCGGGAAGTTGGCTCCACGGCATGTCTAGCCCTTCTCGCCCAGTCCCACCCCGCCCCACCAGCCACCTTCTAATTAATTTTCTTTCAATGTGCATGAATCCATGCACCGGGCCTCTAGTAAGAATATAATCTTCCCAGGTGATAAAGCAGAGTCAATATTCATTCTTTCAAATAAGTTTTGGTTTTGTGGTTGAAAGACCAGCCACAGCATGACACCTTCACACAATGAAATACATGCTGTCATTTAAATGGATGTTTGAAAAGATTTTTAGTAGCTGAGGAAATTATTTAAAGAATTTTAAATGAGAAAAGCAGGATATATTCTACAAGAATTGTTACAAACACATAAAAATATACATAGATAAAAATTGGAAAAATAGATACCAAAAAAGTTGTGGACAAAAGGGGCCACATGCTAACCTGGCGGTCTTGCAAACTCAGAGACCTAAAGTAACCAGAAAGGATGGACTGAAATTAAACTTTAACTAAAAGCAGTTATGGTGGATAGTTACTTCCTAGGCCAGTGGTCGGCAAACTGCAGCTCGCGAGCCACATGAGGTTTTTTGGCCCCTTGAGTGTGGCTCTTCCACAAAATACCATGGCCTGGGAAAGTCTATTTTGAAGAAGTGGCATTAGAAAAAGTTTAACTTTAAAAAAATTGTCTCTCAAAAGACATTTCCATCGTTGTACTGTTGATATTTGGCTCTGTTGACTAATGAGTTTGCCTACCACTGTCCTAGGCTCCCTTGTCTTATGTAAATGCAACTGTTGCTGCTCCCTGCACCTGGCTTCCTTGTCTTCTGGAAATATACCTGTTGCTGCTTCCTTGTCTTATGGAAATTTAACTACGCTTGGCTTCCTTGTGTTATGGAGATGTACTTTCTCCCAGTCTGTAGCCCTATGTGTTTTTTTCCCCCCATTGACCTCAATTCTAAAAATTCCTTAAACCTGCCTGTATACCCCTAAAATTCCTGTTTCAGTACCATCACTCTGAGCGTTTTAGAAAAGACCAATATGAAGCAATTGCAAATGCTAAAATTAAATGCTAAAATTAAATGCTAAAATTAAAAGTTACAGAATAAAATAGTATAATTTTTAAAGAAATATTTTTTTACTTGAACATCTTATACTATAATGAGACTACAATTTGTAACACACATTTATTTTAGACCAATGTGACCATGTGTTGATTAAGAAGATTAAACATAACCACAGAGCAATGGAGCCAGGCCTGAAGACATGGCAGTCTTCAACTGAATAACCTGTTGGCACACTACTCGATTCATTCCTGCAGGAGGCATTTACCAGGTGCCAGAAAGCACTCACCACCCTATATACAGAAGCAATATGAGCAACTGTATCTTAACGTATTTATGGTACAGTATTTTCCATGTTCACAAAATATGCTGATTTAAATGACCTCATTTGATTTTTCACATTAATTTTGTATTTATTCTACAGTTCTAATTAGTGTTCATCACATTGAATTAGAAATAGTTTTAGAGCTAATTATTAATGCCTTGAGGGCAGGACTATGCCCTCATTGTTTTTACAATCAAAGTTTACCAAATTAAATTCCTATTATATAAATTAGGAAATTGAGATTTTAGGATATCATGTGATTTGTTCATGGTCATAAAGCCAACAAATGGCCCTGGACATCTAATTTCTTTTCTAGTCTATGCCTTTTTTATGATAAACGCTGCACTTTGGTAACTATAATATCTTTTAGCTGTAGTTAACAAAAAATTAGTTTAATACTCAAGTACCTAAATTCCCATTAGAGAGAAAATTTATAATTAAGAGAGTGATTATTTTTTAAAAACCTGTAATTATCATATAAACAACAAAGGTTGATTAAATATATTTACAGCTAGGCAATTATAGGTAAAAAGTGCTACCAATATGTAAATGATAATGAACCAAGCCAGTTGAGTTTCTCCTCACTGGGAAAGATAAGCCTTGAGCTGTGACCTAATAGAAGTTCTCAAAATCCTAAAAGAAATCAATAGAGGTTGAAAGAGATAAATCACCCTTATGAGTGAAGTGCTAACAAAACTGTCTAGAGACCACCATCTGAGAATAAGAAATGAGAACACAAAGGATTTGGGGCAGCATATTTTCTCAGAAAGAGTATTAAACACAGGCTCCCTGAATCCAGTCAGATATTGGCTCAAATGTTATATACTTCTTCCCAGTATACCTGAAATGAAGCCCTATACCTAGTAATGTGCTGGTAAATGTTTACAACCAGATATCTGGGGGAATATGTACATATATATATGCACATATGTTTATCATAAATTCCATCAATATAAAAGATGTATTTCAGACAAGTTAGAAATAAAAATAACAAATGCATTATTCTTTATCATAAATTCTATAGAGTCAATTGGTTTCCTCAGAGTGCTTTCACTGATTTTCACTGTATTTTTGTATCCATAGCCAACCTATGTTTGCAATTGAATGAATGTACTTTAGACTCATTGATGTCACTGAAGGTATAATTAGGAAGAGATGTGCAGCAGTGCACCATGATACAGACGTAATAAAAGTAAATAGCTACAAGAGCACATATAATAGCAAAAATGTAGTAAAATGAGGAGGTAAGGAGTCTTGAATATTTCTACTTTTGTTTCTAATATGACATTTAATTTTAAGTTCATATAGTTTAATTTTTAACAATAGCTTTGTTTAACAACTGGCTTGAAATTTGCTGTTATTTTAAAATCAGTTGCAGGAATCAGCATGAGGTATCTCAAGCGCACTCCACCCTCTTCACTCTCTGTTCTCTTGCCTTGCTTTGCTTTATTTCTCTAAATGGCTTTCATCACCTAGCTTTATCTATTTGTTTATTGCTTGTTTCTCCAAATTCAATGAGAAGAGGGATTTTGTCTGTCTTGATCATTACTGCCATGGCATTTGCCATGTGGCAGACAGGGGTATGAAGAGCTCAGAGTCAGTCCAAGGGGACATGGATAGCAGAGGTTAAGCAATGCATGCTCTTGTCATTGTGCTTGGTAAGCAGACTCTGAGTGTAGGAGTTCATTAGGAAGTGTTCTTATCAACACCTGTGGAGGAAGGGGAAGGAAGAAAGTCTGGCAGAGGGAGAAGAGGAGCTATGGTACAGTCCCAACCAAGACTTCAGCTTATCCTACTGAGTTGGGGCAATGGGTGAGCCTTTATACTTTCACATCAGTTATTAGATACTAGAGGCCCGGTGCACAAATTAGTGCACGGGTAGTGTCCAGCCAGCCCGCCCGAATCTGGGTGGGGGGAGGCAATCAGGGTGGGGCCGGCCATGGGGAGGGGCCATGGGCAGTTAACCGGCCAGCCCCGCCCCCTGGTCGAACTCCTGGTTGAACTCCAGGTGGAGGGGACAATTTGCATATTAGCCTTTTATTATATAAGATGGGCTGCCCCAAAAGGGGGCAGGACCTAGAATGAGGCAATTCTCTTATAGATAGGAACTTGATGGCTGAGAAGCTGCCTGCCAGCAGCACTCCCAGTGGCTGAGGACATGTCCTATGCGGGGTTAGATTCAGGGCAAGGCTCCACTGCCAGCAGGAACTTGGAGTGCAGTAAGAAAACGAAGTGGGAGCCATCATCAGAGGAACCATAGGGAGGGCGTGTGTCCGGTGGGGATTGAGAGAATGACTGCAGCTTGGAAGACATTCAAGTTCCAGGATTTTCTCCAGGATCGTCGTTTTTTGTTTTTGGTGTTAGGAAGTAGTGGTAAAATCGGAGTACAAATACACTGCCCACATTTCTAACTATCTGGTATTCCATAATTCTCTTACAGGCCCTGAACTGGTAGGTGCCACCCAGGATTCTTACAAAGCATCTGTATTAAAAATATTTGTTGAATAACTATTATGTGTCAGGCCCTGTGCTACATTCTAGAAATGCAAGGGTAAATGAGAGAGACATAGTCCTTGCCTTATCAGAGCTTACATCTAGGACAGTGGTTCTGCACTCTGACTGCCCATTAATATCACCTGCGGAGCTACTGCAACATGCCAGTATTTGGAGTTTGTCACCAGAGATTCTGACACATGTGGCATCAAAAGCAGCCCTGGCATCATTTTATGTATAGTCAGGGTTGAGAACCACTGTTTTGAGCCATTGAACAAAAAGAAAGTAAAGAGGTACACACCCAATGCTTCCAAATTCAAGATGAAAAATGTACACCCTGTACTCAAGGAAACAAAATTAAAGGAATAAAAATCTAAACAAAGGCCTGATCCAAAAATAAGATTTCACCTAGTCTTCTGTATCCAGTCTGACTAGATCAAGTCATTGACACCACATTGCTGGAATGGAATCTTTCTGCTGATCGGTCAGGATTACAAACTGTGGCCCTGGGTTGTGTTTGAAGGCACAACCAGAAGTGTCTTGCACTTATCAATAAACATCAGGGCAACCCAAACACGATCCAAACCTCTCCTGCTGAATAATGGCAGCACCTTGGGCTTTGGGCTCCTGATCTTGTGGACACTAAACCGACCTTTCTCACTGAATTCCTGGCTCCAGTGCCCAGACACGGTATTTCATTAGTGTTTCAATTATCGTTTAAATGTTTGCACATCAAGTTCAATAAATTCTGAGACAAGTGCTTGCATCATCAATGAAGGTTAACAATTCAAGCTGAGGGCCTTAAAAAGTTGTTAAGTGGTGTAAAGACTTTTCAGTTGCAGAAAGGGGCCTTGTGAACAAGTGGCTAGCTCCTTTGATCATAATGAACTAAGATGTTTTTCATGCATCACAGCAGCAGGTTGGGTTCTAAACTGCAGTTGCCAGGAGCACAGAGGTCATCTCCTGTAAACAATCTTTCAGATTGGCTAAATTATAATTACCCTTTGGCTCACTAGAACAACTTTATTGCCTTCAATGGCTTTTTAAATCATGTAAATAATAAAATTTGAATGGAAATGGTCTGGAGTGGAGGAGCCAGCTTTACATCACTATCAGAAGATGAAAGAGAAGTGGAGGATATCTGTAATCAGGTTGCCCGGTAATATTACCTTACTGTATCTATTTTTGTGCTTAAAGGGCAATAACATTGCCTGTGACCAAAATAAATGTGGGGGAATAGAGGAAAGGGAGGAGAAAGGAAACTTAAATGGCATACCTTCCCACAGCACTTCATGAGGACTAAAATGACTTTAAATGCTATAAATGATTAACTGAGCACATGTCGAGACCTCTACCATGTTTAGGGATGTAGAGCTGGATTTTCATTTAATTCTGAGTTTCTCTGCCTACAGGCCTTAATGATTTCTTGCTTAGTTTTCAATTCAGGTTCAGTATGGAGAAGAGAATGTTTAGCAATCCACCTCAGAGTGAGATATAAAAGATTTCAGAAAGCTGAAGATCCCAGAACTAAGGAAGATTACCTGGAAAGCCCTCAAAATGAAATTCCTGTATTTTTAGATGGCTTCAGGCCCTGTCTTCTGAGTATCTGATTATTAGGGTGGGCAAAGGGACCACATAATGTTTTTCAATCCCTCTTGAGTCGTTTCTCCAGAATTAAGATTCACCCTTCTGTTTCCAAGATATATCAACACCCAATACTTTAGAAATATTTCTAGGATTCTTAAAGGGCTTAACTAGTCAGTTGTTGTTGTTGGCCTTCCCCCTGCCCCCCAAAGGAATTTGCCTGGTCTCTATTATAGCTTTCTCCAAGTCCAGAGACCCAGCATTCTTAATATTTTATGTTGTCTCAGCTCTTTACACTTCATCCTTTGGAAGATAGAGTTGGATAAGTTCATGAAGCTGGAAGCAATCTTATGAATCATTAAGGCCACTTTTCTTATTTTATGATACCACTGATGCTAAGGTATTCGTTGAATCTTCCAAGACCCAATACTCAATCAATTATTGAGAACTCCAGTTCTAGAGCCTTGCACACTGGTTTAGATATCAACACCAAAAGTCACTGCTTGTGGAACTTTCAGCAAGCTACTTAATCTCCCTGAGCCTCAATTTTCACAATTGTTAATACAGGAACAAGAATAGTGCTCTCCTGCCTGGCCAGTGTGGCCTGTGGTTGAGCGTTGCCCTAGGAAACAGGAGGTCACAGTTTGATTTCTGATCAGGCCACATGTTTGGGTTGCAGGCTCCATCCCCAGTATGGGGCGTGTAGGAGGCAGCCAATCAATGATTCTTTCTCATCATTGATGTTTCATCTCTCCCTCTCCCTCTCCCTTCTTCTCTGAAATCAATAAAAATACATTAAAAAAAGAAGAAGAAGAACAGTACTCGCCTTTTGGAAGTATGGTAAGGATAAAATGAAATAATGCATAAAAAGCACTTAGCCCAGTATCTGACAGGGAGCACTTGATAAATGGTGACGGTTAAAAAGATTCTGACTTCCAGTCCAACAGTCATTCCTTTTTGTCACATTGAACAGCCTTTTCAGTTGTTAGAGCTCTGCCATCAAAATTCTATACCTTCCTGCTCTACAAAGAAATGTCTCCTTTCCTCTGTATTATGCTAAGCGAAATAAGCCAGTCAGAGAAAGATAAATATCACATGATCTCACTCATTTGTGGAATATAATGAGCAACATAAGCTGATGAACAAAAATAGAACCAGAGTCATAGAAGCATCGAACAGACTGTCCAACTTATAAGGGAAGTTGAGGGGGTAAGAGATCAACCAAAGGACTTGTATGCATGCATATGAGCATAACCAATGGACACAGATGGAGGGGGGTGGTGAGGGCATGTGCTGGGGGTTGGGGGAGGCCAGGGAGTGGTCAATGGGGGGAAAATGAGACTTAGGTAATACTTTAACCAATGAAGAATTTAAATTAAAAAAAAGAAATGATTGTTCCTTCAAGGTGGCTCTTCCAAAACGTCTCAGTAGAATAAAAATAAAGTGTGGGGGTCACTGCCTTGGGGGAGGCAAAGCATCCCATGTTATTTCCAGCTGCACTGCAGTAATGCCGCGTTGCTGTGTCTTTCCCCCTCTAATTTCTTGCCTATTTTCTTCTTAACTACACAGTTAGCCAGTTTGGACCTTTGCCTCTAAGAACATCTATTTCATAAACTAATTATTCTCTCTGAAAAGACAACTGACACCTGGGACACAGAAACGTCCTGCAGCATACAGTGGGAAGGCCACTTGCTTCCTTCTGAAAAAATGACATTGCCATTCCAGAAGGTTATTCTTGGGATCATTCATTTAGAAACTGCAACAACATCTTCATAATAAAAAAGGCAAAACAAAACTCTAAGCCCACCATTGATTATGTTGTCAAAGAGAATGGCTTCTGGATTGTGTCAAGCATGAAAAGCAGTTAAGGTGGAACACTTTCAATTTTCGATCTGGTTCATACAGAATGAGTTTTTCTCATCTGATCTGTGTCGCTGTGGGTAGCTGCCACCTCTGACTCACCGATCAGTGGGCTGGGTGGGAAGGCAGTGTACAGACCATCAGTGGGCTCAGCTGTCAGGAAGACATTCAAGGAAGCGTGGCAATTATTTTACTATGGAAAATGTCAAAGGGAACCTGCCCACACCATTGTCAATGCTCACATGTAAAGACAGAAATGTTCTGAGAAAATCTTACTTCCTAACTGTCATTTCGGAAGAAAAAAACTCACATAAAACTCAAACTGAACCTTTGAGATTCTTGTATCTTGGAGTCTACCTGCTTTCCTACTAAGTGAGCTTTAAATTTCTATTCTTTAGAGGTTGAATCAGAGCTAAAAGAAACTACTACTCGTTAGAATCGGTGTCCTCTCCCACCTTGAGCTTCTCACTTCTGCTCTCTTTTCTAGTTGGTTATCTCATTCTGCTGATTTTCTTCTTGCACGTTTCTCAGATCAACCTGTTCCTTTCACTTCCACCATCACCATCATAAGCAACATTTTTCAACATTCACATCTTAATTATTGCAATAGTCTCTGAGTTGGACTTCTTTGCAACCAATTCCTTTGTGACCCAAACCACCTTGCATTGTGCTACAGAATTAATCAGTCTTCCCTATGTCATAATGCTCATCATACCACTTGCCTGTTTGCAAATGCAAAATGGTTCTTAGCTCATGCAGGTCTTCATATCCCTCCATCCCTAAAGATATATAGCTCCATTTCTACTGCACATCATCTCAAGCATGTCATGAATTTGCCACCTTCCTTCTTACTTCCCGGCTATTTGTTGTTGTTTTCTGATGCAAAATGGCCATTCTTCATTCCCCATCTAAATATTATACTTTCTTCACTTCTGAGGCTCCTTCAGTGGGAAAGTAGCTTTACCCCTTCAGTATTCATCACTTCATCTTTGTCTTCAGCCACTTCTCAGGAATGTTTTCTAAAAGTTTCTCAACTTCTTTAGCACCCTATCTCATGGTGACTCTATACCTGCTTCCCCTCTAAGGTGCACAAGTTCTCCCAAAGTTCCTTTCTTTTTCTCCCGCAACTTTGTTATTTCCTAATCACAACCAACCTCCTGGAGTTGCATGAAACATACACCAAAGGGGGATACTAGAAAAGCACAGAATATAGACCCCAAAGAAACTTCTGTTTTCAGCAATATTTTTAGATATACAGAACACCTAAAAATTCTGGGCAATATGTAAAACCCCTTTTTTAAAAAATCATGGCTAAACTGGGTAGATAGAGTTGTTCTTAGCGGTCAGAATAAAAAAAGAAATCTCAACTTCAGAAATGGGATATCAGAATTTGTCATCCAGGAAAAAAAAAAAATCAGCATTTGTCCTTTTTCAACTTTAATGGCCTAGAACTTGGCTTCAGTAGACCCTATGAAGACCACCCGAAGTGTGGGCATTGCGGAAGTTCCGATCAGAGACCCCTGTATCAACCCACACTCCTAGAAGCCTCTGTGGGTAAACTAGGAAACAGACTGCCTCACGGAGAGGGGTGGGAGCACACTATCTGTCCCGGCAGTAGCTCTGGGAAAAGGGGAAAAGGGAAGACGATTCCTCTGAAATCTTGACCACAGTTCTGCCCTCACAGAAATTTAGGGCTAGACTTACATTGATTGTAAGACTCGAAAAAACCACATACTAAAAATTTAGTTTAAAACTGGTGTTGGTAAACTACCATTCATGGCTAATTCCAGTCTGCCATCTGCTTTTGTATAGTCCATGAGCTAGGATGGTTTTCACATGTTTAAATGGTGAAAAGAATGTCAAAAGAAGATATTTTGTGACACATCAAACGTATAGGAAATGTAAATGTCAGTGTCCAAAAATGCTTCACTGAGGCATAGCCATGCTTGTTTGTTTACGTGTTGTCTATAGGTCCTTTCACACAACAATAGCAGAGTAGAACGATTGTGACAGAGACTGTACTAGCATAGCCCACAAAGCCTCAAATATTTACTCTCTGCCCCTTTACAGAAAAAGTTTGCTGACCTCTGATTTAAAGTGATCTCTAGTTGGCAGAAGTTTCTGGTGAGAAAACTTGAAACACAAACCTCAAGGAATTCCACAGATAAAGTTCAAGGAAAAATATAAGCTTATAACTTTTTTTAAAATGGGCGGGGGGCACTAACACTCAAGAAATAAGATAGAGTGGGTGACAATAAAAATGACTAAATAGAGAATCTGATCTACAGAGAATGTAGATACCCAATTATCAGACACAGAATATAAAATATGCCTTATCATATTTACCTAAGTCCATCTGGGAGTCTCTATCCAGTCCTACTCTGTTTGTATGTGTGTGTTCACACAACTATTTCTTACTTGCTGTCTGCTTCTGTTATAGAGGGTGATTACTGTTAGGTTTTTTTTTCTACATGCATTATAAATGCCATCCCTTTTACAGAGCATGCTATTTAGGGCTTAATTTTAAATGTTGTTTAAAAATTGATCCTAGGGGCATGTTAGTGCCTTGATACAATCCCATCACCAGCATTTCATCTACTCAGAATTTCACTGTTGGTAATAGAGTTGGGAAATTGTAGTCCACTGGAGTACTTACCACCAAGAAGTACTAGAATTGGCAGTGATTTCTAACCAGGACAAGTTCACAAGTTGTTTTCAACAAGGAATCATGGAAGTGGGAAATCTTAGATTTACTTGACCTTCAAATAGGTCAGCCACCTGCAGATCAAGCCATGTTAACTGATGCTGTGGGTCATGCTCTTCCCCCAGATCACTGAAGACTCAACTCAAATGTCACCTCCTAAGAAAGGCCTTTCTGAGCACTTTTTAAACAACCTCTACCTGCACACATTTTCTTTCACACAACCCTGTTTCATTACCTTCAAGGCACTTTACATTACCTGAATATTGTTTGTTCATATATTCATTGTCTATGGCTCCCTCACAGAATATAAGTTGCATAATAAAGTAATGCTATCTTGTCACACATACACATTACTCTTGTATACAGAGTACTGGTATTCGCAGGCTAACTGCCTGACCCACAGGTACTCTTAGCATTTGACTAATTAATGATATCCTGCCTGAGGAGAAGATGAAAGTAGACAGACCCATCTTTTTTTGAGACTAGTTAGAAATTATAGTGTTGTTTTCTTTTGGTTTCGTCTATCTGTAAAAGCCAGTGACCTCTTGTTTTACTTTCATCCCTGCCTAAGATTTTAGGAAGGTTCTGGCACACCTGAATCAAGAATTCATTTATTTTGGGCACTGAAAAACCAGAGAGAAGAGTCTATAAGTTTCCAGATTCAACTGCTCTTGAATAGTAAACCCTATCCTTTCGATGTGCACTCTATCCAGTCAGGTGATCAGAAAAATAACAAACATGCCTCTCCCAGGATCATGGAACACCATTAGCTAAACTTACAAATGGCAATGAACAAACTACCCTGCCTCTCTCATGGTGAGTGTGGTGAGCTCCCTTTCTCAATGGTGCTAGCATTCACCAATGTGTGCCCTGGAGCTTCTATCAGTATGGTAATTAAACTGGGATCTTGGTGCTTATTCCTCTCTATCATAACAGAGATGCATAGACAATTGTAATTTGATTATCACACAGGTGACTTTTTGCAGTTACTATTGCTGTGTAACTATCTATCCCAAAATGTATGGCATAAACCATGACCACTTTATTGTATGCATGAATTAATAAGTACAATAGCAGCCAGCACAGCAGGATTAGCTCCTCTCTGCTCCGTCATGTCTGGCACCTGCTCTGAGAAGATTCAGATACTGAGGATGACTTGATGGATGGGGCTGGAATCATCTGGAGGTTCCTTCATTCACATATCTAGTGCCTGACTGCCAACGAGAGCACTGAACATGTGGTCTGTCCATGTGACTTGACGTCCTCACAGGATAGGGCCTCAGGGCAGTCAGACTTCTTACTAGTACATGGAGACTCAGGGCTCCAAATTAATGCCACAGTGAATGAGGCAGACTAGGATCCCAGCTCAGAGGTCACGGAGCGTCATCACCACCATACTCTACAGGTCAAAGCTGTCCCTCCACACTCAGGGGAGGAAACATAGATCTCAGCTCTCCGTGTCAAAAAATTTGTAGGCCAATTAAAAAAAACTGCTATACTCTCCTTTCCTCTAAAATCCACTCCTCTCTCAACATAGTCTAGTGTAGCTAGCACTAAGGTTAAAATTGTATTTCTATTACTTACAACCCATCGGAGTTTAGTTAATGTACCTTTTGTTACTTCATCTGTATACAGATTGGGTAACTCACCTTTTGCTACTTCATCTGCATAATAAAGAGGTTGTACTTGATGTTCTTTCTATTCCTTCCTTCCAGCTTTTGCATTCCATGCTTTTACTATTGTATTTCATCCAAAAATTCATGTCCACCTGGAATTTCAGAATGTGCTTTTATTTGAAAATATTTTTTAATAGATGTAGTAGTTAAGGATCTCAAGGTTAAATTATCCTACACTTAGGATGAACCCTAAATGCAACAACGGGTGGGTGTCCTTAGAAGAAGATGAGAGAACACAAGGGGACACAGAATGAGGCCATGTGAAGATAGAGAAAGAGATTGAAGTTATGCTACCACAAGCCAAGAAGTCCCAAGAGCCACTAACAACTGAAAGAGACAAGGAAGGATTCTCCCTGATAAGCCTCAGAGGGAGCAAGGCCCTGCTGACATTTAAGTCTCAGATTTCTAGCCTCCAAACTGTCTGACAATAAATGTAAGTTGTTTTAAGCAACCAAGTTTGCGGTAATTCATCATGACAGTTGTAGGAAACGAATGCATCTACCTTCTTCCATCTCTTTCTTTCTCAAATCAAGCCTCAGTTACCAAAGGTAAAAAGCCCCTGACTCCCGCCCCTACTGGCCTGTCCCACAGCCATGAGTGACTTCATGAGCACAGCAACAGGAAATTACATTAGAGAAGAGAGGCCTGGGGGAGCCTGCATGTCATCTGAAGTCTCAGTGCACGTAAGTCACCTTAAATGTTTTGCTGCTGTTGTTTACCTTGGGCATGAGAACAAGTGAGGCTGAGGAAGATGAGGAATCCCTGGTGTGTGGAAGACACATACATGCTCTAATGCAGGCTGGAAAGGTGGCACCAAGGGAGGACAGGACAATGCATAAGACATGTCCTCTGTAAATGCCTACTCCTTGAGAAGAAAAATCCAGCATGCACAACTACAAGGGTGAAATGCTGTTGCCTATATTCTCAAGACATGGAATAAAGAAAGGGTAGACTATGTAGAATGATCAAGTCAAATCAATGTTAAGTGCTTTCCTTTAAAAAAAAATTGTCTTAGAAGCTCAGATGACAAAAAAGAAAAAGAAATAAACTTCATCAGATCATAAATAATCTACAGTAAATCCTAAAACTCCAAATGATTCAATAGTACCCATTTTGACTTCTGAAGACTGTAAACTGCCAAGCTATCTGCTCCTTTGCAGCTTGAAGGATGCGCTCATTCCTCTCTCTTAACTCCAATGCAGCTCTCTCCCAGCCCCCAGGACTGTGTAGTTTAGAGATGTGGAGCTCTCTCACAGGAGAGCTTCCCTCTCTAGCCCACATCTCATTTAAATTCCTAATTCCCCGAAGCTTAAAAAATAGATGCCTCAAGACAAGCTGAATTGAGAAAGTCAACCTGAATAGTAATAAGCGGTTTAATTACAGACCATGCATTCTCCTTATCTAAGTGACAAACACACTCATGTGATTTGAGTTCCTGCCCTCATTTTACTTTGAAAGGGATTAGGAGGCCCTAATATATTTTGAAAGAAAGCATCTTCCCCACCATATTCTATACAGATAACATGTTAAGCTGACCTACAAGGAGAAATTGTATGTCAAAGAAAGATGAGAAAGTGCATTTTTGGATATTATCAAAGCTGATTCGAAGATGCAAAAGGTACAGCTTAATCAGATATTTAGAATATAGAGCCTTGTACCATTAAGAGGGATTCTATTTTTTTTTCATTTGTGTAAATCATTTTGGAGGAGATTGTGAGGAAAAGGAACATATGTAATAAGAACATTAATTTTCACTTTATAAGGCAAAAAATCAGGAGGGGGATCAGCAAATGAGCTGAGCTGTTTATCAAGGGGCTTCAACTGAAGAAGAGCAAACCGGCTGCCAGCACAGCAGGCAGGTCACTGACTCAATACTGAGGCACTACTCACAGCCCTTCTGGAAAGTAAGCCTTTTTGTTCTTGTGTCGTGGCCTGGTTGACTTTGCACCAGGTCAAAGCAATGATCTGTATAATTGCAAACCCTCCCCTATTACCAGAACCTGTCACTTCAGAAAGTGATGTCTGGGCTCCAAGCCAAATTTTGGTTTCACCTTAGCTTTCAAGATAATTCAGATTGATAAAAAGAAAATATATTATGGTGCATAAAGGAAGGAGAGAGAGCAGGCAGTGGAAGGCAGAGAGAAAGGGAGAGATGAAAGAAGAAACCGAAGGACAGAGAAAAGGAGATGAAGAGAAAGAGAATGGAAATGGGAGAAAAGGTTGGGCAAGAAGATAGTCTTTGAGATGGTGAAATTGTTTTAAAGAACAGCATATTTGTGTTCGTTTGGGGAAAAACAGTATGAGGAGGTACAGAAGGTTTTCTTCTAACCAAGAGTCAACTTTCCTAGATTTTTCCACCAATATTATGCGCCAGCTTCCCCAACTTGGGAAGTGACTCCATTTCCTTACAAATAGATCTCCATGAGGAAGCATTAAAGTCTGGCTGTGGTGCTGATCCTGATGACTGTCAAGGGGTAGGCATGTCAATAGCCTATTTGACCTGGGTTCCTCAGAAATGTGTGAATGAAAGAAGGCTCCTGCATGGAGCAGACTTGGGCACTTGGCAGGGCTTAACAGATATTTGTGGAGTAAGCTGAGTTTACAAAAAAATAAAATATATTCTGTATGCAATAAGAATACATGATTTTATTTAAACATAAAATAAGATATAACTTTGAAATGAACTCTAACTCAATAGTCTGAGGGGTTTTACTCCTCAGAAATTTATCTTAAAGCTGAATTCCCTAATCCATTTTTCTTCTGTATCAGTTACTGTTGTAATTAGCTAGTTATTAATATTAATAGGAAGAAGCAAAAGGGATGTCAGACATTATAAGCATGGCCATCTGGGCAGCTTCACCAGGAAGCTGCAATGTCACAACCCCCAGGCAACCACAGGTCCATTCCCTGCAGATCTCTGGGGAAGGGACTGGACAAAAGGAAAGATGGGCACATGTGCAGTGAGTCAGGGTGGCATAAGAAAGGTGCTTGTCTTTCAGTCAAACCTGAGAACAGAAGTCATTGCTGGGGGTGGAGCCAATGCAAGCCTGTGAAAATTTGGGAATACATAATCCCCAGGCAAAGGAATTCTCTGGCTCATCTACCCTTCCTCTGGCTTTGCTTCCTCATGGCCATGCAAACCCCTCACACAATGGACTACAGCTGGGAACACAAACTAAACCTGATGCTGGGCTGGACTGTACAAATATGAAACAGAAACTCTGAGCAACAGCTTTAATCTTAGTTCTGCTGAAGACACAGCTGGACTTTTTCTATGGCGGGATAGAGGGAGAGGGGAACTTGGGAACTCGGGGATTTAATTTCATGCAAATAAATAGCACTCATTCTCCCGTGCGAGTCTGAGAAAACTCCTTTTCTTGTGAGTCACAAGAATCCCACTTCCAACAGCAACAGGTGTGACATGGAGAGCTCCCCACGGATAATATATCTACGTAGAAAACCTCTCCTAGGTCATCATGGATCTTTTGAGATTCCATGTTTTTTAGTAGCTTTAAAAATACACAAATTAAGAAAAGAAATTGTGATTCAGACAAAATATAAAATACAAAAAAAAAGAAAAGCAGCAAGAAGGAAAATGCCATGAAAAGAATATTGTCCTCTTGGCAGGCTTTACTATGCCTGTTCTTTTGGATAATTACCACCTTTATTCCTAAGATTTACACTCAAAGAATAATTGTCATCTTTAATCATGCATCATTCATTATTGAAGTTGCAAAGTAAGTGCACAGAAAACACTCCAGTGGGGGCAGGTGCAATTCAACTTTGGTGTAGGCAGAGGATAGAAAAAAAATTATGTGGTGGCAGGTGATCACAACTCTACTAAGTAATTCTGTGGAACTTATTTCTTCTGAGAAGTATTTACACAAATCTCTAATAGAAAAAAAATAGTCAACATACCTACAAATTCCGATTTTCTTGTTGGCTGCTGCCATCTTTTTCCTTGGAAAAACATTTTCTTCCTCTTAATTTATTTTTGTCCCAGGTTATTATTTGGTTCATAATGAATGGCAGGAATAATCAGGTGATCAATACTGGGTAGTTTGTAGTAATAAGGAATTTTCTCACATTTATGGGACTATGGAGGAAGCAATAAGACAGTTGCCCTTCTCACTGACAGGCAAACAACTCAGGCAAAGTGCACTAGACTCCATGAAATTCTGCCTCTTTTTCAAAGGAGAAAGCAACACTGCATCCTCACAAACCCTTGATGGACAAGATCTCCCCTTTGTAACCTCCTTTGAATCTCCTCGGTGACCAGGTACATGTTTGCTCCCTTTAAGAGCTACAACTTTCTCTGTAAAGCTCCTTTTGGTTCTCAAAGTGCTTCATGCATATTAACTTGTTCTAACCATTTTGCCCTCTCTAGGTGAAGAAAGTCTCAGAGATGATATGTGGTTAGCTCAAATTGCATGCCTCCTAGGAAGAAAGTCTGGGCCAGGACTCATGGTGGGTTGTGTTTTTGTTTGTTTGTTTTTCACATTAAGAAGAATTAGACCCACAAGCTGCTCAGAAAACAGCATTTTGGGTTGGACAACTGGACAAAAATAATAATAATGTCCTCGTCTATAAAATATGGTAGGAAATTTAGCTGAGGGTAAGTCTCCTGATTCAAAAGAAAAAGAACTTTGTGTTCTTGTTTTTAAATTGATGAAAGGAGTGAAAGGAGGAGTTATGACAGATCTCCTAATCCCACAAAAGAAGTTAATCACATTTTGGTGACTGAAGTTTCCTTACACCTTTGGATAGTATACTAGTGTTTTCTAAGTTATTGCCACCATAGTTAAAGACATGGTTGTGTGATTACGCTTGATAAATGAGAAAGAAAGCAATTATAACATATATATAAACATTAAGTAAACAGCTTTCTGCAGGAAAGAACCTACCGCTGATTGACACTTCTTCCTACTGACCTAGACAAACTCCCTCATCATTATTTAACATTCTCCCCATCCATCTGGAAATGGTGTTTCATCTTATTCTGTTTCTGCTATTGCAAACTGAAATATGTCTTTTCATCAGTACCTCAGTCAGCACACCTTTTACAATATTTATTGAAATATACCTGGGTACAATAGTGATCAAGACATAAAAAATAATCACTACTACTATAAGTTTGAAGGAAAATATACTGTTTTATATAAAGTCACTACTGCTATTGAAAGATGTGTGGGGATTATTTTTATTATTTTTATTCATCTGGGGGTTGCTATGCTCAAGGGTCAATCAATAAGAGTGAATTGGTGACTCTGTCCGAGCTACCAACAAAAACACTTCCTTACCTGTCACTCCGCAGGAAGCAGAGTCAATGCTTACATTGAAGTGCAGAACCTGACAAGATGAAACATATAGGAACTCTAGTTGTAAGTACATAAATAAAATAGGTGATATGGAATAAAATCTCAAATGGCAAGAAAGGAGGTATTTACTTCAGTTGGCAACTTCAGCCTTCTTGGCAATGCACCACAGATTGCATTTTAAAGTTTCCATTCTGTCAATAGAAGGTGTTTTTTTCTGGATGATAAATATACATTTATCTGTTATCAATAATAACCCTGGAGATTATGAGAGTGTTTCTTCCAAGTTACATTCCCTTTGAAGCCTATTCCTGGTAATTTATTTTAGCACATTTAGCAAAGCAAGGGGAGATGGGGTTAGGTCAGACTCACAAAAACACCCATATTTCAAACATCGAGGACTCTTAGGAATTTCTTACTGTATTAACTGACTTAATAGCCTATGTGATTCAGGAGCTGTCTCCTTTATTTACCCACTTTCACTCACTTAAATTTTATCTCTTCTAAAAAGAATTTTATATGATTTAAATACATATACTTAAAATAAAGGTTAAAAAACAATTTAGGGGAGAAAGAAGAATTTTACTCATACCTATGATTAGATCATGACTGCAGTTAAAACACTTTTTAATCTCCCAGCTTTCTAGCAGTCAAGGCTAGCATTAAATGCAATATTATGTAATTATGTTAAAAGGAATCCTACAGTTTTATCTGGGGAGACATTTTCAAGGCACTAAATTCCTGGACAATGGTTTTCCATTCTACATCATATAAGAAAATGAAAGCAATAGAGTACACACAATGAAAAAAAAATAACAGTTCTGTAGGCGGTCATGAAATAGCCTTCAAATAGTCCTTCCTTATATCAAAATTTAATAAAAAATCCAACAACATAAAGTAAAATATGATGTGAATGTAGCTTTGTGAAAATTTAAGATAGCAGTCCTTGTATATAGCATCCTGGTGATCTTATTTTATACAAAGATAGAGTTTAAAGAAACTAGAAAAATGAATAGATACATCTTAGGTGATCTCTTTTAACCATGATTTGTCTGAAATACTTTCAGTGGATGCTTTATAGGGGCCATTGCAGGACCTAGATCTTTCAAATGTGTCCAAAATGCTGATTTCCTGTGCTGCTGACTGATGGCAATCCTGAGGTTTTGATATGGACATGAGATGGATTCTTGCTAAGTAAAATAAACGTGAGATTCCCTAATTTTTATTAGAGGATACTAACCTTGATACCTCAGACTCCTCTGAGCTACCCTGTTCAAAAGGATGATTTAGCCACCCACCACACTGAATGCCATCAATAAAAAATTAACAATTTAGTTTTGACATCACTTTAGTGTTAAGGATCAAATCTTCATCAGAAAAAAAAAAAGCCATATAAGTTCACGTATATGTGAAATCTAATGAACAAAATAAACTAGCAAACAAAATAGACACAGATGTATAGATACAGAGAATAGACTGACAGATGTCATAGGGGAGAAGGGGTGGTGGGCTGGGTGAAAAGGGTGAAGGGATTAAGTAAAAAAATAAGAATAGAAACAAACAACAGTATGGTGATTACCAGAGGGAACAGGTGGGCGGAGGTAGAAGAGGGTGAAAGAGGGTTAAACGCTGATGGAAGGAGACTTGGTGTGGTGAATACATAATACAATAGACAAATGATGTATTATAGAATTGTACACCTGAAACCTATATAATTTTATTAAACAACTAGAGGCCCGGTGCACAAAATTCATGCACTGGGGGGGGGGGGGTCCCCTCAGCCTGGCCTGCGCCCTCTTGCAGTCTGGGAGGCTTCGGGTGATGTGGAAGTGGGCCTAAGCAGCAGTCAGACATCCTTAGTGCTGCCTCAGAGGCAGGAGAGGCTCCCGCCACCGCCATTGCACTCACCAGCCGTGAGCCTGGCTTCTGGGGGAGCGCACTGACCACCAGGGGACAGCTCCTGAGTTGAGCGTCTGCCCCCTGATGGTCAGTGCGTGTCATAGTGACCTGTTGTTCCTCCATTTGGTCTATTTGCATATTAGCCTTTTATTATATAGGATGTCACCACAATAAATGCCATCAAAAATAAACAAACAAATAAATAAATATATTTTTAAAATAATTTATTTTTTTAAAAGACTGGTTAGCTCAAAGTTAGTGTCAGAGTATGCATTCTTAAAATTGGAAGATAATCCCCCAATGTTGGAATGTAACTCTCCAGTGACAGGTAACCTGCTACTAAATGAGACAGCTTGTCTAGTTTCTAAAACACACTAAATGTAAGAATAATCGCTTATGTAATGTTCCTCTATAAAATTTACTTCTGCCAACATTCTAGCTATAGTCCTTCTTTCTGCCCTTTGACACATTCAGAACATATATAATAAATAAATAAATATCCATTTCAGCCCTAGCCAGTATGTTTTGGCTCAATGGATAGAGTGTCAGCATGCAGACTGAAGGGTTCCATTCCAGTCAAGGGCACATACCTGGGTTGCAGGCCCTGGTCGGTACACATGCAGGAGGCAACTAATCTATGTGTCTCTCTCACATTTATATATATATATATATATATATCTTCCCCTTCCTTCCACTCTCTCTAAAAATCAATGGAAAAATATCCTCGGGTGAGGATTCACAAAAAATTAAAATAAAAAAATATATATCCATTTCAAACCATTGAAAGTTTAATTACGTCAGAACTTCACCAGCATAAAAAAGGAAACCATAAAAAAGAACCTATCAGAAATGAAGGATACACTAACTGAAATGAAGAATAATTTACAGGAAATCAACAGTAGAGTAGATGAAGTCAAAAGTAAATCAGAGATTTGGAAGATGAGGAAGTCTAAAACATCCAATCAGAATAGCAAAGAGAAAAAAGAATCCCTCCCAAAATGATGACAGTATAAGGAACCTCTGGGACCACTTCAAGTGTACAACATTTAAATCATAGGTTACCAGAAGGACAAAAGAGAGAGCAAGAAATTTAAACCATATTTAAAAAAATCATGATAGAAAACTTCCCTAGCCTGGTAAAGGACATAGACATACAAGTTCAGGAAGCACAAAGAGCCACAAATAATATGAACCTAAAGAGGTCCATACCTAGAACATCATAATTACAATGCCAAAGGTTAAATAAAAAGAGAGAAGCTTTAAAGCAGCAAAAGAAAAGCAGTTAGTTGCCTATAGAGAGTGGCTATAAAACTGTCAGCTATTTTCTCAATAGAAACTTTGTAGGCCAGAGGGATTGGAAAGTAATATTCAAAGTGATGAAAAGCAAGGACCTACAACCAAGAGTACTCTACCTAGCAAAGCTATTATTTATAATCAAAGAGCAGATAAAGAGCTTCACAGACAAGAAAAGGCTAAAGTGAGTTCATCACCACCTAAACAGTATTACATGAAATATTAAAGGGTCTTCTTTAAGCAGAAGAAGTGAAAAATAATAAAAAGCATGAACAATAAGATGGCAAAAAATATATACCTATCAACAATTTAATCTAAAAAACAAAATAAATGAACAAGCAGAATAGAAACAGACTCATAGAGATAGAGAACATTTTGACAGTTGCCATTGGGAGGGGATTTAGGGGGATGGCTAAAAAAGGTGAAGATATTTAAAAGTTCAGATTGGTTGTTACAGAATAGTCATAGGAATGTAAAGTACAGCATAGGGAATATAGTCAATATATTCTAATAACTATGTATGGTGTCAGATGGGTATGAGATGTATTGGGATGATCACTTTGTAAGTTATATAATGTCTGCAAACATCCCAAGAGTAAAGAGTATCTATGCTACAGAATGAGATTTGAGGGAACTTGAGAACACTGATAGTCATATGCAGAACTCGCTATTGAAATCCTCCCATCTAAGTTCCATGTCATATGGGCTAATTTCAATGACAGATTATTTTATACACTTTTATGCACAATAAAAAGGCAGATAGTTGATTAAAACAGATTAACTATGACTTCAGTCAGCTTATGTAGCTCACAGTGCAAGTATATGCAAATACTAAAGAATTAAGTGCACTTGGTACCAAAGATCAGTAACTTGACTTTGTTCCATTGTCATATGCTGGTTCAGCATGCATCTTCCAGTTCCATTCTCCTGATATGCAGGAGTTCAGAGTGATGTTAGAAAGCCCCACTTCACACGCACAGGGCAAAACATGCATTTCATAGAAACCTACTTATAGACTCTTCCACACACACATCTCATCTCTGGATGTACTGGAATTCTAGGATCTGAGTGAGAGACAGTGAGAGCAAAAGAAGGACAGACATGGTTGTTGTGAAGGGAAGATATAGAAGACATTTGAGAACCACTAGTTTGGAACATGATTAACAGTATGTGCCTTATAGCACTCAATTGTATACCATGCAATGTGTAATTATTTTCAAGTTCTTTTTCTATTCTATTACAGACTTTCAATGAGTTATTTCTGATACATATTCTATTGTTCTAGACACCAAGTTATTTTAAAAAACACCATGGAAGAAAACACTCTCTCATCACTTCATAGTCCCAGGAGCTATTGGTAATTTCACCTGATTTGTAATGTTTTTTCTTTGGTTCAAGAAGTGTACCCCTCACTGAAGCCCCAAGGTAATCACACATAGAAATTAAAATATTAGAAAGTAAAAATTTATCCCACAAAATTCCCATTTTCTCCATGACCAAGAGATTTTCTATTGGGAATTAGAGTGGGAAGCAAAAAGGGAGAGGGAAAAGTCAAGGACTTCATAGTTAAAGTGATTTCTAGCTGTCACTGAAAAAAAAAATGGAAGAAATTACATTCAGTAAAACCAAAGCAAAAAGGCAGAGAAAAATGAATCAGAAATAAATGTCAGCTCAGAATCTGAAAATTAAAATACTGCTCTGAATAGAACAGATACAATTCCCAATTGAGTAATGAGCTGAAATCCAGAAAGCTTTCAAAAACAAATACAGGGTAATCATAGTGAAGAATAAAGATAAATGCACTTTCTCATTTACATGAGCAGACAGTAGTTCCGCCACTGCTTATTAAAATGGACTGTTAACCAGACGGCAAGGAACAAAATGAAATGGATCATAAACTTGCTCATTTTAATGTTATATTCTATCCATGAAAATGTATTTTTAAATTAAAATATGCCCTGGCCAGTGTGGCTCAGTTGGTTGGAGTATCATCCTGTTCACCAGAAGGTCACAGGTTGATTCTGATCAGGGAACATATCTATGTTGTAGATTCCATCCCCAGTCATGGTGCATACAGGAGGCATCTGATCAATGTATCTCTCACATTAATCTCTCTCTCTCTCTCTCTCTCTCTCTCTCTCTCTCTCTTCCTCCCTCCCTCTCTAAAATTAAATTTAAAATTAATTAATTAATTAAGATACAATACATAAGATGAAATATCAATAGCTGAGTGATTATAGGATAGAGAAAGATTTTGAGTTAGCCAACAGTCGATCCTTTGGGACAAGGTGAGTTTTTCTTTAAGTGACCCATCTTTACAATTTAAGAACTTGTTAGGGATCTCTGCACATCTCATCCTCATAGACGATCACTGACTCTGTGTAAGTGTTCCTACCTTTTTCAGGTAATGTAGGTCTGCCCTTATTGCTGCAGTGACTGATTCAGACATGAAGTTACTTATCTAGGCACACAGGATGTAACCTCAATGACTTTTCATATATATATAAATAAGTTACCTATTGCTGTTTAACAAACTATTTCCAAACTTAAAACAAAAATGACTTACTGGCTCATGATTCTGCAATTTTGGCTGAACTCAGATAGTTCTGCTGATCTTGCCTGGCATCATTCATAGTGGCTTGCATAAGGATGGATGGTCTAAGATGGCCTTTTTAAAAAGACTAGATGTGAGGTACCTCACTTCTCTTTCATATGACCTTTCTATATTTCTTAAATGGAAGCAGCAGCCTTCTAAAGCAAGTTTAAATACATATTAAACATCTGCTTGCATCATTTTTATTGATGTCCCACTGGTCAAAGTCACATGGCAAGTCACAATGCTAAACCAAGAATCAATGTGAGACAAATCCCACAAAGTCATGAAATTGCAGAAGTCATGGGTCAATCAGGGCTACTAATGTAACAATATACTAAAACTCCCATTTGAGATTGAGCATAGAATAAAGTACATACTTCTTAGCTTGGCATTCAAAGCTCTACATATTCTGATCCCAAATTACTTTCCTTTGCCTGTCTCACAAAAGTTTACAATAGAAAAAACAACCACATGCTTCAACTTGAAGACACATTTTTCATGCATTATCCAGAACTCTGTCTATTTATATTGCTAAAATACACTCTTAGGGCCTCCATTTTTTTTCTATCTAGCTTCATCCATCTACCAAGAGGCCTGGCACCCTTCCTTGGCTCAGGCCATAGGTTTACACCTTCCATGAACATTTCCATGATTGTCCCAATAAATGGGTGTTTCTCCCTTGTCTGAACTTACTTTCAAGGTAGTCCTCTCTCCTTTTTTCCTGAAGAGTATGGTTTTAGGTGGTTTATTTCAGATTGTTCTTTTTTTCTTGAGGTAGGCTTCTGTATTGCTAGAAATTTTCCTCTTGGAACTACTCTGGCAGCATCCCATAGATTTTGCATCTTTTTATTTATTTATTTTTATTTGTCTGAAGGTATCTTTTGATTTTTTTTCCTTGATCTCCTTGTTAGCCCACTGATTGATTAGTAGGATGTTATTTAGCTTCCACCTGTTTGTGTGTTTTTCAGTTTTTTTCTTGTGATTGATTTCTAGTTTCATAACATTATATCAGAGAAGATGCTCGATATGATTTCAGTCTTCTTAAATTTATTGAGATTGGTTTTGTTGCCTAATAAGTGGTCTATTCTGTAAAAGGGTCCATGTGCACTTTCAAAGAATGTATATACTGCTTCTCTAGGGTAAAATGTTCTCAAAATATCACTTAAACCCATAAGTTCTAATGTATTATTTAAAGCCATTGTTTCTTAGTTGATTTTCTGTCAGAGTGATCTATCCATTGGTGTCAATGGGGTATTAAGTTCCCCTAGTAGGACTGTATTACTAGTGATCTCTCCTTTTAGGTTGTCAATATTTCCTTTATATATTTAGGTTCTCCTATGTTGTGTGCATAAATGTTTACAAGGATTATGTCCTCTTATTGGATTAATACCTCTACTGGGAAATATCCTACTTTGTCTCTTGTTATATAATTTGTTTTAAAGTCTATTTTTGTCTGATATAAATATTGCTACCTCTGTTTTGCTTTTAGTTTTCATTTGCAAGAAATATCTTTTTCTTTACTTTCAATCTTTGTGTGTCTTTTGCCCTACCCACTCTCCCCCCTCCCCCGCCTGTGTCTTGTGTCCATTGGTTGTGCTTATATGCAGGCATACAAGTCCTTCGGTTGATCTCTTACCCGCCACTCCCAACACTCCCCAGCCTTCCTGCTGTAATTCGACCATCTGTTGGATGCCTTACTGCCTCTGTATCTATCTTTTTGTTCATCAGGTTATAGTGTTATTTGTTTCCCATAAATGAGTGAGATCATGTGGTATTTTTCTTTCATTGCCTGGTTTATTTCACATAGCATAATGCTCTCCAGTTCCATTCATGCTGCTGCAAATAGTAAGAATTCCTTCTTTTTTATAGTCGCGTAGTATTCCACTGTGTAGATGTACCATAGTTTTCTAATCCACTCATCTGCTGATGGGCATTTAGGCTGTTTCCAAATCTTAGCTATGGTGAATTGTGCTGCTATGAACATAGGGGTGCATATATCCTTTCTGATTGGTGTTTCTAGTTTCTTGGGATATATTCCTAGAAGTGGAATCACTGGGTCAAATGGGAGTTCCATTTTTAGTTTTTTAAGGAAACTCCATACTGTTCTCCACAGTGGCTGCACCAGTCTGCATTCCCACCAGCAGTGCACAAGGGTTCGTTTTTTTCCGTAACCTTGCCAGCACTTGTCATTTGTTGATGATTGCCCTTCTGACAGGTTTGAGATGGTACCGCATTGTCATTTTGATTTGCATCTCTTGGATAATTAGTGACTTTGAGCATGTTTTCATATGTCTCTTGGCCTTCCTTCTGTCTTCTTTCGAAAAGATTCTATTTAGGTCCATTGCCCAATTTTTACTGGATCATTTATCTTCCTTTTATTAAGTTGTCTGAGTTCCCTGTAGATGTTGGAGATTAAACCTTTATCAGTAATAACATTTGCAAATATGTTCTCCCATACAATGGGCTTTCTTGTTGTTTTGTTGATGGTTTCTTTTGCTGTGCAAAAGCTTTTTATTTTGATGTAGTCTCATTTGTTTATTTTCTCTTTAGCTTCTATTGCCATAGGAGCAGTATCGGTGAAGAAATGGCTTCGGCATATGTCTGAGATTTCTCTGCCTGTGGATTCCTCTAGTATTTTTATGGTTTCCTGTCTTATGTTTATGTCCTGTATTCATTTTGAGTTTATTTTTGTGTATGGTGTAAGTTGGTGGTCTAGTTTCATTTTTTTGCATGTATCTGTCCAATTTTTCCAACACCATTTATTGAAGAGACTGTCTTGACTCCATTGTGTGTTCATGCCTCCTTTGTCAAATATTAATTGAGCATAGTGGTTTGGGTCGATATCTGTGTTCTCTATTCTATTCCATTGGTCTATATGTCTGTTCTTGTGCCAGTACCAGGCTGTTTTGAGAACAGTGGCTTTGTAATACAGCTTGAAATCTGGTATTGAGATCCCACCTACTTTGTTCTTCTTTTTCAGGATTGCTGTGGCTATTTGGGGTCTTTTTTAATTCCAGATGAATTTTTGGAGAGTTCTTTCTAGGTCTGTGAAATATGCCATTGGTATTTTAATGGGGATTGCATTGAATTTATAGATTGCTTTTGGTAGTATGGACATTTTAATGATGTTGATTCTATCAATCCATGAACATGGTATGTTCTTCCATCTGTTTATGTCTTCCTCTATCTCTTTTTTCAGTGTCCTGTAGTTTTCCACATATAGGTCTTTTACCTCCTTAGTTAAGTTTATTCCTAGGTATCTTATTTATTTATTTATTTTTTGGTGCGATGGTAAATGGGATTGCTTTTTTAGTCTCTCTTTCTGTAAGTTCACTATTGGTGTATAGAAATGCCATAGATTTTTTGGCATTAATTTTGTATCCTGCTGTATTGCCGAATTCATTTATTAAGTCTAATATTTTGGTGGAGTCTTTAGGGTTTTTTATGTACAATATCATGTCATCTGTGTATAAGGACAGTTTTACTTCTTCTTTTCCAATTTGGATGCCTTTTATTTCTTCGTCTTGTCTAATCGCAATGGCTAATACTTCCAGTACTATGTCAAACAGGTGTGGTAAGAGTGGGCATCTCTGCCTTGTTCCTGTTCTTAGGGGAAATGGTTTTAGTTTTTGCTGAGTATGATGTTGGCTGTGGGTTTTTCATATTTGGCTTTTATTATGTTGAGGTATGATCCTTCAATTCCCACCTTGCTGAGAGTTTTTATCAAAAATGGTTGTTGGATTTTGTCAAATGCTTTTTCTTCATCAATTGATGTGACTATGTTATTTTTATCTCTCAATTTGTTTATGTGATGTATCATGTCTATTGATTTACAGATATTATACCATCCTTGCATCCCTGGGATAAATCCAACTTGGTCATGGTGTATGATCTTTTTGATGTACTGCCGGATCCAATTTGCTAGAATTTTGTTGAGGATTTTGGCATCTATGTTCATGAGAGATATTGGCCTGTAATTCTCTTTCATTGTGTTGTCTTTACCTGGTTTTGGTATTAGGGTGATGCTGGCTTCATAGAATGAGCTTGGAAGTGTTCTTTCCTCTTGAATTTTTTGGAATGGTCTGAGGAGGATAGGTTTTAGTTCTTCCTTGAATGTTTGGTAAAACTCCCTTGTGAAGCTGTCTGGCTTCGGGCTTTTGTTTGCTGGAAGCTTTTTGATGACTGCTTCAATTTCTTCCATAGTTATTGGCCTATTGAGATGTTTAAATTCTTCCTGATTGAGTTTTGGAAGGTTGTATTTTTCTAGGAATATGTCCATTTCCTCCAGGTTGTCTAGTTTGTTGGAATAGAGTTGTTCATAGTATTTTTTAACAATCCTTTGTATTTCAGTGGAGTCTGTTTTTATTTCACCTCTTTCATTTCTGATTTTGCTTATTTGGATCCTCTCTCTTTGTTTCTTGGTGAGCTTGGCTAGAGGTTCATCAATGTTGTTTATCCTTTCAAAGAACCAGCTCTTGGTTTTGTTGATCTTTAGTATTGTTTTTTTTTTGTGTGTGTGTGTGTCTCTATGTCCTTTATCTCAGCTCTGATCTTTATTATTTCCTTCCTTCTGCTTACACTGGGCTTTTCTTGTTGCTCTTTTTCTAACTCTTTGAGTTGTAGGTTTAGTTAATTTATTACCATAGTTTCTTGTTTTTTGCAGTAGGCTTGTAGAGCCATGAATTTCCCTCTCAAGACTGCTTTTGCTGTGTCCCATAGATTTTGGTTTGTTGTGTTTTCATTGTCGTTTTTTGCCATGATGTTTTTCATTTCTTCTTTGATCTCTCTGGTAACCCAGTCATTGTTTAATAGCATGCTATTTAGTCTCCAGGTGTTTGATTTTTTTGGATTGTTTTTATTGTAGTTGATTTCCAGTTTTATGCCATTGTGATCTGAGAAGATGCTTGGTATGATTTCTATCTTTTTGAATTTGAAGAGACTTTGCCTATGTCCCAGGATATGGTCTATCTTTGAAAATGACCCAGGTGCACTTGAGAAGAATGTATATTCTGTGGCTTTGGGTGAAATGTTCTGAAGATGTCAATTAATTCCATCTGGTCTAGTGAGTAATTTAGGATTAATGTTTCTTTGCTGATTTTTTGTTTCGAGGATTTGTCCAATGGTGATAGTGGGGTATTAAAGTCCCCTACTATGAGTGTATTGCTGTCAATATCTCCCTTGATATCCTCCAGAAGTTTTTTTATGTATTTGGGTGCTCCTGTATTGGGTGCGCATATGTTTACCAGAGTTATTTTTTCTTGTTGGAATGCTCCCTTTAGTATTATGAAGTGGCCTTCCTGATCTCTTTTTATGTCCTCCACTTTGATATCTAATTTGTCAGATATAAGTATTGCTACCCCAGTTTTTTGTTTTTGTTTTTCTCATTTTCATTTGCCTGAAAAATCTTTTTCCATCCCTTCTCCCCTCAGGCTGTGTGCGTTTTTTTGTGTGTTTTTTTTCTGAGGGGGGTTTCCTGTAGACAACAAATATATGGGTCATGTTTTCTTATCCACTCAGTTACCCTATGTTTTTTGATTTGGGCATTTATTCCATTTACATTTAAAGTTATTATTGATAAGTACTTGTTTGTAACAATTTTTATTCTTTACTCCTGTGCTCCTTATTTGCTTCCTATTTCTTCTTTTCACAGCAGACCCTTTAGCATTTCTTGCATTGCTGGTTTGTGGTAATAAACTCCCTTAGTCCTTTTTTGTCTGTGAAGCTCCTGATTTCACCCTCAATTTTGATTGATAGCCTTGTTGGGTACAGTATTCTTGGATTCAGACCCTTCCTTTGCATGACTTTGTATATGTCATTCCATTCCCTTCTTGCCTGATGTGTTTCTGTTGAGAAATCGGTCGCTAGTCTGCTGGGGGATCCTTTGTAGGTAACTTTCTGTCTCTCTCTGGCCGCTTTTAAAATTCTTACTTTGTTGTTGGTGTTTGCGAATTTAATTTTGATGTGCCTTGGCGTCGTTCTTTTGGGGTTCATTTTGTTTGGGACTCTGTGAGCTTCTTGGATTTGTGTGGGGTTTTTTCTTCTCTATATCAGGGAAGTTTTCTGTCATTATTTCTTCAAACAGGTTTTCTATTTTTTGCTCAGTTTCCTCTCCTTCTGGGACCCCTATTATGTGGATGTTGTTTTGTTTCGTGTTGTCCCAAAGTTCTCTTAGGCTCTCCTCCTGCTTTTTAATTTTTTTCTAGAAGCTGCTCTGCTTGGGTATTTTTTCTACCTTGTCTTCTAGCTCACTGATGCTGCCCTCTGCCTCTTCTAGTCTACTGTTGATGCTTTCTATTGAGTTCTTTATAGTAGTGATGTCATTTTTCATTTCTTCTTGGTTCGTCTTCATTTCCTCTTGATTCTTACACATATTGTTGAATTTGTCTTCTATTCTTTTCATCCACCTTATGACCATTTATCTGAATTCTTTTTCTGACAGGTTGCTTGCCTCTATTTCATTTACTTCCTTTTCTGGTGATGCCTGCTTTTCTGTCATATGCAGGCTGTTTCTTTGTCTCCCCATGATCTCTCTTCTCCAGGTGTTTGGTAATGTAGTTCTTTCTCTCTCTCTCTCTTGTGTTGATTAAAGGCACAAAATGCAACACAACAAGGCACAATGCACACGGCACTGAACACAAATGCATCATGATGCTAATAACCCCAAATAAAGGTGACCATCAGAGAAAAGAGAATTAGAGGATAAGAAAGAAAGAAGAGAAAAAAAAGAAAACAGAGAGAAAAGAAGGAGTGCAAAAATGAAATTGGGGAAAGAAAAAAAAGTAAGTGGAAAGAAAGAGAATAAAAAAGAAGAGGGAAAAAAAACTATTTTTATGGGGAGAAAATTCCAATAGAACAGGCACTAATCCCAACAAATGTCAGCAACAAATACCTAGAGATGAATGCAAACTACAAACAACAACTAATATCAGGCGAGGCGAGGGAAAACAGAAGCAAAAAACAAACGAAAACAAAACAAAGAAAAGGCAAAACAATCTCACAAACAAGCATAAAAAACCAATATAATCAACAATCAAGCAAATAACAACAAAAGGACAGAGAGAAAAAAGTTTGGATAGTGAAGAAAGAGAATAGAGAGGTGTGTATGGACTTAGAGCAGGGGATTGGAAATTAGATATATATGTAGGGTGAAATTTTAACAGGGTGTAAAAGAAGGAATAGGGAAAATCTAAAGCAGGAATAGGATAAGAGAAATAGGACAACAAAAGGGGAAAAGTGAGGAGGAGAGCATTGGCATAAAGGTAAATTTGAGATAGAGTAAAATGGTGCTAAAGGAAAGATGAAAATTAGAACACTAATCCCAAAATAAAGAGAAAATAAAATGACACTTTAAAAAAAAGGTAAAATAGAAGTCGTAATAATGTGTAATAATTAAAAGGGTAAAATTAAGTAAGGAAAAAAGAAAAAAAATTAGTTTCTTAAGTAAAAGATGAAAAAAATAAATAAAAATAAAAATGTGCAGTAGTGAAGGTCATTCACTTCCTCTACTGTTCTGTTTGGCACACCTCTTTCCTAATTAGGACAGTATTGAAGTTCCCTGCGTTCCACTGCTCCTCAGTGTTGTAGGCCACAGTCCTGATTTTCAAGCCGGCGTACTTCTCTGTTTCTTATACTCCTTTATTTGTGTTTATACAAGAGTCAATTTGTGATTCAACCCCTGGGTGGCAGTGTTTCTGGATTGACCTCTGGGTCTATAGGTCCTCTCTAGCTAGTATTGAGATTTTGTTTTCCCTGTGGTACTGGTTTGGGGGAATGGGCTGCCCCAGAGCTGGTTCTCTGATTGTTATTCCCGCTCTGAACCCCAGGTTCCACAAAAACAACTTTCCCCTGCAGTCTCCCAGAGTGTCCCCAATTGGGTGATCCTATGTATTGGGCTTAGCAATCAAAAGCAAGTTTTAAAGAGGAAAAAAAAAAAGAGCCAGAGTAAGTGTGCGCTCTCCAGCGCTGCGATGCAAGTCCGCGCAGTCTTTTTTCCTCTTGGGTCTAAGCAGCCATCACACTGTTAAAAATCCCTAGGCTGCCCTTTTACACCCAGTTCAGCTATGGGCCGCTTTCTAGAGTTCCCTTCTGTTAGAAGCCTTGTGGATCCCCTTCCACACTCGCAGATCACTTCAGCCCCAACGGCCGCGGATTCTTTCTGGGCACAGACTTCCCTGTGTGCACATTTCTCTCTCCTGCCTGGACCACAGACCTCACCTTGTCCCAGGCGATGTCTGACCTTTCCGTGAGGAGGTACAGAGCACCTCTGAATCTGCATGCTTGTGCCACTTGGGACTGGTGTTCCATGGTTCGCCGCTGTTCACTGGGTGCTGGTGTTGTAGATTCTCGGGGTTTTCAGGTTTCCGACAACATCCACTTTCCCCTTCAAGATGGTGTGGTCTCTGCATCAGAACTGGTCGCTCCGGGAGGGATTCCAGCAGCAGTGGAGGCTTCCCATTCAGGGGAACCCTGGGGAACCCTGTCCTGCTATCCTCCACAGTCCCCTGGAGTATAGCTGTCCTTCAACTCACAAACACTCCCCGTGCGACTACACACCCTTTCTTCATTCTCTCATTCACGCACTATCTTGCAGTCTGCCTTCCCATCGGCAGCCATCTTCCTTTCTCCTTTGTGTGTCTTTTGATCTGAAGTTCTCTTGTATGCAGCACATAGGTCTTGTTTTATTATCCATTCAGCCACCCTATGTCTTTTGATTGGATCATTTAATCCATTTACATTTAAAGTAGTTACTTATAGATATGTAGTTATTGTCATTTTATAATTCTTTTGTTGGTAATAAACTCTAGCTTTTTCCTATTTGAGAAACTCTTTATCTCTCCTTCAGTTCTAAATGATAGCCTTGCTGGGTAGAGTAATCTTGATTGTAGATCCTTGCCTTTTAGCATTTTAAATATTTCATGCCAATCACTTCTGGTCTGAAAATTTTCTGCTGAGAAATCAGCTGTCTTATGGAAGCTCCTTTGTACATAACTATCTTTTTCTTGCTGATTTTTAAGATTATCTATTTTCATTATTCTTTGGCATTTTAATTATAATGTGTCTTGATGTGGGCCTCTTTGGGCTCATCATATCTGGGCTGTTGTGTGCTTCCTTGACTTGTATGTCTATTTTCTTCACCAGGTTCTTAAAGTTTTCAGTCATTATTTCTTCAAATAGGCTTTCTTTTTTTAAAAAAAAAGATATATATTTTATTGATTTTTTACAGAGAGGTAAGGAGAGGGACAAAGAGCTAGAAACATCGATGAGAGAGAAACATCGACCAGCTGCCTCCTGCACACCCCCTACCAGGGATGTGCCCGCAACCAGTGTACATGCCCTTGACCGGAATCGAACCCGGGACCTTTCAGTCCGCAGACCGACGCTCTATCCACTGAGCCAAACCGGTTTTGGCATCAAATAGACTTTCAACTGTTTTCTCTCTTTCTTCTCTTTCTGGTACCCCTATAATGTGAATGTTGTTATACTTGATGTGGTCCCAGAAGTCCCTTCTTTTTAAAAATTACATTTTTGTTTTGTTTTGTTTTGTTTGGGAGTTTTCTGCTACAGTGTTTTCCAAATTGCTGATTTCTCTGCTGTTTTCTTCCATCTAATGTATTCTTTATTTCAGTTATTGTATTCTCCATTTCTGACTGGGTTTTTTTTTTATTATGGTTTTTATGTCTTTGTGTAAGTTATCACTGGTTCATCTTTTCTTCCCTTAAGCTTACTGAGCAACCTTAAAACCAGTGTCTTGAACTTTCTATGTGGTAGATCACTTGCCTCCATTTCATTTAGTTCTTTTTTCTGGAAGTTTTTCCCTGTTCTTCTATTTGGGACATGTTTCTTTGGCTTCCTATTTTTGGCTTCTTCCCTGTATATGTTTCTATGTATTAGGTAGATCTCTTTTGTTTCCCAGGCTTGGCAGAGTGGCTTTATGTTAGGTTTCCTGTGGAGCTGAGTAGTGCCGTCTCCCTAGCCTAGCACTCCAGGCATCTTGTTTGTGTGGATTTTGTGTGCTCTCTTATTGTCATTGAGCCTTTATTGCTGTAGGTATATCAGTGGGTGGGATTGACCCTCATACTGATTGGCTGTGAAGACTAGCCATGACTACAGCTAGAGCTGTTTTTAGGGGCTGACCCCACAGAGCAGGATTTGCTTTAGCGGGGCTCTGGTGCCTGCCAGGTCTACTCTTTGGGTGTGTCACTTGTGAAACTACTAGTAATTGTGTCATACTCCTGTGTGTTTTGCAGCTGGCCACCAGGTGTGTTGATTCTGAAGCATCTTGAGAGGGATTCCAGTGAAGGCCATAGTCAGCTGCTGCCTGTGCCCAGCCTGGGGAGGAAGGTGCTATAAAGTGATCAGTAGTGGTAGTTGCCTGTGTGGTCTTAGAGGCCTCTGGGAGATGCTATACTGTGAATAGAAGCTCTCTGCCACAGTGCCAAGCTTGGGGGCATTTAGCAAGTGGCATAGAGCATTCTGATGTCAGCTGCTGCTTGCTTGAGTTTTGTGGGCCTTTGATAAATTTTAGCAAAGTCCACAGCACTGGCTGAGGCCAGCAGCTTGTGTAAAACAGTCACTAAAAAAGGTTCGAGCTGGACACATGAATTGGATGGGGCAGGATTTTAGGGAATCACCAGGGGTGAGGCAAGCAATGTTAATCAGGTTAATGGAGACTCAGATTTTGTGCCCACATGTGCTTGCCAGCTGTGTTGGGGAGAGGCTCAACAAATGAACAATGGTGCCTGCCAGCAGTTCAGTCCTGGAAAGAGCTGCCCCTCCAACCCTCATCCTGAAGATAATTCACTTCCTCCCTACATGTCTGTAATGCTTTTCAAGCTTCTGTCCCTTTGCTGGAGCTTAGAGCGAGTGCTCGTACATGAGTGAGTTTGCTCTGGGTCCTTTAAGAGGAAGTCTGGGTTTCTAGCAGTCTTCCATCTTATCTGGATAGAGGCCCCTGCTTATTTTCACAGTCAGATATTGTGGGAACCTCTCATCCCGGCACTGGTGGTCTGAGCTCTGCAGTGTAGTGTGGGGCTGGGACTCCTGCTCCTCAGGGGATACCTCCCAAGCCAGGATATTCCTCCCAATTTGTAACCATCACATGTGGGTACAGGATCTGTCCATTTCTCATCTCCACTCCTCCTTCCAGCCTTGACATGGCTTCTTTATATCCTTAGTTATAGGACTTCTGTTCAGCTAATCTTCAGCTGGTTCTCAAGGATGGCTCTTTTATAGTTTAGTTGTAATTTTAATGTGTTTGTGAGAAGAGGAGAGATTAGCATTACCTACTCTGCCATGTTGATAGGAAGTGAGTTAATTTTTGTATATGGTATAAAGATCCAACTTTATTCTTTTTCATGTACATATATGATTTTTCCATCACTATTTGTTAAAGAGATTATCCTTTCCCCATTGTGTAGTTTTAAATCCCTTGTCAAAGATAACCTGCCCATATGCACAAGGGTTTGTTTCTGGGCTCTCTATTCTTGTCCATTGGTCTATATGTGTTCCTTTATGTCAATACCATACTGTTTTAATTACTCTAGCTTTTTAGTATGTTTTAAAATCAGAAAATATGAAACTTCCAAATTTGTTCTTCTTTTTCAAAATTTTTTTGGCTGTCTGGAGTCCCTTGATATTCTTTATGAATTGAATTCTTTATTATTTTTTTTTCCATTTCTGCAAAAATTACCATTGAGATTTAGATAGTGATTGAATTGCATCTATAGACTGCTTTGGGCAATATGGACATTTTTGATGCTATTGTAAATAGGATTGTGTGTTGTTTTTTTCATTTTCTTTTTGGATTGTTCATTGTTAGCACATAGAAATGCATCTCACTTTGGTGTGTTGATTTTGTAACCTGTAACTTTGCTTAATTTGTTTATTAATTTTAACAGTTTCTTATGGAATCTTTAGGGTTTTCTTCATATAAAATCCATGTCATCTGCCATCATATAATTTTACTTCTTTCTTTCTAATGTAGATGCCTTTTATTTATTCTTTTCTTGTCTAATTGCTGATTAATATTTCTTGTACAATCTTGAATAGAAGTGGCATGAGTGGGCATCCTTGTCTTTTTCCTGATCTTAGGAAAAGCTTTCAGTTTTTTCTATTGAATATATCTTTAACCTTGTCATATATGGCCTTCATTATATTGAAGTAGTTTCCTTCTATTACTAGTTTTTGAACAATTTTGTCATGAAAGGGTATTGAATTTTATCAAATGCTTTTTCTGCATTGATTGAATGATCATGTGGTTTTTGCCCTTCATTTGTTAATGTGGTGTATTATATTGACATGTTTTTATGTGGAATCATTTATGCATTCCAGAAATAAATCTCACTTGGTTATGGTGTATAATCCCTTCAATATGCCATTGAATTCAGTTTTCTATTATTTTGTTGAGGAGATTTGCATTAATATTCATCAAGAATATTGGTCAATCGCTTACTTTTCTTACCATATCTTTGTCTGGTTTTGGTATCAGGGTCAGGGTAATGCTGGTTTTATCATATGAATTTGGAAGTGTCCCCTCCCTTCCAAATATTTGGAAGTTTGAGGAGGACTGGTGTTAATTCTTCTTTAAATTTTTGGTAGAATTCTCCAGTGAAACCAGCTGATGCTGGGCTTTTCTTTGTTGTGAGGTTTTTGTTTACTTATTCAGACCCTTATTGGTTGTAGGTCTGTTCAGATATTTATTTGTTCATGATTCAGTCTGAGTAGGTTGTATATTTCTGGGAATTTATCCATTTCTTTTAAATTATCTAATTTGTTAGCATTTAATTGTTCTTAATAGTTTCTTATAATCCTCTTTTCCCCCTGTAGCATACGTTGCAATGTCTCCTCTTTCATTTTTTATTTAAATTATTTGATTCTTCTCCCTTTTTATCTTAATCTACCTAAGGGTTTATCAATTTTATCAATATTCTTTTTTACAAAAACAACAACTCAGTTTTGTTAACTCTTTTATTGTTGTTTTTTTTCCCTACTCTCCAGTTTATTTATTTCTACTCTAATATTTGTTATTTCTTTCCTTCTGCTAATTTTGAGTTTGGTTGATCTTTTTTTAGTTCCTTGAGATGTAAGTTAGGTTACTGATTTGAGGTTTTTTTTTTCTTTAATGGACTTATTTACCACTATAAACTTACCTTTTTGTACTGCTTTCATGACATCCCATAAGTTTTGGTACGTTTTGTTTTAATTTTTATTTGTCTCAAGATGTTTTCTAATTTTCTTTTTTAAAAATATTTTTTTATTGATTTCAGAGAGGAAGGGATAGGGAGAGAGAGATAGAAACATTAATGCGGAGAGAGAATCATTGATTGTCTGCCTCCTGCATGTCCCATCCCCCCTTCCCCACTGGGGATCGAGCTCACAACTCAGACATATGCCCTGACTGGGAATTGAACTGTGACCTCCTGGTTCATAGGTCAACACTCAACCAATGACGCACACTGGCCGGGTTCTAATTTTCCTTGTGATTTCTTTTTGACCCATTGGTTGGTTAAGAGTGTGTTATTTAATTTCTATACAATTGTGAATTTTCCAATTTTTCTTCTGCTAATGAATTCTAGTTTCATTCTACTGTGATCAGAAAAAGAAATTTTGTATAACTATTATGAGTTTAAAAAGTCAGTCTCCAAAAGTTACATAGAGAATGACTTAATTTATGTAGCCTTGAAAAGACATTACACAAATGGAGAACAGACCAGTAATTGCCAGAAGTTAGGGATGGTATGGGAGGGAAGTGAATGTGGCTATAAATGAATCTTGTAATGGACTTTTTTATTTTCATCATATCAATGTTGATATCCTGGTAATGATATTATACTATAGTTTTCAATATATTGGGGAAACGAGTAAAAGGTACACAGGATCTCTGTATTATTTCTTATAATTGTATGTGAACCTAATTGCTGAAATTATTTAAAAATTAAGATTTAAAAATTAAGATTTAATTTCAAAAAGCTCTAGAGAGGCAACTATAGCAGTTGAGAGTACAGAGTTTGTTGTCAGACAAAACAAGTTTCCAGTTCCAATTCCATCATTAACAGTTGTCTGACTTTGGCTAATGTCTTAACTTCCCTGTAGCTGAAATCCCTGGTCTATCAAATGGGGTTAAAAATATTATCTATCCCACAGGGCTGTGGCAAGTAATCAATGAATTAAAGTATAGGAAGACATTAAGGTATGGTAAGTACTCCACGGAATACCATTTATAATTATAACTAGTGACCCGGTGGATAAAATTCATGCATGGGGGTGGGGGGAGGGTTCCCTCAGCCCAGCCTGCAGCCTCTCCAATAAGAGACCCTTGGGGGATGTCCGATTGCCGGTTCTGGCCTGATCCCACAAGGATCAAGCCTGAACCGGCAGTCGGACATCCCTCTCGCAATCTGGGACAGCTGGCTCCTAACCGCTCACCTGCTTGCCTGCCTGATTGCCCCTAACCCCTCTGCCTGCCTGCTTGACCACCCCTAACCTCTCTTCCTGCCTTCCTGATCACCCCAAATGGCCCCCCACCTACCAGCCTGATCTTGCCCCCAACTGCCCTTCCCTGCTGGCTTGATCTCGCCCCCAACTACCCTCCCCTGCCACCTTGATCACCCCTAACAGTCTCTGCCTTGGTCCCCACCACCATGATTTTGTCTGGAAGGAAGTCAGATGGCCGGTCAACTTGGTCTAATTAGCACATTACCCTTTTATTAGTATAGATAGATTATATAGGATAGGATTGCTTAAATTGGGGGGGGGGGACCCTTTTTCAGCAGGAGGAGATGCTCTTGGCAGACAAAAATACATAATTCCGATATCTGGACTGATAACCAGCCATATGCACTATACTGCCAAACAGGTCATTAAAAAATTGAACCACTTTCTTATACCTTACATCAAACAGCTGTTGCCCTTAAAACTCCTCCTCAGCCCACAACTTAGGTTCTGCCTTTGCAGTTCACCCAGATTAAGTTCTGATTGGATGGTTTCTATGCCAGTCAGCATCAGAAGCTCCTCCTCCTAGGCAGCCATTGGCTCCTCACAGTTCACCCAGATTTGGTTCTGATTGGTCATTTCTTATGCCAGTCAGCATCTCCAAGCCTATCTCTGGGCCTAATCAGAGAGGGGGGGGCTGATCAGCAGCCCCCACGGAGGCCTGGAGAGAAACAGGCGTGGCTGCTGGCAAAGCCCGAAGAGAAAGAGAGAGGCAAGGGCTGATCAATAGCTGCCCCAGAGGCTGCGGATCAGACCCTGCCTCTCTCTCTGGGCCTCTCTCTGGGCCTGATCCGCAGCCCCCTCAGCAGTCAGTGCTGGGTTGCCGTGCCCGCAGCGGCATTCAATGCTTGGTCGCCACGGCAACCCCGCACTGACTGCAGGACTGACTTCCGGTGTTTGGTCGAGCCATTGGTTGTTATGGACCCTGGGTTTTTATATATTAGGATTGCAAACCTTTTCTCTCTCAATACAGTCCATAGTCAGTGAGTACCATTTTAGTGATACAATATAGGATAAATAACAATATAGAAAAACTCAAAGACTTGGGGTTGATTGAACCTGGGCAAAGGCTTAGCATGAATATGTCATATGCATAAATTATAATGAAACATAAATATATTTATAATTAAACTAAGCCAATTTTATGAACTAGAAACAAAATTACTGCCCAAGTTAATGCATCTTTTTTTTAATGAAACAGAGAACCAATTAAACAGCCTGAATAAAAGCCTGAATGAGCATTAAACAGAAACACAGAAGTGATAAAGGTAATTCCTTGCTAGTTTCCCAATTGCTAGCAATAATAAGAAAATCAATTAAAGTTTTCCTAAGATGATCTTTTCTCTTCCTTAGAAAGAAATTTTGAGATATCCCCATTTATATGAATTGAATCCCCAGGTTTTTGTGCTGCCTTTCTTTAAAAAGGATTCTTTTCAAAGTCAGAAGCAGCTGTAAGGTAGTCAAGGCATGTGGACCATCTCTTTTTCAGCATAGTGGTGGATGGGATAACAGGGCAAATTTGTTTTAGCAATTGTTTTTGTGTTCTTCCCTACCAAGGAGGTAACCATGAATTAAATGGAATGATCAGCATTTGTATATTTACTCTACTCTGATCACCAAGTGCTAAAAAGGGAAGGAAGGAAGGAAGCACTCTGTGTGTGGATAAAATTTAAACATCTGTAGAGTCACAGATATCATGCCATTCTTTCTACTTTAAACCATCATGGATTCAAGAATCGATAGAACACAAGAATTAAACTATACAACAGATAAAAAAAATAACCTTGCATAGCAAAGAAAAGGTTTAGCATAGATTATCTTCATGAGATTTTACTATTTATGAAGATGAATCTATTACCCTGGCGCAACGGAAAGAACACAGTCATTGGAATCAGACAAACTTTTTTCAAATCCCAAGCTCCATCAATTATTTTCTGTGTGACAAGTTATTAACCCTTTGAGAAGCAGTTTTTCATCTGTAAAACGGGGGTTAAAGTAGCTGTGTGTAGTAGTTCTGCAACTAAGTGAAAGTGTTAGCATAAATGTTTCAATTGTTTGGTTGTCAGGTAGCAAAGATAATAGAAAGTATGTTAGTCATGTCCTGGAGGCCTGCCTGTAAAATAAGTTCCAGGAAAAATGTTTAGTATTGGTAAAGGAAGGGAGCAAGTGGACTCAGATATTAAGCCTAATGAATTGGAAGCTGAATCAGATTTAGGGCCTGCTTCGTTAGGAAGTTAAGGCATTCCATTCAGCTTGATTTACTAGGAAGCCAGAGCCTTTATAGGCTCATTCACACACTCCAGGAGACTGCAGTGTTCTCTGTCCTCAGGACTTCATCTTTGAGGTGGGCAGGAAGAGTCTCCCTTAGGTGCAACTAGGGTGGTGTCGGGATTATGGGGAGCAGAAGAGGGGAAATTCCTCTGGGTACATGAGCAGTAGAAAACAGATAACACAACAGAACTTTTGGACATAGCAGTCAAGATGGCACATGAGGAAGTGCTTCTACTTTGAGGCATGTGCAGTAGAAGCCAAAATGATGACATGAAGGAGCAGATTCTAGCCCGGGAAAATCTGAGAAAAGAATTGGATTGGATTGGATTGGATTGGGTTGGGTTGGATTGGATTGGATTGGATTGGATTGGATTGGATTGGATTGGGTTGGATTGGACTGGATTGGATTAGGACATGAAACCCCAGAACACCTAGGAAAGAGATTGGTTAGGGGAAGGGCCTAACTCAAGCCCAGGAGAAATCAGGAAGTGGGTTGGATTGTTGACATGACAGTTTGTTCATTACCAAGAACATATTCGGAGGATTATCAAGAGTCTCATGGCAGTTGCTGTTGAGCCTGCCCACCCTCTACCTCCCCAAAGATGTATTATTTCCCTTCATCCCAATAAAATATTACCACTACATTTAAGCTTCTTCACATATGTGCCCTTTGAAATTCCTTTCTCAACACACTGCAAAAGAACCCACTTTTGCCAGCTACAAAAGCATGTGGATTACGTGCCTACCTCAGCACATAGCTCAAAGTAGGAGCTAAGGATACTGTCAGATCCTTTCTTTCCTTGCTCTTTTACCTTTGGTTTCTCTTGTTATTGTGGCTTATTATGGGCCAAGTTACTCCAAGCTTTTAATTATGAAAATGTTCATTGAGGACAGAAGCCTGACTTTGCACGGTAATGCTGAAGGAAGATGTGATGTCTGTCATGTCTCGATATTCCATTTCCAAGTGATTATTGACAAGTAAATACTTCTGAATCAATTGCAACCCACACATACCAAAACTCACCTAACATTCATTCTGCGTAATATGCAGAGAGAGATAGGTAAAGAAAATGGAGGTTGGAAAAGAGCTCACGTTTACTGACAGGAGGCCCTTCTTAGACCAATGGGCTCATTCCCATGATCTTGCAAAGTGGATGGTCTCTTCTGTAACCTGAACTGAAGGTTCCTGACTGATGCAGAGAAGCTCAAAGATCTGCTTCTAACCCAGTCTCAGCCACCACAAATTCAGAAAATTGCTAGTGGTAAAGTGGTGTCTCCTTGAAAGAAAGAAAGTAGTAGCTATGGGTCAAGAAGGAGGAATCTGGGTTTAAGGCAAGGTCTGAGGCTCCTTTGGTTACTTATTCATTATGTCTTTACTTATGATTAATTTTTTCTTAATAGGAGCAGCATACCATTGTAGGGCACGTTCTGACATGTGAACAATCCTATCTAATAAAAGAGTAATATGCAAATTGACCGCCACTCCAACACACAAGATGGCTGCCCCCATGTGGTCAAAGATGGCTGCCCCCATGTGGACACAAGATGGCCGCCACAAGATGGCCAGCAGGGGAGGGCAGTTGGGAGGGACCAGGCCTGCAAGGGAGGGCAGTTGTGAGCGATCAAGCCAGCAGGGGAAGGCAGTTGAGAGGAACCAGGCCTGCAAGGAAGGGCAGTTGGGGGCGATCAAGCCTGTAGGGGAAGGCAGTTAGGGGTGACCAGGCCGGCAGAGGAGGGAAGTTGGGGGCAACCAGGCCTTCAGGGGAGCAATTAGGCATCAATCAGGCTGTAAGGGGAGTGGTTAGGGGTGATCAGGCTGGCAGGCAGAAGCAGTTAGGGGCAATCAGGAAGGCAGGCAGGTAAGCAGTTGGGAGCCAGCAGTCCTGTACTGTGAGAGGGATGTCCGGCTGCCCGTTTAGGCCCGATCCTACGGGCAGTCGGACATCCCTCGAGGGGTCCCATATTGGAGATGTTGCAGGCTGGGCTGAGGGACACACACCCCCGTGCACGAATTTCGTGCACTGGGCCTCTAGTGTTAATAATAATGAGCATGAAACAGTTAAGTCTGAAAACTTGAATCCTTTTATAAGTTTTTGGTTGTTCATTTTGGTATGTACGGTAGATTGTTACAATAATGGCCTCCAATGAATGACGTCTCCCTGTGTCCATTTTCTTTGCAATGTGACTTGCTACTCCTCCTATCAAGAAGTAGGATCCATTTCCCCATCATTTGAATGTGGGTTGGCCTTGTGGCTTCCCGGATCAATAAAATGTGATAAAGTGATAGTGTGTGACTTACTACCAAGGCTTAGCCTGAAGATGCCTTACAACTTCTGCTTTGATCCTCTTAGAACACTTTCCTCATCATGTAAAGTAGCTTGATTTACTGTAATAAAAGATGAGAGACCTTGTGGTGAGACCCAGACAAGATTCAACACCAACAACAGGAAATGGGAATGAGGTCATCTAGGAACGATCTGCCCCTACTGATCAACCAGCTATCCGAAAAGGTGAATGAGCCCACCCAACACTAGAGGAGTAGGAGGATTCCCTAGCTGAGGCCAGCTTTATGATTTTGTGATTTATAATGAAACTGACAGTTAACAGTAAACATGTTTAGGTATTATATCGTAGAATCTAGAGATGGAGGTATAAGCTTTAACTAAATGTTTCAATTGTTTGGTTGTCAGGTAGCAGTCAAAGATAATAGAAAGCATGTTAGTCATGTCCTGGAGGCATGCCTATAAAGTAAGTTCCAGGAAAAATGTTTAAAAGTATACTTTGCTTAGATAATAGAAAAATGTAGCTAGTGAAGCATAACACAATGATAGCTTAAACAATGATGGTCACAAGATGTTTAGTTTCTGCCTTTGCTTTAAAGATAACATCACGGACACACAATCAGGAGATTTTCAGAATCTTGGTTCCTCAACGAGGTTAGATCACCCAACCACAGTGAAGGCTCCAGACAAGATGACATCAGACTCAGGAAAACCACTGAAGCTTGCACAAGGACTCACTAATCAGCTTCACTGGCAACCCCTAACACCTAACCCTCAATCTCGGCCTTTAAAAACCCTTGATTGAAAGCCATCAGGGAATTCTGGTTTTAAGCCATAGCTTCCTGTTCTGGCTTGGCACCCAGCCAATAAACCGCTTTAACTTTACCACGGCTGTACATTGGGTTCAGTAATAATAAGAAGAAATATATATTTGGCTGTCCCCATTTCTGGCACAGAGTTCCCAGAACCTTTGGAATTTTCTGATGTAAGCTATAAAGGAGTCTTTTGTTATGTTAATGGGGTGCCTTTAGAGAGCCCCTAGGTAACCTAAGGATGGGTGCTGGTTGCCAGGGAAACTGACCATGTAATTGCAGAATTGGAACTTTCAATCCCACCGCCCTGACCTCTGAGAGGGGAAGAGGGGCAGGAGATTTAGTTCAATATCCAATAATTTAATCAATTGTGTCTGTGTAATGTGGCCTCCAAAAAACCCAAAAGGACAGAGTTTGAAGACCTTCCCAGTTGGTTAGTCTGTAGAAATTTGGGGACAGTGTTACCCAAGAAAGCATGGAAGCTCCATACCCCCTCCCCATACCTTGCACTATGCATCTTTTCCATCAGCTGTTCCTGAGTTATATCCTTCTATAATAAACGTGTTATCTAATAAGAAAAATGTTTCTCCAAGTTCTGTGAGCCATTCTAACAAATTAATCAGACTGAAGGAGGGAGTGGAACCACCAGTCTACAGAGAGTCTGTCAGATGTGCAGGTGCTATTGGCGTCTGAAGTAGAGGGGAGGGGGGCAGTCTTGTATTACTGAGCCCTTCACCTGTGGAACCTGATGGCATCTTCAATAGATAGTGTCAGAATTGAGTTGTATTGTAGGACACCCCCTGGTGTCACAGAATTGCTTGATAGTGGTGTTGGGGTGGGACCCACACACTGTAATTGAGTACAGAATCCGAAGCCCAAATTGCCAATACACACAATTGTGACCAAATACACAGTTATAGTTTTAAAGCACTAGCTTGGTTTCTTACCCGGCAATAGATAATTGACAGACTAGGTAAAAAGACCTTCATTAAGCTTTCGGTACAAAATAAAAGTGAAGCACAGAAAACCTGTCACTCCCACATCCCATTTTTGTTATATCCAGTTGCCTTTTCTCTATTCCATTATTCCTTGTATTTCTGTAACTTTGTAGTTACTGACCACCCTCTTTTTGAAATGCCTTCCTTGATTTTCTTCACTGCTCTTTCCTGGGCATCCCCTACCTCATAGTCTCCTCCTTCTCAATCGTTTTTTGCTAGTTCCTTTTTCCCTATATTTTCAGCATACCAGTCCCTGCCCCTCTGCTTTTCTCTCTTTGCCTCATTCCTTTGGTGAAATCTCTCACTCTTATGGCTTTATCCTGAGAATTATTGTATTCTAAAAACACATGGGTGTTTATCTATAGCCTTGATCTATGTATATAATTGATTTTTAATAAGTACCTGTGAGCTACTTTTTATATGAAAAATAAAATTGCACATTGTGATTCCCAGAATTATTTTTGACAAAACTGAAAACATCAACTTTTCTTAAGGGATACTGATTTCAAGAGATTTATCACATCATTGCAAGTTTGCATATTTAATTCATGTCAAAATATTTCCCTTCCTCAATGACAAAGCAAAAAGTAAAAAAAAAAACAACAACAAAAAAAACACACACACAATGAGACTCCAACTCTTACTGTAAATCCAAGGACAAAAGTTAAATGAAAGATTCCATATTAAATGCTCACATGTAACTGCTGCTTAAATACCTTTTTCAATCCTCACTTAAGCTTTCAAAGGTGCTTCTGCCACTTCCAAATAGGAATCTGCATGTAGCGTGGGCTTCAAATAATAAAACAAAACAATAATTTCACTTTTATAAGTCCTCAGAGTGAAAAGAACTGAGACGTAGCCTTTTTCTGGCTGCTGTGCGTTCCAATCCCTGCAGGCCAATTAAGTTCTTTCAAAGCCCCAGCAAGGGTTGGAAGGTTAATTAAAATGTGTGCTTTAGGAAAAACTGAGGTTAGTATAGAGTGCACATACTCCACCAGCTGTCTTGGAAGCAATATTTAATTAAACAGCAGTGAGGCCCAGCACCTAATTTCCCCCCATTTCTGCACAGATACCAGGGATGCAGAGGATGGACCAAGGTCCCCGAAAGCGATGTTTGCAAAGACAGTGAAGAGAATGCCTCTCTGTTCCCCACTCCCACTCAGTTTTCTCCTCTTAGACAGGGGTCCTGCTTTTTGGTGTCTTTATTATCATACTGTCCTAAGATTTCCTCCCACAAATAGCAGATCCTTACCCATGGATCCTCACAGAGAAATTTTTCTTATACCTCCTGTCCCCTCTTCCACACACAACTTCACAACTTGTCCATCTATTTTCTGCTTTTCACAGTGGCAGCTACTTAGTTAATCAGCTAAGTAATGGGCTGTTAATATGCTAGCCTCTCTGGAAGCACCTGCCTTTTAACTGAAGGCCCATAGGACATGAAAGTCCATTGGCAGAAAGTGGTAGTGAACCTCAATGATAGCCCCAATGACCTCTGTCCCTAGTATTCACATCATTATATAATCTCTTCCCACACTTTATCAGGGTTGGTTTGGGTGTTCAATAGTTTACAGTGTGGGCAAGAGTAGGTTTATAGTTGTGAGTATGCAAAACACAGACTTTATTGTATTATTATTTATTAACTAGTGGCCTGATGCATGAAATTCGTGCGGGGGGGGGGAGGGCAGGTTTGTCCCTCCGCCCAACCTGCACCCTCTCCAATCTGGGACCCCTCAGGGGATGTCTGACTGCCAGTTTAGGCCCTGTGGGATCGGGCCTAAACCGGCAGTCAGACATCCCTCTCTCAATCCAGGACCGTTGGCTCCAAATCGCTCACCTGTCTGCTTGCCTGATTGCCCCTAACCACTCTGCCTGCTGGCCTTCTGGCCCCTCCTTACCCCCCCTCCCCCCCCCCCCGCTGGCCTTCTCACTCCCAACTGCCCGCCCACTGGCCTGATCACTCCCAACTGCGCCCCCCCCACGCTGACCTGCTTGCCCCAACTGCCCCCCCCTGCTGGCCTGATTGCCCCCAACTGCCCCCACCTGCCCACCTGCTTGCCCCCAACTGCCCCCCTGCTGGCCTAATCACCCCAACTGGCCCCCACTGCCAGCCTGCTCGTCCCCAACTGCCGTCCCCTGATGGCCTGCTCACCACCAACTGGCCCCCCTGCCAGCCTGCTTGCCCCCAACTGCCCCCCCCCACCAGCCTGATCACCCCTAACAGCCTCTGCCTTGGCCCTGCCCCCATGGCTTTGTCCAGAAGGAAGTCTGGAAGGTCTCCTGGTCTAACTAGCATATTACCCTTTTGTTAGTATAGATCATTGTATTATTTTCCACCTGTAAACCTACTTTTGCCCTACCTGTAAAACAAAAGTTCTGGTGTGTCACTTTCAGGATTAGGTTATTTAAAAACAAACAAACAAACAAAAACTTCCATCTTCGGTTTTCTTTCTCCTTCTCTCTCTGACTACTTGCTCTGGGGGAAATCACACAGTAGAAGCCCAATAAAGACTCATTCATAGGAAGGGACTGAAGAACCATGTGAATGAGCTTGCAAGTGGTTCCTTTGGCCCCAGGTAAGCCCTTGAAGACTGCAGACTTGATTGATTGCTTGGCTGTGACTTTAGGAGAAACCTTGATCTAAAACTAACAGATTCCTAACCTTTAGAAACTGTGAGATTAAAATTTTGTTGTTTTAAACCACCAGATTTGGGGGTAATTTGTTATGCAGCAGTAAGATAGCAAATACAAAAGCCTGGGTCCTTACCACATGATGGAGCCATTTAGCAGCACATAAATTTGACTTGCTAAAGCAGAGTGAGCTTAGCACCCATTTCTGGGAGTTTCTAAGAGGAGAGGTGACATTTCAGGGAAGTGCCACATGGAGGCTGGGACCAATAGGAAAATGTTTCTGGGCAGAGTCAGATGGGATTGGAGGGAAAGAGGTGACTGCTCAGGAGTCCAGGGTTTTCCCTTGTCAGGCTAGGCTGTGAAGCCTTCTCTGTCCCACCCTTTCTCTACTGCTCACACTCAGCCACCTGAGTCTGCAGCTGGCTCAGGTTGCTCTCAACCTGTCAGATTGTCCATTTCACGTAATGTCTGTCAAGGTGTGTATCTCCTTTGTCTCTCTCAAGTTTTTCTTTGAGGTGAGGATACACATCTTTGTTTCTTACCCATCAAATGAGCTTTCATGTGGTTATCTGCAAACAGTCAGGAGGAAGAACCCTTAGTATGTGAGAGAGAAACAAGATGCCAGACCTATTTGGTGGAGTAACTAGCAGAATCACTAGAAGTTTTACTCCAATGTGCCTTTCTCAGTCCTATTCACGCATCCATTCATTTAACACATAGTTGTCAAAAGGTTTTAGACATTGGTGTACATGCCAGGATACAAAGTAACATCAACTATCTCTGCCTAAGTGGAGCTTACGTCACAGATTTTGATTCAGGTCTGTCTGACTCTTCCTTCTGCAGTTCTGAGGTGTCCCCAGGCTTAATCCAAACTTAGACTCAGTGCTGTGATTTCATTTTGTATATATTAACTCTTTTTTATTATGACACATTTGGTATTTACTACAGAAACCACATATACAAGTTATAAAATCTTACCTTATAATAGAGAAACATGCAAATTGACCGCACCTCCGCTATGCCCACGATTGGGCCAGCAGGAGGCTGGGGGCGGGACTCCGGGTGGCATATCTGTCATTGAGAAGATCAAGATGGCGGTGCCCAGTGGCCGGGCCCATGCCGCCGCTTGGGGGTGCCTGGGGCGATCGGCACCCCGGGGGGTGTGGCCGGGCCCATGCCGCCGCTCCCCGGGGTGCCTGGGGCGATCGGCACCCCGGGGGGACATGGCCGGGCCCATCGGCACCCCGGGGGGCGTGGCCGGGCCCATGCCGCCACTCCCCGGGGTGCCTGGGGCAATCGGCCACCTAGGGGGGCGTGTCCGGGCCCCTCCCGCCCCTCCCGCCCCTCCCGGGGGTCCCGGGGTTGATGGGCCACCAGGGGGGGCATGGCCCAGCCCCTCCCGCCCCTCCCGGGGGTCCCGGGGTTGATGGGCCACCTGGGGGGCGTGGCCCGGCCCCTCCCGCCCCTCCCGGGGGCCCGGGGGTCGATCGGCCACCTGGGGGGCGTGGCCCGGCCCCTCCCGCCCCTCCCGGGGGTCCCGGGGTTGATGGGCCACCAGGGGGGGCGTGGCCCAGCCCCTCCCGCCCCTCCCGGGGGTCCCGGGGTTGATGGGCCACCTGGGGGGCGTGGCCCGGCCCCTCCCGCCCCTCCCGGGGGCCCGGGGGTCGATCGGCCACCTGGGGGGGCGTGGCCCGGCCCCTCCCGCCGCTCCCGGGGGTCCCAGGGGCCGAGGTTTTCCGGGCCTTGGGCACTTGCTGGGAGCCTGCACCGATCGCAGGAAACCACTGGGGGTCGGCTCCTGTGATCGGTAGCAGGGACGCTGGGTGCGGCGAGCCCAAGGCCAGGAAAGCCTGGGGCAGAGGCTTTCCCGGCCTTGGGTACCAGTGGGCAGCCTGCACGGATTGCAGGAAACCACTGGGGGTCGGCTCCTGCGATCCTTAGCAAGGATGTTGGGTGCCGCTGAGCCCAAGGCCACCGCCCGGGGCCAAGCCCCGACCCTGAAAAAGGCAGAAGGCGGTGGCCACAGCCAAGGCCTGGGTCCCTGGTGCCGGCAGAAAACTGGTGCAGGCAGCCAGGTGAATGAAGGTCTATTGCACGAATCTTCGTGCAAACGGGCTACTAGTACAGTAATAAAATGAATGCCTGTGACTCCCCCCCCACACACAGACTTATGTCCTAAAGCATCACCAGAACTGTCCCATCTACCTTTGCTTTCACTTCTCCCCTTCTCCTGCTTCCGCTGACTCAGCCCCACTAAAGGTGAATTTCGTTTTTTCTCATTTTGTTTTTCAAACAGCTTTATTGACATATAGTTGATATACAAAATACTGCATATATTTAATATATACCATTTGATGAGTTTAGACATATGCATAGACTTAGGAAACCACCATTATAATCACTGGACATTTCCAGTATCTCCCAAAGTTTTATTGTGGCACTTTGTTAGTGTGAGTGTGTGTGTGTATGTGTGTGAAGATCATTTAAGATAAGGTCTACCCTCTTAACAAACAGTGCATAATAACAGTACTGGACACCATAGGCTCTATGCTGAGAGATTTCAAGAACTAATTCATCTTGTATAACTGACTTTATATCCATTGAGCAACTCTTCTCCATGTCCCCCTCTTCCTTGCCCTGTGAATATATGTATATTCACAACAATCATATAAAATTCAGGAAACTTAGTACCCTACATGGCAGGCTCCCATTGCTGGATAGCATGGATCTGTCCTCTGAGACAGGATAAAGCAGAGACAGCCAGAGCCTCTCTCTGTGCTGTGCTCCTGTCCTGCAGGGCTTCTAGACCCTCCATTCCTCGCTGCCCTCCTCTTACTGCTCACAGTTCTTCAGAGATCTTTCCAGAGTGTCATGCGGAATTCCCCGAGTCTTCCAGATGTGGCAGAGTTAACTAGGGACTAGGTTATCCACTCACAAAGAGTGACTCTGTACCTTTACCTACACAGAATCCCATTGTGCTAGGTTGCTTTATCTTTTTTGTATGCAATATTATAAGTTCAAACTTATTTGGTGCTAAATATAGGTCTTTGTCTCTTAGGTTTTACCTTATTAATTTCATTCCAGTGTTCCGTTGGTTCTACTAAGAGACTTTGAATAGTCTCTATTCTTTTTCCACTTTTGTGTCAGCTACAAAGCTACAAACCAGACAAGAGGCTTTCATCCAAGCCATGTGAAACAGAGCGTTTTCTTTCACAGCTGCTAGCAGGAGAGAGGAGCACTGCTCCATCTCAGTATGTGGAACAGAATGGGGGTGTTGGGCATCCTTGGGACCCACTTATCCTTGGATGGTTTGGCTTACCCATATTTTTGTTGTTGTTAATAAAAATGTTTTTTTTGTTTTATACAGAACTACCTGAAGTCTGCATCATGACTTGACACATTACCTAGGGGTTTATAGACAATGTGTCCAACTCAGCAGCATGCTTCTGGGAATTAGGGGTCCACAGAAACCCAGGCAGGAGTTGTGAGGGGGAAGGGGGCACAGCAGGAGAGTATTTCAATTCTTTTCTTAAAGAAAAGGCAGTAGAGCATTCTGAGTCACTGAAAACCTGTGCAGATACGGCTTCTAAAACAAACACTATAATGTGAGCTTGCAGGAAAACGGCAGGATAAAGACCTTCACAAATAAAGGGATACATTCTTGTGGCAAGGAATGAGGAGGGAGGGTTACCATAATCTCTGCAAACTAAGAAAAGCAGTTGATCAACAGAAAAAATTAATTAATTAATCAATCATTAGAGAGAGGCCTGGAGAAATACTCATGCTGAAATTCACAGTGAGCAAGAAATGACCAGTATCATTCTCTTTGACAAAATGTTTTCTTGGAATAAACTGAATGGATTCTGAACAGGGTAGGAAAAAGTGATGCAAAACAGGATAACTGAAAACATTCAATAGAAATTGCAGTTCCTTCACAATTGACTGGGCTCTACTAATACAAGCAGGATTTCTTTCCTAGTAACCTTGGAGAAAAAAAAGGCTTTTCTCTCTTAAGATAAAGATTTGCAGGTCACGTGATTTACACTTTCCATATATGTAAATAACTAAGAGATGCAAAAGACATAGATTCCTTAACTTGAGGATTTTTTTAATTAAGGAGAGCAAATTAAAATATGTAAATTGAACATGATAATATTAAACAGCAACAAGAAGCCATGAGAGACAAAAAAAAAAAAAGAAAATGAGAAGGAAACCAAAATATTACTGGGAGCTTATTGTATGCTAAGTGTTTCCCATACATGATCTCTTTTATGTCTTCCCAAAATTCTTTAATGTAAAAAAAAACTTTTTAATAAGTGAGAAAACTGATATTCAATGATTTTAATGAATTTTCTCAAGGCACACAGGTAATAAAAAGCCAAATATGATTCAAACCAGGTCTGTCTGTTTCTAAATCCTACACTTCCTCAATGCAACCATCACCTCCTTGGTTTACAGACAATTTGGGGAGAATATATATAGATATTGAACAAAACAATTATGCCAAAGAGAATTGAATTGATAAGTTCATTATTGATAATTTTATAGCATAGATTAGAAATAGTTTTGGGTATCCAAAAACAAAGAAAACCAATGAAATCTGGGATGTCAGAGAAGGTGGCTTTGCAGAAGACCTGACGCTATGTTGAGCCTTCAATGATGGGTAAAGAACTTGACTGGTAAGGGAGGGGGAGGTAAGGAAAACAGAAGCTATGCAAGAAAGATAAGGAGAATCATTCTTTAGGAAAATGTGTTAAGACCTAGTGTGGTGTATGATGTGGAATGTGAAGAAAAGAGAAGAAAAAAATGACAACTTCAAAGTATAATGGTGGTATCACTAATAAGAGTCAAAGGAAACGGAAAAGATGCTTTTAAGTGAAAGATGATAAATTATTTTTGGAGATTTTTGAATCAAGGTGATAGTAAACTATAGAAACTAAAATCTCAGTAGAGGAAATAACTAAAACTGATTAAAAAATAGGGCTTGGAATAGAAATCTAAGAAGTACTCCAACATAGGTAATATTTGAATTTAAGGATGTTATTTATGAAGAGAAGAGCAAGAACAGGAGACAGAGTATTACTGAAAATCCATCCTATCTAATAAAAGAGTAATATGCAAATTGACCATACCTCTGCTACACCCACAAGCCATGCCCACCAGCCAATCAGGAGTGAGTATGCAAATTAACACAACCAAAATGGCTGTGGCCATGGAGAGAGCAGGAGGCTTGGGTTTCCCCGGCAATGGAGGAAGCCAAGCTTTCCGCCTGCCCTGGCCTGCCTTGGCCTCCACTTAAGGCTAAAAAGTTTCACTTATAGAAGATAAATAAACCCCAACAAAAAATGGCTGCAGCCACGGAGCGAGCAGGTGGCTTGGTTCCGCTCAAGGCTACAAAGTTTCAATTATAGAAGAAAAATAAATCTCAGATACCAGGGCCTCCGCTTGGGTAATTGTGGGGCGTGGCCAGCCTGCAAACCATCACAGGCCCCTCACCCAGGCCACCCCACACCCCAAGGGAACCCCCACCTGATCCGGGACACCCTTCAGGGAAAACCAACTGGCCCCCACCCATGAACCAGTCCTCTATCCTACCTAATCCTATCTAATAAAAGAGTAATATGCAAATTGACCATCACTCCAACACACAAGATGGCTGCCCCCATGTGGTCAAAGATGACTACTCCTATGTGGACACAAGGTGGCTGCCACAAGATGGCCAGCATGGGAGGGCAGCTGGGAGAGACCAGGTCTGCAAAGGAGGGCAGTTGGGGGCGATCAAGCTTGCAGGAGAGGGCAGTTAGGGGTGACCAGGCCTGTAGTGGAGGGCAGTTAGGGGCAAATAGGCTGGCAGGGGAGCAGTTAGGCATCAATCAGGCTGGCAGGGGAGTGATTAGGGGGTGATCAGGCTGGCAGGCAGAAGCGGTTAGAGGCAATCAGGAAGGCAGGCAAGCAGTTGGGAGCCAGCCGTCCTGGATTGTGAGAGGGATGTCCCAGATTGGAGAGGGTGCAGGCTGGGCTGAGGGACACACCGCCCCACCCCACCCCCGACCCCCGTGCACAAATTTCGTGCACCGGGACTCTAGTAGTTATATAACTAGAAGAGCCAGTATAAGATCACCAGAAACCTTATGGGTCTCAGAATGGTGCAGTTACAAAAGCTAAAGTAGGAGTGGGCCTCAAGTGTGGCAGACTGAATTAATGACTTCAATGCTCCACCACTGCCTACATCCACACCTTGGCCATGGTCTCGTCATAGATGAGTGTACTTCTCTGCTCCTGAGACTTTGGATTTACACATGTGACTTGTTTTGGTCAACAGCAAGTGGGAAGAAGTGACAGTGTGCCGCTCCACGCCTAAGCCTTAGGAAGCTTTACATGTTTCCACTAAGCTTGTTCTGTCTCTGGCATTACCATGATAAGAACATGCCCCAGCTTTCTCTCTAATTATAGGAAGGGGGTGAGAGAATGTGCAGAGTGCCTCCCTGGCTGACCTTACTGTATGGTAGAGCCTTCCCGGCAGCCACAGCCTGAAAAAAGTGCCACCAGCCAAATCCATCCTACATCAGAGGAACCCTCAGAACCTGCAAAATGTGTGAACTATATCTGATACTGTTTTACATCAAAGAGTTTGTGGTTGGTTTCTTATGGCAGTTACAGCAAAGCCTTAGGTTAGTTGACTTTGGAAGCAAGTAGTCACTTGATGTTTAAGAATTAATAATGATGTTTCAAGAAAAATGCAAAGATTAGATTTCAAGGTATGAAGAACAGCAGGAAGGGGCCAGGAAACGTAGTTGTAAGTATAGGTTACTTACTTGAGAAGCCTTGAGGTTAAAATAAAAGAGATAATAGCAGGAAAATCAAACATCATATCCCAACAGAAGTGTACTGGGCATATTTGGGGGCATAGGAAGAAATCTGTGGGGAGAGCGGGGAGGGCATAGGGAAGCTGATGACGGTGGAGCCCGGGAGCCTAAGGGCAGGAGGAAGTGTCCACAGAAATCAGACAGGAGTGGGGCATAGCACAAAGCATAACGTAAGAGATTCTGCTCTCACCAAGGGGACAGAATGAAGAAACTGAGGTCAGTTCCTGAGTCACAGGCCCCACTTCATGGAGGAGGAATTTTTTTTTCCAGTGAAATACCAAGACTGTGTCAAAAGCAATTATGGGAGTGTTAGCGAGTTTCTTATACTTGTGTTTGAAATTTCTGTTTCCCTTACATTGAATAGAATGCTGAAGAGTCAAATATCTCATCAAGAGATATGGTGAGGGAAAGGATTTGACATTCTACATAAAATTCAAGTCCGTGGCTTTGAGTGTTTCAGGGTTCAGGGTATCTCCAAATGACCATCATGATGTTAAATGAGGAAGTGAAAGCATCTGGGTCAGTCTGGGAGGAGAGACGCGTGCTGTGTTGGTGTGAAGAGAAGTATAAAGCAGGGTGCTGGGAGCTGTTACTGGACCACACTAGGCTAACAGGAATGGCGCAATCTTTTTGTTTTGTTACCCAGGAGTTCATGAGATTTCTTTTGTTGGCCTGACTTCACAGTCTTCAGCCAACTATGTGACTGTATCTGTCTTGAGGCCTTTTAGAAGGACATAATAGCACTATGGAAAATGTCTGCGAGCAATTTATAGCTGAGGCCCGTTCTATTTTTGAATACTTGTTTGCAGTGATGTGCCCCAAACTAGCTGAGGCCAGTGTGTCAGAGCAGAGCCGTCTGAGCAAAATGGAATAGCAGCATCTTACAAAGGTCTCTTCCTGGCAGGGCTGCTGCTGGCTCACCAGGGGAGACAGTGCCATCGTGGCGAGCCATTCTGCTCCATTGCTGTTCTCATGGGGAGTCAGCACCGTGTTTACTTTGCTCTCTCTGAGCCCAGTAGAGTGTTAGGAAGGCTCCCCTGTGGTGCAGCACTCCCTGCCCCCCGCCCCCCCACTCCCGCCTCAGGCTGTGTCTGGATTGCCAGTTGAAAGTTGAGACCCAGATGCTTGGTGCCTCTGGCACATTGGCTACAGTCACACCTGTGAGCAACGGAAGCCAAGGTTGTTTCCAGAGCACCCGCCAGGTGGGAGCAGCACACATTTTAGGGAATGGGATAGTACAAGAAGGTGGAGGGAAGCATCACTTGTGTTTCCCAGGGAAGAAAGAAGAAATATTGTGTGATTTGAGGAAATTACACAGTATTTGACTCCACAAATATTGTGTAATCCAGTAATCCAGTAGTCCAGCACGCTGGACAGTCATTTCCAGAGGTGCACTTGGAAGTACTGCTTGGGGCAGGGACAAGGCATGTGGAATGGATCTAGTGATGTGTGCTGGGATACCTTTAGGGACCCTGGGTTTAGATTTTAAAATGTGACATTGCAGAATGTCAGCTGGCTTGTGATGGGCAGGAACAAACTAAACCCTCCATAAATTAGTTTCCTAGCCAATGAATAAACACTGTGTGCTGGATTTTGTTTGTTGAAAATCAGTATCTTTCTACCTTTTGAAGCTCTCCTCTGTACTGCAGGGATGAGAAGCTCAAAGCCACAGTTCCAAGACTCCCTTGCCAGAAGGCTCACTTAGATTTGGTCATTGAGAAGCATTTGTTTAAGATTTTGCAGACAGAAGAAGAGCCTTCCCTCCCCCACCCCCAAGTGGCAGCTGCAGATCAGGATGTGGGTATCTGCAGATGACAGACATGGCAGGGATGTTACCTGAGGCTTTCACACATCCTCACCCGCTTCTCATGCACAAGTCAGCTGAGGCCATGGTGATGGCTTCCTGTGTGCCTGCTCTTCTGGTCTCGGGCTCGCCCTGCCCTTACTCCCCCAGCCTCCAACCTCTGGCTCCAATTATGCAGACTCCACTTCCCTGACTGATATACAATCTATGCTTCTGACTGAAGAATGTTTACAAATATGATATTGCCTGGTCCTTGACCCAAACTAAGCCCCAGTAAGCCACATCCTCATCTGGGTTGTAAAAGCATAGCTTGTGCTCAAGAGTCCATGAGCAGTATGCCTTCATCCATGAAGAGACTATTTAGTCAGTGCCTCTGGGTGTCAGCATGGTTTTAGTAGAACAAGAAGCTTACACGCTAGTGAGAGGAGACAGATCATAAACAAGTAAAAATATAATGTATCCGGGGGTGATGAATGCTATGGTAGAAAGGAAGAGAGACCATTGGTTTTTATACTGAGTAAGATGAGAAACTGCTGTCTAGTTTTGAGTGCATACTATTTTTGTACTAAGGAAAAAACAAATAGACTTTATTTTTAAAACAATAGAACCTTAACAGGTATCCCACTAAAGAAGATACACACATGATATATGAGTATAAAAAAAGATGTTCCACTTGTATGCCATCAGGACAATTCAAGTGGAAGCACTATGCCCCTTCAAATCGCCAACATCGAGAACACTGACACCAGATGCTGGAGAGGAGGTGGAGCCACGGGAACGCTCATTCATTGCTGGTGGAAATGTAAAAGGCACGGTCACTTCGGAAGACAGTTTGGTGGTTTCTTACAAAACTAAACATACTCCTGCAATACAATCCAGCAGTCACATCTTGAGTATTTACCCAAAAGAGTTGGAAACTTATGCCCCCATAAAAATCTGCACACAGATGTTTATACCAGTTTTATTCCTATTTGCCAAAATTTGGAAGTGACCAAGATGTCCCACTGTAGGGGAAAGGATAAACTATGACATACCCAGACATTGGAATATTATTCAGCACTGAAAATAAATGAACTATCTATCAAGCCACAAGAAAACATGAAGAAACTGTAAATGCCTAATACTAAGTAAAAGAAGCCAGTCCTAAATGGCTACATACTGTATGATTCCAATGATAGGACTTTCTGGAAAAGGCAGAACTTTAAACAGTTCAGTGGGTTGCCATGGGTTAGGGGGAAAGAGGGATAAATAGGTAAAGCAGAGAAGATTTTTAGGACAGTTAAGTACTCTGTATGATATTATAATGGTGAATACATGTCATTAGACATTTCTCCAAACATGTAGAAGGTACAACACCAAGAGTGAACTCTAATATAGACTATGGGTGATAATGATGTGTCAATGTAGACTCATCAGTTGTAACAAATGTACCATCTGATGGGGGATGTTGATAATTGGGAAGGCTATACATGTGTGGAGGCAGGGAGTAAATAGAAATTTTAGAACCTTCTGTTCAATATTTCTGTTTGTGAACTTAAAACTACTCTAATAAATAAAGTCTATCTATACTAATAAAAGCTTAGGTGGCCCTCACGCCCTCATGTCATCATAAGATGGCCACTCCCACATCGTCACAAGATGGCCGCCACAAGATGGCCACCCCCACGTCATCACAAGATGGCCACTCCCACGTCATCACAAGATGGCTGCCACAAGATGGGGGGCAGTTAGGGGTGACCAGGCCTGCAGGGGAGGGCAGTTGGGGACGACGAGACAGGGAGGGGAGGGCAGTTGGGGGCAACCAGGCCAGCAAGGGAGGGCAGTTGGGGGCAACCAGGCCTTCAGGGGAGGGCAGTGGGGGGCGATCAGGCCGGCAGGGGAGTAGTTAAGCATCAATCAGGCTGGCTGGGAAGCAGTTAGGGGGCGATCAGGCTAGCAGGCAGAAGCAATTAGGGACAATCAGGCAGCCAGGCAGGCGAGCAGTTAGGAGCCAGCAGTCCTGGATTGTGAGAGGGTGCAGGCTGGGCTGAGGGACACTCCCCTCCCAGTGCACGAATTTCATGGACTGGGCCTCTAGTTAAAAAATAAAGCATCAGAAAACACAGACAAACCATTCTATGCTCAAAAGCCACACTGAACTACACTTCCCACTGACCAATTACTCTACAAATGTAATATGGCTCCTTGGTTTTTATTTGAAAACCCCAGTTTTTGTCATCCTAGCAACCTGGCTTATAAAATGATTATGAATTCTACATCAAGCTCTTAGAATTTTCAACAAATTGCAAAATAAAGACTTAGTTACCTGGATGGCTACAAGATCATATTGGACAGAAGGAGAGGCAAGAAGCAAAAAAAAAAAAAAAATAATAATAATAATAATAATAATAACAACTTAATGAAAAGAGAGAAAATGCCTGTAATTTGGCTGAGATGATTTCCCTGGGAAGAACGTGCACTTGGTGGTAGAGAATGTTTCATTGGAAGGGGCCCCAGCACAATGAAAACTGTTCAAGCTCCCACAGCTGCACTCAGATTCCACTGTGCTGAGGAAGACATCAAAATGAAGAGGCATCTTTTCCAAGGAGCTCACTTCAGTCCTTGTGCGCTACACACAGACACTGCGCTAAGTAAGACGCGCCCATGCTCAAGGTCACCAGCACAAAGCAGAAACAACAGCTGAAAGCCAAGGAGACTGCAGAGACAGAAGAAGAGGAGAGGAGGGGGATATGAAGGGGGAGAAGGGAAAGAAGGAGAAGAGGGGGAAAAAGAAAAAGAAAAGGAGAATTTAGACCATCCCAGGTACCTCTCAGAGGTGTTGTGAGAGGAACTTACCTTGAAAAAAAAAGAAAGAAAACCCACTGGGAAACAAAGGAGAGAAAAATATTTGAGTTGCATTAACTGACCTTATTCAGAGAACTAACACAAAGAGGAATTCTAGTCTGCCTTTATAAACATTTTTACCTGAAAGGATGAGAGGAGTTATTAGAGCTTCTATTTCTAGTTTGGTTCAATCAAAGCCTTTTCACCATAAGCTTCCCACCCAAAGCTTCATTTGTGAAAATAACATAGCGATAAAAAAATCTTACAGCTCTGTGTAGACATAAACATAATTTAAAGCACCAATTGTACAGTCAGGATTCAGAAGGCTGTTAGCACACACTTTTTAAAAAGTCATTTATAAAGTCTAATAGCTCACCTTGTCAGGACCCTCCTGTCCCCGCTTCCCCCTCACACAAAGCACACCACACCCCTTCACTCCTCCCACTGGCTTTGAGCGTCATCTATCTGCTCATCCACAGCCTGATCCTACTTCATCCCTCATCTACTTCAATGCTTGACACAGGTTGAATGGGGTTGTTTAATGTCAGGGGTGGTCTTCTGACTCTATAAGTTGAAAAGCATTGCAAGGCCCATGCCCCAAGGTATGGCTCCTGCTCATCTTTTACAGATTCTTGCTATTCAAAGTGGGTACATGGATGCGCTACATCAGCATCACCTGGGAGCTTGTTACAAATAAAGAACCCTGGGCCGCTCCCTCAGAACTACTGAGTCAGCATATGTATTGTAAGAAGACCTGGAAGAGTTCTGTGTGCAACTGAAATTTGAGAAGCACTGTTACTCAAGGCCCCACATGTAAGCCATACAGAGCCCATCATTGGACAAAAGTGCTGCTCTCTTAAGGGTTCTAAATGGAAAGAGTACTGGGCCTTCTTTTACGTCTTCTCTCTGGTATCAACTTCCTATGGGCTATAGTGTAGGCAAGTGTAAGAGATGGAAAGGCACGCTGCACATGTGAGTTTACATTTCCTAGGAGCCCCATTAAAAGTAAAAGAAAAAAACAGATGACAATTTTAACAATGTAAATAACTCAACCTATATAAAATATAATGATTTCAACATATCTATACTAATAAAAGCGTAATATGCTAATTAGACCGATGACCTTCTGGACGAAGCCGGGGCTGCGTGGGAAGCCTGGGTCCTGGGTGCCAGAGGGAAGCTGGTCCCGGCAGCTGGGGGAAGGAAGGCCTACCCTTGCACGAATTTCGTGCATCGGGCCTCTAGTAGTTAATAAAGAGAACTTAATAAAGAGACAGTCTCTAGTTTTTTGTACTGTGTCCTTGATATTCAGCATATATTTTACACTACACCACATTTCAGTTTCAGCTAGCCATAATTCCAGTGGGCAATAGCCACCTGTGGCCAGTGGCTTCAGTACTGTCCTGTGTATCTCACAAGATTGCTGTGTATGGTAGATAACTTATGTGAACACACCTTATAAGCTCTAAATACTTCATGTGGATGGAACTCATAAATAAAGAGATCACTAATTATGTATGATATACCATATGTTATGCCAACTCTCATGGGTCCTATTTCCCCTTCATACTTTCCTGTATGACAGTGAGCAGTGAACAGGACATACGACCACATGCGGTTGTATCTGCTGCCACAGTTGTGGTGCCATGGAAAGAGCACAGTCCGTGGAGTCAGGATACACGGGGTGGGGGTTTTTACAACATCCTTGCTCTATGACTTTGGGGAAGTCCCATTTCACTTTTCAGCCTCAGTTTCCTTTACTGTAAAAATAATATCTCCAAAATGACAATGAGATACCATCTCACACCTGTCAGACTGGCTATCATCAACAAATTGACAAATGACAAGTGCTGGAAAGGATGCGGAGAAAAAGGAACCCTCTTGCTCTACTGGTGGGAATGCAGACTTGTGCAGCCACTATGGAAAACAATATGGAGTTTCCTCAAAAAATTAAAAATAGAACTCCAATTTGACCCAGTAATCCCACTTCTAGGAATATATCCCAAGAAATCAGAAACATGAATCAGAAAGGACATATGCACCCCTATGTTCATAGCAGCACAATTTACAATAGCTAAGATTTGGAAACAGCCTAAGTGCCAATCAGCAGGTGAGTGGATTAAAAAACGGTGGTACATCTACACAATAGAATACTACACTGCTGTAAAAAATGAAAGAATTCTTACCATTCGCAACAGCATGGGTGGCCATGGAGAGCATTATGCTAAGCGAAATAAGCCAGCTGGAGAAAAATAAATATCACATGATCTCACTCATTTGTGGGATATAATAAATAACATAAACTGATGAACAAAAATAGATCCAGAGACAGAGAAGCATCAAACAGACCGTCAAACTTCAGAAGGAAGGCAGGGGAAGTAAGAGATCAACCAAAGGATTTGTATGCATGCATATAAGCATAACCAATGGGCACAGACACTAGGGATGTGAGGGCATGTGTGGGGGTGGGGGAGTTGGGGGTGGCTGGGGAGAGGTCAATGGGGAAAAAAGGAGACATGTATAATACTATAGTAATATTTTAAACAATAAAATTTTTTTTTAAATAAAAAAATAATATATCTTCTATCCATCCCACAAAGTTGCTGTGAAGATAAATAAATATAACATGCACAAGTTAACTATTAAATTTATAAAATGCTGGATATTGTCATTCTGGTATTTACTAAACCTAACACACCCTCACATAATTGCTGATTAGGTACTAGGTACCTAATTGCAGATATTTCAATTTTTAAATAAATTTCCTATTCATTGCTTCCTCTAGCATGGAACTCCTGGTAAGGGTTGGGATGCGGGGCTACGCTGTCAGGTGTGATGCCTCCGATTGCCGCCTCTGCTGGGTAATGTGTCCCTGTGTGGACTGTTTCTGCAGTAGGTAGAGGATGCCAAGGCAAATTCCGGTTAGGGTGATGTTATGATGTTAAGAACATGCGTTTGGAGTCTGAAAAAGCCAGGTGAGACTATCAGACTCTCTGAGTTGCTTTCCTTTCTGAACCGCAGTTTCCCCATCTGTGAAATAAGCTACTGCCTAGAACTGTTGTGACGCTTACAAGAAAAAATACAGTAAAACATTTAACCCTGTAAGTAGCCTGTAGTCCACCCCATTCAATGTTAACTGCTTTGATCATTATCTCAGTGCTCCAGATGCCTGACATCCATCCCGGGGAAGAGAAGAGCTGCGGTGACTTCCAAAGTGGCCTCGCCATTCATCTTGTTTCGGGGGTTGGTGTGCAGGCTGTTGGCAGGTTTGTTTAGCAGGGACTGAGCCCTCAGTTGGCATTCAGCTTTATAACTTCAAGCCATTTAGTCACATCCCGCTGGACAGACTCATTCTTTCTGAAGAGCTAGAGAAATAGCTCACAAGATTGATGGTTCCTTCCAGTCCGGCTGGCTCGCCTGGGGCCTTCCTCACAGCGATGGCTTCTGGGGGAGAACCTTTCTGCTTGATCAGCTGGACAGGTTGCGTCCTGCCTCACGAGTCTCACATCAGACTAGCACTCTCTGAATTAGTGATAGCATTGGTCATTGTTCTCCTTGGGTATTTGTAAGACATCCTTTCATCCCAAAGGCTCTCAACTTACTTTCTACAGCTCGCCTCTCCTGAGAAGCCTTGTCTAGGAATGACATAATCCCTGGGTGCCAGTGGGAGCGCTGCAGGGAATGACACAGGGTCAGAGAGGTGACATCTAGCAGCATTTAGAGTTGTAAGTAACTGTGCCTTGGTGGGGGAAGGCTGGGGGACCTTGCTGGGGGTTGCCTTGAATGCAAAACTTAAGCCAGATTACTGAGAAGTCTAGACAATAGGTCTCATCGTCAGGGGCAACAGGATAGAGTAGTTAGTGCTTCTCAAACTTTAACGTGCGTACTAGTCACCTGAGGATCTTGATAGAATGAGGATTCTGATTCAGGAGGTCTGCTGTAGCACCTAAGATTCTTCGTGTCTACCAAGCTCCCCGTAGTACCTACTGATGCTGTCACGCCATGGCCAGACTTTAGTAGACCTTTATGAGGCCTTGAATAGCCCTGGTTTCCATCCTGGCTATACCTGTTACTAGATACTAATTCTTTGAAGCTCACTTTCCTTATATCCTCTACTATTGCTGTCCCTGAGGCTGTCCATTCAGGCCGTTGTTCTCATTCATTGTTCAGGCCAGTCAGAATGCTGTGTTCCTGATCTCCTAAACTTCCATCTCCCTATGCAGTCCCTACCCCTTACTGTCTCTTTCTCCTTTTTTTTTTTTTTAAGCTTATCTTTATTGTTGAAAGTATTTCAAATGTCCTTTTTTTTATTTTTTACAGAGAGGAAGGGAGAGGGATAGAGAGTTAGAAACATCAATGAGAGAGAAACATCGGCCAGCTGCCTCCTGCACACCCCTTACTGGGGATGTGGCCACAACCAAGGTACATGCCCTTGACCGGAATCGAACCTGGGACCCTTCAGTCCGCAGGCCGATGCTCTATCCACTGAACCAAACTGGTTAGGGCTGTCCTCTTTGTTTTGTTTTTGTTTGTTGTCCTCCCCACACATGCCTCTACCAAGCCTTCACCACACTATTGTCTGTGTCCATGAGCTATGCATATAAATTGCCTGGTTAATCTCCCCCAATCTCCACCCCCCCAACCTTCCCTCTGAAATTCACCAGTCTGTTCATGGTTCTATGTCTCTGGATCTATTTTGTTCATACGTTTATTTAGTTCATTAGATTCCACATATGAGTGAGATCATGTGATACTTATCTTTCCCTGACTGGCTTATTTCACTTAGCATAATACTCTCCAGGTCCATCCATGCTGTTGCAAATGGTAAGAGTTCCTTTTTTACTGCTGCATAGTATTCCATTGTGTAGATGTACCACAGCTTTTTTATCCACTCGTCTGTTGATGGGCATTTGGGCTGTTTCCAAATCTTAGCTATTGTAAATTGCACTGCTATGAACATAGGGGTACATATATTCTTTCTGATTGGTGTTTCAAGTTTCTTAGGATATATTCCTAGAAGTGGAATTACTGGGTCAAATGAGAGTTCCATTTCTAATTTTTTGAGGAAACTCCATATTGCTTCTCCACAGCAAAAGAAACCATCAACAAAGTGAAAAAAGAGCCCATTGTGTAGGAGAACATATTTGCCAATGATATATCAGATAAGGGGTTAGTTTCCAAAACATATAAACAACTCATACAACTTAACAAAAGAAAGACAAACAATCCAATTTAAAAATGGGCAAAGGACCTAAATAGACACTTCTCCAAAGTGGACACACAGAAGGCTAAGAGACATATGAAAAAATGCTCAAAGTCACTAGTCATCTGAGAGATGCAAATTAAAATGATAATGAGATATCACCTCACTCCTGTCAGAATGGCTACCATCAACAAATAAACAAATGACAAGTGTGGGAGAGGATATGAAGAAAAGAGAACCCTAGTACACTGCTGGTGGGGATGCAGACTCCTCCCTAGCTATACCGGTGCTCATACTTTCTAGTAGGGTAGCATATGATCATGATCAACAAATACAGTTTCCTCTTCCCACTTCTCACACCTCCATTAGTGCTGATTCAAAGTTATCACTGTTCAAACTTCCCATCTCCTCAACCTTACCCACTTCACCCATTTTCCAACGTCAATTTGGATTATTTGGGCCTGAGTGTGCCTCAGGACATTTAGCCACAAACATTCCCCTCTGGCATACAGTGCATTCTAGTTGTTGGTTTTCCCAGAAATAGGCAGAAATCTAAGATGACCCCCAAGATTCCTGCCCCCTGGTGATATGCACCTTCTCCCAATCAAACACTAATCTAGGTGCTGTTATGAAGGGATTTTACATATGTAAATAATTTCCCTAATCACTTGGTTCGAAGATAGGGGGTTATCCTTGGTGGGCCTGACCTAATCAGATGAGTCCTAAAAGAGACTGAGCCCTTCTTGGTATAAGAGATTGGAACTCTGAGGAGGCTCTGATGTGAGGAGGATTATCCATAGCTGGCTTTGAAGATAGAGGGTGCTATGAGGTAAAGGGCTACAGGAGACTCTAGAAAGTAAGAGTAGGTGCTGGCTGACAATCATCAAAGAGACAAAGACCTCAGTCCTCCAAACATAAGGAACAAATTTGGCCAACCATCTGAATGAGCTTGGAACCAAATTCTTCCCCAGAGCTTCCAGATAAGAACCTAGACCGTTCAACACCTTGATTTTGGCATTTGAGACCCTAAGCAGAGAATTCAGATAATCTATGCCCAGACTTATGGACCACAGAAATTATAGATAATTAAATGGACATTGTTTTAAGCCATCAAATTCCTGGCAATTTGTTATGCAGCAATGTAAAACTAATTACACTAATATACCTACTCAGATTACCAAAAGAGTAGAAAAAATGACTGTGAGTCCATTTGGCTGTACTTTCTCTTGTATAATTTTCCCCAGGAATCCAAGCACGCTGGGACAAAGTATGAGTAAAATTACATGCACTCAGCATTTAAAAGAAATTTAATATAATTTGAGAACCATGATTGAGGACACCCGCTGGTTCCTCTCTAATCTCACCTCTTACCATTATTCCCCTCACATCCCCTATTCTAGCCATACTGGCCTCTCTTGATTTTCCTCAAATATATCAATTGTGTATCTGCTTCAGGGCCTTTGCACATGCTGATCCCTCTGTTTACATCACTCTTCCACCAGGTAGCTGCATGACCCTTCCTCATGGGCCTCCTCCCTCATCACTTACATTTATGGTGTACATGATTTGTTATTTATATGCTCAGGCCTTCCCTAACCACACTGTTAATATACAGTATCCTCCAACCCTCCTCCATCAATACCCACCAACAATTATACACACTCCCTCTCCTCCTGCTTTATTGTCTCTCCTTTCTTTTTGTCTCCCCCCAAGCAGTTAATTATTTAATTTACTTACTTATTTTTCTTTGCCTCCCTCCACTGGAGCATGAATTCAGGGAGGGCAAAGAGTTTGTCTATTTGTTCACTGCTGTAGAGTGCCTTATAGAGTGCCTGACACATGGTAGGCCCTCAATAAATACTAATAAATAGATGACTATTGTAAACTGTGTGACATATTCAAACCTTCAATATAAGAAAATACTCAAAATTAGCTGGATTGATGCACATATCAAATACAAAAAGAAAATGCATACTGATTCAAAGCCCTTTGTAAATCTCCTCACTACTTACAACTTCAGCTTATGGAATTAAAAATGCCCAGGTGTCTATGAACTGTCACATATGTTTGTGGGCACACACATATGTTCACACACACACACACACACACACACACACACACACACACACTTACACACACACCTTAATAAGGAATACATATAATATGCAGAATAAATGTGGGTTTTGTGGGGACAAATGAAATCTGTGAACCATGAATGGTATAGCACTCACTATCTTAGCACGAAGTCGTAGAAACTCCTATTGCAAGGAAGGGTGGTTCCGTGACCATATGTCCCTTCAGATGTACACCTGACCAATCAGTGCAACATGGATGAATTCACCGCATCAAGTCTCTGCATCAAGAGAAAGAGAAGAGAAAGCGTGTTTGCGTCTAAAAGGTGTGACTGTTTCATGATGGCCTTAATTTAGTGTTAATGGTTTAATTTCCAGGTTGCACATTCTCTCTCCTTAAATAGCTCTTATTGTAGTCAATGCCGTGTTAATCACTGTGTGGGCCAAGGAAGTGTCCACAGGGCAGGAACCACATGCTGGTTCACCTGTGCTTAGAGAGGAGAATGTCACGCATCTGAAGAAACAATGCCACCTGAAAATAGTGCTGAGTCTCAACGGAGGGCTTTGGGGAAAATAAAGCATGAAGCACAACGTGGAAAAGAGACTTAAATTTGCCACTAAGAATTGAGATGAAGATTAAGGCAACGTTTGTGTTTTTTTTTTCTTTATATTGAATAGTTTCCAAAATTATAATAGGTATGTATTTTTTTTATAATTATTGACAATATGGTATTATGTAAAAAATAATACAAACTATATGAAGCTTATTGCCAATTCTAGTTGGGACTTGTCTTAGTCTGTTTGAGTTGCTATAACAAAATGCCACAGACTGGGTGGATTACAAACCACAGAAATTTATTTCTCACAGTTCGGGAGGCTCAAAAGTCCAAGATCAAGTCACCAGGAGAATCCGTGTCTGGTGAGCACCCATTTGCTGGTTTACAGACTGTCTTTTCTCTGTGTTCTCACATGGCAGAGGGCCAAGAGGGTTCTCTGGGGCCTCTTTTGTAAGGGCACTACTCCCATTCATGGGGCTCTACCTTCATGACCTAATTGTTTCCCAAAGGCCCACCTCTCACATTGCAGGTTAAGCTTCAACATATACATTTTAGAGGGACACAAACATTCAGTTTATGGCAGGATTCCAAGGAAATACACTAAAATGTTAGCAGTAGATATCTCTGAACAGTGGAATTATTTTGAAATTTTATCCCTCCCCTTCTTGCTTTTTAAAATTATTTTATAGATTTTTGACAGTGAGTATATGCAGTCTTTTTAATTACAAAAAAGCTGGTTTATTTTCTAAAAATTGCTGTCATCCTATAATAACTAATCATTTTATTTGTTTGTTTGCTGGGAATTTATTTTAAACAGGTTTCATTTCTTATTCCTGGCATTACATTAAGAGGGGGAAAGTTTCTGTCTTGGAAAAGTAAAGGGTGTACTTCTCTTAAAGTGTATAATTTTTATTTTATTTATTTTGTGTACATTTTTATTGATTTCAGAGAGGAAGGAAGAGGGAGAGAGAAATAGGAACATCAATGATGAGAATCACTGATCAGCTGCCTCCTGCACGCCCCCCACTGGGGACTGAGCCCAAAACTCGGGCATATGCCCCAACTGGGAATCAAACAGCAACCTCCTGGTTCATAGGGCAATGCTCAACCACTGAGCCACACCAGCCAGGCAAGTGTATCATTTTTTTTAAAGGAATCTTTCCATCCTGCCCTCTCCTAAGATTTCCCCATTGTTCAAACAGGGTAGGCATGGACAGCAGCACCCCTGGACTTACACTCCTTTGAATCCAGGGCTGGAGTGACCTTGGAGATCAACCAGGGCCACCCTCCTCCTCAGTGGAGGAAACAGACTTCCTGAGAGAGGACAGGATTTGCTGTGTCGGTGACATCCTAACAAACCCAGGTCTAGAATCCCAGAGAGAACCTGTGTGTTTAAGCTGCTTATTCTTTGGACTCAGAAACAGAATCCTGCTGAATGCCAAGCACAGTGCCTTGTATATGGAAGACCCTCAATAAATGAAGGTTGGAAGACTAGAAAAATTAACTAAAATGTTTTGAATATGAATGATCAATATGTTACATGGGAGAAAAAGAAGCTCTGGAAATAAACATCAACCACCACCACCTGCCCCCTCCCCGCCACACACACACTTTTTTTTTTTTAAGTTGATGAGAGAAAAAAAAAAAAAGCAGAGACGAAACTATCTTAAAAGTAGAACACCTACCACTGTCTACGACACATGTTGACATCAGAGGCCAAGGCCTGTCCCCAGCGAGGAAGTCAAAAGGACTCCGATGATGGAAATGCACAGCAAGGCCTGCACAGAGCTCTCTTTGGATTTAAGGAGTCCAAAGAATTGGGAAAAAATGTAAAAATGTCTCTGTCATTTTCTTGCTGGGTCAAGAGAAAGCCTAATTCAGTGGCCACAAGGGAGTCCAGTGAGCAATTGACTGCAGAGCCTCCAAGCCCAATGGGATATCCCTCAGCTCAGCAAAAACCAAAGCGGCCAACACATGATGAACTTCAGGTGGTAAAGGGAGCTTTAAATGTGCCCTGGAGGCAGTCAAAGGGACAGAGAGGATATTTAGCTTCAAAAGTAGGGACAGTTTTAGAAGCAAAGAGAACATTTTCAGGATTTAGTAAGGCTTACTAATAACAACACACAGGCTTCTTCAGTGACAGCTTGGACAAAAAAATGCAGGGCTTGCTTTGCTTCTGTCATCGTTCCATCATCGGAGCCAACTAGGTCCTCCTCAGGAGCCCGGCTTACTCTGAGCGCCAGTCTTCCCATACAGCCCAGCAAACCACAGCACTCACAGCACACAGCGCTGCGGAGTCCACGGAGATTCCTCCATCATCCGCATTAGGAGGGTCTGCAATGCTGCTTTCCATATTTTCCCACCCAGGGATGCCTTATCTGAAGATTCCAAATTGTCTTTTTAATCTGTCTTCACCCCAGTGAACAGTAATGCAAATATGATAACCATGGCATACCAAGCAGCCTTTCTTTGAACATTTTTCTCACAATTCTGAGACGAGGGATTGGAATTTTCTTTATGGGATGAGAAAACAAAGATCACTGAAGACTATTATGGGCTGGGTGCAATGGACACAGATGCGCATCTGGCAGAGCTTCAATTTACTTAGAGGCTTCCCTTACTGGAAGAGAGTCTCCTCTGCTCAGGATAATCTCTGTTTCTTTTCATTTACTGAAACCATTAACTAGACTTATTTTAATAAAAAAGATGGCTTTCCAGACAGAGTTGTTCATACTGAAAGGAAATCTATCATGGGCTTTCATCTTTAGAAAAAGACCTTACACACAGAAACTTCTTAATATGCATTCATTAGAGAAATAATCAGTGGAAGGCAGAATAATGCCCCCCTAACCCCCACCAAAGATGTCCATGCCCTAATCTCTGGAACCAATAAAAATGTAACCTTGCATGGCAAAAGGGACTTTGCAGACGTGATTAAGTAAAGGGTCCTGCATCGGGAGATTACTCTGCATTTTCTTGGTGGGCTCAATATAATCACAAGGGCTCTTATAAGTGACAGATGGAGGCAGGATGTTCAGAGTAAGAGAAAGTTGGAAGATGCTACACAGCTGGCGTTGAAGATGGAGGCAGAGTCAAGAGCCAAGGAATGTAGGCAGACTTTAGATATTGGAAAAGGCAAAGAAACAGATTCTTCCCTAAAGCCTCCAAGGGAATGAGGCTCTGTAAACACTTTAATGTTAGCGAAGTAAAACCCATTTCAGACTCTGACCTCCAGAACTGTAATATACTAAATCTGTGTTGTTTTAAGCTGCTAACTTTGTTATGGAAGCAATAAGAACCTACCATATAACCCAAATCAAAAGGAATATTGGGAATCCCCAGTCAAATGATCGCTCACTCTTTTTTTCCTTTTTTTTATTGTTTAAAGTATTACATAGTAGTACATATATCTCCTTTTTTTTTTCCCATTGACCTTCCTGCAGCCTCCCCTACCCCCTGTCGCATGCCCTCATCCCACCCCCCTGCAGTGTCTTATGTTCATTGGTTGTGCTTATATGGATGCATACAAGTCCTTTGGTTGATCTCTTCCCCTCCCTCCCCAACACTCCCCAGCCTTCCTGCTGTAATTTGACAGTCTGTTCAATGCTTTACTGCCTCTGTATCTATTTTTTTTGTTCATCAGGTTATAATGTTCTTTATTTTCCATAAATGAGTGAGATCATATGGTATTTTTCTTTCATTGCCTGGCTTATTTCACTTAACATAATGCTCTCCAGATCCATCCATGCTGCTGCAAATGGTAAGAATTCCTTCTTTTTTATAGCCCCATAGTATTCCATTGTGTAGATGTACTATAGTTTTCTAATCCACTCATCTGCTGATGGGCATTTAGGCTGTTTCCAAATCTTAGCTATGGTGAATTGTGCCGCTATGAACATAGGGGTGTATATATCCTTTCTGATATATTTACTGGGTCAAATGCGAGTTCCATTTTTAGTTTTTTGAGGAAACTCCATACTGTTCTCCACAGTGGCTGCACCAGTCTGCATTCCCACCAGCAGTGAACCAGGATTCCTTTTTCTCCGCATCCTCGCCAACACTTGTCGTTTGTTGATTTGTTGATAATAGCCATTCTGACAGGTGTGAGATGGTACCGCATTGTCTTTTTGATTTGCATCTCTCAGATAATTAGTGACTTTGAGCATGTTTTCATATGTCTCTTGGCCTTCCTTCTGTCTTCTTTCAAAAAGATTCTATTTAGGTCTGTTGCCCATTTTTTTATTAAATCATTTATCTTCCTTTTATTAAGTTGTATAAGTTCCCTGTAAATGTTGGAGATTAAACCTTTATCAATGATAACATTTGCAAATATGTTCTCCCATACAGTAGGCTTCCTTGTTGTTTTGTTGATGGTTCCTTTTGCTGTGCAAAAGCTTTTTATTTTGATGTAGTCCCATTTGTTTATTTTCTCTTTAGCTTCCATTGCCCTCGGAGCAGTATTGTTGAAGAAATTACTTTGGAATATGTCAGAGATTTCGCTGCCTGTGGATTCCTCTAGTATTTTTATGGTTTCCTGTCTTATGTTTATGTCCTTTATCCATTTTGAGTTTATTTTGTGTATGGTGTAAGTTGGTGGTCTAGTTTCATTTTTTTGCATATATCTGTCCAATTTTCCCAACACCATTTATTGAAGAGACTGTCTTGACTCCATTGTATGTTCATGCCTCCTTTGTCAAATATTAATTGAGCATAGTGGTTTGAGTTGATATCTAGGTTCTCTATTCTATTCCATTGGTCTATATGTCTGTTCTTGTGCCAGTACCAGGCTGTTTTGAGAAAAGTGGCTTTGTAATACAGCTTGAAATCTGGTATTGAGATCCCACCTACTTTGTTCTTCTTTCTCAGGATTACTGTGGCTATTTGGGGTCTTTTTTTATTCCAGATGAATTTTTGGAGAGTTCTTTCTAGGTCTGTGAAATATGCCGTTGGTATTTTAATGGGGATTGCATTGAATCTATAGATTGCTTTGGGTAGTATGGACATTTTGATGATGTTGATTCTACCAATCCATGAACATGGTATGTTCTTCCATCTGTTTATGTCTTCCTCTATCTCTTTTTTCAGTGTCCTGTAGTTTTCCGCGTATAGGTCTTTTACCTCCTTAGTTAAGTTTATTCCTAGGTATCTTACTTTTTTTGGTGTGATGGTAAATGGGATTGCTTTTTTAGTCTCTCTTTCTGTAAGTTCACTATTGGTGTATAGAAAAGCCACAGATTTCTTGGCATTAATTTTGTATCCTGCTACCCCTCCCTCTTTTCTTTAAAGAGATGATTAATAGACAGGAAGACTTCTAGTGGGGTCTCTTCCACTAACCCTGTCCAACAAAATCCTGCCACAGTGGCCTGCAAACATGAGCACACAGAACCATGGACACCCTCATTCTGGCTAATATGCATTTCACAAAGCCATATGCAATCAGAACAATCAATTCTAAATTATAGAGCTTTTTGTCCCATAAATCAGCTATCTGGCCTCCTTTTTACTCCGGATTATAACAAATTCAAATACCATAGTAGCACATGAAACAAAGGCATTGCCTAATGTGTAATTTGGGAGGGAATTTAATGATACATCTGTCTGTTTGACAAAACACAGTCTTGAAGTATCTATTTAAAATAAAATCAGCAGATTGGCAGTGATTAAAAATGGGAGGCTATAAAAAGTTTAAGAAAAAAAGCATTAAAGTCTAATAGCTCTTGGTTTATATGCCAGTACTATAGTAAATATATCCAGCACCAAATTTCTCTCCTAAAATATCGGCATTAGCTACTGAAAAAAAAACAAGAAAAAAAAAAACATCATTAAGCACACAGCAAAAAAAAAAAATAAAAATAAATCATCTTTTATAAAGGTTAGGCAATGAGTGCATCAGGAATCCAGTAAGACTGGGTATGCATAATATTACAAAATATGCTACTGGACATTGCTGAGCATTATCTTTCAAACCAGTAAGGTGGAAATAATACATTATTGTTTTGTATAAAGATTGCCTTAAAATCTTGGTTATACTATACTAATGTTACTTTGCCTGAGAAAGTTGTTAAGGAATTTTGGAAGTTTGTGAGTTTGGGATATTCTAAATGATCATTTGGAAATATAATAATGGCTATTAGATATATTGATACCTGTTTTCAAAGGCTTTAATATAGTTTACACCTTAAAGTAATAATGTAATGACCAGAAATAGCTACTACAAGAATAAACTTTTAAGCAAGGTTAGTCATGAAATTGCAGGAATTACCATTGACTGAATGACACCTGTAAGATCTCCAATGGTCAAAGCTACTACAGTTGAAACAGCCTCGGACCCAGAACCCTACCCTGAATCACATCTCAATGCAGACCTTAGTTCCTTCCTGAGATTAATCTTCCTTAATCTCCAGCTCCAACCATTCTTAATGTCTTCTTAGGCCTCCTGCTTCTTTTCTTCAATTCAACTTACTGAAATAGTTGGAGATTTGTAAGAATCCAACCTTACCTTACTAGTATATATCTCTTACCTGGTATCAACCTGGTGATATAAATTATTGTGCACAAATTCCTTATGCTATGCTAAAGCCTTACACTAAGTGAGTCTCCCAAGAACAACAAGATTTCGAAACAATTCTATCCTACCTAATAATAGACAAATCTGCAAATTGACCATACCTCCGACACACCCACAAGCCACGCCCACAAGCCACACCCACTATCCAATCAGAGCGAGTATGCAAATTAACCCAACCAAGATGGCTACAGCCACAGAGAGCAAGGTTTCCTAGGTAACAGAGGAAGACAAGCTTTCCGCCTGCCCTTGCCAGGCCTAAGCCTCCACTCAAGCTACAAAGTTTCAATTATAGAAGGTAAACAAATTCAAACAGAAATGGCGGCAGAATGGAGCTTGAGAGAGCAGGCCAGGGTTGCCCCCGGCAACAGGGGAAGCAAAGCTTTCCGCACACCCTGGCAGGGCCCATCTGCTTAAGGCAATAAAGTTTCAATTATAACCCCAACAGAAATGGCTGCCGGCCACGGAGGGAGCCCCAGGCTTGGTTCCGCTCCAGGATACAAAGTTTCAATTATAGAAGGAAAATAAATTCCAGATACCAGGGCCTCCACTTGGGTTGCCAGGGGGCATGGCCAGCCTGCAAACCACCACAGGCCCCTCGCTCAGGCCGCCCCACGCCCCAAGGGAACCCCACTCTGATCAGGGACACCCTTCAGGGCAAACCAGCTGGCCCCTACCCCTGTACCAGGCCTCTAACCTATCTAATAAAAGAGTAATATGCAGATTGATCATCACTGCAACACACAATATAGCTGCCCCCATGTGGTCAAAGATCCTGCTCCCATGTGGACACAAGATGGCCACCACAAGATGGCCAGCAGGAGAGGGCAGTTGGGTGGCACCCGGCCTGCAAGGGAGGGCAGTTGAGAAGGACCAGGCCTGCAAGGGAGGGCAGTTGGGGGTGACCAGGCTGGCAGAGGAGGGAAGTTGGGGGCAAACAGGCTGGCAGCAGAGTGGTTAGGGGGTGATCAGGCTGGCAGGCAGAAGCAGTTAGGGGCAATCAGGAAGGCAGGCAGGCAAGCAGTTGGAAGCCAGCAGTCCTGGATTGTGAGAGGGATGTCTGACATCCCTCGAGGGGTCCCAGATTGGAGAGGGTACAGGCTGGGCTGAGGGACAACCCCCCTCCATGCACAAATTTCGTGCACCGGTCCTCTAGTAACTTTATAAAACTACTTAATACATAAATGGCTAGAAATGATTTATGTCATGGCATGGGACTGTACATATGTGGACTTTTAATACCTCTATTATTATAACAACTTCTTTAGCATATAGTTGTCCAAAGCTTTTCCAAAAACAAAATAAAAGCAGAAGAGAATATAACCGAGGGAATCATGTTTATTTATTTAATATTTATTGTATATCTACTAACACTGTCTTGTACTAAGTGTTGAAAATACAATGGGGGATAAAATGAACACAGTTATGCCTTTTTTCTCATGGTCTAAGGTAGCTAGCTGTTAAACTCCAGCCATCACAAATGCATTTTAGGCATGTCTCCTCTCTTTAAGGGAGGAATTGTCCTTAAATCTCCTTAACAAAAACTTAGTCACATAATCATATTGAGCTACAAGGGCGCTGAGGAAAATAGATTCTTAGCTGTGCAGTCTGTTCCCAGCTCCAAGTTAGTATTCTTATTTCTAAGGAAGGAGAAATGGATCTTGGAAGTTAACTAGTATACTCTGACACAGTATCTTTATTTCTTTTATATTCAATGGCATATAGCCTGACTTCAAGCATAGAAAATTCTCCATTTAGTTTGAATAATAATTAAGTGTGACAGTATGAGAAACAGCTTTGTAATGTATAAAGTGCCACATAAATGTAAAATATTATCGTTGAAGATAAAAAACTACTAGCTGTTAATTCAGGAAATTGGTTCTTTTGACACCCAGAGTCTGAAAGGTGTTATAGGACAGGACCCAGATCGATTCCATAATATATTGACTTCTCTGTTAAATTAACAGTATTTCAATTTCAGATTTATTTGGTTACTAATTTTTGTAGAGTTATTTCTATTAACAGTTTGTTTTTAAGTATTTAAGTATTGCTCTTGTGTAAAATCTCTCTCCTCAGAGTTTCTTTCTACAATTCACTGCATACTCTTTTTATTTATCAAAATGTTTCAGAAATAAATTCACTCACTCAACATGTCTACTGAAGGCCTACTGTGTGCCAGGCGCTATACTAGGTCCCAGATGATAGAGCATGCAACATAAAAATAAAACCCAAACTGTGCATTCAGAGGGCTTATATTCTATTGGGAGAAGAGAGAAAACAAAGAGCAAAGAATATCTTTCTCTTTCTAGGTTTGCAATTTCTGTGAGTGATGCAAAAAGAAAGAAAGAAGCAAACAAAAACCACTTACTGCCCCTTTACTTCTATAATGATGAAACGAGAGAGAGAGAGAGAGAGAGAGAGAGAGAGAGAGAGAGAGAGGTAGAGAGAGAGATTGATTGATTTGCAGGGCTGAATGAACCACCAGTTGAATAGGAGGAGACTTTAGGTAAGGACAGGAAAAACAATAAAAAAAAAAAAGTAAAATGTAGGTAAATGTTAATAGAGGAAATAAACCTCACGCCCACCCCCCATCAATGGGGATAGTGCAAAGTATTTTGCTGGTGTGGTTAATTTGGGATAAAGTGGGTTCGAAAGTTTCAGGAGCTTCCCAGGTGAAATCAGAAACTGCTCTGTACACGTAGGACAAGGAGACAGGCCATTCCACTCTGAGAAGTGGTGGTTTTAAAAAGCAAGGAGCTTACAAGGAGGCTTGCCTTGGCACCGCCGGACAAGTAGATCTCCGTCCCGCCCTCTGGAATCTTCAAAGTTTATTTAGAGGCCTTACCTGGGTTCAGTCACGTTTTCAGTCCGGCTGGTCTCCACTCCTTGCCCGCCAAGCCTCTCCCCTTTAAAATGGCTCCAGCTGTGGGACCTGCGCACAGAAGGCGCATTTCAAGGGCAGGGGCTGGGAGTGAGGAGCCTCCAATTGCCTGATGGAGCTCGCGGGTCAACCGAAGGTCACGTCTTCTCCATGACCGCCCCCAGGGGATGAGAATGGCTGGAAACAGTAGTTTCTTTTGCCCTGTGGTATCTTAACAAACTAAAAAGTTCATGGGCCAAGTGAGCAGAGGAAGGACCATCCAGTGCAGAAGGAGAGGCACCCCCTGAGGTATTACTGAGTGGGAATTCCCAGTCAGTGCAATTCATTCATTCATTCATTCATTCATTCATTCATTGTACTCTGGGGGAAAGGTAAACCAAATAGACATGGTCCCTGCCTTCATGGGGTGTGTGGTCCAGTAAGGGTTGTAGACATTAATGGAAACAAAAATAAAAATATATCCATAAGTCATACTCTGAAGGAAAAGTAAAGACTGATGAGAAATTGACAGGTGGTCCTGTGTTAAACTGGGGGTGTGTGTGTGGGGAAGGGGGTGTGTGGGGAGGAGTGGTCAGTGAAAACTAAGAAAGAGACATCTGTGCCCAGACAAAAGGATGAATGTTAGCTGGGGAAATAGTGGGCTAATCCCAGGAAAGCATTCAATGTTAGAGATTACTGGTGAGAAAACAGATTTTGAAGACTGAAGTCACTCAAAAACTCATGTAGAGATGACTCATTTGAATTTTGAAACATATTGTAGAACATTTTCCATTAGTTAAATTTAGTATATCCCTACCACTGGTGTGCTGGAACTAGCTCATGTAGGCTCACTAGGGCCTGTTTTAAGCCTCTCTCCCCAAATATGCATTCAGTGACATCAAAGGGAAGCTTGAAATTGGCCCTGGCGGGAGTCTTTACATTACAGAAACAGGCAAAGGCTACACATCAGGGTTATTTTTTTCCTTTCAGAGAGCTGGTTGTTAAACATTTACCAGCGTATCATGGCTCTCTTGTCAACTAATGCCAGAATGGCTAGGCAAGAAACACCTGGAAGAAGGCAATACGCACTAATTTAATTAAGCCATTCTAATTAAAAATTTGATACAATATTTAAATGTTTCTGTACTGGTTTAGTATCTTCATAAAGAAAGTATCAAGGTTATTTTGGTAACAACATGGAATAATTACACATTTATTTTGCTGTATCTGTTGTAAGTTGCTTAATAACAATTGTTATAGAATTGGCCTGTCTGAGAGCATCTAAACAAATTACTTCTAAACAAAAAGTAATTTTTTGAAAAGTATAAAATATTTCACTCATTCATATTACTTTTTATTTATTCAACTTTAATCATTGGAAATCTGATTTCTGATTACTAATTATCATGCCAACCTCAGCAAGGGAAATACCAAAGGAAAATAAGAATCCTAGGACTCAGAGAGTTTTCAATGTCATTAAAATGAGGATATTTTTAAAAAATAATTTTTATTGATTTCAGAGAGGGAGAGAGAGATAGAAACATCAATGATGAGAATCATTGATCAGCTGCCTCCTGCATGCCCCCTATTGGAGATCAAGCTGGCAACTAGGCATGTGCCCTTGACCGGAATCAAACCCGGGATCCTTCAGTCCCCAGGCCGATGCTCTATCCACCGAGTCAAACCAGCTGGGGCAAAATGAAGAGATTTTTAAAATAAGAAGTATTTAAATATTAAAAGACTACAAATGTTAATTAATGGTCCAAATATTATGAGATGTCAGATAAAGGTAAGCATTGATAAAAATGAGAGGGAGAGTGATGTCGCTGAGAGCTTGAATTGATCTGTGTTATCAAAGGTGTGTGGAATCTCATTTTATTATTTTAAAACCAATCTAACGTATTGCTGGTGGGAATGTAAAATGGTGCCGCCAATCTTGACAAAGGTATGGGATTATTTTACAAAACTAAATATGCGCTTATCATAAAACCCAGGAATTATACTCATTTATCCCAGAGAATGAAAACTTAAGTTCACCCTAAAACCTGTACACAGATGTTCATAGCAACTTTATTATAGTAGCTCAAAACTGAAAAAAAAAAAAAAACACCCCAGAGATTGTTAATCATTTACTATTCATTGGAGTGAATGCTTAAACAAATGATGGTACATCTATACCATGAAAAACAACTTATATAGATCTCAGGGAAAGTATGCTGAGTTAAAAACCAAGCTCTAAAGGTTACATACTATATGATTCCATTTATATAGCATTCTTGTAATGATGAAAGTGTGGAGATGGAGAATAGATTAGTGGTTATAAAGGGTTAAGGAGCCGGGAGAGGGCGAAAGGTAGCTGGAGCCATAAAAGGATAGTAAGAGGGATCCTTATTAAGATGGAATTGTTTTGTATCTTGATTCTAGTAGTGGTAATAGAAATTTATACATGTGAAAAATTGTGTAGAAATAAATACATACACACACACACACACTCACGTGCACAAAAATGAGTGCATATAAAACTGATGAAATCTGAATGAGGCTCATGCCTTGTATCAATGTCAATTTCCTGTTTGTGATAGTGTGTTTTACTTTTTTCAAGACTACCATTAGGTGAAGGGTATATAGGGAACGCTCTGTATTGTTTCTTTCAACTGCATGTGAATCTATAATTATCCTACCTCATAAAAGAGTAATATGCAAATTAACCATCACTCCACTACATCCACCAGCCACGCCCACCAGCCATGCCCATCAGCCAATCAGAGCAAGTATGCAAATAAACCCAACCAAGATGGCTACAGACACAGAGAGCAGGAGGGAGGCTTGGGTTTCCCAGTCAATGGATGAAGCCAAGCTTTCTGCCTTCCCTTGCTAGCCTAAGCCTCCACTCAAGGCTACAAAGTTTCAATTATAGAAGGTAAACAAATCCAAAGAGAAATGGCGGCAGCCACAGAGCTGGAAAGAGCAGGAGGCTAGGGTTGCCCCCTGGCAATGGAAGAAGCAAAGCTTTCCACACACCCTGGCCAGCCCAGGCCTTCATTTAAGGCAACAAAGTTTCAATTATAGAAGATATACACAAACCCCAACAGAAATGGCTGCCAGCTACGGAGCGAGCAGGAGGCTTGGCTCTGTTACAGGCTACAAAGTTTCAATTATAGAAGGTAAATAAATTCCAGATACCAGGGCCTCCGCTTGGGTCGCCAGGGGGTGTGGCTGGCCTGCAAACCACCACAGGCCCCTCGCTCAGGCCGACCCATGCCCCAAGGGAACCCCTACCCTGATCCGGGACACCCTTCAGGGCAAACCAGCTGGCCCCCACCCGTGCACCAGGCCTCTATCCTATCTAATAAAAGAGTAATATGCAGATTGACCATCACTCCAACACACAATATGGATGCCCCCATGTGGTCAAAGATCCTGCCCCCATGTGGACAGAAGATGGCCACTATAAGATGGCCAGCAGGGGGGGGGCAGTTGGGAGGGATCAGGCCTGCAAGGGATGGCAGTTGAGAGGGACCAGGCCTGCAAGGGAGGGCAGTTGGAGGCTATCAACCCTGCAGGAGAGGGCAGTTAGGGGTGACCAGGCCAGCAGAGGAGGGAAGTTGGGGACAAACAGGCTGGCAGGGGAGCAGTTAGACATCAATCAGGCTGGCATGGGAGTGGTTAGGGGTTGATCAGGCTGGCAGGCAGAAGCCGTTAGGGGCAATCAGGAAGGCAGGCAGGCAGGCAAGCAGTTGGGAGCCAGCAGTCCAGGATTGTGAGAGGGATGTCCGACTGCCCATTTAGGCCCGATCCCACTAGGATCCCAGATTGGAGAGGGTGCAGGCTAGGCTGAGGGACACCCCTCCCCCCGCCCCCATGCACAAATTTCGTGCACCGGGCCTCTAGTCTCCAAATAAAATGTCTATTCAAAATCTATACTAATACAAGGGTAATATGCTAATTAGACCAGGTTGACTGGACATCTTCCAAATGTCCAACTTCCTTCCAGACAAAGCCATGGTGGTGGGAGCCGAGGCAGAGGAGGTTAGCGGTGATCAGGCCAGCAGGGGAACAAGGAGTTAGGGGCGATCAGGCTGGTGAGGGAGCAAGCAATTAGGGGCGAGGTCAGGCCGGCAGGGGAGGGCAGGGAGGGCAGTTGGGGAGATCAGGCCGGCAGGGGAGGGAAGTTGGGGGCAATCAGGCCAGCAGGGGAGGGCAGTTAGGGTGATCAGGCTGGTAGGGGAGGGCAGTTGGGGCAATCAGGCTGGCAGGGGAGCAGTTAGGCGGTGATCGGGCTGGCAGGCAAAGATAGTTAGGGACAATCAGGCAGGCAGGCAGAGACAGTTAGGGGCAATCCTGCAGGCAGGCAGGCAAGCAGTTAGGAGCCAGCGGTTATAGATTGTGAGAGGGATGTCCGACTGCTGGACATCCCCCGAGGGGTCCCAGATTGGAGAGGGTGCAGGCCGGGCTGAGGGACACCCCTCACCGGGCCTCTAGTTATAGCATAATAGTAGATAGGAAAGTGAAAGTAACCTCCATAATGCCATCAAACTATTATAATAACGGCCATTTTTTTATTCATGTATGCAGTAGTTGGATAAACACAAAATAGAATAGGGTTTATTAGAATATCTCAAATAATGAATGACTCTACCAATATAAAAATTTCAGCCTTGCCCTAGCTGGTTTGGCTCAGAGGATAGAGCGTCGGCCTGCGAACTGAAAGGTCCCAGGTTCCATTCTGGTCAAGGGCACATGCCCAGGTTGTGGGCTCGATCCCCAGTGGGAGACTTGCAGGAGGCAGCCGATCCACCATGATTCTCTCTCATCATGGATGTTTCTATCTCTCTCTCCCTCTTCCTTCCTCTCTGAAATCAATAAAAATATATTTTAAAAAAATGTCAGCTTTATTTATTCTCTGTAAATATGAAATATGAGAAGAAAAGAGTACAGAACTGCACTGCCAACTCAGTTTCCTCTCTTATTTGATAAGTATATCATCCTACCTACATCATCCTTGGCTCTCCTGAGAACCACCACCTTAGGAGTCATAGCTACATCAGACGGCCATTTGGGCAGAGTGCTATGCAAACTGAGTGCTCCTTTCCCCATCCCTCTTAATCTCTTAACATACTGTGACAACCAGTAACTTTACAGCAGAATGGATCTCAGAGTCCTGGCCTGCTGCAGTGTTGGATGTGAAATTTCAGGCTGAGTGGCAGTGAAGAATATTTTTCATCTGATAAGGAACAAACCCAAGCAATAATCTAATTGTAAGTCAGAATTGTAGGGTTTGGATATTTATGTATGACACCCTACCAACATATCCAAAACATATACATATTTTAAGTTCTTCTTGTAAACCAATAGAAAATTATGTAAAATTTAATGATGAAACCATCATAAATGTGATATTTGAATGCTCTCTCCTGAATAGCCCCAGATAACATCCAAATGCCACAACTTAATTTTAGACCCAGAGTGAAAGGTTTATGACCATGTTATTCAAACAAACACATGTTGCCATGATATACCACCCTGACCACACCATCTGTTTATCTGGGCGATTTCATTTAGTACATAGATCTGACGAATAAACCAGCTGCTTTTTGGCATAATGGGACTGCAGAGGAGGCTGTAATTCAGCTCTTGCTTATCACTGGTCAAGCAAGAAGCCCGAATGAGAGTAGAGGGGCAAATGGCTGATTTGAAACAGCAGGCAGGGTCTCTATTTCTCAAATCTCTCTTTCTAGAAGATTCTTCAAGTTACATTAAATGCACAATTATACGTATGTCTCTGATGTGTGTATGACCCAACCAGGTATTATCTTGGAGATGTTGGTTACAGCTATGTTGTTCTGTTGTTATGCTGCTCAATAAATATATCATGTGATAAATTTAGTAAATAAATAAATATATGTATATTTAATGCTCACTCAAAGGTATTTTTCATTGATTTTATTTTATTTTTAGAGAGAGTGGAGGGGAGGGAAGAATGGAGGGGGAAGAGAGAGAGAGAGAGAGAGAGAGAGAGAAACATCAATTTGAAGAGACATATTGATTGGTTGCCTCCTGTACATGCCCCAACCGAGGCCAATGATCTAGCCTGCAACCTAGGTACTTGACCAGGAATCGAACCTGTGATTCTTCAGTCCAAGGGCCGATGATTTAACCACTGAGAAACCAGCTAGGGCTAAATATATATATCTTAAAACTAAAAATATGGAGAGCCAAAAAATTCAGATATTAGATAATTTTCCTGTACTTCTTAGTGTAGGGTAGTGGAAGGAATACAAATTGGAAATCAAATGGGAACATGATCAAATGTCCACTCTCTTTCTTGTCCACATGTAACTTGGGCAAGTTACTTCCTTCACCTTGTTGAACTTCTCCTCCCTGAATCTATTTCCACATTTGTTAAACAAGTTCTCTGAGAATTGACTCAATAACAGGCACCCAGTAGGTGCTGGATAAATGCTCACTCAAATCTTTTACTAAGATTTTATTGGGTAAGAGTGTGGAACCATTGAACAGAACTGCCATCAACTCAAGGCATCATGTGTAGTGGTTTCGAGTGCAGATCCTGAGTCCAGACTGCCAACCTATAAGTACCAGCTCCAGAACTTCCTACTTATAGCTCTTTAGACAAGTTATTGCATCTCTCTATTCAGCAGTGTCCTCATCTGTAAAGTATGAATAATAGTAGTATCCCTACCTCTATTTTCATATAAAGCACTCAGAGCAATACCCGGCACGTGGCAAGTGCTAGATAAGGGTTAGCTGTCAGCATCATTAATACCATGTGTTGTTTTAAAAATTATATTTCATGATCTGTATTTATTAATTTCAAAGACTTTGTTTTCCTGTCAATCATTTAATAAAACTACTTGCTTTTTCCATTCTTTTACATTAAAAATACCTGGGTAAATCAGGCTCTCTTCCCTCCTGCCTCATCAAGTCTTCCTGGATGAATACATGCTTCAAATGAGGGAATCAGTGACCTTTCTGAGTCTGTCAGAAGGGGGAGCCAGATCTAAGGTTCTTTTGAAAGGTCTGAAGAGAGGTGTGTGGGGTTTTTTTTCTAGTAAATCTACCCTCAGGCCTGACATTCTCTAGGGTTCCTTCCTTCATTAGAATTCTGTGAGGAAATCCTTTCCCACTCTCAGAGATGGTTAGGGAGAAAGAAACAAGTTTATCCAAATCTCTACGGGAAAGAAATGAATAATAAAAATGGAACTTAGATACTCTTACTCCCTCTTCTTCTTCCATAATGAGTCCATTAATATGTTTCAAGGCCATTCTATTACAATAGCTTTAAAAAAGCTCCTTTTTGCTTCCCATGTTAATGAAGCAGCAAACTTAATTATATTAAATAAAAACTTCTACAACCCAGAATGGCAGTGGTCTCCTTTGCAGAGAGGAATGTGGCACTGTTACTCTCCACCAGCAGGACAAGTGTTTGGAGGGAATTTGCATGGGGTTTGCACCCTTCCTGAATGCCCTCATGCTCTGCTTCTCTCTGAACATAGGTTTTCTCCAGGGCCAAGGCACAGAGCAGAGCTGCCAGTCCACACCAGCAAACTCCTGAGTTCATGGCAACACTTTTGTGCTTTACTGACCAGCCACAGACTCAAAGACAAGAGAAGCCAAAAGAGGCCAGGGAGTAGAGTGTGTGTGTGTGTGTGTGTGTGTGTGTGGTGTGGTGTGGTGGGGTGGGGGGAGGGGAGTGGCTCATCTCATTCAGTTTGGCTATCTTCTAAAGCAGGCGTCCTGAAACTACGGCCCGTGGGCCACATGTGGGTGTTTTTGCCATTTTGTTTTTTTACTTCAAAATAAGATATGTGCAGTGTGCATAGGAATTTGTTCATAGTTTTTTTTTAAACTATAGTCTGGCCCTCCAACGGTCTGAGGGACAGTGAACTGGCCCTCTGTTTAAAAAGTTTGAGGACCCCTGTTAAAGTAAGGGAACCAAAACAGGGAACCCTCTTTAAAGAACATCCTGAGACTCTCTGCACTCTCACCCTGTTTCAGATCCTGAGTCACCTCGCAGCATCCGTGAGGCCTGTGAGCCCTCCTAGACCTCATGAAAGACAGTTCACAATTCAAAGAAAGAGTTCGTAGCCACGAGGCTGACCTTATCCTAGAGAAGGGGGTGCTTGCCCACCTCGTGTAGCTCTAGAGGCTGGGAGAAGCCCCCTGAAGTTCCTCCTTTCTTGCCTACTCCCCCATAAGAATTCGTAGTTTGAGATCAACTGAAGTTGACCTTTGAAAAAATAAAACTACCACTGTACTAGTAAAAGCAGAGAGGGCATATCTAATTTTACATTGCCTATCAGATACATAGACTATTTTAAAAATGTAGCAGCGAAAATACTGAAACTCCTTTATGAGTAAGATTGGAGATGGCTGAAAACTGCTGGCCTATTAGTTCCTAGGTGGCCAAGTAATTCTGCACAGAGTCCTCACTGGGAGCAGGAGCATTGGAGGGAAGAAAGCACGGCTGCCATTTAGGGTGGAGTCACCCCACCTGTGCTGGGAGGGCGTCTCCAGGGAAGACCTCGCTGATTTTCCATGGCTTCCTGGGGACAAGCAGCCAGTACGGTGACCATAGAACCAGATGTGCTGGGACAGCTCAATTTCATGCATTTTTTCCTTAATAGAAGCGTTTTGCTAAATATAACTGAATATGATCTAATTTTCGTATTGAAAAGACTTTTCCAAGACAAATTGGGGGAAAGTGTCCTGTCCCACATGTTCTGGTTTGAGGTTAGGAAAATACAGCCTTTATGGTAAGGAATGCATAAGTCAGAGCTGGGCAACTTGGTGCCGAGGGGAGAGAAGCACTGCTGAGAGCTACCCAGCCAAGACGAGCGCAGGAGCTGTCGGGATCGTTTCACTGGACTAGAACCGGAGAAAGAACGGTAAGGAGTTTACAAAGTTGACCAGCAAGGCCTTCCACCTGGAGCAGATCCCCCTGAAACCGGGAGGAAGGTAGTATCCAAAAGCGGCATTTTCCACTCCAGCTGTTCTGTGGCTCAAGAAACCCAAACCACATGTGGGCCCAGCCCAGAAAGGCGTCTGAGGTTTGCTTCCCTCCGTACTTGCGTGCCTGACTCCTCCATCCAGCTATCTAGTCTCTTCTTCCTCAAACAAAAGACTGGAGAGCACTTTCTCTAGGAAGTTACTCAAAGAAAGTTTGTTTCAAGAAAAACAACATTTTTAAATAGAAGATGCCCATTGTTCTAGGAGTTCCACACTACTTTCAATCTTACTGTGTATATTCTGAGTTTACTCACGGTTTCTTTAGTGGAAGTGCCCACAGTTTATGCCCACACTTTTGTTTTGATTTTTTTTTTGGGGGGGGGGTTTCCAGCACAGTGGGCATAATCTGTAAACTGTTCTCTGCAACTCCGGCAGGCATCAGCAGGACACAGTGGTCACAGTCAGCTGCTCAGTTCAAGCTCCGGCACTTTCACTGCATGGGTTTCCTCCATTAACACAGTTCTATACCATTATGGTTGTTGTGTTCAGTGGTTCCTTGAACATGAGGAAGCGTGAGTTACACACAGAGTTAGGATGTAATTTCCCAAGCAGTGTAACAGGAGAGCCCACTGGTAGATGCACCTTGCTCTTCTAGCTGCATGATCCTCCTTCCAGCGCTGGACGTGACCCGTGCTAAACAGCTCCAGTCGCCAAAATGTTCACATTGAACTCGAGTCTAACTACCTGTGTGTTTTTAATAATATTGTTGAGACTATAAAAGTAATATATGAGAAAACATAAAACATAAATAGAAAATAAAAATCATTTCTAACCCCATAAAGAAGCATTGATATTTTAATGCATTTATCCCAACCATATTTATATGATACTCACATATTCAAACACGTTTACACACTGCAGTACTTGTGACATAATTGAAATCACAGAATATAGTATTTTAAATCTTACCATTTTCACTTAATAATATATTATTAATATTTTCTATAATTTAGCATATTCCCTGAAACCATTACGTTGGAAACATTACGTTTATACGTGTTTCATATTACAAATGCACCATTATATATTAACTTTTCTTCTTTAATGAGTTTTCCTATTTTTTCAAATATTAGCTCTTTTAAATAATTTAATAAACATCTTAATACATGAATCTTTGATTATTTTACTGTAACTATAGAGTAGATTGCTGAATGGGAAATGATTCAGTCACAGAATATGGGTTTATTTTTAGAAAGATGCATTAGTTTATAGTCCTGGAAATAGTGCATGAGAGTGTTACTTTATTATCCTGTTTTCAAACTGAATATTATAATTTAAAAATTCTTTATTACTATAAGGAGTAAAAATGGCATTTCATTATTGTTTCAAGCCCCCTAGTTTTTAAAAGGTTTCTTCTTTTCTAGGAGAAATGAAGGGTAACTACATGGATGGCATATTTATTCACAAGATCAATAGTAGGTCTATCCACAGTGCTTTCCATCATAAATGGAAGCATTTGGTAGTGACTGATATTCTCAGTGTGTGCTTTGCAGAATCAGCATGTCAAGCACTGGCTGCGGAAAGGAGAGGAAGAAGGGGGCAGGTCTGAACAGGTGGGGTGCTCAAGCCCAGAGAGGGACCCTGGGGAGGGCAGGCGCCCTCAGAGCGGCTGAGGCAGGAGGACTTTGCACACTGGGCGAGGAGGTGCTCGAGGACAGAAAAGAGTCTTCGAGGAGGTGACGGTATTGAGACTAACACTGTCAAGTAGCCGTCTTACCGAGATGTTCCTATTAAGAGAGGATGCTGAAGTGGGCAGAAATCATTAACCACCTTTACAGCAGAAATGAATAGGTCAGACCTACCCATCTGGTGAGCAGCCTCCTGTCAAGCAAAGTGGAAAGTGGCAAGATGGCCATCCAGGAAGGCAGAGTATGCATCCAGGGTACAAGGTGGCCGCTATTGTTCAAGCAGACAGCACCTGGCACTGAGGAGTGCCTGACTGACTCCTGGTGGGTGTCACTGACCTGGATAAGACAAAGAGAGCTAAATACATCATCTGCACAAACATGGAGCTAGATCAGGGAGTTGCAACATGCAAAAGCAGACCTTGGGCTGTTAACTGTGATTCAGGGAAGGACCAGCAATGTAAGGGGGTGATCTGACGATCAGAACAAGTTAGGTCAGCTCCTTGAACCCAGACATCCAAACAGGAAGCCAGTTGCCAAAGCTTGTGTGCAAGCTGTGGGCTGGATGGAGAGATCCTAGAGATCTATGACACCGACACCATACGTTCTTCAGGCAGGGCCTGAGACTGAGCCCAGATTCTGCCTCCAGATGGGGGTGGAAAGGTCTCAGCGATGGGGACTGGCAGACTGAGTTGGCAAGGAGCCAGGAGTGTCATCACAGAAAACAAGCAGAGAGCTCAGGAGGACACCCCGAATGAAACTCAAAATATCGCATTTCATTCTCACCATTCAAGTTCATGAACAACGGGAAACTTCAAATAAGTTGCAAGAGATTTATGGGTGAGGGGAAAATATATATGTATTAGAAGAGGCCCCGTGGGGAATGAACAAAAAACATAACCGTAAAAGTAGCCTAAAAGGAATAAAATGAGCAGCCACAATGAAGTGTTTTGGTACCAGCAAGGGGGAACTAAAAAGCAGGAGAAGGATTTGTAGGGACACTTTTTTTTTAAAGCCAGCTTGTCGTAAATCAAGAGCATGAGATTACTGATGACTTTAAAATGGCTAAGGTATTGAACTGATTTTCTTAATCTGTCTTTAATAAAAGAAATGGAATCAAGCAGCCATTTCAATTAGGTGGTAATGTAAAGTTTGCAAAAATGTCCACAGCTGGTAAGAAAAACCTGGAGACTGTATAAATATGCAGCTCAGCAGGTCTTGATGAGATTCATCCTTGAAGTGATGCCTGCAAATAATCCACATTATGCAGGGAAAGGGGTAGGCAGAGTGGAGAGGGGGAAAATACAGAGGGCAGGCAGCCAGCTATTTAACCCCTAGAAGAGTGCCAGGCAGGGAGCTAGAGGAGATGTGTACCATAGAAGAGATGCACGCAATGTCCTCGTTACAGTGGTAGGAAGCAGGCACTAATGTGTGTTACCACTCCAGAAAATACCCATGAGGGTGAAGCAGTTAGGCACCCCGGTAAGGAGTTGTAGGTAGTGGTCAGCAGCATCATGTTTTCCCACATGTATCTAACACATTCAAAACTATTTGTCAGATTACCACCAACGGCATTTTCAGAAAGAGCTACCTTCGTTTTGAAGAGCGTAATGTTATGTTTTGTTCAATCCAAGAAATATTTGCCAAGTACATATTACATGCCTCGCTTGTGCTGGGGCGGGGTGAGGGGGGGCATGAAGAAGACAAAAATATATTATAGCTAGTCTCTGCCTTTGTGGAGCTTATGAAGTCATGGAGGCACCAAAACCCAAATGAGAAAAATCATGCAGTATGGTGTAAGCTAAATGGTCAGCATGTGAGGGGCAGGCCCTCTGGGGCAGGCCAGAGAACAGACTTTCAACATTCTAGAAGACATTAAGAAGGCACTCAAAATTGGCCTTAAGGATGGGAAGGATCCAGGCAAAGAAGAGCATAAGCTGCCCTTGCAGAGTCCAGAATAGTGGGTAGTGTGTGCTGGGTGAATAGTAAATCAGCTGAGGAGAACTGAGAGCTTGTGCCGGGAAGTGGGAGGAGGTAAAGTAGATAGCATGCCAAGCTGCAAAATGTTAGAGCGATTGTCAACTGGTGTGCCGCAAGAATTTTTAAAACATGCAACACCTGACTGTTTAGTTCAGGGCACTGACCTCTTTTCCCTTAGATGGTCAAATGAAAAATGACAACAAGCAACATGATAATAACCACCTGGTGTGAATGAATCAAAATTATACCTATTTTTTTGTCAGATTGGCAAAAAAATATATATATTTTTTGGTGTGCCAAAGAATTTTAGTAATTAGTTTGTGTGTGCCCTGAGATGAAAATGGTTGAAAATCGCTGCACTAGAGTGCTAGAAGAAAAAAATAAAAAAACAGAATATGATTTGGTCAGCGAGGAGTTATTTTGGTGTTCTTGAATAAGAGTGACATGAGAATCATGGAATTTAGAAAGAGGCTCAGCTCTGGAGAACACAGAAAGAATAGAGCATGGGCCATATGCCTTCAATATAAACATTACTTTTCTTGCCACCACCCTGACCTAGCCACCACACCTCTCGCCTTGCCCCTCTTTGGTCAATTTCAACATGGCAGCCAGAGTGATCTTGTTGACGGATAAGCAGATTATACCACTCCTCAGTTGAGACCCTTCCAATCACTCCTAACTCATGCAATAGAAAGCCCAGGTCCATATAATGCCTCAGAAAGTAGTGTTATTGTTGTAATTAGCTAGTTATTAATATTAATAATAGGAAGAGAGCAAAGGGGAGGCCAGGCATTTTAAGCATGGTCATCTGGACAGCTTCACCAGGGAGCTACAGCTGCATGCTCCCCAGGGAACCACTGATCCATTCCCTGCAAATCACTGGGGGAAGGGTTCCAACAAAGGGGAAGATGGGCACATGCACATGGATTGGCGAGGGGGTGACCCCAAGATTTCAGAAGCCTGTGAAATCTTGAAGAGTTAATTGGTTAGTTTGAAGAAGCTCTTGGTTAAAATCCCCAAAGTTTCCTCTCTCTTTGTTCTCACTTGTTCTGTGACCCATACTCTCCCTGTGTATTCACACATTCTATCTCCTAAGTCATGTGGCCTTAAGCAGCTGCGTGCCTCATGGCCATGCGTACCCCATATACCACGGGCTACACCTGGGAACACAAGCTAACCTAGCCAGATACTGGACTGGACTGGACATTAATAAGGAGAAGAAACTATGGGCATTGGCCTTTATTCTGGCCCTGCTGAAGACACTGTTGGACTTCTTCTAGGGCAAGATAGTTAGAGATGGGACTGTGGAAGGGAACCCCCTTAAAGCTTTCCATGAAACTCCATCCTCCAGTGGGGGCCTCAGGAAAATTTTTTCCTAGTGGCACCCCAAGAAGTCTACTTCCATTGATAACAGTAGTATCCCATCCAGTGTCCACCTCTTTCATTCCTTCTCAAATCTCATGTTCTACTTCTTTCCCCTTCATCACTCATTGCTATTCTTCAAATGCTCTGCTTGCATTTGAGCTTAACTTAGCAGACACTCAAGCATATGTATTGGATGGATGGATGGATAGATAAATGGATGGATGGATGGATGGATGGATGGATGGATGGATGGATGGATGCATAACTATCACAGAAAGCTGAAACGGTAGAGTGTGTAAAGTGGAAGAGTGCTTAAGAATGGAGAAACGGGGTATTACTGAGGTGAGATTGCATGGAAATGCCAGAGCCTTTGAAATACTGAAGAAATAATTAAGGAAATGCATTTCCTTGCAGCAGAAGCCCTGCTATTACTCAGTGTGTCTGAAACAGGGCTGATAAGGTCAGAGTTTTATGAATGGGAATCATCTTTAAAGCATGGTCAACATCTGAATGAGACCTATTAGATAACCTGTGACATGAATAAATCTCAACTTTTTTTTTCCAGGATATTCCTAGTGAGGTTTTTGAAATATGTACTTTTTCTCTTCTAGCTTTAATCCTGCTTGATATTAATGCAAATAAAATCCATTTTAATATTGATCAAAATTCTAAAATCAGTCATTAGTAAATTCTATTCACTTTCAGAGCTCATTTTTAGAATAGCATTTTGAAGTTTCTAATGACAAATATTTTAATCCATTGTTTTACAATGAGAGCTCTCAAAGAGCCTAACATTGGACATTGAAAATAAGGAACACATATATAAGTGATCTGAAGGAAAGGAACATAAATGTGAGTGGGGAAAAATGAGGATAGAAACAAGAAAGGGGTGGAGTTAAATTTTTTTCTAAAGTGCTGCTGTAAAAAAATACTTGTGGGCTAGAGGTGAGGTTTGATCAGTACAAGAACAAGCAAATGGTGTGGAGGTGGGGTCGGTGTGGGCTTGCTCATGCTTTGAGATAGATGAGAGAGGGGCTGAGGGAAGCTTTGCATAAAGTGCTAACATCCTCTCAGCATCCATCTGGCAATATGTGGTCCAGATGGCCTAAAGACACCGAAGGTATGTGTGGAAGGAACAGGGAGGCTTCAAGGATCTGAGCAATTAAGAGAGAGGGAGGGGCTGATATGATTGAGGTTTCTTTTTTGTGTGTTTTTTTTAACTGTGTAAAGCAGTCCATAAACATAGGTGTGCAAGAAATACCACATCTCTTTATGTTCATCTAATCAACTTCTAAAGCCACGCTTCCATCCCAACAGGCGAGTTGGAAATTTGAAGCTATCCTTGCCACATTCTTCTGTTATCTTTTCTATCTCTAGGTTGTTTCAAAGTCCTGGAGTTGTATACAGTACCAAGGTGGTGGTGGCAGTGATTGAAAATTCTGCCCAGACACAGCTGTGTCAGCACATGGATCTCTAGGCCCACCACTCCGCTGCTTCTCAGCCAGGACCAGGACCCGGACAGTCCTGCTTCCCATATTCACTGGGAAACCATTCCCTCGGATATCTGCTACATATACAGGGAAATACCACAGACAATAAGTGTGTCTGTATTTCTTATGGGACCTTACCATTCTAGAGCATCTCTTTTAGTTTGAAATAAATTGCCTTCTCTTCAAACTCTATTCTCAGCATACTGGTTTTTTAGGTTTCCAGGGGAAAAACCAGAAAGGAATGAAATTAAACTCCCATGAAATGAGGAAAGATGAGCGGTCACTATCCCAAAATAGGGAAGCAGTAAGGTAAAATACAGGAAGAAAACATAAATTACTAACTTAAATATGATCTTGCCATTTACATAGATTCCCTGCCTATAAAAAAATGAATAGTAAAAAATCTGAATAAAAGTCACCAGCTTCCTTCCTGGTGTGGGCAGGGGAAACACACTGCTCACATCCCCTTTCGAGAAAGGAATTGCTGGCCCAGCTCTCAGCCTGGAGTTGACCCTGATGCAGAGGCCTCCTCACTCGGGAACATACCCATCCCAGGGCAGCTCATATCCAGGGACCGAGGGAGGCAGGGTATGGAAACCCGGCCATTTCAGCCAAATGTGAGATGATGCTAATGGGCCATATGTGCTCCAGGCCTCCCTGCGGGTGGACTGAGTGTTGCTGGACCTGCATCACAGTCCTTTCGCCCGCTCCGTTCCACAGGTGTTCACCTCTGAAAAAGTGCCCTGCACACCAAAATTATGTCAGCATCTGCTTCCAGAGAATTCAATCTGCAACAATTCATCTAGGAGTGGTCCCAGAAAGCAGTCAATAAAATGGGATTCTGGAGTCAAATCACTAGCCGCCTGGCAGGCAATGAGGACCCAATTGGTGCTAGATGGAACACGGCATCCCCTGGCCCAAGATGACAGTGCATTGGGTGGTAAAATGGAAAGACATATCCGTGGGAAGTAATGCACTAGCAGGTGAAATTCATCAGGTGCTGAGAACTAAGGCAGAACTACAAGGAAGATGGGATTGGATGAGTATTGCCAAGAGCCATTGACACCCTAAAGATAATGAAAAGCTGCAGGCAAGTAACAGGCCATTGAAAGCCAAATATGAAAGTCAGAGGATCTCCCTGGGAGTTTACAGGGAGGCTCTCATAATTTGCAGTTGAGGTCCAAGCCCAGGACTAAATCTGAGTGATCTCCAGAGACAATTACATTCCCAACCAAGCAGACCTGTTATCCCAACCTAGTTGGGAAAAATGGGACCCTGACACACACTTGGAATAGAAACATCTAGGAAGATGCCCTTGAAAATTTTGAATCCCCAGACTCCTAGGGAGAGCAATTGTCCTGGTTTCTGCTGATTGAGGGGTTTCCTGAGATGTGGGACTTTCTGTGCTAAAAGCTATTCAATCCTGGGCAGATCGGGGCTATTGTTTGCCCTATAAATCCTGAATTCTCTTGGACATAGCACATCCCTTTTGCTTTGAATCAATGCAGTTTCCCCCATTGGAGACAAGCATGTGCCCCACTCAACATCTCCCCCAACTTCTCCTCCTGGCCAAAGAGCCATTGACACCCTAAAGATAATGAAAGGCCCATAAGCAGGACTAAGCCACAGCATAATCACTGCAGGATACGCTGGGAGAAAACGGACTCTACACCAAAGGAGCGGCAAGGCCCAGCCAACATACACAGCCAGGTGCCAGGGAAGTAGCAGGGCAACTAGATTCTGAGGCCGAGAGGCTGGAACATATCATTGGACAAGGGAGAGTTTATTAGCTGGGGCTCACCCTCCTGAGCTATACCTTGGCAAGACCACCAGGAGATGGTGTCTGTCATCTGTTGCCAGAACAATTTCTAGAAACATGGAAAAAGCAATGGCCCGTACTAAGCGAAGTTGGAATGGCAGAATTTTCTTGGAGAGTTGAGGAAGAAAGAATTAAAAGGCTCAGGGATGTGGATAGGCTGAGGCCTGAGAGCAACCAAAGGATGATGCCCCACAGAAGAGCACAGAGAACATGCCAGTAACCAAGGCCATCAGGAGTGGCCATCATGAACGTGCTGGCGAGAGGGGCTCCAGCATCACCGGCATGCTTGGCAATGATGAGAGCACAACAAATGGCAATAGGTTATGACCTCAAATGATAGGACCCCAAAATAAGAGGGCAAGTGTGTCATGCCTGAAGCAAGCCAGGCGGACACAAGTTTCCAAATGAACAGCAAAGGGAGAGTAGCAACCAAAGGGGCTTGGCCTGCAGAGAGCTGTGTAGATTGCAGGGGTCCCCAGAACAGCAGCCCACTGGGTCCGAAACTCTCAGGGTGAAACCCAGAGGTCTGTGGCATAACGAGCTCTCTGGGTGATTCTAATGCAAGCTCAGGTTTGAGAACCGCTGAGTTCACAGAATGCCGGTATGATGGAACAGATTTTGGAAAGCAGGTCTGACTTTGGAAAGCAGGAACATGCCAGGAAGCCCAGGAAGTCAGCATCAATCATAGCAGGTGACATTTTTGCTAGAATGTCCTCTGCATTTTAGAAAAGGCTTTGCTTTCTCTCTAGCGAACAAAAGAACAAAAAGAGTTACAAAGAAGTCACAGATTCTTCAAGTCACTTTGCCTTATGCCTCTCTCTCTCTCTCTCTCTCTCTCTCTCTCTCTCTCTCTCTTTCTCTTATTTAATAAAGGTTCATTTTTCAAAATGTACAGATGGTGAAATCTGTTGTTCATGCATCTTCTCCAGCAGCTGGGGCATCTCCATCTTTGGTGTTTCTGGTGTAAATCACGTGAGCTCTGTGCTTTGAGACTAGTTTAATAAGTCCTTTACTAAGGAGCACCTGAAGAGCTGCTCTGGCCAAGGAGCCGAGAATCGTCATCCTCTCGGAGACCACAGCTGGGGTTATAAGCTTGTAGTTGGGAACTTCCTTACAGAGCCTGTCACATGTTGCTTTGTCAAACGAGACCAAGTTATTGAGCTTGTTCCAAACTTTGCCCTTGGACCACTTCTTCTTTTTGGCCTTGCCCCCCCATTGTTCACGGGGTCTTCGTCTTTCTTGGCCAACTTTCCAGCATCTTTCTTCTTGTCGTCCTTGGGCAGCATCGCGGGACTTGGAGAGCAGGGATGCGATGCTGCCTCGCCAAGATGTCAGCCGGAGAGGCCTTATGCATTGCTATGTAGGAAATGCCAAGCTGTAAAAGTAGCAACTGGGAGTCCTGAGCAATGAATGGCTCCACCCTCTGCTTCACTGAGCAGGGTAACATGATGACCACTTCTGCCCAGCAAAGCTGCTTGTTTCTTTGATTTGTACTGATAAATACAAGTCAAAAGAGTTAGTCCTACACAGCAGCTTTGGGCTTTATTATCAGTAGAAAGGAAGAAGTTTAGAAAAAGTAAGGGGAGCCCTAGCCGATTTTGTTCAGTGGATAGAATGTTGGCCCAAGGACTGAAGGATCCCAGTTCAATTCCTGGTCAAGGGCATGTACCTCAGTTGCAGGATCGATCCCCGGCCCTGGTCAGGGTGTGTGCAGGAGGCAACCAATCAATGTGTATCTCTCACATGGATGTTTCTCTCTCTGTGTCTCTCCCCCTCCCTTCCACTCTCTATAAAAATCAATGGAACTATATCCTCAGGTGACGATTGGAAAAAAAAGTCAGGTGAGGCCCAGGAGATTATGGATAAGACCATGGGTTATTAAACACAGTTCATGAACTAATACCAATTTGGGAACATAGTAGACTTATTTTGTGGATGAGTCACTATCTAATATCTCTAGAGAGCCTTTTTGTAGCAATTTCAAGGGCTATGGAAGGAAAATTTTTCTTTCCCCTACGTTGTCCTTTTTGGTGAAAACACAAATCTAAACTTAAGGCTTTCCCCAAAACCTCTTGGGAAGAAGAAACAGGGAAAATATCTGATTGCAAGAGTTCACAATTGCATCTCTAAACAGAGACATAGCCTTCCCACTTTTTTTTTTTTTTTATTCCCATCGTGGAACTCTTGCACAACCCATTTATATCTGTAGAATGTCTGCTCTTCTGTTTACCTGGACATTTTAAATCCATTCAACACTCAGCTAAAATATATTTTCCAGGAAGTCTTCTGGATGGACCAAAGTATGTGTCCCTTTATTTCTTTGAAAAATGAATTTGACTAAATCACAATCAAACATGTCTCTTTAATGAGGCTTTGACTTTATTCCAATATGTTTTTGACATTCTGGGAAGTGTGCATGTGGAAATGTAGCTGTGATTCTAAAGTAATGATGGCTGAGAAAGAGCCACAGGCTATTTGGAAGTCTAACAATATAATGGGAGGGGGCAGATACTCTCCCTTCTATTGATTGGTTGTAGGAGTGGAGGAGAAGACCAATGATAGCCTTGAAGATGGGAGCTGTCTTCCCTGATTGCTATCTGTCATACATGCACAGTTAGAAATGTTTGACTTCAGTGATGTGCTGGTCAGCTGACACCACTGGCAATGTGAATTGTACAGCTTCCAACTTTAGGTTCAGTGCTGTCCTGTGGTGAGCTCAAAATTGGCCATGGTGTGAATATTTTTATCATGAAACTCAGCAAATGCTGCAAACCAAGGTCTCTTGTCTAATCCAGTGAGCATATTCTTTTATTTTAAATATTTTAAATTGATTTTTAGGGAGAGGAAGGGAGAGAAAGAGAAACATCCATATGAGAGCAAAACATCCATTGGCTGCCTCTTGCACACCTCTCACCAGGAATTGAGCCCGAAACCTGGGCATGTGCCCTGACAAGGAATCAAACCAGCAACCTTTTGGTGCACAGGTCAATGCCCAACCAATTGAGCCACACCAGTGAGGGCCACACATTCTTTTTATAGGGAAATTGAAATAAGAAACAATGAGATAGCACTTCATTCTTTTGTTTTTTTAATATATTTTTATTGATTTTTTTTACAGAGAGGGAGAGGTATAGAGAGTTAGAAACATCGATCAGCTGCCTCCTGCACACCCCGTACTGTGATTGTGCCTGCAACCAAGGTACATGCCCTTGACCAGAATCAAACCTGGGACCCTTCAGTCCACAGGCTGACGCTCTATCCATTGAGCCAAAACAGTTAGGGCGATAGCACTTCATTCTTACTAGGATAGCAATAATCTAAAGACAGATAACAAGTGTTATTAAGAATATGGAAAAACTGGAACCCTCCTACACTGTTGTGGGAATGTAAAATGGTGCAGCAGATTTAGATAACAGTTCTTCAGAAAGACTAAGTCATAGGGTTTCCATATGATCCAGCTATTCCATTCCTAGGTATAAATGCAAGAGAAATAAACACAGATTCACACAAAGACTTGTATGTGAATGTGTATAGCAGTATTAGTCATAATAATTCATAATTACTTCCAAAACTGAAACAACTGGACTGATGAATGAATAAAATGTGGTATATCCATGCAATGGAATGTTATTTGGCATAAAATAATGATATTACTGCATGGATGAGCCTTGAAAGAATTATGCAATGGGGGGGGGGTGTCCCTCAGCCCAGCCTGCACCCTCTCCAATCTGGGACCCCTCAGGGATGTCCGACTGCCTGTTTAGTCAGGATCGGGACTAAACGGGCAGTCGGACATCCCTCTCACAATCCAGGACTGCTGGCTCCCAACTGCTCGCCTGCCTGCCTTCCTGATTGCCCCTAACCACTTCTACCTGCCAGCCTGATCATCCCCTAACCACTCCCCTGCCAGCCTGATTGATGCCTAACTGCTCCCCTGCCAGCCTGATTGCCCCTAACTGCCCTCTCCTGCAGGCCTGGTTCTCCCCAACTGCTCTCCCCTGCAGGCCTGGGTCCCCCCCAACTGCCCTTCCCTGCAGGCCTGGTTGACCCCAACTTCCCTCCTCTGCCAGCCTGGTCGCCCCTAACTGCCCTTCCCTGCAGGCTTGATCGCCCCCAACTGCCCTCCCTTGCAGGCCTGGTCCCTCCCAACTGCCCTCCCCTGTTGGCCATCTTGTGGTGGCCATCTTGTGTCCACATGGGGGCAGCCATCTTTGACCACATGGGGGCAGACATATTGTGTGTTGGAGTGATGGTCAATTTGCATATTACTCTTTTATTAGATAGGATAGAGGTCTGGTGCACAGGTGGGGGCCGGCTGGTTTGCCCTGAAGGGTGTCCCGGATCAGGGTGCGGGTTCCCTTGGGCTGTGGGGTAGCCTGGGCGAGGGGCCTGTGGTGGTTTGCAGGCCGGCCATGCCCCCCGGCGACCCAAGCAGAGGCCCAGGTATCTGGGATTTATTTATCTTCTATAATTGAAACTTTGTAGCCTTGAGTGGAGGCCTTGGCTGGCCAGGGTGTGCAGAAAGCTTGGCTTCCTCCATTGCCAGGGCAACCCAAGCCTCCTGTTTGCAGCCATCTTGGTTGGGTTAATTTGCATACTCGTACCTGATTGGCTGGTGGGCGTGGCTTGTGAGTGTAGCTGAGTAATGGTTAATTTGCATATTAATCTTCTATTAGATAGGATAAGATTCCATTTATATGAAATGTCTAAACTAGGTAAATCCACAGAGACAGAAAGACTGCTGGTTGCTAGGGGCCAGGGAGGAGGGGGGTGGAGGGCTGAGTATTGGATAAGAGTAGATTTCATTTTGGGGAAATGAAAATATTCTAAAATTGATTGTGTGATGGTTCCACAATTCTCTGAATATACTAAAAACCACTTAATTTTATACTTTAAAAGGATGAATTTTATGGCATCTCAGTAATTTTTTAAAATATATTTTTATTGATTTCAGAGAGGAAGGGAGAGGGAGAGAGAGAGAAACATTAATGATGAGAATCATTGATTAGCTGCCTCCTGCACGCCCCCCTACTAGGGATCGAGCCCGCAACCCAGGCATGTGCCCTTGACTGAAATCGAACCTGGGACCCTTCAGTCTGCAGGCTGAAGTTCTATCCACTGAGCTGATGTTCTATCTCACTTCCTCTCTCTCAAAATCAATAAAAACATTTTTTTAAAAAGTATTATATTAACATGTAATTTGTCACATATTTTAAAAAAACATTTCCAATACTGCTTATGTATAAAAGTACTTTTGCTACTATTATTAAAAATTTTTTCAAAGGGATTCCTGTATTTTTTTCTATTTTGCCATTTCTCAATTTTTCTACATTAACACTTATTATTTCATTATAAAGCTTTTTGCTATTAAAAAAACAACATAAGGACTCCTGTATAAAAACTTACCATTTCTATGAAAGATGTTCTTTGAATCTTGAATTTTAAATTTTAATTACTGTACTTAGGTTATTAAATTTTATATGTGTTTTAATCACAATTGATTTATTGAATAATGTACATGAAAAATTTTAGTTGACAAAAACTTTATTCAAAATATGTCAAGAACCATAGAGTTCAAAACTGTAAAAATAAAAGGCAATTTCTGGTGACTTAAAAATAAAGAATATCTAAAACAACCATATTAACATCTACTATTTATAATGCAATCTTCAAAATCTATTTCTATATTTGCAACAATTGAGCTAGAATCCTCCTCCTTATGCCACTACACTGTTAGGCAACCCCTTCAGTTTTAACACTTAAAATACAATTTGGGTATTTTCTGACAAGCAATAATATATACTATTAATTTCCTCCTATACATCAAAAGAAAAATAGTTCAAATGACTAGAAACTGATTTTCACTAAAAAATGAACATATTAGTAAAACATTTCTTTTGAAAATAAGTGAATTAGTCGTCTTCTCCTTCTCCTTTTTTTTTTAATTGCGCTACACTAGAACACTCTACCTGAAGACTCTCCTGATATTTACAACACATTCATACAGTACTGAGCAAATGTGTTTCACCATTTATTAGTCAGGACTCACAATCCCCAGGTGCTATGAAATTACAGAACTAACTAGTGTTAATATGGGGAGAACCAAGGCACAGGGTGAGACCTTGCCAGGGCCAGAGTGAGACCTCATTTGCTTCTTGTGTCCACAGCCAGATGCATCTTTACAGAAGACATTAATTTGTTTAGCAATGGAAGCAAAAGTATGTGGATTTGTTGTGGGAGAGTTACTTTTGGCTTCATAAGTATATCATTCGCGGTGTGCATAAGGTAGAGAGAACAATTCCAGTGTGAAAGGGTTAATAGGAAGAAAGTTAGAACCAGAGTAGAGACTCTATTCAGACAGAAATTGCTTTTCAGAAATAAAAATAGCAATACAGAAATAGTAAAAAATACAATAGCTATAGAGTTTCTCATTTTTAAGCCAAGGTTTTTTTTTTTGTGTGTGTGTGTGGTTTTTTTTTTTTTTTTTTATAAAATCACTTTAAAAGTAAGTTCTCTCTTGAAGACAATTGTTAAACATCTTCTTTCACCCTCCATAAAACCCCTATGAGGTAGAGAGTACTAACTCCCAGGAGTGAAACTGAGAGGTAAAGAAGAGGTTAAGACCACATGGAGAGTGAACAGGCTGGAGCAGATGTTATGTCTTAGAGCACTGGCTTAGAAGTAGAAACAGAAGGGAGAGGATAAACAGGAACTTTTCTGGATGGACAAGTGGAATAATCCAGGATCCAGTAGCAATACCAGCTACTTAACATTTTTTTACAAAGGACTTGGAATTTCAAATACACGATGAAACCTAAGATGACAAATGCGCTTCTGGGTATTAAAGTGCTCAGTTGATGGGAATGTATGTGCTCATTTCCCATAAGGCCATGTGAAAAAGCAAAGGCATAAGTAAGCCACAGTGTGGGCAAGTGCAATCTCGTGCATTTATTGCAAAATACTGCTGCCTGTAGTTAAAACACGATGGACGCTGAGCCATCAACATAGCTTAAGAGAGGAATTTCATTTAGCTGTGGTAGGGTGGATTTAAAAAATACTGGTGATTATTAGAAAGAAAACCAAAACAAGGGAACCCGTTCACTTGGAAAATCATGTGCAATCCTGGGCATCATAAATCCACTGTGAGCTATTAAGGGACAGTGTTTGTGTTTGAAGTACATTCCTGACCTCTGGAGGGGACACATAAAACATCTCCTCATGACTGTCAGGCATATTTTGTAGCGGGAGAGGCCACCGTTCCAAAGCAGTGTAGAAAATCCAATGTTCTGGATTCCCAGGGAGGCTTTCCCTCAAGATCTCCTCTAATCGACTTTCACAGTGAAATCCCAGGCCATGGTAATAAATACACCCCATTTAGGCCACAGGGAACCTGATCATAAAGTCTTTAATGGTAGTGCTGGACAAAAACCCAAGAGGGCAGCTATTGGTGGAAAGATTGAAGTATCTCTGAATGCTGCTTTTTGTTTATTGAAAATTGTTTGGGTTGGCAGTTATAACCCAATAATAATGTAAAGTCCAAGAGTATATCTCCTTGGGTCCAACTGACATGACTCCTGTGTAAAACGCTTGCAAGTGGCAACTGTAAAGGACACAGCTACAGAGTGTGAACACTTAGAGGGCAGGGCCCTCCCCACTATCAATTCATGGAGATGTTACCATTGGCCATAAATAGTCACAACCTCTGTTCCCCTGAAACCAGGCATTTATCCCTACAGCTCACAGCCAGAAGGATACAGACTGTAACTAGCACGTCTTGGTGCAGGGAGATATGTAATTTGATACAGATCATGGCCTTAGCTCCCCAAAACTGATTAGAATATTCCGGAGAATGGACCCATGGGAGGGAATTTTCCCAGCCTATGGAATGAAGAACGCTTTAATTGTCATTGGTGGTTTCTCTTCCCCCTGAGATACAGAAGGCAATTCCACATCATGGTCTCAATCGATAATGTCTGATAAAAAGATGCTTTGTATGATATGAGTTTTTGACATTCTCTCCACAACCAAATTGCAATTTGAGCAGAAAATAACTATCTTAATATCAGAAATAGAGTAAAAAAAAAAAACACCCTAATATTTTACATATTATAGCTGTCAAGGTAAACATGGCCTCCCTTCTCCTCTAACCATTTTTTAGAGATGTTAAAACAAATATAATAAAATGGGCTTGAAATAGTGAGATGTTTGCACATGTAAGGGTTCTCTTGTATATGTGAATAGCAAATTTTTACTCAGATGCGAATGTTAAGTAGCCCTTTTTCCCTGTCACATACCACACACTCAAATCCCTAAGAAGGAAAAGGCTGTCACTAAGAAGAAATGCCAGTGAGAGTCTACTCAGCAGGTGGCTGACTTTACAGCAGTGAATACATCTACCTCACCCTAGTGTGAGGAATCCTTAACAAATTGTTACATTCTATGCATTTTAATTATTTGGACATATGTTAATTAGTCTTAATAAAGGGGTAGTTATTTAACCTTTGAAGTATCCCAGTTGGAAAGACACACTCCAAAAGTTGTTATATAGCATTTGAAAAATTCTAGTCCTGGGGTGGAAATCTTTTTTTTTTTTTTTTGCCCATGGCCATTTGGATATTTATAACGTCATTTGCAGGCCTTACAACATTATCAACTTGAAAATTAGCCTGCTATATTTGGTCAAGCATTTAATTAACTCAACCCTAATGCCAGACCAAATGATTTTGTGGGCCTTATACAGCCTGCCCGCGGGCCAGATGTTCCCCACTCCTGCTCTAGTCACTTCAGAGGCTACTACAAGAGCTTTATCTGTAGCTCCACACCATAGGCTTTGTTAATGAGTAATCATTTTCAATGGCCAAACTGGTGGTGTTAAAGGTACATGGATTGGCCCAAATACTGTAGGGCACTCCAGCACTTCCCTGAACAGGTGGGAGACTCTAGCAAGCCCACTAGCCCTGGGATCCCTAGATTCTGTGTCTAGAATTTAAACAGAATTGGGTGCCTAACACTGAGTCTGCCTCAATATTATTGGATTCATTTCTAATAACCCTTTCATTTAAGATATTATTGGATTCCTTAATAGAACAGAGTTGGGACTTTTTCAAGCTTACAAGACAGGTTGACTGTTACAGGATGTCACTTCTAGTGCCTGCTTACTTATAAACATGGGTGATGCAAAAATTGGTCTAAAACCTCATGTCAGTGTTAGGTTTGGGGGAAGAATATCTACAGCCCTCACCCACCTCTACTTACTACATACAGGCCACTAAAAGCAAATAATAATTGCAAGTGGCCAAGTTGGCCAAGTCTAGCTTACAACAATTTTCTCTAAAGAAGGGAATACAAATTCCTTTTCAGGTGCCATAAGATTAAGCCAGTCATATCTACAGTTGAATGGGCTTGCAAAAAGCAGTTTTTAGTTAACCGAAGAACTGGAAGTCCCTGGTTCTCTTATAAGATCTGCAAATAGGCCAAGGACAAAAGACTTTGTCAGTTAAGCACAGGAACAAGAGAAGCACAGAACTGTGTGACATTTCTACCTCACACCCTTCCTCTTCGTCTGGCTTCCCACCAAAGCCAGCTTTCATCCTTGCTGTCCAGTATAAGAGTGCCACCACCCCTGGGAGTTCAATAAAGGTGAAACAAACTAAACAGAGCAATGAACTAAGTTGAGCAAGAGGTGTCAGAAGTTTGTGCCACTAAAACAGAACCAACTGAAATGGAGTGGTTTTAATTATTTATAAGACTGGTTATTTTTGCTGCTATGGTTAATCTAATGGGTCTGAGCATTTTGAGAAGTTCAAAAACTAACTGAAAATGAGTGTATGTTCTTGCTGTCATCTTAATAAACATTTCTATGGTTTTGTCCATGTTTCCTCTTATAACTCAGCTTTAAAATTAAAAAAAAACCACACAAAAACCCTCTTTTCTAACACCATTCCCCAAAAACAGATTTGAAAGAAGACCAATGATAAGCGTGATCCGTGGGAGTGCAGCGTGGGAGTGTGGGCCTTTCTGTCCCCACGGGGGCTGCTGGAAAGGGAACAAAACAGGAGTTTGGTTCTAATCCGTGTGATGATTCACTCAAGGTTCTTGCCCTAGAATCCAGAACATACTACGCACTCAGTAACGGCAGCTGTCATTAGTAGTAATTTGAAAAACCACAGCAACTACTGGTCATGGTAACATGTACTTTCAATTCTAGGCAAAGCGTGAAAGGCTAAAATCTAGGTATCAAGGTTTCTATATGACATTTACTACAGTAAAAGGAATGTCTTCCTTATACTCAAATCAGGTCTGAAATTTACATTTGCCACTTGGTTCTCCCTGGGGACACTATGGTATTCAAAATGCTGCAAAGGTTCAACATGCAACAATAATAGAGACATAGGCATTTTCACTTGAAGAGAACTTACAAATAGTCCATCCATTGTTATAAGTCTCACCATATTGCTGATAGGAAAGGTGTTATAATCTCTGCTTTACGGACAGGGGCAACTGACACCCTGGACTTGTTAAGTGACTTGTCTAAATTTCCATGGCTAGGAAAGGGTGAAGCTTGTAGTAGAACCTGTTCTTTTGGTTCTTGGTATAATGTTCTATCCTCTGTGCCTCCAGGAAATAAGAGGTTTGAAGGGAAGGCTCTATTGTATGTAAAGAATAGCACCAGGAGACCAGCACAGTGCAGGGAAAGACTGCACAGTGAGAAACAAATAGTAAATCTTAGATTACTCTTAAAGAGGACTTAGGCAATCATTCTCAAAGATGGACTAACTATACTATCCCTATGAGTAAACAAGACCATAAAAAATTAATGAGGGGACCTGTTAATTTAGTTTATGGCACATTTCTTTAGTATCTAAGATGGGCATGTCACAGGGAAACCTAGCACTGGTAAGACTTATATGACATGCCCCAAAGAACATGGACTTCTTCAAATTTAGAACACATATGAACACATACAAAGTCAGGGATAGGGGAACCCTTATGGAAGACAGAACAAATCACCATTGAAGAATTAATCTAAATTCTTATCCATTACAACACCAATCCTATGTGGACCAGCTGCTTGATTGTAGTGTGGTCTGCACAGAACTGGTTATCTGCTACTGTAGCAACAGTACACACTCCTGGAGCCTGGGCGGCCCACACAAAAGCTGTGTGTTTAGGATGGACACACATACTCCCCCTTGAAATGCAGAGCTGTACCATGAGTGGGTAAGTGCTCTGGGGTTCATTTCTGTTTCAGTGTGTTTTAGTAAAACCAGGAGAGCCTCCAGTATCAGCTGTGGCTTACATCCCTAAGCCTCACTCACTGACCTTTAAGAGTCTAACTTCCAATTTTAGATAGCCATCGTCAAGCAGTCTAGGCTCCAAATGTGGAGACTGACAGGCTAATTTTGGAGGGTATATTTTGGTTGAGGGGGCTGGTTGATCAAACCCTTTTAAAGCTCCTTTCAATTCCACTCAGTATTTGGAGAGAACAGATGGGATGCAATTATACAGCTTACGTGACCCATGCAAGGGGCCAACAGCTATAAAATCTAGCATTTGTTAAAGAAATACCATACCTGACAGAGAAGCAAAAAGGATATCGAACTGCTTGGCTGTGAGGGAGGTATCCACATGCTGAAATTCCTTTTCCGTAACTACACTGAGAATCCTACAAATGCAACAGTGGGTTCTTCTTGGTAGGGAAGGTATTATAGCAAGTCAAAGGGCACCTCAAACCCAGTGCTTCCAAATTCCCTTCCCTTGTGCAAATGAAGACATCTCTATTCCCCACTGGGCCCCAGGTGAACTTCTAAGACACTGATCCAACAACCTGCTTCCCTGCAGGACCCTGGAAGCCGCCTCCCATGTGTGAGGCATTTTTAGCTTTCTGAAGGAGACGATGCTCCATAATATCTCCTCCTCTGTAACATCCAGGATTTTATAAAACACTTCCCTGGGAGGAACAGCTCTGACCACAGTCATGTTTCTGTTGGAAAACAATTAATTGCAGGGATTCCTGTACCTTTAGTTACACCAACTCACTGATGGGATTCCACGCAATAAAATCAAATCTATCCTTTGTGTGTCCTCTTGCTACATAGGGCAGTAAAGTCTAGCTCTGTGATACAGCCAAGAGGGGCCTTAGAATTTACCCTTTGATCCCATATCACTTTTAAATTGCTAATTACCTAGCCAAAGCACTGAGAATTTTCTCCCAGAATAATAGGTCACCCAGGCCACTGGGGGAGTGTATTACTGCTGTAGAACAACCAGATGATTTCTCTGACCAAGGAAACTAAGGAAAGGAAACAAACACAGAAGCAAAAACTAGAGCCAGCCCTACATGAATCACAAGGTATCGTTGGTATCTCATTAGAAATCTGTGTTAATATTCTCCCGCCCCCTTGAAGCTTAGGTTGGAAATATATAATATTTTATAGCACTATGTCACTCTTTCCTCACAGATGACAAGTCTGTAGTGGTGTGTTTTTTATATCAGTGGCATACCTCTAATCTTCCAGAGCCCACAATAAACCATGCTTCCTTATGCTGTGAGGGAGGTTGATCGACATTTGTAACTGTGCTCCCTCCTCTGCTCACCCCACTCTAATTACCACCTTGAATCTCAGCAGGGAAAAGTTGGCAAAGGGAAGTGAGAAAACTCAAGACTAACATCGGCAAGCACCAGAGTGGTGCAGGATACACTGGTATGTCGGTCACTACGTTACTGGCTTTTGTTTTGGCATCTCTTTATTCTTGTTGTTGACCAGGTATCGCAGGGGAGGAGGGATCAAAGACAACTTGTGGGTTCGGCACATATGCCACATTGAAGTGGCTCTTTTGTTTCAGTTTTCAAATTTTCCGCCTGCCATTTCAAAACAGGAGTTATTTCACAGTGATTTTCTAGCACGCTTTTCTGAGGTGGATACGCCATGGACAATACGTAGTCTGAAGAATGCAGAGGGGGTAAAGGCCTGTGTGCATGGGATTAGTTTGAAAGAGGTTTCAGGAGGGAAAGCTGAGCCTGTCATATACAATACCACAGAAGAGGAAAAAGGCTCAAGGCTGTCCACCGTTTATACAGGGTCTTTAGAATTTAATAGGTGAGAAGTAAGCTAATCTGGCTAGTAAAGAACAGAAGTGTGGGAACAGGGACAGAGCAAGAGACGGACCTTGGTTAGCACTCCGCTAATCAACATTAGACAGATACGCAGACTAGGCAGGAAATACACCCCTCGGGACCTCAGTGATCAAGAAGGAGCATCTATTACAATATGGCAAGAGTCTAAAAGCAACCAACACGCTTGAAGGTTTAAACTGCCCTTTGTTGTTGTTTTATGGATAAAGAACAAATTTTGCCTCTTTCCTCAGGCCTCTTATTTGTACACAGGTGTTGTGATCATATTAAGCATATCAGGGAAAGCCAAATTCCAACTAAATAATTAGTGAAATGGATTTTGAACTCCTTTTTCTGCCTGTTTGATTGACAGATGTACAGGCTGGCCTGCCTGAGACCCAGCGAGGTTAACACTCCCAGCTGGGGCCTTTCTTTCTGGAGAATCACTGCTGGCTTCCCAGGCAGATGCTCTCCTTTAAAATGAACATGCCACTGTAGGCCAGATGTTAGTAGTTAAACACCATCACACCATCGACACAGAAACACACAAAGCTGCAGTCAAGGTCACAGACACAGCTTGTGGTGAAGGAAGTCTTACTGGAGGGAAGAAATTCGCCCTTGGCCCCAAATCATTCATCACGACTTCTGATACCTAGAGGGGGACCGTTTTATATGAGAGAGAGCAAAATAATAACTATTGACCTTGGTTTCTCTCCCCAATCTGGGAATAACATTCGGGAGAACACCCACTAGAAGCAGAGCCGTCACACGTAATGCTCTCGGGGGTTGATGTAGACTCTCTCGGGATCGTTGCTCTGATGATGTTTGCCAGGGCTCCGGTCTTGGTAGCACATCTGGTTGTAGAGAGGGTACATCTGCTGAATTCCATCTTCCCCCACTGGATTCTCATCTTCATAGTCAAATCTCCTGCTATTTAGTCCATTCTAAAAATTCAAACATTGCTTACATTAGCAGAACAGCTGTTGGCATTTTTCTAGCACTTCGGTAAAAACAAGCAAGAAGAGAACTCATTACAGTCTATGTCCCTGGTTCCTTATCCCACAAACTATTGAATGGTAATGTCCCTGGTTCCTTATCCCACAAACTATTGCATGGTAAGGTAAAGTTCAACAAATTTTCATTTTCTAGTCCTTTGTTGCTTTCAATACCTGAACAAGACTGGTGGTATCTCCTAAATAGAAAATTGTGACTAATGACTGGAGACTATAGTCAGTTTCAGGTTTTGAAATTTGGAATTAGTATCAGTTAAGGGTAAACTGGAGAAAAAGAAGGCTGCGAACTTCAGGTGTCCCTCAGCATGGCTCAAGCTTAGAATGAATGCATGAGATATACAGGGTGTTCCCCCCCAAATATATACATACTCTAAAAGCTGATGGCTCCATTTAAAAAATGAAATGTATTTTAATAAACACTGCCTTTATAATTATTCCAAGTGTGTGTATACATTTTTTTGGGGGACAAACAACTAAAAACAATGAAACACAAAAAACAAAATCTAAAAAGAAACCTCAAGATTCAGCACTGGGTAGTTAGGGAAGACGCACAGAAAAATGAACTTGTTTTTGACCATATGCCCAACATACTGAGAATAAGCAATACTATAAAAAAATTGTGTATTCTTTTCTCTTCACTGGTATGGCTCAGTGATTGAGTGTCAACCCATGAACTAGGAAGTCATGGTCTGATTCCCAGTCAGGGCACATGCCTGGGTTGCAGGCTTGATCCCCAGTGTGGGGCATGCAGGAGGCAGCCAATCAATGATTCTCTCTCATCATTGATGTTTCTATCTCTCCCTCTCCCTTCCTCTCTTTGAAAAAAAAAAACAAAAAACTCCTGTATTTATCGTTCTTCCTTCCTTACACAGCTGACACTATAGAATGAACCCCATGATGATCTCTTTGTCTAGAACTGATGCCTCTACCTGGTTATTCGTTTCATAAAAGTTGGTTACTTCTAAGAGGGATAAGCAAGCACAAGAACTTTATAAAATGATACTACAGATGCTTAGATCTATCAGAGAGGTGAATAAAATAATATTTCATAGAAATCAAATGATATTTTGATAAGTAATGGTGGCCACCGGCTCCACCCGGGCTGACCTCAGCAGCAGGACCGTGTTACTCACAGAGGGCTGGAGACCGCCAACCTCTCTTCCTTTGAAGTGACTCTGCAAAGGCAAGCGTTCAGTCTGGAGGAAGAAGAGAGAAAAAGGTCTGCCCTTTAAAGCACCAAACACATGGCAAAACAGATCAACCAAGACCACTAAGACTCCTGTTTTTATAAGAGGCAACCATGTCTTGTGAAATGTTTGCCAATTAAGCAAAATCCTCTACATGAAGATGAGAAAAACAGCTACATTTCTTGAGAATTTTTTTTTCTCTCTCTCTCCTGGCTCCAGACTTCTTCTGGAAGGAAGAAGATACTCAGAACATCTGCTGCAGAAGTTCTCAGGCAAACTTGTTTACACCTTACTTCCAGGAGGACTCGGCACAGAAGGTCTCTCACCTTTTCTCAGGGAAGAGTGCCATTTTAAATCGCTAAAAGTAGTTTTGCGATGCTAATGAAAGGTCATTTTTTTTTTTATTTCTCTATAGATGGCTTACATGGTCACCCTTCTCTTCCTGCTGTTAGCCCCTACCCCCGAGCCCCACAGAGATCATAAAGGGGACTCACGGTTTTCAAAGCCTGAGAAGGCTCTTTCTCAGAGGCCCTTTGGCTTATACACACATCCTCACCCTTCAGCCTCCAGGCCAGATATCACCTCTTCCTGGAAGCCTAGCACTAAGTCCTCGGGCAGACAGCCACTCTCCTGTCTGTGCTCTCACAGCACGTATCATCCCAATTTTTTACTAGTTTGTATCTGTCTGTCTCCTTCACTAGAGTGGGAGTGCTGGTCAGAATATTTTACAAACATCATTTCGTTTCATCTATACTAATAAAAGGGTAATATGCTAATTAGACTGGGAGACCTTCCGGGAGACCTTCCAGATGTCCTTCTGGACAAAGCCATGGTGGCAGGGTTGAGGCAGAGGCGGTTAGGGGCAATCAGGCTGGCGGGGGCGGTGGGGGGGGCAGTTGGGAGCGAGCAGGCCAGCAGTGGGGGGCAGTTGGGGATAATCAGGCCAGTAGGGGGGAAGCAGTTGGGGGCAAGCTGACCAGCAGGGGGGAGCAGTTGGGGGAAAGCAGGCTGGCAGGGGGTGGGCAGTTGGGGATGATCAGGCCAGGAGGGGAGGGCAGTTGGGGACAATCAGGCCAGTGGGGGGGGGGCAGTTGGGGGCGATCAAACTGGCAAGGGAGGGCAGTTGGGAGCAAGTAGGCCGGCAGGGGGGGCAGTTGGGGGCAAGCAGGCTGGCAGGCAGAGTGGTTAGGGGCAATCAGGCAGTCAGGCAGGTGAGCGGTTAGGAGCCAGTGGTCCCAGATTGCGAGAGGGATGTCCGACTGCCGGTTTAGTCTCTGGTAACTAAAATACTACCCATCCATCTTGCCCTGACTAAAGTCATTATTTTCTCCTACAAGGCTTTTCCACATTGCCCACTAAAGTTAATTTCTCTATTCCCAGTGTTCCTATTGTTCTTGTTTACATCTCTATGAGGGCACTCATTGAGATCTGTTTCATTCATAGCTCCTAATGTCTTTTATTTTTCAAGCCCATAAACAGTGAGCCATTCTTGGCCATCATCTTCCATCCTCACACCCTAGCCTGTGGTTCTGTAACAGGAAGAAGTCAACAGTTAACCAGTGAATTTACTGAATTCTAAACTATCGATTCTTGGTATCTCATTCCAGGGTTATCCAAATTATAAATTATCTGTGCCAAATTTGTCCCCTCTGTCATATTTTGCGTGATTCTGGGTGCTTTCCACATGATCAATTCATATAGACAGTACACAAAAGTCCAATGCTGGGCCAGTATCAGGGTCGAGTGACCAGTCACATAGGACTTAGTGCTCACCAGGATCCCACTTTGGGGTGTAATGCTCTGTGGTTGCCCTCTTAAGTTTCTTCATGTCACTGTGAATGTGTATTGGAAGTGATCTAATGGGACAAAGGAGCAGCTTCAGGGACTTGTAGCCTCAGCTCAAGGGTGTCCTGCCACCCACTGCTGGTCATTGATTTAGTGCTTGGCCACCACTTACGCACTCTGGTGCCAACTCCCCTCCCTCTACATACATAGGATATCCCAAATATTATAAGGACAGCGTTTACTAAAATGTATTTTATTTTCAACATTGAGCTATCAGCTGTTAAAGTGTGTACACATTTTCGGGGACACCCTGTGCTTCCCCCTCCTGCCCCTGTCCAGTGACTGCTGCTGCTCTCTGCCTAGCAGGGGCCTGAGTACTAGCACAGGAAGGCCGGGGTCAGGAGTGCATGCCCCTCTGCTTCATCCACATCTGGTATCAAGAGGTACCTAGTGTGGCCATCTTGACATTCTTAAGTCTAAAACAAGGGGCCCTGCATTTTCATTTTCCCCTGAGTCTTTCAAATTATGTAGCTGGTCCTGGTCCAAGGAAAATAGACTCAGGGAAAAATACCTAAAATTAAAATTCACATTTTGTTTGGTCTATTTGCTGTTTTAGACGGTCTCTGTTGCTGTTCCCCTTCCATTAATGCAGGTCATGGGGACATGATTCTACGTTACCGCTGCCTGTAATTTGCCAGGAAGCAGAGCACTTAGACGCCTCTGCAGAAAGAGTAAGTGCCCCTCTCCCGCTGCTGGCAGTGTGTGGAGAGCAGGGGTACAGTCCACATGGAAAGAGATCATGTTCCAGAAATACAGTGATTAGGACCTCAAGAGTTCAAGAGAAGACTTGGTTGAAATATGTGCTGCTTTATTTTTATGCTATAAAATTCCAAATGGTAAATTTAACATGACCAGATAATAAATGATCATTCACACTTTACTGAACACTTGGTAAGATCTGCATTTGGTCATTACCAGCAAAATACAGTGCAACCTCAAGTTCTCCTTAGAAGCCAGTATTCATGGAGGACACTGGATGGCACAGCATCATGAGTAACAATATAACCAGTGTTAGTTTAATAGTATTGGGGAATTACAGAGGAAGGAAATTCTATTCTGTTTCAATACAAAGAGATTTCAGAGATCCATGGCTTTATAAGTAATGAAAGCATTGCTACCTGTTTCTCATAATAGGAGATGTAAAATTAACCAGAAGTGGTACGTTTGACAATAAAGGACAAGAAAAAAGGGGGACCTAGATTGGAACGATCTTCACATGCACTAACTGGACAATAAGCAAATACCCAAGCTCATCTTCTCTACCCAATATTGTAAACCTTCATCCATAAATTACTATACCTCCTACAAGCCCATGTATTTTTAATTTGATAATACAACTAGAGGCCCAGTGCACAAAATTCATGCACGGGGGAAGGGGGACGGTTCCCTCAGCCCAGCCTGCACCCTCTCCAATCTGGGACCCCTTGGGTGATGTCCAAACCAGCAGTCAGACATCCCTCTCACAATCCTGGACTGCTGGCTCCTAATCACTTACCTGCCTGCCTGCCTGGTCGCCCCCAACTGCCTCCCCCCGCCGGCCTGGTCTCCCCACGCAGCCTGCTTGTTCAGTCGTTTAGTCGTCCCCCACTAACCCCCCTGCCAGCCTGGTCATAAGCAGCCATCTTGTGAGGGCGTGAGGGTCAATTTTCATATTACCTCTTTATTATATAGGATATTTAATCAAATAGTTTATATAGACAAGGAGCCCACATATTCTAGGGATGCACCCACCTCACCCCTACAACCTGCCCCAGAATCAAGGGCTATGGAAAAGCATGCTTGTCTCTATACTGTGTGGCCATACCATTTCTCACAACATACATAAGGCACAATTTATTCTAACAGTGGGTGGCTGCATGTGTTCTCTTTTTGCTAGTCCATAAACTACCTGAAATGTTGCATATTATAATTCCTTTACAAAGTTATTGATCACAGTATATAGAAAAGTATCTTGCATAATACCTCACGCATTTGGTGTTAATACATATGTAATGAATTAATCTATAATACTTTAATTGTTGGATTCATGGCATATATTATTTTTGAATGTTTTTCCTAGAAAAACTTGGGCTACTCTGAATCTCTAATACATATTTCAATTTCCCTATTTACATGTATCCACTATGTTAGAGCAATTTCTATGGAGCTACAACCCATATCCCTCTCCTGATTTACTAAAGTCATAGAGACTTTCATTCCTGGATTCCAAGGTGCTAAAAGACTAGTTTTTCAAGTTTTATTCTATGTGATCTTAATAAACATTTTACATATTCTGGCTCAAAATATAAACCAAAATCTTCATTTTTTACTATGTATTATATTTAACCTGTTTCCAAAACAAAGTTTTCAGAGTTGTTGAGGTTTATTTTCAGTAATGACAGAGCAAGATTTCAAGCCACTTTTGCCATGAGGTCAACAATAACTGGACACTCAGCTCACTCTGGCAGTGTTCATGAGGATCCATTATTCCCATTTCCCAATCTGAGTCTTTTTGGTATCCTATCTTGTTTCATAATTTCATCTTTAGAGAGAAATGAAAAGATCATATCCAGTAAAAATTCAACTTCTAAAAGATCCTTAGCTTACCTCCCTAAACCTCAGCTTAACAAGATACCTAAAACTCATTACCTGCTGAAGGAGCATCTGTCTTCCTTCAGTTCTTATTGTGAAGATATTCTAAGCACCCCACAACCTCACACCTGCTGAGTAATTGGTGTCTCCTCCACTGCTACTTTCCCAATTCCAGCATTTGCTGAGCTTCCCTATCACATCATTGGGTAATTTTTCGCTGCCACACCAGACATAATCAAATATTTTAATGTGCAGTCACTACTTCATATGGAACTAGAAAATCTCAGAGTATAGATTATATGAATAAAGTCTGAATAATAAGTATAATACTCAATTACTTTGATTCTGACTGAATACTTGGCCGGTTCTCTTAGAATTGGAGCAAATTATTACACGTTGCCCTATTATGCCTGTATAGAAACTCTGAATCTTAGATAATACAACTTTTTTATGACTCTCTACTTTTTAGTTTGCTTCTATTTTTTTGTTATTTTCTCAATTCCACTGTTGAGCAGGCGAATCTACCTCTTTCTTTCCCCTGGATCAGAGCTTTCTCTGAGCTGAGTTCTTGCTCCATGACCTACAATATTTTCCTGGTTTATCATCTACAAGATGTTCTGCATCCATTGACACACATTCTCTTCCAATTATGCCTCCTTAAAGCTTTTAAACGGGCTTCATCCTATCAGCATATTTTGCCCTCATGCTTTTTCCTTATTCTGAAAAGTGACACATTTTTACTTCTGCTTCCAGTCATGATAGAGAACTAATACCAGAATAGCCTTCCTGCCATAAATTACTGGAAAACTGGTCAAAATATATGAAACAACAGTTTTTAGACACTTAACATTTTGCTGTACAGCACTGGCATCTCACATAATGGGAACACACACACACACACACACACACACACACACGCATGCATAGGCACATGCATGCACATGCACATGCACCCCTGATTTGGGAAGAGGGAAACCCAAGAAGATCACAAGATATTGCTGAGCTGAGGAGTCAGAGCTCAGCATTTGGCAAGCTGAGGTGGTTTTAACTGTGGGACAGAGCACTGAAGTGAAGAAGAATCCTCACTGAACAGGTGAGACATTCAGTAGAGACCCCAGGGTTATACCATAAGAGCAAAGCTAAAGGAGCTCTAGAGGAGAGATAATTCTAGAACCACCCTAGTAAACCAGTGTCCAGCATCTAATATAAATATACTGAACATGAAAAAACAGCAAGAAAAAAATAAGAGAAACAAACAGAAAAGTGATGAAAATGTCTGACAGAATTAGGAGATAAGAACTTTAAAAGAGCTCTTATAAATGTTTGTTTAAGAATATAAAGGAAAATATAAACATGAGAATTGGAAACTCTGAAAAAGAACCAAAGAGAACTTCTAGAACAAAAAAATATATATATATTAAATGAAAAAGTCACTGCATGTCCCTAATAGACTATTTCAAAGTCAAATTGTTGAAAAACAATGATAAAACAAAACAAAACAAAACACAAAAAAAACACCCCTAAAATGTAGCCAGAGGAAAAAAGAAGATACAATATGTACAGAGAAATAAAGATAATAATTATCACTGGTTCCTCAGGAGGAAAAAATGAAGGCCAGAAGATAATGAAGTTACAATTTTAAAGCGCTAAATGAAACAACAAAGTCAAACTAGAATTATATATCCAACAAAAGTATTTTTAAAGTGAAGGTAAAATAAAGAAATTTTCAAACAAACAAAAGCTAAGAGAAGTTGTCAGCAGATCTACACCATAAATAATGTAACAAAAAAATTCTTCAGGTCAAAAAATAGTGATTCCAAAGAAAATATCAATTTTTAAATGTTTGAAAAAGACATATTATAGTCCAAAAAATATATAAGAATGTATTTTGGGGTTTATAACATGGATGAATATAATGTATAAAAATAATAAGAAAGGAAGGGAGGAAATCTAAGTATCCGTTAAAGTTCTTAATGATAAAGTAGTATAATGTTATATTAAGATAGTGGTAAGTTAAAAATGGACATACTAAACCCCAGAGAGATATCTAAAAAAGTAAAAACAAAGAGGTATAGTTAATAATTCAATAGATGAGATTAAAATATTAAAAATACTCAGTTAATTTAAAAGAAGGCAGGAGAAGAAGGAAACAGGAACAAAGAACTGATGGGACAAACAAAACAAGCAACAAGGCCCAAATACAGCAAGAAATGTATTAAGAATAGACTAAACTAAAGTGAGGGATTCTCAGACTGGGCACAAAAGGCAATTCTCAACTAGATGTCATTTATGTGAAATGCAATAAAAATATAAAGATAAAAGTAAGAGGAAGGAAAAATGCACACCATAAAAACATAAATAATAAAAAAGTTTAAAAAACTGAAGCAGCTATATTAATATCAGACACAGTGACTTCAGAAAAAGAACAATTATCAGAGATAAAGAATAATCTTTATAATGATGAAAGGGCCATCTTATTAAGATGACATAACATAATAATCTTAAATGTATATGTACCCAATAAGAGACTACAAAAGGACATGAATATCAGAACTGAAAGGAGAAATACATGCATTTATAAATGTTGTTGGAATATTCCTCTCTTAGTAATTAATAGAAATATAAACTGAAAATCGTTATGTATAAAAAAGACTTGAAAAACACTATTAACCAATGTGACCTAATTGACATTTATATTTATAGACTACTATACTCAACAATACCAGAATATATATTTGTTTTTGTGTTCATAGAATATTTAGTAAGATGGACCATATGCTGGGAACAAAAGAAGTGTCAATATATTTCAAAGGATTGAAATCTTATAGATATATTTTCTAAGTATTATGGATTTAGTAAGAAATCAATAACAAAAACATATTTGGAAAACTCCAAAGTGTTTGGAAATTAAACAACATACGCAGTGGTCAAAGAAGAAATAAGAAGAGAAGCTAGAAAATATTTTGGAATTGAATGATAATGAAGTCATACATACCAAACTTTGTGGGATTTCAAACAAAAAAAGTGCTTAAAGAAAATTTTATAGCTTTAAATGCTTGCATAAAAAGAAAATGTCTCAAATTAATGATGTATCTTCTTTAAGAAGGTAAAAAAAAGAAAATTAAGTCCAAAAAAGTAGAAAGAAATAAGAGAGTGAAAAATCAATAAATAAATGGACAAACATTGAACAAAATTAATGAAACCAAAAGATGGTTCTTTGCAAAGATTAATAAAATTGGAAAACCCCTAGTAAAAAATATAAGAAACATTGCAAATCAATATCAAAACGGAAATGAAGACATTAAATATTGCTCTCACATAAATTAAAAGGATAAAAAAAAAGATGTGTTATAAACAATTTGATACCAATTAATTATGACAACCTAGATGAAATGAACAAAGGTGTTAAAAGACAAAATTAAAATCCTTCCACATAGGAACTCCAGGCTCAGGTGGAATCATTGGTAAATTCTTACTACCCTTAAATTCTTTCTTCAAATGAGAGAAAAGAGAACACTCTGCAACTCCTTTTAGGAGATTAGCATCACCCCGATACCAAAACCGGACAAAGATACTACAAAAAAAAAAATCTAAAGATTCTTATTCATAATATCCTAGAACTTTAAACCAAAACAGACCTCAACAGCTGGATGAATAAACAAATTATAGTATATTCAGAAAATGGGATGCTACTCTGCAATAAAAGGAAATTTATTCATGCAACAGCATGAATCTTAAAAATAATGCTAGGCAAAAGAAATTGGGTGCAAAAGAGCGCACTGTGATTCCCTCTATGTGACTTTCTTTTAAAAGGATATAAGTAATATATTATGATAGAAATCACATTAATGGTTGCCTGAGGCAGGAGGTGTGTGTGTGGGGGTTGGTGGTAGAGGGTGTATACAAGAAATTTTATAGGTAGGTAATTTTTTAGAAATGTTCTTGATTGGGGTAATGGTTACATCAGTGTGTACATCAGCAAAGCTTATCAAACTGTATACTTAAAGTGGGGCATATATATCTCAATAAAGTTGAGTTTTTAAAAAAACATATCTTTGCATTTTATCATAATTATTGCATTCTGGAGGAGCATACGTGTGGAGGTGAAGTAGCCACTGAGAGTCCAGAGTCTGACATGATACAAGTACATGGTAAATTCTTGATAGTTTACAACAGATTGTCCTGGATGCATGAGCTTCTCAGCTATTGTATCCGATTGTCTATTTGTGTTGTAGTGACTGCATTGCAAACCTATAGAAATGATTTCAGCACACTAAAGGAGTAAGACATAAAAAAATGGCTACTACACATAATTCACAAAATATGGATTACTCAAGGCATAAAGATTATTACATTCCTATCCAATAACTACCTCTCTGAACAAATTTATAAAACATTATTAAAATTATGAACCAAAGGTCAACTTTCTTTTTCACTTTTTAAAATAGTTGTGAGAGCGGCTGACCATGTTGCATGAGCAACAACTATAAAGACTGTGTTCTAATCAAGCAAAATTTATAACATTAATTAGGCAATTGTTTAATGAGATCCAAAATTGTTACTGTTCCCATGATAATTACCCATAAGACTAAGCTATTCACATGAATGTCTCTATTATTAAAGTAGACCCTTGCCACTCACAGATTTAACATTGCTGGTTTTAACCATTCATGAGTGAGTTTAAAAGGTTGTGACAACTACTAATTTGTAATTTTGTTGAGACAAAAATGTAAATCAAGACCTAGGATGTTTTTGTAATGGGTTAAATTTTTAGCTAGTTAATGAGCTTAGCAATTGCTCAATATTCATCTTTCAATGTGTCTTTATCATTATCAACCCTGAGTTTTAAAAAAGATAGGGGCATTTAGAGATGTAACATTTTTCAAAAGCCTATGCATGTCAAGGGGGATGCTGTGTTATTAATCAACTTTTAAAAAAATTATAAGCATTTCCTTATTATTTTTTAGTTAGCTCTTTGTTCTCTAGTATCTGCAATCACTCATGATGGATGTAGATTGCCACTACACATTGTACAGGTTAAATGTACAAAGTCTGTGTGACCTTGTCCCCCAAGAATTGAGATTTCCTTACAACTCCTCTTTCTCAAAGTCTGGGAAGTAAGGTTCACGTCTATGTGCTGTCCATGCATTCCATCCTATAAATCATTTCCTGTGGACCCCCTAAAAGGTTGACAGGGAGGTTCCCCCAAACTCAGATGTTGCTATCACAGAGAAGATGCTCAATGAACACTTGCTAACATACTATCCATGCACAGGAGGTTTTGGTGCTGCAGCATGCTGGGAAAACTGTGCCAGTTGGACTACAAACCTTGGGGTCTGAATCCCTAACTGCAAGGACCACACTCTTCTGTTCCCTGCCCCTTAAGTGAGGTGTTGTACAAGATGCTTTACATGGGCTCCTATTCTTATACTATCTCCTTGAGGTAATTTTATCATTGGTCCCATCATAAAGATGAGGAAAAGCTAAGGCTTAGAGAGATGAAGTAATGATCCCAAATTCATAGAGCTGAGATTCAAATTTCTGTTTATGTAATGCCAAGGTTTGTGTCTTAAACCATCACACAAGACCGCCCATCTTGAGTATATCCAGTCTCTTGCCAACTAGATGGCAGAAAGGGACTAAAAAGCAGGAAGATGATGAGCATATCAAAGGAGAGAGGGCAAAGACTGAGGGGAAGACTGGCCATGCTCGGTACTTGCCAGCACTGCCACCTGCTCTGGGTTATCAGCATCTGCACTGGCCACCTAGAAGCTCTGGCCTGCGTTACTCCATCTCCTGCTTTGGCTCCAGCCTCCACTAAAGGAGAACAAAGGCAAGGCTTTTCTTGAGCAGTCTGAGACTCTCAGAGATTTTTTTTTCTTTTAATCTGCCCCAGTCCATGGTCATTTGCTAGAGGATACTTCAAAAATATTAATTTAGAGGGCATTTTCCCTACTGTTTTATTGTTTGTTGATATCCTGCAGTGATATAGTTGGCACCTTAGAATGCAATGTCTAGCCCCCTCATTTATAATATTAAAGATTGCAATGAGGCAAAACAAGAAGACAGGACTACAGAATGTCCTAGTGGCAAATTTCAAATGTAGGCTTAAGACATGAGGTTGATTTATAAACAGAAGAATATTGGATATTTAATTCCACAGGTAGCACTGGAATTTTCTCAAGTCACTGCAGAATTATAACAACTTGTTGAAAATCTGGTCTTATCCAAAAGGAAGTCAATGTTCCTTCTTATCAATGATAAATAAATTTCATTACTTCTACAGAGTATACATTCCAGATTTTAATTTTTCAAAGTGAAATTTGATATGACACATTTTAATGAAATTTCCTATCTTGGTTTTGGCCTTGCTTAATCCTTCCATTAAAGTGCACAAGAAAATGATATTTCACCTAAATTGTAATATGTATGCAAAGCCATATATCTAATTAAAGCAGACAGATGATAAAGGCGATGGAAAATGATTTGCAGGAAAACTAGAAATATTCAAAGAAGCCTAAGATGTCCCCAACCATAAATCCTAACCGTTTCCAGGGCACAAATCAAATGATTATGTATTCATATGCACTATTTCCCATAACAAGTAAATACCTGCACATTTTAACATCAGGAGGCTACTCTGTCCTTGTCACATCTGTGCTCTTCAAACCCATGCCCAAATGCTGCACCCGATTACCCACTTTATCTCCAAAATTGCCCACAAGGTAAACTTTCAATTCAGAGCTGATCATGTAATTTAATCCATGTACCCAAACACCCTCAAAGGGGTTAACTGTCTCTCTTTATCAGGCACAGTATTGTATCCCAAGCCACTAAGCACAGAATTATTATCTATCACAATACAATATACTACCTTGTGAAAGCATGCTTCCTGAGAGTCCACATGACAGAAACCATTGCTTTTCTGGCTTAGTTGCTGTAATGGTCAAAACGTTACATGCTAAAATAAAACCAACTCTAATTCCTCTCCAGAAAACATTATTATGGGCCTTCCCAAACCTCATCTTTATTCCAGCAGCTAAGTTCCTTAACTCATGGCACTGGAAAAAGATAACTCTGGTAAGAACTTCTGTGTGGTTAATAATTTATGCTATTCTTAGCAAAAAGGATTTTAAAAACCTAAACCTAATAAGCACTTCCTAATATCTTCACTATTGAACCTATTTTAGACTGTGGGGGAAAAAAAAGGTAATATACTAAATGTAGAACACCACTCCCCTTAAGTTCTTTCCTATTGAAAGGTGAGACAATACAGGATTGACTTCCCTTACCAATAATCTACTTTTTCTATTGAGGGTGTGACTAAAAAAGGTAGAGAATGGAAACGTCTTTATCTGTTTGCTTAATGATTACTATCTCATAAACTAAATAAGGAATCTCTTGAACATATTTAGTTAATAATTGCATGTATTTTTCTTCAGGGTTTTAAACTTAATTAAATTATATATATTTTTTTTCCTGAAAAGAAAAAAAAGAAAATAGGTAACATAAACTTTTTCTCCTTCAGAAGGAAGATAATCTAGTAACAGCACAGAAAATGAGACATAAAGAAAAATCACCTGCTATGGAAAGCTAATATTAATCTCAGGGACACCAATTCTGTACATACATACCAGAGTAGTAGTTTTACTTGAATTAGAGAAGTAACTGTAATCCCAGTTTGGCATTTCCCTGCACATGGTTGCTAAAGTCTTAAAGCAACCTGAACAAAGGCACCTTAAGCGGGAATCCAAGCTCATGAGAAAAGCACAGCCAGATGATGTCTCAGTGATTAGAATGAAGGATCCCAACACTGTGGTTTGAGGAGGAAAGTGAACCAGAGGATACAGAGGCGGGAATCCTGACTTGAGATCTGATGGGGATGTTGTTCTGCTGTCTATGAGAACTGAGCACTACAGAGGTACACTTAAGTCTTCTCTAATGGACTGGAAATTAATAATCTGCCCTCTGAAATACCCTACTAATAAATAATACTCTACTAATGAGGATGTAAAAGAACTTATGGGCCCCTGCTCTCCAGGAATTTATAATCTTGCTTCATGTGGCTCTTCTTCAGTTTGAATGCAACCTCCTTAAAAGTGGGAAGCCTGTCTTATGGTTTGACTTTGCCTTTACTATCACCATACCCAGGTCACTGCAGGGATATAAAAGCTGGTGATCTGATCTGCTTAGATGCCCAAATCACTACAGATCCCCAAGTTTTATCTGAATCTTTTAGGGACAGATGTTATTTGGAATTCAGAATTTTTCAGATTTTTAGAAAGGTACTTATTCCATATATTTATAAAACATCTCTGCTATAAAGTCCCATAACTAAGCATATAAATATTTCTGTAGTGGAAAATATGAATATCCCCATTAAGTGAAGAAAGTAGTGAATATATATAATTTCAGGAGAGTCAGCCGTTCAGTTCAGATTTTGGTACAAAATGAGTCAGGAAAAAACATCAGGTGCTTGGCAATGTTGGTAGCAGATTGTGGAGCTGTAATACCTATCACAGGAATGACAGGACTTCAGAGGCCACAATAAGCAAGGTAAGCTACGGAGAGGTGGAGGCTGAACAGAGTTAGCGTGGAGCCAGCCTTTACTGGTGAGATGGGGAACCCATGTGACCACACTGAGGACACTGGGCTGGATACGGTGGGGCCCAATGCCCAAGGGGCAGACCCAGAGTTCCAAGTCTCCAGAACAGGGGTGGGGAACTTTTTTCTGCCAAGGGCCATTTGGATATTTATAACATTATTCACAGGCCATGCCAAATTGTCAACTTAAAAATTATCCTGCTATATTTGGTCGAACATTTAATTAACTCACCCCTAATGCCTTGGCAGGATTAGACCAACTGATTTTGCGGGTCTTATACGGCCCGTGGGCCAGGCATTCCCTACCCTTTCTCCAGTGTGACACAGTGAAAGTGGGCTTAATAAATCTGACCAATGATGATGATGATGATGATGATGATGATGATGATGGTGTAGGAGAATTTATCATTTTACTAATAGTAGGGAACAGAGAAGGGGAATTGAGAGGAGGCAGAAAATACCAACAGACCTATAGACCTAAACCAAGGCTGTGGATGCTGCAAGCATATCCAAAAAGAGAGACTAAGAGGAAAAAAAGGAGACATGTAGGCTACATACTTCATTACAATTTTATGGGAGAGAGGTATGTTAGTCTGTGAAAATGAAAAGTGTGGATAACAGCGGAGGTTATTACTATAGATTGAGTTGAATCATGAAAAAGGCCACACCTCACCCAGGAAAACAGAACATAGATTTTTCAGGAGCACAATAAAAGGAGAAAGAAATATCAGCCTAACTATAGGAGGGAGTATATACAAGGGCTGGTGCATCTTGACAAGAGGACAGAGACTGTAAAAGTCTCCAGGTAGTGAGTGAGCAGCGCATGTTACAGGCACTGAACCGGTTGTGAGGTTCGGGAGGAGTACAAGGGATAGACAGTACACCAGAAAAAGTGGGTAAGGCTTTATGGGCCTCAATGAATGATAAAGGCAAATCAGAGTTGAATCAAGACATTCTGATGGAAAGCATCATGCATGATTACAGGTGAAAGATCTAGAAGAGGCGAAAGTTGCTCAAGGCCTGAAAATGATAAGATGCAACAGAATGGGAGGGGTTAAACGTTATCACATGGAGGGAAATGCATGTGGAGATGAGGAGCAGCTGGAGGTTCAGAAATAAACCTCCTTGTTCACAGAGATAAAGCATGTTGTATTAAAGAAGAGTGGCATGCACTTGGAAGAGGAGTCATGTTTTCCTAGCAGACCAGCATGGATAACACATCAGAGAGTGAGCACCATCTGTGTATTAAAGGGAAAGGCATAATGTTTGCTTTTGATTGTAGCCTGGTTTTTTAAAAAAACACACACACTTGCGTTTCTATGTAAGGTGCTTAGAGGACAGGAGGGAAAGAACATATGCAATGTAAGTGGCTTCAAAAGCTGCAAACATTTCCTATTACTTTTCCTCCAAAGAAGCTGGGAGTGCTTTACTAGAATCTCATTTTTAGCTTAAAAGGATTTGGGGAAACTCCGCAATACAGGTGGAACAAAGGTTCTCAGGAAGATCTGTCTGGATTTCAGAGAAAGTCCAGGTGCTCTGCTGTGTTCACAGAGCACACGAGGGCTCCAACCAATGTGTGTTGCAATTGCAGATCAAAGAAACAGGCCAACAGGACAAATACCCTCCTGGTAACAATTTGTGGGTTGACACCATTAAGGATGAAGGTTTTACTGCTTAGCCTATTCAATTATTGAATGTAAAGACCCATTTTAATTGTCTCCTTCTAAAATCAATTTTGAATACTATTATCATCTTATATTTAGCATGGTTTGGGGAAATATAAAATTTTTTTAATGAATACATAAAGAAGCTACTTAATACATATTTCTTTACTGTGACACAGAATCCAGGATAACTTGAGACCCTTAAAATGTGTACAAGTTAGATGGAAAGGAACTTGTGTATATTTTCAACCATCTTAATTTAGATTTAAACATGTTTATGACATCTCAAGCTCATCTTCATTTATGAATATTCATTTTAACTTAGCATGATTTAGGCTTTTGCATCAGAGTGACAAGGGCCCAGAAGGATATACAATGTGTGGTGATGTGTGCGCACATGCATGTGTAGCTGTGGTGGGGAATGGTGGTGAGACGCTAGAATAAGGAAGAAAAAGGATTATGGAAAGAAGCAGCTGCCAAATGCATAAGGGAAAAAGATCAGCACTAAGATTAGAGGGCTTAAAATCTACTTGTAGAACTCATAAAGAAAAGTCATAAAATATGGCAAGTATTCAGGAGAAGGACATATAACAGTACATCCTTTTATTTTAAAATACCATTTAGCCCTGGCCAGTGTGGCGCAGCTGGTTGGAGTATTGTCTGTGTACTGAAAGGTTGGGGGTTCAATTCCCAGTCAGGACACATACCTAGGTTTTGGGTTCGATCCCCAGTAAGGGCATGTATGGGAACCAATCAATGTCTGTCTGTCTGTCTGTCTCTCCTTTCCCCTCTCTCTAAAATCAATAAGCATAACTTCAGGTGAGGATTAAAAAATAACAATAAAATAAAGTAACATTTTAGTTGAATTTGTATTCAGTTCAAAACAAGAAGAGAAGGGCTCAAAATATTTAGATGGTTAATGCCAACCAAAATGTCTGAATGTTTCCCTATTTTGTGAAATGTTGGGGCGGGGTGGCGGGGGGAGGAAATCTACCTCAAGTACTTGGCTACAAACCTGTGCAACAGACCTTAAACAGGGCAAGTCGGATGACGAAGTGAGTTGTTCTGAGAAAATACATGCACTTCACATTGTAGCTAAACTCTCTTATTTTTAACTTAGTAGGAGATGACATATATATTTCAACTGTTTTTAATTTAAGAGTTTATTTTCTCCCTATGAGGTTCCACCCATATGTGCACTGGAGTCATATGATATCTCCTTATAAATAGCTTTCAAATGGCAACATGCACCGCATATGGAGCCCTGTTCCATGCAGATGCAAAGGCACCTGATGTGTTGGGAAAGGATGATGTATTAAATTGCAGCAGCTGAGCATCTTCTGGGTACAGTCCCAGGGGCTGTGGGCTAACACAGCTACATAAGTCTAAGACTGTCCTTAATAATTGATGAATCCAAAGCAACAGACTTGCTTAGCCCTTTTCATCTGAAGAATTCTAAAATGTCAGTGCAAGGGGGCCTCAGGAGTTATTCAGAAACAAATGCCCGCCTTTTACATATGAGGAAACAGAGTTCCAGAGAGGTAAAGGGATTTTCCCAAGGATTCATTCATGACAGAGCTGGGACTTGAATCTGGATCCACATTTCTTGACTCCCAGGCCAGGGATCTCTCCAGTATTTGCAATGTGGTGTGGACTCTTGAGCTAGACTGCCTGATTCTAACCTTGGCTCTCCTAGCTGGGCAACACTGGTAGTTATTTGATGCTCTGAGCTCCAGCGTGCTCATCTAAAAGTGGAGGATAATACTAGCATGGTATTACAAGGTTGTCAGGAGGACTACTTGAGTTAATACATATAAATCACTTAGGACAATTTTGCATTTAACGAAAGCTAAATAAATGTAAGCTCTCATTAGTAAGTGCTGCTATATGGTCTCTCAAATGGTAGTCAACAGGGAATAGAGGAGCCCAAACCTAGAAGCCCTTTCCTGGAAATGACCTTGGGGAAAAATTTAACCCCTCAAAGCCTTCATTTCCTCATCTACAAAATATGGAAAATAGTAATTCCTACCTGACAAGGTGACTGTAAGGAATAAGTGAGATACTTCATGCAAAATGTTTACAACAGTGCGTGGCATATAAGTGGTGCTCAATAATTAATAGGTATTATTCACAATATAGTAATTCAATGAAAGCTTTTACCAACCTACTTCCTCCCTATTCACTACCTTTCACCTGTCTCCATCCCTATGCCCCCAAAGAAGAAAAGAGTAGGGGATTTTTATTCTTCAATATTAAATAAGGGATGGAAGAAAAAAGTTTCAAAAATAGGATTTAATTTACTATATAAACAGCCAAATTTACCTAATATATCAGTGTATAACAGCTGACATTTGGAGATAGAAAAAAAAGTGGATGCCTGAGCACACTTTCAACTCACCAGCATAGACATTTAGGGCCTTAATGTAGCACAGCATAAGTTTGCTAAATGCAGAACTAGCAAATAAATGAACAAAAAGACATGCTTTCCTGTCACACGCTGTTAGTGACAGTATACACTGGTATAAAGTATAAATTTGTTGGCAATAACCATCAAAGTAAAAATCCATATATCCATTAATTTTTCACTTAGAGAATTATTTAACAGGGATGCTTCTATGTGTATAAAATTTGTTTTTACAAGTTAATCAGTGCAGCTGAATGTAAAACTGTTTCCCTAATTCTTAATTCAAGATTCTTGGCATCTTTCCAGTCTCTAGTCATAGGTACCTATCATCGAGGATTTTAATGCAGAAGTGATATCCTCCCATTAGACCTCAGAAGTTAAGGAAATGGAATAAACAACTTTAAAGTATGCTATGCTAACCATGCTCACAATATACTAATTTTCTTTGATAGTGCATTTTACTTACCCTTAAGCACAATTTGCTACAGAAAAATATGTTTATTGACAATATCACAATATCATGCTGTATCATGCTTGATGTCAAATTTTAATGCAATAGTATCAAACATTTGGGGGAGTAGGAAAGCCCAGTCTCCACCCCCCATTAGATGAACAATTAGACAGCTATCCACAAACCAGTACAGCTCAGGGAGGGCTCAGGAGTCCATTTAAGAAACTTCAGCAGAACAAACCACCTGAGGATAACCGCGGGTAACCGCAGGAAAAGGGAAGGAAGGACGGCTTCATCTTGCCTGCATCACCCCATCCCCCAGGCCCGTGCTGTTCAACAACGAGAGCGAACTTTCCAGCTAGAAAGAGTTCCCCTTCTGGGAAAGGGAGGGTGGGGTGGACAACCAGGTTCCCCAGCCTTTTGGGACACCCCACAAAATTTCGGTTTCACCCCACCCAGAGACTGGCAAAGCTGAGATGTACAGAGGCAGCCAGAAATAAGGAAGAAGAGGGCGGCTACCAGTATCAGCCATGCAACCAATTCCCAGAAAACCCCAGGAGCTTCCATCACCAAAGAAACCAGAGTGAACACAGCCACCAAGGAACCACTGCAGATTTTACCAGTTTTCACCCCCCAGTATTCATGTTTGCAGACCACCAGCCACCTGAGTGCTTCCCCATTCCCCACCCTCCCTGACTTCATTGTAGTCCAAGGTTCCCCTCAACAGCAGCCAGCCCAGGCGTGTGTGGCCACATGAGTATAAGGCACCAGCCTAGACCTCTGTGGCTGAATCCCACCACAATGCATACACCTAGAGGTAATTCCTCAAGCTGTGCACTTGCACACCACGAGCTCATGCCCATCACTGGCCTCCACTGCTGTGTGTGCAGCTCTGGCAAGATCCTGCAGTCACAGATGTACACATTGACAGTCAAGGCCCCACAGATGCTTGTGGCCCAGATTCAGCTCTCTCTCTTGTCACTGCCCTATACCACTGGGCTTACCCATAAGACTTACAGGATACCATTAGGATCAACAATTATATATGCACTAGAGGCCCGGTGCACGAACTCGTGCATGGGTAGGGTCCCTCTGGGTGACCTGCGGGGATCAGGCCGAAACCCGCAGTCCAATGCCGCCTGCTGCTCCTACCTGCTGCTCCCACTCATCCTGGCCCCACTGATTGGCTCGCGCCCAATCAGTCCCATCGGGAGAGGCTCGTGCTGCCACAGCAGCGCTTGCCAGCCACGAGCCCTGCATCTGGCACCCTCCCAAGGGAAGTGGCCTACGGGATCAGGCTGAAACCGGCTCTCCAACATCCCCCAAGGGGTCCCAGATTGCCAGAGGGCGCAGGCCAGGATGAGGGACCCCACTGGTGCATGATCAGGGAGGGATTGCAGGACGGCTCCAGGGCATGTCCGGCCCATCTCGCTCAGTCTCAATTGGCCGGACCCCAGCAGCAAGCTAACCTACTGGTCGGAGCATCTGCTTCCTGGTGGTCAGTGCACGTCACAGCGAGCCGTTGAGCAGCCTTAGCATATCATTAGCATATTACGCTTTGATTGGTTGTTCGGTTGTTCTGCCGTTCGGTCTATTTGCATATTACCCTTTCATTATATAGAATTCCTGGAATTCCAGAAAGAAAAGAGGGCGGGGGGGGGGGGGGCAGAATGCTTACTTAAAGAACTAATGACTAAGAAATTCCCAAACCAGGGGAGATTTGGGCATCCAAGTTCATCATTTCAATTCAAAATATTTTTGTCCTAGTCACATTAAAATAAAACTATATAAAATCAAAGTCAAAAAGGTCTGTAGGAAAAGCATCTAGATTAAATAAAAACATGTGCTTGATAATTGCAATTTAAATGACTTAAAACATTTTTAAGAATTTTAGCAATCAGAATCAGGACTAATTAAGTTGAAAGCTTAGATTTCTGATTTTCTAGCCATTTTGGCTACCAAAAATGAAATATACTGCATTGTGAGGTAGTTAAGTTGTTTAGGCAAGTGTTTTCATTTGATACTGGATGACTACCTTCTTGGAATACTGAAGAAAATTTTGCCTTGAGTGGGAGGCTGAGCTGTGGAACCTCGAATGGTGTTTCAGCTGCAGAGCAATGACTCAGATTTGCCATATGATGCCCTGACAAATATTCACATTCCTCATTTTAAAAAATTAAGTACCATAGATCATGGCAGTTAGTTCATTATGGAAAAAAACTACCATCCAGAACAGGATTACTCAGTTGTAGAGAACTTAAAAAGCATAATGGGGAAGAGGGTGAGAGATTACTCTCTGAAAACAATTTTGATGCTTCTACTTCTAATTATATATAGTATTTTGAAACAGAATGACAGAAAATAATAACTAAAACTAACCTTGTACAAATTGCTTTTATAGAAACTAAATACAAAAGTAGACTTGTAAAAGGTAAATAGAAGTTATTATTAATTATAATAGCAACACTTAATAAGTCAGTCTTTTTTAATCTTAGCAACCTAATGGGTGTGTAGTAGCATTTTATTGTGGTTTAATTTGTATTTACTTCAGGACTAATGATGCTGAGTATCTTTTTTCTTTGAGCTTCTTTTCATGTGCTAATTAGCCAATAGCATATCTTTCTTAATGAAAAGTCTTTAAAAAATTTCTGTCCATGCCCGCTGGCATGGCTCAGTGATTTAGTGTCAATCTTTGAACCTGGAGGTCATGGTTCAATTCCTGGTCAGGGCACATGCACAGGTTGCACACTCTATCCCCAATGTGGGGCGTGCAGGAGGCAGCTAATTGATATTCTCTCTCTTCGCTGATGTTTCTCTCTCTCCTTTCCTCTTTGAAATCAATAAAAAATATATATATTTTTAAATTCTGTTATTTAAAAACTGAATTGCTGTCTTCCTGTTATTGAGTAGTAAGACTTCTTTATTTAGTCTGAATACAATCCCTTTGTCTGATTTATGTATTGTAAATATTTTCTCCCAGTCTGTTGTTTGCCTTTGTTCTCTTAATGGTATCTTTCATAGCTCAAACACTTTTAACTTAACAAAGTTAAATTTATTATTTTTTACCCTTTATATCTCATTTTGTGTTGTAGTACAATTAATTTGTTTGGTGTGTGTGTATACACAGGCACACATGGTTTCCAGGTTTATATGTAGTTTACATCTCAGCAAGATGTAACCACAGTAAAAATTTTCAACTTTGTAAATTACCCTTTCTTTTTCTTTTAATATATTTTAATTGAAGAGAGAGAGATAGAAACATCAATGATGATTAAAAAATAAAGAATTTTAAAAAAGAGAAACATCAATAATGAGAGAGTCATCAATTGACTGTCTCCTGCACGCCCTCCACCAGGGATAGAGCCCACATTCCAGCATGTGTCCTAACCTGGAATAGAACCAGGAACCTCTTGCTTCCTGGGTCGCCACTCAACCACTGAGCCACACCAGGCCAGACTACCCTTTCTTGAATATAGCCTGTAATTTCTTAGCTTCTGCTTAAAAGTAAAGCTACCATGGGAACACACACATCAGTAATAAGGCATTTAAAATGTTTCAAACAAATACATTTACATGGCATTTCTTTTAATAAATAGGAATGATGGCCTAAATAATTACTGCCCACCAAACATTTGAAATTGAGATTATTATCTTCTGTAAAGTATCAATGAATTTAAAACAGGAATCATTAAAAAGTTGAGTATTTCCTTTTAAAGACCTTTAACAATTCTTATTCTTCCAAAGTTACTTATGTGCATGAAATATTCTGGTTAGCAAGTTTATATCTCATCTAATAGGCACTGTAGTTGAAGCTACTGCAAGGATATCATTCCAAGTGTAGTTTAAGTTTTAGCATTTATGCGAGAAAAGTCATAACTGTAAACCAACCATAAAAATGTATAATTTTCATTTTAATAAGAAAATATTTTTCTTCTTCAAAAAACTAAAAAAATTTGAAGTAATTTTTGCTTTTTATAAAGATAATAATATGTGTAAAGGGCACTAGATCTTGAAATGAAACTCAATTAAAAGATGTATAGAGTCAGTTACCTCTAAAATATGTGCTTTCTGTAAATATTACATTCAGAGTCACATTAAGATATATATAGAGAACATTGGCTCCTAAGTAACACCAATGTTATTTTGCATTCTACTACCAATATTATTTTCTTAGGAGAAAAAGGCTCAAGAGACAGGATAAGAAGGGGCCTTAAAATTCAGCGTTACTCCAAGTACAGAAATGATTCCTATAACACACAACAAAGGTGGCCGAGTTCTTTAAACAAGGCCATTAGGAACAATGTATTACTTTTTGACGTATCAGCCTCATTATGAGACAGACCTAATTATTGGAAACATCCTTTAAGTGAAAATAAGTGTTTTAATTTATTTTTTAACTTATCTTTATAGTTGAAAGTATAACAGATCCCCCTCTTTTTTCCCCCATTGACTCCCTCTACCCTGCTCCCACCCTCTTCCTCAGCCTTCACTGCACTATTGTCTGTGTCCATGGGTTATGCATATAAATTTTTTGGTTAATCTCTTTGCGCCCACCACCCCCTTCCCTCTGAAATATGTCACTCTGTTGAATACTTCAATATTTTGTTCCTCAGTTTACTTTGGACCTGGAGAGTAAGTATTATGCTAAGTGAAATAAGCCAGTCAGAGAAAGACAAGTATCACATGATCTCACTTATATGTGAAACCTAAGGAAACATCTTTTTTCTATTGAGTATTCAAATCTATGTTCCTATGACCTTCACTTTCTGGACCTGGCTCTGTTTTCTAAAACTACAATAAAAAAAGATTACTCTCCAAATCAGTGGAACAATAGGAAATCATCATGGATAAGCAGCCATGTCATCGTAGAAGGGCTAAATGAACTCTAGCTGGGTCTCCTGAAACACAAGTAGGCCTAAAAGAATTCATCGTAAGGGATGACCCTGAATGTGTTACACATGTGTTTGGTATTTTTCACCACACAAAGGTAAGGAATGTGAATTGTGATATCTTTGTAAATATGTACAGCAACGATTTCTACAGGCCTACAGGCCTGAAAAATATTTGTAAGGTAGCACCATGATTCAAACTGAAGTACCATTCCAGATACATTGTTCCCTCCAAACAGTGGGTTTAATGAATTCCTCAATGAAAAAATGCTTCTTAATCTGAATTATATGATCACCTTTTTAATTTACACACTTAAGGAAACACATATAGCACTTTGGGGCTTATTTCTTCTCAGAATCCGAGTCCCAAATAGCAAGCAACATATTAAACTAAATCACTGAGTCAACTGCTTGCCTAGCACACATTCCTAATTACGCATAGTTCAGTAATCAAACAAAGGGAAATTGCTGTATATAGAACTGAGGAGATGAACATCTTGGTTTGAGAATATGTCAAAGAATCAACAAAATAAATATGGGATCCTGCCACAACCAAACTTAACTGGTGGTGAAAACATGTCTCGGGGGAAAGAGAGTGGTAACTGTGTCTACTCTTATCCTAGGAACAGAACATTTGTTCTATGGTAGCTTGGTAACTATGGAAACTCATCTGAGAAGTTGCCAAGGCAGACTGGGAGAAAGATTCCCATACTCATGTAAGAAAATGAAATAATTTTGTGGCTCTAGCTCAAATGACTAAGGGTAACTCATCCAAGGATAACAAACCATTTTTTGTTTTCTATATAATGATTTTTTTAAATTTCTTAATTTTTGGTAGTTTAAAGATTTCTAAACCAATAAGCATCTTGAAATTAACTGAGTATTTCTAGCTGATTTCTAACTTGAGCATTCAAAAAAAATTATGGCCTCTGCTTTATTGTTGTTTTTTAAGCCAATAAACTCTTAGAAACATTTAGTGATTTTTTTAAATTTATTTTATTAAGGTGTCACATATTTGTCCTCATCCCCCCATTCCCATCCCACACCCCTCCCCACGGATGCCCCAACCCCCTGTTGAACTTAACCATTGGTTAGGCTCATATGCATGCACACAAGTCCTTTGGTTGATCTCTCCCCCTCTTAGAAACATTTAAATTAGTTCATTCAAACATGCTTTCCTCATATTTAAGAGGTTTCAAACATAAAATTTTATTTCAATGAAAACATTTATTCTAATTTCATTTCATTTAAGACATCTGAATAGATTCTAAAATAACCAAAAGTGTATTAAGTATTCAGTAAATCTGTCATTAAATGAACTTTGTTTTAAATGAAGTGATCAATTACCCGTTTTCTAGCTTTTCCTAAAAATATTTTACACTCTTTTCTAGGTACTCCATCACTACATGAAAGAGAATTAAAGTAAAATACTAAATATATGCTATATACACAGCAAATCATAATATTAGAACTCAGGCTGCCCTTCAAATAAGATCACCATCTCCAATTACACTTTGGAAACTGACTACATAATACTTTAACTATAGTTCACATTGGTACATTATATTCTAAATTAGATATTCTATTAGCTTAGGAAATATTTTTAGAGGTTAAGATATAGGAGTCATTTAATTATTGGATGGGCATGGGGATAAGAGTGAGGGCTAGGGATGTCTTTTAGAGAAACAGCAATCTCAAAATTGGGGGTAAATGCACTTATATACATACTGACACTGACACTAGGGTACAACTATGTGAAATCAGGACCATCCTTGAAATTATAAATATAAGACTGCTATACCAACACACAAGGATGATTCTGATATTAATCAACAGCCTGAGATAGCCTCCCCGTCATGTTAACAGGTGGTAGTAACAGATATTACTTAATGTTATCTCTATTAAACTCTATTGTTAGTCTCTATGAATCTATTAATCTCTGATGTGAGGCACTGTGACAGACATGAGGCCTCACTGGCATTACACACATTACAACATGAAGGTAAATACCCAAAGCAACTCTCCTTTTAGCTCAGTTCAATTTGACCAAGGACTCCATATTGAATTAACTTTAAAGGAGTTTAAAAATAAATCACTACAATTCACTAAATGAATGAATGAATGCTCTAAGTTTAGATGTATGGGTAACATTTATCTTAAATAATATATCATTTACATCTTTCTCTCGGAAGTCCATATGTGGCCTTTATCATTTATTTTATTTTGTTTTTAACATGTCAAAAGAACTTGAAAAGAAAAAGAAAAACAACAAAGAACACATACAAACAATCTGCCAGGACTAAAATCAAGACTAAGTAGCCAAATTTAGAGTTAAATTAGATTGATAATGCCTGTGTGAAACAATGTTCAAATAATGAATAAATCTATTCTCTGAAAACACTTTAGTTGCTTTGTTCTGAAAATTTACAATAACTCAGCTCTCTGTCCAGACTTCTTTGTACTTAAAAAGGAATCACTCCCCAAACAGAAAATCATGAGTGTTTTTAAATAAAGAAAACTACTAGATCCTCATAAATTTGGGAGGAAATGTCATTGTACTTAGCTGACTGTATTAAACTTCAATAGTTCTTTTACTTCTATTACTCATAAGTCAATCAAAGCCACCTGTAATTAAGATTTCTACTTCCCTAATGGCAGTGTGAACTTAACACAGATCTCAAATAAACCACTCAAGATTTAATGTTCTGATTGCATCTCAAGTATGAATAGTCTGAATTTAATTCTTTAAAAATCAAGGCAAAAAACATAATTTAAGTAAATTAATGGTTATAATAATATCTTATTGCATGAATTCCCAAGTAGCGTTGAGCCATTAAAAGTTTTCTTCCCCAAAGTTTAGCATTACATCTGAGTTAATGTTTCAGCCTTTAACATGGCTTATGAGATGCTTTAAAATATTTTGGTGGTAATGTTAAAAAAAATTAAGGTTTGTTTCCAGTTATTATGAGTTGCTAGTGATAATTCTTTGGAAATGATATTATAGATTGGCACTTTATTACATCATCTTGTTCAAAGACAATGATGGACTGGCAATATACTTTCCAAGCTGTTTAAAATAAATTTCCTAAGTGTTACACATGCAGAAGGTGACACTGGCTGATGTCTTCCCCATCCCCCCCTCCCCCCAAATTCCTGCAATTACCCTCAACAAGCTTGAGAAACTGTGATTTTATAAATAATTTCACTATAACTGAATCTCAACAGCAATTTCTGAATAGCGTATGTGCAGAGCAGCTTATTAAATATCAGGAAAGGTTACAAAGGCAGTAGTAGTCATGGTTTCCACTTCTAAAGAGCTTATAATCAAGAAAATTGAAAAACAGGAGAACCACAAATACACATGTAAAAGTACAAATAGCATGTAATTTTTATAATGAATCAGTTATAACAGTGCTAAGGATTCAAAGCAAAGAAAGAAGATGGGATGTTTTAGCATAGATAGAACCAGGAGGAATTATACTAAAGTCTTAGAAAAAGGTGTGAATGCTCAGAACATCTTAAAAAGCCAACATTTAATTCTTTTATTTTAATCATCAACTTTTTTTTTTTTTTTTTGGTATTGAGTATTGGGGACAAGAAGAAGCTAGCTATTTTAGATCATTTAATCCCCATAAAGCAATTCAATCCATTTGAGAAATAGCTGTGAAGGAACTATTGCATAACGTAGTTTCATGTTTTTGTTTTCCTTTCTTAAGACAGTTCTAATTCCTCCACTCAGGCACTTCAGCCACAAATCAGAAACAGGTAGCAATGAGAATTGAGGTCAGAGGATTTCAAGTCCTTTCTGAAAATCCCATGATTAATGCACTGATGCTGTTGATACCATTAAAAACACTGAAATGCAATACAACTAGGAAGCTTTGTTGTCTAGAAATTACCACTACAGCTTCCCCAGACTAGTGCTGATTTATATATTTACAGTAAGTCTAAAATAAACTTTGAATATTTCTACAATTTTCAGCAAATCTAATTCATTGGATCGCAATCTTATTATAACAAGATTGTTAGATCACATTTGATTCTATTGAAAATAAGAATAATTTTAATTTATTCTAATTAATTCATATAATTCTAAATAATTCTAAAATAATTTTCCTTCATACAATTCACTTCTGTCCTATTTTAAATTTTTTTTATTAAGCTTCTTCTCTGTGCTAATTACTGTGGCTATACAGAGATAAATAGAACATATAGATACTGGCTACATCAGTGCCATGGGTCACAAAACACTATTAGAGGCCAAGTCATTCTAATTCCCATTTTTCAGGTGAGATGAGAATTACTCATACTCTTTCTATCTCCTGAGCATACAGAAACTGAAGGAACTTTAGTAGCCAATTTAAACTACCACTGTCTTTGAATTCACTAAATTTCCTTATTGATAAAATTTACACAGGAAAAATAAAATGATGTATCATAAAAAGATATTAACTGTATTAATAGCAACTAACAGAAAAGTATTAATTCCCCATTCGAGAAAGAAAGCATGGCATTACATATTCATCATATAAATTGTACTTCATCAAAATTAAGAACTTCTGTCCTTCAAAAATCACTATTAAAAGAATGACAGGAAAGAGAATGGAAAAATATTTCCAAATCACATATCTGATAAAGGACTTGTATCCAAAATGTCTTTACTGTTAGGGCTGCTATAACAAATTGCCATGGACTGGGTGGCTTAAAGAACAAATTTATTTCTCACAGTTCTGAAGGCTAGGAAGTACAAGCCTCCTATTTGTCTAAGATTTTGGCTCTTGGTGAGGGCCCTCTTCCTGGTTTATAGACAGCTGTCTTCTTATATCTTTACATGGCAGAGAGCAGAGGGAGAAAGAAGCTCTCTCTTGACTCTTAAGAGAGCACGAATCCCATCACAAGGGCTCCACCCTCGTGACCTAATTATCTACCAAAGGCTCCATCTCTAAATACCTTCACATTAGGGATTAGGGTTTCAAAATATAAACTGGGGAGAGGGGGACACACACACACACACACATACACACGCACACAAATTACATAAAGAACTCTCAAAACTAAAAAATTTAAAAAAGAAAAATAAGGAAATGTTTGGACAGAATCGTCACCAAAAAAGATAAATGAATCACAAATCAGCAAATAATAAAAAAAAAGTTCTACATATTAGTAACTAAAAAAAAAAAAATTAAAAATACAAATTAAAATCATAGTGAAGTACAAACATACATCTATTAGAATATCTAAAGTTTAAAAAGTCTGATCATAGAAATTGGTGGTTAGAGTATGGAGCAACACATGCAAGGCTTATGGGAACATAAATGGAAAAAACCATTTAGGATGACACTTCAGCATTTTCTTAAAAATTTATGTTTTAAGTTACCTTTACCATATGACTCAGTCATTTCATAGCTAAGTGTTTACCCAAGAGAGATGAAGGCATATATTTACACAAAGACATATATAAGTGCTCATAGCAGCATTGTTTTGTAATAGCCCAAAACTGGAAACTATTCAAATATCCATCCACTAGTAAATGAATTTCAAAAGTAGTATATTTACAAAATATACCTATCTAGAAGAAATAACTATTGATCAACACAACATGAAGGAATTCCAAAATCATTATGTGGCAATACTAAAAAAGAGAACATAACTGTATGATCCTATTATATAAAATTCAAGAACTTGTAAACTAATATATATATATATATATATATATATATATATATATATATATATATATATACACAGAAAGCAGATCAGTGTTTGCTTCCCTAGGGATGTGGAAGGAGAGCAAAGATTACAAAGGGGTGCAATGAAACTTATGAAAATAATGGATATGTGCATTATTTTGTTTATGCTGATGTTTCCTGGGTCAGTTTGTTATGTATTCATGTATCTATGTTTGTGCTTATGAATAATACGTAAAATGTATAAAATTCACACTTTAAATATGTCTAGTTTGTTGTATGCCAACTAATACTTCAATAAAATTATTTTTTTAAAAGATGTCATCATAGGCATTTGTCTATTTGTCACTAACTATGAAAGGTCAATAAAGACATTAACTTTTTTATTTGATTAATTATGTATTTCCAGTACTGAAACATATTAAGCATTCAAGGAATGTTTGTTTGATAAATGAATGACAGTGGAAGAAAAAAAAACACAGGACTATGAATAAAAAATATAGACTCCATACATTTTTATTTCATTTCAAGCACTACTAAGCTTATAATAAAAGTATTAATAACTTACAAAAGAAATAAAGGCTGAGTTTACATGAGTCAAAGTAGTATTAGTTTTATTATTCTACTATAATAATTTCACTGCTTGCTCTCTTCAATATTTTTATTGAGAACTAGAGGCCCAGTGCATGATAGAATCATGCATGTGTAGGGTCCCCTACATGCTTTCGCTTTCGATCACGGTGGAGCTGGGTGCCTGTCCGCTGGTGCACCAGGCCTTTCAGAAGCCTCCGGCGCCGGAGTGGACAGGCACCCAGCTCCCACGCTTTCTCTTTCGATCGCGGGGGAGCTGGGTGCCTGTCCGCTGGTGCCAGAGCAGACGGGCACCCAGCTCCCCCGCTTTTGATGGTCCGCGGCGGGATGTGAGCTCGCTGCCCCAGAGGCCCCTTCTGTTCCGCAGCTGAGCTCGCGCTGCCGCTGGCGACGTGAGCTCAGCGTCCCGCCGGCCCAATCGGCTACCCCGGCCACCCCGAGTCCCTCCCCCTGCACCTCCCACTGGCCCAATCGTGGGATAGCAGAGTGATGGTAATTTACATATTACTCTTTTATTAGGTAGGATTACATACTTTTTAAATTTAACAATAACAACATCAAATATATAGAGTTCACTAGGTTTCAGGTACTGTTCTAGAGTGTAACATACAGTAATTTATTAATCTCTATAATCTTATAGAGAAGGTTTATTTTCTCATTTATAAAATGACTGGAGGCCCACTGCACCAATTTGTGCATGGGTGAGGTCTGGCCGGCCCTCCCCAATGGGGGCCAATTGGGCCAGGATGGCGGCAGGGAGGGGAGTGGGAGGTTGGCCTGCCAGCCCCAATCCCGATTGGGATAGGGGGGCCAATTGGGGGCAGGACCAGCTGGGGGGAGAAGCTGGGGGCAATCAGGGGCGGGGCTGTGGAGAGAAGCTGGCCAGTGGTGGGGGGGCCAATCGGGGGCCAAGTGGAGGGGCCACAAGCGGTTGGCCTGCCAGCCCCTCCCCTGATCTGGCAGGGGCCAGCTGGGGGGAGGGGCAATCCCCTGATTGAGCTGGTTGGCCGGCCGCAGTGCACATCATAGCAACTGGTCGTTCTGGTCATTCCAGCGTTCTGGTTGCTTGGCTTTTATATATACAGACTAGAAGCCTGGCCCACAAAATTCATGTGTGGGTACGGTCCCTAGGCCTGGCCTGCAATCAGGGCCAACTTCCCCAGCTGCCCGCAGCCAGCCCCGCCCCCTGCCACCACCTACTCCCGGTTCCCTGTTCGCCATTGGGTGATCAGAGCCTGATGGCTGAGGAAAGGGACTGAGAAGTCGGCTGCTCTGCCCACTCACCAGCCCCGCCCCCCGCTGCCACCTACCCTGGTTCCCCATTCACCATCAGGCAATTGGAGCCTGCCGGCCAGGGAAAGGGACCGAGAGATGGTCAGTGTGCCTCATTGTGACTGGTCGAGCAGCCGTTCTGGTTGTTCCACCATTAGGGTCAATTTGCATATTACCCTTTTGTTATATAGGAATAGAGGCCTTGTGCACAGGTGGGGGCCAGCCGGCCTGCCCTGATGGGGGCCGTGGATCGGGGTGGGGGCCCCACTGGGCCTGGCTGAGTGAGGGGCCACAGTCGTTCTGGTCTCTGATTGCTCTGGTTGTTCTGCTGTTTCGGTCGCTGGGCTTTTATTATATACTAGAGGCCCGATGCACGAAATTCGTGCAAGAGTAGGCCTTTGCAGCCCCAGCAGCTGCCTCGATCCTCCCTTGCAACTGTGGGCACCTGCCTCGATCCCACGGCTGCAACCCTGGCTTTGTCCTGGAAGGACACCTGGCCTAATTAGCATATTACTCCTTTATTATTATAGATGATTAGTCAGAGCTTTGATTTAGTAAAAATATGAATCTTTTATACTTAAAATGTTGCATCTATCTTTCATTTGAATATATTATTTCAATATTATCCCATATAATAAAAGGCTAATATGCAAATCAACCGAATGGCAGAACGACCAATTGCTATGACACACACTGACCACCAGGGGGCAGACGCTCAATGCAGGAGTTGCCTCCTGGTGGTCAATGTCCTCCCACAGGGGTGCTCCACTCAGCCAGAAGCCGGGCTCATGGCTGGCAAGTGCAGCGGCGGTGCGGGGGGCCTCTCCCTCCTCTGCGGCAGTCGAACATCCTCCCGAGGGCTCCTGGACTGTGAGAGGGTGCAGGCCGGGATGGGGGGACTACCCCCCCCCCCCACCGAGTGCACAAAGTTTATGCACTGGGCCTCTAGTTAGTTTTTAAACCACTATTTCATCCAAACTTTCTTGCTCACAGAACAAGGCCCCACAATTCTTTGACTACTTGACTTATTAAGTGCTATTGCCTATTAACTGGAGGCAACTTGCAAGATAAAACCTTTTTGCTAATCAATGCTAGCAATACTCATTTCTCATTTACTTGAAGAATCCACTCAGTCATATAGTTTCCTATAATTTGGAAGAAAAATGTTAACTCTTCTATCATTTTCCTTCTTCCTGACCCCCTAATGGGCAACTACTGGTAGTATTTGGAAACATGTTAAAATATTCAGATCCTGGGAGAAAACCAGACCATCGATGATAATTAACACAAGAAATTTCACTCAAAAATATTATTGGAAAATGGCAGTGATGCGTTGGAAAGATGAGTTTTACGAGGAAATAATGGGAATCTATAAAACTATAGAGTAGGAGGGTGATAGGTTCAAGAAAGCTTGTAAGTGAAATATGGCATGAATAGTAACTGAAATTAAGATATCCAGAAGGCATATCTCTAACTCTAGAACTTGATAATCAGTAGGGACATCATGTATTTCTAAATCACATAGCTGGATAATGTTCTAGTTCTAGTCTTAACACAGTTTTCCGTTTTCATATTCTTATTTTATAAATCAGTGGGATGATATAATTCATCTTACTAAACTTCCTGTTCCAAGGAGCAAAGTACATACCATTTATGCTAGAATCAAAACAAGTTTCATATTTACTTACAAAATGTTTAAATGGCCAAAATTTTGTCCAACAAATAAGCACACACAAAAATGACAACATGCAGGGGAACAAAATGACCTTTTACACACTTGAAAAGATGCTAAAACTCACTAGTAATGAGGTTGCAAAGTTACAATAATATTCGTACATACTAAATTTTTACCTTTCAGATTACCAATAACAGCAAAATACATACGCTTTTGATGATGATTTGGAGAAACAGGCATTTTCAAGCATTACTCAAAGGAGTGAAAATGGTACAGTATTTATAGAGGACAATTTGATGATACTCATCAAAAGTATAAATGCATTTAGTATTTCATGTAGCAAGATCAAGCTTAAAAATTTACCCTGAAGATTATATTTGCATAAATACAAAACACCACATATACAAAGCTATTCACTGCAGCATTATTGGTTTATTAAAATATTCTGACATTAGAAACTCTGTAGTACATACTCATTAATCCTATGCAGACACATGAAAGAATGAGAATGCTCTGCACCCCAATAAAGAAAGATCTCCAGTATATCTTAGGAGTATAAATATGTTAACTTTGTGTAAGATAAAATGTGTGTGTGTGTGTGTGTGTGTGTGTGTGTGTATGTGTGTGTTCCCTTGTCTATGCTTAAACAGACCATATTAAGACCAATAAGAACTCTATAAAAAGTGATTTTTCTGTAGGAGGTGGTTTGGGTAGGGTAAATAGGAATGGAAATGGGAGTTATACATTAGACTACTCTTTTATATTCTTTTATATGTATTATCTACTCGAAGTAAAATAAGTAGAAACAATCTTCCTTTATAACACTCTGCCATGAACATTTACAAAAATGTACTAAGGAATGTGATATATGACAGTGAATTATTGGGGGCGGGGAATCATATTTTTTCCAGACAATAAATTGTGCTAAGTACTGCCATAACTCCAGTCTGACTGATTAAACATTCCAGTCCAGTAATTCAGGTTCTCAAGAGATCTGTATTTTCCTATGCTAAAAAGCCACTGACAAGAGGGGAGAAAAAGCACTGTACAAAACTCAAAAACTACAGAAAAATATAACATAAAACATGATATTCACTTAAAAATCTAATACAAAGATAGTCATTGCCATCACTTTGGAATATTTGTATAGAGTCTCTTGTTCCATTTTTCATACAAGATATATTCATATTTGATACATAATATTAGAGGTACTGAGCTTAAATATACTGAAACGTAGTCTCTGGGATAAGAATATTCTAGAATAAGCACTGTAGAAATTTTCACAGGTCATAGACTAATGAGAATATAAATAGGGGATTGATTCTTTCTTCCACTGAGTCATTCAAAAATTTTTATTAGATACCTACACTGTGTCAAGCATTGCTTACGGTCTATAGCAGCAGTTCTCAAATTTTGGGCCTTAGGACCACTTTATACTTTTAAATTTTGAGGACCCAAAGCACTTTTGTTCTTATGGGCAATAGCTATCTATACTTTTCATTAATTATTAAAATTAAGAAGTATTTAAAGTAGTGAATATATGTAATGAGTAATAGACTCATAATAAGTTAATATAAATAGCATCTTTGCAATGAAAAAAAATGTTTTCCAACACAAAGGTTAGTGAAAAGAATGGCCTTTTATTAATGGCCTTACTTTTTTTTAAACATTTCCAAGTCTTTTTAATATCTGAGTCAGAAGAAGAAAGCTTGATTTTCATATCTGCTACAGCATTAAATCTCTTGCAAATGTGGTTTGGTTGAAATCTATGAAGAAACAATGGCCTCACACAGATACATAGCTGGAAAATGAAAGAATATTTCAACAGTATTTTCAGACACTTGGGAAAATTCTCCTTAATACTATACCAAAACTCAACAAGAGGTAGTTTCTTAAGATTAATTGCTGTCTAAAAACATAGCAATAAACTTTTCATACATTTTTACATGAAAATCCTTACATCTATATTGTACTTTGAATGGGTATTTTACCAGTGCATGATTTTATAACAGCATGCTTTGATCATTTAAAAAATATTGGTTTACTAAGTTATGCACATCATTAAAACATTGGTACTTTTCATTATTCAATATTAAAAAAAAACTAGATGCCTGGTGCACGAATTTGTGCACCAGTGGGGTCCCTCAGCTTGGCCTGCGGGATTTGGCGGAAACCGACTCTCCGGCATCCCCCAAGGGTCCCAGATTGTGAGAGGGTGTAGGCCAGGCCGAGGGACCCCACTGGTGCACGATAGGGGCTGGGGAGAGACGTGGGAGGTTGGCCAGCTGGGGAGGGACCAAGGGACTGCTCCAGGGCATGTCCGGCCCTTCTCACTCAGTCCTGATTGACCGGACCCCAGGAGCAAGCTAACCTACAGATTGGAGTGTCTGCCCCCTGGTGGTCAGTGGACATCATAGTGAGCGGTTGAGCGGCCTTAGCATATCATTAGCATATGACACTTTGATTGGTTGAACGGCCGACTGGTCGACTGGACACTTAGCATATAAGAAAATACTCATTAATTTCTCCACCAATATCAAATCTCATACTGACAGAAACAAGTTTTACAAAAATTATAATTTTTACTTGAATCCATATTTTTTCACTGGCAGCAAATACTGTTAGTTGTTTGCCTTGAGAGACAGGCTGACTTCACTGATCTTGAGAAAATTATTGCAAAATACTCAAGTGTGGATGACCATAGATTTTTAGTCATTCTTTTAAGTAAAACTGGTGTTTCACAAAAATAGGCAGCATGTTCATTGAATTCAGTCTTTCAAGAACTTCACACATATATCCCATTTCATTACACAGAATGTAAACACACATATTTACATATATTATAACAAATGTTTTAAACCATGAAAATTGATCTGTGTATTTCAACACCTGAAATACTGTCTATAAAACATTTTTTAAAGTTGTTAAAAATAAAAAATTTACCAAAATTCATGTGACAGATAATTTATTCTTCAAATATGGATATTAAGGGGGGGTAAAATCTTATAGTAGTTCAAGAGATTACAAAGCTTTTAATAATGTGATAGGTTAGCATTTTAAAAATAATTCCAAAAGCCACATCCCTATAATATTGCTGGCTTCATTGAAATCAGTCCTAACAGTATCTATTTCAAGAAATCTACTAGCCCTAAATAAACTTGCAAGAATAAGTGCTATTTTAGGCTAAAACACAGAGTATTCTAAAAGGTTTACATTTAGCCCTAGCCAGTTTGGCTCAGTGGATAGAGCGTTGGCCTGCAGACCAAAGGGTCCTGGGTTCGATTCTGGTCAAGGGTATGTACCTTGGTTGCAGGCTCCTTCCCGGCCCGGGCCCTGGTTGGGGCTTGTGCAGGAGGCAACCAATTGATGTGTTTCTCTCACATCAATGTTTCTCTCTGTCTTTTCCTCTCTCTTCCGCTCTCCCTAAAAATCAATGGAAAAATATCCTCAGGTGAGGATTAAAAAAATAATAAAAAATAAAAAATGAAAGGTTTACATTTACATCCAGATTTTTCCATATAAGACACCAAACTGTCTTCATTAGATATTTTTTCCTGAAAATGTTCCTTGGATTGTTTTAGTTGATTTGGGAAATATTTATTTTCACATCTGAGTACAAACCTCTTTAAATACAAGGCTAAAAAATAGCATTATTCATAGTGTTGTCCAAATTTTAATACAAAGAAATTTATATTGGTGTTCAGTATTTCATGCTGGATTTGAAGCTCAGTAAGATAAAACCCCCTTAATCTGCTAGCTACCCTAATACTTGCAAAAAAGAAAAAAAAAAGAAAGAAGGCACAATAAAAAGGGAATATAAAAGACAACTTATTATTTGTAGCAAGTACATTATATATCTAGAAAATTCAAGAAAACAAACTAAAACATTATTAAATAAAAAATTTCAGAAGCAGCTAGATATAATCTATAATAATATAAGAGTAATATGCTAATTGGACCGGACATCCTTCCTGATGAAGCCAGGGCCAGAGGGAAGCCAGCCAGGTCCTGGGTGCCTGCGGGCAGCCTGGGGGAAGACATCTGGGGTCCCGGGTGCTGGAGGAGGGAAGCCCGGGTCCTGGGTGCCAGAGGGAAGCCAGTGCCGGCAGCTGGGGGAAGGAAGGCCTACTCTTGAATGAATATTCATGCATTGGGCCTCCAGTATTTATATTAAAAAGCCAAAACATTTCTATATGCTAATAATAACCAATTAGAAAAAGCCATGGGGATAGGGTGGAAAGAACCGCACTGAAAATTAAAATACTTTAAATGCCTATAATAAACACTAGGAGCCCAGTGCGCGAAATTGCATGGCACTGCCCACCCACTCGCCACCCAGCCTTGACACTCGAACCTGTCCATACAGAGCTCCAGTGCGCCTGGCCCAGCCCCGAAACCCTCTGGCCTTCTCTAGCCACTTCAAGCCCCACCCTCAGCCCCTCAAGTCGTCTAGGGCTGGTCCCACCTTCTCTGGGCGCCTCTCCACTTCCGCCCCGTCTCCAGAGCAACGTGGCGGCTCCGACCCGTCCTGGTGCCGGAGGAGAGCATGGAAGCCTCCCGCCTGCTGCGCTGTGCTCCTTCCCCTGGCAAGTGGGCCACGGGGCACTCAGAGTTTGAGCAGTGGGTGGGGAAGGACTGGTGAGGGGAGCGCTATGGGCTCTCACCCCTGCCCTCTCTGGCACGGGATGGTCCCACCTCCTCTGGGCGCCTCCCCACTTCCGCCTGCCTCCGGAGCAATGCCACAGCTAATAAATGACCTGGTCATTACCCGTTACAGCGTAGCGACCATTAGCATATTAGCTCTTTATTAGTATAGATAATAAAAATGTGAAAAACATAAAAAGAAAAGTCTTTATGAAACTTCTAGAAACTGTAAGGAAAAAACACAAAAATCTGACTACATAAAAACCTAAACCTTTTATACTAGTATAAGATGCTATAACATTGAAAAGTAAGAAATGAATATGAGACCAAAAGATTATTGTCCATATCAAACAGTTGCTAAAAAAATTAACAAATGAAGTTCAAAAAGTCACTGAAATTTTAAAAAATTAAGCAAATAGGTAGGTTACAGGACAACAAATAGGCAATCAATTATAAAACTTCATCAAGTAATCTACACAGCTTTTAAATAAGCTATTTTTTTCAGTTTTATCAAACAGGCAAAATAAAAAATTTCTACTAAACAATATTAGAGAGGGAAATGGATTTTAGTATACATAAAACCCATTTTCCCCCTTATCATGGGGGATATTATTAGAGAGGGAAACGGGTTTTAAGATACATAATTCCCCCTTTTCCATGGGGCATATGTTCAAAGACCCCCATATCCAGTGGATGCCTGAAACCACGGATAGTACCACAACCTATACATACTATATATTTTTCCTATACATGCATATCTATGATAAAGTTTACTTTATAAATTAGGCACAGTAAGATATTAACAATAACTAATAATAAAATAATTATAACAATATATTGTAATTATTAAGTACAATAAGAGCTAGCTGAACATAAGCACTGTGATAAGACAACAGTTGATCTGATAACTGAGATGGCTACTAAGTGACTAATGAGTGAGTAGTTTATACAGAGTTGATACATTGGACAAAGAAATAATTCATGTCCCAGGTGAAGGGGGGTGGGGAGGCTGAGGTTTCATCACCATACTCTGAAAGACACACTATTTAAAACTTATGAATTGTTTATTTCTGGAATTTTCCATTAAATATTTTTGGAATGTGCTTACCCTGGGTAACAGAAACCATGGATAAGGGGGACTACTGCACTATTTATCTCTATATATAAAAGCCTAAGCGACAGTTATGACCTAATGACTGGAACAATTGGTCGAACCGTCGCTATGACACACACTGACCACCAGGGGGGCAGGCGCTCAACACAGGAGCTGCCCCCTGGTGGTCAGTGCACTCCCACAGCCAACCTCCTGTGGCCGGCCAAACTTCCACGGTCCCTCCCCGCCGCCCGCCAACCTCCTGTGGTCCCTCCTCCCATCCCTCCCCTAAGCCGGCAGGCCCTGATCAGCCCAGCCCCGATTGGCCTGGCCCCTATTGGTCCTGATAACCGACCAGGCCTAGGCACCCCACCCGTGCACGAATTTGTGCACCAGGCCTCTAGTGGGAATATAAATTGATATAGCTAGTTTGGCCAGCACTATGGCACCTATTTACATGTTAAAAAATCACACCAACTCTTTGCATATATTTTATGAACACATGTGTACTATAAAGTATATAGAAGCATCCTTACTGCAACAATTATAGTTATAAAAAAATATTGGAAACGACCTAGGAAAATAGGTAGGTAATTTGTGGTATGTCAACATGATGGAATACTACTTCAGCCATTAAAATGGATACAGAGGCAGCAATATATCTCAAGCTTGACTGTGCATTAAAATTCATCTGATGTGCTAGGCAAAATGTGCACTGCCTCCAGCCCAGAGATTCTGATTTAGTAAGCCTGAAATTGTCTTTAAAAATCTTCATTTTCAATAACCCAAAGGATTCTAATAAAGGTGGTAATATTGGCCACTCTGAAAAACAATGGTCTGTAACAGAGTGGGAAAAACAATTTCTAGATATGTATGTATTCTATGTATGTATTCTATGACTACATTTATGATTTTTAAAAAAATATTTGTAGATTCAAATATAAATGATATATGCATGAAAGTAAATTTGTGGAAAAAGTATGAGATCACACTGGTAATCTCTGAGGAAGAAAATAATCTATTAGGGGATGGATAAATAAAGGAGGGCTTTCACAGTTTATAAATTTCTGTAGTATTTGATCTTTTTGGTACCAAGAATATACTTAATTATTAAATAAATAATGTTAAGAAAATACAACATAATAAAAAGGTAAAGTACATTTTAATGTCATGAGTTAGTATCTGTTTCCTAAATGAAGTTTCACCTTTATAGAATTATCATAAAAAATCCTGACGATCCGGTGGTACTTTTTAATTACTTTTTGACTACATGCAAGACATTTCTTTTTATTTCCCTCACTAGAGGCCCGGTGCACAAAATTAATGCATGGGGGAGGCGGGGTGTGTGTGTCCCTCAGGCCAGCTTGCACCCTCTCCAATTTGGGACATCCCTCTCACAATCTAGGACTGCTGGCTCCCAACTGCTTGCCTGCATGCCTGCCTTATTGCATCTAACCACTTCTGCCTGCCAGCCTGATCACCCCCTAACCACTCCCCTGCCAGCCTGACGCCTAACTGCTCCCCTGCCAGCCTGGTCACTCCTAACTGCCCTTCCCTGCAGGCCTGGTACCCCAAACTGCCTTCCACTGCAGGCCTGGCTCCCCCCACCCCAACTGTCTTCCCCTGCAGGCCTGGTCCCTCCCAACTGCCCTCCCCTTTAGGCCTGGTCCCCCCCAACTTCTCTCCTCTGCTGGCCCAGTCACCCCTAACTGCCCTCCGCTGCAGGCCTGATTGCCTCCAACTGCCATCCCTTGCAAGCCTGGTTCCACCCAACTGCCCTCCCCTGCTGGCCTGATCGCCCACAACTGCCCTCCCCTGCTGGCCATCTTGTGGCGGCCATCTTGTGTCCACATGGGGGCAGCCATCTTGTGTGTTGGAGTGATGGTCATTTTGCATATTACCTCTTTATTATATAGGATACTTACGCGTGCCTTCATGCATTATCTCAGCAATACAGAAATATTCCCACTCAAGGAACTATTCACAATATCAGGCCTCCTTCTCCTGACTAACATATTTAGAACAAAAATCATCAGGGATGAATTTGGTACTATTACCACAAAAGCAATGGTTAAGCAGGGCAGACAAATGTGGGTAGTGAGAAACTGCTTCCTGCTGTGGTTTCTCAGTGATAGAAAAGCACCGATGGGTAGAACATTTGGCAGCATGGCCTGGCTTATTAGGTCACTAGGCCTAGTTCTGAGGCTGAGGGCTAATGGCTTCAAGTAGGAATTAGTTTGAAGTTGACACATTGTCTAGTGAAGTGGAACATTAGGAGACATTTATTATTACAACATGCTATCCTGGCATGAAACTAATTAGATAGTAATTACACACTTACATATTGATTTCTTAGTAACCAGAAAACAGTTCTATGTAATTTATATTTTGATATCACAACGTTAATTAAATCACAGATATACAGTAAATATATGACATAATGCATGAGTCATAAATTATCCTGCTGATAATGAGTTTAGTCTAAATTTTTCTTAAAAGCTTATAGTATTAAGTTATTTCATCTCCAACACAAGTTCTGACTCTCCTAGGCGGAATGATAGGAACTAGTCTAGCATTAGTAATATTTTATAGAATGTTTTACAGCTAGAAGAGGAAAATAAACAGTTATGTTTTTCATCTTCTTAATTTTATAGATGAGGACAAAGTCACAATATTCCTAAATGGTCTCTGATTCCCAAAGCCCAATGTTGTTATCCATTGCAGGTGCTCTCCAATCAATTTTCTTTCTAAAATGTCCATTACTTTAACAGAGAACTCTTCATTTCCACCCCGGTTTATGCTTTTGATTATCCAATTTAGTACACGTGAAATTACTCTAATCAACAATTTTATCACATGCTTCAAAAACTCCTAGGTCTAAAATCGATCCATCCAGGAAGCCTTCTCTGACTTCAAGGATACTAAAACCTGCAGTTTGTACCTTAGCCAACTCAAATTTTTCAAAAAAAAAGTCTTCCTTTTGTCTTTATTTAGCAGTGTCTATATATATAGCAATCATATTTTCTTTACTAAAACCCAGGATACTTGATCTGAGCCAAATGATTTTTTCCAATTCATAAGCTTTTATAAATATTTAATTTGAAATTATTTAATAACAAGTTATAAAATCAATTGATTTTATAGACAAGAATAAAAATATATGCAATTAAAATTGTCCTAAAATTTATTAACAACATCCCCAAAATTGAACCTAGAAATCCTTTGGTCATTTGCTAGATTTGTGGAGAGAGGACGACAGCTATCTTCTTGTAGATGTTAATAGCTCTAGCTAAAAATTTTGTTCACTTTCACACTAGTTGTTAAGTTCGATTATTTGCCAAAAGAAATGTGAGGCTACATTCTTTATGTGGAAACAAGATCAGAAAAGATGGCATGTATTCACCCCTAGGATACCCAACATGTGTAAGATAACAAAGCTGGTGCCCATTGTCCATGGGTGCAACTGCCAGGGAATTCTACTCCCTGCCCCATACTGGGGCAGTACACTGACTACATGGTCAACAAAGAAACAGAAACCAAAAATATCTTAACAGATATATTCCCTTGAAGTTTTTCTACCATGTTAAATAAATTACTAGTAATTGATGGGCAAGTTATTTGTCTTATTCAAGTTGAAGATACAGGGCATATTTTAGGAATAAGTATTATAGAATATTCCCACAGATAATAAAGCCCCAATTTAGAGTTAGGGCACCAACAGGATGCATGGTTGATAGAGGAAAACAAACAAACATTAACAAAAAAACTAAAGGTAAGAATAAAAATAATCAAATATTCTGATGATTTAAACTTTTCCAAGTAGAGCATATTAATCTAGGGATAGAATAAAATAGAAGCACTGAATCAACACTTTCACATGAATTACTGTAAACTAAATCTAAAAGAAATTTTTTAAATTATCATAAATGTAATAGGGAGCTCAATATTCATACCCAGGCTATTAAATTGGAATATAAACCCATTGTTGCTAAATAAAGAAAGCTAAAATTTAGACCTTGAATATACTGAAAAAGAAGCAATATTCATACCGTATGGAGAAAAAACTCTTTATCATACCCTACCAAAGATATTCAAAATTTTTACATTTTTATATAAAATGCATATTTTATCATGAATCTCTATATCAATAAAACTGTATTAACAATGTCTTCAGCTATACTTTTAGTAAAAAATTGTACTTCTAATATAGTTTTGATTTGTCTTAGCTACGGTGGCCATTTTTTTCTTACCAATTTGTAAACAAAATTTGATCACCTAAGTGTTTCAGAGAAATTATTATATACTAGTGGCCCAGTGCATGAAATTCATGAACAGGGGGGAGGAGGTTCCCTCAGCCCAGCCTGCACCTTCTCCAATCGGGGACCCCTTGGGGGATGTCCGACTGCTGGTTTTGGCTCGATCCCTCCAATCCCACAGGGATCGGGCCTAAACCGGCAGTCGGACATCCCTCTCGCAATCTTGAACTACTGGCTCCTAACCCCTCAACTGCCTGCCTGCCTGATCGCGCCTAACCTCACTGCCTGCCTGCCTGATCGCCCCTAATTACCCTCCCCTGCTGGCCTGATCTTACCCCCAACTGCCCTCCCCTGCATCCCTGATATCACCACCAACTGCTCTCCCCTGCTGGCCTGATCTCACCCCCAACGGCCCTCCCCTGCAGGCCTGATATCGCCCCAACTGCCCTCCCCTGCTGGCCTGGTTGCCCCCAACTGCTCTCCCCTGCCAGCCTGATTGCCCCTAACTGCCTCTGCCTCAGCCCCTACCACCATGGCTTTCTTCAGAAGGAAGTCGAACATCCAGAAGATGGCTGGTCGACCCGGTCTAATTAGCTTATTACCCTTTTATTATTATAGGTAGATTATATAGAATAGGATTGTTTAAATGGTGGCGGGGTGGGGGGGGGAGAAAGCCTTTTTCAGCAGGAGGAGATGCTTTTGGCAGACAAAAATACATAATCCCTATATCTGGACTGATAGCCAGCCATATGTACTATACTGCCAAACCTGTCATTAAAAAATTGAACCACTTTCTTACACCTTACACCAAACAGCTGTTGCCCTTAAAACCCCTCCTCAGCCCCCACCTTAGGTTCTGCCTTCGCAGTTCACCCAGATTAGGTTCTGATTAGTCGGGTTCTATGCCAGTCAGCGTCTCCGGGCCTATCTTCAGGCCTGATCGGAGTGGAAGGGCTGATCAGCAGCTGCCCAGGCTGCTGGTGAGTGGGCTGAACTGCTGACCTCTCAGAGAGAGAGAGGCTCGGCTGCTGGTGAGGCCCGGAGAGAGAGAGGTAAGGGCTGATCAGCTCTTGCACCTCTCTCTCTCTCCGGGCCTCGCCAGCAGCCTGGGATGGCTGCTTATCAGCCCCGCCTCTCTCTCTCTCTGAGAGGTCAGCAGTTCAGCCCACTCACCAGTGCTTGCCCACCCAGGCCTGCTGTGCGCAGCCTGATGTTTGGTCATCCCTTCAGTCATTTTGGACGTTACGGACCCTGGCTCTTTATATGTATAGACTAGAGGCCCGGTGCACGAAATTCCTGCACAGGGGGGTGTGTCCCTCAGCCCAGCCTGCACCCTCTCCAATCTGGGACACCTCAAGGAATGTCTGACTGCCTGGTAGGATCAGGCCTAAATGGGCAGCCGGACATTCCTCTCACAATCCAGGACTGTTGGCTCCCAAGTGCTTGCCTGCCTGCCTTCCTGATTGCCCCTAACCACTTCTGCCTGCCAGCCTGATCACCCCCTAACCACTCCCCTGACAGCCTGATTGCTGCCTAACTGCTCCCCTGCCAGCCTGTTTGCCCCTAACTGCCCTCCCCTGCAGGCCTGTTTGCCCCTAACTGCCCTCCCCTGCAGGCCTGGTCCCCCCAACTGCTCTCCCCTGCAGGCCTGGGTCCCCCCCAACTGCCCTTCCCTGCAGGCCCAGTCACCCCCAACTTCCCTCCTCTGCTGGCCTAGTCACCCCTAACTGCCCTCCCCTGCAGGCTTGATCACCCCCAACTGCCCTCCCTTGCAGGCCTGGTCCTTACCACTGCCCTCCCCTGCTGGCCATCTTGTGGCGGCCATCTTGTGTCCACATGGGGAGAGCCATCTTTGACCACATGGGGGCAGCCATCTTGTGTGTTGGAGTGATGGTCAATTTGCATATTACTCTTTTTTTAAAAAAAATATTTTATTGATTTTTTTTACAGAGAGGAAGAGAGAGGGATAGACAGCCAGAAACATCAATGAGAGAGAAACATCGATCAGCCGCCTCCTGCACATCCCCCACTGGGGATGTGCCCGCAACCAAGGCACATGCCCTTGACCAGAATCGAACCTGGGACCCTCGAGTCCGCAGGCCGACGCTCTATCCACTGAGCCAAACCGGTTCCGGCTGCATATTACTCTTTTATTAGATAGGATTATTAATGCAATGTTTAATATACCATGACTAGATAATATTTTGAAACAAATGATATATACTGATTAGTATTTTTTATTTTATTTCATTTTATTTTAAGTGCACTCATGAACACTTACCTGATATAGAAGGTCTTTTTGAGGCAAAGGGGGGGATCGTTTTTCATACACAGGCGGTGGTTTATGTGTGGGTGGTAGGTCAATCCTGCATTAAAAAGGTTAAAAATTGTGACTGACACATTTAGCAAAAATAAAAAAGCGAAGGGAAAAAACAATCAAGGTTCTCTTAAGTTTTGAGGATATTTTCTTCATACTAACATTTATATATCACTGTATATTATATATTTAATTTGCTCTTATATTTCCACTAACCTATCATAGATGGAAAATAAACTAGTTTTAAAGGTTTCAATGTTTAAGACAAATCTAATAGTTGTATATTTAAAAAAGAAACTCAAATAGAAACAATTCTTCAAATTATTACTAAGCAAGCAATATAGCCCATGGCCAATTTATTTATGTATTGTATATTTTTACATCTACATGCCTACCAACATTTTAAAGATTGTAAAACATGTATGTAATGGAAGGTACTTGCCCCTAACATGTCATAAAAGTGATTTAAAAGATTTTAGTTATAGTTTACAATGATAATGAAAAAAAGTTTAGATTGTATTTGGAAATACTTCCAAAACTAATTTTTAAAAGCATGGCCACTCTTAGAATATTCATAATGCAAATTAATATTTTCAATCTACAGACCATTATAAATCTTGCAACCTGAAATAAACAAAGGGACCTTAGGTCATTTTTTTTATTTTTATTTTTGGCCAAAATGACCTAATCTATTTAAAAAACAAACAAACAAAAAAAAAACAACCACAATATTATCATGTATTTTAAACACTGTTAAATTACAATAAAATTAAATGTATCTTGTAGCTTTCTGCATTTTTGAAGACCATTTTTATATATTCTCATACTCTTAAAGATCACAAGTAAATAATTTTAAGTACTCATAATTAGTAAATCAAACAAGAATGTCATCTATATTAAAAAATAAAGAGTATGAAAACTATAGAGGCCAAAGTAATTACAAATTGCAGGCTAATAAACTTCTCAATGAGGGCATGAAATCATATTTTAAATGAACAGAATTCAAATAATAAATACAATGGTTACATGGATTTACTAGTCTATTAGTAAATTTTGTTTTTCAAATTATAGAAAATCCTGAGATAATTTGGGAACTAAGATGAAGTTAACCATATCCTAGTCACTTGAAATATTATAAAACTCATCTTACAGGTATTGCACTGAAAGAGTATTTTACAGTCCTTTTATCTAAATTATTACTTCCTTTCATCTAATAAAAATATTAGCAACTTTATAGCTCCAAGATGTCATAGGTCATTTAGGTGAGAAAACTGAGGCTCATGGAGGTCATGTGAGTTGTTCATGTTCATACCACTAATCTGATCATGATAAAGCGGAGACTAACTCTCAGGTGTCTTCAAAGCAAAAAGATCAGTGCTATAACTGTGCCAGATTAAAGACATATGCAAAACATTTATAAAAACAAAAGAAATCCATTCTTTGAGAGCTAGCCTATGTCCTAATACAAAAACTGTAATAACACACAAGAAATAATGCCATCTGTATAGAACTTCAGAGTCTATAAAAATTATCTTATTCTCTCATCATAACCACGTGAGGTAAGTAGGACAAGTAATTCTCATTTCACAAATGAAGCAACAAAGCTGTTGATGGAATTACATAAATTGGAACATTAGTATTTTAATTTTAAATAAATGTTTTCATTGATTTTAGAGGGAAGAAGGGATAGGGACAGAGTTAGAAACATCAACGAGAGAGAAACATCAGTTTGCTGCCTCCTGCACGCCCCCTACTGGGATCAAGCCCACAACCCAGGCATGTGACCTGACCAGGTGAGCAAACTTGTGACCTCTTGGTTCATGGGTTGATGCCCAACCACTGTGCCACACTGACATAGTCTTTTGATTCTACAGCAAAGTGCAACTTCTGCTTTATAATACTATCTCAATGATTAGGCCAAAACCACTGCTTTCCCTTTAAATAAAAAATGCCCATTTTATAATTCACCAAAAGCAAAATTCTTTAAGGATAAAAGTTTTAAAATTTGATGTGTTTAATAAGTACTGTCAGTTGAAAGTTAAATCATATTTATACATAAGACAGGCATATATAATCTAAAGAAGCAATTAAACTTCTAAGGTTTTTTTTATTATCTGTCTTTCAACTACTTCATTAAGAGCTACATTTTTATTCAGAAGGCAGGACAACATAGAGAGCTATTATGTTACTACGTGGAAAGGTGTCTAATGTAGTGTAGATGAAAAAGATGTCTAATATACTTGTCTCCAGCAGCCCCTTGACAGTTTATTTACTGAGATGTAATTTGAGACGTTCTGATGAAACCCTGGTCCTCACACAAAGATCTAACAATACCTTTATGTACTTTCATCCCTGTCACTTTCCATATGAGTAGCTATAAAGGTAAATACTGACACATACTGAATATTCACAGTTGAACACAGGCAAAAAAGTTACCTACACTTTGTCAAGATAGGATGGTCTCTTTTTTCGAGGAGTCAGCAGCACAGTCACAAAGACAGCAATGATGAGAAGGGCAAGGACAGCTCCAATGACAGCTCCAGCTATGGCTATGGAAGAGGTGGGCTTAAACGGAACATCTGCAAAGTAATAAAAATTCGGCTTTTCAAACAATTTTAGAGTTCTTAAATTTGCATATCCTAATTTCTACAATGTGCAAGGACTATGTGATTGAAGTATGTCATTCAACAGCAAGCTCAGAGGATCCCAAACTTGATTCACTGCTTTTGTAGCATTATACTAACACCCTTCTTGCTCTCAAGATATCACCTTAGCACTCCAGCTTTGCTTTGCATGAGTTATGAAAAGAACTCAACTCAGTCAGATCTCAACAAGGGCATCTATTCTCTATGGGGAAAAAATATCTGGAGGAGAAAAGGATGAAAATTTGTAAGCTCTGACTTTGAAAGGTGCTAAAAAAAAAAAATTCAGTATTGTTAACCAACAATATAGACATTTACCATCTTTATTTTTTTTAAATATGTTTATTGATTTCAGAGAGGGAGAGGAAGAGAGATAGAAACATCAATGATGAGTGAGAATCATTGATCAGCTGCCTCCTGCACATGCCCCTCCTGGGGATCGAGTCCATAACCCAGGCATGTGCCCTTGACTGGAATCGAACCTGGGACCCTTCAGTCCATAGGTCGAACACTCTATCCACCGAGCCACGCTGGCCGGGCACCATCTTTATTCTATATAAATATAAAGATATCCTATTAAAAGAACCAAAAACCTTCAAGAAGGGGCAAAACATCAACAACAAAAAATCCCACTTATTTAAAATAGGCAAAAAGTCATATTGTAAAACTTAAAACGTTTTAAAATAGAAGTATTATTAAAATAGTAGTTACAATTTCCCTTGATTCATGCACATTAATAAAAAGTAAACTTAAGATAGTATCTCTATTACAAAATTAAATGAAAATTCATCCCTATCTCCTGACTACAGATAGTAACACTGTAACATTTCTGAATACCAATTTTTCTTTCCCAGCCTTCACCACAAACTTACGACTTTTAAAACATAGTATTTAGCAGTTAGAATTTCACATAATTCTTAAAAATCAAGTCACCCTATTTTATTAACTCCCAAATAAGAAAAATTACTAAAATTACTATAACTATATATTTTCAAATATAAGTATTATGAAGGTGACATCACCAATCCTTAATGTGTATCATTGACAATTTTAGGCACATTAAATTCAACAACTAAATTTTGTTACAAAGTACCTTCAATATGCATATTTTGTTTTATCTAACTAATATGATATTTAACATTTTATAAATGCAGACACTGCAGTTCCAAAGTTAAATATTCTACCCAAGGCCATTGAATCCATAAGTAGTAAAGAATACAGAATAAAATAAAGCGAGGTTGGAGTAGGATAGAAGCCTCTATCCTTATATGTCCTTGTTGGGAGAGAATGGTTTTTTGCAGCATCTAATGTAGATGCTCTTTCTGGATCCCCTAATTGGTAATGAAGAGCTCTTAGTTTTTAAACTGACATTCACAAATACTCTTAAATAATTGAAATTACTTTTGGGATCCAGATATGGCAAATTCAAATGGAATTAAAACACTAACCATTTTGAAATATGTTTCACCTACTTACCATAGTAATCCATATAAGTAAATATTTAGAAATATTTTCCAACTGTTTTTTATTAAAATGTGAGTCATGTGGATCTTTAGATTGCTAAAAAGAATGCTTTCTTTCCAATTGTAAAAACTTCTTTATTGAACTAAAAAAATTCTGGGTTTAATTGGTCACTTTATTAACTTCATTCTAGAATAAAAATCTTACACCAATGAGTCCCAAGTAACCCATTTCAATAACCTTCTAAACATTGAATATAATCTAACAATAGTAAAATATACAATTATCCTATACTAGAGGCCCGATGCACGAAGATTTGTGGAAGAATGGGACTTCCTTACACTGGCTGCCGGCACCGCCTTCGCTTTGACCAGAGGGACCTCTGGAGGGCTCCAGGGCATGTCCAGATTGGTGCACCGGGCCTCTAGTTTTAAATAATATAACTGGCTGTCATTCAGGATGTTACCCACATTTACTACATGCCTGGATTATCTTCCTTTTGTTGCTCATTTCTCTACAACCCACTATATCTCCATTTGAATAAGCGCTAGATGAGAAAAAGATTTGAAACCTAGGCCAGTTAAATATTACTCTGCTCTTGCAAAGGTGAGAGATTTGGGATGACTTAGGGGTAATCTATTCTACACTATCACTTTTCCCACCATGAAATTATAGCTTTGTATTCAGTCTTTAACAGCATTAGCACAAATTTTAAAAATCTCAATTTGTCAAGTATGCTTGCTACCTATTTCACACTAGTTATTCTAAAGGTTTCCCTTTAGAATCTTATTCAAAATTTTTCTTTTGCTAAGGGAAAAAGCAGCCCTATGATTTTTTGCCCAAGTATACAGAATTTAAATGAGTTTTGTTTTGCTGATAATGTCAAAGTTAATACTATATTTATAGTGATATTTCTGAAATTATGTTAGAAAAACTCAAGTTATTGTTTTATGTAATTAGTCCAAAGATTCTGAATGCACAGATTATAAATTCATCAAACCTCACACATTAAAACAAGGCTTTCATTTAGTCTTTGCAATATTAAATTTGTTAGTGCTTCGTAAGTACTAAAACATAATCAGACTTTTTATATCCTAAATTAATTCCTGACTCTGAATATATACTATTTTTAATATCCTGAAGTAATTCTAAAATCCAAGAAAGATACAATTTTCTAAACATTTCAAGTATGGTCTACTTAAGGTAGTAGACCTGTCCAATTAGTCTTATAATTTATAGCTCTTGGATTCTTTAACTGAGGGTTGACTGTATACCATGACACTTCCTTTTATCTTAATTTGGGTGTATTTATTTCACCTGGTTCCATACACTATTTATTCATATTTATCCTCTCTTGTTTGCACACCTCTTCTGAGGATCAGAGGCTAGAAAGTACTGAGCAGCACAACTGGAATAAAAGCTTTCTCTTTACCAATTAGATAATCTGCTCTATATAGGTAAATTGATTGTTAAACACATATATGGGGTATGTTTCATATTTCCATTTTTGATTCTTCTGACAAAATAAGAATATATTTAAGGGCATTAACAGATGATGAACAGTAGTATGAAGTGCAAAGAACTGAAATATCTGCATTCAAGTCAAAGAATTTTTATGAAAATTTAGAATTTAGCTCCAGCTCTGCCTCCCTCATATCCCTGCCCACATAACCTGTATAGACTCTATATTCAACAAAAAGGACTATATTGAGAAAATAATTAAGTAACCAACTGTACAAAAATGTGGACTTTGAAAACATTAAGCAAGTTTACTGACATGAAGTAACATTACCATCACTTGGGGAGATGATCTGCTAAATCTGAGCCTGTGCTTACAAGCAGCAGCAAAGAGAACATTAAAATTTTTAGTATTAAAGGACTAGTGCATGTATCTCTCAAAACAAGTTTCCTGTCCTCACAGCAGTTATATTAACCCATATACATTGAGAACTCACTTCCAAAACCAAAAATATAGCTTTCCCCAAAACAACTTAAGTATACCACTCATAATTGGATATCATGCATGTCTTATGAGAAAAATGTTCAAAAATCAGTTACAAATCAGACTGAAAAAAAACTAGTAAGAAATAACTTTCATTACTTTTTGCAAAAAATACATTGTAAATAACAAACTAATATTTTTCTTTATTACAAATAAAATATGTGAAAGCTATTCAAACACATGCTTACCTTACATCTGAAACTGAGGCATGACAATATTTTTAAAAATACTATTCTATACATGGAAATACATGTTTACAGCAATTTTCTGAAAACATTTAAAAGCCCCTTCACACTTCCTGGTACATTCCAATACCCAGTCCTAACAATTAAATGAGACATTTAAGTTTTGTTCCTTTTTCCCTCTTGATTCCTTTCATCAAAACTTCAGCGATACCATCATGATTCACAGGTCAATGTGATACCTACAAACCTATCTTCCCACCTTTTATTTGCTTCCATAGTACATATCACTGTATTGCCATTTTTTTCTGCATAAATAATCCCACCCTTTTATTTTTCAAAAGCCTTTTAATACTTATCGTTTCAATATGACATCTAAATATCTATATCCAGCCAAATATTTATCTTATTACTTTTTAATAAAAGTCCTCTAGTTGAGTCAGGTCAGTCTCAGTTACTCATCCAACAAATTACCTATAGTAATCTGTGTCAGGTCTTATGCTAAGTGCTAGGACAGCAAGGATGAGTTTTACATAGTTCCTGTCATCATAATACAGCCCAAAATCCCCTAAGTGGGGCCACAAAAATCCATTAATATATTTTCCAATGAAGCGTAGAGATTATCACTTATCTAAAAAAAAAGTAGGAGAGAGGGCATTTAATAAAAATAATTGTTCTAGTATTCTTGGGCACTGGTAGTTCCAATTGGTCCACGTGTCAGGTGTTCTCCTGTCACACAGGGATTCATATCTTGTCATGTGTGGAATTCCAGAATGAAATCAAGTAGACAGTTACCCTTCACTTAATTATTCCCTCTGAGCACAGCCAGCATCCTGTGCCAAATTGTGATGTATGAGAGCTCATCTGAGTGAACTAATAACTTACCTAGAATTAGCTAAGAGTAAAGAATTGGCAGACTGAAGATAATCCAATAATATAGTTACAAGTAACAACAACAAAAAAACTGTCAATGCAAATATGTCACTCTTAATACACAAACTTTATCAGTTACATTGTGAAGTAAAACCATGGCTATCTAATCAACTGTGATGAGTCAGCCAACAAAAAAACAAACAAACAAAAAGCAAAGAAATAAAAACATCGAATACATTAGGAGTCCAAATAAAATAAAAATTTATGTTCACTCTTAACAGTAAACCTCACACCAAACCAGTACTATGCATGAATAGTAACTAATGTAAGGGCTAAGTTTATTGTGATTAGCAAGACATTGAAATACCAAACATTTTGAACATGAAGACAAGCTCTAAACAGCAGATGTAAAAACTGTTGAGGTACCCAACAATATACTTCCATTTGAATCTACTTGTTTTTGAAAGGCAGCATTTTAGCTATCATACCTAAAAACAAAGTATCAAAATATACTGAACCTAAATTCACAACTTTAAATCACTGAATCAAAAAGTATAAAATCAAGATTAAAACAAACAAGTGAAGCACCATCATGCAGGTTTTTTAAAAACACATTACGTTTTGTGTGTGTGTGTGTGTGTGTGTGTGTGTGTGTGTTTTACCACAATTAAAATATTTTAGTGAGAACGTAAGTTAACTTTTAACATGAAGGACACACTGTTTCCCTCAATATTACTGCTTTAGTGAAAAAATATTTTTTTAAATATTTCATCAGATGTTAAAACTTCCATTTTTGAATATTTTATAATGCATAGAGCAAACTTCTATAGCTGCTCATATATAATTTACACTTAAACATATTAGGAGTACATAATTTTTAACCAATTGGTACAGAAAAGCCTTTTGAAGACCAATGATATAGAGAAGGCAGGTAAAAGCTAAAATAAAATGTGAAGTTATGATAGATAAAAGTTGACCTTAAAGAATATGGTAGCAGTTATTAATACTAAAGGGGAAAGAAGTTTCATACAGCTATTGTTTGAATAGGACCTTGCATATGGACTGGTTTCCCAGCATGGAAAAGGGAGGAAAGGGACTTTCAGGTAAAGGGAGCAGCATGGACATAATTACCCAGACATCAAAGCACACTGTAGTTAACAGATCTAAATTGAAATGAACATAACTATCACCAAGGTTCAAGAACAGACCCAAGTCAATGTGGCTCCATCGATTGAGTGTCCTCCTATGCATCCAAGGGTTGCCAATTTGATTCCTAGTCAGGGCACATGCCCGGGTTGCAGGCTCCATCCCTGGTAGGAAGTGTGCAGGAGGCAGCCAATTGGTGTTCCACTCTCACATAAATGTTCCTCTCTCTCCTTTAACCTTACTCTACAAATCAATAAAAAAAATTCTAAAACACACACACACACACACACACACACAAAGCTTTTGTAAGCTATGTGTAGTTTCAAGCTCTTGATGTAAACTTATCCAAACTCAATTAAAAAAGAAAAGTACAGTTTACTAGATATAATAGAAGAAAACAGAAAGCTGTATACAGTGTATACTATTCTAAAGATTTTTTTTCATGCATGAATTTTTATTGGTATAATAAAAGGAAAACCAAACTTAATCCAGTCAAAATGTTATTTAAATAAAAAAAAACAGCAACTTGCTCTAAAATAACAAAGCTTAGAAAAAGTTAATTATAATTTTAAACATCAAAGACACAAAATAAGGTGGTTACACAAAATTAGCAACAATGGCATTTCAAATCAAAGTAGCTCACAAGCGATAAGTGAAAAACACTAAATGCCAACTTAAAAATCATATTAAATATGTTGATTCCAAATTGAAAGTCAATCTATATAATTTGACTTCTGTCAAAGTGACAGCAAAAACACTTAAAGCTAGAGCTATGAAGATAATTTGTGATGGTGGAAAACATAATCATGATATATATATGATGGGAATTAAATGATTAAAAGCAAAATTTAAAATGGCTGACATATCAATTTAGATGCTCCCTGAACTTTAAATGTATCCTTAACCTGATACAGTCTTAGTTGGAAGAGAAATAAAATAGATTTCTAAATCCCACAAAATATCATTAAGAAAAACTAGATTACACATACACATACACAAACACACACACACACCAGCAAATATAATAAGGACAAAGAAGGTAATACAAGAGCCATAGCTTGTTATAGAAATATGCCTGTATAAATAATTAAAAAAAAACTTTAAAAGATTGTTGTATGGCTATTGGGCCAACACTGGATAAATAACTTGGCAAAAAAAAAAAATTATTGGTACAAATTAAAATTCAATCCAAACCAAATATGCCAAAAATCTGAGAAAGAAGCTTATTTTTTTATAGATGTTACATTTCTTAATAATAAACAGGAAAAATAATTTGAACTATGATTCATTCCCCTATTATAATTAAATTTCAACAGGGGTACTTCCTTTCTTCCATTTTACATTAATTACTTCTACATATAACAATTTCTAACTAGTTCATATATTTTGTTTTAGCAGTATTCATCAAAAGCAAAATCAAACTCAATTGAGATGTTTTCACTTATCAAATGGCTATATTTTTCTGCATTTTTGCACTAATATATTGTATTTCTTATAGCCCCTTATGCTAAACATTTAGCCAATATTATCTTTATAAAACTTTTCCCTATATGGCTATCAGAAACAATTTACAGTAAATAAAACTTACTACTGAAAAACCTTAATGTTTTAATTAATATTAGACTTATCAAATAGAAACATTTTAGGCACATGGTAAGATACTAAATCTTTAAACTACTAAGTACTTCTCAAACATCACTTTTGAAGTAATCCCTAGCCTATTAAAGTTTGTGGGTTTTTTTAAATATGGAACGCTTCACGAATTTGCGTGTCATCCTTGCGCAGGGGCCATGCTAATCTTCTCTGTATCGTTCCAATTTTAGTATATGTGCTGCCGAAGCGAGCACACCTATTAAAGTTTTGATGTATTTTAATAAAGAATGGCAGGAAAAATAAGAGTTGCATTAATCTCTATTGTACTATAGAAATATTTTAACCAATGTGAAAGAAAAACCTAACCTAAATACAAAAATGAAAAACCAGTTCAAAGAATATGAAATAAATAGGTATAAACATGGCCAACATACTATTCTTTCATTTTTTCTGAGTAGGATATATATATATATATATATATATATATATATATATATATATATATATATATATCAATTGTCTATGCACATCACTGATATTCAAAAATTTAAGAAAAATGTTTATTTCCTACAACTACTCATGTTTAAAAACAAGTCTCTATGTACAGTAACCACACAAAAAGCTCTAACAAACAACAGTGCAATGCTTCAGAAAGCCATAAGCATCAGTATCAGATTCTTAAAATTTTGGGATATTTTAGTTTGCCAAATAGCTTAAAGATACAGAATTATATCAAATACTCACTTGCAGTTTTCCTTGAATCCTCTCCAGCCAAAAACAAAAGAAACAAAAAACCCTAACTACACAATAGCCATAATATAAAGGAAGTTCATAATCACTAAGTAGATTATTTTTATTTTTTAAATACAGTTCTAATTTCCTTCAGATTATATTTAAGTTGAGATTAATACAGTATTGTAAATATGGCTGCTGATTCATACTGCATTGCAAATGATTGTTCTAAGGATGAAATCTGTTCAAAAAGCCACAAATTTACATCATCCATGGTAAGAAAATTTAGACCCCATCTTTTTGTGGCTATATCATTGCTGATACTTAATTTTTTAAAAAGTCATTTCAATCACAAAGTATTGTCAAGAGTTTTTCTTCCAATGAGTTGGACCAAAGAGACTTAATATTTATATATCAGTTATATTTAAAATCAGATATTTTTAACAAGTTATCAGTGAGCTGGATTGTATCCTTAACTGACATTATAGCCTTATACTGTTTGGGAAAATAGGTTTCTAATTTTCAGAAAATACTGATAGTTAAAACAAAGGAAACTGGGTTATGCTCATTTGGAATAAAGCCTTAACTACTTGCAAAATCCTATGAACATGTTAGAGCTTTGTCGTATAAACCATTTTTTTAGATTTGATAAGGATCAGAAGGGCGGTAGTTGGGATGGTAAAAAAAAGTACCTACTTTGTTTTTTTATTAACAAAATAATTTATTTAATTTATGATTCTCCTACTAACTTCCACTTCAATTCCCTGGCAAAACACCTAAGGCAATTCTATACAGTCCTTTTGTAAATGAATCATGAACAGAAAAAAAAAATACAAAAACCATATTCTTTGGGTTTCAAAATAGTTGTCATTATTACAATTTTGTAGGATTCCACAGTAAAAGCAACTTAATTACCTCAAAATAAAATCCACATTTCAAGATTTATATAACATTTTTTTCAAGATACATTTCTGGAAAGAATATACTTAATGAATTAGGTAACAAAAACAAAACAAAAACCTCATGATGTTTCCAGTTTTAATTGGAAAAACAAAAATCTTGAAACATATACATACATTTGGGGGGAAAGGAGGATGGTTTGACAATATCCATCAGCAAGTGTTAGTGATTGGTTTTATAATTCAGATTTTTCTTGTTAAATCTCAAGTTCCCAAGTTTATCTAAATGTTTTTCTGTATATTTACCCGTTTGAACAATATCAATATAAATGACTAAAACAACATGGTCTAGAAAGTTCTTTGTATAGATTCTTGGCTGAAACATCTTATTTCTAAAATTGGCATTCCAATGCTAGTTTGCCCGTGTTTATCCATATACTGAAATGCCCTCTCTGTACTATACTTAACTGTGTACCATATTTTCATTATTATTCTTATATTTAGGACATAAAGCATCAAAACTAACACTGTACCAAATTCCATATTCACATGACTACATAAGAAATGTCCTCCAGAGATGAAAAATATTGTAATAATGATGATGTTTAAAAGGCATGTTTTTATTACTCTTGCATGTATTCTGGCCAAAAATACTGAGCAGCTAATTATGCTCTTCCACACATCATGTTCACTGAGTTTACTACCACAGTTTTAGTGCAACAAAATATCTTTGAAAAGCCATTCTACAGTAATTATGGCAAGGCTCATTAAAATGCAGAGGTAAAGATTCCATTTGTAGAGAAACTTAGAAAATAATGCTTGAAAAGGAAAGGTGTTTCATTAGACTGAATTTTTTTTGTATACTAAAAATATATATAAACATTTCTTGAATTAGTCAATTTTAATGTAGTATAATTTAGTGGTGATAAATTTTGAGAGGTATGCTTAACAAACATTATAATTGAGATTATAGTCTTAGGTAAACATTTAATACACAATACCTAGGCAGTTTCCTTTCTTTTTTTAAATTTTTGTACCAAAAAGTCATACATTTAATGTTGACATTTCTTACCTGTGTGCCTCAGACCAGTAAAGTACTCTGCATTAAAATTTAAATCTTGAGACAGTAGTACAGCATTGAAAAAAAAATTGTAAAGCAGCTCAGATACATTGAACCTAGATTTTACATTTGCATCTGTCAAATTAGAATATAAAAAGGTAAGCTTGAAAATCAAGGTGTAAAAGCTTATTCTTCCTCAAGAAAATGTATGAACAATCTGAAAATGATCAACTAGTATGAATGAAACATTGTACATAGTTAAGTCAAATTTAGTGGTTGCTAAACATACCACTCCCTCCTGGAAATTACGGAACCATCTACATGTGAAACTAAGTCATCTTCATTTTCGTCATAATGTTCATCACTGACGAACTTCATTCCCATTTTTAGATCTTCATAATAATCCATTGGTCTTTCAAATCTGAGATTTTCTACATTGTTCCACTGCGTTTTTTCAGGCTCTTCTAAATAGTCTTTCCGTATTAGATTGTTCACCGGATTTTTGTTTTCTTTTTTTACACTGTCTGGGTAAGAATCAAGCTCATCTTGTTGAAGGACATCTATTTGAGATTCTTTTTGCATATCTGAGGGTGGAATGTAGTTCTTGGCAAAGTAATCTCCACGAAACGTCCGTCTTCTCCTATAGCAGAATATTCCACCCAAAACACTTACAAGTATTATGAAGAGAGCCCCACCCACTACACTAGCAATGATCGTGCCAATTGTGTCATCCTTAATTGTTGCCAAAGTTGACAATGGGAAGGGCAATTTTTTTATGTCTTTTGTTAGATCTTCGATGTCAGCAGTTGAGAGATGCCACTGAACTGTAGGCTGAAGGGTGGTAGTAGTAGGAGGATCTAATGGAAACAGTAAAGATAGACAAGACACAGAAAGGCAAAGAATGTCAATGCAGGCTGATTCAGCAGCAAGTTGAAAAGACAGCCCAGCTAATGAATATATACTCATAGTAACAATAGTTTTTCATTCTTAATTAGGTAAGAATGTAATGGTATTTCTATATTTTTAAAAAATAACAAAACTGACAATTACCAATAAAGTAAAAGGAGTGAAAAATTATATACTATGTAAATCCTAAACTATTCTACTCAAAGAAATGTTGGGAGTTTTTTCTTGGTTTTTTAAATGAAAAGCATTACTTAACTGTCCTATATAGAGCTGGCTTAATAATTATCATACCAAAAAATAAATCAAGTAATTAAAATGTAATTTTTTTTGGCCAGTAGCACAAGGAAATTAAAAAAAGACTGAAAATAATCAAAGTAGGTTTTCTTAATATCCATTTTACCTAATATAGTTTATTTTTATAAGATCTGAATTAATTTATAAAAGAATGAAAAACTATAGAATCTTGTTAAGTGGTCACAGAATAAGCTGTTGGTTTAATAATTCTCTCAAAAATATTTTCCTTAAATAAAGAGAACTCTTCAATTTTTAAAAAGGATATATATAGTACATACCATTATTTAATAATTAAAATAATAAAAAAGCATATTTAAAATGTGTTAGCCAAATGGGCTATTAACAAATGAGACTAACAGACAAAGTAAAAACATATAAACTATAAACTATAAAAATGTCTATAGCCCATGGGTAAAATATGTGAACATTTAGAAAATGGAGGGATTTCAACCATATATGCAAAATTTAATGTTACATTGCTTTATGATGGAGTCTCAAAAAAAGTAGCTAATATTTTAGAGAGAACATTCTAATAATACTTAAATATTAGATGCAAATGATCCTGTGTATTGCCATTAGAATACAGAGAAAATAGCTATTAATATTAAAAAGCAACTAAACATAAACAGTAAAAATTAAAGATTGGTTAATTATCAATTAGGTGGTATTCATAGGTCATGTTGTATAAAACTCTAGAGTTTAAAGAAAGGATGAGACAAAAAAAATCTTGAATTTCTTCATTGATAAAAATAAATGACCCAAATGGTAATCTCCTATTATTAATTTTTACATGAGTGGTACAGATAGTTTTTAAAAATGATTGTTAGAAAAATACTAAATCTACATGGGATAAGTTATTCTAAAATTACAAGCTAAAGAAAAATACTTACTGAAACAGGTTTCATCACGGAATGCCATATGTATAGAATGTGGTAAAAATTTAGCAAGTACAGTATAAATTTAATAAGTACAGTATAAGTAATTTCCTATGAGTGTAAACCAATAGAACAGGCAATCCTGTCAAGTACCTTGAATTGGATAATAGTTATATTATATGTAAGTGAATCAAGGAAGAGTTTTAATTTGTGAGAACATATTCACTAGCTGAACAAATTAAATCCAAAAAAAAAACACCCCACAATTGTGGAACTGCAGGACCATTTCTAGTATTAAAGTAGTAAAGCCTTATAAAACCAAATTCACAGAACCAGGCTATTAAAGAAATAAACTAAAAATTAATAATTTGTAAGACAACTCATGTATTTTCTGAGGAGGGAGGGCTAATAGAAAAGTCAAGTTTTAAGTATTAAATGTCATTTTTACAATGATTCCCAAAGAGAAAGTATTACAATAAACTGGCACAGCATATTTAAATAAAAGTACAATCACCTAAGTAATTATTTATAATTCACAAATTTTTGTGCACAGAAAATTTTTAAAGTTTTTAATGGCTCTTACTGAAATGCTATTTTTACAGAACAATGCATATACCTGAGCTCTCACCAAGTATAAGATATATAATAACATTTTTGCCAAGTGTCCTAAAAAAACCCAACAATCGCTGACATTTACTACTTCTACTTACAATGTTCTTTATGTGAAAGCTGTTCTTTACAGCTTTCATATAAATCTAACTGAAAAACGTACCCTCAAAATGCCAATTAAAAAATCTTGTTATTTAATTTTGTCAGTGGTTCTAAAAATTTTTTACCTTACCATCCCCTCCTCAACCAATGTTAAAAATAGCATACCCTGACTATTAATATGATTGCATGAAAATGGGACTAGTGTCAATACTTTATTATTTTGTATTTTTAAGCAATGGACATATGGCAATGCATACAATATTTATTCATATTTTTAAATTCTTTCCCTCCTCCACAATAAGTGAAAGTCACAATTAATGTAAGGAGACAGAAATACTAGTATTTTGTAATCACCAATAGATACTTATTTATCATTATTTAATATCCTTCACAACAGCATTTCTTATTTTTTCAGTCAGACTTTTTTTTATATTACTTGCTGAATGTGTGATAAATGAGTATATAACAAATGCAATGAACTATACAGTGAGTTCTTCACACCTAAATGAAGAACTTCTTAAGTTTCTTTTTCAAATTAATGAGTTCTGCCAAATTGGGGGGGGGGGGGGTAACCCAGTAAGACCCTTGTAGTTATAAAGTATATTTTAGCATAATAATTATTATTTTAAAAATTAAATTGATTTATTTTTTATTTTAGACTTTATATAAATTCTTTAAGTAAACAAAATCTATGAATCTTAAAGTTTAAGGATTGTTAAGAATGTGTGGATTCTAAGTCTGATAACGTGTCTGGTTCCTAAAATCGGTATGATTTGAAATTCAAAATTTGCATAGAATGCACTTTGAGTTTTAGGCAGGGGAGAACTTATGTGATATATAAAAATTTGCTTCCCTATTCTTAGAGAGCAGTAAAAGGTATCAAGGAAAAAATACAGAGCAAAAGCAACGAAAAAAACACATACTGGACAAAGAGCCATTGTATTCCCATGAGTAAGAACTGAAGTCGAATACTGCAGTCTTGAATCAATCACCTCTTGTCCAAAATTTTATGCTCACCCACGTAAAATTATGAACAACTTCTCTCAAACGGGGTTGCTAACTCTATTTTGTTCTGAGTAGAATTTTTAGTCTCCAGTCATAAGACATTCCTTTTACAGATATTTTTAATCATTTCTGAAAATTATAAATACCAATTTTAATACTGAGGTTAAAAAAAAGTTCCAATGAAAAAGATTAACTGTTTGATAATTTACTCTGTGTGAATTATGACCTTTTATTCTAATAAAAACCTACTAAGCTTTATCAGTCATTTTGGAAAGGCAGCATTTTATCTAGGATACTTGATATAATCCTAAGAAGCCCTTAGAATATTTAAATAAACTCAGCATAATGTATTTTATTAAACACTGTGGATAAAAAAATAAAGTCTAATTCTTGAAGAAAACCATGCTATCTTTTTCTTAAGTTCTTAGTGGCAAAAAAAAATACCCTGTGATTTTTCATATTTACTCTTAGGAGACTTAGTAGAGAATGATCAAAAAATGTGTGAAGTTATTACCAGTTACTTTGTTAAAAAAAAAATAGTTACATAAAATAGATTTTGAATTTTTAATTCTTTCCTGATTGCTTTCTTCTCAAATTTATCCATTCATGCAACAAAAGTTGATGAATGGATAAATTTGAGGTGTTCTCACTGAAGACCTACTATGTGCTAATAAGCATTATTATTATTGCCGCTGATGAGAATGTAGTAGTAATTATAGCAGGCAAAAATCCTGCCCTCTTAGAACTTATGTTGTAGTTGGGGTAAAAAGAGACAAGCATATAAATAAAATAAAATATGTAGTATGTCACATGGCAATAAGTACAGTAAAGAAAAATAAGGCAGAAAAAGAAGACAGAAACTAGTAGAGAGGCAAGAAGAGAGAGGTTTCTATTTTAAATACAATTGTAAAGGTGATATTTGATAAAGACCTAAAGGAAGTGAGAATGGAAAGTCCGAGGAAGGCTTAAAAGAGAGGAGTGGCATGATCTGACATATCCTTTAAAAACATCATTCTGGCTGCTCATTTGATAAGAGATTAGAAGTATAACGATTCTAATAGTTAAGTAAGAGTTGCTGATGGCTTGGACCAGAATATTTGAAGTAGAAGTGGAGAATTGGTAAGGTTCTGTATATAACATAATGGGAAAGCTGGCATCTACTTGTTGATGGATTGAATAGGGTATGAGAAAAAAGTCAAATCAAAAGGTAAGTATCAAGGATTATATCCTCAGACATAGAGGAAAATAGCAACCAATAAATGAAGGGAGGAAGACTAATGGAGGAAGAGATTTGGTGGCAAAGGGCAGGAGAAAGATCAGGACCTTAATTTTGAATGTTAAATTGTGTCTATTTATACTTCTACATTGGGTTAATAATCATTAATAATAATACTCCTGACACAAAAGTCAGGAGTACTAGGAAGTGGATCCAGAATGCCAAAATATATTAATTTAGGATTATCACCAATGTAATCAGTATATATGAAATTTCCCAAATTGAACCCTAATATTTAAATTATTACATAATCATAATACATTGAGTCTAAGATTTACAAGTAATATCTCACACCAAATTTTGCATAACACCAAAAAAGTAAGCAGTCCTTAAATGAGTACATTTCAAATATACATTTCCTGTGGCTTTAAGATTCTTTTGTTTTTTTAATAAAAAATCTCTAAGGGAAGAAAGGGAGACTAGTATACTAATATTTAATCTTATTTAGATTTCCACCAAAGCACTGCTACTGGAAGAAAGGGAGAGGTAGGGATGTCCAGAGCTCTACACTTCTTGTGAGATTCATGCAAAAAAAAAAAAAAAATGAGCCCCTATCATATGCCAGGCATTAACTAAGTGGTAAATTAAGTGAACACAAATTGTTTAAATGTGAGGATAGGCAAGTAAATAAATGAACATACGATTACAAATTGTGATGAGAAATATGGGGGACTTTTCTTAGATTGAGTGATCATCACACAAGGATGGAGAATATAACATAAAAGCAAGCTTAAAATTTCTCTAAAATCTCTAATTGATTTAGTTTTAGATTTGAGCAGAAATGAATATCCTAACTACCTATAATAGAATTACCATACAAACCTGCATTTCTCAAGGTTCTCTTCCTTTTGTCTTTAATTTTCCATGTATTAGGCATGAAGATTGCTGCATTCTTATAGTCAGTCAAGAGATGCTCAAAATAGTTTACATAATTGGTATATATAAATAAGAATTCCATTGACAATTTATTACTTATAGCCACACCCAGAAAACAATGTTTTTAATTCTAACTATATTTTGCGAATATTCAAATTTATACTGTCAAATTAACAAGAACTTTCACAGCAAAACAAATGGAATGTGAAATATTTAAGTTCTTAGTGGCTTAAAGACTAAAAATAAAAAACATATAAAATTTATTTCATTAGAACATTTTCAGTAGTATTCCTACTTTACCTCTCAGTAACCAACATAGCATAGTAACATACTGAAGTGACTGTTATTTAACAAGCCAGGTCATCAAAGTTGATATCCTACTTTATTTATCATACACTTGTGTGCAGAGTGTCCAACCCAAGACAAAAAAATCCCAGTGCTTGTTCTTGGTGTAAAGAACCTAGAAAGGCACACACTGCCTATGAAAGTAATAAATTAATACCATTGAATTGTAAATTTAACTATATGCATAGGTCTTAAAGTTGTTGCATAGACATTTTGATATTTCTTTAAGTAAAGGAATGCCACTTTGCACATGTATTTCAGATAGGATTACTTTATTATATCTTTAGATTATTTGGAAAATCTCAGATTGAGGAATCTATATCTTCACAAGTATAAATTACCACCATGATTATAGTATTATTGTTATGATTGTCATGATAGGAATAATTCAAGTAACCCATTTTGTAAGTAGATATTAACTTACCTGAAATGTAGATGACCTTTTGATCACTTCTTTGACCAAGGGAATTGGTGACTTTACAGACATAAACACCAGAATAATTGAAAGTCAGTGGATGGACAAAATGAAGAGTATTGTCTGAAGCCAATAAGCCATCAGGCCACTGTCCATCCAACCTAGATTTGAAAAAGCATAAAATTATTTTATTTATCTTTAGTCTATATTTATTGATAGCTGTTTAAATAAGATATTAACTTTTAAGATATTAATGAAAGAACCAGAATCCTATGTGTAAAAGTCACTGTAAAATGAAGCATGTACTAAATTATGAATTTTTAATTTAATAAAGTTGAACTAATAAAGTCCATTAAGAATTCTTTCAAAATATCAATTCATGTAAGTGCATCTAGGTCAACATATTAGAATGGGAGGTGAGGAGAGAAAAAATTATGAGATTTCAAGAATTATATTCAGAAAACTGGAAAATTAGAAAAACATCTTATTCGAAGACATACTCATATTATCAAAGGAATCAAAATACTTATCTATGAATTATGGACTTAACTCATATCTACAATTTTCTTAATGGGACATCATCTCATTTAAGTACATGATGTGTTTTAGCACTTTCTGTAACATATTTAAAAGCATCATTTAATGCAGAACAAGTCTGTGCTATGCTCCATCCAAAGATGGTTAGTATTTTGGCCCTGGCTGGTGTTTCTCAGTGGTTAGAGTTCCGGCCCACGCATTGAAAGGTCACAGGTTCAATTTCCGGTCCTGGTTGGGGTGCTTGCAGGAGGCAACCAATCCATGTGTCTCTTTCACATAAATGTTTCTCTTTCTCTCCCACCTTACCTCTCCCTTTCACTCTCTCTAAAAAAATCAATGGGAAAAAATATCCTTGGGTGAGGATTAACAACAAAAAATACACAAAGACGGTTAGTTTTTAAACCACCAAGAAGGGTCTTCTAATAAAATAATTTCATTTGTAAGTTGGACATCTGTGACAGTAAAAACCAACTTGGTTAGTTGGTTTTTACTTGGCTAGTAAACTTGGCTAATCCTATCTAGTATATTACCATAAATCACAATGGGAATAAAATTCCACTATAAGAACACTAAAGCCATTCATTACAATGGAACTAAGCATATTATTACATATCATTTTTCCAACCTTGGGGTACAAAATAAAACTCCCCATCAATAGGTTTTTCTTTTGAAACTGGTTCTAAAGGCCATAAATTACTTTTTTTTTTTTTTTTTAAGGTAAGAGGTTAAAAGTCAAGTAAACCCAGACAATTACTATAGTTTGAGTTAGGCAGATTTTCAAAAAGTTCATTCACTTCCTCACTCAGCCTTCCACTATTTACCCTACTGTCCTTTGCTGTGTTGTTGAGATGCAAAACTAAATATCTGATGCTTGCTTTCAATGACCTAAATACATAGTAGGAGACCAACAACTAATTACAAAGAAAGTAAAAACAAAGAATAAAAAGGTAGAATGGAGCAAATCAACACTGGAGAATAATAAGAGGGATGATTTCATTCTGTGATACATAGGGTAGCAGGTGGAAGAACAATCTGTAAAATCTTTTACAGTTGCCAGTATTTTAATTTAGCAATGGAGAATAAAGGCAATCTAATGGTTGAAGAAACAAAAACTCCCAACATAAGAGAACTTTGGAAAGAACATTTTTATAAACATCAGCTTAAAAGGAGAACTATTTTACTAAGAGGACAAGAATAAATATAAACTATATCTATCTTTCCAACTATCTCTACTTTGGACCCAAAATTCAAATCCCTTTAATTCTGAGAAATATAAAAATGTTTTATAATCCTTTAAATTACTTATTCAAATGAACCACACTAAGAAAAATCTAAATATCACATTGGACTCATAGCAAATGACATTCTAAACACCTTCTATGCTCTTGCACCTATGCTACATTATTTATATTCATTGTCTCTATCCTCACAAAAACTCTAAAGTACTATTATGACTTCCTCAAAAACAGACATCTCCAAATACAGACACTAGGATAAGAATCCAGAATTGTATCACTTTTAGAAATACTTGATTACACATCTTAACCAATGACTGTTTCCCACTTTTAAGAAAATGTAAATGAAAAGACCTTCCCTACCTTTACAACTGTATATTTGCTTAAAGGCAACAGATAGACCAAATATACTATTTCCTTGCTCTCACAAAATCCCACCTAAAATAAGAGTTAAAGGAATTAAAGCTATTAAAAACCTATGAGGAGAAAGAGAACAGGAGACAGAATTCATCAGATATTTCAACAAACTTTTAGAAGACAGAAAACAGATGTTGAAACACTTCTGGTTGCATCAACTGGGATGGGAGGAAAGGAGGAGGTAGGGAGATGAGGTGATACTGGCTCTAGAGATGAGAGGTCAGGGATGCTGCTAAACACCCTACAATTCATAGGTCTGCCTCCCACAAAAAAAGATTAATCTAGCCCAAAATATCAACAGCACCAGGTTGAAAAGCTCTGTTTTGGGCTGAAGAAGTGCTTACAGGAGGCACATGGACGAGCAAGCAGCCAATTTGGTCCAAAGAACTCCAAAAAGATTTGGAGCTTGGCTCACTGTACTACAGAAGGCCAGAGTGAGGAAAGAGACTTAGAGATAAGAACATTAATTGAAAGTTGAAAAAACAAAACAATAGACTGCACCCAACTCTGTACAGATACCAGGCATTTATGTTTAGGTGAACGGCCATGAAAAAGGACTTTCACCTTTCCATGGGTGACATCAGAAGCTCCCCCAAAGAAATAAACACCTCTCTACTTGATCACTCTGAGTGAAATCTACTAATGAGTAATCCCTTCTATGGGGAGTGTTTCTGATCAGCATTTTAACTTGATGCATCTCTGTGAAATAATTAGACAATTGAGAAAATTAAGTAATATCTACAAAATGAAAGACAGAAAACAAAACAAAGAAATAGTAGAAAATAGGAAAGAATAGGTAGGAAAAAAGAAGTCTCTGCAGAGGGAAGAACTCTAGTATCCCTAGGAAAAAATAAGAAGATACTACACCCATAAACTAAGAAAAGTATGCTATGAAAATGAACAGAGAATAAGAAAATGCTCTTAGAAAATAAAAGTATCCCCAATTATTTTTTTAATGGGGTAGGAGGTAAGGAGAGGGGGGAAATCAAGCAAGTCTCCTAGAGAGAATAAAATTTGAAAAATAAGAAAGTATATTCAGTATATAGTAAGTAGAAGTTTCAGTAAAAGCAAACAGAAAACAAAAAAGAGGGGAAATGAACAAAAAAAAAATTATCCACAGTTGAAAAAATACAACTCTCTAGATTGAAGGGGTGCCTATATATTGAGAAATATGAATGAAAATCTTATTGTAATAGTTGAAATTTCATAATTAAAGAGAATTATGGATATAGTAAGCTACACAAGTAAAAACAAGCCAATTACTAGCTTCAGGGAAAATAGCTTATACAAAAGAAAATAGAATTCCAATACACTACTTAGCCCTCAGTAAATAATATTTACCTGTCACAGAGAGGCAAACAACAATTACAAAATTTAACTAAAAGTAACTTAATCTTGCCCTAGCCAGTTTGGTTCAATAGTTAGAGCATAGGCCTGTGGACTCAAAGGTCCTGGTTTCGATTCTGGTCAAGGGCACATGCCTGGGTTGGGGGCTCGATCCCCAGTAGGGGGCGTGCAGGAGGCAGCCAATCAATGATTCTCTCTCATCATTGATGTTTCTCTCTCTTCCTCTCCCATTCTCTCTGAAATCAATAAAAATATATTTGAAAAAAGTAACTTAAATCTCATTGGGATTACAAAAGGTAGGAATATGTATATGGGTATATGCATGTGTGAAGAAATAAATATAAAATTAAATTTTCATCTATCATAATAAGAAGTGAGTAGGTAGCATTAAAAAAGACTAAATAAAGAAGGAGCAATTTAAGACCTACAATGGTAACTACCAGAAGGAACTGCTAAAGTAGCCTCTGAGGAACAGAACTGTGGTTGGTAGGAAGGTGGGGAAAGGTGCAATAGAACACTTAGAACCCCTTCATTTAATTTAATTTTCACCTATTAATATAATCATGTATTACACTGATAAAAGACAACTTTAGGCACTTAAAAATTCTTTTCACTTTTAAATAAATAATTTTAGAAGTATCTAACATTATTACCTGCTCCACACAGATTTGAAGGGTGGTGGATTTGCATCAGCATTACACTTGAGATTAACACCTTTTCTTCCTACAAACCAATTTCCATCATAGCCAGTTACTGAAACTTCGGGAGCATCTATAAAATAAATTCATGACAGAACAGATTATTTTATGTTAATGATAAATACAATATAAAATGGTAAAGCATAAACATAGTAAATTAAACTTTAGAAGAATAGAAATAAATTTTTCTTCTCTTACTGGACATAACCAATGTGGAAGACAGTACTCAATAAATATTAGTTGACCAAATGAGTAAATAAATGAACAGTGAGTACCCAAACATTAAGCAATTACAAGCACCTACAGTTCTTGTTATTATAAACACTGAATGTAAGAATATCTACAAATCTATAATCACCAAAAGCAAAATTTAAAGAATCCTATTATGAAAAAAAATATATATATATATGAAAATACATTTCAGTTCTTAATTCAATAATGAGACATGGCATTTAAAACTATTTACCTAAAACCTATTACGGAAAAGAATAGGATGCTAAGAGAGAAGACAAGAGGAAGGGTTTAATATAGATCGGGGATGAGATTGGGGATGTCATGAAACACTTCCTTAAGGAACTAATACAAGGTACAGGGACCCTCCATGTTCCTGTGAGCTACATAGTAAATTATATGAATAGTACATGGTCAGATGGGAGGTTAGAGAGAGACTGTATTAGTCTTTAACTATGCCAGAAAAGCCTGACCTACTATCAAGCAAGGTTTATAAAAAGGTAGTAAATAATTAAACTTTCACTAAGGTACAATTACTTTAGAATTCTAAAAAAAGAAATTCCTGCCTCTTATAAATTCCAAGAATTAACAAGCATTTTCAAAACTTAAAATTGGTACTAAAAAAGTTGCTGAAAAAATAGTACAGCTATCTGTAAGTTTAATTTATTTTAAAAGGAGGGGAGAGATACTAACGTATCCCCAAAGAATACCTCCAGATTTTGAGAGATGAATTTTAGATATAAGATTTTATCTTCTTAAACTTTGTTCACATGTTTTATAGGTCCCTATTAAGAGGAAAAAGCCATAAGCACTCTAACAACATTTTAGGAGCATGCTAATAAATCTAAATAATAATTACAATATCTTATACTAGAAAAAAATATATTTATATATTTAGGATTGCATTCAAGCAAACAAAAAATAATATACATAATACAAATTGAAGAAAATTTCAGTTATGATTAGATACAGGAAAGGAAAATATATCTGAGAAAAATATTAATAGCGCTTACAATTAACATCTGAATTTTACAAGAAAAAGAAAAAAGTTAAGAGTCTGAAAGTTAGGTAAGAAAGGGGAGAAAATTTAATTGGATTCTCCTCAGAAGTAAGGCGACAACAAGGTACTCATATTTAAGAATACAATGGTAATAATATTCACATAGGTATCTTCTCAAGCTTAATCCTATAAATGTTTTTTAAAAATCTTTAGAATTAGCCTTAGGAACCATTACACCAAGTCTAATTAATTTTAAATTCCATGCATTATATAAAAAAAAAACCCACAAAAATCAGAACTTCATAAACCTATCTACATTTATGATCTGTACAATGATGGAAATGACAGTAGAACCTAAATACTTCTCCAAATTTTATTTCTAATATGCTTAATTTTCATTTTCTTTGCCCTTAGTGATCTGCACCATCAGTTTTTCTGTTGCTCAACTTTTAAAATGCTATGCAAAAATATAAAGGGAAAAGTATACATACACACACAGAAACATAAACACAACAGAGTATCCCATAACAAAAAATACAAGATAGGCCAACTTTAAGCTTATCTATAATGATTATTATCCCAATGATGTGTCTAAAATATTGTTTTACCTATATGAGCTAAATAATTCTAAGTTAGAGAATAACTTTAATATCATTGTCCATCTTTACAAACTGATAAAAACTGTTCTGGTTAAATGTAATTTCCATAAAAATATATTTTTTTAATTAACGGGGAAAAATGTCAGTAAGGAAAAGCTGTAAGAATTTCTGAATACTAAATATTAAATTAAACACTGTTTGATACAGAATAATTTTAAAGAAAGAAAATGAAAACAAAATGCATCACATGTTTAAAAAGCAAATGCTACCATTTACTTACATTGTATATCTAATAGGAAAGAATATCGGATGTCCTTTTCCAAGGCTGGATGTTTTACAACACAAGTAATTCGCCTTCCTCTAGCAAATCTGGTTGGAAACAGCTTGTATTGGCTGACAATTGTGGCTGTTTCATTTGGAAAGGAAGTTGTAGTGGACTCCATTTCACCAAGATCACCTTCCCAGTTAATATGTGCAACTGGTTTCCCAGTTGCTGCAATACAAATGGCTGCTACTGTTTCGTTTCCTCCATCAATTAAAGAATCTGGCCCTTTTATCAAGCTCACAGTGGGTTCAACTGTTCAAATTAAAAAAAAAAAAAAAGAAGAAGAAGTTACATGTCAATTAAGAATATATTTATATCCTTCCAAGCCACATCTAGACATATTTCATAAATTTAGGAGTAACTGCATATAAAGTATAGGCACACGCTTTTATGGTAAGTCTTGGAACAAAAGATGATCATGAGCCAGGACAAATAAGAAGCCAAGATTTTATATAAACATTACAAAGATGGCTTTCCTAGTGACAGATGAGTCCTTCACAAAATTAGCATGTACAAAAAATTACTGTGAAATGGACCATAATTTTCACTATGAAATTAAAGGTATTATTACTCTGAAAGGAAAAAAAAGGTAGTTCTAATACTTAATGATTCATTTGTGCAGCAAAAATATATAAAGCATATTTAAAAATAAAAATGTAAGTATAGAACTGACACTGTTAAAACAGAATATCACTAATACTTATTCAATGGAATGTGCATGCCACCTATTTTTTTTTCCTGGTATAAGTAACCTTAATGTTAAACACTCTATCAAAGGCCTTCAATCATGTTATGTATCTCCCTTAAAAACTTTTATCTGATAAACACTACTTACCCAGTTGATCCCTAATTTTCTCCAACTTTGATACAAGGCTTGACTCTATATTTTCTAACCATCTGCCTGGTATTTTTTGCCTATATATTTTCAAACTAAAAAAAAAAACAAATGTTGAACTATCTATCATCTTGCTACCAATGCTAACACCTGTTTTTCAAAGAAATGCCCATTTAAATTAATGGTAACATAATTTACTCAATCACCAAGGTTCAAGATCTGTTATTGTTCAAACCTCCCTTTTTTCTTATATTCAGCAAGTTACAAAGATCTGCTAGTTATTCCTTTATAATAGCTCCCTTCTTCAGTCAAGTGGCAGAAATTAGTAAATGAATTTCAAGCCTTCATAACTTCATGGCTGAGGCATTATAATTTCAGGACCTCTTCATTTTAATTAATAAAAAACACCAGACTGATCATCCTGAATCACAACTTTTATCACATTACTACCTAAATCAGATCTAAGTTAGTTAATCCTCTAAGCAAGGTGAGAAGGTGGTCAAAGCAGTGTTTCTCAAACTTTACTGTGCACCCAAATCATTTAGGGATCCTGATAAAATGTAGATTTATCATTCAATAAGTTTGATATGTATCTGAAATTCTGTATTTTAACAAGCTCCAAAATGATATCAATGCTGCTAGTTCATGAACCACACTTTAAAACAGCAAGAGCCTGAGAATAGAAGGGAGGTTGAGAAGCAGCACAACATTGTACACTAAGTTCAAATTTCTAGTAATATACAGGTCAAATTCCCTATCCTAATATTCAAATTACTTTAATGTGGTCCTACTCTACCTTTCTAGCCTCTAATTCTTTGAACAATCAACAAATTACTCAATGTTTCCACTAATGAGGGTTCTCAACAGTGAGTGTTCTCCCACTCTCCCCCTCTCTCCAAAGGACACTTGGCAATGTCTGGTGATATTCTAAGTTATCATAAATGAGGAACTGCTACTAGCATCTAGTGGGTAAAAGCCATGAATGCTGCTAACCAGTCTACAATGAACAGGATAGCACACCCCAACAAATTCCAGGCCCAAATTTCAACAATGCTGACTTTGAAGAAATTCTGCCCTATTGTGTATTGTTTTCTGCCTGCTTCTGTTAGTTCATTCCCCATACTTCTTTCCTTTTTGCCTACCCCAAACCTACCCACCACTCAAGAACTGGCAACTATTTTTTATACAAAACATTTCTAAACTGACAAGTTCACCAGCCCATTCCTATATCCTTCTTAAATAAAATTAATGTATGAGACTGCTATTAATTAGGGACTGTTACAGGCTTGAGGGATATCATGTTAGATTTTAAAGTGTAAAGTTGTAGCCCATCACATGTTTACAGTGAGGGGAAAATATAATGAACAGTATGGTAACTGCTACAATATAGTCATGCTCGAGATACAATGGCAAAAGAATAAAAATCATCAAATTGTGGAGGGAGATCTTTCAAGAATGGCTTCCAAAAGAATGTGTTTTGATGGACAGTGGTTAAATAAAAGAATGTAGGAAGAGAGCGATAGAAGGAAAAACAAGGCAATCCAGGCATAATGGCAAACATAAAAACGTGGACAGGTGTTAAAAGAACTACAAATAGTTTACTAGGATTATAAAATTTGAGTCCTGCGAGAGGAACAGAAAGGAATGAAATAGGTGAAGTTAAAGAAGCATGGGTAAAATTATTATTAGTCTTATACTGTAAACAGTCTTGAGTTTTAAAGCACTGAGTACTGCATTAACTTAGGAGAAATTCCTAAAATTTAAAGCAAAAATAAATTATTCCCACCAGCTCTCTCTTCCATATACAAACTATCTATTATGTTCTTGACACTAAACTTTTTTACCCTAATGGCCTGTACTTGATTTTTCAGATATTTATGCCTTGCTTTCCAATCAAAATATTTCTCAAAAATAGCAATTTTCATGAATGTTAAGTTATATTTCCTCACAACTCATAGGATAGTGTCTTAAAACATATAAATTCCTCAAACATTTTATTTTATTTCTATTTTTGCATACTATCTCTCAATACAAATATATATATATATAAAAATTTGGACAAAATTGTTTTCCTGCATTCAAGAGACCCTAAAGTTACTGCATTAAATGTTAGGGGCTGTGTACTTATTTGGTTCTCTGAAAGCAGACACTGAAACCAAGTAAGGACTACTAAAGGCTTATTGGGGAGTAACATCTGGGAGAAAAGTGAAGAAAAAGGATGGAGTAGGGAGAGCTATCAGCAGACCTGACAAAATCCCTGACAGGTAAATAGGCAGATCTGGATCAAAGACTGCCCCATTAAAGGAGTCCCACTTTGGGTGGAAAAGTCTAAGGTACTATAACTCCTTAATCCTTATTCTATTATTCAAAAGTACTCACCAGCATTTCCAAATTGGTTTATTTTTCACTGCAAGTGGCTATCTTAATGCTAATACATTAGCTCATTCTAAATTACACAATAAACTTTAAAAGTTATCAGACAGAAAAGATCTTTCATTAGGAACAATAGCCCAGGATTCAAATAGCTATGCAAATCCATGATAGCAGAAATAAAATTTTATTTGAAACACAAACCTGAGGTGTCAATGGCTCCAAGAAGAAAGTCCTTTTAAAAATTGGAAAAGCTATTTAAAGGTTTTAATTTAATTACAAGGTGAAAACTTGACAGAAAATAAGGACGGCAAAGAGCCCTGACTGTTGTGGCTCAATTGGTTGAGCCTCATCCCATGCACCAAAAGATCGTCTGTATGATTCACAGTCAGGGCACATGCTTCAGTTACGGATTTGGTCCCCAGTTGGAGTGCTTACAGGAGGAAACCCATCAATGTTTCTCTTTCACACTGTTTATTTCTCTTCCTCTTTCTCTTCCTTCCTCTCTAAAATCAATAAAAACATATATATGTGTGTGTGTGTGTGTGTGTGTGTATTGATTGATTTCAGAGAGGAAGGGAGAGGGAGAGAGAGATAGAAACATCAATGATGAGAGAGAATAATTTATCGGCTGCCTCCTGCACGCCCCCTACTGGGGATCGAGCCTGCAACCTGGCATGAGACCTTGACTGGAATCGAACTCGGGACCCTTCAGTCCTCAGGCCGATGCTCTATCCACTGAGCCAAACCAGTTAGGGCAATAAAAACATATTTTTTTTAAAGTATGGCACACCCAACCAGTGTGGCTCAGTGGTTGAGTGTCGACCTTTGATGCCCTGGTTGCAGCCTAGATCCCCAGTGGGGACATGCAGGCAGCAGTTGATCAACGAGTCTCTCTCATCATTGTTATTTCTCTCTCTCTCTCTCTCTCTCATCATTGTTATTTCTCTCTCTCTCTCTTCCTCTCCTAGATCAATAAAAATATTTTTTGAAAATATGTCCAAAAAACTCAGCACTTAGTATATTTAAAAAATAATCTCATGAAAAAAGTAAAATAGGTAAGACCTACATACAATTACATAGATAGGTAGGTAGGTAGGTAGAGACGAGATTTTGTTTAACTTAAGAACTTAGAATCAAAGGATTTTAATACAGAACTTGAAAAACTGTGTTTGAATTCTTTTATTTTAAACCTAAATTTGTGTATTTCAAGAATTTTAAATTCTTTAAAATATTTTTAGTATAATACTCACAACTACCACCAAAACACATAATTCAAGCATACCTACCTAATACAGTTATGGTTGTAGAGGATTGAGCATTTCCAAGTGGGAATGTAACAGCTTTGCATATGTATTTTCCAGAATCAGAAAATCCTATGTTATGTAGAGTAATTGTTGCATCATTAAGTGAATAGTTTTTAAACAAGACTCTTCCCTGATACTCTCCTTGAACAGAGAATCCATATTGAGGATGATGAACTGCAACAGTCTGTGAACCTTTGCCATGTACCTTTTCCCATGAAATTTGGGTTATAGTTTCATTTACTTCAATTAAACACTTCAATGAAACATTCTTTCCCCATACTGCTGTGATATGTGGCTCCACAATAATTGGTCCAGCTAAAGCACCTATAGGAGGGAAAAAAAAAAAAAGTATAGTTCTTAAAATAAAAATATATTGTGCTAAAATCTTCCTCCCCTTTTTTTACTCTCCCTCCTTTCTTCCCCTCCTTTGGGTACACACACTCACACACATGTTCTTGGGGCTGGATGTAAGACCCAAAGAGTGACTTTTAAATAAATATCCAACGATATGTGTTGCAGTGGAAAAAACACTAGATTGGGCCAAGAGTAAGTTTGGAAGCAGATCCTTCCCCCAGTCAAGTCTTCAGATGAGATCCCAGCCCTAGCTGACACCTTGACTACATTCTCATAAGACTCTGAAGCAAAGAACCTAGCTAAGCCATGATTTGATTCCTGGCCCAAATAAACTAAGATAATAAATCTATGTTCTTCTAAAGCTACTAAGTTTTAGAGTAATTTGTTACTCAGCAATATGTAACTAATTCATGTAGGATCTGTTCAACAACATATAATACCAAAGTATCATCCTTTGAAGTTCCCCTCTATCAAAAATCTCTATAAAAAACTTATGATACACCAACTGACAGAAAATACTAATTTAGAAAACAAAAAAGTAAAATAAATTTTCCCATTTCACAGATGAAGAAAAAAAAAATGCCACAAGTGAAAGTTAAAATAAAATTATATCAAACCTCTTCCTTATAATACTAATTTCCTTCCTAAAAGCAATGGACCAAATCTAAATAATTTTAAGAGAAATCAGACTGATATTCATGAATACTAAAGTCAAATAAGATACTGATCATTGACAACTATATTAAAATACAAAACATAGTCCTTGGAGAGTTTACAACTCACATATGCACCCTGACTAAAAAAACAACAACAAACAAAGAAAAACCCCCACAAAACTCAAACTAAGAAGTAAACCAATATAAGCATTCAAAATAGAAAGTATAAACAATACCTTTAAAGTTTAGAGTTATGTCTAAATATTTTTAAATGAATACAGAAATGCAGAAGGGTATCACTTAAGAAAAATGTGCTTAAACATGTTCAAACATTTCTAAATAACAATAAAAACTTTATAAATTATTTCCATGAACCTTTTTGAGAGAGAAAAAAACATAAATTAATGAATTCATGAAAAATAAATAAGAGGACAGACATAGATAGATAAAAGAGGGCAAATTTTACCATCCAAAAAAAGTGACTGAAGAAATTACAAAAATGTACTAACAATTCTTAGCAGCTATGGAAGAAAAAGGGTTTTTAAAGCATTGCCTCAAAAAAGTATCAAGCTCCAAAAAGTTTACCATCATTCTCTGACATGCTTTCAAGTGTAGATAATTACTAAGATTTTAAAATTAATCTGAGAAATAAAACTTAATTATTCTAATGGATTTTAGCAACCTATCATAAGCCTGGTATTAAACCAGAAAACATATAGATAATTAAAGAGCAATTTTTGAATATTAATTGAAATACTCACATACTATGAAATAAAAGAAAAGGACACAAAGAGCAAGTAGAAAACTGTAAGAATGTAAGAATATTTGAGGCTACTCATCACATTGAAATCTCACACAACTTTTTCATTTGATGCTAAAAACGTATTTAATGAAGTTTAACATTAATTATGATATTTTTTAAAAACTGAACAACTGAGAAAAGGATTCTTAATAATAAAGTTGATTCTTCTAAAATGTCATCACAATAAAATAGAAAAAAGGGAGATATAGCTATTAAAGAAGAATCAAGGCAAGATGGTTTATTATCGTTGTTCAACTGAGACTGAAAATTCCAATGCAAGGTGATAAGAGCAAGAAACTGAAAAAATAAATATTAGGAAGGAACAGACAATAATTTGAAAAACCTATTACCTGAAAAACTTAAGAAGGCCAAGTAAAGGGCATTAGAACCAATAATATGGTTGCTTACAAAGCATGCAAAATATAAAATCATCATGTTATAATAGGTGGCTACATTTACAAATTTACTGCATAAAAAAGCTTAATATTTGCAAAACATTAATATTTAAAACACCCATAAATAAAGTTGTAAAGAACCTATAAAACTGAATGACTGACTGGAATAAATAAAAGCTATGTCATATTCCTGTATGAAAATACATAATACTATATAAAGGTCAAATCTCCCCATATTAACACACAAATGTTGTGCAATTGCAGTGAAAACCCTAATAAAAATTCTTGAAACTAGATAAAGGACAACTGCTAAGAAATATTTCAAAAATTACAAAGGCCCAGTTGGAGAAAAATATTAGAGTAAAAACAATAAAAGTCTTGCTATTAGTATCTTAAAACAATTGAAAATACACAGACCAGAACAACCAAGATAGAGGCATAGGTAAACACCTGTACTTGCTGCCTCTCACAACCACATCAAAACTACAACTAAGAGACAAAACAAATATCATCCAGAACCACAGGAAAGCTGGCTGAGTGGAAGTTTTACAACTAGAAGGAAAGAAAAAGCGCATTGAAACTGGTAGGAAGTGTGGAGGTGCGGAGACTCGCGTGAAATGGGCTCGCAACTCGGTGTGCTGTTTTTTTCTTTTGGGAAGGAGATACAAGCTCCTGATTGCTCTGAACTCAAGTTCTGGGCGAGACTCTGGGGACCGAGACTCATACTGGAAGAAAATGGACTTTCTGGCATCGGGCTGGAACAAAAGGGCAGCTTTCTCTGAGAGGTGCTCACAGCAATCACTGTTCCCGCACAGGGCTGCAGGACAAAAACACTTGGGGACCTTTCCGGGGCAGGGCTGAATGGCAGCCATTGCTGTTTGCTCCGTCCTGGTGATTCCCTGAGACCCTGCCTCACCCAATTTACAACCCCACCCAAGCTGTGCGCAGCGGCTTTTACATATGAATGGCCTGTCCTTTTGCAACCTAAAACCTAACAAACTGCAGCTGGGTCAGAGGGCGCCAAAGCTTCCAAAAGAAGGCCTAAGGCCCAGCAGCAGTAGCCTGCAATGCTTCACAGTTGGGCTTCATTTGGGCACTTCAAAACCCCAAACAAAGAGGAGGAATCTGCAAATCTCTCTATAGCTCCTACTGGGTGGCCTCAGGGAGTGGCTGACTTTACACCTCCTTGGAGATCCATGAGACAGTGTACCCAGTGGTCAGTGTGAGATCATACCAGATTACAACTCTTCACATCCATAAGCGACACACTCAAGGGGAAGACTCAATGAACACCGAAGCCCCACTGAAGCAAGTCCTGCCCCATAAGAATGTCTCCAGCACAGCAGTTCTCCCATTGTAGACACAGCTGGTCCTCATAGCCAATTAGCCTGGAGGTCAATTCCTTCCAGTGATATCAACAGCAATCAAGGCTTAACTACAACAAGACTGTGCACACAGCCCACAAAGGGGTGCACCAAAAGTGTCCACCTCAGGTAACTGGGGAGGCTGAAACACTGGGCCCTATAGGACACCTACTACACAAGGCCACTCTATCAACAAAGAGAAGCAGCCAAAATGTGGAGACAAAGAAACATGTCACAAATGAAAGAAATGGAGGAAAGAAAATTACTGGATATAGAGTTCAAAACCACGGTTATAAGGTTACTCAAGAATCTTCTAGAAACCTCCGAGAAATTTAGTGAGACCCTCAAGGATATGAAAAAGGACCAATCAGAAATTAAGCATACACTGAGTGAAATAAAGAATAATATAAGGAGACCCAACAGCAGACTAAATGATCACAAGAATCAAGTCAAAGATTTGAAATACGAAGAAACAAAAAAAAACACCCAACCAGAAAAGAAAAAAGAATCCAAAAATATGAAAATAGTGTAAGGAGCCTCTGGGACAACTTCAAGCGTACCAACATCCGAATTATAGGGGTACCAGAAGAAGAGAGAGAGCAAGATACTGAAAATGTATTTGAAGAAATAATGACAGAAAACTTCCCCAACCTGGTGAAAGAAATAAACTTACAAGTTCAGGAAGCGCAGGGAACCCCAAACAAGAGGAATCCAAAGAGGACCACACCAAGACACATCATAATTCAAATGCCAAGAGCAAAAGACAAAGAGAGAATCTTGAAAGCAGCAAGAGAAAAACAGTTAGTTACCTACAAGGGAGTACCCATATGACTGTCAGCTGATTTCTCAACAGAAACTATGCAGGCCAGAAGGGAGTGGCAAGAAATATTCAAAGTGATGAATAACAAGAACCAACAACCAAGATTACTCTACCCAGCAAAGTTATCATTCAGACTTGAAGGTCAGATAAAGAGCTTCACAGATAAGATACAGCTAAAGGAGTTCATCACCACCAAACCAGTATTATATGAAATTCTGAAGGGTATTCGTTAAGAAGAGGAAGAAGAAAAAGGTAAAGATAAAAATTATGAACAACAAAGCGACAACAAATACATATCTATCAACAAGTGAATCTAAAAATAAAGTGAATAGAAAATCTGAAAAACAGAATGGACTGGTGAATATATTAGAATCAGGGGCATAGAAAGGGAGTGGACTGACAATTCTCAGGGGAAAGGGGATGTGGGGGGAGCGGGAAGAGATTGGACAAAAATCTTACACCTATGGATGAGGACAGCGGGGGTGGATGGGTAAGGACATGGGGTGGGGTGGGAACCGGGTGGAGGGGATCTATGGGGGGAGAAAAGAGTAACTATAATAATCTGAACAATAAAGATTTATTTAAAAAAGAAAATATACAGACCAACATATATAATGGCATCTCTATATATATAAAAGCCTAAGTGATGGGTCAATTGGACAACCAGACGACTGGCTGGTAGCTGTGATGCGTACTGACCACCAGGGGGCAGACGCTCAATGCAGGAGCTGCCCCCTGGTGGTCAGTGCACTCCAACAGCAGAAGCACCGCTTCAGCTGAAAGACGGGTGCCAGATGCCGGGCTCGCAGCTGCGAAGGCACAAGCTTCTCCCACCTCTGGCAGCACTACCAAGCAGCAGTGCAGCGGGGCCATGATAAGTGGGAGCAGCATCCCGGGGCTTGCCACTTTGCACACTACTACATCCCTTGGGGGATGTCGGACTGCAGGGATCAGGCCAAAACCAGTAGTCCAAAATCCCCCAAGGGGTCCTGGATTGCAAGAGGGCACAGAGGCCAGGCTGAGGGACCCCACCAGTGCATGAATCCATGCACGAGGCCTCTAGTATATACACTGAATGGCCAGATTATGACAACCTGACGTTTGTAGGCAAATTAGCCGTACACTGCATCATATGGGATATGGAAGCCAAAGGCCTGTTCGAACACCTTTGCTGTCTGCAATTACCAAGATAAAACGTCTCCAATTCGCACAGGAACACAATGATTGGACAGTTGAGCATTGGAAAAAAGTCATGTGGTCCGATGAATCACGTTTCCAGTTGCATCATGCAGATGGCAGAGTGAGAATTTTGCGGAAACAGCATGATAGCACTCCCCAACATGCATGAGTACAACCCTTCAAGCTGGTGGGGGCAGTGTTATGGTTTGGGGCATGTTTTCCTGGCGTGATTTGGGCCTTTAATTCGTGTGGAACAATGTTTGAATAGCACAACATACCTAAGTATCGTTGCTGATCAAGTTCATCTTATCATGTTGATGGCATATCCCAATGGAGATGGCTTCTTCCAACAAGACAATGCCCCATGCCATGGTGCTCGTATTGTGCAGGAGTGGTTTCAAGAACATGAGAGAGACTTTACCTTGCTTAGGAGGACCCCACAATCACCAGATCTCAATCCAATTGATCATTTGTGGGATGAAGTTAAAAGAGCCATCAGGCAGCTGGTTCCACAACCATCAAATCTCACAGAACTGGACAGTGCTATTCATCAGGCATGGTGTCAGATTCCTTGCATCACCTTTCAAAATCTCGTGGAGTCAATGCCAAGAAGAATCGCCGCAGTATTGAAGGCAAAAAGTGGCCCAAAGAAATACTGATGGGATGGTCATAATAATCTGGCCACTCAGTGTATATAAAAGCCTAAGCGACCATTACGACTGAACAACCAATACGACCGATCGCTATTATGCACACTGACCACCAGGGGGCAGACGTTCTATGCAGGAGCCGACCCCTGGTGGTCAGTGTGATACCACAGCCAACCTCCCCCCTCCCAGCGAACATCCTGTGGTCCCTCCCCCTGGCTGGCAGGCCTCAGTCTGGGATGAGAAACCGGGGATAGGTGGTGGCAGACGTGGTCCCTTTCCCAGGGGGACTGAGGGCTGGCTCCCTCCTTGGGGCCAGCAGCCAACCTCTTGCAGTCCCTCCCCCCATCCAGCAAAACTCCCGCAGTCCCACCCCCAGGCTGGCAGGTCCCATCCCTCCCCACAGCCGGCAGGCCCCAGTGGCAGCAAGGTGGCGAGGGAAGGAGGGAGGGAGGGAGGGAGGCGGGGAGCCACATGGTTGCGGGGCTCCGGCATCCATTCCTTCCGTGCCCGGCCCGACAACTGTTGCCTCCTCTGCCGACCCCGCCGGGGCCTTTATGCCCTGGGGCTGGGACCGGGAACTGGGGGTGGGTGGCAGCAGGTGCATCACCTTTCTCAGGGGGTCTGAGGGCTGGCTCCCTCATTGGGTCCGGCGGCCAACCTCCAACGCCCCATCCCTCCCCCTGTCCAGCAGGAGCCTATCGGCCCAGCCCTGATCGCTGGCTAGGCCTAGAGACCCCACCTGTAAGTTAATTTCATGCACGAGGCCTCTAGTATGGTATATAATATAGTTAATTATGTTGTACTAGAGGCCTGATGCACGAAATTCGTGCAAGGGGCTTGGACCTCGCAGCTTCAGTGGCTGCCTCAGCCCTTGTAGCCCTGGCTTTGTCCGGAAGGTCATTCGGCTCTCCAGTCTAAATAGCATATTACACTTTTATTATTATAGACTTGAGGCCTGGTGCACAAAATTCGTGTACGGGGAGGTGGTTGTCCCTCAACCCAGCCTGCACCCCCTTCAATCTGGGACCCCTTGGGCAATGTCCAACTGCTGTTTAGGCCCAATCACAGGGATCGGGTCTAAACCGGCAGTCGGACATCCCTCTCACAATCCGGGACTGCTGGCTCCTAACCACTTGTCTGCTTGCCAGCCTGATCACCCCCTAACCGCTCCCCTGCTAGCCTGATTGACAACCAAACTACCCTCCCCTTCTGGCCAGATCGCCCCCAACTGCCTTCCCCTGCCCCCAATGTCTTCGTGTCAGAGCTCTTCAGTGACACTCGGGGGGTGTGAAGTTCCCATTGCACATGGCCCAGGACCCCGCAACTCGACATTTCAACCTACTGGTGATAGTTAGAATGGGGCAACAACGAAACAATCCCAAGAGGAAAGAAAATGAGGAATCTCCAAGAAAGGTAATAAGTAAAAAGGAAGCATGCAACATGACAGAAAAAGAATTAAGAGTAATGGTCGTATAGTTCATACACCGGATGAACAAGAAAACCAACAACCTATGCAAAAACCAGAAAGAAATAAAAAGTGATATAACTACAATCAAAAACACCATGAAAGGTTTCAACAGTAGACTAGAAGAAACAGAAGACCAAATTAGTGAGTTAGAAGATAAGATACAGAAACAAGCCCTATCTGAAGAGCAACTAGAGAAAAAAATTAAAAAGCAGGAGGAGAGCCTAAGGGAGCTTTGGGACAACACAAAACGAAGTAACATACATATAACATGGCTGCCAGAAGGTCAAGAAGAGCAGCAAGGATTAGAAAATCTATTTAAAGAAATAGTGACAGAAAACTTCCCTAATATGGGTAGAAAAAAGTTACACAAGTACAGAGAGTCCCCAGCAAGATGAATCCCAAAAGACCCACACCAAGACACGTCATAATTACAATGGCAAATGTTAACGACCAAGAGAGAATCTTAAAGGCTGCAAGAGAGACACAGAGAATTACCTACAAAAGATCCCCCATCAGATTATCAAATTATTTCTCAACAGAAACACATCAAGCTAGAAGGGAAAGGAAGGAGGTATCCAATGTGATGCAAAGCAAAGGACTGAATCCAAGAATACTCTAACCAGCAAGACTATTAATCAAAATTGAAGGGGAAATCAGGAGCTTTGCAGACAAAAAAAAGGCTAAGGGAGTTTGAGTTTATCACCACCAAGCCAGCAATGCAAGAAATGCTAAAGGGAATGCTGTAAAAAGAAGAAACAGAAAGGGAGGAAGGAACACAGAAATGGCTACAAACAAGTACCTACCAATAATAACATTAAATATAAATAGATTAAATACTCCAATCAAAAGACATCGAGTGAATGAATGGATAAGAAAACATGACTCATATATATGCTGTCTACAGGAGACCCACCTCAGAACAAGGGACTCACACAGACTGAAAGTGAAGGGATGGAAAAATATCTATCAGGCAAATGGAAATGAAAAAAAAAAAAGAAAAAAAAAAGCTGGGATAGCAATACTTATATCTGACAAAAGAGACCTCAAAGTGAAGACCATAACAAGAGACAATAAAGGTCACTTCATAATTCTAAAGGAATCAATACAAGACGAGGATATAACTCTGGTAAACATTTATGCACCCAATGCAAGAGCACCCAAATACATAAAAAAACTTCTGGAAGATCTCAGTGGTGAGATTGGCAGCAACAAAATCATAGTAGGAGACTTTAATACCCCATTAACATCACTGGATAAATCCTCTAGACAAAAAAATTAGCAAAGAAACTTCAATCCTAAACGACACACTAGATCAGATTTTGCACTCGGATATCGAGTCTGACTCGACACGCTTAGCATCGGTAGCAGCCTGAGAAAAAAGCAAGCGAGTGCAAAGGGTTAATCGACATCTTTAGAACATTCCACCCCAAAACTACAGAATATACATTCTTCTCAAGCGCACATGGGACAATTTCAAAGATAGACCACATATTGGGACACAGGCAAAGTCTCTCCAAATTCAAGAGGATTGAAATCAAATTAAGCATCTTCTCAGATCACAATGGCATAAAATTAGAAATCAACTACAGTAAAAACAATCACAAAAATTCAAACACTTGGAGGCTGAATAGCATACTATACAAACAATGAGTGGGTTACCAAATAGATCAAATAAGAAATAAAACACAGCCTGGAAACAAACAACAATGAAAACACAATAATCCAAAATCTTTGAGACACAAATGAAAGCAGTACTGAGAGGGAAATTCATAGCATTACAGGCCTACTTCAAAAAACAAGAAAAACTGATAATAAACCATCTAACTCTGCAACTTGAAGAATTAGAAAGAGAGCAACAAGAGAAGCCCAGAGTGAGCATAAGTAAGGAAATAATAAAGATCAGAGTGGAAATAAATGACATAGAGACCAAAAAAACAGTACAAAGAGCAATGAAACCAAGAGCGGGTTCTTTAAAAGTTTAAACAAGATTGATGAACCTCTAGCCAGGCTCACCAAGAAGCAAAGAGAGAGGACCCAAATAAACAAAATCAGAAATGAAAGAGGTGAAATAACAACAGACCCCACAGAAATACGAAGAATCGTAAAAAAAAATACTATGAGGAACTCTACTCCAACAAACTGGTCAATCTAGAAGAAATGGACATATTCCTAAAAAATTACGACCTTCCAAACCTCAGCCAGGAGGATTAACAAAATCTGAATAGGCCGATAACTATGGAGAAAATTTAAGCAGTAATCAAAAATCTTCCAACAAACAAAAGCCCTGGAACAGACAGCTTCACAGGGGAGTTTTATAAAACATTTAAAGAAGAAATAAAACATATCTTCCTCAGACTATCCCAAAAAATTCTAGAGGAAGGAGCACTTCCAAGCTGTTTCTACAAAGCCAGCATTACCCTAATCCCAAAACCAGATAAAGACAATACAAAGAAAGAGAATTACAGGCCAATATCCCTCATGAACATAGACGCCAAAACTATCAACAAAATTCTAGCAAATAGAATCCAGCAATGCACCTTGACCAAGTGGGATTTATTCCGGGGATGCAAGAATGGTACAATATTTGCCAGTCAATAAATGTGACACACCATATAAACAAACTGAGAGATAAAACCATATAATCATATCCATTGATGCAGAAAAAGCATTTGACAAATTCCAACACCCTTTCTTGATAAAAACCCTCTGCAAGGTGGGAATAGAAGGATCATAACTCAACATAATGAAAGCCATATATATGACAAACCCACAGCCAATATCATACTCAATGGGCAAAAACTAAAACCAATTCCACTAAAAATAGGAACAAGACAGGGATGCCCACTCTCACCACTCCTGTTCAACATAGTACTGGAAGTACTTGCCACTGCGATCAGACAAGAAGAAGAAAGAAAAGGCATCCAAATTGGAAAAGAAGAAGTAAAACTGTCCTTATTCGCAGATGACAGTGATATTGTACATAGAAAACAACAAAGACTCCATCAAAAAACTACTAGACTTAATAAATGAATTCAGCAATGTAGCAGGATACAAAATTAATACCCAGAAGTCTATGGCTTTTCTATATACCGATAATGAAGTCACAGGAAGAGAAATTAAAAAAGCAATCCCATTTATCATTGCAACAAAAAAATTAAGATACGTAGGAATAAATTTAACCAAGGAGATAAAGGACCTGTACTCAGAAAATTTTAGAACGCTGAAAAAAGAGATAGAGGAAGACATGAACAAATGGAAGAATATACCATGTTCATGGATTGGTAGAATCAACATCATTAAAATGTCCATACTACCCAAAGCAATCTATAAATTCAATGCAATTCCATTAAAATACCAATGGCAAACTTCAAAGACCTAGAACAAATTCTATAAAAATTCATCTGGAATAAAAAAAGACCCCAAATAGCTGCAGCAATCTTGAGAAAGAAGAACAATGTTGGAGGGATCACAATACCAGATATCAAGCTATACTACAAAGCCATTGTTCTGAAAACTGCCTGGTACTGGCACAAGAACAGACATATAGACCAGTGGAACAGAACACAGGAACCCAGAAATCAACAAGAGCCATTATGTGCAATTAATATTTAACAAAGGAGCAAGACAATACAATGGAGTTAAGACAGACTCTTCAATAAATGGTGTTGGGAAAAATGGACAGATACTTACAAAAAAATGAAACTAGACCACCAACTTAAACCATACACAAAAATAAACTCACAATGAATCAAGGACTTAAATACAAGATGGAAAACCATTAAAATTTTATAAGAAGCCATAAGCAGCAAAATAGACATTTGTTTTAGCAACATATTTAATGATACAGCTCCTAGGGCAATGGAAACTAAGGAGAAAATAAACAAATGGGACTACATCAGAATAAAAATCTTCTGCACAGCAAAAGAAACCATCAACAAAATAACAAGAAAGCCCACTGCTTGGGAGAACATATTTGCCAATGTTATCTCCGATAAGGGTTTAATCTCCAACATTTACAGGGAACTTATACAAGATATCAAAAGGAAGATAAACAATACAATCAAAAAATGGGCAAAGGACCTAAATAGACACTTTTCGAAAGAGGACATTCAGAAAGCCAAGAGACATATGAAAACATGCTCAAAGTCAATAATCATCCGAGAGATGCAAATCAAAACAACAATGAGGTACCACCTCACACCTGTCAGAATGGCTAGCATCAATAAATCAACAAAGGACAAGTGCTGGAAAGGATGCGGAGAAAAAGGAACCCTCCTTCACTGCTGGTGGGAATGCAGACTGGTGCAGCCACTGTGGAAAACCTTGTTGTTTCCTCAAAAAATTAAAAATGGAACTGCCATTTGACCCAGCGATTCCACTTCTAGGAATACATCCCAAGCAAAGAGAAACACCAATCATAAAGGATATATGCACCCCTGTGTTCATAGCAGCAGTATTTACAATAGCTGAGATTTGCAAACAGCCTAAATGCCCATCAGCAGATGAGTGGATTTGAAAACTGTGGTACATCTACACAATGGAATACTAAACTGCAATAAAAGAGAAGGAATTCTTACCATTTGCAACAGCATGGATGGAACTGGAGAGCAGTATGCTAAGTGAAATAAGCCAGTCAGTGAAGAAAAATACAACATGATCTCACTCATCTATACTAATAAAAGGGTAATATGCTAATTATACCAGGAGACCTTCCAAACGTCCTTCTGGACAAAGCCATGGTGGCGGGGCCAAGGCAGAGGTGATTAGGGGTGAGCAAGCCAGCAAGGGCGGGGGGGAGAACTTGGGGGTGTGCAGGCAGGCAGGGAGGGCAGTTGGGGGCAAGCAGACCATCACATGGGGGACAGTTGGGAACGAGGAGGCGGGGTGGGGGGGCAGTTGGGGGCGATCAAACCAGCAGGGGGGGTAGTGGAAGCAAGCAGCAGGCCAACAGGGGTGGCAGTTGGGAGCAATCAGGCTGGCAGGGGGGGAAGGTAGGGGCAATAATGCTGGCAGGGGGGGCAGTTGGGGGCTATCAGGCCAGCAAGGGGGGCAGTTAGGGGTGATCAGACTGGAAGGGGGGGGCAGTTGGGGGTGATCAGGCCAGCAGGCAGAGTGGTTAGGGGCAATCAGGCAGGTAGACAGGTGAGCAGTTAGGAGCCAGCAGTCCCGGATTGCGAGAGATGTCCGACTGCTGGTTTAGGCCTGATCCCACAGAGCAGCAATCGGACATCCCTCGAGGGGTCCCAGATTGGAGAGGGTGCAGGTCTGGCTGAGGGAACCCCCTGCCCCCATGCAAGAATTTCATGAACTGGGCCACTAATCCTACATAATAAAAGGCTAATATGCAAATAGACAACACGATGGAATGACTGGTCGCTATGACACGCACTGACCACCAGGAAGCAGAGGCTCAATGCAGGAGCTGCCCCTAGCCTGCAGGCCCCAAGGCCAGCCAAGGCAGGTGCCTGCAGGAGTCCCCCAATTGCCCCGCCGGTTGCCCCACAGAGGAAGGCTAGCGGTGCCGGTGGCGAGGGGTGTGGCTGGCAAGCGGGCGGCGCCGGGTCCCAGCAGGGGCCCCCTGATCACCCTGCTGGTCGCCGGACAGATCACCCCTGATCGCCAGACAGCCCTAGGGTCCCTATCCGTGCACGAATTTCATGCACCAGGCCCTAGTTTATGGATAATAAAGAACATTATAAACTGATGAATTAAAATAGATACAGAGGCAGAGAAGCATTGAACTGACTGTCAGAGGACAGCGGGAAGGCTGGGGAGGGTTGGGCATGTAAGCATAACCAATGGACACATGAAGGAATTGTATGCATGCATGTAAGCATAACCAATGGACACAGGACACTGGGAGGGGGGTGAGGGCATGTGCCGGAGGGTAGGGGAGGCTGGGGGAAGGTCAATTGGGGAAAAAAAAAAAAGGAGACATATGTACTACCATATGTAATACTTTAAACAAACAAACAAACAAACAAAAAAAAAACGAAAAAGAATGCCCTAACCGGTTTGGCTCAGTGGATAGAGCATCAGCCTGTGGACTGAAAGGTCCCCAGCTTCAATTCCAGTCAAGGGCATGTACCTTGGTTGTAGGCACATCCCCAGTAGGAGGTGTGCAGGAGGCAGCTGATTTATGTTTCTCTCTCATCAATGTTTCTAACTCTCTATCCTTCTCCCTTCCCCTCTGTAAAAAATCAATAAAATATATTTTTTTAAAAAAGAAAAGAAAAAGAAAAAAAATTCAAATTTCTGCTCTGCAAAAAGCAGTATCAAAAGAATGAGAAGACAAGCTACATAACGGGAGAAAATAATTACAAAAGACATATCTAATAAAGGACCATTATTGAAAATATAAAATTAACTTTCAAAACTCAACAGTAAGGAAACAAACAATCCAATTAAAAAGTGGGTCAAAACCCTAAAGAGATACCTTACAAAGAAGATATACAGATGGTAAATATAGATGGTGGAAATCCAAACACTGACACCACCAAATGCTGACAAGAACATGAAACAATAGGAACTCCCATTCATTGCTGGTAAGAATGCAAAATGGTGCAGCCACTTTGGAAATTTTGACAGTTTCTACAACACTAATTATACACATATCATAGGACTCAGCAATTGTTTTCCTTGATACTTGCCCAAATGAGTAGAAAACGTATGTCCACATGGAAACCTGCACACGATGTTTCTAGCAGCTTTATAATTTTTACAATTTAGAAGCAACCAACGTATCCTTCTTTAGGTGAATGGATAAGTTGTGGTATATCCAAAGGAATATTACTCAGTGCTATAAAGAAATGAGCTATCAAGCCACAAAAAGACCTAAAGGAACCTTAAAATGCACCTGTTAAGTTAAAAAAAGCCAACCTGTAAAGGTTAAGATTCCAATTATATGATGTTCTGGAAAAGACAAAACTGAAAAACAAAAAGATTGGTGGTTGTAAGGGGTTTAAGGGGTGGGAGAAATGAATAAGTGGAACACTGAATTTTTAGAGCAATGAAACTACTCTGTATGATATTATATTGGTAGATGCATGCCATTAATTATACATTTGATGAGACACAGAATGTACAACACCACGAGTAAACTGTAATGTAAACTATGGCCTTTGGGCGATAATGATGTGTAGGTTCATTATAACAAATGTGCCACTTTGGTAGGGGATAATGATTTGTTGATCATCCTGGAAGGGGAGGGGGAGGTTAGAGTGAAAGGCACTAGGGGTACTTTGTACTTTCAATTTAATTTTGCTCTGGAGTAAAACTGCTATAAAAAAATTAAAATATATCAAAAATGTTTTTAAATATACATATAACAAAATACTGCTCAGCAATAAAGGAAAATAAACTGATAGACACAACAACATGGATGGATTTCAAAATAATTATGCTCAAAGAAGACCAAAAAAAAAAAACAAAGAGTATGATTCCATTCATATAAAACTCCAAAAAATGCAAACTACTTTATAGTGACAGAAAGCAGATCAGTGTTTGCTTGAGAATAGAGGAGAAGTTATAAGATAGATGATTTAACAGAGGACACAAGAAAACTCTTGGGATGATGGGTAACGTTCATTACCTTTATTGTACTGGCAATTTAACAGGTCTACATTTTGTTAAAACTTATAAAAGTGTACACCTTACATATGTGCAGCTTGTTATATGTCACATATACCTAGTAAAGCTGTTATATAAAAAAGTGAGAAGAGGGATTGGAGAACACTTAGTATACAGGTAATTTTTGTTAGGAATTTTACTATAAAGGCAGGCAAAGAGATCAGAAAGATCAAGAAAAATGAGGGTAAAGAGAGTATATCACAGTGCTTGTCTACACTAATAAAAGGGAATTATACAAATTGACCGTACCTCCACGATGCCCACCAGCCAATCTGGAGTATGCAAATTAACCCAACAAAGATGGCGGGTTAATTTGTATATGCAGGAGCGGAGTGGCTGGGCGGGATGCCTGCTATGAGTGGGAGGGCAGGGAGTGGAGGGATCTACAGGAGCGGTGCTCCGGCCAGAGCGGAGAAGACTGAAGGCTCTGGCCAGAGCGAAGACTATGGCTGGCCGAAGCGATGACTCCAGACGGAGCAAAGACGGAAGGCAGTGGCCAGAGCGAAGGCTTGGGTCCCGGATGCCGGAGTAAAACCGGTGCCAGTAGCCAGGAGAAGGAAGGACTATTGCATGAATCTTCGTGCAACGGGCCTCTAGTGTTCAAATAACCATTATTTCACTTAATAATGGCCCCAAAGTCATTCAAATAAATTTTATTAGAGTATATTATTACAACTGTCTTATTTTATTGTAATTGTTACTCTCTTACTGTATAAAACACCCTACCTAATAAAGAGGGAACATGCTAATTGACCCTCACGCTGTTGCAAAGATGGCGGCGCCCACAGCCAATAAGGAGGGAATATGCTAATTGACTGCCCGCCTTCAAAAATGGTGGTGCCCACAGCCACAAGGTGGTAGCGCCCAGTACCCTCAGCCCACCAGCCACCCAGGACCAGCCCGAGGTGCAGGCAAGCCTCGGATGTCGGCTGTCCAGCCAACACCCAAGGCGCAGGCAAGCCTCGGATGTTGGCTGCCAAGCCGCCCAAGGCCGGCCCGAGGGACGACCAAAGGACTGAACAAGCAGGTTGTATGGGGAGACCAGGCTGGCAGGGGGGTTAGTGAGGGACAACCAAACAACTGAACAAGCAGGCTGCGTGGGGCGACCAGACTGGCAGGGGGGGCTGTTGGGGGCAACCACGCTGGCAGGGGGAGCAGTTGGGGACAACCAGACCAGCAGGGGGGGCTGTTGGGGGTGACCAGGCCAGCAGGGGGGCTGTTGGGGACAACCAGGCTGGCAGGCGGGTAGTTGGAGGGACCAGGCCAGCAGAGGGGGCTGCTGGGGGCGACCAAGCCGGCGGGGGGGTCAGTTAGGAGTGACCAGGCTGGCGGGGGGGCAGTTAGGGGTAATCAGGCCAGCACACAGAGGCAGTGAGGGGTGATCAGGCCGACGAGGGGGGGGCAAGTTAATGGCAACCGGGCAGGCAGGCAGGTGAGCGATTAGGAGCCAGTGGTCCAGGACTGTGAGAGGGATGTATGACTGCTGGTTTAGGTCTGATCCCTAGGATCGGGTGTAGACCGGCAGTCAGACATCACCTGAGGGATCCCGGACTGGAGAGGGTGCAGGCTGGGCTGAGGGGGAATGTCCCATGCATGAATTTCGTGCACCAGGCCTCTAGTAGTATACACAAGGCTTGGTACTCTCCACAGTTTCAGGCATCCATTGGGGTTCTTGGAACACATCCATGGTGAACAAATGGAAACTACTGTAATAAGACAGTGCCATTAAACATAGTCCAGACATCAGGAAATGCTTTGAAAGAGGTATCATTTAAGCTATGCTCTGAACATTAACATTTTCATAGGCCAGGACAGTGGTCAGCAAACTCATTAGTCAACAGAGCCAAATATCAACAGTACAACGATTAAAATTTCTTTTGAGAGCCAAATTTTTTAAACTTAAACTTCTTCTAACGCCACTTCTTCAAAATAGACTCACCCAGGCCATGGTATTTTGTGGAAGAGCCACACTCAAGGGGCCGAAGAGCCGCATCTGGCTTGCAAGCCGCAGTTTGCCAACCACGGGGCTAGGAAGACCATTTCAGATTAAGAAAGATCCAGTAAAGTGCAGTAATCGGAAATGACATAGTAGAGAACTAGAACTCGTATTCTAATTATCCTCTGGCACAGTGTTCAGAACTTCCTAGAACAGTACTGTCCCAGGCACTAAGCCACCTGTGGTTAGTTAAATTAAAATTAAATAAAACGTAAATTTCAGGTTTTCATTTACACTAGCTACATTTCATGCTCAATTGCCCCACGAGGCTAGTGACTCTAGTCATGAAAAGTACAGCTTATATTGCTTCATTGCAGAAAGTTCTAGATAGTACAATTCTAGAACAGAGGTTCAATAAAAGTTAACTTATTTCCTAATGACAGATCTAGTGTTTTCTACAAAGGTTAAAAAAAATCAGTCTCAAAGAGCTAATTTTTAAAGTTTAGATTTCTGTAATAATGACTTACATGTAACCAACAGCAATAAAAGATACAGAGATTACAAACTTCTACTACACTATCTCCCATATATTAACATTAAATAAAGATTTCACCCTACTATATCATATTTACCCCTACTAATCTTTAAGTAGCCATTTCAGGCTTTCTAAAATGATCTTTCTAAAATGTCATTTCTACCATCTATTCTTAATCACTACCTTTTAATTTCAAAAAAAGAAAATATCTTAATTTAAGCAATCAACATTAATAAAGGTTCTCTTGAACTTACTTTATATTTATAAGCACAACTCCTTCATCCTAATATATAAAAAGCCAGGGCCCATCACTACCGAAACAACCAGATGGACAACCGAAAACAGGCTGCGTGGGATGACCAGGCCGGCAGGGGTGTCAGTGAGGGACGACCAAACGACTGAAGAGCAGGCTGAGTGGGGCAACCAGGCTGCTGGGGGGGAGAGGGGCAGTTGGGGCAACCAGACCGGAGGGGGGGCAGTTGGGGGCGACCAGGCTGGCAGGAGAGGACAGTTAGGGGTGACCAGGCAGGCAGGCAGGCAAGTGGTTAAGAGGCAGCAGTCCCAGATTGTAAGAGGAATATCAGACTGCAGGGGATCGGGCCTAAACCGGCAGTCGGACATCTCCTGAAGGGTCCCGGATTGGAGAGGGTGCAGGCTGGTCTGAAGGGACCCCCCCTCTGTGCATGAATTTCATGCACTGGGCCTCTAGTATCTATAATAAAAATAGCGTAATATGCAAATCGACCAAACAGCCAAACAGCAGAACAACCGACAGGACTACCAGGCTATGACACGCACTGGCGCCAGGCCAGCCAAGGTGAGTGTGATGCAAATGGTCAGGGGACCCCACCATTGCCCCATGATCACCCCGCAGAGGGAGGCCCAGGCCAATGGCTGGCAGGGCAATTGCTCGGGAGGGGAAGGGGGCGCTCCGCGATCACCCCACTGAGGGAGGCCCGAGCCACCCTCTACAGGGCGATCGATCGGGGGAACTCCATGATCAATCATCCCGCAGAGGGAGGCCCAAGCTACTCATCCTGTGGCACTGTGGCGGGTGGGCAGAGCCTCTTTCAGTGGGGTGATCAATCGTAGGGCTGCTGACTGCAAGAGGGCGCAACCCGGGCTGAGGACCTCCCCCCACCCCCACTCCCGAGTGCATTAATTTCGTGCACCGGGCCTCTAGTTTTCAGAATAAAAGCACAAAATCTTAGATCAGGAAGAGAAATTAGAGGGCACTTATCTAACTTCATTTTAAATCGTGAAGTGATTGGTCCTAATCATATGGCCAGTGAAAAAACACAAACAAGAAGCCTCTTAGCTTCAAAAAGTAATCTTTCCAATTCTATCACGCTGCGCACATAAATGTTTAATTGAAAGAAAACCTAAAAGGGCTATTAGTTGAGACATTCAAAAGCTCAGAGATTTTCAAAATAAAACATTGGAGGAGACCTGTAGTTCTTCAATCAGCACTACTTCCACCAGAGGTGAAAGGTGTGAGAGAATGGAACTTCATAACAATTACTATGAATTTGCTCTTTTAATTCCCATTTCAACCTGTGGAACTGTGGCAATTTTTAAACAATTTTTAAATAAATTTAAGTTTTAATCATCATAATAAAATGTATTCCCCAAAATGCTATAGTAATTATATAATCTTAGGCTTTACTGTTTTTCTAGCAGCAAAATTTATAATCAATGGTAAATAATTCCTAAGCAATTATATTTAACCATACTATTGAATTTACTTCTTTGACTTTAATTCACTTTGTCTTATTATAAATGTTACATACAAACAGGAAGGCGTGTGAACATGTAAATATTCTCAGATCAGGTAGAAATATTTAAGAACTAGTGTTTCAAAGACAATAATGTAATATTAATTCTCATGAGTGACAGCATTCTAGAATAATCCACACAGACATGTGTGTGTGTGTGTATGTATGTATGTGTGTGTGTGTGTGTGTGTGTGTGTGTGTATATATATATATATATATATATATACACATCACATGCATTAATAACCCAAAAATCTCAAACTTACTGTTTTAAAAGAGGCATCCCTAAACAAGTACATGGAGCTTATGGTTCAGTAGTATGAAACTTCTCAGAGTCAAGAATGAGGCTTAAAATTATGAATGGTAACAGGGTTCAATGAAAAAAAAAAAATTAATTAAAAAAAATAACCTGTGGAGCCAGACTAATCTAAATCCAATAACCTTTGAAGCCAGACTAACCTAAAGGAAAGACAGAGGAGAAGGCCATGTACAGACAGAGGCAGAGAATGGAGTGATGCAATCACAAGTCAAAGAGCGCAAGTAGGCAACAAAAGCTGTAGAATCCAGGAACAGAAGGAAACATGATTCCTAGAGCTTTCTAGAGGGAATGTGGACCTGCTGACCTCTATACACCAAAACTGTGAGAAAATTAATTTGTTGTTTTAAGCCCCTAAGTTTATGATAATTTATTATGGTGGTCCTATCAAATGATTATAAGAGATTACTGTACAAAATTAGGCATGAGAAAATAAATGTCCAGAGGAACAGTAGTGATAATAAATGGAAACAGGAAAGATGTTGAGACTTACAGACCACTCAAAAGTCCCAGAATCACTGTGTTAACTTAGAAGTATTTTTCTTCAATGTTCCAAATCAGGAGAACACTTTTATAGATTAAGACCAAAGAAAAGCACAATTATAATCTCAACAGGTCTCAGATTCCTCATCTAGAGAAGAAAAACGCTGGACTAGAAAAGTGATCTTAAATTGTTCTCCAGAGTGACATCAGAGGAATGGTGGCATTAGAGAGCACCTTATCCTCTTCCCCTGAAATGTCAGCAAGTTAACCAACTATAATGCAACAAAGAAATTCCTGCTCAACACAGATATACCTGAGAGACCCGCGCATTGAAACATCTGAATGTGGGCCACCAGCAATAAACGAGAAGAGAAGGGAGGAAAGTGTGGAAAGCCAACAGACACAGCCCTGCAGCAGGGAGCTCATTCTGAGCAGTAGGCACTTCCTTCTGCCAGGAGGAAGAGAGAGCTGCAGGGGGAGGAGGAGGGGCAACCTAAAAGGGCAATGGGCAAGGGAGCAAACAGTGTCTGAGTTAGCAGATGCCTAACAGAGCCATGCACCTCTCTATTGTTGGGCCTGCGGTGGTATTTCAGACCAAGAAACAGAACCACAGAGCTCTACCACTACCTGGAGTGCCAAAACTCGCCTCCCATTGCCCTTGGAGTTAGGTCAAGGAGCATATTATCTGTAAACCAAAAGCTGTCCCAGTAGAACCGCTGTTTCCCTCTGTGACTGATCCCCAGGAGAGGTGCTTGGGGCGGGACCCCAGGGAGGTCAGGGGTGGTCATTACAGTGAAGGCAAAACAAACCCCACCCCTAAGCAGTGAGGCTGTACTTTCTTAGAGAAGCTGCAGAGGTTTAAGACTGGGAGATCACAGAGGCAAAAATACACACACAAAAATCTTACAATTCAGCGCCATCTACTGGAATATAGTAGAAAGATCTCTTCAGAGATAAATGCTTACTTAAGCAAAGGAGGGCAGCAAATACCATGAATAACCACAGTAATGAGGATGACAAGAAAATGAAATATCTCCAGAAAGGAATCTGGAACATATGGAAATATGTGGTATAAGTCATGGATATTTTAAGATTACAGTTCAGAAAATACTCAACAAGATGTGAGAAAACATAGACAGGCAATTCAATGCACTTAGAAAACATCAATGAACAAAATGAGTACTTTACCAAAGAAATCGAAACTTTAAAAAAGAGCCAATCAAAAATCCTGGAAATGAAGCATTCATTTAAGGAGATTAAAAGTAAACAACTGAACAGATAAAATAGACTCAACCAGATGGAGGAAAGAATTAGTGATAGTGAAAATAGGAATCTAGAAATGACACAGAGGGAAGAGAGAGACCTGAGCATAAAGAAAAAGGGAAACTCTCTACAAGAACTATCTGACTACATAAAAAAAAAACACAAAAAAAACCCATTATTAGTGTTAGCTTTGATTGAGCAATTGAATTAATACCCCTCCCGAGGAACTGGCTTTTCAGGTCATTTCACTATGGACATTCCCTTTGCTGAGATCATATTTCACTTGCGGTGACCACATTCCATTATCTGCCCTCTGGTATGCATAAAGAAGTCTCTGCCCAGGAAAAAGCCCGCCAAAAGTCCTTTAAAAGCCACTGACTCCAGTCACTGAGTGCTGGAGCCATCCAGGCTCAGCCACCTGGTGTGCAAATGATCTAATAAATACATAATCCCTCACCACTCAGGCCTCGTGTGTTCCTCCTTCAGCGATCTAACATTTGGTGATGAAACCCGGGATTGTAAAAGGGCCATTTTACTCTGAGCAAGAAAGTGAGGTTTCTGTCTCCAAGCCTGGCAAGACAAGGTTGCTGAATACTTCTTAACCTAAACCAGAATATTCAGCAGTGGAATTTTAAGACAGGAGCATACATAATGCCTCAGACCCCCACCCAACCTGCTCTTCAGATGGCTGGGAGGATTGGGGGGTTGGTGAGCATCTGTACTTCATGGGTCAAATGTATAAGTTTGCTTATTTTGCTTTTTCAATAAAGGAACATACTTTAATTACTTGATAAGTTAGCTTTTCACAATATAATCAAGGTCTCATATAAACTCATTCATATGAGAAGCCAATATTTTATGAGCAACTGGTTCTAGTAAAGTCCAAAGAAAAATTTGCATATATATGCAAATGAGCACTAGCCAAAAAGAATGCTGTTTAGAAGTAAATTTAAGCTTAAAAAGAAAAAATTTGAAAATCTCTTCCACTACTATTTACGAAATAAACTAAAGGTTATTATTTAAGCATTAAATCTTCACCATTAATGAGACACCGTAAGTAAACAGAAAGTTACTTTTACTTGAGATGTAGGCATTGCCGTATTGGCATGTCTCTCTCCTACCTGTTTTTCTGGAAGGTGACCAAGTTGGTTGCTCTGTTTGAAAAAAAGTAAAACTCTAAAATGTAGAAATTTAAGATTTAAAAGTAAAAACAGTAAGGATTAAGGTTCAGTAAAAATTAAAAGAAAAACCAGTGAATGGGAGATTATAACCTCAGGAAATTTAAAGTACTAAATTTGGCTGTTCCAAGTGCAGTGGTGCCTTACAACTAATTGATCACAGCCAGTCTCTCTTACTTCTTATCCAACCATCCAGGTCCCTGGCTTCAAATGCTCCTTTCCTTCCCTTTCTCTTTTCCCTTGAATAATAGCCGATTCTAGCATTCCCTCCCACTTTCACTGCAGTAAAATCTCAACTATTCATCCGTCACCCTTTACTGGTAGTGCCATGGTAACTACCCTCTCAGCATAGGGCATAGAACCGGGAAAGAGAATATACCCTTTAGTGCACCTCTTCTCCTTACACCTTGCAGCTTGTCTCCATGATCAGGGATTTTTTCTTCCCCGGGGGGGAAACACATACATCTATCTCCCCATCATCTGGACAGGAACCTGTACTATTGTCTCTCACCCAATATAGATGTAGCTCCCAATAATCAGTCTTTACCTGCCCCATAATCCATCATATCCGACACAAAAAGAGTCCAGATAATCCCTCTTCTAATAACCCTGGGCATCACAACAGGGGTTGGAACTGCCATAGGGAGGTTAACCTCTGCTCTACCTATTTTGAAACCCTGTCTCAGGACCTACAAGAAATCTGTGGATGCCCAGGAAGATATCTGTGGATGCCCAGGCAAAACTGGGAAAACAAGAACCTCACCCCCAGGGTAACCTATTCTCCCCTTTCATCTCACTAGAATGAGGCAACTGAGACCCCTAACCTTTTCCGCCCTTGCTGGAGGCTAAGACCAACAAATAGTTAACATATAAATGCGAGAAGTCCATCAGAAGGCTGATGGACTTTGATATTCAGCAAGGGCTGAGAATCAGCATTATATTACCCTGCTGCTGGCTGAATAGCTGAAGGCAATCCCCTAACCTGACAATCCTCTTATTGTTTACCACACCTTACCATTGAAATGTCTGCTTTGCTGAAGGGCAAATGTACATTCTAGTACAGTGGTCAGCAAACTGTGGCTCACAAGCCACATGCGGCTCTTTGGCCCCTTGAGTGTGGCTCTTCCACAAAATACCACGTGCGGGCGTGCACGTACAGTGCAATTGAAACTTCATGGCCCATACTCAGAAGTCGGTTTTCGGCTCTCAAAAGAAATTTCAATCGTTGTACTGTTGATATTTGGCTCTGTTGACTAATGAGTTTGCCAACCACTGTTCTAGTAAACAAAAAGCTATGAGTCTGGAGATTCGGGGAGCCACTCCACTACAGAGTAGGTCTCTGCCTGGTTCCTCCATGCATTCTAAATTTATATTTCTTCTCTAGTGTATCCATTTATGTACAGCCCCTACTCCAGATTCTGAATCCTCGCTGCAAGAGGTTGCAGCATTTTAGCGCCTCAACAGGGATATCTGGGGAAGAAGATTTGCCAGAGCGAAAAACCAACAAGTTCACCGGAAAAAGGTGGGGGTCACCAAAAAGGTGGGGAGATTCACTGCACAAAAAGCCCATGCCAAGCTTTGGAATTCCCTATCCGAATTGGGCAAGGACGTCTTTTGTTTCAAGCCAGGCTATAATGGGGAAGAAATCAATTAAAAGGCAAAAATATCATTGTAAATTTTCAGCTAGTATGCTCAAGGATAAAGAAATTAAAATGTCAAAAGGTACTCTCTTAAATCAGGCTCAAGGAAAACGAGCGCCCTTGTTATTTTTCACTATGTGGGTTCTTGTTCAAATTGTAAAATGCGTAATTCATATTGGGGATCAAAAGTCTGTAATAACTAAAAAGGCCCTGGAACCAGCGCCACTAGTGTGGAAGGGCTCGGAAGCTAGAGAGGATGGAGTTGCAGGGAGACTCTTTGATGCTTTGTCTGAAAATTACCATATGATGCCTTGGGACAGGCAGATTTTAGCTAAAATAACTTTAGAGGCCAGTCAATGCTATGGAGAGTGGAATAGACCATGAAAAGAACTCTACTTTATTAAGTCTTGTCTATATGTTATAGGCATTTGTATGTTGATTGTTTTATCTGTCCTTTTTGTTTGGTTTAATGTGTTTATTCTTAGTCTATTAAGCATGCCTTTAACTTAATAAGAAAAGAAACCTAGGTCGCCAGGCCATTTACTGAATTTCCCCAGAGCAAACAAGATGTGGGAGTGGGGAGAAAGAATATGAGCGGTACATGTAGCCCATTAATTACTAAGTCTTTTGGTAATCCTATAAAATGGACACCCACTCTCGAGAGTGCTATTAAAAGTCTCATTTTCGACATGTTTGTATTTCCCAGTCCGTCATTTAAAATTTGGCAGAATTTAGGGATACATCTGGGATTTCTGTATGCATGAAGAGAAAAAGGCTGGCTTAAGAGGAAGGCGTGCCCCACCCGATTTTTGATGGCCTCTTAAAGATGAGCTCCTTCTCTTTAGGGATGCTATAGAATAAACCCAAGATAGTTTTTTCTCTAAAAGATGGCAAAAATGACACAAGGAAAATATACAGGCTAGGTTTAGGCAACAAGATTACTATTTCCATAATAAAGGGCAGTTCTTCAATAATAATGGAATGCATTCCAAAGTTAACATTAAAGCCACTGAAAGTCAGTAAGTTATATCTGTTACAGAATTTGCCAAAGTAAATGTCTTAGATAATAATAATTGGCTTTAAAATCTCAAAATTGTTAAAACATGGGTAAATAGATATAACTAAAATTAAAGATTTGTGATGTAGCTTTTCAGTGATAACTTTAGGTATATTAATGGTGGAGGTCCAGTAGCCCAGGGGGAGACTGGCTTCGCTCTTTCTTAAAGGAGGGAGCTGACCACGTTTCCCGCAGCAGTAACCTTAGATGTTATCTCTAAGGAAGAATGTGGTGGTCTTAAAATTCAAATAGCTACAGTCCTGCTTCCAAAGTCTTTGGTTACTTAAAACTTTGGAGATTGCTGAATTAAAAAATAAAAATTGTTAAATATCTAAATATTTTAAAATGACAAAATACTGAAATATCAATCTAAGTTTACCTCATATGAAAAATCTAGAGGACAGAATTGAACCCATTAATTAAACATGTCTTGTATTTTTTTTAAATATAACCTTAAAAATGTAAAGATATTACTAATCTGGGAAATGCTAGGTATTTAACTTCCCACCTAAATTTGAGGCTTCTAATAAAGCTCAAATTAAGTTGGGAGAAATTATATGGTTGTGATAACAAAATGCATAAAGTATAGAAATTTATTTTTGAAGAAAATAATTCTTGTATTTTCTCTGGAGAAATTAGTAGTTCAAAATATATTGTGGTCCTTATGTGTATGATATGTAGTAAAGTTCCAACCTACCATAAAATATTTTATATGGTCTGATTAAAAAAGAGGATTACTACTATGGTCTGAACCAAATTTTTAATATAAAAAAGTTTAAACTTAATTGATACCTTTTAGAATAATTACAAAAAGTATATAATATAATCTTTAGGTTATGTATATTTGATAGTCTTTCCAAGTTAAATTTCAAAACTTTAACTGAGAAATAGCCTTGTGCCCTGGAATAATTCAAGGTTTTACTCTCTTCTTAAAAGAAATAATTTTGAACTAAATGAGGCCAATCATTTGAAATCACATGGGAAGCTTTATCAAATAAAAAATTAATAACTGTTGTATTTATATACATATATTTTAAATGTTATAAAGGTTTCAACCTCTTAGGGAGGGCAAGGCAAAATTGCTGAATACTACTTAAGCAAAACCAGATTATTCAGCAATGGAATTTTAAGACAAAAAGCCTCGGGCAGCCTGCTCTTTAGATAGGCTGATGGAGGGGACGACATTTATACTTCATAGGTCAAATGTATAAGTTTAATTGCTTTGCTTTTTCAACAAATGTGCATACTTTAATTACTTAATAAGTTAGCTTTTTACAATATAATCTAGGTCTCATATAATTTCACTTACATGAGAAGCCAGTATTTTTATAAGCAATTGGTTCTAGTAAAGGCCAAAGTAAAAATTTGCATACATACATAAATGAGAAATAGCCAAAAAGAATGCTGTTTAAAAGTAAGTTTTAAGTTTAATAAAAAGAAGAAATGTTAAAATCTCTTCTGCTATTATTTACAAAGTAAACTAAAAGTTATTATTCTAGCATTAAATCTCATCATTAATAAGACACCATAAGTAAAAAGAGAGTTACTTTTACTTGGTATGTATACATTACAGTATTGGCCAGCATCTGAAAAACAACCAAGTTTGTTGCTCTGTTTAAAAGAAAGAAAACAGCCCTGACCGGTTTGGCTTAGTAGATAGAGCATCGGGCCATGGACTGAGGGGTCCCGTGTTCAATTCTGGTCAAGGGCATGTACCTTAGTTGCGGGATCGATCCTCAGTGGGGGGCATGCAGGAGGCAGCTGATAGATGTTTCTCTCTCATCAATGTTTCTAACTCTTTATCCCTTCCTCTTTGTAAAAAGTCAATAAAAATATATTTTTAAAAAATAAAAATAAATAAAAGAAAGAAAACAGTTTTTAAAAGAAACTCCCAAAATGTGTCCTAGAAATTACTCTGGGAGAAAAAACAAGGAAATTCCCTTCAAATATCTAGAAAACTGTAATTAAAAGTCAATGCATTAGGCCTCAAAAAGAAAAGTAAGTAATTTGCATTTATTTTCCCTAAGAAAGCTTATGTCAATATACTCAAAGACTGATAGTAGAAATCCAATTAGTGTCATTTACTGTCCACACCCAAGGACAAATGAAGATAGAAAATAAGCCTTATCTCAGACTGATTTAAACTGGCAAATTGAAATAAGTGAATATTCAGGAGAACTTAGTTGTACTAGGCAGGAACCTAATACTGGAGCATTAACTATTTTTTACTGATGGTTCATCTCATAGTAAGGCTGCTTACCATACAATATGTTCAAGGAATGTCCCACTTTAAAACAAAAAAAAAGGGGGGCAATAGTAGAGTAATCTCCTGTAAGTAAATTACATCAAGCCTTAATTACTTTAAAATTTTTTCACTTGTAATGCTGATGGCGAAACACCCATGAAATCACACTGGTGTCAGAATAAGCCAAAGGGAAATGGTTTGGTTAGATAGAAAATCCCGAGTCTAGTTTGTGGAAGGGTCCCTTTATTAACCTTTGGTCAAGGATATGCTTGTGTATTTCCAGAAAACTTCTCCAAGCCCATGTGGATTCTTGCAACAATGAATCCAAGAGAGGAAATGCTCACACTGTACTTGTGGCTGCAGATGGGACGAGGCAGAGGAGAAACAGTCCAGAGATGGCGTATGGTAAAGATGCCTCGCCATGGTAGCAGTCATGTGCTGTTCATCAGAGTAGGTTGCGCTGGACAAAGCCAAAGAAGGTCGGAACATCTGTCCACCATCCAGAACTGGAATATCATTGCTGTGATGTCACAGGGGACAGTGATTGAGAAGGGAACCCATAAAAAACTGTTGGACAGTGATTGGGAAGGGAACTCAAAGAACTGATGGCCCAAAAGGAGCCTACTGCAAACTGGTTCCTTAGATACCTGACAGCAATTTAAAAGGACATGAAAGAACTCAATCCTTTACCCTGAATTTAAAAATCTTAAAAGGACCCGAACTCTGCGAATGGCATACACCTTTTTAAATTTATTAAGAAAACAAAAAGGGGATATGCTGGTGGCTAAGACCAACAAGTAGTTAACAAATAAATGCGAGAAGTCCATCAGAAGGCTGATGGACTTTGATATTCACCAAGAGCTGAGAATCAGCATTATATTACCCTGCTGCTGGCTGAATAGCTGAAGGCAATGCCCTAACCCAGTGGTCGGCAAACTCATTAGTCAACAGAGCCAAATATCAATAGTACAATGACTGAAATTTCTTTTGAGAGCCTAATTTTTTAAACTTAAACTTCTTCTAACACCACTTCTTCAAAATAGACTCACCCAGGCCGTGGTATTTTGTGGAAGAGCCACACTCAAGGGGCCAAAGAGCTGCATGTGGCTCGCAAACCGCAGTTTGCCGACCACGGCCCTAACCTGACAATCCTTTTATTGTTTACCAAATCTTACCATTGAAATGTCTGTTTGCTTTGCTGAGGGGCAAATGTATATTCTAGTAAATAAAAAGCTATGGGTCCAGAGATTCGGGTAGCCACTCCACTAGAGAGTAGGTCTCCGCCTGGTTTCCCCATGCATTCTAAATTTATATTTCTTGTCTAGTGTATCTGTTTATGTGCAGCCCCTTTTCTAGATCCTGAATCTTCGCTGCAAAAGATTATGGCACCCCCTAAAGATAACATCTAGGCCTCAGTTGTATTTCAGCTCCAGGCCCAGAAAAGCAGCAAAACTAGACAAGTGATGCCGTGGCAACCTCAGGACCAGCATTTACCTCCCAAGTCACTCAACAGGACCACTTCTGAGTCTTCACCAACCAGTCTCTTGGGGAAATCATGCTGCTACAATACCTCACCCCAACCAGAAGGAACCTATACAACATTCCAGCCCCTGTGAAATTGATGTCCAGACTCAGCAGGAAGTAATTACAGAAGGTATGATCTTCATCTCTATTCCATAAAACAAAAAGGCTGGAATGTTAGGTTTGATCAAGCAATTGAATTGATACCTGTTCCCTGGCTTTTCAGGACATTTCACTATGAACATTCCCTTTGCTGAGACCACATTTCACTTGCAGTGACCACATTCCATTATCTGCCCTCCGGAATGCATAAAGAAGTCTCCACCCAGAAAAAAGCCTGCCAAAAATCCTTTAAAAGCCGCTGACTCCCATCACTGGGTACTGGAGCTATCCAGGCTCAGCTACCTGGTGTGCAGATAATCAAATAAATTCATAATCCCTCACCACTCTAGTCTCGTGCGTTCCTCCTTCGGGAACCTCACAATTAGAATCATAGGCATTCCAGAGGAGGAGGAGAGGGAGAATGGAATGTAACGGAGAGTCTATTCAAACAAATGGTGATTGAGAACTTCCCAAACCTATGGAAAGAACTAAATCCTGGAATCCAAGAAGCAAACAAAAAACCTACTTACCTCAATCCAAAGAGAGCCTCTCCAAGACATTTGGTATTAAAACTGTCAAAAATTAATGACAAATAAAAATTCACAAAGCAGCCAGGGAAAAGAAGGAAGTGACCTATAAAGGAAAACCCATCAGAATTTCATCCAACTTCTCAGCAGAAACTCTAAAAGCCAGAAGAGAGTAGAATCAAATATTCAAACGTCTGAAAAAGAGAAATTACCAGCCACTAATAATATATCCAGCAAAATCATCCTTTAAATATAGATAAAGACATTCCCAGACATACAGATGTTAAGAGATTTTATCACCAAAAAATCTTTTATTGCAGGAAATATTAAAGGGAGTAATTCTACCTTAAACAAAGAACATAAGGTCATAAACTACTAATGAGATAACCAAAATACTTACAGCAAAAAGAGGAGTAATTTGTGACTGTAGGAAGTGGTGATAGGGTTAAGCCTCAGACTGACCTGCTGGCAAAGTCACAAACAAGTCTCAGCTTGGAGGGCTCAGTCCTCTAAGCATAATTAAGCTTGATCTTGTGACTGCTCCCTAGATCTTTCCTGGGTAGCTAGTGGGCTGTGGGAGGGACAACAAGTGCTGCCAAAACAAGTGAAAATTAAAACAACATTGTAGATTACTTTGTTTGTCCCTGATTATAAATAAAGCACCAGCTTTACAGTTTGGATCTGTTCTGTGGCCTCAGCAAAGCACAGAAAGATCCACCCAGCTCCATGAATCTATTTCTGCATCTTGTTTTCTTTATTTCTAATACTTCTCAATCCCTGGCCGCCTTCATTTAGAACCGGTTCGTTCATCTCTCTTTCCGCGCGGGACGCGGAAAAGGGAGATCCCCGCCATGTCTGGCCCCCACCGCATTCAGGCCCCCGCATTTTGGCGCCCAACGTGGGGCATGAAAGAGGCAACAAGAGGGTAAGAGTCAAGGGATCGCTCCCAAGAATTGCACGCGCCACAGATTTAAGAAAGTGTAAGGTACGGGGAGTGTATTGTGAATTGATATGAATTAGCTGGGTGTAAAACGTAGGTAATCCTAAGAAATGCTTTAAACTATGCTCTGTTAAGTGTAGTCAAATTCTTGATTTCTTTCTTAAGTTTTATTGATGAAACCTGGGAAAAGGTTAGAAAGAAGTTGTCTGACCAATACTCAGCAAAAAGTCCAGAGAAAATTCCTATTTTAATTGGTGATGGCCTTGATTCAGCACAGCAGAGCTTAAGAATGTCTAAGTGGGGTACAGCCATGGCCTTACAACCTGCAGTGGAAGGGTGTAAGTCTCTAAGAATACCATCTGTACCTCCTCTGCCTCCACGTGTAAACTACTTGTAACCAAGTAGAAAAGGATTAAAGGAATTTCTCAGCAACTGCCAATAATTCTTTATCTTAAAAAATCTTTTTCTTTCCTTAAAAATGAAAAATAAAAATTGAAAAAATAAATAAAATAAAAACAGTAGATGCCAGACCAATACTGAATCTTCCCCCTAAGAAACAAGGAGGTGGGGGAAGGGAGACACGTGGCAAATCCAATATGGACGCCACTCCCCAAGAAAGCCACTTTGAAAGGCCTCATCTTCGCCATCTTTATTTATTTTCCAGCTAATGACTTAAAGCTTTTACAAATTCATAAATGCATTCGGGATTTCTGTGCACATGTAAGGGGAAAAGGCCAGTTTTAAAATGAGTGCGAATAGTTTTAAGCTGAACTTGACCTTTTGCTGTATACAGAATAAAAACCCGAGACTGTTTTGGCCTTAAAAATGGCAGAGATGAACCCGGGAAAGAAATACAGGCTGGTTTCCCAAGGCATCTAAAGTAGCTCTTTTGAAATTTCCCGCCCAGTAACCACCAGGAAGTAGAAAGCAAGTTTACATGTGAATTGTTATGGGTTTGTTTCTTGACTTCCCCAGCAGGAAAATTCTTTTAAAAATTTAGCAGCTGTGCCAGGCCTATTGGCTGAAAATTTAAAACTTTTAAGTTCAAATTATCTAGATGTATTGAAATTTATAATATTGAAATGTTGATCTGAGGATGCCTAGTATGAAGTCTAGATGATATAAGTTAATCTATTAATTGAATATGCCTTATATTTTATTTGAAATGTATCCTTAAAAATGTAAAAGTATTATTGATTTGAGAAATGCTAAGTATTTAATTTTGCTACCTAAAATTTAAAGCTCTGAAAGTTTAAGGTCTCTTTCCTTGCCATGAAAAGGTTTTTAAAGCTACACCCTTTTTAATGGCGGAAGGGGTGACGCCCTTCCCCCAGAAGAACAGGTAATCCAATTCCCGCCAGCAGCCATCTTTCAAAGAATGTTAATTTGCATTTAAATGGCTACACCTTTTGCTAGCCGACCTTCCCAGAAAAGGTCAAGTGGCTAGGCCAAAAGGTTTTTTCCTGCAAAAGTGGCTCCTTTAACCTACAAGTTTGCTTCTCAGTTTCCCAGGGCAGAAAAAACATGGTTTAAAGTTAATTATTTGAAAGTTGAAGGTTGAGATTGAATTGGGAGAAATTAATTAAATATCTAAAGTACAACTTGTTTTTGAGAAAATAAAATGTGTTTTCTCTTAAATAATTAGGAATTCAAAATATGTTACTTCTTGGTCTGATTTAAAAAAGAGGATTAATTCTGTGATCCAGATTAAATGTAATTGATATTCTTTAAGATAATTTAAGTATGTAATCCTTAAATCATATATATAAATATATAAATGTATATATTTGATCTTTCCAAGTGTATTTCAAGACTGAGAGTAGCTTTTAGACATTTCACGGGCCCCGAAATGTTTCAAAAGTCTGTTTCTCTCTTAAAAGAAATATAATTTTAATTAAACCGATTGATACTTGAAATAGCATGGGGAGCTTTATCAAATTAAAATTAATTAATATATTTTATTTATATACATATATATTAAATGTTATGAAGGTTTTCGCTTGTGAGAAGGGCAAAAAACTACATTTCTTAAATATAGCCAAATTTTTCAACAGCAGAATTTCAAGAAAGACAAAAGCTGTGCTTTTAGATCAGACCAATAAAGTATTAAACCTATAAGTTTTACTGAATAAGTTTCTTTGATTTTTTAATTAAAGATACCTACTTAAGTTACTTTATAAATTAGCTTTTAAAATATAATCAAGGTCTCATATAAATTAACCCTTTGCACTCACTTGCTTTTTTCGATTCCTTTATTCTACTGCTAACCGTGTCAAGTCACACTCGACATCCGTGTGCAAAGGGTTAAGTTACATGAGAAGCCAATGTTTAAATAATTGAATTCAAGTAAAATCTAAGAACAGATTAGAAGTCACCATTGAAGCCGCCTGCATTTTTAATTAAGCTAGAGGTGGGCAACATTTGCTGCTTGTGAATTCAGACATAAATTTACTTTATTTTTAAAATAAAGATACCTACTTTAATTAATCAAATAAATTAGATTAAATTATAATCAAGCTTTTCAGCTAAATGAAAAGCCAGTAATTTTATAAACAATTCTAATAAAGACCAGAAACAGCTAATGATTGTCTGCAATGTGATTTCTTACTTTTAAAAGAACAGATTGAGCAGCCGCCATGATGCCCACGTCTTACCGCTCACATGGCTTGCTGCTCACCATCTTGAAATAACAAAGGCCATCCCTTTCCTTTAAATAAGCCAATGTCTTTATAAGAAATTTAAATAAGTCTTCTATGAAAATTACTGAAGCCTTCCCATGATCCTTCTGTATATGCAAATAAGCCTAAGAGGATACTTTAAAGATATAATTATAATTTTAATAAAAAAGGAGAAATTTTAAAATTTTGAAATCTCTTTCACTGGTATTACAGGATAAACTGAGGTTGTTATTAAAATATTAAATCTAATCCATACTAGTGGTCACCATAACCTTAAGATAAATTGTTTCATATGGCAAAGATTTTTAAATGAAACTCTCTGTAGCCTGAAAATTATTTTGGAAGGAAATAAAGAGAGGTTTCCTTCAAATATCATAGGGATTGTAATTGATAACCAATGCATTAGGCCTCCAAAGGTGGAGATAAGAAAAGATGTCTTAAAACTTTAAATGACTTTTAGAAATTATTAGGGGACTTTAACTGGTTAAGACCTTGTCTATACAAAAAGAAATTGACAGCCAGTTTCAAATTGAATTGCCATGGCCTAGAGCAAAGAATATCCTTACATGATATTATTCTACAATTTCATTATAATTTTTGATATTTTACAACAGCATATTGTACATTTATCCCAAACTTACAAACTAATTCTTTGAATATTTGGCAGCAATTTTAAAGGACATGAAGGGATTTAATCCCTTCCACGGTGTGGAAGCCCCCCTGGGAAGGCACTTGAGCATTCTATATTGGCCCTTCTTGCCCTTTTGCCAAGAGGGACCCTCTTCTCACAATCCAATTGCCCACAGCTGTTGCCTGAGGTCTCTGTTCCTGCTGAGGTTGAAGCCTCATGGTGGCTGGTACCATGGATCTATCTCTCACACAGTGGTGTAAGCTGGACCCTCCCTGGATAAGAAACCTGGGTTCCCCAAGATCAATGCCAGGGCCCCGCCAGCAGGCGAGGGGATCCCAAGGCAGGTGCTGGGCATGGAGGCCATAGGGGCATAGGCTACCAAGGAGACAAAACTGAACCTCACATCACCCTGCTTGGCCCCGGAGGATGGCTGGTTAGCCAGAGACGGGTAAGATTCCTCAGGGAAGGAACAACCTAAGACAGGCACAGTCGCAGAGGGGCCATCAGGAGAGAATTTGGGGGTCAACAGAGGTGGGGCACAGATCCTCACCCCCCCCAATATTGCAGGGGCTTGAACACTCGCCCCTTCTGAGGGAGGTCTCCTGCCCCATGGCTGCTTTGTGCTTCCCATGCCCAGCTCAGATCGGGACCCAGGCAACATACAGAGACTTGGCCCAGCTCAGATCAGGATCCAGATAACAGAGAGACTTGGCCCAGCTCAGACCAGGACCCAGACAACAGAGACTTGGCTGACAGCAGCTGCCCTATATCTAAATCCAGCCTTACACCAGGAATGCTCAGGACTTTCTCAAGGATACAAATAATCCTTTCCATTAATATTTACAGGGTAAACTAAGATTGTTGTTAGAGTATTAAATTTGACAGTAAAATAGTCAAGTTTTCAGATTAATTTAAATTGGCTAAAATAAGTGAATATTCAAGAAAATCTAATTGTAAGAAAAGCTGTTCCTAAAGTATTAACTAAAATTTCTATTGGTAGTTCATTTTATGGTAAAATTGCTTAACACCCAATGAATCCAAAGCAGTCATATTCTTGTGCAAAAATTAAAAATAAAAGTCATCAAGACTGCATTAAAAATGTTTTTTTACAAAAGTCTCATAATAATTAAATCAAAAAGGAAGGATAGTAGAATAATATCCTGTAAGAAATATCCTGTAAGTAAATTACATCAAGCCTTAATTGCTTTAAAATTTTACTTTAAAAATTATTATTCCTTTATAATGCTGATAAGGCACCCATGAAAAAATCTTATGTTGTCAAAATAAGCAAAAGGAAAATCATGTGGACAAAAATCAAAAGGATCCCAAGTCTAATTTATAGAAAAGAGTTTTTTATTAACCTTTGGTCGAGAATATGTTTATATTTCCAGAAAACTCCAAAGCCCATATGGATTCCTGCAACAACGGATCCCAGAGAGGACCTGATAGGACTACTGCAGCCACAGAATAAGCAGTGGCCCACAAGAACAGAGGAGAAATAGTCCAGAAATAAAAACAGTGAAGATGCCTTGCCATGCTAGCAGTCAGAACCTGTGCACTGCTGCAGGTTGACCAGGACCATGTGCAAGGAAGGTCAGTGTGCACGCTTACAGACCATGTGTGCACACCCTTCTGCATAGAAGTCAAAATGTTTGATGTTTTGTGTTTTTACCAGGACCCTGACTTGGGGTCTTGCTTTATTTCTAACACAGGGAATGGTATTAACTACCGCATTAAAAGAAATATTATACCTCAGGCATTAACCATTTTTACAGATAGATCCAGTTCTGGAAAGGTTAGATCTACTGCAGCAGGGGAGCAAAGATCCTTCAAACTTTTTATATTTCTGTAGAAATACAAGCTCTTATTTACGCCTTAACAGATTTTGCTACGGAGCCCATCAACCTATAGTAATAGTGCTTATGTGGTAAGTATGGCAAAAATTATTAAAACAGCTACTATTGGGCACACTAATTCAGAGGAAACTTTTCATTTAATTTCAGCCTTTAAAATGTTATTAGAGAAGGACAATGTCCATGTTTTATTGGAAGCAATGTCCTCAGTGTGTTATCCACCTCTCTATGCCAACTCTAGGGGGTAAATACCCGAAGACTTAAACCTAATCAAATTGACAAAATACATGTTACTCAATTGTAGAAAGAGCCAGTCTTACTCTTAAAATCATTTATTAAAACAAAAAAGGGGAGACAGATGTTATGTGTCACCTCAAGAGAGGCTCAGTCATACTTTTTATACTTTAAAATTTTTTTTGAATTGTGATGCAGATGCTGTACAGCAGTCGAAAGGCATCAGGCCTCCTGTACAATAGCCTCCACCGAGTCAGCTAGGTGGAAGGAAGCACAAACCAGACAAGAGTTTTATCAGATTCAGTAATAATGTGGGGAAGAGGTTGTGTTTTATATCTTTCCAGAAGGAGCAATGCAGCCAATTCGGGTGCCAGAGCGTTATGTCCATCACCACAATGGACCCAGAGAAGCTCCTGTGTCCCTTCACTCAAAAGGACTGAGAGCTGCCCTGATGACAGCAAAGCAGAGGAAGAAGAAAACTGAAAGCTACGCAAGGGACTGAGGTGCCAAAATGGGGTCAGCTGAAGAAGTTAACAACTAAGGCCCAGTAGATGGCAGAAAAGCAGGAAGTGGAAGCTACTGCCTCAATCATGCTAGCACTGGTTAGCTGCCAGTCTTCTGCAAACTCTTGCACAGCCAAGTCTGAGGACTCTTGAGTAAATCAACAAAAGAAACTTTCATTTAGTAGGAAAATGTTACTGTAGTTTGATTTCTTTATTGTTGTGTTGCATTGGCTTTATTGTTGTGTTGCATTGGCATTGTTTTATAGCCATGTCTGGGTTTTTCATTTGCATTGTTTTGTTATTGGGTTTTGCATTGGCATTGTTTTGTTAATGTTTTAATAGTCAGAAATTTGTTCTTGATTTTTAAATTTTACTTCCATTATTAGTAGCTTAAATTTAAAAGAAAGGGTGAGATGTAGGAAGCGGTTATAGGGTTAAGCCTCAGACTGACCTGCTGGCAAAGTCGCAAACAAGTCCCAGCTTGGAGGGCTCAGTCCTCTAAGCATAATTAAGCTTGATCTTGTGACTGCTCCCTAGATCTTTCCTGGGTAGCTAGTGGGCTGTGGGAGGGGCAGCAAGTGCTGCCAAAACAAGTGAAAATTACAACAACATTGTAGATTACTTTGTTTGTCCCTGATTATAAATAAAGCACTAGCTTTGCAGTCTGGATCTGTTCTGTGGCCTCAGCAAAGCACAGAAAGATCCACCCAGCTCCATGAATCTATTTCTGCATCTTGTTTTCTTTATTTCTAATACTTCTCAATCCCTGGCCGCCTCCATTTAGAACCGGTTCGTTCATCTCTCTTTCCGGGCGGGACGCAGAAAAGGGAGATCCCCGCCATGTCTGGCCCCCACCGCATTCAGGCCCTCGCATGTGACAAAAGAAATTACAGGGATGGGAGTAAGGTCTGAACTGGCAAAGGAGGATGAAGATTAGATGTAATTAAAAAAAAAAAAAAAGCTAGGTATATATGCAAGTTTATTTTTTATAAGCCTAATGGTAACCACACACAAAAATCCCCACAACACGACAAAGGTTAATAAAAAGAGGAAGTAGAGGAAAATGTATGAAATACCACCAAACAAAAAAAACAACAGAAACACAAAGGAAAAGAACCAATGTAAGCACAAAGATACCAGAAAATAAAAGCTAAAATGGCTAAAGGAAATGCTCATACATCAATAATTACCCTAAATGTAAATGGTCTGCATTCACCAATAAAGAGGCACAGAATAGCAGAGTGGATCAAAAAAGCAAAACCTAACCATATGCTGCCTTCAAGACACACATCTAAGCTGCAAAACAAAGGAAGATTCTAAGTAAAAGGGTGGAAAATGATTTTTCAAGCAAATAACTTCCACAGAAAAGCAAGTATAAGCATACTTATATCTGACAAAATAGATTTCAAGATAACAAGAGACAAAGATGGACACTTTATAATGATAAAAGGGACACTACATCAAGAAAATATAACACTTCTTAACCTTTTGCACTCGGATGTCGAGTGTGACAGTTATTGAATATATCAATAATCTGAAATATAAGAAAATCCAAATAAATAAGTTTGTATGAAAAGAAACTCCAGTTTTTTATTCTACTGCCACGCTTTGTAAAATCTGGGGTATTTAAAAAATTAAATCCTGAGTAGAATAAAGGAATCGAGAAAAAAGCAAGCAAGTGCAAAGGGTTAATATATATGCACCCAACAATGGAGCACCAAAATATATAAAACAGCTACTCACAGAATTAAAGAGAGAAACAGATCAAAACAACCAGAGTTGGTGATTTTAATACTCCATTGACACTCTAGAGAGATCAACCAAACACAAAATCAATAAAGAAATATTGGCCTTAAAGGAAACACTAGACAAAATGGACATAACTGACATTTATAGCTTTCATCTCAGAACATGAGATTATACATTCTTATCCAATGCACATGCAACATTCTTAAGGATAGGCCATATGTTGCATCACGAAACTAGCATCAACAAATTTCAGAAGAGTGAAATTACACCAAGCAATTCTCTGGCCATGATGTCTCGAAATTCTAAATCAACTGCAAAATGAAGCAAAGAAACCTGCAAATATGTGGAGATTAAACAACACAGTGCTAAAAAAATGACTAGGTCAAAAAAGAAATATGTTTATGTGTGTGTGTGTGTGTGTGTGTGTATGTAATGCAAATTAGGTCAGGATGCCATAACGGTCACGACCAGCTCAGGAGGAGGAGCCAGACGCGGCCTGGAGCCTGAGAGAACACCATACAGGGGTGCCTGCTCTGAGCATTCGTGGCGCAGCTGAGAGCAGGCCCCCAGAGGACACACACAGAGGCACCTCCGAGCCTCTGCGGCCAGACTGCAGCTTCGGCCCGCTCCCCACGCCTAAGCCGTCAGTAGGACATCCCCTGAGGGCTCCTGGACTGTGAGAGGAGGCAGGCTGGGCTGAGACACCCTGCCCCCCTAGTGCACAAATGTTGTGCACTGGGCCTCTAGTAAAAGATAAGATTAAAAGATATATAGACAAATGAGAATGACAATACAACACATCAAAACTTCTGAGATGCAGCAAAAACAGTAATAAGAGTTCATATAAGTACAGTCTTATCTCAAGAGTCTAGAGAAATCCTAAGTAAACAACCTACCACCACATCTTAAAAAAACTATAGAGGAAGAAGAACAAAAGCAACCTAAAGTCAGCCAAAAAAAAGAAATAAAAATTAAGAGCAGAATTGAATGAAATGGAGAACAAAAAGACTATACAAAAAATTAATAAAACAAAGAGCTGGTTCTTTGAGAAGATTAATAAAATTGACAAACCCTGGCTAGACTCAATAGGAAAAAAGGGAAAAGACCCATATTAAAAAATCAGAAATGGGAGAGGAGAAGAAGAGAGGAGAAGTCATCAAGACATAACAAACATAGAAAGGATCATACTAGAATATTATGAAACTAGAGGCCCGGTGCATTAAATTCGTGTGCTGGGGGGAATTCCCTCAGCCCGGCCTGCTCCCGCCCTCTTGCAGTCCGGGAGCCCTCAGGGGATGTCTGACTGACAGCTTAGGCCTGGGGAGCAGGCCTAAGCTGGCAGTTGGACATCCTTAGGGCTGCCATGAGCTGGGCTTCTGGCTCAGCAGTGCTCCCCCTGTGGTGGGAGCCCACTGACCACTAGGGGGCAGCTCCTGCATTGAGCATCTGCCCCCTGGTGGTCAATGTGTGCCATAGACCTGTCGTTCTGCCGTTTAGTCAATTTGCATATTAGCCTTTTATTATATAGGATACTATATGCCACCAAATTACTAACTTAGAAGAAATGGACAGTTTCTAGAATTACATTACCCTTCCTAGTCTAAAACATGAAGAATTGGAAAATCTAAATAGACCTATCAGTAGTGAGGAAATTGAAACAACTATAAAAAAAAAACCTCCCAAAAAAACAAAAGTCCAGGACCAGATCGCTTCACCAGTGAATTCTACCAAATGTTCAAAAATTTACAACCTATCCTTCTCACTCTTCCAAAAAAAATTGAAGAAGAGGCAATATTTCTTAACACATTCTACAAGGCCAATATAACCCTGATACCAAAACCTAGCAAAGATAACACACACAAAAAAATTACAGATCAATATCTCTGATAAATACAGATGCAAAAATCCTAAGAAAAATACCAGCAAATCGAATACAACAGAACATCCAAAAAATAATACATCACAATCAAGTGGGGTTCCTTCCAAACACGTAAGAATGATTCAACATACACAAATCAATCAACGTAATACTTTACATTAACAAAAGAAAGGATACAAATATGACCTTGTCAATAGATATGGAAAAAACATTTGATAAGATAAAACATCCATTTATGATTAAAACACTCAATAAAATAGGAATAGAAGGAAAGAACCTCAACATAATAAAGGCCATTGATGATAAATCCTCAACTAATATTATATTCACTGTGAAAACCTGAAAGCTGTTCCCCTAAGATCGGGATCAAGACAAGGATGTCCACTCTCAACACTCTTATTCAATACTAGGAGGCCTAGTGCATGTAATTAGTGCATGGGCAGGGTCCCTAGGCCTGGCTGGCGATCAGGGCTGATAGGGGCCTCCAGGCTGCCATCCGGGGCCTCCCTTCCCAAGCTGCCAGCAGACGGCCAGGGCCTTCCTTTGTTCTGTGCCACCCTTGGGTGGTCAGTGCACATCATAGCGAATGATCGAACTCCCAGTCTCCAGGTCAAACTCTCAAGACAACACTTTGCATATTAGCCTTTTATATATATAAATTATATATATATAGATAGTGCTGGAAGTCCCAGCCAGAGCAATAAGGCAAGAGAAAGAAATAAAAGGCATCCAAATAGAAAATGAAGAAGTAAAACTATCGCTCTCCACAGATGACATGATTCTGTATATAAAAAACCCTAAAGACTCTACCAAAAAACTACTAGAAACAATAAATAAATATAGTCAAGCTGCAGGATACAAAATCAATGTGCAAAAATCCATTGCCTTCCTATATACTAACAACCAAAAAAAAAAATAAATAAAATAAAAAAGCAATTCCTTTTGCAATTGCAACCAAAAGAATAAAATAACTAGCAATAAATGTAAGAAAGAACACTAAAAACCTATATCCTTAAAATTACAAAGCATTATTAAAAGAGATTGAAAAAGATACAACGAAATGGAAAAATATCCCATGTTGATTGATTGGAAGAATCAACATAATTAAAATGGCCCTATTATTGAAAGCAATATACATATTTAATGCAATCCCTATCAAAATCCCAGTGTCATTTTTTTTAAAGAAATAGAGTAAGAAGTTATCAGATTTGTATGGAACCACAAAATACCCTGAATAGCCAAGGCAATCCTGAGAAAAAAGAACGTAGCTAGAGGTATCATGCTACCTGACTTCACAATACCAATATACTACAGAACTACAATAATCAAAACATCATGGTATTGGCAGAGAAACAGACACACAGATTAATGGAACAGAACAGAGAGCTCAGGTATAAAACCACATGTATATGGGCAGATAATTTTCGACAAACAAGCCAGAAACACACAATGGAGTAAAGAGAGTTTCTTTAATAAATGGTGCTGGGAAATCTGGAAAGCCACATGCAAACGAATGAAACTGGATTACAGTTTGTCCACATGTACAAAAATCAATTCAAAATGGATCAAAGACCTAAATATAAGACCCGAAACAGTAAGTTACATAGAAGAAAATATAGTACCAAACTTATGGACCTTGGTCTTAGAGAACATTTATGAACTTGACCCCAGAGGCAAGGGAAGTAAAAGTAAAAATAAATGAATGGGACTATATAAAACTAAAAAGCTTCTGACAACAAAGCAAAGAGACAGCCAACCAGATGAGAGATGATATTTGCAAATAGTAGCTCTGACAAAGGTTTAATTTATAAAATATGTAAAGAATTAATAAAACTCAATAGCAAACAAACAAACAACCCAATCAAAAAGTGGGCAGAGGACCTGAAAATACAACTCTTTCAAGAAGACATACAAATATCCAACAGATATATGAAAAGGTGTTCAACCTCACTGGCAATTAAGGAAATGCAAATCAAAACTACAAAGAGCTACCACCTCACACCTGTTAAGAGTGGCCATTATCAACAAGACAGGCAATAACAACCATTGGAGAGATTGTGGAAAAAAGGGAACCTTCATTCACTGCTGGTGGGAATGTACACTGATACAACCACTATGGAAAGCAGTCTGGCAATTCCTCAAGAAAATTGAGAATAGAGCTACCACAAGGCCCAAATTCCTCTCCTGGGTATCTATATAATAGAGGAATATACAAATTAGCTGGGACGCCGTGACATCAAGACCGAACAGCAGGGACCTGAGGCTGCATGGCGCCTGTCCGGAACGAGGGACCTCAGGCCGCACCCCCCGCCCTGCGGGGATTGACGAGGGACCTCAGACTGCACCCCTTGCCCTGGTGCCAGGCCAGGAGACCTCAGGCTGCACCCCCCACCCCGGCGCCAGACCGGGGGACCTGAGGCTGTGCCCCCCCGTCCGTTGCCAGGCTGGGGGACCTGAGGCTACAACCCCTGCCTGGAGGGGCTTGATGGAAGTGGGGCCGGCCAGGTCTGGGTCTCACCCAATGGGGGTGGGGCCCGCTGGGTCTGGGTCTCCTGAGTTTTTGAAGCGCATGCGGGTGGTGGGCGGGGACTTGACTCTAGGTCCCGTGGCATGCCCCAGACTCTGACAGGAGGGAGATTTTCATATACATTTTACTAATTTTCTTTCATCTCTGACACTTCTATTATAGAAAAAGGGCAAATAGCAATATTAAAATATTTCCTCTAATTATTCCCTTTTAATGTGCATGAATTTCATGAACCAGGCCACTAGTATACACATAAACCTCCAAATCATATATTCACAAAGACACATGCACCCCTATGTTCACTGCATCATTATTCAGGATGACCAAGACATGGGAACAACCAATGTGTCCTGCAATAGAGGACTGGATAAAGATGTGGTACACATACACAATGGAATATTACATGGCTATAAGAAAGGATGAAATGGTGCTATTTGCAACAACATGGATGGACCTTGAGAACATTATGCTAAGTAAAATAAGTCAGAAAAAACTAAGAACCATATGATTTCACTCATATGTGGATATAAAACTGAAACTTGTGATCACAAACAGCAGTGTGGTGGTTGCCAGAGGGAAGGGGTAAGGGGGTGAAGGTAGTCTTAATATATGGTGACAGGGGAAGATTTTACTTTGGGCAAGGTGCACATGGTGCAATATACAGATCTTGTAACATAGAAACCCACACCTGAAACCTATATGTTCATCTTGACCAATATCACCCCAATAAATTTAAATAAGTAAATACATCATTCTCCAGGTCCATTCCTAATAATGTAACTCAAGGAAGGGTGGGGAGAAAACACACAAGAGAAGTTCAAAGGACAGGGATTAGAACTTCTACAGCAGCTTCACTTTTGTACATGTAAAACTGTTGAGAGGAGAAGAGAAAGAGGAAGGAGGCTGAATATTACCAGACTAGATATAGTCATTTTCAGCAGTTTTGACAATTTGTCCTTTCTTCTCCATTCTGGATAAAAGATGGTCAAAGCTAAACCCCCAAAAATGTATGTTATAACAAAAATGTATGTTATAACATTAATCCACTCTCTTTGACCAAAATTTTCAAAAAAGTCATCTCAACAGCAAATATTTGTTATCCTTTCAATTTGTATAAATTCTTCAATGTAGCATTCAATATAGCAGCAAACTGAAGAAAAAAGCATTTTAGGTTACTTTTTCCCACTGATTCCAACATGTATATTTTTCCACATCCCTAAAGATGGGGTTCAGGTAGCTTAAGCATATGCAAATATGATTATTCCTGGTGGTACTGACTGACAGTGTGCAACCCTATGACCTTTAAATCAACAAGGACCCTATGTTTTACTAATTCCTTCTGGTAAGATCAGGATAGCACCAGAATAAAAACTTGCAGAATGGATATTAGACGCTTGTAAGAAAAATCTCAGAGATGATATTTTGTGTATTAAAGAGTTAACATAGCAAGCCTAAACTGCTATCTGTGAAAAGGCCTTCTTGCAAGAATATTGCTAAAGTTCCCACCATTAATTGGTGATCGCTCACTATGCTTAAACTGGGAAAGGGACTCTGAAAGCTTGTGCCTGGTTTTCCCCAGACTTTGCTTCATGACCCTTTGCTGACCATGGGAGCTTTTGCAGTAATAAAGCCTTGAATACAACTATATGCTGAGTCCTATGAATCTTCCAAGAGAATTACTGAATCTAAGGGTGGTTTTGGGGACCCTACAATACTTTTTTTTAAGAAAGATAGCATCAAAGATCTCTTCATGGCATAGAGGCCAAAAGCAATACAAGGAAGTAGGATTTTCAATGTGAAGAAGTAACAGGAGCACCTTCAACATTTTTCCACTTATATTTTGCTTTTCATGTGTGCTCACAAGTTAGGATAGTTAAAAAAACAACTATGACTATGACTATAATATGAAATAGAAGTACAATAAATATAAAATAAGCCAATACATATAAAATAAAAATTCTAAGTGATAGGAAAGCACTGCCATAGTTTTTGTCTTTCTTAATGGTATATAAAACCATAATATATCTCCCAATGACCTCTTATATTTGATAAAATGACTGTCAAAATTTGATATCCTAATACAATAAGTAAGCATCTACTGAATAAGAACACACACAAATTAGAAGTCAATGCAAGGTATGACACTCAAAAAATAGTAGATTTAAAAAGAATTATGTTTATGTTGTTTCTACATTTCATATACTTTCTAAGTATTTAAGTTAAAAGTTTTATTTGAATTAATAATTCTCAGTTTCTAGCAAAGCAGTTTATAGACATTTTTCATTGTATTTGACTTAAGAGATACACAAAATACATAACAACTTAGTTTCAAATCTTATGTACAAACTTTAAAGTACCTTTAAGCCAGTGGTCGGCAAACTGCGGCTCGCGAGCCACATGCGGCTCTTTGGCCCCTTGAGCGTGGCTCTTCCACAAAATAGCACGTGCAGGCGTGCACGTACAGTGCGACTGAAACTTCGTGGCCCATGCGCATAAGTCAGTTTTCGGCTCTCAAAAGAAATTTCAATCGTTGTACTGTTGATATTTGGCTCTGTTGACTAATGAGTTTGCCGACCACTGCTGCTTTAAACTATAAAGATATATGTTATCAGTTTATAGCCTCTCAACTCCAAATGCACTTTCCATGTATGCTCTGTGATAAATGGAATTCCTTCAAGTATTTCTCCTTTAATATGAACGTGGTGTTAAACTTTCTCAGGAGATGATGACTGCTATAGGGATACTGCAGAAGGAAGACACTCTCCTGCCATGTTCAAAGTATGCTAGGAGTCAACAGTGTGGCTATGAGGACCCTGGACTGAGCCAGTGAGGGTGTGAAAATATCAGACAGAGCCAGCCCCATCCATGAGCCCAGAACTCAGTCCTTCTACAACCTTGAAATCATGGTCTAGCAATAACCATTCCTCAATCCTCACAACACAAAAACCAGAGATCCCAAGCGGCCCAAATATTCTTGAAGGTCTATTGTCCCTACTAGCACCAGAACTCACAGTACACACCCATCCACCACCTGACTCTCAGAAGACACCAGTAGCTTATTCCTTACCTAGAAACTCCAAACCAGTTCCAGCCTCCTCTGCTATCAGGCAAGTTGAATTATACCTTCTCAATTAAGTCTGAACCCTTTCCAAATTTGTCGTATCACATTATAAAGAAAAAAAAATGACAATCATCTGATCATTTCAAAATTAAGATAAGGTATTTGATAAAATTAAAATACCATTCATTGACAAAAATTTTTAGCAAATCAGAAATAGAAACTCCTAATCTGATAAAAAAAAAAAAGGGAGAGATCTGTTTTTTTAAAAAAGATACAGCAAACATCATACTTAATTTTGAAATGCTGAACAATATTTTTACCTCTGTGATTAGGAGATAATGATGCCTATAGTCACCACTTTAATTCAACATCATAGTGGAGGTCCTAGCCAGTGCAATAAGCAAAGGAAACGAAAACAAAAGTGTAAGGATTGTAGAGAAATAAGGCTTTCATTATCTACAAATGGCATGACTGTATAGATGAAAAATCCAAGACTCAACAAAGTACGTATTAGAAAATAAAGTTAGCAAGTTATCTAGATGTAAGGTCATGATACCAAAATAAACTATCCTATCTAATAAAAAGGTAATATGCAAATTAACCATCACACCACTACACCCATAAGCCACGCCCACAAGCCATGCCCACCAGCCAATCAGGAGCGAATATGCAAATAAACCCAACCAAGATGGCTACAGCCACAGAGAGCAGGAGGGAGGCTTGGCAATGGAGGAAGCCAAGCTTTCCGCCTGCCCTTGCTGGCCTAGGCCTCCACTCAAGGATACAAAGTTTCAATTATAGAAGGTAATCAAATCCAAACAGAAATGGTGGCAGCCACAGAGCTGGAAAGAGCGGGAGCCTAGGGTTGCCCCCAGCAATGGTGGAAGCCAAGCTTTCCCCACACCCTGGCCTGCCCAGGCCTCCACTTAAGGCTACAAAGTTTCAATTATAGAAGATACATAAACCCCATTAGAAATGGTTGCTGCCACGGAGCAAGCAGAAGGCTTGGTTCTGCTCCAGGCTACAAAGTTTCAATTGTAGAAGATAAATAAACCCCAGACACCAGGGCCTCTGCTTGGGTCGCCAGGGGGTGTGGTCGGCCTGCAAACCACCACAAACCCCTCGCCCAGGCAGCCCCACGCCCCAAGGGAACCCCCACCCTGATCTGGGACATCCTTCAGGGCGAACCAGCCGGCCCCCACCCATGCACCAGGCCTCTATCCTATTCTAATAAAAGTAATATGAAGATTTACCATCACTCCAACACACAAGATTGCTGCCCCCATATGGTCAAAGATCCTGCCCCCATGTGGACACAAGATGGCCACCACAAGATGGCTAGCAGGGGAGGGCAGTTGGGAGGGACCAGGCCGGCAGAGGAGGGAAGTTGGGGGTGACCGGGCATGCAGGGAAGGGCAGTTGGGGGGGACCAGGCCGGCAGAGGAGGGAAGTTGGGGGTGACCAGGCATGCAGGGAAGGGCAGTTGGCGGGGGGGGGGGGGGGGGGACCCGGGCCTGCAGTGGAAGCAGTTGGGGAGGACCAGGCCTGCAGGGGAGGGCAGTTAGGGGTCACCAGGCCGGCAGAGGAGGGAAGTTGGGGGCAACCGGGCCTGCAGTGAAGGGCAGTTGGGGGGGACCCAGGCCTGTAGTGGAGAGCAGTTGGGGAGGACCAGGCCTGCAGGGGACGGCAGTTAGGGGCAAACAGGCTGGCAGGAGAGCAGTTAGGCATCAATCAGGCTGGCAGGGGAGTGGTTAGTGTGATCAGGCTTGCAGGCAGAAGCGGTTAGGGCAATGAGGAAGGCAGGCAGGCGAGCAGTTGGGAGCCAGCAGTCCTGGATTGTGAGAGGGATCCCAGATTGGAGAGGGTGCAGGCTGGGCTGAGGGACATCCCCCTCCCCCTGTGCACCAATTTCGTGCACCGGGACTCTAGTATATATATATATATATATATATATATATATATATATATATATATGTATATGTATATGTATATATATATATATATATATATATATAAAGCTAATATGTTAAGTGACCAGTCCGACCATCCGACTGGTCACTATGACATCACTGACCACCAGGGGGCAGACGCTCAACACAGGAGCTACCAGGACGCACATTGGCCATCTAGAAAGAAATGGCACTGCGGACCTGGCGAACACAAAGCAACACTCGGCTTCCCCCAAGTGGGACACAGGCCTCACCACCACCCCGGAGCAACAACCCACCAAATTGCAGCCAATGCTGCCGAGACCCTACGGCGCAAAACGTGGCCCATAGATCAGCCTAGCCCGGAAACGGTCGCTGTGGGCACCGGGTAATGACGTCACATAGCAACACCCGGCTTCCTCTCCCTAGCAACTAGCCTCCTTGCAGTTTCTTCAGCCCAGGAACACGACTTGCTTTATAGCTAGGTGGAAACATTTTACATTTTAACCAAATGTCTGTGAAGTGTTTCCCTGTGCCTCATCCATCTCATTTCATCCTCACAGAAGTCCTGGAGTAGGTAGATAGGAGACTCGGTAGAATTCTATTTTCTTTTCACTAGCTGGAAAACAGAGATTTAGAAAATTTAGAAACTTGACCTGTCTGAAAAGAATGGTGGACCTTGAAAATTATTCCAGGTTTTCTCACTGCGCAGAATATAGTCAAACACTGCTGCAGTTAAGTATTTTACCCTTTGTTTTCCCTGTGTGATCTACAATAATAATCTGCTCCGTGTTGATATTTACTGCTGTGTTGCTGACAATTACCTGAGAGAAAAGTTGGGATGCTTCACTGGGCTGGAAAAAGTTTAGCTAAATCAGAAAGCAGGTCTAATTAAGCAAGTTTATTCTATATATACAAAAGGCTAAGTTGACTTGCACATGCACAATACATATAAAGCTCTTGTTGGCGCCTATCTCACACATGTGTTTTGAGCTGTCATTGTTGATCATGAATTTGGCTGACACTTCTATTATAGAGAAAGGGCGAATAGAGATATTAAAATATTTCTTCTACTTAATTTCCTTACAATGTGCACGAATCCATGCACCAGACCACTAGTTTAAAAATAAACATTGACTCACACATGTGCAACACACATAAAACTCTCGCTGGCACCAACCGCACGCATGTGTTTCGATCTGTCATTATCAATCGTGAATCTGGCTGTTTTTGTTGACATTCGGAAGCTGAAAGAACGCAGTGTCTTTGACAGAATATGTCTGAAGACCAACTATTGGCACTTTTATTATAGAGAAACTAGTGGCCCGGTGCACGAAATTTGTGCACATTAAAAGAGAATTAATTAGAGGAAATATTTTAATATTTGCTATTTGTCCTTTCTCTATAATAGAAGTGTGAGAGATGAAAGGAAATTAGTAAAATGTATATGAAAATAATATATAAATTTATTAATAAACAGTAACAAAAGGATATAACAACAGAGGCAAAATATAAAAACAAAAACATGATATGAAAACAACAAAAACATGATATAAAAGCAACAGTGATGCAAACAATGACTGATAAAGTGATTAAACTTATTCTAATATCTCCCTGTACACCACATTAAGAGTGAAAACACTTTCAGAGTGCTTGACTAATTTCCCTTGTGAGGAAGTATTGAGAACTTTAACTTTAATGTCACATGCTCTTCAAACTCAAGAGAAAGCGACATATAACTGACCATGTGCGAAAACAGGTTTAGGTAGGAATATTCCTACTCTGTCTAGAGTTTGTCCTTGTGATTTATTAATAGTCATCGCAAATGCTGGCATCACGGGAAACTTAATTAATTTAAATGGGAGGCCAGTGTCAGATGGGGACAAATCAATTCTTGGAATCAGAACAACCTTTCCCTCTGCAGATCCTGTTAATACTTCAGCTTCGATAATGTTAGGTCATAATCTTTTGATAATAAATCTGGTACCATTACAAAGACCCCATTTACTATTAAGATTTCTCAATAGCATGATGATTGCACCCACATTCAATTTTAATTTATGACACGGCATTCCCGAAGGAGTAATACTATTAAGAAATTCGATGGGAAAATTTTCCTTTTCAGCATCATCTTTTGAATCAATGGAATCATCACTCAAATATGTGTGAAAATCTCCATCGAGTATATCCAAAATTTCTTCATTTAATTTTTGAACATGCTCATTTTTTGGATAAAGAATTGCATGTTTAGATATATTTTTAATATTATTTATAGATATACTATTTCCAAAGGTACCTTCAATAATAGATCCATTACAAATCATTTCACAGGGGATTTCAATAATATTCATTCCTAAATGAAAACTGCTATCAAGTTTGCCATCTCCAAGTTTTACTAACCATTCAGTATAAGCAGAATCCTCTGATCTCATATTTGTTGTAAGAGACAACTTTCTGAAACATCTCCAAACAGTACAGTACTTTAAACTCGTTTGTACTATGGCCGATTGCATAGCATGCTGTACAATACTGAGACATTGTCGAAAATCCCCTCCAAGAAGGAGAACTTTCCCACCAAATACAACATTCAAATTCATAATTTCTCTTAGTAATCTGTCTATGGTGTTTATAGCATGACTGGATACCATGGTGCATTCATCAATAATGAGAAGTTGGGCCTTTTTAATAGTTTTAGCAACTTCACTGTTTATATCGAGTCTAGAAATTGAAGTTTCATTTAATGGAATTGGTAATTTATATTGGGAATGAAAGGTTCTTCCACCGAGAAGTAAATTTGCAGCGATTCCTGTAGACGCTGTGGGTAAAAGAGTACCACCACGACCTCTAATATAACGTATTAAAACTTTATAAAGACATGCCTCCACACTCCGAGGGCAGGTTCCTGCCTCAAACCTCACCCTCGCCGGAAACAGCTTGGGGAGGGCACAGCCATTGCCAAGGCGACCCCTGCAGGACTGACTTCCTTCCAGTTGGTCCAGCCTCAGTCATGACGGGTGTTACACCCAGGGTTTTTATATAAATAGATGTTTCTTCTAATTAATTTCCTTTCAATGTGCATGAATCTGTGCACTGGGCTACTAGTACGAGAATAAACTTCTGTTGTTGTAGGCCACCCAGGTTGTGGTACTTTGTTATGGCAGCCCTATGAAATGAATAAACTCTTCTACGTAACATCTAATTCTTAGCTCAACCTCCTTTTCAACAATATTTACACTATTCTCCCATCTGCCTAATACAAAAATTCCAAATGCACTAATTTTTCCCCATACCTCATATTCTGGGATCATTAAGAGGTATTATTTTGCCTTTAATTATCTCTTGTTCTTAAACCTTTCCCTTTCATTTCTATTACCATCCCAATTCTACATCTAAACTACCCTTTTTATGATAAGTCAATATTCCTTAAATACCACTTTCACTATATATTTCTCTGTTCCCAAACTTCTGACAACACCCTATTATATCATATTCAGAAGACACTTGGTAATCTAGCTCTGTTCTATTTCCTTTGATACATACTTGTAAATACAATTGGTCTCCAAGAATACATTTTCTTTCATTAGCTAGTTTTTCACATTTGTGTTTTTAATGTTTCTATACTTTCTGTTCCTGCCATATCAATGTGCTTCTCCTACCACCCTCCCAAAGACAGATAAGTCTCATCACAAAATTAAAGTTTTTCTTCAACTTTCTGTAGTGGCCCATGGAAAACAGATTCTCTTAGACTATGGTGACAAAAATATCCAGTTTCTAAGAGCAGCAATACCAGTGTCAGAGGCAATATTGTAATATCCAATGTCTCAAGGAACAGTGAGCAATGAATGACCTTGAAAGACAGCCTCTTTTCATTATCTTGGCTGTGGTTCTAGATCCCTCGCTTTATTTAGTTCTTGATTTCCATACCTCAACCACCTATCCTTCAATCAATTTTGTTTTAACTAAAGGTACGTTTTTTATATCTGTAATTAAGAACCTTGACTGATGTCATAGCTCAGGCTGTGTAACAAAATACCATAAACTGGATGCCTTAAACAACAAACATTTCTCACAGCTCTGGACAATAGAAAGTCTGAGATCAGGGTGATAGCATGGTCAGATTCTGGTGAGAACTCTCTTCCTGGCTTGCAGACAGTTAGTTGCCTTGTTGCTGTATCCTCAACAGAATAGAGAGAAGGTCTGGTGTCTCTTCTTGTTCTGAGGGCACTAATCACATCATGGAGACTCTAACTCCATGATCCCATCTAAATCTCATTACCTACCAAAGAACCATTCCTGATATCACATTGCAAGTTAAGGTTTCAACATATGAATTTTGGAATGACCACATTCAGTCCATAACAACTGATACATTATTCTTCCCCTTATATTACTCTCTCATCTTTCCCCAAAGTAGGTCCTACCCTACTACTTTCTTCACCATCCCCTTATTTATTGAATTTTTATAATTTGACTTCTTTTTCCTAACCACGTTTGCTAAATTACTGAATCATCAATGTACTCCTCTTAACTACTAATCCTACTGGTCTATTTATCAAGTAAGAATTTTTCCCCCAGATTATGTCTCCCCTCCCCTTCCTCACTCTTACCCAGTCAAAATACCTCAATCTTAAAAAAATTTCCAGTCCCCTCCTTACTTCTTCTTTCTTTTTCCTCTCCTCCTCCCTCCTTCTTTCCTCTACCTCTGCCTTCTCCTTCTCCCTTTCTCTCTCGCCCCTCTTCCTCTTCCTCTCTCTCTCTCTCTCTCTCTCTCTCTCTCTCTCTCAACTCATCTAATCCAAATACCCCAATCCTGATAATTCCCAATTCCGCATCCTACTCCCATCCTCTCATAACAAATTTCTAACTAGTTTTAAAATATGCCCCAGAGACAATTAAAATTCTTCCCAAAAACTAATGGATTAATTAATCCTTTTACCAGCCTTTTCTAGTCATTCAAGACAGAAACTAAATTCATATCCAACTCTTCCTCACCCACAATGATCTCCAAACACCATGTAATTTACTTCTCAGATCCATCCTTCCCCTAAAATCCCTCTGCCAAATTGTCTTTACCTCCACAATCTTCTCTTCCCATTAATGACTGCAATGCTTTTCCCTTTTGCTTGTCCCTCATGAATCTAATATATCATTTACATTGCTGTCAGAGCTATACTATGTTCTCAAATAAGACTTAGTAGTTACCTACATTCAAAAGCTCCTCACTGCCTACCACATAAAGTTTAATCCCCTTAGCAAAAGTATTTAAAAATCCATTACTTCCCTCCATAAAGCTCATGTTAATAAACCACATGAGAACATTAATTCCCTGCAGAGTACTCAGTCCAATCTCTTTTCGGTCTCTTTGCAGTCTAGAATGCCCTCTTTTTCACTGGTATTCCCTCACAAGTGAAAATATTTTTTTAATATGTTTTATTGATTTTTACAGAGAGGGAGAGGGACAGAGAGTTAGAAACATCGATGAGAGAGAAACATCGATCAGCTGCCTCCTGCTTGCAACCAAGGCACATGCCCTTGACCAGAACTGAACCTGGGACCCTTCAGTCTGCAGGCCAAAGCTCTATCCACTGAGCCAAACCAGTTAGGGCACAAATGGAAATCTTAATTCTTCCTTCAAGGTTCGGCTAGAAAATTGGGTCCTCTATTAAGTCTTATCCTATTCACAGTTAAACTGCTACTTCTTCTGTAATCCCATAATACTTTGTTTATAGTATTTCTAACTAAGACAATTCATTTTCCCTTGCAATACTATTAGTTGTATTTGTAAAGCACTTTATTGCAATTTAATAAGGATTTCATTTAATTTTCACAGAAACTCCGTACATTTTACTAGAAATGAAAGAGGAAGAAAGGTTAGTAACTGGGTTTAAAACAGTCTCTCTCTCTTCTGATTCCAAATCTCCAAACAATAAAATTTTGCATTTCTTAAGGGCAAAGACTCCAAGGAGCTTAGCACAGTCCTTTCAGTGTAACAGAAGCTTTGTGTTTTAATAAACATTCTCTTCTCTGTTTGAAATAACCCTGTTTTACCTGTCTGAACTCTAATCTATTCTTGAAAACAAAGCTCAAAAATTCCATCTCTAATTAGCTTTCCTTAACTCTTCCAGGGCTTACCTTTTTTAGGCTGAATCATACTACTTGGTATATTGTTACAAATGTCTTTTACATATATATTTTTAAATGCATTAGTCTTAGTAATGGGTTTAGAAGCTTGGGTGTAACTCACCATGTCTTATTCCACTGTGGTATTGTCTACACTACCTAGCACTTAGTTGGTGCCCTGTCACTTGTTTCCTGAATGATGCTTAATAGTCCCCAATCTATTCCCTGCTCCAATTTCTAATCTAAGCCCTTTATTTTTTGCATTACAGTCAACTGTTGTGACTAAGAATTATCATATTTTAACAGTAAATATTACTCAAACCACTCCTAAAATTTAAAGCTCACAGGTCAAGGAAATATTTTAATCATCTGATGGGAGAAAAATCTAGAGTGACTATTTTAGATGACTGTAGAGGGCAGCAAAGCAACAGTAGTATCCTCAAAGAAAAATATGTGTTCTTAGGAAATTTCAGATTTTTATTTTTTAACAAATGCTGTTATGACTAAAGCTTTTAGAATTGAGACCTTTTAGTATGCTATACACATATTTCACCAAGTACTCATATATTTAAACATTTTCACTATCAATTATAAATATAACAAAAATGTATCAATGCCCAGATCCTTTACACACAATTGAAAAAATTAGTTTCATAAACAATGCATGCAACTAATTCTAAACTTGATATGCCTTTTTTGTTATTCAAAATCAGTCAATGAACTATAGGGACTATCCCAGCTTAAAAGATAAATAAATAAATAAATAAATAAATAAATCCTCTGACATTGTATTAATGTACACAAACAGAAGGTAACACCTTGAAAGATAATAGGAGTTTCTTACTATTATGTCAATATTAAAGTTCATTTTGGTTCTATTATGAACCAGGCAAATGAACTGTATCATCAAAATAATCATATATATAATCTCAGAATTGCTTAGGAATGGGAAAAAAGTATAAAAGTATATATTCAACACAACTGCATTATTTGCACATTTTTCAAGGTTTTTGTTGGAGGTAATTTTTTACCTCTTTTAAGTTTAAAAGCAGAAATTAGAGATTTAAAGTAGCTGCTACAGTCATTAACAGGTGTAGACTCTGGTTTAGTGAAAAAAATGTTATGATGTACTAGCCCTTTGCCAATAGTGAGGATAGAACTGTTAGCTATGCACCTTTCCCCACTTAAATCTTTTCAAAAACAAACAAATTGAGAAGCTTTAAAATTTTTTTGTTTTAATTTAAAGTAATGGAACCAGGTTATCTCTGAGCAGATAAACCCAGTTTATTGTCTGACTTAGTATTAAACTGAACTTATAGCCATGAACAATTATCTATAATCTAAATAAAATTAGAAGGGAATTTGGAGTTCATAATAACAAGACACTTGTGAAATGAATTTTAATCTCTCTCACAGTAACTATGACTAAATTAGAAATCAAATTAGTAATTTTCAAAAACAAGTCTAAGATATTTTAGTAATGACAATCATTTCTATCATGCATAACATATAGAAATAGTTACTATATGAAATTAATCTTATCACAGTTCACCAATACTAACATTTTATTAATATTTTTGTTTTTCCTCTGAATTGAAACCATTAGAAGAGTCAAAACACACTCTTAATTATATGCAATGTTCTTAAACACTGAGCTGAGTCCTAGCTGTGTACACCTATTATGTGTCCCTTGGTATTCTCTTGTCCTCCCCAACATTACAAAATAGATTAGCCACCTTAAATTTACCTATTTCATTACTAAAACTCAAATCCAGAGTAAGATTTGTTGTACATCAAGTGAGGTATGACCATAGAAGCTGCTTAAACTATATCTAAAATGGGGTAGATAATTCACAGCTGATTTTGCAATACCAAAGAACTGTATTCATCATAGGTCTATTTTGCAAACACTCAAGATTCAAAACGGGTAAGACACTGTGGAATCAAGAAATAGAAGTAAAGAAAGCAAAGAGAATTTTTAGAAAAAAGAAAACCACGAAGAACTATGTCATCAAGCAACATCTTTAAAATCTACCAACCTTTTCTCTTTAAGTAAATGTGTGTGTGTGTGTGTGTGTGTGTGTGTGTGTGTGTGTGTGTGTGTGTATTCCCACCCATCTTGGCAGGTAAGAATAGGAGTAATATCAAGACAGGAATAATAACAAGTGTACAAACCTCCCTAAGGATATGTTTCCTAGATGGTGTTCTGCACAACATAGCTTCTTCAACATAACAGATACTACACAAAAAATAACTTGTTTAATTAGTTTGTAAAACAGTATTTTACTGAAGAATTTCTAAGACCATTAACAAACTAATGTACATAGTGACTTTCCATGAGGGTGCTATATGTATGGTTAGCTTTTCCCATTCCCCAATGTAGTCAATCATACTACTTTCTTCCAAAAACATGTCTTCTAAGACTAGTATTCCATTGTAATACTTTGGCAAACATTGCTCTAAACCAAAAGATAAAAAAAATGAACAGAATTTGCATGCAGTTCCCACTAATGACCACGTCACACTGTTAAACACAGAACAGGGGAGGCCTCCAGGGACTAAGGATTTGAAAAATATCTAGGATCAGATAGGAAATAAAGCAAATTCAGAAAAGATTTTATAGTTATTTATTATAACTATTATTCTACTGTATTATTTTATTTCAACATGGAAGATGAAATCGTAAACGAAGTACTCTCTGATACCAGTTTATTGTATAATAAATTTGGTCAATTCCTTAAACAGTTATAATGGAAGCAAATATTAAAATCAATATAACTTTAAAAATAATGTGTTTATTCTGATATGTGCTATGATGTATATAATGAAGCTTGAAGCAAAGTCTTTACTGCAAAGAGCACATATTACAAAAAAATTATAATTAAATACTAATTATAGTATCTAATCTATACTATATAGTATAGAAGGTTCCATGGAGAAAATCTTAAACTGGGCACTTCAGAATCTGACTAGGTAGGAAGAGTAACATCATTTTAGGCCTTATAAGGAATAGAGAAGGGCATAACCTACTTCAGAAATAACGAATAATTTAGACCTGCGCTGTCCAATATGGTAGCCACCAGCCACACCTGACTACTCAGCACATTGAATACAGCTAGTTCAAATTATATACCAGATTTCGAAGACTTACTATGGAAGCAAATGTATCTCAAATTTTAAATATTAATTGCATGCTGAAATGATATTTTTGGTTCTATTGTATTAAATAAAACATTAAGATTAATTTCATCTGCTTCTTTTATTTTTTAATGTGGCATCAGGAAGACTTTATGTATGTGACTCACATTTTATTTCTATCAGACATTGCTGGTTTAAAACCAAGTTTGATTTTGCTGTTAAACTCCTGAAATAAAGAAATTTGAGAGCCTACCCATATCAAGCACATGGGGACATATGAACAAAATGGTAGAGTATTATTTCTTTCAGAAGAGTGACCACATCTGATCAAATCATAAATAAAAATTCTGTAAGAGCACTTTGGAGGGAAAACAGAATCCTCTTACAATGTCTCTTAAAATTCAAATGCCCCAACCCTTAGGCTCCACTTCCCACCCCTCTTGCAAAAAATTGATGATCCAGTAAGTCCATAGTGAAGCCTGGAATGTTTGAAAAAGGTTACCTAGTACCCACAATTTGAATCCATCCACACATCCTACTTTTGCTGTCCCTGGCTATCTGAAAATAGTGATTTATAGCCCCACTCTGCTTTAAAAAAAAATTATTTCTTCTGAAGAAACCTAGGCTGAGAGCCTCTGCTGGGTGTAATGGCCAACCTATTTAAAATAAGAACATGTTTGATTTTATTTTTAATGATTCAAGTTAAAGGAAACCAAATAAAGTTTTTAAAAAACTATTATATAAACTTCTCCTATTTACAAAGTCACATTTACTATCTTACACCTAACAAAATTATCATCTAAAGTGTTGAAAAGCATACTGTCATTTCTTAGCCAATTAACCCAGTTATGAGCTGGTATGTTTACACATACAGTTTATGAGTCAAATTCCAGTTTATCAGTATCTACTCACAATGCAACAGTTAGCTCTTTCCTACTCATCTTAATTAGCAAAATGAATGTTGGATAGTCAATAGCGTTACAAGAAAAACAATCTCTCTGGATGCTGAAAATTCACAACATAAGTATGCAATAAATATAATATCCTTTCTAAAGCAATTACGGTACCTCCAAATATAGCATGTATCTAGGTTCATAAGAGGCAGCTCTTAATAAAATTTTAAAAGAGTGATCTATACTATAAGAAGTGAGTCACTTAGGAAAACACTTAAAGCTCACCCTTAATAAAGGTTCACAAGAAATTTTATTTGAATATATGACTAAACTATGTCAAAGCCTATTATAAAAATCATAATTTTTTAAAAATTCTGGAGAGAATACAGGTTCAAGACTTTACAATTTTAGATAAAAGGTAATCAAAAGTACAACATTAATGGTATAAAGACTTTTGGATCTGAGTGCTTGGCACACAAAGCCATCTTTAGCATTCATTCCATTACTGACTTAAAGGTTATTTGATTTCATATTTCACAAAGCCATCTTTAGCATTCATTCCATTACTGACTTAAAGGTTATTTGATTAATTAAATACCGTATCTTTTGTAAACCATATAGTTCTTCTTCTCAATTTTTATGAAGACTTTAATAGGTTATAGAATATGCTAGAGCAATATATTATTTACTCGCTAATATTTAAGGAGTAAATTACAGAATGTCAAAACATTAATTTTTAGCAAACACCTCTTCAATAATTTCCAAATATGCAAAAACCGTAAGTTTTATTCCTTGACAAATTATACAGATACAAAATGTACATCAGAGTTGCCAAGTCACTAAATTATGTGTGTAAAAACATATGTAAACATAAGTGACATACACAAGGTAATACACACACACGAATATATTTTCCAATTCTTATTTCTGATGCTGTAGCTAAACACAAGAAAATGTTTTATCTTTTTTGCTTGCTTTTAAGTTTGGTTCACTTTTCAATTATATCTGTTCAGGATACAGAAAGATTCGTACATGCAATATTAATTATAGGCCCCAAACTGATATAATAAGATAAAGTTAAGTGAAGTTGACACTCTCCTCTTCAAGTCCACATTTTCAACATAATCACTAACATTCTAAGTGACTCTATGGAACTACCAAGTCCTAAAATGCATTCTACATCATGATGGGAAGATTCAATTAGGTTTCATATAATTACACAGTTGATTTCACCATATCCCAATATTCTGAAAATTGGTCATTTGTACATTTATTTGAAGTAAATTTAACAGATATCCAAAAAGTAGTGACTGAACTATACAGTTAAAATACTGATGTAAAATACAAATACAAGTCACTGAACTTAAAAACTCAATTATTCAAGATATCCTGGTAGAATTTAAGAATGACAAATACCAGGCTGGTTGGCTTTAATGTTGCATGCACTCTGCTAAATGTTTTATTTTATTCTTTCATTTAATCTTCACAAGAACTCTATAGGCAAGGTGATATTATCCATTTTTTTAAAAGATGAGAAATCCATTTTTTTAAAAGATGAGAAACCTTAAGTTTACTGAGGTTAAAAAACTTGCCAAAGACTCACACATCTTGTAAGTGGCAGTCTTTTTTCAGAATCAAATTATTTAGTATCTAAACATAAACTGCAGAGAAGAGACAAAGAGAAAGAACAAACTTGTACTATCTACCACAACGTCTAACCTCAATAAGAATATATAACTCAACTTATTTTTTTAAAGTAGTACCCCCCTCCCACGCCCTCAGTTTACATTCATATATCTTTATCTAATGGGTTAGGTATCCCTCTTCTGGGCATAGTACCTCATGAAGATCTCTTTCATAAACTCCAAACTGTCCTATAATCATCTATTTCCTTTATGTCTACCACAATGCTATAAAATCCTTGAAGCCAGGATTCTGCTTTATTCATGTTTTATGCCCCCAAGAACCTGTTAACTGCCAGGAATAAAAAAGTATTGAAAGTGCTGTTAGGGGTTCAACATCATATTAGAGCTTTTCTATAATCTTCTAAACATGATCTTAAGATAAAACCTTACTGAAAGTGGAAATAGTAAAATCCTAGATTCAAATAGGAAATTATGAATTAAGGTCAAATAGTATAGCTTCTTTTTCATTAATACTATATCCCTGCTAATACTCTATATCTCAAGAAAAATGTTGGGAAGAAAAGTGAGATAAATCTGATCACCTATGATGAATTGATCATAAAGAAACATGAAATTCCAGAATTAAATAAATGAGGTTTCTCAAGTCAGATGGTATTATAAATCTAGTCTCCTTAAACTTTATACCTAGGAATTTGTTAGGCTTAAAAATATATCAAAACCTGGCAGTTTGTCAACCTGTAAAATTCTCACTTAAAAAGTTCAGTTCTTCAAATAAGATAGTTAATGTGTATCCCCAAACAGCAAATCTCATGTGATTTTTATAGCTTTCAGAATATTGAATCTACCAGTTGTAAGGATTCTTTTTAGCAGTCAGATGAACATGATATGAAAATTACCTTGTACTAAAGATGGTATTGCAGAAGTTGAGCATAAGACTCTGTAAAAATGTAAACCACACATCAAAACACCAACAAAATGAAAAAAGATCTGTGCATTATAAAACACAGATCTTAAAGCATTCTGTTAAGACAAGTCATCACCTACACATCTCTTTAAGGCCTAAAAATTTTTTCAACTCTGAAACTGATTACTCAAACATTAGTACATGCTAAACCTTTTATAAGCAGTATAGGAATGTTTGATCAACAAACAGGTTATATGAAGAAAATTCTGTTCCCATACTTACTAAGCATCCATACATCAGAACTGTGCCCTCGTCAGACTGAATTTAAAATAAAGGTTGACAGAAAAAAATCATCATAAGGGTTCACAAATTAGGGTGTTATAACACTATAAGCCAAAAAAGGAAACTCTTAAAATGAGCAGTGCACAGGAACACAAAACTAGTGTCTGCCTCTACAACTACAAGCAGAGTTGACTCTAAAACTTCAATTTACACTTCTAAGTCACAGTCCATGTGCCTATACTGCTTGGATTTTTAGGACTCTAAAATATCAAGTCCTTCTATAGTACATTATTAAAGAGATTTTTAAAAACCTCTTTTCTTCTCCCATGAGAAAACCTATGTGTTCCTTCAAAAAGCAAACACTTCACTTGCACAAATGTGAAATTATTACCCAAATTTTATTTCCTTGTATTAGCTGTGCGTATTATCTAGGTTCAGTCTTCCATGGGGCTTTTGCCTAGCTAGATAAGCTTTTACTGGAGGTACAAATAATATTCTCTCAGTCCTTAACACAATCTAAGTAAAGGCAGTAAAACTGTTAACACTTTTCTCCCACCCAACTGTAATCCACAGTCCTTAATGGAAAAGAACAGTACACAAATTCAATCTAGAATCCTGCATCAATTTAAAGAGGTAACAGCATTGAGAACCGGGTGGTGGAACCAAACATCTGTAGAGTGGGGCTACAAAAACACTGCAGATTAGACAGCATACCACTTATCATCGTATACTTTGTAAATCGCAAACTTTCATTACAGTGCTTGCAATGTGGTGGTGAGCTGCTGGCTGGTGGAAATGCTCAGCCTGTAAGAGGCACTCCATCTCTTGAAAACTTTGCCTCCCTCATAACCAACCACCTTGACAACACCTACCCGGAACAGGATTCTCCTTCTTCTAAATCATAATATCCAAGAAATCCCCACAAACCTTTCCTTTTCATAAATACTGCTAAAACGTGCCTCTGAATAAAGACTGGTTTCATTTAACATTGCATTATACACTGAGATCCAACAGCAGCCTTAGGGAACCAGTAAGAAAGTCTTGGGTAAACCCATCTTGGAGCAAACGTCAATTTTGCTTCTCCACCTTCCTCACCAAGTAAGAGTCTTTGAATGAATTAAGTCCTGCGGTGTTATGGTATTACCAAAGGACAGATACAGCTAATCCCCAAAGACGGGTGGCCTTATTTTGCCAAATCATCACCTTCTATTAATGACCACTCCTGTCCATCTCTCTTGCATGAAAGGCATTTCTTACAGGGTCCTTAACAAGCAGGCTTCTAGTTTCCCCACATCTCGGAAGAGAACTTACAAAGAGAAGAGCTCCCAAATGTGACAGCAAAATTGTACCGTAAGCACGAGGGAAGAGATGGGGAAGAGGCATGGTGTTTGTTGTGATCAGAAGAGGCATGCACAGTCGATGCCATGTTAACACATAAATCAAAGCCCTGAGGACAAATCGTGTGTGCAGAATAAACACTGACAGTGTGAGAGAGAGAAGTCCCACAAACGAAGGCAGCAAGGGGCTCAACGCAGAGCCCTCCTGAGGCTGGCAGGCAGGGCAGAACCGGGCCGGAGGACGGAAGCAAACGGACTGTAGGGGATGCTGCAGGGTGGGCTCAAAGGATGCCTTCTCCCGGGCGGAAGGCGGAGAGAGATGGACCCGAAGGCTTCATTCCGTCGGACCCTGGTCCCTAAAGGTATGTGGGATCACAGCTCAAGTTTCACCGGCGGGGGAAACGGCGGCGGCAAACGTGCATCCCGGCACCTCAGCCTCAGCCCCAGCCCCGAAGTCCGCGCTCTCGGTTTCCGGCTCGAATTAGCGAGGAAGTAACGGTCCCCGGAGCACACACGGCGGAATCCGGGCAGAAAGCAGCACCGCCGGAGCCTGGCCGTCAGCGCGGCCGCGGAGGAGGGAGCGGGCGGGCGGCCGGCGTCGCACTCGCGGGCCCGGCCCTTCCCGGGCCTCGCCCCGGGCGCGGCGAAAAGTTTCCAGCCAAAGTCCACCGCACCCGCTCGCGCAGCCAACCGCCCCACGCAACCGCCTCGCCGCTCGGGAGAGCCGCCCGCGCGGGCCCGGCCGCGGTGCTGGGACCCCCGGCCGCGCCTCCCTCTCAGCCCACGCCGCCGCCGAGGTCCACCTACCGCAGAGCCGGGAGAAGAGCAGCAGCGGGAAGAGCAGCAGCAGCAGCGGCGGCGGCGTCGGGGGCGGCAGCAGGAGCCCGGCCCCGGGGGGAGAAGCGAGGGAAAGTTGTGCTTTGCCGCCTCCGGGACACAGCGGAGCCGGCCCCGGGGTCCGCGCCATTCCCCACCCTCCCCCCGGCCCGCCGGCCCGCCCGCCCGCTCCGGTTCCCCGGGACCCGGCGCCTCCGGCTCTGGGCGGCGGCGGCAGCGTCTGCGGCGCGGCGGCGGCGGAAGGTCGGGCGCGCGCCTCCCTAACTCCTAGTTCTTCAGCCTCGGCCGCCGGCTGACACTGCGCCGAGCGCTCGCGGCTGCCTCGACACCGCCGTCGCCGACGCCACTGCCCAGGCTGAGGCGGGAGCCGCCCGCCGCCGCCGCCGCCACTCCCCGCCCCCCCGACACCCGCCCGCTCCGAACTCCTGAGAACTCGGAACGCACCACCCCGCCCGCGCGGGAGGGGAGAGGAAGCCGACCCCCGAGCGGCCGCCGAAACCCGCCCGCCCGCCCCACGCAACTCCGGCTCCCGTCTGATCCCGGACTGCCTGCCGCGCCTCCTCCCGCCCCACTCCCCTCCACACGCTCCACCCCTTTCAAAAAAAAAGAAAAAAATCTCTTCTCTCCACTTTGATAACGGGTTTCTCCCAAAGCAGAGCTCTAAAAGGGACAGGGAAATCTGGAATGGGTTAGTAGGCCCCGCCCCTCGCCCCAGCATCGTACCCCCCCCGCCCAGCGTTTCCAATGGTCTCGCCCACTCCGCCCCTAGTGGGTCCACCGCTGCCCCGACGCAGACAGAGGCGGAGGGCGGCGGCGGCGGCGGGACAATCGGTTCGCGGCCGGCTTCGCCCGCGCTGGCTCTCCCCTCTGGCGGGGACCCCGGACCGCGAGGGCGTGGGGAGGGGAGAGCGAGAGGGGGTCGCCCTTCCGTTGCCCCTGCTCAAGGTTCCTGTCTCGGAAGCTGGACGCAGCCTACAGGACTAGTTTGTCCTCTCTCTCCTCGCCGGGGGCGCTCGGGGCTGAAAGGAGAGACTTTGTCCTTCCTCCTGCTTCCCGGGACAGCTGTGCTCCCCCAATTCCTCCCTTCTTCCCAGCCTTCCTCCCCTCCAGCCCGCCGAGGCACCTTTGCACGGGCTTTTTTTTTTTTTTTTTTTTCCTCTCCTTTCACTGGAGGGACGGCTCGGAGGAAGGGTCCGCGTTGCCGGGCGAGAAGTGGGGTCCCGCAAGGTTCGCTTTTCCGCTCTTGCTTCTCCCGGCTGCCGGGCTGTCGGCTCTCCTCGCCTGGCGACTGGCAACAGGAGGCCGTGGATTTCCCCGATCGGAGCGCCCCGAGTGCGGTGGTGTTTTTTCTTTGGGGTTTGTTTCATCTGCATGTTCGCACGTGTAATTTTAGTTTCATTGCTTGCTTTCCTTTGAACTCGTTGCGGGGAGAGCGACCTCGGGAAGGGTGAAACCCTTTGCCCGTGAGAAGAGCGCCTGGGGTCCACCACTCTCCTTCCTCACCCCGGATGGGTTGCTCGCCCTGCCCTGCTCATCCGCCCTCCACGCACAGCTCTGGTGGCCTGACCTTGGAACCACAGCCGCGGGCGGTTCTGCGGGGGTGGTGGGCCGTTTGAACTGTCCTGAGAGGAACTGGAGGCAGGGGACGCACATCCTGGGTCCTGGCACCATTAATTTTATGTAGATCTTGCCATCTCCACCTATAGTCACAGACAGTCACAGATACGCTCCAAGAAGAAGCTAGTCGAACTAGGATTTAGCCGCCTGTTTCAGCTAAACTAATGCTTGCCTGCCCCCAAGATCAGTAGGTCATCCCCCTTCAATCACTAGGGTCTCCCATTCTCCAACTGGCTATGTTTTACCTCCAAGGCTACACACCATTATGCCCTCCTCTTTTTTTTTTTTTACTCCCGCCTCCCATCCTAGTTCTGAGTTTAGAATCTCTCTTCCTCTACCCCTTTTCTTTCTCCCACTCTATGCCTGCCTGCCGCCCGGACGCCTGTAAGCCTGTCTCCAGCAGCCACTCCTGTCCATCACCTAGCCTCAGGATGCATTATGACTAAAACTTGTCCTGCATTTGCTCTGGGAGATCCCCTGATGATGAGGATCAGAATTGACGAAAAGTAGCTATTGTGACATACCTAAGCTCTGCGGACACCACCGTTTCCCTTGAGAAAATTTATTTTCTATTTTCGCATTCCCTCAACCAAAATGCACTGCTAAATTTAGACAGAGCCCACTGCGAAGAGACTAGCTAATTATCTGTTTAGATAGCACTTTAACAGTTGCAGATATTCAGTAAATAACGAAAATTTTAATATCACCAGCCATCCCACCCTGCAGCCTTTCCCTGATAATTCCAGTCTCCAGAAAAAGTAATTTAGCCAACATTTGAAAAGGTGACAAGTGGTTAATGTGGGGGCCACTGTGCAATTGCTACAGTGACCACGAGGGATTAGCTGGTTTAGTCTTCTCAACAGGATGATATGGAGCTTTAAAACTATATATCCTCCGTGTTTTGAAAAATTGGATTAGTGGCATGCTATGGTTATACTTTCCTCTGACCCAAAGTGAAGAGAGAGCTTGGAAAAGTAGTATTCATAGATGTTATGTAAGCATTATTAGAGCACCATGATGGTGTTTTATGAATTTACAAGCATTATGTTCTAATGATAATAATTTTTGTTGATATAGCATCTTCAGCCAGAGATGTCAAACCACACTCTACTTCACACAGAAGGTAGCAATTACTACTATTCCTACTTGACAGCTGGAGAAACCTAGGCACAGAGGTTAAGTGCAGATACTATAAGCCATGTGTGGTGGTTTTTCTGCCAGAACCAAGTTCTTGCCTTCCAGTGGATATCACTAAGCTCTCAAGATTCCTTCTTAAGTTGAAAACAAATTTATTGAAGAAACTCAAATTTCTACTTTCTAAATGCCCAGTCTTAAATTATGTTCTTCTTAAATAAAGACATACCCACCCCAAGCTTTCTTACTAGAAATTAACTACAGAAAAATAGTTTACATTACATAGTACAGCTCATTTCTTTCTTTTTAAAAAAGTGTTTTTATTCATTTGAGAGAGAGAGAAGGGAAAGGGAGAGAGAGAGACATCTGCCAGAGAGAAACATGGGCAGCCTCATGGATGCCCCCCACTGGGGATGGATCCCTCAACCCAGGCATATGCCCTGATCTGGAATCAAACCAGTGACCTCTTGGTGCATGGGAGGACACTCAACCAACTAACCACACTGGCTGGGCACAGCTGCTTTTTTTTTTTCAAGGAGCAGAATTATTGTTGGTTTTTAAAAAGCCTTTAACATGAGAGCATTACTTGGTTTTATTCTTTTTTTTTTTTCTGGTCTAAATTTATAGATAAGTTTACCTTTATTGTTTTAGGAACCAACTGGTTGAAATAATGCTTAATTATAGCTAACTTACTAATATTTGTAGTAGCATTGAATCCAAAGTATGAATGTATTTTCCAAGAAAAAAAAATCTATCTGAATAAAAAGCAACATGATTCTAATTCCAAAAATGATTTCATTGTTTTGAGTTAAGAATACTTTCCCAGAATGCCTCAAAAGACTGCTGGCCAATTGTTGAGTTTATTAATTCTTAACTAAAAAACAAAGGTTGACATGTTAAAGAAGTAATTGTGTACAGTGCTGGACATTTTTACATTTACTCAGATAATCCAAATTAAAGGTTTAAGACTATTATTAGAATTTCATAGCTGACTCTGAAACAAAGGAAGTATTTTATAGTAGAGGCAGGCCATTATGTACTCTAGGTAGTTCCACTTACCATCAGCAAAATTTTTATAACCTGCTATGTGAAGAAGTATAGCTTTTCCTTCAGTGAAAGAGATGAACATGCTTTTTGGAATGTTTGAATTTGGTACTATCCTATATAATAAAGAAGATGTAATATACAAATGGTTGTTACGCCATGAAGCGTAATGACTGACTGCGTAATGACTGGATCACGGATCAACTATGAGGGTGGGGCAGTGAGCTACAAGCGGGCAGCAGCGAGCTACGGGAGGGGGCAGGGCAACAAGCTATGAGGGGGGGCGGGGGGGCAGAGGGAGCTACAGGAGGGCAGGGCAGCAGGCAGAGAGCTACTGGAGGGCAGCAGCAAGCTACTAGTCCTATATAATAAAAGGCCAATATGCAAATTGACCGCACAGCAGATCGACCGGTCGCTATGATGCGCACTGACCACCAGAGGACAGACGCTCAATGCAGGAGCATCCCCCTGATGGTCAGTGCACTCCCACAGGGGAGCACCGCTCAGCCAGAAGCCCTGAGCTGGGCTAATGGCTGGCGAGCGCAGCAGTAGTGGTGGGAGCCTCTCCTGCCTCCGAGGCAGTGCTAAGGAGCAGTGAGCTGGGCTTCTGGCTGGTGAATGAAGTGGCAGTGATGGTGGTGGGAGCCTCTCCTGCCTCTGCTGCATGTGGGAGGTAAGGAGCGAGGGGTCCTAGACTGCAAGAGCCCTGAACTGCGAGAGCGATGTCTGACTGCCAGCCTAGGCCTGATCCCACTGGCAGGCGGACATCCCCCAAGAGGCCCTGGATTGCAAGAGGGCGTGGGCTGGGCTGAGGAACCCCCTCCCCCCAGTGCACAAATCTCGTACACTGGGCCTTTAGTATTTGATGAGAAGCTAATTTTACCCAGCTATAATCATAATCTTCTAAAGTAGAACTATGCAAATAGTTTATTTGTGTTTTTTTTTTGTTTGTTTGTTAAATATATTTTATTGATTTTTTTACAGGAAGGAAGGGAGAGGGATGAGAGGGAAACATCGATCAGCTGCCTCCTGCACACCCCCTACTGGTACATGCCCTTGACTGGAATCAAACCTGGGACCCTTCAGTCCACAGGCTGACACTCTGTCCACTGAGCCAAACCAGTTAGGGCTATGCAAATAGTTTAAAAACAAACTGCAACCCCACAGAAAAAGTCCACCCATTTGCAAATCTTCACCAACCTCACATTTACCAAATGTAACTATTTCCTAGTGAAAAGATCTCCCCACTTCCATAGATTTATACTGTGTTCTTCCTCATATTTCCTTGGGGTCAAATTTCACTCTATCATTGAGATCTTCTATGACCACCTCATATGAAAGAGACTCCCCACATCTCAATCCTTATCCTCTCATTTTTTTCCACCGCACTCACCATCTGACATGATATATCTTTATATATTGTCTGTTTTCCCTTTGCTAAAATTAAAGTTCCATAAGGATGGGTGGGAGCTGTACATTTTTCACTGTTGAAACCCAACCATGTAGAATAATATCTACCATATAGGTACCAGTTTGGATGATTAAATGATTATAATGACATAGCATACTCAGATGTACATATAATGGCAGGTAAACTCAACAGAATATTAATGTTTTAAGGTCTTGAGTATATGATCATCTTGAGTTTTTAAGCTGTAAGATAATTACACTGACTAGTGCTTAAGAGACTCCATTTAATTTCTTCTAGTGCTACTTATTAAACTACTAGAGGCCTGGTGCATGAAATTCATGCACTCATGGGATGGGGGTCCCTCAGCCCAGCCTGCACCCTCTCGCAGTCCAGGAGCCCTCAGGGGATGTCCGACTGATGGCTTAGGCCCGCTCCCCCTGTGGGAACGCACTGACCACCAGGGGGCAGCTCCTGTGTTGAGTGTCTGCCCCCTGGTGGTTAGTGTGTGTCATAGTGACCGGTCATTCCACTGTTCAGTTGATTTGCATATTAGCCTTTTATTATATAGGATTGTCTTTCCCCTCCATATTCACCCTTCCACATGCCTGATTTGTAATAAGGGGGTTGTGGTTCTTCAATCTGCCTCCTTTGCCAACTGACTTCCTGGTAGGTGCTATCAATAGAAGTCACTGAGGGAGGGTGGAAGGCAAGAGGAGGGAGAAGAGACTGTTCCTTTCTGTTTGCTTCCTGCTCCTGTCAGCATCACCTCAGCAGTAATAGCCGTTCAATCTGTCTTCAGCAGTTGGTCCAAGCTTCCCATTTGTTTTATACCCTGAGAACCAGACTCATCACAACCCTCAGAGGTACCCAACACCAGCCAGGCTGTGCCCATTTCTCAGGGGTCCAATCCCTAGCTCATCAGGATCCCTCCTCTGAGCTTCTAAGTTCTAATAACCCAACCTTTTCCCTTTGTTCCTCCAGCTCTAAAGGTGGTAATGGATTCCTACATTTCATACCTTTGGATCACCTCAATTTCCCCTATTTGGTCTGGAGACCTCGCTTCCAACCCCTGTGTAACAACACCCTATTAGTAAGTTCCCTCAGTAACAGTATGGTTTCTCTTTTTCTGATCAGATCTTGATTGATGCTCTATTTTTCAGTGACCAGTTCTCAAACTTTCCCTTGTAACAATTATTTTCTCTTAGTCAAACTACCGTATTTTCCGGTGTATAAGATTTTCCTGGGTTAAAAAGTCGTCTTATATGCCGGAAAATATGGTACATGCTGGAATTGGTTCTCGGCATAAAATATATGTTAAAAATAGCTAATGTACCGTATTTTCCGGCATATAAGACAACTTTTTAACCCAGGAAAATCTTATATGCCCAGTCGTCTTATACGCCAGAAAATACAGTATTTAAAATCATAGAGGCAGCATCAATCCATCCATTAATGTAAATAACAGCAGTAAGGAAAATGAGCAAAATATGTTCCTTTAATTGGCAATAATCCAGATTGAGCAAAGGTGGGTTTAAAATAATAAATTTGGAGGAAATTATGTTGGTGTGTTAGTCATATATACATATGATTTGTTGTTGATAGTCTTCATCTAGATCATGGTAAAAACATAGAAATTTTGAATTTTGGGTAATTTTTTTTAAAGATCTTGAGTGCACTTGAAAATCATTATAGAGCTAAAAGATAATGGGATTATGGGGAGGGGGGGAAGAATTGGACTTCTTTCATAAACTTACAATTCAAACAAACATACACTTCACATAACTATCTAAAAGCTAACTTTTTAAAATAATATACAACTCTGTTGTAAAACAGTAGAGTTCCAAAGGATACAGTTTGAGAAAGGGATATTTAGAGAGAAGAGCTATGCAATTGCATTATGGTAGGTTAAATAAAAGGGAACTGAAAGCAACAAATGAACAAACAAGACATACAAACAAAAACTCACAAACACAGACGACAGTATGGTGATGACTAGAGGGAAGTTGGGTAGGGGAGTAGCAATGGGTAAAGGGAGTCAAATATGTGGTGACGGAAGATTTGACTGTGGGTGGTAAATACACAATGTAGTATACCGATAATCCTATATAATAAAGAGGTGATATGCAAATTGACCATCACGCCCTCACAGGATGGCTGCCTACAACCAGGCCGGCAGGAAGGTTAATGAGGGACGACCAAATGACTGAACAAGCAGGCTGTGTGGGGCAACCAGGCCAGTAGGGGGGCCGTGAGGGGCGACCAGGCCGGCTGATGGGGAAATTAGGGATGATCAGGCTGGCACGCAGAGGCAGTGAGGGGCGAACAGGCTGGCAGTGGGGGGGGGGGGCAGTTAGGGGTGACCAAGCAGGCAGGCAGATGAGCAATTAGGAGCCAGCGGTTCAGGATTGTGAGGGGGATGTCCTGACTGCCGGTTTAGGCCCGATCCCTAAACCGGCAGTCGGACATCCCTCAAGGGGTCCTGGATTGGAGAGGGTGCAGGCTGGGCTGAGGACGCCCCCCCCCCATGCACAAATTTCATGCACCGGGCCTCTAGTATATCATAGAATTGTACATTTGAAATCCATATAATTTTATTAACCAATGTCACCTTAATAAATTTAATTAAAAAATAACAGAGTTCTCAGAAATAAAAATAAAGAGGCAGGTTAAATTTAGGAAAGATGATTGAGCTATTCTGTGCTGAAGTCTATATTAGGTGTTGGGAATAGAAAAACCCAAGTCCTTAGCCCTCAAACCATAATATTCTTGCAAATAATGAATGGTTGTGCAATATAGGAGAGAATAGAGGAGGAGTCCTATGTATGCTTAAGGAAGATTTAACAGCAAAGATGACATTTGAATAGTCTTCAAGAATGAGTGGGGGGTTTTCATAGAAATGGGGTAAAAACTGCCGAGGGAATAGGAGAATGATAGATGGAAGGGTACAGAGGCATGATGCAGTATAATATGTTTTGGAAACCACAAGTATTTCTGTGCTGCTAGTGGGTAAAATGCAAAGGGGAATTAGGAGAAAAGGTAAAAAGTGTTAGATGGGTATGCAGGGTGTTTTTAAATCTCATAAAGAAGTTCAGATTGTATCTGGTAAATCAGGGAAACAAAGACTTTTGAGTAGGAAATTATAAAATAAGGTTCGCCAGGAAAGTCAGAGACCAGTGTAAAGGTGATGATGGATGAATTGTCAGGTGGTTTGGGAGAATTATAAGCAGAAAATTAATAAGGAAAATGTAAGACAGAAATAATGAAGGTCTGAATTGAGCAGTGTGATAAAGTGCATGGAAAAAGAAAATTAATTGAGAAGAACATAGTATTTAAACAAACTAGTTTGTTCCCACAGTGGTTTGAATGTGGTATGGCTAATTAAGAGATAGTAATACAGGCAAATGAGGGAAGTAAGACAAAAGAGACATGAGCAAGAGGATGAAAAAAGAAGCTCTCAAAAGAAGGTAGTGAAAATGTGGATAGAGACAGAGGGATATTAGAAGAGAGAATATGGAGAAGAAAATGGGGGGCAGATCAAATGACAAAGGTTGCAATAACATAATTGATAGTTTTATAAATTATTGGGAAAATTTTATAACTTATTTCTACTTTATATTATTCCTTTAATTTTTATTGGCATGTCTCAGATTCATGTTATATCCAGTACAGTTTCTTTTATAATATCATAAATAAGTATTTGTTGAATGGAAGGGGTAGAAAAAAAAGAATCATTTTGTGGATGGTCTTGCTGTTGTTTTTAGATGGAACTGAACTAAGTAAGTCTGGTGTCTGTGTAGTTTCAGTACAATGAAGAGCCACTTTTCTCCCCATGGGTGTTTCAACCGATCGTACCCTAATTAACCTAATTAAGCTTGGTGAACACATAGAAAGTTGGTGCACTCAGAGAAGGCATGGAAGCTCTGTCCCCCTTCCATGTGCATTGCTCTATACATATTTTACCTTTGACCATTTCTGAGTTGTGTCATAATAAGCCAGCAATAAGTTTTTCGCTGAGTCCCTAGAACCCTTCTAAAAAATTGTCAAACCCAAGAAGAGAGTCTTAGATTTTTAGTCAGTTGGTCAAAAATACAAGTGACAACTAGGGGCTTGTGATTGGCCTCTGAAGTGGGGGTAGTCTTATGGGACTTGTGGGATCTATGCTAATTCCAGGCAGTTAGTGTCATAATTGAATTATAGAACACCCAACTGGTCTAGAGAGTTGGAAAATTGCTTGGTATGGAAACCTCATCACCACATTGCCTTTAACATTCCTATCTTCTAAAACTAAATGGGGGGATGCCCTAGCCAGCTTAACTCAGTGGATAGGGCATTGGCCTATGGACCGAAGGGTCCCGGGTTCGATTCTGGTCAAGGGCATGTACCTTGTTTGCAGAATCTCCTCCCCGGCCCAGGCCCTGGTCAGAGCACATGCAGGAGGCTGTTTCTCTCACATGGATATTTCTCTCTGTCTTTCCCTCTCTCTTCCATTCTCTCTAAGGAAATCAATGGAAAAATATCCTCACGTGAGGATTAAAATAAACAAACAAACTAAATGGGTGGGGGGGCGGATTTTCTCTTAAAAATTTAAGATTTTTTGCAACATCTACAGAAAGCTTCTGGGTTTTTTGTTTTGTTTTTGTTTTTACTTCTTCAACCCATTGTGCCTTGAGCAGGGCTGGGTGTATCTACCTCTAAATTATTGCTCAGTAGCTTTCATACAACAACATGTCCTCTTTTTTTACTTCCTTCTCTCTCTCTCTCTCTCTCTCTCTCTCTCTCTCTCTCTCTCTCTCTCTCTTATGTACATCTTTAGCTTCTGCTTCAACTGGAAACTCTTGATAACATTAATACGTTTCAACCTCCTCTGGACCCTTGGTCTCAATGGAAATTTCTCATGGAAAAGTTTTTTCTAAGCTAGCCTTCTGTTTTCCTACCAGTTTATCATCACTGTTGAATTTACTTTTTGTCTTCCAATTTTTGTCCTCTAATACTTCTATCCAAATCCATTATTCTGCCCTGGCTTTTCCATCTTCTTATCCAAAGTGGGCTCTATGGCAAACAGTCAATAGGCATCACCAGTCCTTGTTTGAGTTGCTAACCCTCACTAACAGCATTCAGTATTCCTGCACAGATCAGAACTTGCTTGATAAAATCTTAACAGGGCACCTGTTATTATTCTCATAATCATGGTATCAAATTTCCCTTCAGATTCTCAAAGCTACTCAATAGTACTTATAATCATCCATATTGAAATCTTTACAGTGACTGCTCCAAATGTTTTTCTTTCTCCCCAGGCTTCCATTCCTTCCCTTGCTTTTTATTTTCCAGGGAAAAAAATGAAGCTCTCCTAGATTGAATTGCATCAATCATCTTCTAATTTAATTTGTATGTCCTTTCCTTAGCAATAATTTAAAAGTTCATTGACAATAACCTCATCTCCACTTTCTACTACAAATCAGAACCTATAGATTGTTATGTTCTAAGAAGCTGAGGATGGAAGAGATATAACTTATCTTTTAGAAACAGATCAAATACTTTCGATGTTAGAATCCTTAAAATCCATTTTCAGAATCAGGAACTCAGGTTTATAAAGATAACAGAGACTGCTGATAGCTCTGCTACCCACTTGGACCCTACAATCTGTATGGGAATAAAAAGCCAAACAAAGAGTTGACCTAATGTCTGGAACTAAATTAAGGAGCCATAAGCCATTTATTTGCCAAGGAAATCAATTTTATCCCATAATAAAATACATTAATGATTAGCTATGAACTGAAATATGATTTTGGTATAAAATGTATGTGAGTATATTGTTTTCATATGTGAGTGTGTAACTAGATGGCTAGAACCTCAGGATTGGGAGAAATCTTTGCTGATTTTCTTTGTCCTTTTTGCCCACTGTACATTTCATAAGAATTCCATTTATTTAGTTCCTTAAATTTGTCTCTATTTTGATAACTATCTTTATGGTTACTCAAATAACTATGAAATATACTATATTGTTGAAAAAAATCTAGGCATTCATACTTTTAATACAACTCACCTAGAAAAAATAATGTGTCATTTCTGCCAATAGCTATACAACAGCGTGAGAGAAATCTCTTAGAAACTGACTCTTTTACCTAATAATAAAATAACCTTTCAGAACTATTATATGTGTTGTAACTGGAGGGATTATTGACAATGAATGAACTACCTTTTCAAATGCCATGATAGAAGATACATTTCATTTCATTCAGTGAGTTTTTATTGTTCATGCTCCCTGAAGTAGAGATGCCGCAGGAAAGAAGACCTATAGAGGTCCTTTTTCTCAATGACTTTTCACTTTAGCACAGGAGGCAGATATTTAAATAAATAACTAGGCAACTTTTAGCCATAATTTTATTAATGTTGTGGGGAAAGGCTATCAGAGAGTGTATATTGGGGACCCAAATTAATACATGGGGTCAAAAATAGCTTTATGGATGAACTGTTATTTAAGCTAAAACCCCCAAAATAAATTGGTACTAACCCTATGAAAACCAAATCTGTGTGTGTGTGTGTGTGTGTGTGTGTGTGTGTGTGTGTGTGAAAAGGGTTCAGTGTAAAGTCCACAGTTTGGTCAGTTTTTAAAATGTGCCAGTTATTTGTGTGTAGCTTTTGACTCCATTCCTGACCTTCTTTGTTTTCTGAATCACAGGAGCTGGAAATCAGCAAACTACATGTTGCAGACTCCCTTTTCAGCACATTTCCTGTTAGTTTCTGACATTCTGCAGCACTAGTAGGACATTTGGAGTTGGAGAAATAAGCCATTTTTTTCTGCTTCTGGTGGAGCCTCAGGTAGCAGCAACAAAAGTGGTGAAGACTCCAGAGTCAGTAAAGGTTTTTAGCAGAATCTCTTGAAAGGCAAATGTCCGTTTAGTTCCAACAGCAATAGGTACAGGTCTCGTGTCTCCAGCATAGCAAAGAAAAACAAAGGCTAACAGGCTCCAGTCCAGGGTGGATAGCAGTTTCCTGATCTTGAGTAATAGCTCACTCATTGAAATGGTCCTTGGGTTCGACTTTTCTGGCTGTACACTGATGAATACAGAATAGAAGAATGACATAAGATCCTAGAAAAAGTCCAAGTAAAAGAGATTACAGGTAATCTTAAATATTTTGGATTTCATCCTAACATTAATGCAAAGCCATTGAAAGATTCTCAATGGACAAGTAACATGATCAACTTTCCAATTTTAAAAAAAGCAATCTGTCTTACCATACACAGAATGGATTGACAAGAATAATAGTAAATTCAAGAATTAGTTAAGTAGATATAGACACTCAAATAAGAAGTGATGATGGTTAGTAACAAATGATGAAAATAGAGAAGTTGACAGAGGGGATTGGTTGGGTTTTGAGGGAAAGAGGAACAAAGTCGAGGATGACTCTAAAGTCTCTAACATGTGCTCTGAGTAGGTGTTGATGCTATTCACTGAGATAAGACAATTGAGTTTGATGTCCAGATGAGATATCCAAGCAGATATGTGCAGTATACTATTAGATGTCCAGAAGAGAACTCATAACATTGGTCTAGGCTGGGGAAATAAGTTTAGAGTTTGTAAGCAAATTGTATTCAAGCCATGTAAGTACTGTATATTAGTTCACTTAGGACACGAGTAGAGCAGATAAGGTATAATCCTGAGAAATGGAAGAAAAGGCAGCTCTAGCAAAAGAGACCGAGGAGTTGCCAGAGAGAAAAAAAAAGGAAACTGCAGATGTGATATCAATACCAAGAGACAAAAGTGTTTTAGAATGAGGAAATAATCAATTAGGTTGAACACTATAGTCAGAATGGGGATATTGGTATTCTTGGGAAGAGCAAGTAACAAAAAGTAAGTGGATAATATAAGCATAATTTATTATATTAATATAATTCCATGATATAATATGTTAATATAACAGAATTTATTAAAAGAATGTTTGGTAGTACATTACATTTCTGGGAGGCTTGTTAATCAAGATTGGAAATTAGCAGCTAGAAACAATATCCAAAATCACACTACAAGGGATCAAGAGAAGATACTATTGCTACAGCCACTGGACACTAGACATTTGACACCAAGGAGAAGGCTTGAGCTGTACATTAGACACATAGAGGAGGAAAAGTTTTCCTCAGCCCTCTTAGGGTCCCTGGCTGGGTCTGAAATTTAAACTGACAAAGGTTAACAGAAGAAAAGCATACAAATTTATTTAATTTAAGTTTTACATGACAGGAGAGCCTTCATGAGGGAGTGAAGATCCAAAGAAACAGTTAAACCTGAGTATTTTATCTGACACTAGAGGCCCAGTGCATGATTGAATCATGCACGTGTAGGGTCCCCTACACGTTTTCGCTTTTCGCGGTGGAGCTGGGTGCCTGTCCGCTGGTGCACCAGGCCTTTCAGAAGCCTCCAGCTCGGCGGAGGCTTCTGAAAGGCCTGGTGCCGGAGCAGACAGGCACCCAGCTCCCACGCTTTTGATGGTCCGCGGCCGCTGAGGAGGGCTACCCTGCTGTTGAGAGGCGCCTCTCAACGGCTGCTGAGGGGGGCTGCCGCGGACACCTGGCTACCCTGCCGTTGAGAGGCGCAGCTGGGTGTCCGCGGCAGGCCCCCTCAGCAGCCGCGGATCTGGCGGTTGAGAGGCGCAGGGGGCGGGAGTCCCGCCCCCTGCACCTCTCAACAGCAGGGTAGCCCCCCTCAGTGGCAGCGGATCTGTGCCTCTCAATGGCCGGATAGGCCACCCCGAGTCCCGCCCCCCAGCCTCCCGCCGCCCAATCGTGGGCGTAGCGGAGTGATGGTAATTTACATGTTACTCTATTATTAGATAGGATTCTATGAGGAATAGAAGTCATGGAGAAATGTGATAGGACAAAGAGTATGAGGTAAATTTAGTAAACTGGGGAAAATTAGCAAGGCCTGCTTGTTTAAGTCTTCTTGATGTCCCTTGTCTTTGGAAATAAGGATCCTTCTCTCCTCCAGGTATAGCGAAGGCACCTTTTATTTGAGGATCTTATGAGCTGCTTTAGGAGAAAAGAGCAGGGGCAAGGTCAGGATGACCTTCTTGTTTCCAGCATTTTCTAAACTCCTTCTGATTAAAATATTGAATAGGCCAATGTGCCATATCCTGGGATAACATGTTCTGAAACCCATCAGACACCATCTATTACACTGCTGCCACTGTCACCACAAACTCAGTCTGCCTGCAACCATCACCACCACTAAAGAGTCTTTGAGTACCACATGATTGATGAACCAGTGCATCTCCTCTGCCTAGTGGTGGAAGTATAAACTAGAATAAAAATAATGAAGGAATTAATGAAAGAGGAGGCTATGAGAAGAACAAGCATAGATAACTTTTTCAAGGCATTTGGCTTTGAAAAAAATAAAAGTGAGAGAGCAATAGCTGGAGTGCAGTGTGGTATCCACAGAGAGGTTTTGAAGATTAGAAGGATCTATGAAATAGGGATAAGCTGATGACATTTTAGAAAGAAACCTACAATGTAAGATCACCTGAGTAACAAGACAAGAATACCTACAATCACACTATTGTCTAACATTCTGGGGATACTAAATAGAGAAATGAAAAAGAGAATTTTGAGGTTTAAATATCAGAGAGGGAGATATTGAATTAATGCCTATTTATAGGCAATACTATTGCATGCCTAAAAATCCCAAGATAATTAACTAAAAACCTAATGAAATTAAAGAATTCAGTAAGGCGACTTACTCTATGTAGTGAAATGAATTAGGAGAACTAATAAAAGACAGGATCCACTTTAAATAATAATAAAAATGACAAAATACCTAGTAATGATCTTAACAAGAAATATGTAAAATTTTTATGAAGAAAACTTGAAGGCAGAAATCATAAAAATAGTAGAGGAAACCATAAGAATTTTCCCCCTATAAACTTAGAGTAGGAAAGAACTCTCTTAAGTGTATCACAAATGCCAGAAGCCATAAATGTAAAACTTTAGTAAATCTGACAATAAAATATTTTATTTAAGGCCAAAAACTTTGCAAGTCATATTTAAAAAGCTGTCTTTATATATAAATGACTTATACAAATCAGTTTTTTAAAACAGAACAACATGAGAAAATGGAAAAAAGATATGAACAGAGTTATTTGAAAAGGAATAACAAATGACTTTTAAATATTTAAAAAGGTTGTCAATCATACTCATAATAAATAAACTGCTAATTAAAATTATGAGATCAGCAGGAAACTTAGTGATACCCTTTTGTTGGGTGAATGTTATCACTCATACATTTTTTATGGGACTGTAGTTTGATTTGACATCTATGGAGGTTAATTTGGCAATATCTATCCAAATCACAATTATGTTGATTCTTTAACCCTGTAATCCCACCTGTAGGTATATCTTGACATATGTCAAATAATTTAATCTGTAGGTATATCTTGACATATGCCAAATAATGTATGAAATTGTTCGTTGCAATGTCATTTATAACAATAAAATTTGGAGACAAGTTAAATGTCAATCAATAAGGTTAGGTTAAATAATTTATAGGACATTTATAATTGAGGCTATGTAGCTAAAAAATAATGAACCAGTACTTTATGAATTAATATTATCTCCAAGATACTTTTAATGAAAAAAAAAAAAAGATATGTAACAGTGGGTAAAGTGTACTGCTTTAAAAAAAAAACACACTTAAGAAAGATAGTCTGTATAATTTACTTGTAGGTGCTTAGAATATCTTTGGTGGGATTCTTGCTTCAAGGATAGGTAACTGGGACTAGAAATGAAAAAGAGATTTTTCATCATATTTCCTTCTATAACTTTTGAACTTTGAACCATCCTATATAATAAAAGCCTAATATGCTAAGTGTCTGGTTGTCTAATTGTCCATTCAATCAATCAAAGCATAATCCTATATAATAAAGAGGGAATATGCTAATTGACTTCCACGCCCTCAAAGATGGTGGTGCCCACAGCCACAAGATGGCGGCACCCAGTCCCCTCAGCCCAGCTAGGGCAGCAGGCTCTGCACGCCTGCCTCCAGAGTCCCCCAGTCCTCTCAGCCCCCCAGCTGCCCAGGGCCGGCCTGATGCACAGGCAAGCCTTGAATGTCAGCTGCCCAGCCACACAGAGCAGGCAAGCCTTGGATGGCAGGTGCCCAGCCGCCCAGGGCTGCCCAAGGCTCAGGTAACCAGGGCTGGCCGAGGCTTGCGCTGCTGGCAGTGGCAGCAGCAGAAGTGTGATGGGGGCATCGCCTTCCCCTGATCACCGGGTCACCTCCTCCCCCTGAGGGCTCCCGGACTGTGAAAGGGGACAGGCCGGGCTGAGGGACCACCCCTTCCAGTGCATGAATTTTCATGCACTGGGCCCCTAGTATGCTAATGATATGCTAAGACCACTCAACTGCTTGCTATGACATGCACTAACCACCAGGAGCAGATAGTCGACCAGTCGACCAGTAGACCAGTCACTATGATGTTCACTGACTACCAGGGGACAGACACTCCAATCGGTAGGTTAGCTTGCTGCTGGGGTCTGCTGATCGGGACTGAGTGAGATGTGCTGGACATACTTGGAGCCCTCCCACGGTCCCTCCCTGGCTGGCCAACCTCCCGCATCACTCCCCAGCCCTGATTGTGGACCAGTGGGGTCCCTTGGCCTGGCTGGCATCCTCTCACAATCCGGGACCCCTCAGGGGTGTCGGAGAGCCAATTTCAGCCTGATCCCACAGACCGGGCCAAGGGAACCAACTGGTGCATGAATTCATGCACCGGTCCTCTAGTTTATATATATTGCCTACTGAAAACAATTAAAACTTGAGAATAAAAAGCCTGTGGAATAGAGTAAAGAAATAAAATAGAGTCAATATGGTCAAAATGCTAAATTATTAAAATAAAGTAGGATGGTGCATAAGAAAATGATTTTATTCTTGCCTTAACTAATCTGGGAACTTACATTTCTGAACTTTCCAGTCCTTTTTTAATACCTGGAGGAATATCAGGTTATTGTGCATCAATGCTTGAACATGCATTAAACCATTAGATGACCATTGAAATGACCTCAAGAAGAAATTGTTTCATTGTTCAGACCACTGGACATCTGAAGATTGCCATCTTGGACCAATCCTGAAGCTAAGAATGCAGGACTGATTCTTCTCAAGAATGTACTTTTTACTACAAGTACCCTCAGGTTTTCTTTCTCCTTCAAAATATTTCTAGGTTAGGCTTGGATGTATTTCAAGTTTGCAAATTCAAAGATCCTTGAATAAATTTTTGTTATTTATTTTCTACCAAAGCCTCTCTACTGTTTTTGATTTTGTTTAACAAGCCAATGAGTTTCCTGGACATATAGAAGGGAATATAATCCACAGAATATGTGGAGATTTTGTCCTTGAATAGTAAGAGGAAACATTTTTTCCCATTTTCATGGGTCAGAAATGTGAGATGGTAGCATTGATTTGGTGGCAGGAAATTAAAGGGTTAAATAAATTTTCTCTTTGAAACTTAAAAATTTTTTTTATTATTTTTTAAGAGGAGAATGCAGAGTCCTGAGTATGAGTACACAAGAGGATGGAATCTGAGAAGAGTAGAAGTTCAAAATAATTGTTGTGGAGTATAGGAGAGTGAGCTGACCATAGGAATGTGGTCAAATTGCAAGGCCATATTGAGGGTCAGGTAGAGGTTGGTTATTAGAGCCAAACCAGTTCCTGCTCAGTTGTCCAATTTGTCTCCAACTATTAGTTAGTTGGAATGAGAGATCAAAGAAAGTGAAGTGTTTACTTTTTCACTTTTCTTTTCTTGCCAATAGGAAGCCTGAGGAAGAGATGATCTCTATGAGTTAGAGGACATCCTGAGAATGGGTGATTTAGCTGCCTGGAAATGCCAATCAGTAGAAAGAGTACCATTTTATTGTTTGCCATTATCTGTCACACAGAGACAAGAACAAATTTACAAGGATTTACTTACATAAAAACACAAATTCTATTTGATTTTCTTCACTTATTAGACATTTTGTGAAATTCCAACTAATTTAAACTTCATCAATAAAAACTGTAAACAAGTTGTCATCTTAGTGTAAACTATTTTTTACTTATTTATATTTCATGTTAAATCCAGTATAATATGAATCTGATTTGAGTTTTATTTTTAAAGGAACTTACAAGACTAGTATACTAAACTGATTTCTTTAAAATTATTCTATCACTTAAGACAAACTTAAAACTATATCCTGAATCATGCTGATTTATAATGTGGACCCCAAGAAGATTAATTTGATATAATCTCCAAGAAGAGATTTGTCTGCCAAGGGTCCAAATTTTATAAATAATTAGAGGTCCGGTGCACAAATTTGTGCACGGGTGGGGGTCCCTCGACCTGGCTGGTGATTGAGGTCTATTGGGGAGCTGGCCAGCCAGGGGAAGGGACCCTGGGAGGTTGGCCGGCTGGGGAAGGAGCCACAGGATGTTGGTGGGCCAGGCCCTCCCATCGGGGCTGATTGGGGGGCCAGGAGGGTGAGGGTTGGGGAGGGGCTGTGGGAGGTTGGCTGGCTAGGGGAAGGGGCCACAGGAGGTTGGCTGGCCAGGGGGAGGGGCCAGTCAGCCAGGGATAGGGACCACAGGAGGTTGGCCGGGCAGGGAGGGGGAGGAGCATGGGGGGGTGGTATTCATTCCCTGAAAGCCTGCTGTTGCAAATCTACATAAGAAGTGCTTTAAAATCTCTACTTTCCTGCTTTGGCTACTGAGATAGTTCCTTTTCAATGAGGAAGCATTACTTCCCATAGTGATCTTTAAATAACAACAATAAAGATACTTTTTCTTCAAAGTTGTCACTAGAAAAGGTATTTTCCTTGTGTTGGCCATAGAGTAAGAACTGAACTGAGAGGTCTTTTCTAATTGTCTTGTTTTTATTTTTTGCATCTTTAATTTTTTTTTTTCAATTAAGGTTTACTTTAAGTATTATTTTATATTGGTTTTAGGTGTACAGCATAGTGGTTAGACAATCAAATAACTGATAAAGTGTTCCCCTCAATATTTCCAGTATCCCCTGGCAGCATACATAGTTATCACAATATTATTGACTATATTCTCAAATGCCCTGTGACTATTTTGTAACTGCCAATTTGTGCTTAACCTTTTGCACTCGGATGTCGAGTGTGACTCGACACGGTTAGCATTAGAATAAAGGAATCGAGAAAAAAGCAAGCGAGTGCAAAGGGTTAATACTTTCACTTCTCACTGAGTCTCCCAACACTTCTCTTCTCTGGCAACCACCAGTCTGCTGTTTGTGTCTATGAGTCTGTTTTAATTTTGTTTGATTATTTATTTCTTTAGATTCCACATATAAGTGAAATCATATAATATTCAGCTTTCTCAGACTAACATTGTTCAATGAGCATAATACTCTCTAGGTCCATCCATGCTCACGCAAATAGTAAAATTTTATTCTTCTTTATGACTGAGTAATATTCTATTATATATTTACTAGAAGCCCGTTGCATGAAGATTCGTGCAATAGACCTTCATTCACCTAGCTGCCTGCACCAGTTTTCTGCCGGCACCAGGGACCCAGGCCTTGGCTCTGGCCACCGCCTTCCGCCTTCTTTCAGGGTCAGGGCTTGGACCTGGGCACCGCCAGCCTCGATCTGGGCGCCTCCCACCGCTGGGGTCCGTCAGCGGCTCAGCGAATGGAGCGGCGGGAGGCGCGGGGCGGGACTCAGCGAGTCCCGCCCCGTGCCCCCCACCGCCTGGGTCCCTTAGCGGCTCAGCAATGGGGGGGGTGGGGCAGCGCGTGGGGGCCGTCATCTTTACTGGGTTAATTTGCATAGTGCCCTGATTGGCTGTGGGCATAGCGAAGGTACAGTCAATTAGCATATTACTCTTTTATTAGGTAGGAAGGTGGGGCAAAAGTAGGTTTATAGTTGTGACTATGAGAAACACAGAGTTTATTCTTCTATTATTATTTATTAATTATTGTATTATTTTCCATATGAACAATTGTAAACCTACTGTTGCTCCACCCTCTATGCACCATTGCTTTTTTATTCACTTGTCTATTAATGAGTACTTGAGTTGCTTCCATAGCTTGGCTATTGTAAATAGCACTGCAATGAACATAAGAGTTTTTGGTGTCTTTGGATAAATACCCAGATGTGGAATCACTGGGTCTAAGGAAGTTCATCTATACTGTTTTCCACAATGGCTATACCAATCTGCATTCCCACCAACAGTACACAAGGGTTCCCTTTTCTTCTCATTCTTGCCAACACCTGTTTTTTTATAGATTTATTGGTGATAGCTATTCTGTCTCTTCTGACAGGTGTGTGGTGATATCTCATTGTGGTTTTAATTTATGTTTCTTTGACAATTGTTGGCGATGAACATCTCATTTATCTATTTTCCATCTGTATGTTCTCTTTGGAGAAGTGTCTATTGAGGTCCTGTCCTTTGCCCATTTTTTTTTAATTGAATAGTTCTGGTTGTTTTGTGTGTGTGTGTGTGTGTGTGTGTGTGTGTGTGTGTGTGTGTGTGTGTTTATTTGTTTGAGTTCTTGGTAATTTTGGATATTAACCCCTTATTAGATATATCATTGGTAAATATATTATATTTAATAGGTTGTCTTTTTGCTTCTGAATACAACAAGGCCAATATACTTTTTAAGTCAGAATTCTTAGATGCACAAGGAAACTTAGGTTCAAACTCTTTACGTAACTAGTTCAAAGCTGATAACTTTTAGTAGTTGAATACCTTTGACTGCATGATAATCTCAGGAACAGTAGCTTAAACAAAGAGGGACTTACTTTCTCATATAATGGGAAAGCTGGAAATAGCCAATTATGGCATTAGTTCAGCTGATTAACAACATTTCAGGCCAGGTTCTTTTCATATTTCTACCAATGTTTCCAAAGATTTCTGGCTCTTCACCCTCACAATCACAATACTCATGATCACAAAAGGGCTGGGACAACTCTAAGCATTATGATTAAGTTAAAGGCAGGAAGAAAGGAGAATTGGAAGTCAATGTCTGTCTCTTCAACAGTACATTGAAACTCCTCAGAAGCCTTCCAAGAGACTTCTCTCATGTTTCTTAGTCTCAAAATGGTTCATAAGGCTATTTCTAGTATGAGCCTTTCTAGCTCTTTGCAAGAATCATTTTAGGATTGATTATGGGTCTGGCCAACCAACAATATTAGTCAAGCACTGCTATTGCGAGTTTAGAAAACAATTTTTCTTACAATTAGAAATTAGCTATATTCTCCCTAAATAATCTGAGATGGAAAATAATTCAAAGATGTTTAAGTTGCCTAAAGTGGAGTTAATTAAGAAAAATGGAGAAAAAAATCAGTAAAGTGTCTCATTCTCCAACTGCCACTATTATTATTACTAGAGGCCCAGTGCACAAAATTCGTGCACTCCAGGGGGGGTGTCCCTTAGCCCAGCCTGTGCCCTCTCCCAGTCCGGGAGCCCTTGGGGGATGTCCAACTGCCGCAGAGGTGGGAGAGGCTCCTGCCACCACCACTGCACTCACGAGCTGTGAGCCCAGCTTCTGGCTGAGCAGCACTCCCCCTGTGGGAGTGCACTGATCACCAAGCGGCAGCTCCTGCATTGAGCGTCTGTTCCATGGTGATCAGTGCACGTCATAGTAACCAGTCGTTCCACAGTTCAGTCTATTTGCATATTAGGCTTTTATTATATAGGACTGGAGGCCCGATGCATAAAGATTCGTGCAAGAATGGGCCTTCCTTCCCCAGGCTGGTGTCACCACCTTCGCTCCAGCCGGAGCGCCTTTTCACTCTGGCCCAGAGCCATCTTTCTGCCTTCCCACGCTGCCCAGAAGCCCGGAGCTGCTGGGGCAATGTGGAATGCCCCTGGCCGCTGGGCGCCTGAGTATGCAAATTAACCCGCCACCTTTGTTGGGTTAATTTGCATACTCACTCCTGATTGGCTGGTGGGCGTTGCAAAGGTACGGTCAATTTGCATCTTACTCTTTTATTAGTGTAGATTATCATCATCGTCATCATCATTGTGTTTAAGGGCAGGAGCTTACTTTTCTTTAAGTGTTGTAATTATTGGGGGACACACACCCATTTTTAGAAGGATTTTGAGTCTCCTTTAAAGAGCAAACCAGGCTTCTGAAGAACCCTCTCCACTAAATATTGCTCTGGGAGGAGATTTCTCAGCATGCTTGCAAGTTCTTACCTTATTCAGGGACCTCTCTCCCCTTTCTTTTGTATCCTTCTTAATGAAAGACCCTTTAACAGAAATTCATCTATGAGACTCAAGTGTGGGTCTCATCTGAGCCAAGTTTGCTTCTGCAGGTACAAGTAAAAAAAATACCTCAAATGCATGTTAAAAGTTAAGATTTAACTGATCTTTTGCTTTTGAATGTGCTATACTGTAATTCATCTCTAAACTAGGATAAGATGAGATTTGGACCCCTTGGTCTCCATGAAGTGAGAGGGTAGGAAGTATGATTGTCTAACTGACAGTCAGTCACTCCTCATGACAGCCTCAAGGGCTCTCTCACTTACAATAAAGCTGAGCAATGTAAGACAGCAGCAAGTTCATAAGCTTTGGTGTCAGAAAACCAAGTTTCAAAGCTCAGTTTCTCCATTCACTATGAGTATGTCATCTACACTCTATTTCTTCTTTCAAATGGGGATAAATACTGGTAATAATACTTCAAACTTATGTTTGGAGAATCAGGTGGAATGCTAATTAAGCATGTCATAAATGAGAAAGCAAGTTTTAATGCATTGTTTTGTTAGCTAAGCAATTTTATTGGGGGTTGGTCATTGTGGACCTAATCTGAGGTGGACTATTTTTCCTGGATTTACAACAAAAGTTCTAAAGTTTAACCAAGATAGTGTCTATAAAATTTTCTCCTACATGCTTGTATGTTCCTTGTTTTCTTTGTATTGCTTGTAATAGCAAAGGTTTAATAAAAAATGGTTTGAGTCTATTGATAATATTAGGCAGAATATGAAATCTTTCCTTACACATCTAAAAAAAAGTTATGTGATTCACTGCTTTTCTCTTTACCATTTTATTTAGTAATCCCAACTGGCATCAAGTAAAGAGGTATTTTCATCTGGGGTCTACTCTCATAGTACTAAAAATGCAAGTTTACTGGATAAAGCCAGTTTCAATCCAGGAAAATTAAATAGACCTCTACTTACAAACAAATATTCATATCTTTCCATTACATTTATGTTGACGATGTATAGATATGATCAGTGATTTTTTTTATCATAACATTTAGGAGATTAATTTGCCCAGAATATCTAGAATCATCATCAAATATTTTTCAGATATATTTATGTAATACTGCCTCTAAGAGCCTTTCTGACCCTCCAGGCTAAATTATCTCTCCAAAGAGCAAATATTTATTTGATTTAATGTCTAACTTACAAGGGTATAAGCTTAATTAAAACATGTCTATTTTGTTGACTACTATATATATATATATATATATATATATATATATATATACACACACACACACACACTGAGTGGACAGATTATCTCTGAACGCATAATAATCTGGCCACTCAGTGTGTGTGTATATATATTAGAGGCCTGGTGCATTAATTTGTGCATGGGTGGGGTCCGGCCAGCCTGGCCAGGGGGAGGGGACATGGGTGGTTGACCAGCCTGCCTGCTAGTCAAATTCCTGGTTGAGGGGACAATTTGCATATTAGCCTTTTATTATATAGGATATACACTGAGTGGCCAGATTATTATGTGTTCAGAGATCATAATATATATCCAGCACTGAGCTAATATATTCAAAGAATATTTGTTAAAGAAACTAATGAGTAACAGCAAAGAACAGATAATGCTTTTAATGAATATGTTTATATTAATTCACATGTTTATTCTTCCAAAAATGGGAAGTAGAAAAAGAGGCATGGTGAGAAAAAAAAAAAAAAAAAAAAGGGAGAGGAACTGCACAATTTAAAAGGCATTCTGGCATTCACATTTTGCTTTATTTTCAACTTTCAGGTCCCAAACCTGGGGTCCAGAGGAAGTGGTATCAGACAATTCTTGAAAATCCAGTTTAATTGTCCTATGTTTGTTACAAGGTGAAAGACACTTTTTTTCTATGTATGTAAGCAGTCCAAATTTAGAAGGAAAAGACAAATAAGGAGAGAGAAGGACAGAGAGATCTGGGAAACAGGTAGAAAGTGACTGCTGACTAATCCTCCCTTTCCCTGTCCTCCTATGGAGGACAGACAGACTTACTCTCATCCTCTCTATTCAGCTCCCTCTGTCTGCCCTGGTGAGAACAAGGTCACATGCTACCTCCTACAAAGTGTTCCCCAAAGAAAGATGCTGCTGCTAACTATGAAAGTGATTGATGCTTTTGGAGCTCCCAAGTAGTCTGTCCTGGTAGCTGTGGTTATTACCTTGAAATATAGAAACAAGTGTATTTGAAGCAATATTTTCTTGATTTGATGAAAAACCCTCTGACAGAAATCCATCTATGAGACTTTTCTCTTAATGTGCATGTGAAATAAGTGGAATTAGTAATATTTTTGCAAATGTGATTTTTTAATTGTCTAAACCATAACTCTTTGAGTTAGTCTCCTCAGTTTATCAGATAAACAACCTCAGCTGTGTTAATCATTAATAGGATTATGTTTAAAGCATGGTTTTTACAATTTCAAGGATTGTACCTCCAATTTTATTTTTTCAATAGAGTACTGGATTTCCTGTTACACTATACAAAGATTATTATACTTGTGCTTGTGGCATACCTTTGTTCTTAAGAATTCCTGCTGTCTGTGCCCTTTGGCTCAGGGGATAAGTGGGAGGGCACATGTACCCAAAAGACTTTCTCACAAGGCCAAGAGTGACCTACTGGGCCACTAATTTTCACAATTCAGAGAAATACACAGAGTAGTTGGAGCCAGAAGCGAGGAATTGCCTGTTTGCCACAATTCAGCTCCTGGTAGTTTGCTTTTCCCAAAATCTGAGAGTATATTTAAAAAGAATCTACCTTGCATGATGCTGAATATAAGCCACAGAATTGAAGAATTACAAGAGAAAGAGTAATCTACCAGGCTCCTTAAAGCTTCTTTCTCTCAGACCTTTCTCCTAGGCAGAAAGAAGATGATATCTTATCATCCTAATCCAGAGAGGTAAGACAACCATAAATAAGATTTTTAATTTGTGCAAAGGGAATTATATAGAACTATACTCAGGTAAAGACAGGAATGAAGGCTCTCATAGATATTACATCCTAGATGCATTGGAGAAGAGTAGGACTTTAAACTGAGCATTTATGCCAGTGTGTGTATTTTGTTAACAAAAACCCTACTCTTGGAGGAGTAGTTGGGTGGAAGGTGAAAACTGGTAAGCTAGTCTACCTGCAAAAGAAGAGACCTCATGAGAGCTTCCATGTGCCTACAGTGAAATGCAGGATGACCTTAGAAGTCACTTTTCAGACCAACTACAGTCTAATTTCCATAGGCATGCTGGATTGAATGTATTTTATTTCCTTATTTGCTTTATAGTTAAGGAAAAGGGTGAAAAAGAATGGAAGCCAAATACTACTACCTCTCCATTCCCACATTCCTATACATAACTCACTGACTGATATAATTGTAGAGCTGGAAAGGACTGTAGTGATCTCATTTTAACATACAGGAACTTGCTTTTTATTGATGTAGGCTGAGGATACATAAACTGAACCAATTGATCTGAGGTAACGTATTGTGGAAGGAATGATGCAGGACTGACTTCTAGTGTTCGGTCGAGCCTTCGGTCGGTCATTACAAACCCTGGGTTTTTATATATTAGGATAGATTTCCTTCAATTTCTTCTACAATCAATAGCATACCATAAATACTATTCTGCCCTTGTTTTTTTCTTACTGCATTCTGGATACATATCAGTATGTAGACCTCTTCCTCATTTCTTTATGCAATTATACAGCATTCCATTGTGAGGATGTGCTATAGTTTATTCCAGGCACTGACAAACTACAGCCTGAGGGCCAAATCTAGTCTGCCATCTGCTTTTGTATACACTTAAATCTAAGAATGAGTTTTATGTTTCTAAATGGCTGAAAACAAAGTCAGAAGAAGAATTGGTGACACAAAAATTATATAAAAGTCAAATTTCAGTGTCCACAAATAACGATTTATTGAAACACAGCCATACTAATTCATTTACTGTCTTTAGCTGCTTGTGTACTATGATAGTAAGCTTGAATATTGCAATAAAGATCAGATGCCTAGAAAGCTTAAAATATTTACTATTGGGCCTTTTATAGAAAAATTTTGCCAACCTTGGTTCATTCAGCCAGTCTACTATTAATAGATGTTTGGTTGTTTCCAATATACTGCTATTCTAAGTAATGTCTTTAAGTATGGCTTTGGGCATAAGTCACTTTGTATTTTTGCCAGTATATCTTTACAACAGATGTCTAGAATTGAAATTGCTGTGTTAAAGAGTAAATGCATATGTATTGCACTAGAATTTGGCAAATTCCTCTTTGTAGGGATTGCATGATTTTTGCTTTCCTGCCAACAATGTATGAGAATACCTGTTTAGCTACAGCCTCACCAACAGAGCATAGTGCCAAACGTGAATTTTTGTTTTAACGCATTGGAATCCAGACTCCAACAAAATATGTCTAAACAAAAGATTTCAACTAGGGATCAGCAATGTATTATTAGCCAGGTTGTTCTGTGAGTGAGGGTGTCTGGAGCTGGGGGTACAAATGGAGACTGAAAGCCATTCCCGTTAACCTAAGTTTGTGCCCTGGTGCAGGTTCGCCTGCATTGGTGGGGGAGAGTGCTTTTACTTAACTGGTCCAGCCAAAGAAAGTTGCCATTTTTCAGTCTAGTCAGTGGAGATGTCTTTTTGTAGTTTATTGTTATGGAGACTGCATGGCAGGACGGTGGTGAGCGAGGGAGGGAGATTGGGGAAAGGCGATAGCTCCATAATTTGTGACCCCTGTTATAGGGTGTTCCCATGCAGAACTCATTTCAATTGCCTGCTTGTTTTTTCTGCTCTTCCCTATATCTACACCATCCTTTAAAGCTTAGCTAGCTCAGATCCTATCTTCTCAGCAAAGTTTTTCTTAGTCACTCCATTCATTCATTCATTCATTCACTCACTCACTCACTCACTCACTCCATCATTCTGTGCCTTACAGTCTACCACTAATTTGGTTCATTTTCTTGATTTTTTAAATCTCACCACCTTCTTTTGTCCCTTCTATCTTCTCTGAATCGGCTTTCTTTCCATCTTCTAGCCCCCTTCCTCTTACATAGTAGAATACTAGGTATATAGAAGATATTTAAAATCCATAGTGTATAAGAGTGAAAATATACATTGTGAAGAAATGCACCCAATTTTCTGAAAATGCATTCATAAAACACTTGAAGGTTCTTACTGGATAGGGCTTTGCATCTGAATGGGATCTGTAGGTCTCTCCTCTCAGATTAGTAGGAGCAGAAATCATGTCAGAGGTGTGAGCTGTGATTAAGACAAGAAGCTGAGGTCAGAGCCGCTGGAGCAGCAGCAGATGTTGGGAGAAGGGTGCGGGGTCAGGACCTGGGGGTCAGCATGGTTTGACTGGTGGAATGCGACATGCTGCAGGGTGACCAGTTTTTAGATAGTGGGGCAACAATGTGAGAGTGCTAGGATAGTCTCATATACAGTAAGAAGTGAGGACTGATAATCTAATTGGGGGGGGGGGGGAGGTTGGGGGATGGGCAAACTTGTAAGATCCAGATAGTAAATATTTTAGGCTTTGCAGGCCTTAAAGCCTCTGTTATAATTACTCAACTGCTGTTGTAGTGTAAAAGCTACCACAGACAATATGTAAAGGAATGGGAGTGGCTGTGTTGCGATAACACTATGGACACTGAAATTTAAATTTTTATAATTTTCATCTGCCCTAAAATTTTATTTTATTTTTTAATCATTTAAAAGTTATGTTTTAATGATATTAAAAAACACAACTATAAATTTAATATGTCTACTAGGAACATATATATCAACATGCATAAAAATGTTTAATGCTTTCATATCTTAAGCCCATCACCTATACTAAACACTAAAGTCAATTACAATCTACATAAAGTCACTTAGAATTGGTGAGGGAAAGCAAGCTATCAAATTTTTAAAAGCAAAGAAAGAGTTAATTGGATAAACTGTGACTTATTCCTTATAATTCTTTTCAAATTAAAGTACATATTCAACATATTTATATTAAAGGTATATATGATATTGGCTTTATCATGGAGATGTTAGCTAAATGTATAGTGGCATTCATAAATATAAATGTATCAACCAAATAAGTTTAAGCTTATATAATTTGTATGTCAAATATATCTCATTCAAAATAAAATATATGTAAAAATCATGTTAACTCACAAGTTGTGCCAAAACAGGAGTAGGCTAATGTTTATGGGCCCCCTAATCTAAAAAAAATTACTTTAGAGTTTCATATTTAAATGTGTTGATAACAATGAATTGTATCTTCTCTTGTACAAAACTCTAGTGTTGGAGTGACTCTAAAATATATATTTGAAGCTATGAAATGTCTGTATAGTTATCAATCCATAAGAGGTGCAATGAAGCACACACCAACCTAATGCTTTTTATCAATGGCACAGGATACGTATATTATTTTTACTACTCCTATTTTTACTACTACTATTATTATGTATAATTCATCATAACCCTGGATGGTTGGAAGGATAGATATTATTATTATTTCTATTTTAAGTGAGGGATTGAAGATTAGGATGTCTGTAGAGCCAGACCTTAAACCAGGATCAGCTTCACAGGTTTGCTATCTGTGTGATTGAATAGGACCTGAACTTAAAAATGCCCTCATGCTAAGTTTGCTGCTGTACTGTCATTGCTTTGAAATTTTAAATAACTTATTAACAATGGATCCCACATTTTTATTTTGCACTGGGCCCCTTAACTTATATAGCCAGTCCTGCCTTAAACCAAAATATTGTTACCATGCAGTCTATATTTTTCTTTCATTCTCTAAGAATTTTAAAGAGGTTTATATATGGGGACACCAAAGTAGACCATGGCATGTTTAATCAGCTACTTTGAGTTTATTCATAGTCAGTCCTTTATTGTCTTTAGAAGGCAACAAAGAAATGCCTTCAAAATTCTGATGGAAAATGATTTTCTAACTAGAATTTTATCTGTCAAGTGTGGGGTAGAAAGTAGAAGAAAAACATTTTCAGTCAACAAAGACTCGGAAAACTTGCCTCCAGCAATACCGGGAGTAAACTAGGAAGTAGAAAGGCTTGAAATGCAGGAAACAGTGGTTGCCAGCCAGCGCAGTAGTCAAGGGTAGTCCAGGATAGCTGTGCAGCAGGCCTAAAGAGCAGCAGCCCCAAATGAAACAGCAAGTTAATGTGCAAACTTTCTGTGGTTATGGTGGGAGAAAGAGGGGAGGCCTCGTTTGAAAAATACATGATATGATAGGACCCCAAAAGGAAAATTATGATAGTTATAAGAAGAAACAGAAAGAACAAATAAAATAATTAGGAATTCCAGAAACTAAACAAAAAGCTGTGTAAGAAAGGAAATGTAACCTTAGTATAACTATTTGACTGATAGTACAACTATTTCAGCCTAAAGTGAACATGCATAATAATAAAAGCCTAAGCGACCATCGCAACTGAACGGACGACTGAACAGGCTGTGTGGGGCAACCAGGCCGGCAGGGGGGTTAGTGAGGGGCGACTAAACGACCAAGCAGCAGGCTGCATGGGGCGACCAGGTCCACGGGGGAGGGGAGTTTGGGGTGACCAGGCTGACGGGGGGGGGGGGGGCAGTGAGGGGCTACCAGGCCGGTGAGGGGTCAGTTAGGGGTGACCAGGCCAGCGGGGGGGGGGTAGTTAGGGGAGATCAGGCCAGTGGGGGGGACAATTAGGGGTGACCAGGCCAGTGGGGGGGGGGCAGTTGGGGACAACTAGGCTGGCAGGGGAGGCAGTTGGGAGTGACCATGCCAGCAGGGGGGCAGTTAGGGATGATCAGGCAGGCAGGCAGGTGAGCAGTTAGGAGCCAGTGGTCCCAGATTGTGAGAGGGATGTCTGACTGCCGGTTTAGGCCCGATCCCCAGGATCGGGCCTAAACTGGCAATCGGACATTCCCTGAGGGGTCCCAGATTGGAGAGGGTATAGGCTGAGCTGAGGGAATGCCACCCCCCCTCCCCCACGTGCACGAATTTTGTGCACCGGGCCTCTAGTTTGTATATACTCAAAATACCCTAAACCAGTGATGGCGAACCTATGACACACGTGTCAGCACTGACACGTGTAACCATTTCTGATGACACGCGGCCGCTGAGGCGGCCGCATGCCGAGGATGAAACATTTGCAAAATAATGTTTTTTCCTCAAAGTGACACACTACCCGAGTTATGCTCAGTTTTTTGGCGAAGTTTGACACACCAAGCTCAAAAGGTTGCCCATCACTGCCTTAAACACTGAGAGGTTAGATAATTAAAAGTGATATAATGACAATGGAAGAAATGGGGAGGGGTAATGATGGTGTGTTGTCAAAGGTAAATCCTTGCACATCAGAGAAATAGTATGCAACACTGGTAAATCAAGAATAGTAATATAAGCATGCTATCTATAAATATAGAAGCTAGTAATTAAAGAGAGGTTGTCTGTAGGGAATAGGACCTGGGTTGAGGAAGTATGAAGAAAAAAACTGTTGATATTTATTATAACCCTTTCAGTCCTGTTTTACTTTTATGAGCATGTGCATGCATTCCTTTTATGTAAATACTAGAGGCCCGGTGCATGAAATTCGTGCATGGGGGGGGGTGTCCCCTCAGCCCAGCCTGCACCCTCTTCAATCTGGGACCCCTCAAGGGATGTCCAAACTGACAGTTGGACATCCCTCTCACAATCTGGGACCACTGGCTCCTAACTGTTCACCTGCCTGCCTGCCTGGTCACCCCTTACTGCTCCCCCTGCCGGCCTGGTTGCCCCCAACTGCCTCCCCTGCAGGCCTGGTCACCCCACACAGCCAGCTGTTCGGTCGTTTGTTCACCCCTCACAAACTCCCCTGCCAGCCTGGTTGCCCCATGCAGCCTATTCAGTCATCCGTTCGGTTGCGATGGTTGCTTAGGCTTTTATTATTATAGATGATTTTTTAAAAATCTATTTCAAAGTTGGAGTTCCGCATCAGTCATTAAAATGATAGAAATGAAGAGATTGTATAATATTTTCATTTTACTCTGATAAGCCTAGTATGAGCCCCTATTTCTTAAACTGTCCTACATGGTTGTTGTCCATCTGTTCTAATTCTTACTTCACTGATGGAGGTATTTTAAAACTTAATTAGCTAATGCCTATAAAGAGATTCTAGGTGCTTGGATGGAAGGCTTAGTCAATTTGAAGCTATTTTTCTAATGAGAAGTTTTATAGTACATTTAGCTATGACTTTTATTTGACTTCACTTGACAAGGAAATATAGGAACATTAGAGCTACCACTGTAACTTTCTATTACAGTCTGCTTTACTTTCTAAAACTTTATAGATATTTTTAAAAATCAAAGAAAAATTAGCATTTTTACACTTCCTGGAGATCACCAAAATGAAGAAGGAATAAAATGTAGATAATAAAGTTAAACCAATTTTTAAATGAAACTAAATGCACTCTGAAGACATATACAAGATTAAAAGGTTTAATGATTTATAAAATATCTTATATCTTATCTGATTTCCATGGTGTTAAAGAAAGAGAAGAGTACTGTGATATAAAAATTTAAATAATATTTATTGAGAACCTACTATATGCCATACCTTTTTGCTAGCTTCTTTCAAATATATTATCTCTTCCAATCCATCCACCTCCATTGTGCAAATAGGGAAATAAGTTTCAGAAATAGTAAGAGACTTGTTTAAAATTAGACAGGTAATGTAGTGAATTTATAGTTTAAACTCATGGAATCTAATTCTGAGTTTGTGACCAGTTCAACATACCATGAGATTTTTTCAGATAAAGCACATGAAACAAAATAAATATGAGACCCGACCACTGTGACTCATTGACCAGTTGAGCATCGACCTATTAAACCAGGAGATCATGGTTTTATTCCAGGTCAGGACACATGCCCTGGTTGCAGGCTTGATCCCCATTGTGTGTGTGTGTGTGTGTGTGTGTGTGTGTGTGTGTGCGCGCAGAAGGTGACCGATCTGTGATTCTCTGTCATCATTGATGTTTCTATCTTTCTCTCCCTCTCCTCTCCTCTCTGAAATCAATTAAAATATATTTAAAATAATAAATAAATACTAGTAAAATAAATAAATAAATAAATAAATAAATAAATAAATAAATAAATAAATAACTTGAATGTAATAATACCCACAGGGTACAGTGGCAGCAATCTCAAATTGCTACCAAATTTAAAAAGCTGAGAATTGGCAAGTTGCAACTGAAACATTCACAGTAAAATTGCTTTTAGTTTGGACAAAGCAAAGGTTGAAGCTGAAAATAATTTGGAGAGATTTGGACTCAGGCTTTTGTTAGGTAGCAGAAATAATAACTTGAACTTCTAGATTGGTGGTTCTCAATGTGTGGTCCCTGGACCCCAATTCAGACCAAGACAGTGCTTGTCAAACTTTAGGTGCATAGGAGTCACCTGGAATGCTAGTGACAACATGGATTCCTGGGTGCCATCAGGGATTCTGGTACAGTTGGCCTCTGTTGGGACCTGGGCATTTGCATTTCTAACAAATTCCTAGGTAATGTTCATGCTACCACATTCTTCAGATCACATTTGTATTTGAATTATAGATCTTTGAATCTCACTCTAGGTTACCAATTAATTTTTGTTCAAAGCATGAACTTTTCACCGTGGCAAGGAATTGGGACAGGAGGGTGGATAGATATAGAGGAGAGTTAGAACTGAAGAACCAGGGGAGATTGGTCAAGCTGGCAGCTCAAAGTCAAGAGGCTTGGAGGTCAGGGTTACATCTAGAGGGGATGAGGTCTGCATGAAGTATGTATGCTGGGACAGGATCTGGAATTTCCCTTAGCAGCCTAAGTTGGTTTTATCCATTACACTTCTCTTAGGGTTCAGACATGGCAAAGCACAGGACCGTTTTTTATCAGTGTTTGCAACTGGATTTATCCAAGAGTCCATGAATTATTGAAAGGAAGAGGGGGCAGGTGTAAATTAATTTATAATTATATATTTTTATATAATTATATATCTGACTAGAGGCCCGGTGCATGAAATTCGTGCACTGGGGAGGGTGTCCTTCACCCCAGCCTGCACCCTCTCCAATATGGGACCCCTCGGGGGATGTCCAACTGCAGGTTTAGGCCCGATCCCTGTGGAATCGAGCCTAAACCTGCAGTTGGACATCCCTCTCACAATCCGGGACTGCTGGCTCCTAACTGCTCACCTGCCTGCTTGATTGCCCCCTAACTGCTCCCTTGCTGGCCTGATTGACACCTAACTGCTCCTCTGCAGGCCTAATTGTCCCCAAATACCCTCCCCTGCTGGCCTGATCACCCCCAAGGCTTTTATTAGTATAGATATGACCCTGCACAGAAAATTTTACTAACCCTGCTTTACAATAAGGGCTTGACGATTGAATCATTAGGACCAGACACCAAGATTTCCTTTCTTTGAATAGTGGAGGGAACAATTATCTTGTCTTTAAGTTGCCCCAAAATTAAAATGAGATAATGACTTAGAAAAGTATAAAAGCACCATATAAAGACAACTCTTTAAAATGAAAAACACTATTTTTATTCTCCCCTTCCTTCCTTTACAGCTTTTATTTAAACTTTGAAATTTATAAAAATTTCACTCCAATTTTCATTTCTTTACATTCAATATTATTTTGTATTGGTTTCAGGTTTTATATTAGTTACAAAATAGTGGTTAGAAAATCATATACTTTACAAAGTGTTCCCCAATATTTCTAGTACCCACCTGGCATCATACCATCATTACAACACTATTGACTATATTCCCTATTTAAGTGACAATGGGTTTACAGGTTCCTTTCAGTCTTTCTTTTGTGTTGCTCGTCCTTCCTTTTCTTTCTCAATTCTTCCCTCATTTTCTTTATATAGTATCTCAATTGGCCATCAAAGCTCAGTGAAGGCACTGGGACACGCTTAATCCATTTTACAGACCAGGAAACTGAGGCCAATTCCAGTTGGCTGTGAAACTTGACTCAGCACACAGGAAGCACTCAGAGCCATGCTCTTTGCGCTTCCTAAGGGGCAGTGGCCCGGCAAACAGAACAAACCTTCCAGTCAGGCTTCCAAGCCTCTTTCCCGAGCACCTCTTCATTGCGAATGCTCCACATTCTTTTCTCTCCCCATCCCCTGCCCCCCATTCTTTACTGCCCCTGCTTCTCTGGAGTAGGTGGAAGGCTTTGCACTCACTGCCTAGGCATGCTCTGCTATGGGGCAGAGTGTCCCGGGCTTGCTTTTGGGTCAAGGCAGGAGTAGGAGTCACTGCCTCTGAAGTGTGAAGGCTGCCTGAGAAAGGCCGGTTAGCACTGGGAGCTTCTCTGAATCACATCAGTCAGTCCAGTACCCTACAGTGCCAGGAAACTGAGGTGGCACCACCCCTCAACCCCCGTCTCAGGGATGAGGGTCCTTGCCCCTCTGCCTGGAGTCCTTCCATGCCCCTTGATCCCTGGCAGGGCTCTAGTACCCACCTGGCATCATACCATCATTACAACACTATTGACTATATTCACCATTCACCGGCGTCTTGGGGCCACTGCAGAACCTCTGTCTCTCTGCAGATGAGGCAGATTCCCTTGGTCTCTGTGAAGCTATGAATCTGTGGCCAGAGGCCAGGTCTGGGTCTCAGCAACCCCATGCCTGCAACGTTCCCAGGGACCCCCGGAGTGGCAGGCAGCGATGCTCCCAGGGACCCCCGGGAGCGGCTAGGTGGGTCCGGCCTCGCCTCCCCGGGCGGCAATGATCCCAGGGACCCCCGGGAGCGGCTAGGCAGTCCGGTCTCGCCTCCCCAGGGCGGCGATGAACCTGGACCCTTCCTGTGCAGTCTGGTGCTGCCCACCCCACCGCCTCCCCGGCCATGGGGTGGGCAGCACCAGGGCCTACTCCGCTCCGGATGGACCCGTACCCCCGGAAGCAGGCCATGGTGCTGCCCACCTGCCTTTGTATGCAAATTAACCGCCATCTTTGGTGGGTTAATTTGCATACTCACTCACTCTGATTGGCTGTGGGCATAGCGAAGGTACGGTCAATTTACATATTTGTCTATTATTAGGTAAGATTATATATATTTCTTCTCTAAGGCATTCTCAAAATGGAAAGATTTACTAGAACCCTGACATCACCTTCTCTAAACTCTCTTTTACTTTCATGTCAGCTGCATTCTGTTATTATTATTTCTGCTTTCATAGTTATTATTAGAGGCCAGGCGTATGACATTCATGCACTGGGGGGCGGGGGGTTGGGGAGACCCCCAGCCTGGCCTGCACCCTTTAGCAGTCTGGGAGCCCTTGGGAGATATCCGATTGATAGCTTATGCCCATTCCCCGCGGGGGGTGGGCCTAAGCCTCAGTGGACATCCTTAGCACTGCCGCGGAAAGGCTCCTGCCACCGTTGTGCTCACCAGCTGTCAGCCCGGCTTGTGGCTGAGCGGTGCTCCCCGCTGTGGGAGTGCACTGACAACCAGGGGCAGCTCCTGCATTGAGCATTTGCCCCCTGGTGGTCAGTTTGTGTCACAGCAACTGGTCGTTCCACTGTTCAGTCGATTTGCATATTACCTTTTTATTATATAGGATTATTAATAACAGTTATTATTAATATTATTATAAATTAAGTTTCATGGTATAAAAAGTTCTAAAATGAAGATTTAAAACTTAGAAAAATAAGTATAAAACATACATTGGTCAAAAATAATCTCATACCCTACTCCACTATACCTTTCCACCATTCTCAAATCAGAGAAGAAATGTTAAAATCACACTTTCAGATTAGGTTGAATATTGTTTTCCAGAACAATCAGAAATCATTGGGTACTTTCTTTGTAATTTGAAGGTAATATTTAACAAAAAATACCTCCAAAGCAGAATTAAGGAATCCATAGAAAAGTATTGCATCTTATGGAATAGGTACAGAACAATTTTCCCTTTTCTTTCAGAAAGAAGCCAGGAGATTTAAAGAATTATAGAGTGGGTAGGGAGCTTTAGGGAGCTCTAACATTTTATATTCAAATCAGGGAAGGAGGAAATAAACAAAGGGGGAAACTATTAAGTTTGGTTATGCATTCTATTCAGTAAAAGGTAAGCAAAAATATAAACCCCACAGCCTTTGAATTACAGAGAAAGGACCCCATTCTACTGGAGGTATTTATTTTTTAATCAGTCAAGGATATGAGAAATGTCTCAAATGTTGGCTGATAAACCTATCTTACTTACGTTTTCTCAAGAAACAGACTTAAAATGGAAATTCAATTGGTTTACTTGGAAGGTGATTAGGAAGCACCAGTGAGGAAATAAAGCAGTGAGATAGAGAAGGAGAAGCAGCCAGTCAGAGCACTTCATAGAGCAGTTACCACATGGTGAAAGGAGCTGAAGCCTGCTAGAGGAGGAGCCAATGTAGAACATGTGCCTCGTAATTCTCCCACCATCCCAACAATCAGTCATGAGTTAAGGGTGGGTGAAGGGGGTGGGGTAGAGTCATCCTCTGGCACTGCTGGTCTGCCATGTCTATGGGCAGAGAGGGTTCCACTAAGTCAACATTTAGTGGATTTGCATGGCCCAGAGCAAAATGAGAATGTGGAGTTCCTTGGAGTTCCTTGCTCAAAAAGCCAGAAGAAGGCCTCTCTCTCTCTCTCTCTCTCTCTCTCTCTCTCTCTCTCTCTCTCTCTTTCCCCCCCTCTCTCTCTTTCTCTCTCTGCCTCCCCATGCCTCTCTGTCATGGTGCATGTATGTGCGTGTGTGTGTGTGTATGTGTGTGTGTGTGTGTGTGTGTGTTTGCTATTTAATGTCACACTCTCTCCCATGGATACTCACAGGCCAACTTCAAATCCTCACAGTGGCCTGGTCCTTCACCCTTCCTTTCCCACAATTGGGCACATGGAATGTGTTGTATGCATGTGCCTGACTCTCACCCAACTTGTGCCAGGGATCACTGGGTCAGAGTAGGGAAAGGCAGGGAAGCAGCGGGAAGAAGGAGTGCCTATAAGTGGAGGCTCCAACCCCCCTCCCCCCTGTATATGTTCATTGTTTCATTGGACTTCACTTACAGAACACAGAATTAAAGGCAGACTTACTAAGAATTTCAAATAGCAACCACAGAGAATTAAACCCCAAGCATAGGCTGCCTTCTGAGTACAGAAATCTATAAAGCTGTGCTGGTCATATACCTAAGACCAACCCTGGCTAGCTTTTTATTCTGCCAGCCAGATGAGTCCTCTGGCTGGTAGCTGGAGACTAGAGTGAACTACAGTGGTAAAAGCCCAAGGAGATATGGGTGGGACACCAAGAGTGTATACTATAGGTTCAAAGATTTAAACTGTAGATGCCTTTTCCTATAATTACTCTCACCTTTCAAATGAGTTCATAGGAAGTTCATTAATTGGCCTTGAAGATAATTACTTCAGAATTTCCAGTTAATTTGGCTCACTCATATATCAGGGACTTATGTTGTCATAAATCCAACATGTATGGTTTCCTAAATAAGCTCAATCATGTACTGAATATGTTTGTTGATCTCCTACTATGTGCCAGATACTGTGGCAGGTGCTAATGATGAACGAGACCAAAAGACTGTCTAATAAAGTGAAAATTATGTCCCAAACTTCACTTATGGAATCGTCTGCTTGTACTTCACTGAGATTGCCCCCACATCTTGGATGCAGTGCTAGTATTTGGAAAGGAGAAGTGGTATCTAATTTCACGTCAATTACAGCCCTCGAGAGTTATTAATGAAAATGCAATAGCTACATTTGCCTACCTTTTAAATTCATTTAGAATCTTTATTAAACTATAAATTCAGAGGAAAGTCCCTTGAGTTAATTATAGATTTTGTATAAATAGTTCTTTGTATTCTTTTTCACAATGATAAACTCACAGCATATCATCCAGGACAAACACATAAACAGTTGCTTTTAATATGTTGTGGTTCCTAATTGTCTCAAGGTTGCTCTAAGGAACAATGTGTTATCATGTCACCTGCAGTCACATTCCTAACTCATAGGGTTCACTTTTTCTTATCAAAGTAAATTAAACCGAAAACTCAATTATCCATTGGAGAATTCATCAGTTATGATCTTAAAGCTGCTCACGAACATTTGGCTTTAATTTATCTTCAGTGCTCTTTAAAAATATGAAAATAACACTATATTGATAGCTTCTGTTTCTTTTTTACTCTATCTTTGGTGTGAAGAAGATTTGAAGAAATAACTCCTTCACACCAACAAGGCTTTCAGAACTGTGAAAAATCACATCAGAAAACAAAATAATTCTCACTTTGTTCCTGAAAGAAAATGGTCATTGTTTCTTATCTCTGAGGTAGTTCTTGGTATGATGAGCGAAATGGCAAAAATAATAGAGAAAAATAGCTGTGTGTATCACAAAAGCCAAAATGCATTTTTTTCTATTATGTAAATAATCACTGGCTCTTACTGACAGTTGAGATCATATATTCAAAGAAGAGGTGTTTATGTTACTAGATATGATATGGAAAGCCTCTATCGCTCTTTACCATATTCATAGTGACTTAAAATGCCATCTGCTGTATGCACACAGTATACTGTGCACCTAAAATGTGTAATATATCTTAGAACAAACCTATTTCAAATAAAGCTGTTGGTCAGCTATCTTTATATATCTTACTCTTAGAAGAGTACTGATAGCTTGCATTAGGAATATCAAAATAAAATCACATAGAAATCTGCTTTGTTGCTTATTAGTGATAACTATACATGTATATATTATTGAAAAAATTCATGTGGAAAGAATGGTTTTAGACATTTTTAAATGCCATTTTGTGGTGCCAGTTTACAACTTTTATTTTCTATATCAAAATATAAAAAATAACTGCAAAACATTACACTAGTGAACAATGGCAGCAATGAAAGAAATTTAACATTTGTTTGTGTATAACATTACTAGAACCAAAGAAACACATAACAAATCCTAGATGAGCCATACCCTGTTTGAATGAAGTAAATACCAAATTAATTTTAACCTGTGCTTTAATGGCTCTTTTCCAAATCTGCTACTGGAGAACTTCCTGCCCCCTGCAAAATTTCCTAGTTACTTCTGAAGATTCCCTGGAAATGGTTATCGTTATTCCCAAGTTCTTACAGCTATTACTATACGGTGTCATTTACTTACTTATCTCCATTTTCCTTATCTCTAACCCTAACCTGAATCTGAGGATGCCGATGCTGAGGGGTCTGTTGTTTACGGGCCACATGAAGGTGGCCCGTGACAAGCATTTCTGACTCTGACAGATCACTTGCTCATCCATTGAGGTTGCTCTGATCAGAATGGCCCTCATTCTTGCTGGACATTGCTCTCTCTTGATAGTTATTTCTTTCTCCTACTAAAGTTCTCCTTCATATGATATGACAGAGTCCTCCAAGAAGTCCAAATTTCCACTAATAATAAAATACCTTCTCTTGCTCCTGTCATAAGTATATTCTTTGCTGTGTTTTCATTCATCAAGGAGTTAAGGCTCAAACCCTAAATCATCTTCAATTTCTCACTTTCTATCATAGCCCATACCTTATCCATAGTAAATCCTCTTTGCTCTACCTTTACTATCCCAACTGTGACCAGTTTTCACCAATCAACCTCCATCATTTAACCCGACTCTCCATCACCTCTTGCCTGGGCTAGTATAATAGTTTCTAAGAAATGTCCTTGTTTCCAACTTTGCCACGAACAGAGCAGCCAGAGTAATCATTTCAATACCCATGCCATGTTTCTGCTCTAGATACTTCAATGCTTTCTATCTCACTCAGAATGAAACCCAAAGCATTTATCTTATTTTACACAGCCCTTAGTGATCTGGTTCCTGCCTATCTAATACTTCATCTTCTTTAATGCCCAGTCACTCACTCACCCCTCATTCCCAAATCCTGTGTTCATGAAGTTATTTCTCTCACTTAATTCTCTGCTCTCTAAAAACTGTCACATTCTGCCCTCACTGGTTTGGCTCGGTGCATAGAGCATTGGCCTGTGGACACAAGGGTCCTGGGTTCATACCTTGGTTGGAGGCTCCTCCCCAGCCTGTCCAGGTCAGGGCTAGTGCAGGAGGCAAGCCATCAATGTGTTTTTCTCACATCGATGTTTCTCTGTCTTTCCCTCTCTCTTCCACTCTCCCTAAAAATCAATGGAAAAACATCCTCAGGTGAGGATTAAAAAATAAGTAAATAAATTCATACATACATAATATATACATAAAGAAATAAAACTGTCACATTCTCACAGAGGCCTTTTCTAAACTGACCACATTATATAAAAAAAGAGTTCCTTGTTCTGTTCAATTATATCCCACTCACTTTCTAGTCCTTAACTGACTTTTTTTTTTTTTATCTCAGAACTTTTTACCATCTGCTAATTATATATTTTTTAATATTGATTTCAGAGAGGAAGGGAGATGGAGAGAGAAATAGAAACATTAATGATGAGAATCATTGATCAGCGGCCTCCTGCACACCCCCTACTGGGGATCAAGCCAGCATCCTGGGCCTGTGACCTCACTGGGAATTGAACTGTGACCTCCTGGTTCATAGGTCAATGCCCAACCACTGTGCCACACCGGCTGAGCTAAATATTTATTTGCTATACTTGTTTATGATCTGTCAGTTCCATGAAAGTACCAATGAAATTTGTTTTGTTCATTACTATATCCCTAGAATCTGGCAAGTAGTAGGTGCTCAATAAGTATGTATTGACTAAATAAATGGATGTCACCCCTCCCATAGTGAAAGGTGGTTATTGGGACAACATTTTTGTATTTCTGGACCTTTGACTAAATATCATAATAATACTATTGTATCCTACTATTACTCCAAGCTATTTTATATAACAATACTACCACAAGTGATAGAAATATATATTTGGTACTGAATGAATAGCTTCAAATATTTGGCTACCTTTTAGGGAAAGTTTGGCTACAAGTCTTGATAGCTATAATGAGAATTTTAAGATTTATGATATCTAAGCTATATTTGTCATAAAGTTTCTATAGAAAAATTAGCTAACAATTTTTAATGCAGTAATGTTTAAGGTTTTTCTCAAAAGTTATATTTTATAAACCTTTTATTTCAAAGTTAAATAATGAAGAATATATACTAAAGAGGAATAGAGGTTTAAAAAAATAACATTTCTTATTCTATGTGTAAGCCCCAAAATAAAAACTTTCTGTAAATGAATAGAATTAACTTATTTTTTGAACATAGCTTATAGTTTTATCTGTGTGGATATGTTTTCCTGCCTTTGTCTTCAATGTCTTTTTCTTTCTAATCAAAGTACTATTTTGTTTTCTATATAAATACCAGTGCATTTAAACCCCTCCTTCAGGATACTATAATTTAAATAAGTCTATTTTAAATTTTATTTTATTTATTGATTGATTTTAGAGAGAGAGAGGAAGGGAGAGGGAGAGAGAGAAACATTGATCTGCTGTTGCACTTATTTATGCATTCATTGGTTGGTTCTTCTTGTGCCCTGATGAGGAATCGAACCCCCAACCCTGGCATATGGGGACAATGCTCTGACCAATTGAACTACTTGGCCAGGGCCTAACGGAGTCTATTTTAAAATGGGCAATTTGTCTATTGAAAAGCTTGTTTGGGCCTAAACATCTATTCAAGCACAGGTTAATTGTTGTTGTTGTTTTAAATCTTATAAAAGTTTGGCTAGTATCCTCAGCAATTTAGATTGTTTTTTTAACCAAATTATTTCATTAATTCCCGAGCAATAGTACTATCTTCTAAGGGCTCTCGTAGTTCAACGAGGGGGATCTGAAAAGCATAGAGATGGAGAAAAAGAAACAGCAATGAGGCCATAAATGGATAATCAATTCCCTGTGTTAACTAGCATTTATAATATCCTTTGAAGTCCTCAGAAGTTTCATGCCTGGGGAAAACATAAAGGTAAGAAAAATTGAGATATGAATAAAGTATGGTCTTTTGAAACATGGAATGCAAGTATAAAAATTTTTAGGTCAGGGGAAAACTTCCTTGAAAATTGTCAATTCAAGTTCTTGAATTAATTAGACAACCTCACTAAACAAGCATTCTCAGTTATTATCAGTATAATTTCTGCAATGCTGTGATTACAGAGAATGCCATAATTAGAATCTTCAATAGCAAAATAAACACATATTGTAATACTATGGCAATACTTTTCAGCTGGAAATTTGACTTCTTTTATCTAAAATAATATAATGCTTAAAGGCTGCTGAATTGCAATTATTTTGGTTAATTTTTATATCCCAGGCTGAATGATTAATCCATCAAAGCTTAAAAATACTTTTGCAGGTGTTTTGGTGGGGAATTCATTTCTATCAATGACCCAGATTTCCACCCCTCCCCCCTTTTAAAGCTGTGGTTCTCAAACTTCAATGTGCATATGGGTCATCTGGAAGGCTTGTTAAAATTGCCGGGCCTATCCCCAGAGTTTCTGATTTAGTAGGTCAAAATGGGGCCTAAAAAATTTGTATTTCCAAGAAGTTTTTTTGTGGTACTTATGCTGTTGGTCTGGGGATTGTACTCTGAGAACAGTGAGCCACTGGTTTAAGCTAAGGCAAGTGTTATCTCATAAATCATTTTGTTTGAATTTATGTCTATTATTTAAATGTAAAGATGTTTATCATGCAAGAAAAAATGTTTAAAATATATTGTTCAGACATGTGTGTGTGTGTGTGTGTGTGTGTGTTTAATGCATTGCAATCTCTAATGTGTCTTCCCAATTCTTACTTGGGACTTACCAACAGCACATGTCCTCAGTGCAGGCCTTTGCAAAGTTTGAATCTCAGCTGTAGAGGGTCATCTATATTTTTAAAAAGCTATTAGTCCATTACTTTCATCTCTTTATATCAATCAAATTAATTAACTCAAGAAAAGCATAGATTATACTAGAGGCCTGGTGCACAAAATTCATGCATGGGTAGGGTCCCTAGGCTTGGCCAGTGATCAGGGCCAGTCAGGGTCTTCCTTCCCCCGGCTGCCAGCTGCTGGCCTGGGCCTTCCTTCGTTCTGTGCCGCCCACTGGTGGTCAGCGCACGTCATAGTTAGAGGTTGAACTTCCGGTTGGTTGAACTCTCAAGGGAACAATTTGCATTATTTTATAGCTTTTTATTATATAGAATTAAATGAAAAATCTTCTAGTTTGGACGATATTTATTGATTGTCTAATACTTTATTTACACTGAACCACTTCTGGAACTCTTTATTAATTCATTGAACCTAGATTACCTTGAATGAGTCCTTGAACTAGTCTGTACTTTTGTTACCTCCTTTGCCTGAAAAAACTTTGTATTATCACATGTACAATGCTAAGCTATTACTATATGATTCATAATGGATATATTCTCATTGCAAATAAGTTCCTCAAATTTCAACTTTCTTTTGTTCAATTTTAAACATCCAGTTTGAAGGAAGGCACTGATGAAGAAAGAAGAGGAACAAAGGAGTAAAAAAAATCCACTTCTAGGGTCATAGCAATAAAAAGGAAAATATCCTTTCAAAAGTTTTTTTCTTTAATTTGACTTAATTGCATTTGTCTCTTTATACATAGCACTGGAATTTTTAATTTTTATGTTAGAAAATGGTTCCTGTTGCTCCTTTTCTACACGTTGTCTTTATGAAGATACCTAATGCTGCTACTTCTGCTCTCAGCCTGTCTTTTCACCTCAGATATTCAGCAAAACACCCAAGATGATCTGTCTTATCTAGAGGAGACTGGCGGCATCTCCCTGGACACACTATCATTAAGGATACCTGGGATGGATGCCCTGCCCCTGCCTGTGTTGACCCAGGGTGACTTTATTATTTTTACCTTTCCTGACAACATTGAATTTTATATTCACTAGGCTTTGCCCAGGCTTTGGAGATTGCAGAGGTGCTTCTGAGTTATAAAGCAACCCATATCTTCTTAAGTTTATCTTTTCTGAATAATCTGGATAGAAAATCCCATGCATCAAATAGTCTGATGAAAATTCCAATGTGATGTTACTAAAAATATTATGTACATATTATACATATATATGACATTAAACCTTAGAGCACATGGAGTAGACAGCATATTCCCCAAAGTTAACCCTTAGGCCATTGCAATTATTTAAGACCCGTTAGAAAAGAGGCTGTTCCCTTTCTGTCCCACATTCTATTTTAGAGAACCTGTTCATTTCCGTTCCCAGACCTCTTCCTCAGTCCCTGTGATACACATGCAAATGTAACACTCTGGTACAGATGATTGACTTCAGAGGAGCAATCTGGGATTAAAAAATGTGATTTAGAATGTTTAGGTAGTTGATTGTAGAAGTTAGTCTTGGGAAATAATGTAGATTCAGAGATGGAGGACACCAACTCTTTAGCACAGAAAAATATAAGGAAATTGTGTACACATAGAAAAAGAGAAGCATAAAACAAGCACAGAGAAGCAGCAAAAACAGAGCACTTGAGATGAAAATTTCTTGTCAGCTTTCCAATTCCTGGCCGTCCCAGATAGACTTTCTGTTCTCTGCAATAGCTTTGCTTAAGCTAGCTTTATGAATATCTATGTCTTATAACCAACAATGCTTAAATAAGACAATGCTTATTATTAAAAGTTCTTTATTTCCAATTAGAGGGATAATAGGGTAGCAGGGATAACAGATTCAATATCAGAGCCACCATGCTATCCAACCCAAATATTTCCTATTACAGTTTATTCTCTATTAATAATTTAAATGAGAAAAGTAAAATGTAATGCATGCTCCTTGTTAAAAACTCCTGTAATACAGAATAGAAGTTTGAAGATGCATATCTAATTTGTCAATCTCCTGATACCATTCCTTAGAAGTCAATTCCTATTAACTGTTGTTACTTAACCTTCCAGATTTGTATACTTACAAACAAAAAACATACATTAATGTACATGTATATCTATCTATCTATCTATCTATCTATCTATCTATCTATCTATCTATCTATCAATCATCTATCTATCTACTTGGTCCTATTTCAATTTAAGTACAATGTCTCTTGTTTATCCTTGTCTAGATACAGGAACCTTTGCTCAGGATTCTCCTGCATAAACCCTCATGGGTCTGAGGTTAGTTATTGTTTTTCAGTTTTCCTCTCCCCAGGTTAAGCAATCCCAATTCCATTACCTTTTTTTTTTCCTTTTTGTAAATATGTTTAATACAGTTTTCCTTTTTCTCATTACAAAAGAAAACCTGGTCTTGGAATTAAGTGCTCTAATAATAAAACTTTAAAGATTGCTAATATATTTTTAATACTGGCTAGCTCTCTATCAAACTCTCACCATCTGCATAGTGGAGTCATTGACTCATCCAGTCAGTTCTGTAGCTTAATTTTGTTTGAATTTCAGTTGACTACTCTCAGCTAATAAATATTATAGTCATGTATAGTGGGATGTCATCTCAGTAAATTTATCGTCTCTTATAAAATTTATACCAGATAGGAACATGAGTTTCTCATTTAAATGATGTGACTATTTTAAGACAAAAAAGAATAGATTTTCTTTAGTGATACTCCCCATTCATCTGCACTCCTCCCATGACCATCTAAATTGTACATTAACATCTGAATGCTTATAGACCTAGAGAAATTTCTTTTTAGGGTAGCTAATTGAAATACATTTTTATAGATTTGTAATTTCTGAGATATACAAATAGAAAAAAATGTCTCCCAATGGCTTCTCCTTCAATTATTGTTAAACCTTTATTTTTATTTTTATTTTTTAAAAAAATATATTTTATTGATTTTTCACAGAGAGGAAGAGAGAGGGATAGAGAGTTAGAAACATCGATGATAGAGAAACATCGATCAGCTGCCTCTTGCACAACCCCCACTGGGGATGTGCCTGCAACCAAGGTACATGCCCTTGACCGGAATCAACCTGGGACCTTTCAGTCCGCAGGCTGATGCTCTATCCACTGAGCCAAACCGGTTTCGGCTAAACCTTTATTTTTAAAATAAGGTATTAAATATATCAACATACAAAAAAGTATATAAAGTCTGTCAAATTTAAATCATATAAAAATAAATATCCGACCTTAGCTGGTTTTGCTCAGTGGATAAAGTGTCAGCCTGTGGACTGAAGGATCCCAGGTTTGACTCTAGTCAAGGGCACATGCCCGGGTTGTGGGCTCAATCCCCAGTAGGGGGCATGCAAGAGGCAGCTGATCAATGATTCTCTCTCATCATTGATGTTTCTCTCTTTCCCTCTCCCTTCCTCTCTGAAATCAATAAAAAAATATATTTAAAAAAATTTGTGTACCCACCACCCAGCATTAGGACACAGCACATTACGATCACAAATATATCCCTTTACTCTGTCCCAGAAGTAACCTTAATCCTAAATTTTTATTCCTCTTGTTTTTCTTTGTACTTTTGCCACCTACATATTTATCTCTAAACATTTTCATGTTATTTAGTTTCCCTCAGTCTTAAACTTCACACAAATTAAATTATATTGTATAAATTTTTTTGTGGTTTCAGCAAGATAATTTTTGAGATTCATTCATGTTGATGAGTATGAGTAGAGTTCATTGATTTAATTGATGAATAACATCTCATGCATACTTTATAATTTATTTATCCATTATACTATTAATGAACTTTGGGGTTCTTCCAGTTTTTACTATTATTGATAATGCTCATAGACAACCTTAGATATTTTTCTAGCAGAGGCATTGCTTGGTTCCATCAGAAAACTTTTTTTTTTAACACAAGCAAAGATCCTTGCACACAGAAGGACCTAAGGAATGCTTTATTGAGTTAATTTTAATAGTTTGATAGTTGATTCAAAGTCTTTTTAATATTTTCTAGCAAGTATGTACCGAAGAACAAATATGAAAAACATATTGGCAGATGGATGTAGGTGAAGGCATAGTAATTATTTAATGTGATTTGCCTGTTTAGAAGGACTTATACCCTCACTGAAGAAAACACAGCACAACTAGAAAAGCATACCTTATTTCCATCATGTGTGTTTCTTGCTAGGCCACCAAGCAAGAACACATTTGCCCAGCTAAGTCCTCTTAAAAACTCCTGGGACAAGGACAGATAGAAACAAGTACAGTAAGACAAATATTTGTCCAGCTGACTTTTTCTGTCAAGTTTGTCTCTATGTGGGTGGCAACCAATTTTCCCTTCAAGTCTTTTTCTGGCCTTTTATTACCATTCAAAACATTCCCATCAAAAATCATGTATTAAGCACTTAGTTATTCATTGTTTTTCAAGTTTAATCATGGTTATAAACCCTATTAGTGTAAAAGGGCTGTATGTTTTCTTACTGAAGAAAGTTTAATAATTCTGTTCAACCTGTAACTTTTTTTTAGAACTCTTGTGATATCAATTCTTTCCTTGCAGTTTGAATGATGTATATGCCAACAAAGGCTCACACATCAGAAACACAAGGGTAACTATGATAATGTTTCTGCAAACACCTGCAGCCCCAGGGAGCCCTGAGCTTGCTCATCATCTTCCCTTTTAACAATAAATATTAAGTGGTCAAATACTTCCTGCCTTGGCATTAGGCGGGGATAGGAATCCATTCCTTAAGGCAGGGTTGTTGATTAAGATTCAGTTTTCTAGATTTCTGATTGGCTTGCCCTGACAACAATGACCTATCTGATTTATCTTGCTTTACTTATCTGAATTCCTGGCTTACAAAAGCTTGGCTTATTTCTTTTGTTTCTTAGTAGTCATTATTCTTTATTGTCCAAGTAACAGATGATCATTATGCACATGACTGGGGATTTCCCAAATTGACAGTTGATGCATGAATAACTGCCTCCTGCAGTAAACCTCATTTCCAAGTATTATATTTGACCTTACCAACTTAGATTAGCAGGTTAGCTGGAAATCCAATCTCCTTTTCACTAATACTCATCTCTTCCTCACACACCCTGTTATATTCCAAGGGTCAGTCCTGTTTTGCTCCTGTCTTGTTGCCAGTTCTATTGCTTTTATATTTCTTGCAATTAAACAATGCCTAAAACAATTACTAGGGCTAAAAGTTCTTTAAACCCAAATTGTAAAAACTTCTAACTCAACTATAACAGGAACCCTTTTACTAGAAGAGTGTCTGAGGTTAGCTGCTTTTTTTTCATCTTTTCTCTTATTTGTAATATCAATCTGATAAAACATTAGAGCTACAATGAGGAGCAATTCAAATGTTTCTCATTACATCTTATTTAGTAACATTTTCGGTTAGAAAAATGCAAAGTAATATATGATTATCTTGTTAGAGTGGGGATTTGGACTCATCACCTTAACAGGATTCCCAACTAAAAATCGATTTTAGATGAACACTTTTCTAGAATAAGTAGGTCCTATGCAACTGGGACAAATTTATACTAAAAAGTATTCATTGTTCATCTGACATTTAAATTTAACTTTAACTGACCATCCTATATTTTAGTTTTCTAAATATGGCAATTCTACCTTTTAATCTGGAGAACTTCACAGCTGCCAGTAGATATTGTTAGCTCTTTACAATGTCATTGCCTCCTCCAACATGGTGCTGTGGCCTTGTGGCTGGTGTTGAGGACAAAGTTGGAGGCAACCTGAAGTCCGGTAATCATTAAGAGTGGCTGGTGTCCAAGAGAATGAGGCTTAGGATAGATTTCATGCTGGGTCGCTTTTTTATTTTAATCCTTAACTGAGGATATGTTTATTGATTTTAGAGAGAGAGGAGGGGAGGGAGAGAGAGAGAGAGAGAGAGATCGATTGGTTGCCTTCTATAAGCACCCCAATGGGAGATTGAACTGCCATCTAGGTATGTGCCCTGACAAGATGTATGGGATGTTGCTCCAACCACCTGGCCAGAGCGCCAGTAGCTTTTGGATCACTCAGTGCAGATCATTGTCCAGTGGTTCTTCAAGATTTCAGGGGAGGATCATCTTTCTCCCCAACACCTTCCTCAGTGCTCTACTAGGACAATGGTGTTCCATGGTAAAATTATCGTGCGGTCCTCATACTGTAGCTTTTCAGATTCATGGACATAATTACTTCAGGAAGACACAGCCTGCCTGTGTGAAGTCTCATTTGGGATAGGTTCACCTATACAGATCCTCTTTTCTGTCAGTCCTGCCATTTGGTCTTTTTCTGCCCTCATGGTAATTGTATTTGTGTGTGTGTGTGTGTGTGTGTGTGTGTGTGTGTGTGTGTGTGTGTGTGTTTTGCTTTTCCTTGTCACTGGGCTTCTGTTGGGGTTATCCTGGTCTATTCTAAAAAATTTAAATAATCTTAAATTTTGGGCCAAAGTGGTTTGAGCTCTTGTACTCTTATACCCAAGAAGCCACTAATATTATGCAAATAAGTTTCCATAAAGAAATTTCAAAGATATTGATATTAGAAGTAGTTTCTCTTGAGAAGAAGGAAGGGCAAGAGAGGGGTAAAAGGAGGAAAGGAAGGAAAAAGGGGGGAGAAAAAGAGAGAGAGAAGAGGAAGAAGAAGAGGAAGAAAAAGCAGAAAGTTCTACCTCCTCTGGACATAAAAGAAAGAAAGAAATACAAAAGAAAAAACTTTGAGATTCATTGGACATGGCTAAATCATAAAATGCAATACATTTTAAAATTAGAGGGAAATATAGCAGCACTGATCTCAAAATCTAGCAATAATCCCTGCTAACATAACATCTCTGACCTTCTAAAGATTTTTTTCTGTGTGTATGTGTATATTTCTGTGGGTGTCTATATATAATCACACAAAAATGGGTCTATACTCTACAGACTATTTTCCAGTCTCCTTTTTGTCTGTGCGTTACTGAGCTATACACAGGTGGCCAGGGGATGGGAGGCTCCCCTTCCGTGGACCCCGGGTACACCTCATGGAGAGAGTAAGGGAATCCATTAGGACAGTGAGTAATAGCTGGCAGGGTAGGGATTGACCATGGTGGGGTAACTGTTACTCTGATTTGATTGTCCAGACAGGTAGGGCTTACATTCATGGTCATGAACGGTATCCTGATGCAAAGAACTACTTTGTACTTTATTATCTTATCTTTTTGTTCTCTGGGGGGGTCCATGTTGGTAGGGAACATGTTTCCTGAACAGCCTGGCAAGGCCTGAGGACAAGGGCCATAGGTTCTGGCCTCCTGGGATGCTGGGCCTGCACCCCTCTCTCAGGGCCCTGGGTCACCAAAGCCTCCTCCCAGGGTACCAGCCTGGCAGTTCAGGTGGCTGCTAAGCAAGCAGACTGCTCATAGGGACATACAGGTTGGGGAAAAAGTACGTTTACTGTTGTGAGTATACAAAACACAGAGTTGATTCCTGTATTATTATTTATTAAATAGAGGGCCGGTGCACGAATTCGTGCATGGGTGGGGTCCGGTCGGCCCACCCGGATGAGGGTGGGGGGCGGCTGATTGGGGGCAGAGCTGGCCAGGGGGAGGGGCCATGAGAGGTTGGCCAGCCAGCCCCACCCCTGATGGGGCTGGTTGGCTGGCCACAGTGGACGTCATAGCGACATAGCGACCTGTCGTTCCGGTTGTTCCAGCATTCCGGTCCCTGGCTTTATATATATATATATATATATATATATATATATATATATATATATATATATATATATTACTGTATTATTTTCCATAGGAGCAATTGTAAACCTACTTTTGCCCCACCCTGTATATTACTTAATTATGTCTCCAATTATTAGAATGAACACTCCATATGAGATAGAGATCAAGATCTTTGTCTGTTTTGTGTTCTGGTAAGTTTCAACATTCCAGGTGAATGTCTGGCTGTGGTAAGCACTCCATAAATAGTTGTTAAATGAATGAGTCATTTTAAAAAGAAATGCTTCATATAGGCAAAGGAGAGACAAAGGAAAGTTCCTACTAGGGTACTCTATCTGGGAAACATCATATGTATGTTCTAATTAGAGCCTTTTGAAGATGTTGCTGCTCTCTTTGTTGACCATCCCATAGTTACATAGGTCCATCTTTTCTTTGTAGCTCTTCAAATGGCCAGGTTCACCATGCAAGTCCATACTAGGGTTATACAAAAAGCCATTCCACAACTAAAACCTTTCCAGATTAGAGATTTCCACCCTCCAGTGACAAACCATACGTTTTCACTGGTCTAGGAAATTTCTCTCAGATAATCCTTGACTCCTCAATACTGAGGATGTTTTGTTTTATACAATAATGAGAAACTAGAGGTTCCAATTTTGCTTAGAACATAGAAAGCCACACACAAAATGTTACCCCCATACTAACAACAGGAATAATCCAGATAGTCCTTCAAAAAAAGCATCTTTTCTTATACCCAACAGAGAACTGCAGTTGCAAGGCAAGTATGGAAACTGAATCTCAAAGAGAGACAAACATCTCTGGGAAGGGACAGAACACACAAACTCTTTTACCTTTAGCAGAGCATGGCCTTCATGGGAGCAGCTAAGAAGAAATCAACTAAAATCTCAACAAATTTCTACAGGCTAAATGTGGGCTACCATATCCAATTAGAATAATTGGGAGCCTTATTCATAAGGGGAGATCACAGTCATTGCAAACTCTTCTTCATGGGCTCCTTGAGGCTCACATAAAGATTGGGGGGAAGGGGAGGAGATTGGAGAGAGCAGCTCTCAGTGTCTCAAAAACAAGGGGAGGTTTGGTTGCTGTGGAGAAAGAGGCAGGGACATTGAAAAGACTCTGTACTCAAAACCTGGGTGCACAGGCTGTGCCTAATATTGGTGCTGGACTAGGAGAATCAGGAACCACCCCCACTGCCCAGGAACCTAGCATCAAATAATAAGCAAAAGCAGTCTGCTGCTGGGGCAAGGACAAGTGCTTGGAGAGAAATGCCCCGAGGTGCAGAAATGCAGGGGCTGATGAAAGCTGAGGGTGGAGCAGGAACACTGAGAAAAGCCCTCCTCCCCCTTCCTGCCAGACCTCACACTAAGCACAAACCCACCACTGGAGGAATGAGAAGACTGGTGCACAGAGATAATGCCAGCAACACAGAAAGTCAAAAGTACTTTTAGAAGGGATTGGAAGGATTGAGATAGTACCTATCTGATGGTATATCTTTTCAATCTTTCATGCCTTACACCAGCTCAAGACTTTTTTGAAAGCCCTCCCATAGAGTGCCCAAGGAAAGGGAGGGCTCAGAGGAAAAGCAAATGAATAATTATTCTGCCGCAATCATCTCTTTGGTCCTCAGTTTTACCATCAAATGTAACATTCTTTGATTCTACATCAGACTTTGTGTGTGGTTATTAGTTTAGTTCACTTGAACAGAAGAATTTAATTTGGGGAGTCCTACGCCTGCTCCCACTAGTACTGTAGTTGTTTTGGTTTGACTTTGTATCTACCTTGTGGTCCTTGCACCAATATGTATGCTGGTGCAGTCACACAAAGTGGCTATTGGGTGAATGATAAGAAAATGCATTTATCATCATATCCAGTGGGACTTTTTTTCAAATATTACATGCTGGAAAACATGTACAGGCAATTTGGCTTTATGAAACTTCTGCTAAGAAAATCGATATAACACAGACAATGTTAAATGTTAAGATTACTATTATATATTTTTAAAAACAATGTCTCCCTAGATTTTCCAGCGCATTTTATGACAATTCCTGTATGAATTCTGTAACTATTTACAAGAGGCTATAGAATAGTTGAAGAGACAATTTATTTTTCAAAGACAAATTTACTTTTAATGCCTTTTTAAAAGGCCCTCTGTTTTATATTCTCCATGTAAATATAATTGCACAGTTAGGAAACATAAACTCAAACATGTTGATTACAATATAATTTCCATCACTTCATTTATGAATTGCCCAAGATTTCAACTTCAAATTTAAATGCAACAAATATTCAAAAGAGAAAAAAATCAGTAACATTTACTCACACTGTTCCTCAGAATTCCAACTGAAAATATGTTGATTATTGAATCAAAGTATAACTCAAATGTGTGCTTTTTCTTTAAAAAGTAACAACCACTTCACATAACTTTTCCTACCTAAATAATGAGTTAGAAACAACTGACAGTTTGTTTTTTATAAATTATAACATAAACTTGTGGAGCTGGGGAAAAAAGAGAACATAAGCCAGTTAACATTTCTTTTGTTTGTAGGTAATGATGGTTCTAAAATTGAAGGCATTTGCTACCTATATTTGAACTTTGGTGCAAGAATTTCATGATTTGTCAGTACTCCAGGGAATACTCGGAAGGATAAAAGAACGAAAAACCATAGCATCCATTCTCTCTATCTTCTGATCTTCATATATAAGCTTTCATCAGTTAAAAGTTGGTGAGGTAATATATTTTTCCTTTCTCAAGTCCTCCTCAGGGCAAGGATGGTGGTTTTAAGTGTCATTTCTTTTCTTTTTAAGGTAGTCTTGGATCTTCTCTTTAAGGTATTTTAAATATGTAGAAAAAGTTAGCAGGCAGTTGGATTGATTTTCAGGGGTCCTCATGGTAGTTTAGAGCTAAAACAATTTAGCTTCAATAATTATTTTTTGAATAATTATTGGACAAAAAACAATTTGCTTCAATAATTATTTTTTATACATGCTCTGGATTAGTAGAACTTCAATTTAATTCTATTGTAATTTGAACATCTAGCGAATTCTCAATGTATTTTTCTTAGTTCCCCTACCCCATTTTTATCATGCTTTTCTTTCTGAGCACAAAAGTAATACATGTTCATTATATAAAATCCAAATATTACAGAAATATGTCTCCTATAAGCTTTCTTAAAGACATTATTATATAGCTTAAAACAGTCTGATGATAGCCTGAGTTATGAAAAAAGATAATACTTATGGAAAATTAGGGTATAGTTAGAATTTCTCCAAAATTACCACAAGATGGGTGGCCCTAAAGTTTAATATGTATCTTCTGACCCCGCTTATACCTCTTCCTGAATCCATTCTCTCCTATACCTCCATTGTTCATACAGTGCAAAGAGTAGCTCAAGGCTCAGCTCAAAAATCCAGTGATGATGTCAGCAGTTCCCCAAAAGAACTTCATTTTGTTTGAATTTAGATCTTGGCTCATTAAAAATATCTTCAGTTTACTTTCCAAACGATGAAGAAATATTAGGCTAGAAGGAAAACATCAGAATTGAAAAAGTTTTGGTTAATATCATTCATTTAAAATTTACTAAAGGTTTATATTTAATAATTTTATTATACAATAACACCTTACCTACCTGAAATTTACTTAAGCAGCAACCTCTCCCATCCAGACCATAGCTTGAAACCAAAAATAAAACCAAAATAAATCACATGAACAAGAGTTGTTGCTCCTCATTTGTAGAAGGTCTTCTCAGACCCTTCTCAAAACCAATTTGCTCTTATGTAGCACATAATTTTACTAAGCTTCATAGTCTATGATTTTAATAAGCTTGGCTGTCTGGCTTATAACCTTCTTCCAAGTTAGAAGAAACACATTAGGAGAGGGGGAAGGTACTTCTATATTTTAGACATTGGCAACTGTGAGAAGTAAGAATTATGAGCTTAAAAACAAAGGAAAATAAATTTTAAAAAATCTATACATGAAAGGCCTAATTATTAAAAAATTCAGTTTAGGTTTGGAGTAATAGGTCCTTGAGTGTTTCATAGTAGACCCTAAGAATAAAAAAATCCAGAGTCTTTATGGAAGAATTCATCAACTTGATAATAATATTAACTGAAACCTTGCCCTTCTAAAAGATCTCTTCCAAGCTCTCTCAACCCTGTCCGTAGTAGATACCTACTGTCCTACTCTAGTCTCCTGAGGAGTAGGAGTAAGTTGCTCACACATTTGTGATCCTCTAACCCAGTGGTTCTCAACCTTTCTAATGCCGCGACCCTTTAATACAGTTCCTCATGTTGTGGTGACCCCCAACCATAAAATTATTTTCGTTGCTACTTCATAACTGTAAGTTTGCTACTGTTATGAATCCTAAGCATGGCCTTTCTCTGAGAACTTCAATATGTCCAGAGTGTTCAACAAGGTGTCACTACTTCTGTTGGTTTTGATTTCAATATCTGCTAGTGTTGTGCAATTTTGACATCTTCATTCAGTTTACATCTTGTTCTTTGCTAGGAATAATTTACTGCTTACTTGTGCTTGTACAGCTTAGAATGCAGCCAAAGATGGAAGCGAAATTCTATGCAAATTTTTGCAGCTTTAACTCTACTTAGGTTTCTGCCCTCTGGTATTCTGACTAATTCTAGCCACCTCAAGATCTGTGAACTTTAATGTCTCTTTTCACCAGCAAGATCACTTATCTCTGTGTGAGCCCTACTAGTCTGTGTTACAGTTTATAAAATGTCCTCAGCCAGAAACCTGGGTTGACTGTAAGTTTATACTATCTATCTCCTTTCTCTCTAAGATCACAGCTCTCTTGTCTCTCATCCAATGCCAGAAAAAATAAATTACGATGGCTTCATATATTTTTTTAGTGTAATAGGTATTTACAGTGGAGAATATGCCCAATAACCCTTGCTTTATAATTGCTAGGTAAATTCTATTATTAACTCTTATATTCTATTCTTAACTCCCAAATTTGTCCCTTTTTTTTATACTCCAATCCACCCCCATAATTCCAGAGTCATCAGAACCTGCTTCACCAGGAATCTCAATTTGCCTTTTTATTACTAGTCTCATTTTCTTGCCATGTATTCTTCACATTTCTGCTAGAATAATCCTTCCAAAGTATGAGCCTGATTACCCAAGTCTCTCCTTAAAGTCTTCAATGGCTCCTAGTAGCCTACATGATAAATGTCAAACTTAATCCTGTCATTCAGAATTCTTCATTATCTCCATCATTAACATTCTTGCAATTTTGCCACCTGCACCTTATTATAGTGCCAAGCAAAACTCCTTTGACTTCCTAGAATTCTCTATGTCCTTCCCTCTTGCCTAATTATGTAACTTCTCTTTATTCGAAACAAAAATTTTCCTATTCCTTATCCCAAAGCACACATTCTGTCTTTAGTACTGCTATAGTACCCGTGGTTAACTATAGCACAGTGTAAAGTTGCTCTATAGCTTTTAATTCTCCTGTCTATCTCTGATATTATACTGTAAGTTCCTTTCATTGAGGTACTCAGTAATTGTTCATTTAAAGAATGAATAGAGCATGATCCAATAGTTGCTAACAGTGGAGATCATGGGTCATTACAAATATTTTAAATTATATTTCATATGGTCTATTTAAGGCAGGAAAGTATGTAATATGTCTTAAAAACGCTTCTGTCCAAATTAACATTTTAAGCATGATGCATGTCATCAGAAATGCAGAAAAACTTGCTATCCAGAATGATATAAGATATGAAGGTTTTGTGATTTATTTTTAGTTCTATATTTTAAGCAATAGTGAAGGCAACAATTTTTTATACAGAATAAAATAAAACAAAGAAAAACTTAGGTTATTAGGCAAAATTATGAAGTACTGTCTAAAATATAGAACAGAATAGAATAGAACAGATTTCTCTTGAAGAGGTCTGTCGAAAATTTTTTTCACCTAAATGCATCATCTCCTTCATGACAGGCAAGTTCCTGCCCTTTTGACCAAGGACTAGCAAGTCTAGACCCATTAACTTCTACCTCTGCTATATAGGTTAATAATAGTATCCATTTGTTATCTGGCATAATCTGGTGCCTTTACTTATATAAACAAACTGAGAAATGAAGCAACTTGTCTCAGGTAGGGAACCTTTTTTCTGCCAAGGACCATTTGGTTAATCCTCACCTGAGGATATTTTCCCATTGATTTTTGTGGAAGGGAAGCGGGGAGAGAGAAACATTGATGTGAGAGAGACACATTGATTAGATGCCTCCCACATGCACCCCAACAAGGGCCAGGAATTGAGCTGCAACCACAGTATGTGTCCTTGACTGGAATCAAACTCAGGACCCTTCAGTCCACAGGCTGATGCTCTATCCACTGAGCCAAACTCACTAGGCCCAAGGACCATTAGGCTTTTTATAACATCACTAGAGGCCCGGTGCATGAAATTCGTGCACGGGGAGGGTGTGTGTGTCCCTCAGCCCAACCTGCACCCTCTCCAGTCTGGGACATCCCTCTCATAATCCAGGACTGCTGGCTCCCAACTGCTCACCAGTCTGCCTGCCTGATTGCCCCTAACCACTTCTGCCTGCCAGCCTGATCACCCCTTAACCACTCCCCAGCAAGCTTGATTGATGCCTAACTGCTCCCCTGCCAGCCCAATTGCCCCTAACTACCCTCCCCTGCTGGCCTGGTGATCCCTAACTGCCCTCCCCTGACGGCCTGGTCGCCCCTAACTGTCCTCCCCTGCTGGCCTGCTCGCCCCAACTGCGCTCCCTTGCTGGCCCGGTCACCCCTAACTGCCCTCCCTTGCCAGCCTGGTTGCCCCTAACTGCCCTCCCCTGCCTGCCCTATTGGTCCTAACTGCCCTCCCCTGCAGGCCTGGTGCCCCCCAACTGCCCTCCCCTGCAGGTCTGGTCCCCCCCAACTGCCCTCCCCTGTGGGCCTGGTCCCACCAATAGCCCCCCTGCCTGCCTGCTCACTCCCAAGTGTCCCCCCCTTGCCAGCCTGCATGCCCCCAACTGCCCCCCCTGCTGGCCTGCTTGCCCGTAACTGCCCCCCCCCCCCCCCGCCAGCCTGTTCACCCCCAACTGCCCTCCCTTCCTGGCCTGATCGCCCCTAACCACCTCTGCCTTGGCCCCACCACCATGGCTTTGTCTGGAAGGATGTTGGAAGGTCTCCCGGTCTAATTAGCATATTACCTTTTTATTAGTATAGATTTGCAGACCATGCAAAATTATCAATTTAGAAATTAGCTTGGGCCTTAGCCGGTTTAGCTCAGTGAATAGAGCCTCAGCTCACACACTGAAGAGGAATTCAATTTCAGTCAAGGGTATGTACCTCAGTTGCAGGCTCAATCCATGCCCTGGTCAGGATGCTTTCGGGAGGCAACCAATCAATGTGTATCTCTCTGTCTCTCCCCCTCCCTTCCATTCTCTCTAAAAATCAATGGAAAAAATATATCCTTTTGTGAGAATTAACAAAAATATTAAATTCATTTGCTATATTTGATCAAACATTTAATTAAATCACTCCTAATGCCTTGGCAAGGCCAGACCAAATGATTTCAGAGCCTTTTACAGTCTGTGGGCCAGAGATTCCCTACCCCTGGCAGAAGTAGTACATCAATATTTAACATCATACCTGTGTGACTAAAGACTGAAAATATCTCACTAGCCATCCTGAAGTACCAGACCTTTTCTGTTTTCTTGCTGTAGACTATTGTTAATCTAGCAACTATCCTAATTTTGATGATAACCATTTATCATAAACACAGAACCTAATGTAAGGATTATTGCTACCTGTTTTAGAACAAAGCATCAATAAAACTGGCATCAATAATCTAGTTTTCTTACCTGTAACATTTTATTGATAATCACTTCTAATAGAAAGAATAAAACTTATTTGTAATAAAGGTAACATCTTGTGTTTGTAAGATATTAGAAGACATTCATAATAAAAACAAATGTCTTTTAAACTTCTTTTATCTGCTTGAGAAGATGTATAATATATTTTAAAATATATTTTATTGATTTTTTACAGAGAGGAAAGGAGAGGGACAGAGAGCTAGAAACATCGATGAGAGAGAAACATCGATCAGCTGCCTCTTGCACACCCCCTACTGGGGATGTGCCCGCAACCAATGTACATGCCCTTGACCGGAATCGAACCCGGGACCTTTCAGTCCGCAGACCGACGCTCTATCCACTGAGCCAAACTGGTTTTGGCGAGATGTATAATATTAAGGGAAGTTATTAGTGGTTGAAATATGTTTTCCACAAATCCCACTAGTTTTATTTTTAATGCAATCTCATGATAACAGTTTGTTCAGCCAAGATTAACATAAGCCATATACACATTTGTAGAAAATTTCAACTCAATTATTTTGAGAAACACTGACATATTAGAGATCAAAATGCAAAAAACTCTAATTTTCTTAATTAGTTTTTAAAAATCACATCTTTTGCAGAAAACTGTCCTTAAAAACACCTCTATGCACTTATGTTACATCTATTACGCCAGATAGTGAGTTACATAAATAGGCAAAAGTAAGAAAAGCAACTCATCTCAATAGTTATAGCTTATGTCTTTTTTCTAGTTGACATATGAGGCAAGTTGCCTTAAAGGTCATTAGCCATGTGTTCTGCAGATAAATCTCACAAACTGTTGCTGTTTAACTTGGCAGCATTGTAAAATATTAGAAAGTTGTGATTGCCATTTCGAAACGTTCTGTGAAGTTCTAAAACTTTAAAACTTGAAGCTACGATAGGGGTTGGTTATGTTTTATTTTGTAAAATCAAACAATAACTTCTGAACCTTTTACCTTCGCAAACACAGTGACAAGTATCCCTTTCTTGGTCAAGAGAAACATATCTATACATTTGTGCCAGATAAGAATTCAGTGTGTCTATGTGATGTTTCCTGGGACTTTAGGAGAAGGGGGCGAAAGATTTCAGAAAAAATACTTGTTATTTTACTTTATTTTTTTTAGTCAGAAGATTAAAGAAAAAGTAAGAGACTATAAGGTTGGATGAGTAAGTTTTAACAAAACATTTTGGAGATGAATATGAGGCAGGGACTAGTCAAACATTATCATTTCAGATGCTGTCTGCATAAAAAATTTAAACTACAATATTATAGCAAATCAATTAAAGCATTTTAGGAGTTTTGTATGCTGATGGGTAGGAGAATGAACTTTCGGAATAGATCAATAGATCAAATAGACTCCAACCCTCAGTGTAAAACATGTCCTGGAATTTAGCCTCTTATTCCATTACCACTTGGTGCAATCTTTCAGTCGCATAGCTCTTCAGTTCCTGGGCCTGGAACTCAGCCTCCTTCCTTTCTAAGGACCCAGAAACGATTGATTTTTTCACATCAAAGTTGCACATCACTCAATACTTCATCTAAACAATCATATGACTTCTTGTCTATAGCATTTATTTGTACTTCCTTGTGACTATTCATGGATTATTATGTCAAGGTACAATTTAATTATTAAAATTTTCAGGGAAGAAACCAAATTCTTTACTGCTTGGTATGCCATGCATAGCACACTACAGGCATTTTAAAACTCACTGAAACTTCCAAGTAAATATGACTGATTGAACAAATGTGTTAAACTCTGCTTTCTCCCAAATTTCTAGCAAAATTACAGTAGGATTTATATAATACAAGACAATGAGAATGGGAAAGAAGACAGAAGTGAACAAGAAAGATAAAAATTGGGGAGAATGTGACAAGTGGATGGAAGAAACACTTAATAGACCAGGGAAGATAAATCTTAAAAACAAGCAGAAGGATGCCTGGATGGCGTTCCTCAGTGGTAGAGTGTTGACCTATGAAACAGGTTTGATTCCCAGTCAGGGCACATGCCCGGGTTGCAGGCTTGATCCCCAGTGTGGAGGGTGCAGGAGATAGTTAATCAATGATTCTCTCTCATCGTTGATGTTTCTATTTTTCTCTCTACTTCTTCTCTGAAATCAATAAAAACATATATATATATATATATATATATATATATATATATATATATATATGCAGAGGGAGAAAACAAAGTGCAAACTTATTCACTTGTCAAACCATGGAAAGACTCAGACATTAGAGGAACCAGTTAATCAGGAGGAAAGCTGCTATGATCTGAATGTTTGTGTCCCCCCACCCCACCAATTCATCTGTTGAAATTGTAACCCCCAAGGTATTAGGAGATGGAGTCTTTGGGAGGTAATTAAGGCACAAGGGTAAAGCTTACATGAATGGGATTAGTTCCCTTATTTTTTTTTTAAGGCCCTAGATAACTCTCTTGCCCCTTCCACCATGTGAAGATACAAGTCTTCATTCTACAACCTGGAAGAGGGCTCTCACCAGAACCTGACCTTGCTGGTACCCTGACCTTGGACTTTCAGACTCCAGAATTGTAAGGGTAAATTTCTGCTGTTTATAAACCACCCAGTCTATGGTATTTTGTTATAGCATTCTAAATGGACTAAGGCAATGAGTAAAATGGGGGCTAAAAACAAATGAATTGGTTTAAAATATGAATTAGGATTAGAAAGACATCTAAGATCCCCACCCTACCCTATGTAGCACGTGCCAATTCTTCTGCCACCTCCAGAAGAAATTGACAGTGGGGTTTCAGAAGAAATCTAACTATCAGGACTCTAGACTTCTGGCTTTCAGGCACAAAGACGAATGGCGGTAAATTGGCTAATTCAAAGCAGAATAGATTAAGTGGAAGTGTATGTAATGAATGATGGAAACACACCCCTCTCCTCAAATCCCAGAAAATTAGCAGTCACCTTCTCCCTGAGGCAAGAATTGGGAGGATCCTTCTCTGAGGCAATTGAAGAGCTACAGAAAAAATTACCACAGATTTTGCCATATTTTTATGGCCTAGCAAAAAGGCTAGTGTCCAGCCAATGACTATAGAGAAGTGAGCACACGCTTAACAAAACTTGCCCACTCGTGGAGTTTCCAATAATCTTTAGAGTACATCGATTTTAAATATGAACTAGAGGCCCAGTGCATGATTGAATCATGCATGTGTAGGGTCTCCTACATGCTTCTGCTTTTCGCGGTGGAGCTGGGTGCCTGAGTGGACAGGCACCCAGCTCCCACGCTTTTGATGGTCCGTGGCCGCTGAGGGGGGGTACCCTGCTGTTGAGAGGCACAGGGGGCGGGACTCCCGCCCCCTGCGCCTCTCAACGGCCACTGAGGGGGGCTGCCGCGGACACCTGGCTACCCTGATGTTGAGAGGCGCAGCTGGGTGTCCGCGGCAGGCCCCCTCAGCGGCCACAGATCTGGCCATTGAGAGGCACAGGGGGCGGGAGTCCCGCCCCCTGCACCTCTCAACAGCAGGGTAGCCGCCCTCAGTGGCAGTGGATCCATGCCTCTCAATGGCCGGATAGGCCACCCCGAGTCCCGCCCCCCAGCCTCCCACCGCCCAATCGTGGGCGTAGCGGAGTGATGGTAATTTACATGTTACTCTATTATTAGATAGGAAAAGCCACCAAGAATCACCTTCCAGGTGGGAAATTCCTCCAACATGAAAAAGAGCAAAACAGCAAAGAAAAGGAACTTGACAAAAAACGTAAGTAATCTATGAGTCAGAGGAAACTTGGATGTGTACTTTGTCTTATTTCCTGGCTTGTGCCCAGTGAGACTTGCAGTCAGGGCAGCAGTGCAGCTCCTCCTGGGCTCACCCCCGATCCTGTCTCCAAGAACCTGCATCCTCGCCGCTTTTTCTCTACCGAAATAAAACTTGCTTTTGCTCTCAAAAAGAAAAACAGTATGATTCACACCCTCAGAGAGGAAATGATGTTTTCACATAATACGAACTAGATGCTAAAATTTGAAATTATTTCAAATTAAAAATAAAGTAATAGAAAGTAAAAACATGATACCTGAAAAAAGAAAAATATTCAATATACTAGTTGGGCAATAAAGTAAAAGAAATACTTCAGAAAATAGAATAAAATGGTAAAAGGAGAGAAAAGATTAGAAAAATCAAGGGTTTGTTTAGTAATTTTAATAGTTAAATAATAAATGATCCAAAAAGTGAATATAGAGAAAATGGGAAAGAATTATAAATGAAATAATATACGAAAACATCCATTAATGAAGAATATCAATATCTAGATTGAAAGTGCCATCAGAGGTACCAGGACAACTAAATATTTTACTTTAAAGAAAATATAGACCCAAACCAAGGTATTTCCTCATGAAATTCAGACCACCAAAATAATGAGAAAAATCCTAAAATTCTCCACAAGAGAAAGAAAAAGTTATTAGGATTAAGAATGACATTAGATTTTTCAATAGCCATTCAAAGGAGGAATGCCTTAAAAACTTTGATGAAAATTATTTTCAACACCATACCCTATTCACAGACAAATTATAAAGAAACTAGAGGCCCAGTGCATGATTGAATCATGCACGTGTAGGGTCCCCTACACGCTTTTGCTTTTGATCACGGGGAGCTGGGTGCCTGTCCGCTAGTGCACCAGGCCTTTCAGAAGCCTCCAGCGCGGCGGAGGCTTCTGAAAGGCCTGGTGTCTGAGCGGAAAGGCATCCAGCTGCCACGCTTTCACTTTCGATCGCTGGTGCTTGAGAGGAAAGGCATCCAGCTGCCACATTTTTGCTTTTGATCGCAGGGAGCTGGGTGCATGAGCGGACAGGCACCCAGCTCCCACGCTTTTGATGGTCCGTGGCCGCTGAGCGGGGCTACCCTGCTGTTGAGAGGCGCAGGGGGCGGGACTCCCACCCCCTGCGCCTCTCAACGGCCGCTGAGGGGGGCTGCCCCGGACACCTGGCTACCCTGCCGTTGAGAGGCGCAGCTGGGTGTCCGCGCAGGCCCCCTCAGCGGCCGCGGATCTGGCCTTGATCTGGCCATTGAGAGTCGCAGGGGGCGGGAGTCCCACCCCCCCTCAGTGGCAGTGGATCCGTGCCTCTCAATGGCCGGATAGGCCACCCAGAGTCCCGCCCCCCAGCCTCTCACCGCCCAATCGTGGGCGTAGCAGAGTGATGGTAATTTACATTTTACTCTATTATTAGATAGGATTGTGAGGACAGCGTAATGTCACTCCCAAATATGTAAGATCTAAACACTTTTACCTTCCATTCTCTAAATTTTAGGTAGTTACTCTAAAATCATGGGTTAATTAAAAAAATAAATGGCATAAATCTGGGAACAGGAGGCCCAACAGAAGTGAAAGCTGTTCCCAAGATGATGGCAAAGACAAGAGCCAGGGTGACAGCTGTGCAGCAAACCTAGACAGCAGCAAGTTAAGAGGGACCAGTGATTTCAGGAAAAGCATAGAACTGATGGTTTACGAATTGGTCTGAGTATGTGGAAAAGTGAAACAAGAGCCTGTTTCTTATGATTTAGTGTTAATTTTTACAAGGTGAATTTATAAGTTAATTATGCATAATTTAAGCTTTGTAATAAATTATCTTATATTCTCTTGAATGAATGTACCAACAACCACTCCTAGTACCAGTGTGTGTGAGTGTTTACTCTGGCAATAGTGGGGGTGAGGCCTGAGCTGGGGTGGGGCCTGAGTGGAGGGGAGCAAAGGGGGGAAGATGAGGGACATCTGTAATACTTTCAACAATAAAAATAAACTAAAAAGAAAATTGTATTTTAGTATTACAAAATCATTTCCAAGTAAGTGGATAAAAAGTATTATCTTTATTTTTAATTGTACTTGTTTGAATATATGTAAGGTTTGAGGATATAATTTGTGTAATTTCTATTCGTTTGTACTTGTTAAGGTTTGTTTTATAACCCCCAAAATGGCCTATCTTGGTGAATGTTCCATGCGCTCTTGAAAATTATTTTTATTCTGTTGTTGTTTGATAGTATATAAATATAAATGAGGTTAAATTGGTTGATAGATTTTGCATATCCTTATTGATTTTTTGCCTACTTGTTCTTTCCATTACTGAGAGAGCAGTGTTGAAATCTCCAACCATAATTGTGAACTTATTTATTTCTCTTTTCATTTATATTAGTTTTTGCTCTATGTATTTTTAAGCTGAGTGGTTAAGTGCATATACATTTTTAATTATGATGTCTTTTCAGATAATTGACCCCTTTATTATTATTATTATTATTATTATTATTATTATTTAATGTTTCTCTTAATTTCTGGCAATATTTTTGTTCTCATGTCTGTTTGTCTAATATTAATATAGACACTCCAATGCTTCTTTCTTTAACATTGCATGATATGCCATTTTCCATCCTTCCAGTTTTAATCGATCTGTGGCTTTATATTTAAAGTGGGTATCTTGTAGACAGTATATATTTGTGTTGTGCTCTTTTATTCAATATGACAATTTTTCTTTTAAATTGATGTGTTTGGATCCTTTACATTCAACATAATTGTTTAGGTGGTTGGACTATCTAAAAATCTGTCATTTTGTTAGTTGTTTTCTATTTAACTGTCTTTTCCTCTTCTTCTGCCTTATTTTAGACTGAGCATAATTTATGATTCTATTTTTAACCACTATTCACTTATTATTTGTATTTATTCTTAAAAAGGTTAATGGTTGCCCTACGATGTACAATGTTCATCTTTAAGCAGTCAGAGTCTGTATTACAGCACGTTACATAGAATGTGAAGACCTTACAACAGCACATTCCCAGGCCCTCCCTCTCATCGTACTATTATGGTTACACATTTTATTTTTACGTTTACTACAAGCGCATAATGCATTGCACCTATTGTTACACAAGGCAGTCAGTTATTATTTAGAAAAAACTAAAATTAGGAAAAATGAGTTCTATATTTTATTTGTTATTTAATTTCTGTTGATCTTCATATATTTTTGTAAACGCAAGTTTCTGGCTAATATCATCCACCTGAAGAAGTGCAGGTCTGCTGGCCACGAATTCTCTCTGAGTTTGTCTGAGAAAAGTTTTATTTCTCTTTTACTTTGGTAGAAGTCTCATGGGGTGTAACACGGGGCTAACAGTTTTTCTTTCAGCTCCTTTTAAAATGCAACTCATTTTTTCCCCCCCTTGTATTTGTTTCTGATGAGAAGTTTATTGTTATTCCTATCTTTGTTGTTCTGAAGAGTGATTCCTGACCTTTTTAGAGTAGTAACAATGTAGTAAAAGAGTTGGATTTTGCAATAATTCTTGTTTTCAAGTGTCCTTGATAGATGATTTGAAAAGAAGAAAAAAAAGAAAAATGATAAAATACAGCTGAGCTCACAATAGTGCTGAACTGTGCTGGAAAACCTGCTGGCCATTCCAGCTATCTCATATCACAGTGACTATTTACCTATAATCTTAAAGAATATTTGATCAATTCCACATTGTTACTATGTAGTGAGACTGCTGACTGTTTGGCATGTACATTTATACTATCTGGTTACACAAGCATAGAGCCTGTTGATCAGAAGATGGTACAACTGTTATTTATTGGGAAGTTTAGCTATCTCATTATAGATGAATGAAACTCAAATTGTCAGAGTATCAAGTACAATAAAAGCTTTATCTGCCTTCCTGTCCTTCCTGTGAAATAGACGTGACAAACACATTTCACTTTAGAAAAAGACTTAAAAGTTCCCTTAAGTGAAAGCTATCCACAGGTCTCTGGTTTCTGCAGAAAGAACACACAACAGCAAGGCAATTCCAGATCAGACTGATCTTTAAGGTAACAGGATACCCTTTAGATCCCTTGCACTATGTCTCTTTTGTATGTAACACTACAGACTTATCAGAAAAGAGAAAGAATAGTACCTTTGCATTTTAAGTTTTAAAAATCCAATTCATTTTATATTCAGTCACTAAAATATGTAGGTCCTTAAATTCTGACTTGTAAAGTTTTCTTGATGGGAGTGTATTGCCATTGAACGCTGCCAACGATACTGTTTAACAAGTAGTCATCTTTGTTCCACCTGCTCTCTCTCCCTTTTCTGTCACATCAAGGCCCTTCTTTGTGCCTATAATTTCTATACAAAAGTGTCATTTTTATGCAGCTTTCACAGATAGATGGCCTCAGGGCCTGGTCTCTCAGCAGCAGCACAGCCCTCATGCCTGATTCTCTGACAGTAGCTGTGTGTTTTAGTATGTGTTTTTAAATACTTTATACTTATATATTTTTGTTTATCCTGTCTGATAGTAAGTGACATGATTTTCAAATACAGGAAACATATCTACTCCCTTCACAGCTCTTTACAACATTGAGTATACTCATCTGCTTTATAGTGATCATTTTAATTAGAAATAGAAAGATACAAATTCAATCTATGAAAGTACTGACATTTAAAAAAATATTTCTTGCCAACTACAATGGCAAACTGGCTGGAATAAAATATGCAAAAATAGGGTGCTGATTTTTATTGAGAATCGGGTAATGGACAGACAGTGATTTAGTATATATTTCTCTTTACAGTCTCTCTCTCTATATTATATATTCACTAGAGGCCCGGTGAACAAAATTTGTGCATGGGGGTGTGTGTCCCTCAGCCCAGCCTGCACCCTCTCCAATCTGGGACCCCTAGAGGGATGTCCGACTGCCCGTTTAGGCCCGATCCCAGTAGGATCAAGCCTAAATGGGCAGTCGGACATCTCTCTCAAAATCAAGGATTGCTGGCTCCCAACTGCTCGCCTGCCTGCCTTCCTGATTACCCCTAACCACTTCTGCTTGCCAGCCTGATCACCCCCTAACCACGCCCCTGCCAGCCTGATTTATGCCTAACTGCTCCCCTGCCAGCTTGATTGCCCCTAACTGCCCTCCCCTGCAGGCCTGGTCACCCCTAAATGCCCTCCCCTGCAGGCCTGGTCACCCCTAACTGCCCTCCTCTGCTGGCCATCTTGTGGTGGCCATCTTGGTCCACATGAGGGCAGTCATCTTTGACCACATGGGGGCAGCCATCTTGTGTGTTGGAATAATGGTCAATTTGCATATTATTCTTTTATTAGATAGGATTAGATAGGATAGAGGCCTGGTACACGGGTTGGGGCCGGCTGGTTTGCCCTGAAGGGTGTCCCGTATCAGGTTGGGGGTTCCCTTGGCGCATGGGGTGGCCTGGGTGAGGGGCCTGTGGTGGTTTGCAGGCCGGTCACGCCCCCCGGCGACCCAAGTGGAGGCCCTGGTATCTGGGATTTATTTATCTTCTATAATTGAAACTTTGTAGCCTTGAGCAGAGGCCAGGGCAGGCCAGGGCAGTAGGAAAGCTTGGCTTCCTCCATCGCCAGGGAAACCCAAGCCTCCTACTCGTTCTGTGGCCGCAGCCATTTTTGTTGGGATTTATTTATCTTCTATAATTGAAACTTTGTAGCCTTGAGTGGAGTTCAGGCCCAGCCAGGGTGTGCAGGAAGCTTGGCTTCCTCCATTGCCGGGGAAACCCAAGCCTCCTGCTCGCTCCGTGGCCGCAGCCATCTTGCTTGGGTTAATTTGCATACTTGCTCCTGATTGGCTGGTGGGCATGGCTTGTGGGTATAGTGGAGGTGTGGTCAATTTGCATATTACTCTTTTATTAGATAGGATTACATTTTGCATATATGTTATATATATACTATATAAATATAGTGTTTGTGTCTGTGTGTGTAATTCAGGTTTGATTATTCTAATTCTTATAAATGGGAAAAATGAGCTCATAAATTAATAAAATTGTTCAAGGCCACACAAGTAATATTTTGAATAGAGAAATTAAACACAGAGTACCTGCTTATAAAGTCAGTGCTATTATCAACCACTGACTGTTCATATAGACTCACTAGTGATTATCTTGACATTTAGCTGGGAATCCTGTGCATTAATATCTCATTGGCTACCCTGGGGTCAGAATTTGGCATCTGTGTTTAAACACCAATTTTATAAAGAGCCCATGTTAGGGTACAAATTATGGAGCAATCTCCTATTGGTCTGATATTGAGACCTGATGGGTGAAAGAGTACCTGGGTTTAGAAATATCTGCTAAAGATAATACTTAAAGTTATTATTGTATTGGGGTTTTGGAAATAAAATTATTAGTTGACAACAATTAATACTGATTTACTAAATGGTTATCTTAAGCACACACACAATATCCGTTAACTGTCATAGAAAAATGCCGTTTAAAATAAGAGCCAACTACAGGAGCTTTTGCATACAAGGGGAACAGCTTTTGGAAGGATGGCTTTTGATTTGAAAATGAAAGAGATGAAAGATATGACAAATTCACTCTTCCTGAATTCATGGTCTGAAACAGGGGTTTGGAAGCACCTGGGAAACTTTAAAAATCTCAATGTCTGGGCCTAAGACCCAGGCCTCATTATATTCTAGAGCTCTCCAGGTGATTCAGTGTGCAGCAAGTTTGAAAACTACTGGTTTAGAATCTTGCTACTCAAAGTGTGGTACTGGGTGCTTATTAGAAATGTGGAATCTTGGGCCCACCTAAGGTCTACTGAATCAGAATCTGCATTTTAACAAGACACACGTAGGGTTTCTATGCACCTTGAGGCTCAAGAAACACTGGGCTAGAAAAGTTTTCAACTCTAGCTGTACATTACAATCACCTGGGGAGCTTAGATAGTCTGATCTCATTCACAAATGCTGTAATTTATTTGGTAAAGGGAGGGGCCTGGACATTGATATGCAATATGCTTCTCAGGTAATTCCAATGTGCAGCCATGATAGTGAAAGAGAAGGCAAAGTTGACCATTGGATAACTTTGCAAAAAATATATAATCTAGAGGTTACTTAGACTGAGAGGTAGAGGTTTAGGGACACTAAAAAGGTGAAATCTAAGGATGTCTATGGCGAGTGATGCAGCATTGCGTTAGGCAGCTGGGCTTGGAGAGGAAAGGTTTTTTTGGTGAGAAATGTCCAGGTGGCAGGTATAGAAGAGTAGAGGTTGGTTAAAGGACTTTAAAAACATAAATGTATAATATCTGATTTTAGGTTGTTCTTTTTATGAAGCATAAGATCATTTGACTTTAGTAATTCTCTAGTAATTCTTGTGAAACATGTAAAATCCTCCCGGGATCTTGAAGGATTGAGGCTTGAGATATGTAAAATATGAACTACAGGATTAGTGACTCCAGAATGTTGGAGCTCTCAAGGTTGAAGGCATCTTGTTATCAGTCATTTGGGAAACAAACATATATAAATATATACACACAGTTTGTCCTTTGACCACCAGCTGCTACTTCAGGATTGAGTAGTATCCCCTAGCCTGAGTCTAGGTCAGTATCTCATTCTTGCTTTTTTGTTCTCTTGCCTTCTCTGCTCACTCATGCTGCCGTCTTCTTGAGTTCCATACTATCCTTTTATTTAGTGGGACTTTCAAATCCCCGTATCTAGTTATTAAGGCATTAAGACTTTTCATTCTCTTTGCCTCTGTTTTCTTTTCTTTTTTTTCATTATATCCAGTCCCTCCTAAGCAATGAAGAAATTCTTCTGCCTGCTGAGTGCAGGATATATCCCTTTTAAATAAGGAAACAAACACAAAACAAAGCCAAATGATAAACAGGAACTCTCCCCCTAAAATAAGAGGGGCCATTTATCTACCTCTAATAATTTCAGAGGGAAGTATGAAAAACTCCCCTTGAGGCATCCAGATCATTTGTATTAACCTTGGGCACACATTCACATTCAATGTGGCTGTATCTTGTACTTAAGATATTTACTTATTTATCTATTTTATTATTATTTTAAAATTTATCTTTATTGTCAAAAGTATTACAGATGTCCCTCTTTTTGCCCCCTTGAGCCCCCTCCACCCCACATCCCTAAAAACCCACCACACTATTATGTCCATGGGTTGTACCTAAGACATTTAAACCAAAGGAAATATTAGATATAGTAGCAAAAGCTTAAGTTATTGTGCAAGCAGTTTATTAAGGGAGGAAATGCTTTACCTCATTTCATCTAACCTCTCCTGTCTCCTTTCTGAAAGAACGAAAGATGAATAAGAAGTAGAAGTTGTGGAAGATTTTGAGTTTTAGGTGGTGACATGCTTTTCCAAAGTGCCATTTTTGTGTACTAGTACATTCTATCTTGGATCCTATAAAAGAGCAGGGGTTTTTTTTGGAGCTTTTGTTCCAGCCCAGAAATAATGTGAAAAGTTGTAAAATGACCAATTCTAAGTGTGGACAGTCTGAACAGGGTGAATGTAGGGGGAAAATCAGAGATGAGTGAAGGCAAGGTGATAATACCAAGACACCCCACTCCCTAGCTATCACGTAGTATATAATTTTCACTATCCAAAATTTAGCAGAAAATACAGCCCCTGGGTGAATCTCATACATTTTGCTACTTAGCAGAGTAGAAGTACATGTTCCTTTTGTGAGTTAATATGTCATAACATGACTAAAACTAATTTTCCCTCTGTCAATCTTCATGTTAGGTTACAACCAGAAAGTGAGCAAAAGATGTCTAAGAAACCAGCTCAGGGACAAAGGAAGAACCTGAGTAAGTAACTAACTAGAGCAGCAGAGTCTGAATTCATTTAGTGTAGAGACTGCCCTCCATACCATTGGACTTGCCACCTTGGGAAGGCATGCTAAAAACTGGCAACTAGAATAGACTAGCAGTGGGCAGGAGGAAGTCAGTGAGTTCAGACTGAACCCAGAAGTCCTCAGTGGCTTTGAGACATCCAGAACATCAGTGTGGTGCTCATGATAAGGACCCTGTGTTACCAAGCAAAGGGTAAATCCTGTTTGGTATGTTTATTTGAGCAGGGAGGAGATTTTATATATCTCAGTGAGATTTTCAGCAAAATAATTACATTGTTTTGTAAGAGGATATAAGTGGCTAATCTTTCATTATTCTAGATATTCACTTGAAGACCTACCCTCCATCTTCTTGGGACGCCACTAAGGTGTTGTGATGTAAACATTTAGATCTCTTTTAGTTACCAAATGACATGTTTTTTCCTCCTCTCCTCTGCTGCTTGAATCTGTCCTTTTCAAGCATATAAATATCACCATCTCAAGTTAACCTAAAATTATGTTTATTTCAATGCTTATAGTATGTTGATTTGAGCTTCTCTCTCTTTTCTTAATCATGCATTGAATCGCTTTCCTCTCCCCACATACTTCTCAAACCCTGAACAAACCTAATTTGATCAGGATGTTCCCCGACCTTCTCTCTAGACTCTCTGCACTGTTTCTCATCTTCTAAATTGAAACTAACACCTAGACAATTTGTTTCTTGGTCATTGTCATTGCTCACATCCAATTTGAACTCTTCAAATGATAATCACACCTCCATCAACACATATGCAATGTATTCAGCTGTTTGACATGTATACACCTCATGTTTATACAAAACACATTTAAACTTTTGCTTTTCATTTGTATCTGCATTTCATCCTCTTTAGGAAAAAAAATCACACAAGAGAAGCATGGGCCAGGACTCCAGTCCTTGTTTCAATTTCATTGTGCTTATTCTTTTCTTTCCTTTTCTGACTCATGTAATAATAAGAGAAACTATACCCTGGTAATGTAATGTATAGCTCTTAACATCTCAAACAAGTTACCAGTATCTCCTTATTAAATTTCTACCTACGTAAATATATTTGGGAATGATACTTCTGTGTATGTGTGTGTATATGTGTGTGTGTGTGTGTGTTTCACATGGGTAAGTGCACATGCTCATGTAAGTAACATATATTTATAACAAGGATAGAAGATTGGCAGCTAAATTGTCAATTCCTTTCAGACAGGAAACAACACAGTCTCTTCTTTAGCACAAAACCACCAAAGAGACAGTGCTATCTGGCAGATGCTCATAGGTGAGTGATCAATTGTTCCCTAGCTTCCAGTTCTACTAGAGAAACTTTTACCATGGACCAGAAATACTCCAAAGCCACAAGTTACCCTTTCAGTACTTTCAGACTTTAGCCCAGGACATAGATTTTCACCTTACCTACACAAGTTTTTCTTGTTTCATTTAATTGAATTCATACAATAACTTCTGTTTATATATATATATATATTTATTTCTTTTTATTGTTTAAAGTATTACAAACAGTAGTACATATGTCTCCTTTTTTTCAATTGACCTTCCCCCAGCCTCCCTTATCCCCCTGGCACATGCCCTCACCCCCCTCCCAGTGTCTTGCATCCATTAGTTATGCTTATATGTATGCATACAAGTTCTTCGGTTGATCTCTTACCTTCCCCCCATTTGCTCAAATATATTTAAACTGCAAATGATGTTACAGACAATATGGGGTAAGAAGACAGGCTGGTTCGGTAGCTAAGCAACAGGCCTAGAAATGATAATTTATAATCTGCACTGCTTTGTGACCCTGAGCCACTTTTTACCTAGTTTTTGTTTCTGGTAAAATGAGGCTAGTGGTCTGATGGTGGGTATTGTCATGACTTATATCAGAGAGACAGACAGTAAATAGTATGTACTTCTTAAATCACAGAATCCCACTTTACAGCTAATCTTCAGTGAAAATTTCTCAGTACAACTGGATTTTGTGTTCAAGGCTCCCTTTGTGCCCAAAGGATATCTAAACATTGCTCTACGTGTTTTCCCCCTTCAGATGGCGGGTGATCCATTGACTCTACCTCCTACTATCCTCATATGTGACCTCAGGAAATGCATTAACTCATCCATTCCTTAGAGCTACCGCACAATAGAAATATACAAATCATTTTTTTTCTATGTACTTGCTTCCATTCATTTGTCTTTTTCAGCACCTCTGTTTCTCTTTTCCCAATTCTGCAATTATGCAGAGCCTGGGGAACCAGTTGGCTGGAAGCTTTAACTCCTGCTCTCCTTCGTAAGATAAGGAAATCTTGGTAAGTATAACCTATTAATAAGAACCTGTGTTACAAGTATCAGCTATACTACGATATCTCGGCTTAGAAAAAGAATTTACTTTTTAGAAATACAGGTACCTGATAAAGAAGAATTTTAGTGAGGGATTGTAAACATTTCACCCCAGTGGCATTAATAGAGCTAGGAAACAGGGCCTTGGCAAGGAGGGAACACAGCTCCTCCATAGTGCCTGCTGCACTTTCCTCCTCAGGAAATTCTTGCACTGCAGCTCACAGTGCCTGTCAAACATGGTAATGTGTCTGTAAATTTCAGTTGACAGAAAACACATCAGTTAATCAGCATCCTCAGAAAGTAAATAAAGCTGAGCCAGGAGAGCGATTGCTGAGCAGACAGAATGGTTCCTGGAGATGGTGTTAGGAAAAGGATACCGAAACTAGAGAGAATTCTCCTTCTCCTGGATGGGAAACTGCCCTCCAGTAGCTCCCAGAATGCTGGGACATTCAGTCCTTGCCTGATGCCCTTGGCTGGTAATGAGCTGGTAGACCAAGTACTTTGATGTTTTGCATTTTGTCATCAAAACCCTTTCCATTACTCTCTTCTCTTTCCATTTTTAAAAGTTAAACATGCAGACCATGAAACTATGGAGACTAATAAAACAAACACTGATGTATTCACCTGAAATTTAAAAATGAAGCTATTTTCACATTTTGCTTTAGACTTAAAGCATAGGTAAAATTGACTTTCTGTTCTTCACCTAATCAGTCCAATTCTTCTCCCTATTCCCCTCCCAGAGGGAATAATTTGTGAACTTGATGTCATCTTTCCTATCAGTTTTTAAAAACTACTTATAAATGTGGTATCCCGAAACAAGATACAATTTTATTTGTTCATGTAAAAAATTATATAAATGATAGTCTTGTGTGCTTCATCTACCCAAATATTAACTTATACTTTTGTTACCCAGTCTTTCATTTTTTTCTTGCATGTTCTTTCTTTTCATTTACACTTATATTTGGCTCATTCCATTCCATTCACATTTTTTTCTTCCCTATCTTTTTTTTTCTTCTAACACACACACACACACACACACACAACACACCCTTAAACTGCACATGGAAAAAACTGTATAGCAAGCCCTAGCCATCCTCATACTGGCGTATCTTCCCATAGATTCCTTGGAGTGATGTGATCCTCACTACTGCAAAAAGAGCATTAAGTCCACACCTACAAAAGAGGATTAAGTCTCCAACTTCTTGAATAACTCAAGTATCTAATAATCTTTTTATTGAAAACGACCCATTTAAGGGTGATATATAAGCCTCATGAGGACTGACTCCTGCAGTGAATAGTGCATTAAAATTAATGTGGCTGTGGCTGTCTCAGTCTTAATTTGCATCTTTCCTGGTGGATGGGGGTTCTCACTACAATTTTCATGCAATTATAAGGGATTTGAGATTTACAGGTAGCTCAGGATTCACTTTTTCCTCAATACTTTTGTGATTAGGTCTTAGATTTTCCTTGGCGAATAGTAAAATTGTCGTCTTTACTATAGATACCTCCTGTTGCAACTTTCTGGTCCACTTACTGAACTCCCACTCAGATCAAAGGGCCATATGTATTGACTCATTAAACTCTTGGGGGACTCCTTCCCTCTCCTAGGTTACCTGATGCTTTTGCCATGTGGTTCCTTTACCACATGCTCCTACCCTCAGTCAGATACTGACACTCACTAGTATTTCCTTGTGCACTTATGATTTACTTCTTCCTCTTGCAAGAGAACCAGATATCATGGTTAAATAGATGTTAAGCCTCTCCTAAGTAGATTGAGTCATTGTGGGTATTCTGCTCCTAATTTTCACAGTGCACAAGGAGTGCTGAAGAGTGGAGGCAGTGAAGTAAGGTCCCCTTTTCGCTTCTGATTTGATCTTCTTACAGGTAACTTCAGTTTCATCTGCTCAAATAGATTTAATCTCACTGTCATTCAATGTATTTGTATGAAGCAGGCCTATGTAAGGAGCTCTCTGTGCTTTAGACATACTAAACTAGCTTTAGTTTCTTGAATAGTATGAGTATGTCTTAGGCCCTTGGACACATGGTTACCTTTGCCTGGAACATCCCCAATAAATCCTTCCCCCACTCTGACTCCCAATCCAGTCCACCTCAAATCTTTATCTAAGTAACTGATCCTCTTTTTTTATATTTAAAAAAATTTAAAAATCTTTATTGTTGAAAGTATTACATGTATGCCCCCTTTTCTTCCCCCATCGATTAATCCCCTCCAGCCCATTCCCAACCCCCGGCCCAGGCCCACACCACCCCTCTGTCTGTGTCCATAGGTTATGCATATATGCATACAAGGTCTTTGGTTGATCACCTCCCACCCACCCACCCTTTCCCGCCTTCCCTCCGAGATTCCACACTCTGTTCCATGCTTCCATGTCTCTGGATCCACTAGATTCATCAGTTTATTTTGTTAATTAGATTCCACACATGAGTGAGAGCATGTGATATTTGTCTTTCTCTGACTGACTTTTTTTTTTCTTAGCATGATATTCTCCAGGTCCCTCCATGCTGTCTCAAAGGGTAAGAGATTCTTCCTGATCCTCATATGTTATGTCTCAGCTTAGACATTGCTTTCTCTAAGAAATCATCTGTGATATTCCAAGTCTGAGAGCAATCTCCTCATTACCTACCACATTCTGTCTTTATTGCTGACTTACTTGTATGCCTCCCTGGCTGGACTGCAAGCTCTGTGTCTGTCATGTTCAGGTTGCACCTCGAAAGCCTGACACAGAATCTGGTACACAGTAAAAATCTTCAAATGAGCCAGTGTTCTAAACTGAGGGAGCTCTTATTTGATCCTGTCCACCAACCTTGTAAAAACATTGAGCATTTCCCCACCTCCCCCATTTTCTTTTCTGAGACAGTTTTCTCTAGCAAATTACAGAGGAAGGAAAATTGTTTTGCTCTTAACCTGTTTGAAAGTTAATGCATTGCACTTCTGCCCACTTTGATCAAGGGAGGAAGCATTTTTACATGTTGCTAGCTGCTTGGGGTTGCGTGGCTAAAACCTTGAGTTTAATGAGTATAAAACTTACCCTGCTAAAATTCTCATCTTAAGGAATATGAAGCACCTTAAACCGAATTCATATTTCAGTTTAAGAAAACTCAAATAATGCTTCTAGTAACACATTTACCAACATCTCATATGCATAATATGTAGCTTTCTTATCTTGGGATTTTATATGGCTTTACCAATACTAATTAACCAGTGGAAATAAGATCCCACGTGTAGAGGCAAAGAGATGGCATCAATAGCTCCTTTTGTCATTGTGAACTAAGAAACCCATAGATTGTTATCCACTAATGAGAAAGTATACATTAAAAGTTATAAGAGTCTAAAGAATTCCTTTTTTTAGGGTACCATTTGCCAGTTAGTCATTCCTATGTAGACTATCCATGTAATAATTATTTGAAATCTTTTGAAACTTTGACCCTGAGTGTGCAGCCGAGCTTAACAACTTTTAGAATGAGTTAAGTAATTATTTTTCCCACCCCCTCCTGTATGGTCCTTTGTATGTGAGAGGAAAAAGAAAATCTGGTAACTCATGTCAAACAAGTGAAGAAAAATGGCTTTGAAATAAACAAAATGGTAGTACACTGACTCATAGATTTACCCTTGCATTTTAGCTTATTTTAATATAAATTCAAGCTCCTGAAAACTACTCCTACAGGCAGCTGTATAAAGTCACCTTTCCTCCCCACATATTTCCTTGTAATAAAAGAAATCTTAGAGTAATTCCCTTAAATAGTTGTAGAGGAGAAAATGAAGATTTTATATCAGAGAGAACTTGGCTCTGCCAACACCGTGATTTCAGACTCCCAGTTTCCAAAACTAAGAGAATAAATTTATTGTGTTTTAAACCACTCAATTTGTGATAATTTGTGACAGGAGCACTAGGAAACTAACAAATTTCCTCAAGTCACCTGCTCTGTTAGAGGACTGAGAGGCTCTTTGGGGTTCACAGAGTGAAATGTGTATGCTGTATGTAACCTAAGGCTTAAGTCAGACCATCCCAAATGTGTACTTCAAATGAGATGAAAATATACTCCCAGTTTTGGCTACCTTAGGAAGTCTCCCAGACTGAATTTTGCATTTGGCATAGAGTCTATGTTTTTTCATTTCTTTCCAAGCATACCTGTCAAATTTGGGGAAAATCTTGTGCAGTATGGCAACCACAGGTAAACTGGAAAATTTTCAGAGACTCTTTAAAAATATTTATATAGATAGATGACTCTGGATATAGATTTAATGATTATAACTTTTTAATCATGGTGCCTATCCAGTTTTTAGTTTTTGAAATTTTATGTCTATATCTATGTAGATTAACTATAGATATGAATATCTATCTATTCTATCTCTATATATCTCTCTATTATGTTTATATATGGCATTTTCAAACAGTTTTAAAGGTTAAATGTATATGCTATAAACATACACACACATATATATAATTTACATATGCAGAAAATACTATGGATAAAAACCTAATTTCTGAATACTTTACAAGGGGACCTTGCTCATTTACATCGTCTGAAGATATTGTACCCTTTCAGAAGCTGTATTCCTTCTAGTGCTGACTCTATTCTATGAGAATAATATCTCCATGCTTAACTAAGCTGCTGTTAGGATTTAGGGAAAACGTTCCAGGCCTGATGGCACTAATGGCAGAGAGACCAGGAAGGGGTGGATGCTGCTGAAACACTGCTGGGGAATAAGGAATGAGCCATCTGGACCTCCAACTGAGGCCAATTGGATCCAGACAAGAGCTGCCAGCAGGAGTGGTCTGTGTCTGGATGAGGGCCATCCCTGCTTAAGGAAGTGGGCTGGCCCTGGAGCAGAAGGAGAGGGATGCTCTTCTCAGGAGAAAGGACTGGGAAGACAAGTTCTCTGGGAGGTCACAGTAGGGACAGACATATTATAATTATTAACATTGACTGGGGGCCAGCAAGATGATGAGTACTGTTGAGAATATAGAAACATTTTTGATCAGTGTCCAGGGAATCATTTATTCTGGTAAGGAAGTCTACAATTTGGTGTTCTGGTCCCTTATATTTTAACTCTGCAGAGATGTCCTTTATACTTGAACTAAAGGATGAGCCTTTTTCTTTATCAATCCCAGCCTAGATATATTATGTTTCCATAGAACATTTCTTTCTGCTAGTACTGCTGCTCTGATCTCATTACTCTCAATGACGTTATCATCAACTCTAGAAGAAAAAAATCATACCTTGTTTCATCCACATTATTTTTCCTACTAATATCTCACAGAATTTTAAAATGATATGATTTAGTAGCATTATAACTTCACTTTCATACATTATCTAGTTACTAGATTTGTATTAAGTACCTCTTTAATTCTAGAGCAGGCAAAGAGAATTACTGATTGACCTCTCATTGTCCACTATAGTTTATTCATTGGGCTTAAAAATAAGCCCTTGGTGCCCTAACTGGTTTGGCTCAGTGGATAGAGCGTTGGTCTGCAGACTGAAGGGTCCCAGGTTCAATTTCGGTCAAGGGCATGTACCTTGGTTGCGGGCACATCCCCAGTGGGGGGTGTGCAGGAGGCAGCTGATCGATGTTTCTAACTCTCTATCCTTCTCCCTTCCTCTCTGTAAAAATATCAATAAAATATATTTTTAAAAAATAAAATAAAAATAAGCCCTTGGTGAAACTTTGTGTAAATATGTGTGTGTGTTTTTTAAGTCAGTTTAGATAATACTGATTCAAAGTGATTACTATATTTATTGACTTAACCTGCTCTTTTGCAGAATGCAGTCTATGGTGTTAGACATTCTCTGTGCATCCGTATCATGGAAAGCTTAGTAGCCATTGTTGCCCTGAGCACCCTGACAGAGGAAGCAAAGGAAATGCCCTGCCAATGAATTTTTGTTCTGTAACTACCCTAAACTATTGCATTCATTTTCTCCATTAAATGAATTGGTTTTGGCACTATCTGGACAATAACTCAGCAATGGTGTATTATTATCAGAAATGTGTATTAGACCCATTTGGAGAGGAGCTTGATTGTGTTTAAAATACTTGTTTCTAGGCCACCTCTGAAGCATTTGATTCATTTGTCCTAGTGTAGACACCAGCTACGTGTAATTTAGCAAAATCATCTCAACCTAATGCATACCCCTGAATAAGAACCATTATTTTAAAGACTGTTCTGCTGTGTATCATGTGCTCGGCAACCCCAAAGGTTTCAATACTACCCTGGATTTTGTGAATCCCTTTCTTCCTCGGAATGCTAACATTGCACTCTGTACATAGTGACGATTTGCTTAGTTGTCTCTGTACATGTAGGCCTAGAAATTCAAGCCCATTGAATTCGAGGTTGCCTAACTTTTCCATAGCTATAAACATCAAAGACTTTTATTAATTTGAAAGTCTTAACCTTATTCCCATTTTGATATACTGACAATAAGCAGGGTGAACTAATCTAGATTTTGTCTTCTTTGTCTCCTCCTTTGCCCAATGCGGAACAGTAAAAGGGCTAAGAGGGAGGTTGGCAGTAGTAAGCTGAAGCAAGGGTCCTCCTCACCTAGATAGCTAGTCATTGGACATTCATCTCCTGGAGAAAAGAGACCGAGAGAGCCTGAGAGAGATGCAGCAAAGTGAAAAGTGAGGCAGTTTACACAGTCTGGTGTAACTATAAACACAAAAGCAAATAAAACAGCAACAAAGGATTAATAAAATAAGAGGGTTTAAATAGTATTGTTACTATATTTCATTTGAGACTGTTTTTACTCGAACATATCACAAGCCTAAATTGGAAATAAAGGCTATTAAGTTTCAGTCAACCCATGAAATTATTACTGCAAACATTCATTATTTTTCGAAGCTGCCTATTGACAGTCTCTTGCCTGAAGAAAGAATTACATACCCAAGTCACAGTGGAACACAGTCACTGAATTTCATATTATTATTCATCATTGTGTTCATAAACCCAGGCCATTGTTTCAAGTAATACTTAGGTAAAATATATGTATATTTTGTAATTTTTAAATCCTGGGTGAGGTGTCCTGCCTGATGGAAATCCAATTGTGGAAGTCAAAATGTGTAAGATTGTGCACAGAATTAGAATATCGTTGTGTATAAAAGACAAGGAATAAATAGAAAGGTCAGTAGATGCAATTTTGGACATATGTACAAATTTATTTTTCTATTATATGAGTAGATATTGTTCATTTGTTATTTATTGGGCAGCTATTTTGTCCCAGATACTGAGCTAGGCAGTGGGAAAACAAAGCTAAGGAAGTCATGCTCCTTGTTCTTACCAACAAGTAGACAAGTAAATCAAAGACTACAGGGCAATGTAAATAATTGCAGCTTCAGAGTAGTGCATAAGGGGCTATAAGGGAGGAATGATGCTTAAGTGAAACTTGGTGGTTAAAGGAAGACTTGCTATAGTGTTGTCACTTGAGATAAGTTTAAAGGGACTTCTTATTCCATATTTTGTTTTGGTGTAGACAGAGCAAAGGGCAAGAGGAATTGAAAAAAGTTATTCTGAAAAATGCCATATATATATATATATATATATATATATATATATATATATATATATATATCCCTTTTAAGTGTTGTACAAGGTCACAGGCTTGATAGAGTTGCTATCCTGGGAGTTTGAATACCCACAGTGCCTTTGGATTCTTAATCTCTGGACTACAAGATTGTACAAAATCCATTTTGAAAGTTGCTTGTTATTTTTATTTCTGAGGAATAAATTTTTGAGAACAACATCTTCAACAAATTATTTTTTGTTATGATCTGTCTTCAGAGAGATTGATCAGTTTTGTATGATTAAAATTTTTGATTTTCTTGATTCATTAAGCGTTTGGTGGAGTACCATATGCTACAATGCAGACAGGCTGGGGAACGGATGATTTTCCTGTGTAACAGGGACATCATCAAGTGATCTGATACATCAGTTCTGATTAGAACAAAGTAAACTTCAGTTCAAGCTGAGATATCCATTTACACAGGGCTTCTATTTACCAGAGCAAGACAAATACATTTGACAGGTCAGTGTCCTTTCAGAATAGAATTTGATACATTTTCAGCATAAATAATGTTAAGAGCCTTTAGATTTCTGTCTTACATTTCTGGGTCAATAGAAACCCAGTAAATTTCTGAATTTCTCTTGACTTGGCAGGAAAATATTGCAAGTACTTTTGTTTGATATTTTATAAGGACAGTAAAGCATATGAACATGAACATCCATTTTTTGGAAGTAGTACTAAGCATAGTCATTCTGAGTTAATTCTTTAAATAAAAAGCATAGTCTTCAAAAGAAAAAAATTGGACATTTGCTAAGTTAATTTGATTATTGTGTATAGAAGGATTTTATTATGTACTGTGATTTGACTATAACAAATCACATGTACTAAGTGTACATCTTGTAGATCACATATTTGGTATAATCGTAGCTTGAGAATAAATTCAGTCATGAGATAAAATATTTTGAGAAGTCTAGCAATTAGGCTGAATTTGAAGGTTCTAGATAAAGTTCAATTTATGACAGCAGTCAAAATGCCATGCATTTTTTGTGTGTGCGTATAAATTTTGTACACCAAATGCCTTTCTTCCTCCTACCACAAAACTTGGCAATAGGTTAACATGAGCCAGTGGTGGAATTTCTAGTGCTTTGAGAACTATTTAAGTAAATGGTGGATTTGGGATAATGTGTAGATTTGACTTCTCTAGGCTATATTTTTTCCATTCCTATCTTCCTCCTCTCTTCTTTTTCTTCAAGTCAATTACTATGCTATACATAAAAATATTCCATTCATCTCTCATTTTATTAAGACAATCACAATGTCAGTCATCTAGGGAATGTTGAGCATCTAACATATATGGCCTTCATGTAGTAGTTTACTTAAACCAAGATCAATCTGAGAGAGGGGGAATCATAGGTAAGCGACTGGAAGAGTGACCAATGATGTATATTTTTCTAAGATTTGCACTTTTCATATCTTCGTGTGTCACTTAAAAATACTTCCAATCTCATCATGTACATCTACCCATGTGCTTGATGCTCCAACCTCATTAGATTTCTTGAAGTTCACCAAGTTTGCAGTGCACTTTCACTTCCCTGTGTCTGCCCAGGTTGACCTCTCAGTCTCCGTCTTTAAGTCACTTCCCATCTGGATGGATTAGTTCAAGGGTCACTACCTGGGTGTGGTGGAAGGATGTGGCAGGCATAAAGAGGCCTGGGTGCAAGTTCTGTCTCTTACAGCTTAACTATTTTGGGAAAGTTATTTAATCCCTTTGAGCTTTAATTTTCTCATCTGCAAATTGGGGATAACATACGATTATTAAGTGAGAAAAACTTATTTTCCTCTTCCTCCTCCTTGATCTCCTCAGTTTGGGAAGCTTTCTCTGATTACGCTAACCAGTATCGCACAATCCATCCTTCCTATGTGTAACCATGCTTGTTTTGACTCAATAATAAAATTACTCCCTTTTATTGTAATTGGGTGTTTACATGTTTATTTTCTCTAGTAAGCTGAAAGCCCTTGGAGGACAGGGGCAATATATTTTTGACTAGTGCATTCAATAAAAGTATGATGGCATTTAACAAGATGGGAGTTACTTGATTTCTCCTCCCTTGCATCCTGCCTTCCAATTTTTTATACCCATAATTATCTTCAGGTATGCTTCTAAAATCTGATGTTATAAAGTATATATGACATGAAAGTTGTAACAGACAGTGGCATAATCTCACTGTTTTGGTTTTGTTTGTATTTAAAATCAGAGAATTAAATGATTCCTGAGACAGCCTGTTTGTATTTTGTTTTTACATTTCAGGATGCTTTGGTTTCTTGTTTAGATTCCTGTCCACAATTGCCTACAGGTAGATCTAATTGGGTACATTGTTATGGCAATGATGAGATAAAAAGCATAACCGGCCTCTTGCTTGGGCCCCACTTTATGGGGAGCTCTCACACTGCACAGCAGTAAAGACTTCTTCCTCACCTTGCCTCTGTAGGCTCCTCCAGAAGTATAGGGCAATAGGGCAGGAGAAAAGATGTGTGTGATGAGTGTGTGTGTGTGTGTGTGTGTGTGTGTGTGTGTCTGAGATAACTAAAGGGAGATGGAGATAGAGCAAGCACGTTGTTAACGTAAAAAACCATTGAAACCTGTAAAGAATTTTTGTGAGTTTATTTGAGCCAAACTGTCGACATATGCCAGGAAGCAGAACCTCAATGAATTGAGATAATGCTCCGGAGAATGGTGGTTACACCTGTATTTATACATTGCAATCAAAGGAAAGGGAAGTAGGTAGGTTACTTGAAATCCATTGGTGATAGACTAGAGAGGCGGGAGAAAGCAAAGCAGGGAAACCCCTGGGATTGGATAAAAAGTAAAATGATAGACACATACTTAGGTGGGTGCAGGAACAATTAAGATGATAATGAAGGAATTTGTGGTATCTGTCCTGGCGCCCAGCACGTTAGGTTGTGCCCCAGGGGGGTCCAGAAAAGGAGAAGTTACAAGTTACCCAGACATTTCAAAGGGTATGTTATTATAGATGCAAAAAGACAGATAGGCTCAGTTAAGGTAAAGGTTGACCTTGTCAGTGAAGATACCGGCCTAGGATATAACTACCCACCATAACTGCTTTTAGTTAAAGTTTAATTTCAGACCATCCTTTGTGGTTACTTTAGGTCTCTGAGTTTGCAAGACTGCCATGCAGGCCTCCCCTGAGCTTGTCAGGTTAGCATGTGGCCCCTTTCGTCCACAACGTGGTGATGTTGGCGAGAGAACAATTGGCATGCTTCTTCTACATCTGTTGGAAAAAGCCAGCTAAACCACCTGTTGTATTTCAATTCTCCATTCTCCAGGGATCTGGCTCCTTGCAGCAAAGGATTTAAGATAGCTGAAATCCACAAGAATAGAGAAGTTATAGGTCACCCAGTTCTTACCCCAGGGATCTCCCTCAGACCATAGTCTACAGTGTGCTCTTTAATACAACACAAAGGGTTTCTAAAACAGTGCACTCTTTGTCTATCTGGGTTTAAAACATTCTAAGGTACAAAGGTTCTCCTTTATTCTAAAGGAGATGAAACCAAAAATACTATTGTTTACAGGGTCAAGAAATGTGTCCCCGATTGTCAGCCGACAGAGTCACTTTCAGAACTTCCTAGTATTCTCCACCTCATTCCTTTTGTACCTTGGGTCTTGAATGGAGAAGGCTCTGACTTATCTTTGCCCATAAAATACCCTGCAGGATGTTTGACACACTAAAGAAAGGTTTGATCTATTTCTGTTAAAACCTGGAAAAAACCTTTCGCCCCTCTCCAGGAGCTACTAAACCTGGGATGCCTGCTTTTTCTCTCTTGTTTTCTGTTACCTGTTCTACCTGTCTGACAGTCACTACAGTCCCCAAGCCCTACCTCCATTGGTGTATTTTTGAAATGTTCCTTTCTTTTCTTTTCTTTTTATTTATTTTTAGCATAGTAAAGATTTACAATAAAAATATAAAAGCTTCTTTCCTAGTGTTCTAGTTCAGTCTTCCTGAGTCAAATGGAGAAATTCAGATGTGAGTTGTTCTAACTCCCTTTTAAGATTAATTTATGTATTTATTTATTATTTTTTTAAATTGAGGTATAATCGACATATCTGATTATATTAGTTTCAGGTGTACAACATAATGATCTGATATTTGTATGCACAGCAAAGTGATCACCACAGTAAGTCTAGTTGCCATCTGCCACATTGTTTTTCCTTGTGAGGACTTTGAAGACTTACATTCTTAACAACTTTAAAATATGCGATACAATATTATTGTCTGAAGTCACCATGATATTCACTCCATCCTCATAACTTGTTTATTTTATAATTGGAATTTTGTACCTTTTGTGTCCCTTCACCCATTTTGCCCACCCACCTTTCTACCTCTCAGACAGACTGGAGGTGTGTTTCAGTTTCCTATCTGTGCAGGGCCCTGAATTCCCTCATTTTATACCACAGGAACTGACACTCAGAGTGAGGAAGTGTTTTTCCAGGAAAAATTAGGAAGAATTCCAGTCTTCCAAATCCTAGCCCAGGAATGTAGCAATAATGAGGCTTTCCAACATGCAGAGGGTACAACACCAGTCTTGCTCCTTCTCTGGCCACATCAAAGGGAGCTCCCCAAATGTGCTAACCTCTGAGCCCTTGCCATGAAGTCTCAAAGACAGTGTGGCAACAGCTGCAGGAGCTGCCAAGAATCCTGCACCTGCTTCCATTGGTCTGGCTGGATGTCAGCTTGTCTGCTCTGGGATGTCCCCTTACCAGGCTACGGTGATTCCATGGCCTATTTTAGAGGGTGGGGTTCTGACCCTCACCTAGCTGTAAAGGATTCTCAGCAAAGTTAAACAGCTCCAGTAGTTCTGACCTTGGTTGGAAAAAAAAAAAAAAGAATTTCCAGTTAGCTTTCACAACAAGCCCCTTCTAGCTCTTTCTATAGTTCAAGCATGTAGCTCATATGCCTTTGTGGTTACCCATCAGGCCTGGAACTTCACAGCTTGGGTTTGAATCCCCAAGCTATACTGATCAGCTCCTAGCCTTAGAACCAATTACTTAATCTCTTTAGGATTCAGGTCTCTCATTTATAAAATGAAAAAAAAAATTAATACCTGCTTCAGAGAACTGAGTTGCATATCAAACAAACTGGAAGTCAGAAACATTGGTGTATTCAAGCACTTAGTAAACATCAGCTACGTTTGTTTTTCTGCCTTCAGTGAAAATGGGGCCTTTGAGAGTTCTAGCATATTTCACTGGCTGTCACCGGTCCTTGCTGGACTCCAGTCCTCTAAACAGCTCTCTGCTCTTGCTCAGGTATTCATGAGAAGGCAACGAGGATGTTTCTCGTGTGCTTATGGACAGGACTGATCATGCACCACACGGTGTCTTGCAGGCTCCACAGGTGCATCTGCTCAGCAGCATCTCCTGAGTGCCGGCTGCTGCTCGTCGGTCCTGCTCGGCTGCCTCTCCTGCTCCCACCACTGACACGGGGCATTATTCTATAGTGCACCAGGGTGAGGAGGAATGTCTCTCTTCCATTTTTTTGGTCATCCTTTATTAGAAATTCTTCCAAAGTAGTAGTAACTTGCACTCCAATGTCTTTTAGTTTTTACTCACAGCTTCTGTTGCCTTAGGATCCAGATACAAATTCCTGAGGGCTGGAATGGTAGAAATCAAGCTGGTTTTATTAGCTGAGTCTGTGGGCCTAACTCCCTCTTTTCTTCATAAGAATTATCTTCCAAGAGCTTCCGGTGCCTCTTGGACAAAAAGAATTTAGTAGCTGGTCTCTAATCCACAGAGCTCCCCAAGCATGCTTGCATCTCAGTGGTGGGACCCCTGGTAATACTCATTTCATCCAAATGGCAGAATTCATATCAATAATGCTCACCTAAGCAAATTTAAGAAAGATGTTACCTCACATAAGAAAGGCACAGTGTATGTGACTAGCCACCAGGTGAGTCATAGTTAAAACTTCTCCCAGACATTAAACCTGCCACACAAGAAAACCATGGGACTCACCTTTTTTTTTTTTTAATCTTAACAACAAAATCCTGTATCTGTCACGGAATGGCTAATTTAAAAATCTGGTCTGCCTAAGGCCTGGCAGTACTTAAATGACTGGTATTAGTTCTCATTTTTTGCTTTCACTTTCAGCATCTCTTAGAGCTGCCGCTTGCTAATGGGCTAGGTTGGGAGATGCCAGGGATAACAAGGAAGTGATTTGTCAGCTTAAGGGATGTCACTGGTCATCAAAGAATCTTTTTCCTTTGGTTGGAGCTGTAAAATCTCTCCGAGTCACTGAGTCAGACAGGTGATACTGGATACAGCTCCAGAAGCTGAAAGTTTATGCCAATTACTGACTGTATATGAGGAAACACAGAACTGAGTTAGCCACTAGGCAGGTAACTCACATTAGGGACCTGAAAAAAAGAGCTTAATGTTAAGTGGCAACCAAAATAGAAGCTAAATTTGACCTGACTAGTCCCAGTCTACTGCCATCATGACATTTTATTTCTTTTAGGGTCATGGAGACAAAGCTTCGCTCAGGTGTAGATTTCCCAAAATAAGTTAATTGGAATTTTGTAATGCAGAAATATGAATATTTATATACAATATAAAATATATAATATTATGAGCATAAATATATATGTAACAATAAGTGCCATAAGAGATTAACAATATATATGAAGTAGCTCTTACTTCTAAGTTTCTACAATTTAGTTCAAATTAATATATACACATGGAAAAGGAACTGGTAATTCCATGAAATAATTCTGTGCCAAATACGTGGAATAGACACCTGACACTTAGGATGGGCTATTCCTTTTATTTGGGCTATTCAGGAGAGTTTCCTATGGGAAATGGGATCTAAGTTGGACATTGAAAGATAGGAAAAGTAAATATAGGTTGATAGTAAGAGAGAAGAAACTCTTTTGTTAGAAAAATGAACTAAAAAAGCCAGAGACAGGAATATACAAGATGTTTTGGGGGGACTGTGCATAGACCAGTTAGGCTGGAGCAAAGGAATGAGTTTAGGAGAACAGCTGTGGAAGAAAAGCTGGAAAAGGAGGCTGAGGCTCTATTTTGAATTATCTTGAGTACTAGGCTAAGGATTTATTACATTCTTGATTAATCAAAAAGAGCACCATTGAAACAGATATACTCAGTAATGTTTTGGGTAGTCAGTTTTGAAATTGTATGGGAGGATCAGGGATTTGAGAGTAAAAATAGGCAGACCAATTAAGAGGCTGGGAATATTGTGTGGGGTGATCTGTAGTAGAATTTATAATGGCTGTTAGTTTATCTAGAAGGAAAAACCTCAAGGATGTGGGAATCAATCCTATCTAAGAAAGATAGAATATGCTAATTGACCTTCACACCCTCACAAAGATGGCGGTGCCCACAGCCAATAATGAGGGAATATGCTAATTGACTGCCACACCCTCAAAGATGACAGCACCCACAGCCACAAGATGGCGGCGCTCAGTCCCCTCAGCCCCATTGGGGTAGCAGGCACGACATGGCCGGGCCCACCCCCAGGCGGGTCTGACTGCTCTGCACACCTGCCTCTGGAGTCCCCCAGTCCCCCCAGCCCCCTAGCCGCCCAGGGCCGGCCTGAGGCGCAGGCAAGCCTTGGATGGCAGCTGCCCAACTGATGCCCGAGGTGCAGGCAAGCCTTGGATGTCGGCTGCCCAGCCACCCAGGGCCACCCGAGGCTCAGGTAACCAGGGCTGGCTGAGGCTTGCGCTGCCCTCAGTGGCAGCAGCAGAGGTGTGATAGGGGCATCACCTTTTCCTGATTGCCGAGTCGCCTCCCACCCCTCAGGGCTCCCGGACTGTGAGAGGGGGCAGGCCGGGCTGAGGGACACCCCCCTCCAGTGCATGAATTTTCATGCACAGGGCCTCTAGTCATTAAATAAAGAAATATGTAAATGAAGAATCACAGGCCTTGGTGACTTACTGACTCTAAAGATGAAGGAAGAGGGAAAATGAGAACTGACCTCAGAGTTTTAAGCTTTGACGACTTGGGATCATATTGGGACCAATAATAGGAGTGGGAAATCAAGAGAGGAAGTAGGTTTTGCTTGGATTATTGTTAAAAGTTACTAAATGTTCTTTTTAAAAAGAAATAAACCTCTTCAAATTGACAATTAACCTTTAATTCCCTTCAAATATTAAGGTGCAGGCCGTCTACTGAGGGCAATAAAGATTATGTATGTGAAATGAGGTGTACAGTGTAAAACACATAGATAGTATAGTATTAAGTGTATTGACAGCATCATTGACTATGCTCCCCTCCGCATTTGTTAGAAGTTATTCTCTGAAAATAAAACTTTTATATAGAACTGAATTCATTTTTTCTAATAAACCAGTATCTCTAGGGGATTTTTTTTTTAAAGATTAAGTAGCTAACCCTTTAAATGAGCAGGACTTCAGCTAATTATTATTTTCTTTACTAAGAGATTTTCATAATGGCATCTGAAATTTGAGATTGGTAATGTTAGCTGAATTCTTCTTTATTGCTACACTGTTTTGGAGTCAGATGGGACTGAGTTTGAAGCCTTGCTCTCCACCTAATAATTTTGTGACCTTTTGTCAAAGCAGGTCCCTTTGTAGAATGAAACATGCTGAAGATGAAGTGAGTTAGTACAGGTGAAGTGCTTTCCGCAGTATCTGCCACATAGTAAGCTTAGAAAAATTTTAGGTGATGTAGTTTTGCACAGACTCACCAGCAACTGTAAAATTATAAACCCCAGAACAAAATAGGGTCATATTTCTTTAAATGTTCTATTCAACATGACCTGCAGCAAGCGTCTTGGCATTGTAAGAACATCTCTGTCCTGGCAGAGTACAGCAACCCAGAGGCTATCTCAGATCCTGGGGTTAGTTGGAATTACAATCAAATCTCATCAGAAGAAATCAACTGGTCAGTTGTTTACAGTCTCTGGCCACACTGGGTAAGTGTTGGCTGTTGAAATGATATTGCCTTCCCACTGTGCCCTGCTGAGGTTCTTCAGGGTACAGATCTGCGTAGGGAGAGGAAGCATTCCTAGCCAGGGTCACCCCAGCCATGGTCACAGTGCCAGCAGACCGCTGGAACTCAGTATCATGCAGCTCTTAGGTTTGTACAGACACACACACATGTGCTCATTGCTCACACAGTATTCACTCCCCCTGCCCCCCTGCCCTGGCAAACCAACTGTGGCAGAGTGGCTGGTTCAGGCAACTTTTCCACAGAAGTTATTTGCATCTAAGACAACGTAGGCCTAGTCTGGAGCCTAGCTCTCTAGTTGAAACTTTATTCTCATGGTGAGTTTCTCGGAGCAGCTCACAAAATCCTAAACCACCAGCTAACCTCAGCCATGTCAGCCTTAACCAGCTAGAGATGTTTGAATAACTTGCAACCTCACAGGGAACAAGGGTGAAGTTTTCCATCCTTTTCCTTCCAGAAATTACTTTAGAAATTTGCCCATACCCTTACCAGCATCCTTAAAGCATCCTGTTCCATGGGATTTAGGGTGAAACAGCATCAGTAATGAGGGAGAATTAAAAGGAAGTTGGTTATACTTTTACCCCATAACAATGGGTACCTATTTGTCTTACACTACTAGTACTTCATTAAAAAAGATTCTTTCTACAGCAAAAGGGATTGGAAGTTTTAAAATGCATAGTCTCTCATTAGAAAAGTTAAAGTTCTGCCTCACCAGTTATTCCTCTACACTATTATCTTTATTGTTATTATTATCACTTCAGAATTGAGGAGCTGAAAAAATGTTTCCTGGGAAGACAATTTGAGAGAGAGAGGCAAATATGATTCTTTAGCATCCTGTACTCAAGTCAATTATCATTCTAGCTTTGGCATATCTTATACAATCATGCACAATCATGTATGAGTGTTTCCATCAGTGATGAACTTCATATATGATGGTGGTATATCATATAGCTTGGGGGAATAGTAGACTACTATCTAGGTTTATGTAAGTGCACTCTCTGATGTTCACAGAACAATGAAATCCCCTAATGATGCATTTCTCAGAATGTATCACCTTCGTTAAAATAATGCATGAGCATACAAAAAGATACCCTGGCCTTCTAATGAGGTTTTTCTCATGTGATATATTGAATTTTAGGTTCATTTCAGATGACCACAATTATCAGTTTTTTATTAAATATTTTTCAGTAGATTGTCCCTTTTAAAATACCTTAGGAAACCTCATTTCTCACAGTTGGAGTGAAAACCAGATAACCACCTTCTACCTGTAGCTTTAATAAAGGGAGAAAGAGAAGAGCCTCTTTGTTACAGTGTGCTCATTGTTAGCTTGACATCCCCATCAAAGAAAACAGCTCTCCAAGCAAGGCTGTCCTTAGAGCCAGAGACAGACCTGTCAGTAACTCAAAGCCAGAAAAACTTGATTTCCAGAGCTGTGATCAAACTGTCAGGGCAATGCTGCTTCCATGGAAGCAAGACAAGCCCACCTGTCGGAGTTTTCCCAGACATAGCTAAGGACCCTAAAGGTGCGCCAACCAGCTGAGTGAAAGACATTAAACAAGTGCATCACTGTTGCCCTTGAGGGATCCTGACAACTAAGAAAACTCTCTTAAATTAGCTCTAATTAAATTCAGAAAATGGTTTAGCCTCATTGTGGTGGTGTTGTTGTTTTCATGTTACTAATAAAGTAAAAGAAATGAGATTCTCCAAAAGAAGATTAAAAGCATGAAAGGGACAAAAAAAAAAAAAAAACTAAAAAAAAAACTAATAAGAAATAAAGTAAGGACAAGGCTATTCTAGATCCCCTGTGTGTAAATAGATGGTGGCCCTCGCTAATCATTCAGTGTGTGTTGACAGAATTGGTTTGCGTGATCACTCAGGTGGTATGCTAGTCATATTTATTGATCACTGTGTGATATGTATTGATTATTAAGATGATTAACAGTGCCTGTCACACAACACTGGCTGACTGCATATACAGACAAGATCAAGTGATTTTGTGTAGACTATTCCTTAGGGTATGGGTGGGGTAGATGGCAAGAGGGAATTCACCAGCCATTCTGCTCTAAGTTACTCTGACAAAATAGAGTTATTTTAAGATTTACCATAAACTGTTTCTGCACAAAGGAAATGTTTTGTGGAAGGAATTCATGACACCATACAAGCATGTTTCTTTAATTGGAAACTGGATACACTCTACTAAACATTTTATTGGAATATTTATTTCACACTTTAGGAAGGATCCTGAGAGAAATGCTTTGATTAACTGTGATTGTCCGCATATGAAAAATGAGTAAAGGAACAAGAATAAATATGCAATTAGTATGGCAGGCTTCCAAAGCTTTATTTGCTTTCTAGCATTTCAGCAGTACCATTTCTCCCACAGATAATATTAAGCAGGACATCTAACACCCAAACTAGTCAATTTGGTACCCTGTTATCTCTTATTGTTATTTAAATCTTTAATACAGTGTGGCTATAACTAGAAAGCTAAAGATACTATTATAATCCTGCAAGTAGTTTCATTTGAACAGAGGGAAAAATGAAACCAAGACCTGTGCTGTTTTATGTTCTTAGCTAATACTCCCAAGTCACTTGCAGACTAGTGCGTTTTGTTTGGTTTTCGTCTTGAAATGGATGGACCTTGTACATTGTGCCAGTGTGGTCCCTGGATGAGCAGCAACAGCATCACCTGCAAATTCTCAGGATGATCCCAGACCTACTGAATCAGAAACTCTGTGCGTGGGAGTCCGGCAAGGTGATTCTGGGGCCTGCTAAAGTCTGAGCACTACTGATAATACCATTCTACTCCCTCCTCTCTTGGCTTTGCATCCCAAGCACACCGTGCACAGAAAGAGTACTGCCATGACTTAGCCCCAAGGGCAGTTCACTGCCTTTACCTAGACTGCTGCCATTGTAGTTTCATTAGCATGGTGCTTCAAACAACTGAGCCAAGCAGACTTAAATAAAGGAAAGTGAAAGATGAAACAGAGGGCCGGAGACCATGGGATACCAGGACACAGGCTTTATTGGAGATCACCCTGCTGGGCCGTCTTCCAGAGGGGAAAAGGGAGAGAGAGAGAGAGAGAGAGAGAGAGAGAGAGAGAGAGAGAGCTTGCTGGGGTGAGAGTGCCTTTTAAGGGGAGGAAAAGAGGGGACGGGGCTTAGGGCACTCAGCACACGCTGATTGGTGGTGTCATGTAAGGCACATGATTAGGCACCTAGGGGTTTAGGAATTGGGGGCTTAGGGTATATGGCAGGTGCTGATTGGTGGTTCAATGTACAGTCCATATAAGGTGTTCAGGAATGTCCGGCTGCAGGTGGAGTTTATGTCATACTCCGTCCATCAGTTGGGGGAAGGGAGGATCTATCAGAAAGAGGTGAGTTTCCCCCCATTTTCCCATATTGGGGAGGAAGCATGATATTTAAAGGTATCATTTCAAGTTCTGATGTAACTTAGCCATTGTGGGGCTTGAAATAAGTTACTTAACTCCTCTAATTCTTGTGTTTTTCACCTATAAGCATACATTAGTTGTTGTGAGTATGAAATTAGATTTGGCTAATACTAGCACATATAGTGCCTTTATGTAAATTAGAAAAAGGTGCCCCTTTGGGAGAGGACCAATTCATTTGTTAGTGCTGACAATGTCCAGGTATCTTCCTAAATTTGGCAAGGAGAACCTGGGCTGGATTTCAGCCCTGGCTTCCACCTGCTCATCTGGACACCTCTGTCTGGGGCACTAGTATATGCAGAGTTCTTGAATGAGATAGTGCATCTAAAGCAACTGACATATAACAGTTGCTTTTCACTCAGTATATTACATACATAACACATAAACATAATTTTCCTAAATGTATCTATTACAGTTCAAGGAGAGGAGCATACTTGGTAATCAGTTGGTTATCAGTAAAGATGCTTAAACTGTCTTGTAAAAATTTTAAAAGAATCATGTGTGTCTCAATGGTGTGACTAACACGTGGACCACATTAAGAGGTTAATTGAAAGCATTTCATTTTACCCTTAAAGCAGTGTAGATGTATCCTCTCTGGACCATTAACAAACGAGATCTGGAGAGAAAACTGGTTTTACATTTGCTACTCAAATACCACCCATGGATTATCTACTGACTGATGGAACAAATTAAATAGGTGCCCACATTCCAAAGTACTAAATTAGACTTAGCTACAGATGAAATGCGGAGAGGATATTCCCTGACTTGATATAATGTAGGAGCTGACAACTATCCTCAAATCCCTTTTTAAGGGCAAAGGTTAATAGGGAGAAGAGCCTGGGCTTCTGTAAAAAGAGGATGAAGAGGGAGAGTCAAGAAAGGGAAGAGTGAAGTTTTCAGCTCCTTTACAAGTTTACCTAGGGCTAACCCTTCCTGAGTTTTGTATTTAAGAACCTGAGTGTTCTCTACCCAAGGAAAGACATCTAACCAATTGTCATGCTTGCCTCTTAGATTTTGGTATTCACTGCTAGATCATTATTACTTATTATCAGTTCTCTGGTGTAAGGAGACAGGATCTTGCCTAACACTCATCATTACACATTAAATTAGCGCAGTGAAAATGATGGAACAAAGCACTGGCTTTAAAAGCAGTGCATTCTTTAAAGGCTACACTAAATTCTTGTCTGTCTGTACATTAGAAGGTTACAGTACTGCTACCATAATTAAATGCTAGACGAGGAAATGTAACAAGATATTATGTGGCCAAAGTTAAATGCTAACCTAAATAGCATCGTTAAAACAGAACACAGGAAATACAATTGAAAATCACTATTAGAACACCGCTCCTGTTACAAGATGTCAGAATCATGCATTATGCAAGAGTGGGACTGCTTACAGAGACTTTACACAAGAGAATTTAAACTTGCTTCTGTGGACATGAGCAACTGCTCTTTGAAGCATGGGCTCTGATGAGATGCTGCCTGGCTCTAACGACATTCCAAGGGAATGTTCTCGTTCCATCTGATGCATATTTATTTATAGGGTGCTGAACGAAGGAGCCTTTATACTACATGGCAGATTGCACCGCCACCATATTTTTTCATTAATCACTGTTTCTTTGGCATCGTCACCATGGCTTTATTATTGATCTGTTTTTTGAATCCTCCATGTGAATAAAACTACAGTCACAAAATGACCCATTGATCAATGTCAACAAACACATTCTTGCAAACACAACCTTTAACTCCTTTACTCCCTGAATCCTCCTTCCATTTCATCTCTCAGGCAAAGGCCTGAAAAAACATGATCCTTGTATTATTCCCTGAAAGTCAACAAATCCAGATTTTGCTAGCTTTACAAGACTGAACACAAAGCCCATCCCAAAGAGAACACTTTCCCTCCGCTGCTCAGATTTTTAAGTGAAAGGTCTTTATTGTGCATTCTTACATCCCTCTCTACTCCGTGTTAAAGACCTGCGGGCCACATATTGGTCTTTGTTGACACATACAGAGAAATCACCATCTCTGAATACATGTACCAAACAAATATATTTATCCACATACTAACCTCTCTAATTTGGACATAATTAGAGACAGGGCTATTTAATTAGTGAAAAGTCTTAAATTATAGCTGGTTGATTACTTTTGAGTACATAAAGTAATAGCAGGAAATGACTGACACAGTGTTGCCAAGTGTAGGACCTGCCAGGCCTGTTTTAATGAATAGCTGAAGATCACTGAAATTAGCACATTAATTGTATGCACATAAATTGTTTCTACTAAGTGCATAAAAATGCTGTTCTTTTTGTAATCATATTGAAATTATTTATTTGGTTAGGACAACCCCTTTCACAATTATTCAAGGAAATCAAAAAAGTGAACTTGAAGTAGGTACTTATCTAAATCAAAACACTTCCAATTGCGTGCCTCCACATTTTACCATCCAGGCCAAGGACTCCTGACTTGTATATAAAAAATCCCAAATGTGCATCTAATAAAACTCACCTTCAAGTTACCCATTGCCTTGCTTCATGTTTTTCTTTTGGAATCTCAAGGAGGGTTAAGTAAGTCTCAGACTCCAGATCAAACTCCCTGAGTACGAATTCTTGCTCTGCCACTTCACAGCTGTGTATCTTTGGGCACGTTGCTAAATAACTCAACTTCAGTTTCTCATCTGCCCTCCAGGATTGTTGTGAGAATTAAGTGGATAAAATTATGTTTGAGAAGTGTTTCTCAAACACCCACGATGACAAAAATCACCCGAGGGCACTTGTAAAACCAGCAGTTTCCCAGGCTCCTCCTCTGAGGCTGCTGATGGGGGGAAAGGGGCACCCACCACCCAGTAGATTCTTATCATTTGGGAAACACAGTTTGGAAGCACCTGGCTCTTTTTCTCACATGCTCTGCACTGTATGTTGCATTAGTGAGCCAAGAAAAACAGAGAAGAAAGCTGAAGATATAGGAACGCAGAGTCATGATGGCATCCCTGACAGCTTTTCCTTCAGGACCGCCAACGGAGAGCGCTCCCTCTTATAGAGAGAGCAGTCTTCTCCTCAGATGAATAGTTCCATTGGCGCAAAAGACAAATCTCTTGTTGTGTAAGAATCTGTTTCTTTTGAAGTTCTGTTCACTGTTCTTGCTTGATATTTGGAGCAACATGGAATAAGTTTGCTCACCCGTCCATTTGACAGTCTTTTTAAACATTAAAGGAGCTCTCTTATTTCCTTTTGATATTCTCTTTCCAAGCCAACAATTTTCACCCATGTGCCACAAGAATTTTTAAAACATTCAATATCTGACTATTTAGTCATGGGCACTGATCTCTTTTCCCTTAGGTTGTCAAATAACGAATGATAACATCCAACACAACAATAGCTATATAATGTGAATGAATCAAAATTATGCCCATTTTTTTGTCAGATCAGCAAAAAATATGTATTTGTGTGCGTGTGTGTGTGTGTGTGCGCGCCACAAAATTTTACTAATTAGTTTATGTGTGCCTTGAGATGAAAAAGGTTGAAAATCTCTGTTCCAAGCTAAATATACTAAGTTTATTCACCCATTATTGGTTATAGAAGAAGGTTTCTATAGTTCTCACAAACTTGATCACCCTCATCTGGAGCCAATTTGAGATTACCAATTTTTCTCTAAAATGAGCTTCATGACAGAATTTGATAGAACAGCATAAATTTCTGAAATGGACAGAATATAGACAAACCATAGTTTTACAAAAGATGCTCAAAGTAGATTATCTGAAAAGAATGGTGTACTTAGGTTAAAAGTAAAGTTTCTAACTCTAGTTCTGTGACGTCTTATGTGACCTTGGATAAGTCATTTAACTTTTCCGGACTCTGAGTGATCTTGGTCTTTGAAACTGACACAGCACTATTCCTCTGCCCACTATTCACCTCATAGGACTGTTCAGAGGATAAAATATAAAAGAAATGGTTTCAATGATTATGTGCTCCTTTTATGATTCAATCAGCATAGCTAAGAAGCTATGATCAAAATAATAGCTATTTAAAATTTAAGATATATTTTAAAGTTAAAATAAACAAAAAAGAAAATGATTTTTCATCTGAAAATGCCATATAAAATAAGGTATTCAGATTTTAAAGTTTTTATATCTTGCTTTTATAGAAAATATATCACATATTGGCTCATATCAAGCTCATGTAAATTTAATAAAAAATCTCTGAATGCCTTTTCTTAAAAAACAGATTGTTACCAAGCCAGATTGCCTTCAGTTTGCAAACTGGAATTCTGAACTTTAGTTTTTTTTAATGCTTTTTATGCTTCCAGGATGAGAGTCTGTAGCCAGGACACTGATTGCTACTGTAAATTCTTACAAAACCACTTATAGGTCTGAAGAGAGACTTGGACACTATCCTCACCTTTCTTGAGTTGACTAGAATTCTCTTCAGGAAGAAAAGACCAGTTTGCAGAAATGTTCTATTCCTCAATTCATTTCAGAGATTTTATTATCAGTATTTTTTTTTCCTCCTTTTTCCTTTGATGTGATCTCAAGTTGAAGTTTAAAGTTTGGAGTAAATGAGAAATAGGGCTCTCTCTCTCTCTCTCTCTCTCTCTCTCTCTCTCTCAACAAAAATTTGGGGCTTAGATTAATGGGAGAAATAACCTCATCATAGTATAGTAGAGGCCCAGTGCATGAATTCGTGCACAGGTGGGGTCCAGCTGGCCTGCCCTGATCAGGGCTGATCGGGCCTGGCCTGCTCGGGAGAGGGGATGCGGTAGGTTGGCCAGCCAGCCCCATCCCTGGTCTGGGTGTGGGAGGTCGATCAGGGGGTGGGGCCGTCTGGGGGGAGGGGCTGAGGGCAGTTGGCGGGCTGGCCCTGCCCCCTGGTCAAACTCCAGTCAAACTCCTGGTAGAGGGGACAATTTGCATATTACCCTTTTGTTATATAGGATAGACTTAGCCTTGAGTACGTTTTCAAATATAAGGATTTTTTTCCAATGATGAGAATAAATAGAAAAAATAAAGAATACTGGAAGGAAATAAACTAAAATGTTAAAAGTAATTATTGCTAGTCAGATAAATTACAGGTGCTTGTCTGTTCATACTTTCCTATATTTTCTACATTTTCTACAATAAGCATGCATTATTTTTATAATCAGAAACACATTAACAAGAAAGTGAAAGAAAGAACTTTGTCGCTAGGTGAAAAGTTGATGTTTGTATTAGAAACAAAATTTCATGAATATATTTTTTACTGGTGTCAACTCCGGAAGGCAGGAAATGGGCATTCTTTCATTCTTCTCCCCATTTCATTTTATCTGACATGTAGAGGCCACTTTTAATGATGGATTTCATTGAAGGAAAGGCACCTGGGGCAACAATCAAGGGAGATTGCATTACACTGTGACAAAATCTTTAGACATGCTCTTCTGTCTGGGTCATCAAACAGACTGAAACAGGTGTAAATCCTTTTTTTTTTTTTTAAGTAGTTTCCAAGGAGACTTCTTACACATTGAGATACACATTGGCTATTCAAACAAACAAACAAAACAAACAAACAGAACAAAAAAGACATCTGGCCTATTTTCAAATAGTATTAGGATTTTCACTTACACATTAATTTTCTGGCCTTTTATTTAAATTTAGGAAGTCAGGGCAGTAGTACCTGACCACTAAACTGAAAGCTCTGGAAAGTGTGAATGATGCGTGTTTGTCTGTGTTTTTTGTTTTGTTTGTTTTTGTTTATTGTTGTTGTTAAATTCCTCTCTGTATCCTCAGCATCTGGCCTAAGGTCTGACACTTATTAAGTACCAGCAGAACATGGTAGAAGAAAGCTCTTAAGCCAGTTGAGTAGGATACAGAATAGAGCTCTTTTCTCCCGGGGAAGGGTGACTAGATAAAGGACAGAGAAACCCAAGCACCTGGGCAGAAGGGACTGAGTAATCTGCCATAATATGGGCAAATTGGGGAGAAGCAGGTAGAGGATTGTTGGGGAATTCAGCTGGAATCTCCTCCATTTCTTTAGTGAACTGTAGGAGCTTTGTATTTTGGACAATGAATAGCAAAGACCATTATTAAAGCTCTTTGGCTTGGAAAGGGATGGAGTGGATTACAGATAGCTGTAAATTCATTCTGAAATGTTTGCAAAAGGGTTGGGACAGAGCCTGGGCTGACAAGGTGACAAATATCAGAGTTAATAGGCCCCACATCTGCAAGAAATAGAGACAGGCACTCTGGCATACACTATGAATTACCAGCATAAAGAGCAAAGCAAGGAGGTTCAAGGATTGGGAGCAAATAGCTCTGTGTGACTTCAGGTAGACTCCCCTATTATTGGGCTTAAAGTCTGTATACTTACAATGGAGGTTAGGAATGACCTTTGGGTTTGGAATGCAGGAAAAAGCAGAAGGGAGTCAAGTAATTAAAGCAGCTGGGACACTTAGCCTGGAGAAGCTGAGAAAAGAGGTGGATGGTGTGGGGTGGATGGGAAGAGGCCTTGGCTGGCTGACATGAAACAGTAAAGCAGGGCTGATTCTTTGAAGACAAGCTAGAAAGACAACTCAGTAACCACCACATGCCTGCAATTTGCTGACATGCATATAGCTTGTGTTCCAAAATTCCTCTCTAGGTAGTAAAGCTGCGGAGATTCTTATGTCTTAAATTATTGGCTGGAATGTGTGAAGGTCCTAATGACTCACTATTGAGGCAGGATAGTAAGCTAGGAAAATTCCCTGGCAAGTGGAATGGGGGAACTGAGACAGATAGCTGAGTAAACTGGCTGAGCAATTTATAGCGAGATACTAAAGGTCACCAGGGTGGAAAGCCCCAGGTGCCTAGTAATGGGCAAAAATGGAGCTGGACCTAATCCTCAGGGTGGTCTTTCCTCTCCTGGCATGTTGCTGGTCATGCAGTTTAGACCCCTTGACCTTTCTGCCCTTGAGATGACATCTAGACCTCAGTTGTATTTTAGCTCCAGGCCCAGAAAAGCAGCGAAACTAGGTGGGCAATTCCAGGACCAGCTTCAATGACTAATGACCCCCCGCTGTCCCACTCCCCCTGGTGCTGACAAATCAGTGGTGACCACAACCCTGAAAGGGCACACCCAGAAAAGCTGATGAATATTTTGAGGTCTCACCTAAGACTTCCCCTAAACTTCCAGTCTTTAAATACCCTTAAAACAAAGGAACCAGTATGCACTCTCCCTCCTGGGAGCAAGCCCATGCCTTTCCCCTCCCCCTTTTTTTCCCCCACCCTTCAGGCATGCACACTATGATTCTATCCCCACCAGACTTGCAACCAGGGGAGCAATGGGCAGGGGCTCCTCATCCTGGGCATATCCCCTGAACTTGTCTCCAAGGCTCCCTTTATTCTGACTTCTCAGTGAGCCAAAGCAGCCCCACCTAGGCCCTTGCTTGTAACTTTTCCTATCCTAAGCCCTTCCTTGTTTCTCTGTCCCCAGCTTTAAGAAATGTACTCTCAAAATCACCCGGACTGGTATGGTGAAATCTTTCCTGCGTGAAGTGAAGAAGCCACACATTACCTGCCAGCCCGAAGCAGACCCCTTCAGGGCCAGGTCCCCTTTCTCATAACACGACTATGCAAGAGTGTATTAGGGAGAGCTGCGTTCCTAAAGCTGGAGTTCCAAGAGAAAACCACTTCTGTCCTTTCGTAGTGAAAGAGGAGCAAGAATGTCTAATTGAGGTGTGAGGTAATGTACGCCAACCAGCCTTAATAGGCTTTAGGGAGACAGCACCTTAACCTAAAGTAGTGACTCAAATGGTGGGAAGGTACAGTGAGAAACTCGACATAAATATGAATAGAGGTTTCTGTACCTCTCAGCTGTGGTCAATCTGGACAGCTCTGCTATTAAGGCTAGATGTGGTTTCTAAGGGGTTTTCTCTGCAGAGATTTGAAAACAGCATTGCTAAACTGTCCTTATACAAGGTTCTGTTTGGTGCATGGGGAATCCTTCTGAGCTACAGTCACCAAATATCCAATTTGCTAGTCAAGTCAATACTATGTTAGTCAAGAGGACTTGAAATCCAGGTACTCTGGCCTGGACTACTTCCCATCCTGGGGCCTGCTGTAAATCTGTCGACCTCCTTTTAGTTGATTCTATCCACACTCTCTCTTTTCCATAAAACACAACTTCTACCAGGGTTTCCTCCTGTGCGATAAACTTTGATGGCTTCCCATGGAGCAGTGGGTCTCATGATGTGGTTCTTGAACCAGCAGCATCAGCACTATCTGGAAAGTGACGAGAAATGTAAATTTGGGGACTCTACCCCAGATCTGCTGAGTTAGAAACTCTGGTAGTGGGGCCCATTGGTGTTTTCATAAACCCTGATGCATGCTCGAGGTTGCCACAGCTCTTCAACCTTGCTTTCAAAACACTCTTTCCTCTACGGTCTTACAACTGCCTGTTGTATTCGGTGCTATTAGTCCTGCCTTGTATTATAATTTTTCCCCTGTTTTTGTGTAATCTGACCTCACCTTCAGAATTGTAAATTTCTTGAGATCTTGGTCTATGTGTGTTTTAGATTTGCTAACTTGTAAAATCAGAAAGCTGAAAGATACCTGGAAAAACACTATCTAATGTCTTCATTTTGCAAACCTTTGAACAGTGCCCTGTGCATAGTGGACATTCAATTAACAATTGCTGAATGAAGTAAATGCCCACAGCGGTCACAGAGGTGAATTAAGACTGCTGAGACCTTAGTGCCATTGACTTAATTTAGATCGTCCCTTCCGGCATCCTCTAATGCTTGGTGAGTGCCTGGGAAAGCCTTGGATGCCTTTGCTTGCTTTCCCCCTATGCTCCTTTGCATGAGCTCTGGAATTTGCTGAACACAAGGCAGCACAGTGTTTGGAGATCCAAATTGCAGAACAGTTGAATTAAGAAGAGAATAGAAACAAAAACAAATTTATGTTGTTTTCTTACTGCTGCTTTGGGACTCGGCATGAAGTATGAATCTGTCATACACAAGAAATAATACCTTGCCTGAATATCTAAGGCATAAATAGCAATTAATTGCAGCACACAGCTGTTAATTATCAGACTTTGGAGCATTCCGGGAGCAGTTGCTCATGAGTACCTATTTAGCTAAAGATCCCTTACTCATTAGGACATGCTCACGTAGCCTATGAAGACACTTGTCAGTTGTTGATTGGTTGCATCTGCAGAGTCTAGAGGTCCAGGCTGCCAGTGGTCACTGCACTGGTGAGGAATAGGCTGCCACAGCAGAATGGGGCAGGTTTGGCTCATGAAAATACTCTTTCCCCATTGTATGAGTGTTCACACCCAAGGATGGCTTTGTGTGATGCTTCTTCTAAATGAATTGGGCCATGGGTACGACAGTCATTTGTGTGTGTGCCATTCTGTGGCAGGTAGTAGATCATAGTGGTGTGCTAAATACATAAACAACGTTTATATTACATTTTTTATTATCAGAGTTCTGTGCTCTAGGGCCCTGTTAGAAGTTGTTGATCTCAGAATGGCAAATGTTGAAAAATATCTTTATTGTTCTTTAGAGGTAGGACAAAGACCAAAACAACCTTTGTATCTCAGAGATGAAAAGGAATTCAAATGGCAGTTCATTCTCATAGGTTAAATTCACATAGTAATGAAAAGGAGGGGCAATAGGAAAAAGGCTGGTTTTCCCTGTGCATAGGGAAGGAAAAAAAAGGTAATCTTTTCACTATAAGGTAAAGTTCAGGAAAACAAAACTCACATGGACTTTCCTAGTTATCTTTGTGGATGATGTACAGGGATTGGGTTTTAATAAGAGTGCTGCTACTTGTTGGTTAGAAAGTTTCAAGGTAATTATATTGATTGTAATTTCAGAACTTCTGGCCTGTTTTCCTGATCTTCATATTGTCAAGTCCTTCCTGTTCTCCAGTTTCTGCTGCCTTCCTCTCACTATGTCTATAACTTGCTCACTGAGCCTTCCCAGCTCTCTGTGGCCAGACTTAACCTGGGAGAGGAGGCATTTAAGGAACTGGAACCCAAAACTTTCATTCCTCAGCATCAATTTAGTTTGGCTTCTAGCCAGCCTTTGATTTATGCTGTAATTAGAATCATATATGTCTCTAGTTCCTTGAATTTAGTATCTACCTTGCATTGTATCTGGATTTTTTCTTATTACCCAGGATTGAGTTCCTGTTTTTAGGAATTTGCCAGGTTTGGCCAGGACCACTGAGAACACATAAAACCCACCCTTTCACTTGATAAACCCCTCTTTTTCAGCTACCAGGGTCCAGCTTCTGCACCCCAGGCTGAGCAGGCTCCACGTCATAGATTAGGCTGTCTGATGCGGCCCGCCTGAATTTTGGGGCACCTTTGCTTTTGGACTCCTTGGCACCAGGCTGTGCTTTCATATTGAGTGAACTTCTGTTCTTTCATGTTTGACTCCTGATGCCAGTTTCCTGGTTGCATCATCAACTCTTATGTACTGCCATATTCCTCGGCTGCTTTGTTCTGCCTGCCAGACTGGACATGCTCCCAGCACCTGCAGCCGGCCATCTACCCGGTGGCCGGTCTAGCTTCAGGTCCCAACTTCTTCCACTATGATCTGCTCAGGTTTGGTTTAACAAATTCGACAAATGTAAAATATATCCTTCAAAATGTTAATGTTTTAAATACTGTAGTTTAATCATCTTTACCCTAATTAGGTTATGTTATATTTGAAGAGTTATTCCAACATTTTTATTACCCTATGTAGATTGTGAAAATGGTTGTAGTGCTTTTAAATAATAAAATACTAATTAACCTTGCTTTTAATAGAAATTCTGTGCAAAATTTGTCTGAGAACTTTATATTTAAAGGTACTATAATCTAACAAAATTGTGCATTTTCTGTTCTGAGTTCCAAGGCAGAAACTCTGTGCCTAATATTTGCACTTATTACTCTCAGACATAATCAAGATACAAAGAGCTGAAGAACAGGTAAAAACAAAGAAAATATATGTATACACGTGTGTGTGTGTGTGTGTGTGTGTGTGTGCGTGCGTGTGTGTGAGTGCGTGTTGTGTTGGAAGAATGCAGAATGAGGAGTAAGGATAGTGGAAAACAACTTTGTCTATTTGACAAGTATAAAAGGGATCCCTGTTGATATAGTAATTATCAGCAATGTGAACCTTTAAGATGCATCAGGCAGTATGCTAAGCACTTGGATTAACTCAATGAAGCCCTCTTAAGTAGGTACTAATTTTGTTTCCACTTCACATGAGAGAAAACTGAGGTGCAGAGAGCTTAATTGACTTACCCTAAGTGCACACAAAATAATTGCTGAATTAGAGATTTGAACCCCTCCAGTGCAAGTCCAAATTTGTATCCTCCAGATTGTATTGCTTTTCTGTTCCTCACTATTTTGTTTCTAGATTATTCTTGTATGACTTGAGAAGTAATAAAGAATATAGGAGGAAAATAGAATTTATTAGTTACAATTTTTCAAAGGATTTTTACATGCAGTGTCTGCGTAATCCTCAGAAAAAGATAAGGTCAGTGTATTATTGTCTGCATTTCAGGGAGCAAAAAGGAGGCCCAGAAATAATGACTCCATATTGTTGTAGGTAGCTGTAGCTTCTTTATGTGACTGTTTACTGACCCATTGTAAAAGTCTACCACATGAACCTGACTATGTGTATTTGGATTTGGATTTTTTCCAGATTTTTTGAATTGTAAACAGTGCTCTATGAACACTTATATGCCTTTTTCCAATGCACATTTTGTATGAATTTTTCTCAGGTATATACTTTAGAGCAGGGGTCCTCAAATTTTTTAAACAGGGGGCCAGTTCACTGTCCCTCAGACTGTTGCAGGGCCGGACTATAGTTTTAAAAAAACTATAAACAAATTCCTATGCATACTGCACATATCTTACTTTGAAGTAAAAAAAAACAAAACGGCAAAAACACCCCCATGTGGCCCACGGGCTGTAGTTTGAGGACGCCTGCTTATACTAAAGCAGGCGTCCTCAAACTATATATATATTATATATATATATATATATATATATATATATATATATATATATATTAAAAATGAACATTTAAGGCAATAAATATAAAAAAAGGCCATAAATGGAGCAATGATGAGAGTGTGTCATGAACCAGTAATTTTGAGTAAACTAATTCTGTGAATATGAGGTGAAAAAAATTCTATAAACCTGAGGTCTCACCTTTCCCTCAAAAAACAATCATCTAACTTGGTGACTTGTCTAGGACAAGAGCGTGGTGCAGCTTGGACTAAGCCGAAGCCCTATAATTATAGACAGTGCTTAGGCCTCTCCCACTTTAACACATGAACATTATTCTCACCCTTCTACTTGGGTGGCCTGAGAACTACAGACTTCACAGGTTCAAAGGGGAGATTATACACCACTGAGTTGCGTCTGTTTTTGCAGAAGAGATTTGGTTTTACTCAAGAGTATTTATATTGCTTCACCCATGGGTCTGTGTGCTGCTAAGCTTGAAATTGAAAGAATGGCTTCGTGGTTTAGTTTTATGAGGGAACCAAAGCCATAGAGTTATGATCCAGTGCATATAATACTGCAGGATAACAATTTAAAGTCTAATAATTCTTTCCATTTGTCTTCACCAGAGGATCTCAAAGAGTTTTATGAGAAATTATAGACTGACAATTGGAAGAGTTATGTGCAATTTATGGTTAAAAAGGAAGCGCTAAAGTTTTCTGGAATGTTCTAAGGCTGTCATTAGAGAAGGCATGAAGAGAGCTCAGGATCATTGATTGACTCTTTGTCTAGGAACCCTGGCAGAAATAAATGTGACCAAATGATTCAGTGATACTGGATGGCTTCTGCTTGCGTTGAGTGGCAACAGTCCTTTTCCAGGAGCCGGTGTGAATTGGTTCCCCTTTAAGAAATGGTGATATTGTGATGGTCAGCTTTTTAAGTGTATTCTCTTTTTAAAAAAATATATTCTTATTGATTTTAGAGCAGAAGGGAGAGGGAAAGAGAGATAGAAATATCAATGATGAGAGAGAATAATTGGTCCATTGCCTCCTGCACACCCACACTGGGGATTGAGCCCACAACCCGGGCATGTGCCCTGACTGGGAATAAAACCATGAGCACCTGTTTCAGAGGTCAGTGCTCAACCACTGAGCAACACTGGCTGGGCAAATGTATTTTCTTTTTGATTAGTGTTTCTCCATCTTTCACTGGAATTTTAAGTACCGTAAAGATGTGAGCCAGCTGAAGTTTTTAAACAATAAAAAAGTAAATGGTTATACTACATTTTATTTAGGTGAAACTCTACTTGAAGATTAATAAATAAAGACACCAAATTAATATAGGCTATTTTAAGACCAAATATATAATATAATAAAACTTTGGTATTCTGTATGCTTTCCAGTAGTTGGCCATAAGATTTTTAATTGAATTACTACAGAAAATTCAGCACAAATTATTATCAGATTAAGCCACCCACTGAGTGTGCTATTTATTACTGTTTTATTAGGCCAAATCAAAGGTTATAGCACCTCCTTTTCTGCGCTGATTTCAGCCCAGAGGGGTAACATTTTAAAATGACATGATGGAATTTTAGAAAAGAGCAAGAACTTAATAAAGGGATAATACTCAAATATTTTCTTTTGAGAGATACAATTATTTTATGACTACATTTTATGTGCATTCCTAGCTCTTTAATGGTTACAGAGCTTCCTTGAGTTTCACATTATGGAGTTTGTAGCTAGTTCTAGGGGGAGACTGAAAGGAGAATTATGGGGACAGAGGTGCCCACAGAGAAAAGTCCTGCTGGGAAGCCCAGTGTCGATACTATTCACAGTTCAAGCATATTACCTTTGGCTGTATCCTCCTGAAAGCAGAAAATGTAGTGGGAATGGCAGCACAGTTAGAAGATTCAACGCAGCATGTAATCATTTCTGAGTCAATACAGCTTCGTTTGGTCATAATAAGTGGTTAGGATTGCCCCCCATTTTTAACTTCTTTCTGAGTTAGTGTGTCTCCTCACTTGCCACTGAGATGAATCTGATTCAGTGGTTCTCAAAGTGCAGTCTCATCACCCAGGAACTTGTTAGAGATGTACATTCTCATTTGCTCATCTAGACCAACTGCCACCAGAAACACTAGGAATGGGGCCCTGTAGTTAATGTTTTGGAAGCCCTCCATGTGATTATGATGCCTGCTAAAGTTAGAAAACAATTGATTTAAATTATATTGTTTACTGTGTGTTCTCTGGTAGCCATATCAAAGAGCAACTTTCTCAGTGTCTGATTCAGAGTAGGTTCTCATAAATGTTACCCTGGAAAATTAAAAGATACTTAATTTGTAATGTGACTATCTACAATGTTTACTATGGTATTTTAATCTCTTTGTTACTGTATACTCAGGAATGAGTAGTTGCCCTCACAGAATATTCATTTTCTTTCCCTTTGAGACTAGCTCTTTATTTAATATGAAAGGTCATCTTCAAAGAAAATTGTTGCCTGATGCTTCAGTTATTTAATTCTCTAAAGAGTCACTGAGAAGCAAAGTTGGTTCATGCCAAACATTTCTTTTCCATTTTTGAAAAGGGATACCCACTTTACTGTCAATAATGATTAGTGAATTTTTTTTTGTAGTCTCTTCTGCAAGACTAGCCAGAAGTTCAGTGGCCAAAAGTTTATTGTTTTAGGACGTCAAGGTTTTCTTTGATTCTGCTTAGGCAGCAAATTCACCCAAAGGTTTTAACATTCTCAGCTTTGCTCCAACTAATATGTGAAAGGTTGGGGCGGGGGGGTGGGGGTGAAAATCCATCACAAAGAATGCTGAAGTGCAACAGGTTTATGGAGTCAAATGGACTCAGATTGTGACACGTGAATTCACATGCATTATGCACCCAATAATTTCTGATGTGTGAAATCCAGAGGCATCATGGATTTCAGACTCAGTGAAATTCATGTGGTACAGACCTTTTTTACATCTTGTTAGGCAAACAATCTCTATGGCTTGAATAGCATCTCTGTATATGTATACATCTAGCCTTTGGGGAGAGGTTCCTCAGGTAGGGGCACTAAAAAGGAGAGTCAAAACCTGGACTTGGGTGTGTGTCCTATGGGAATGAGATAGCTAATTCTGGATTAAAAACCTTGCAATTCAGAGATTGCTGAGATTTTGGGGAGGCTTCACATTGAGCAGAGTGAGGAGGTAGGGATGGTCAGTGGTGCTGAGGGTCTACCAAGAAGATAGAGAAGTGTGATAGGGGCAGCGGGTAGGGGGTCTTGGCCTGCAGAGAGCCAGAAATTTCAATAGCTGTAGGACCTCCTTAGGTAGCATTACTATGATTCTAGAGAAGTGGGTGGGAGGATGGTTCTAGTATAAAATCAGCTGAAATAGTGCTAACCATTGCTGAGCAGCTCTTTCTCTTCTGAGTGAAACTGGCTACTGATACCAAAGGCTCTGATTGATTAGCTGGATTTATAGCTCTGAGTCCTGGCCAGAGCTGCTCAGCTTTGTCCCCCAAACCTCAGTATGTTCTTTCTTTCAGAGAGAGGGGAGAGTCCTCTCCTAGAGCCCATGCCGTGGGAGGCCACCTGTAAAGACCTGCATTTTGAAGTCCACAAATATTGAATACCTTCCAGGTGCCAACCATGGAGACACTAGAGATCAAGTGATGAGCAAGAGCTCCTGCCCTCAGGGAATTCAGAGCCTAGTGAAGGAGATAAGATATCTAAACAGCTTATTATAATTCAGTGGGGTGATTTTTGTAGGTACAAAATTGAATTGAATCATTTTTGTTTTCTGCCTGAGGAAGCCAGCTAAATCTTCTTAGAAGAATGATACTATAGCTAGAACAGGTAGTGAAGAGAAAGGGGCATTTCAGGCAAAAGGGAGACTGTTTAGAAAAGTCTGGTGCTCTCAGGATGTGGCAAGTGGTCTGTTTTTTAGCAGCATAAGATATCTGGGGGTGAGGTGGACTTGAAGTTGGTCAGATGGCATTGAGGTGGATCACAAAGGACCTGAATCTTGCTGGGGGAATGGAGAGCAGAGCTTTTAATAGGAGAGTGAAATGATCACATTTGGTTCAGGAAGATCATAAGGTCATTGTAGCTCCCTTGTGGAGGGGGCATGAGAGGGAGGAGAATCTTGTCAAAGTACAGTTGAGGCATGATGAAGGCCTGATTCAGGGCCATTGCCAATGCAGTGGAGAAACCAGTTTGACTTTTAGAGGCTTTTGGCCCAGCTGGCTTTTCTTTCACCGCCATATATCTGCGTTCTGGGGCTGCTGCTTCTATAATTGCTGCCTCCATAGTTGCTTCTCATAAAGGGGTCAGATAGAGCTTGAGCTTACATTCTTTTCTTTATTACATGGAGCTTTTATCTCTCTTGAAGATTTTACCAAACCTTCCTAACATTGTGACATTAAAGCTAATTACAAGGAATTCACGTTAATATATTAGTTATTAAATTCTGTCCTTAGATACCATCTTTTGTGACAAGCAATATCCTTTGGACTTAATATGTAATTTAAGTGGCTTATATCAAATGCATGAATTCATTCATGATACTTTCACTGACATTTGTTATGTGAAGGTACAGTTAGCTTCACGGAAGGGTAACTTAGAAAGAACTAGATGTCCTCTTGCAAAATGTGACACCTCTGCGTTATTCTTTACAGACACAAACCAAGGAACTGTCTAAAAGCATTTGGTTCACTCACTCATTCATTCACTCATCTATCTATTAATCCATCAGGCAACAAATATTTGTTAAGCATCTACTTTGTGAAGGCAAAGTAATAACATGAGGAACACATTACGGGAGAAATAAAATAGAACAGAGTTCTGGATGGACCTTAGAGTCTCAGAAAGCCCAGAAAATAAAAATAATCTTAAGACGCTGGGCAATTTAATCTTTACTAACAGGGTCACTTGCAATATTAAAGAGCATGTTGGGTTAGGAAGTGAGGTTTTAGCTTCTTAGATAACCTATCCTATCTTGGCCTTCATGTTCCTGTGATAGTTGTTTGAAATTTTGATCATTGGACTGTACACTCTGGAACTGTATTCAACAGGCCATGATCATTTCAAGAAATAAATAGTGAAAGTATTTTCTATTCTCTATCTACTAGAGGCCCGAAGCATGAAAATTTGTGCAAGAGTAGGCCTTCCTTCCTCTGGCTGCCAGAACTGGCTTCCCTCTGGCACCTGGGACCCGGGCTGGCTTCCTTCGGGCCACCTGCAGGCACCCAGGACCCGGGCTGGCTTCCCTCCAGCCCCAGCTTTGTCAGGAAGGACATCTGGAATGACATCTGGAAGATGTCAGTCTAATTAGCATATTACCCTTTTCATATTATAGATAGGATTTTTTTCAGAACAGGATGAAATAGAGTGCTTTCCTGGGCAGTTATGAGAGAAAATATTCAGTCTTTTCCATTCCCTTTCCAACTGATGGATCTATTTGAAAATTGACGAATTTCAGAATTCAGCTACTATTTGTTTGTATAAATGACTAAAAGTTATCACAGATCATCTTAAAAGTACTACATGCCCAAACATATTTTGATCTTTTTCTCTTTTGAAACCCTTCTTTTTATTTTTAAAAATTTCTTTATTGTTGAAAGTAGTACAGATATCCCCTTTTTACCCCCATTGGTCCTCTCCACCCCAATCCCACCCCCACCTCAGGCCTTCACTGTGCTATTGTCTGTCCATAGGCTATGCATATATGTATATAAATTATTTGATTAATCTCTTCCAGCCTCCCCTTCACCTCCCCTTCCCTCTGAAATTCATCAGTCTGTTGCATGCTTCCATGTTCTGGATATATTTTGTTCATCAGTTCATCTTGAAGCCCTTGTTTTAATTGAAAAAGTTCTTCCTCACTATATAGACTTCTACTGCTTTTTGGAAGGAGAACTTGCTGGGACTTAGGTGACTTGATCTCTAATCCCAGCTATGTTGTTAACTAATGACGTGATTTTAGGCCAAGGTTGGCAAATGACAGCTTGTTGCCAAATCTGGCCTATTGCCTGTTTTGTCAATAAAGTTTTATTGAGACACAGCCTTATTTATGTATGTATTTATTTATTGTCTATGGATGCTTTTGTACTACAATGCAGAGATGAATATTTGGGACAGAACCTATCAGAGCCTATGGCTCACAGAATCTGATTCTTCACAGAATTTTTTTTTTTGCCAATTCCACGTTTAGGAAAGGTCATTATCTTCCTTAAGGCTCAGTTTCCCCATCTGTAAATTTTGGGAATTGCATTAGGTTGTTCCCAGGGCCCTTGTTCTTCTTAGCATTACATCACTCTATAACAACCCCTTAGAGCAGCCTCATCTTATATTAATCATTGCACACTGATAGATAAGCCTATTCATATTTTCACTCACTTATTCAATTTATTAAGTACCTAATAAATCAAGACTTGCAAGAGTAGGCGTTCCTTCCCCTGACTTCCAGCACCGGCTTCCCTCCGGCACCCAGGACCCAGGCCGGCTTCCCTCAGGTCACTGTGGACAAGTTTAAGAGAGTACCTGCCCTTGAGAAGCTTATAATCTGGTTAGAAGATCTAGTTATAAAATTTAGAAGTTAAATTACAATTGAAGGTGATAATAATAAAGGATAATGTACCAAATTGAATTATAATGATTAAAGACATTCAGAGGAGAAAAATAATATGGGTTGAGATGATTAGAGTATCTAATAGGGAAAAGTGTTTTTTTTTAAGAGCATCATGCTCCTGATTCCATAGAATATTCAATCTAGTATCCCTCCAAAGCAAAAGTTTTCAAATCTAGAATGCATAAAAATTAATTGTTACTAGGGAAAAAATGCAAATTCCTGGAAACCAGCTTTAGAAATTGTGATTGTAGGTCTTGGGTACATCCCAGAAATCTGCTTTTTCAGAGAGCACCCCAGTCGATTCTGATATACATGGAGATGTTTTTTTCTCTTAGAAATACTGCTTTAACTGTTGTTAAATACTGTTTCTTCCCAGGAATTTGTTCTAGGGTTAGCAGAGTATTAGCAAACCATGGATTTAGTATGACTAGAAGAAACTTCATTGTCCATGGAGCAATTGCTTCAATGGCTTTCTATCTCCTTTTAGGAAATCTGAGATTTCCCAGGCCAAGAACAACCTGAAGCCTCTATTTCTTAAGGCCATTGAACTTTTTTAGATAAGTCCAGAGGGGGAATCTGGGATCAATACATCTATTGGGTCTATAATAGCTGAGGATAGATCATTGGGAAGAGTCAGCTTACTAACTAGTCCAATAGTAAACCATTAGACTCTGTCTTGTGTGTGTGTGTGTGTGTGTGTGTGTGTGTGTGTGTGTGCTCTCTTTGTTCCTGCAAAGCTGGCTGGAATCATCATAGTGGGTAAAATCAATGCCATCAATGAGTGAAGTTGGAAATTTCCTATCTCCATCCCAAAACATGTCACATATTACCAGATACTAAAGATACAGAGGGTAGATTCCACCTATGGGAGAATGACACTTTGAGTAGAAGCTTGAAATCATCATCAGAGCCATTGGAGGGAACATCTGAGATTTGTGTGGGTAATGTTTCACAAGATACTGTCAGCCTCCAGTCCAGAAGAGAAAGCTATATCCACTTCCCCCAAATCAAGACATCTTAAGAAGGTTATAAGGACAAAGAGAATGAGAAAGAGAAAGAAGAAAGAGAGTAGAGACCCACAACCCCACCATTCCTCCAACACTTTTGGTACCACCACAAAGTGAAGGAGATGAGATGGTAGATACAAAGCTGGCCCTATTCAGTTCCCAGGAAGATGATTCAGACCTTCCCAATGAGATGGGGATGAGGCATGGGGTGGTGAAATTCTGGGCTTGACACATTTGCACCGAAAAAGAAAATAACAACTCTTCACCTGGAGTAGATAGAATTGAGGAGAATGAGCTTAAGAAACATGCTGGGACCCTTGGACCTAGATAGAGCATGAAAGAGCTGGCTCAGAAGTTCAGGTCCTTTCTGAATATGTGCATTGTCATTGAGGGCTTTTAACTTCTTTCTTCTACTTGCAGGACAGATGAAAGAATCAGCAGGATGAGGGTGCCTTTGTGATGCATCAGGAATGTCAAATCCAGCCCTGGGAGCAATCAGTGTCCCAGGAGCCAGGGGCCCTCTTCTCTTGAAGTGACTTCCTTGGCATCACCACCAAATGGCTTTGGTTGTTTCCTAAGCTCTGTCTGCCAGACATTGCAATGTCTAGGAAGGGGAAGTCTCCTAGAAGAGAGAACACCAACTGAGGCAGGAGGTGATGCTAAGGCTCCCAGACCTGGCAGGCTGAAGGGTCTGGACAAAAACAAAGTACAGCCCCATGCAAGCCTGTAGCAAGTGAAAGTTAATACAGGTTTCCCTTGTGATTCATTTTATAGTTTTCTCCATGTTGTTCTTGTTAGTTGAGATCTTGTCTGTCAAAGAGAAAGCTGGCTTTATGCTGAGATCCTCAAGCTTAAAGAGGTAGAAAAGCAAAGTAACTTTGAACTTCTAACCCAATAGTGGGATTGCTTCCTACTTTCTTCCCATTAGACTAAAGTGGGACCCACTCTGAAGCATTGGTTTCTAAAATCCATGCATATTTCACTCATGTGTGTAGGTGGATTAATTTTCTCTAACTTCTCTGGGAATGGAAGCCACACAATTTCATTATTTTGTGTAATGTCTCCCAATATTCACCACCAAGTAGAGATTTCTCATGTCCAATGACTCTCATTTTCTTTTACCTTTGGCTGAAGATTCATTTTGCATTCTTCACCTTTGGAACTTGGTTGAAATTCTGCCACTTTCTACTTGATTTGGATATGCTTGGGGTGGTGTGGGGTGTTTCCTGCTGTTCTTGGTAAGGATATCACTATCCTCTCCCCTATCTCTAACCATCATTTGGATTTCTTGTCACTTACTAGTAAGATTCCTGGCTCTTCCTTCTGTCTCTCTTGCTCTTTAGTCATCTGTCTTGAAAACATAGTCACAAAAGGTAATGCTGCTTCCTGTCATTCTTTAGCCAGACTTTTGAGAATCATAAAGAAAATAAGTATCTTTTTAAAAAGTTCAAGATATTTTTATTTACCCCTTTTTGTCCCAGCATGTTAGTTAATCCTCTTCCTAGAGTATAATCAAAGAGTTTAAATTAATCTTATACCCTCCTTTGAGTGAGTAGGTTTAAAAAGAATTTGAGAGTTTCCCCGTAGCTTTAATTACATATTGTTATTTGCTACTTATCCCAGTTTCCTAATTCATATAGGAGCAAAAAATAAAAGTACAAATATAGATAAGTGTGTGTATTATTCTCATAAGAAGGAAATTGTATATTTTCTTTTCTTCCTTCCTTCAGACTGACCCTGATGGTTGCAGCACTAGAATTGGAGAAGATGACGGATAGGTTTGCTCTTTTCTTGCCTGAACCATGGTTTTATATAGTTGGGAAGGAAATAGAATGAGTTGCAAAAGCAGTGACAAATTTCCTTAAGGCTGCCTTGGAGGTAATTGGTAAAAAAAATGGCCTTGAAAGTCTTGTGATGTGGTGGGGATTTCAAATTAGAATTAGAAATTTAACAAAGTGTCATACTCAGTGCTGGAGTAAAATGGGATAGCTTTCTGAAGTCAGTCATGCTTTGATACCTTTAGTTGTTTAAAAAGTGGTTGATTTCTTTTTTTTGTCTTAGGAATATGGATTTTTCATAGGGCAAATTTACCATTATAAATAGGTTCAAGATATTACATGAAATTCAAACTACCTAAACTATATTTATGTAGTTTAAATATATTTCTGAATTTTGTACAAGGCATATATTCCCAGGAAAGGCATAATGTACAAAAAATCCTGAATCATAGAGCCTATGATTAAAAACTCAAAGGAAGGTAGATATTAGTGTTGCTACTAATACTTTATTATTGTTATCAGTTCTTATCATGAGATGCTTTAGGATGAGCGTTGGAGTCTAGTTAGCCATATCCTCAACCCCCATCTATAATACTGATTTTCACAGAGGGTTTATTTATTCCAAATTTAGAGTACAGATTTCAGATAAAGAAAGATCTACAAGCACTTGGTTTGGAAGGTCTTTGCTCATGTATCTTGTCCCCTTGTTTATACACAGGAGAAAGGGTGTCCACTTCTCCCTGCTGCATCGGTACTTGAGAAAGTGCATGTTCTCAGGTTTTGTATTGTGTGTAACTATCTTTATGGTTTGAATTATTAAAGATGGTTTATGGCTTAATAAAGTTGTTTTTGCAAAATATATTTAGAAAAACAGTACAACTGTAAAATCAGGGTTAAAGATAAATTAAAAAATAAAAACTAATCCTACTGATGAAAGATAAAGCTTAGGGGTTATTTTTAAAAATGGTTTCCCCTTCAAGGCAGATAAACAGATATTGTAAATGTGATGTAAACAGAATTAATTAGCAAGTATAAAAATGATCATATTTATTGTGTTTAGTTAATTTTTTTTCTATGGGAATTCAAAGGACTAAGTGGGTGGCAGGAGTACTCATTGCTACAGGCTGATTAAGCTAAGAGTAAGCAGGTAAATTAAAATTTTCCAGTGATTTTTCAATCATTCATTAAATCTGATATGACATTATAATACAAGTTCTTTATTTTTATTTTTATTGCTGATTCTATTGCCAATACCCCTACCTTCTCCCCCCTTTGCCTCCCTTTACCCTGCCCCGTAATACAAATTCTTTAAACAGATCACTTAACCACTAACCTGTGGTTTTATCTTCTAAATGTGATTGCTCTTGCTCTGGTTCTTATCCCATCATTCCATATAGAAACACTCCCTGCTGACCATTTTGTTTTTATCACCCTGTCTGCATTACTGCCCAAATTCCAGCTGTCAACTTTACTCCTCTAGAAAATTTTAACATGAAAGAACTCTGGCTAATGTAAAATTATGCAAAGAATCAATTGAGAGGGTTTACTTACTAATTGAGTTTTGATTAAAAAAAAAAGTGGAAATTTTCAAGACCTTTCCTCTATCAGGGGAACCTGAAACACAAATAAATTAAGCAGCTCTCTCAAGATGACATATCTGGTTAGTGGCAAAGATAAAAACAAGTAATAGCTAACGTTAGATTAAATATTGTGCTTTTTACACATTATGTATAATCTTCACTCAATTTACATGGGTTGGTATTAATACTTCATTTTATAGATGAGATAATTTACGTTTAGAAAGGTCCCAGGACTGGTTAAGTCCTGAGGCAGAGTCCAAACCCAGATCTATTAGTCTCTGAAGCCTGTATGCATTACATTCTACCTCTCAGCATTATAACATTATTAAATATATTTTTTTCCAGTCTAACTCTGTAATGCCAACAACAGGCAAGTTCTCCTATTTGCCAAAATTTAGATTTTAGCCCTAATATGCACACAATAAAAATAGCTCAATAAAAAGAAGTCTAATTAAAAAGACTATTTCTTCCAAGTATTGGGCAATAAGTAATAAAATAGTTAACTTAAGTGTCACTGATAAAAGAAAATTGCAGTGTAATATAAACAAAGTTTTAATTATTACAACCAATTAACTTGAGACAATTACTTAACTGAAAAGTGATCAAGAAGAAAAGGGATAGCATATAATCAAAGCCCTTGACTTGACAGGGTCACAAGACAAAGCACAGCAAAGATGCATTAGATCCCATAGAAAGCTAATAGACTTAGTATTTCTAAACCGTTTTCAGGTGAATGGTTTGGGACTTGGGTAGCAGGGAGACAGGCTCTTCTGTGTAACCCAGTGACCCTTGAAATAAGTGAGTGTACGAGGCTAATAAACTCCAGGCTTTAAATAGGAAATTTGAATTTTCTCACGCTTCAGAACATTCTTTTCATTCTGATTTGACAAGGCCTCTTTCAAGACAAAAGATCAACAAAAGTAGAAGATTCGAACCACTGGACTTGTGTGGGTCAAAGAGTGTTGTTCTTCATTTTTTTTCAAATTTAAGACATGAAGACAACTGTTATATATGGGATATAGGATTGGTGCAGATTTTTAAAGCTCTATTCTGTCAACTATAAAGAATTGCAGCACTGCTCCCACCGTGGAACTCTGGGATGAAACACCTCAGACTCATGGTTATCACCCTCCTGGTTCACAGTGTTACAGGAAGGAAGCACTTGAATAGGATCCTTGTCCCCACCCCCACCTCCCACCCCGGACCCTTGCCATAGAGTTAATCCTGCAGTTGGTGAGAGGCTCTAAAAAGGCCATTTAATTGAAGTGTAAATAATCTAAATGAAGAGGAAACCTCAAACCAGATTAAAAGATCTTTACACAAGTTAAATCATTTTTAAATAAATGGAGAATTCTGGGATTTCTATTGCAAATGATTTCTAAGGTGAACTTGACTTGTTTCCTAGCTGTTATCACCATTCTACTTATAGCACGCCTGTGAAAATACACAGTGCTGGATCATTACAATGGGAGCCCTCTGGTAAGCAGGACAATAGATCTATTCACAGAAAGTGGTGAAACAGTAACTGGAATTTTTAGTAACTTATGAGGAAATAGTCCCTGCTATCTGTCCCTTTACTTGAAAGAAAACAAAATTATAATGACTGTAAAAATCAGAAAAAGAATACATTCCAATTAGTATTTAGTATCAAAACTCCTATTTGGCCTGAGATGATGAGTAAGAATCTCTGGCTAGAATTTATATATAGAAGATAGTAGATGAAAAATAAAACAATAATCCCATAACTCCTTTACTAAAAGCTACCATTCATCCTAATTTAATATTTGGTTTTATTTTATTTTATTTATTTATTTTTAAAATACATTTTATTGATTTCAGAGAGGAAGGGAGAGGGAGAGAGAGATAGAAACATCAATGATGAGAGAGAATCATTGGTGGGCTGCCTCCTGCATGCCCCTCACTGGGGATTGAGCCCACAACCCGGACATGTGCCCTTGACTGGAATCAAACCTGGGACCCTTCAATCTGCAGGCCGACGCTCTATTCACTGAGCCAAACCAGCTAGGGCTCAGTTTTATTTTAAAGTTAAAGTTATAAAGCTAAGATTTTTGTCTAATTCTATAAGTTGTCTAATTATATGTGTTACATAATTGCATCATGTACCGTGTAACTGTAATTATGTTTCAGTTAACAATGGACCAAATATATGATGATGGCCCCATGAGATTATTATGGAGCTGAAAATTTTTTATTGCCTAGTGGCTTTGTAGTTGTCATTGTAGAGCAATACGTTACTCATATGTTTGTGGTGATGCTAGTGTAAACAAACTTACTGAGCTGCCAGCGGATAAAAGTACAGTACATACAATCACAGTAGTAGGTTATACTATCTAGGTTTGCCTAAGTGCATGCTATCATGTTCACACATTGAAATTGCCTGACACATTTCTCAGAACATATCCATGAAGTTAAGTGGCACATGACTGTATATAATAAATAGGAAAAGGTTGTTTGACATTTATTTAAAATTTAAAAAATGTAAATACTGAATCCTAGTTTTCCTATTTGCTATTGTGTAACTTTGGCTATTTGATTAAACTCATTAATTTTTGGTCTCCTTATCTAAAAAAAAGAGGACATTGATACCCCATATGTATTTTGAGAATTTCATGAAATAATGTCTCTGAAAAAGCCCAGTGGCTGTTTTGTAGTAGAAAACTTTTGACATTATAATACCTTTTGAATTCTTAGAAAACAAACAAAATATTAACTGCACTAAGTGCTATACAATGGTAAGCAACTCATGTCAATCTATGTTTAAAAGAGAATTAAATTTATTTTTTGGGGGTATCATGTGAAGCAAATAGTTTTACTATTTCTTTATCCCCAACTCAAGTGACTCTTGAGAATTACCCCTCAGAATTTGATAAGTCAAAACCCCTTTATTGTTACAATCTGTGAAATCAATATCAGTTGGGCCTTTATTCTTGATTTATAGGGCTGAACAGACACTAATCTGGTCCTAAACTACTGTAGTTTAATACCACATCTTCTTTATGTCATTGAATTTCCTAAGAAAACTTTATTGTACAGATAATTTATTCAACTGTAATAGTGTAGTGGTACTCAAATTTTACTGCTCAACCCTTCCTGAATATAGGAGATATCTTATCAATAACAATACTTCATTATGGCAATAATCTATACTAGTAAAAGGATAATGTGCTAATTAGACCGGACATTCATCCAGACATTCTTCTGGACAAAGCCACGGTGGTGGGGGTTCAGGCAGAGGCGGTTAGGAGTGATCAGGCTGGCAGGGGAGGGCAGTTAGGGGCGGCCAGGCTGGCAGGGGATGGCAGTTAGGGGCGGCCAGGCCAACAGGGGAGGGCAGTTAGGGGTGACCAGGCCGGCAGGCAGAGGTGGTTAGGGGCTATCAGGCAGGCAGAGGCAGTTAGGGCCAATCAGGCAGGCAGGGGAGCAATTAGGGGCATCAGGCAGGCATGCACAGTGGTTAGGGGCAATCAGGCAGGTGAGCAGTTAGTGCAGGGATTGGGCCTAAACTGGCAGTCAGACATCCCCTGAGGGGTCCCGGATTGGAGAAGGTGAAGGCTGGGCTGAGGGGAACCCCCCCAACCCCATGAATGCATTTCATGTACCGGGCCTTTAGTTATTAATAAAATGATGATAGAGGCACCTACCAGATGTATTAGAATTTTAGAGAAATTGTTATTAGCAAAAGTCACTCTATATTCTAATACCCCCTTCACTATTTCCCTTATCCACCTGTTGAATATTACACCAAGACTAACTATGTAAAGGGTCATTAAATTCTGTTGTATTATGATCTGAAATATTATTTTGTCCTATTTAATAAGCACGTAGCAAACATCTATGACTAAACCGAAACTAGTTTATCTCAAAGTAAAAAAAAAAAAAAAAAGAAAAGAAAGAAAGAAAACATATATAAAAAGTAGAAGAACCTGTCTGTCCTGTCAAGTAATTTCCAGACTGTTCAAAGAAAGTAAGACAAACACTCACACAGTGACTACTAAGCAGTATCAAAAGTATCCAAATGAGTTATGCAGAGTATTTGACAATATAAATAAGCACCGATAGAGTGCCTTGTAAAGGAAGGATTATTGTGAGGTAGCATATAGGAAATGCCTTCTCTGAATAGGTGGATTTTGAGCTGGGCCTGGGAAGAATATTGTCTAAATTTATCCAGTTTATCCCACAGCCAAACAAGCTAAAGTTACCTTTGAATGGAGTCCTAGATGTCAGGTGCTAGATGGAGCCAGACCCAAAAGAAAGCTGGCAGAAATGGTGAAGCCATTATAGTCATCATGGATGAGTCATTATGTCCAAAGGCAAGAAGTTCAAGAGATGGACAGGAACAGAAGACAGAGCTATTAAGTAAGGTTCTGAATAAAGGCAGAACAGGTGCAGAGGTAACCACAAAAGATAGAATAAGCAGAGGGCCTAGGACTTATATCTAAACTAGAGGCCTGGTACACGAAATTCATGCGCTCAGTGGGGGGGGCGGTCCCTCAGTCCAGCCTATGCCCTCTTGCAGTTTGGGAGCCCTTGGGGGATGTCCGACTGATGGCTTAGGCTCACTCTCCATGAGTAGTGGGCCTAAGCCATCAATCGGACATCCTTAGTGCTGCGTGGAGGTGGGAGAGGCTCCTGCCACCACTGCTGTGCACACCAGCCATGAGCCCAGCTTCTGGCTGAGCGGTGATCCCCCTGTGGGAGCGCACTGACCACCAGAAGGCAGCTCCTGCATTGAGTGCCTGTCCCCTGGTGGTCAGAGCACGTCATAGCGACCAGTCATTCTGCCGTTTGGTTGATTTGCGTATTAGCCTTTTATTATATAGGATAGTAGAAAGGCCCATGGAATATTAGCCATGAAGTATTTGGGGGAAAAGGTCCCTTCCAAAGGGAAACAGGGTGGATCACATTGAAGAACATGAAAGTGGATGTGGTAATATAATGGAGTAGCTTTGATATGTGTGGTGGGGAGTAGTGAGAAATAAGATGAGGCCAGTTGAACTCCTTATATTTATTCTACACTTGGCTTTGATTCATACTTGAGAGAAAGTCACTGTGAATTCTTGACCTTCTCTAAGGAGATAACCTTGCCCAAATTAAGGAGCCCAAGAAGGAACAAAGTGGGAGAATAAAGATGTGGGAGGGTGTCGACCTAGATTTAGTAATGAGCTCTAAAGATATTGTTTAGTTAGCTGCCTTCTACTCTATATCTGGGCTAATGATTGCCTCTTTTTTTCTTATACATACAATTGACCCTTAAACAACATGGGTTTGAACTACATGGGTCCATTTATATACAGATTTTTTCAATAAATACTGTAAATGTATTTTCTCTTCCTTATGATTTTCTTAATAACATTCTTTTTTTCTACCTTACTTTATTGTAAGAATATGATATATAATACATCTAACATACAAAATATGTATTAATCAATTGTTCTTATTCTTGGTAAGGCTTCTGGTCAAAAGTAGACTATTAGTAGTTAAGTTTTGAGGGAGTTGAAAACTATACATGGATTTTTAACTGTACGGGAGGTCAGCACCCCAACCTGTATGTTATTCAAGTTTCAACTGTAATATATTTTTGTAAGAATGGTAGATAAAATTAAAGGAACAATAACAAGCAAATCATTAGGTGAAACTACATGGTATTTTGTATTATAGAATTAAAGAAAATCATGATCTGACTTATAGTTTTACATACTACATTAGACAAAAAGTAAACAATACATTCGTTGTAAAATTCTAAATGCTACTCATAAGGTAATAGAGCAGTACAACCTAGTATTTGAGAATACAGCTGAAAACAGTGTCTGAATTCAATTCCTGGCTTTACCATTTAATAACTATAAACCTCAAAGAAAATACTTTTTTTGTGCCCAGTTTGCTCATCTGAAAAATAAGAATAATTATACTTATATCATAGGGCTTTGGTGAGAATTAAATGAGATGACACATTTCAAGCACTTAGAATAGAACTTGGTACATAGCATGTAACCTCATCAAATATGCATCTGTTATTATCAGATGAGCAGGAAATTTTTTTTGAAATACTGATTTATATGAGAAGTTGTAAGATCTTAAAGGGTAGGATTGTATAAGGTATTTGGGGAGTCCGACCTTAAGCATAGCGTTTCCCATCCTCACTAAATATTCTGATATGGCTTAGAGATCTAGTAAAATCACCATACATACCTAAAGAGATTCTGTGTGGCAAGACAGAAGTTACGTATGTAAGCAGAGCCCCAGTTATTACATGACCATATCTAGTTGTGAAGGAGTGTAATCTTTTAGTCTCAGTGCTTAGCTAATAAGCAAATAATAACTTCTCAGTAAATGTCTATCAAATAAATGAGGATACAATTCAGTGAACAGAATTCCAGTGTATGTCAAATTAAACGTACCATTCACAGAAACAACATTTTGCTTCATTTGTATGTAGTGTTTCAGTGCTTTGGCTGTCCAGTGTGAATGAATCAAAATTCTATCTTTTCTTTTTTGTTGTTCACATCGACAAAATATACTATATTTTGTTGGTGTGCTGCAGAATTTTAGTAATTCATTTATGCGTGCCATGAGATGCAAAAGGTTGAAAATCACTGTCTTACAACAATAACAGTCATTTGTTTAGCTCAGAAATCTGCAATTTGGCCTGGGCTTGGCAGGGAAGGGTCCTCTATGTTCCGTGCAGCATAGGGGGGCAGCTCCATTTTTGACTGAAGGTTTCATTTCCAAGATGGCACACTCACATGACTGAAAAATTAGTGCTGGCTGTCATCTGGTTGCTCAGCCATGCTGCGGGCCAGGGGCCTCAGTTCCTCTCCTCAGGGGGCCTCTTCATGGACTGTCAGCCACTCACAGCATGGTGGCTGTGTTTCAAGAGGGATCTTCCCAAGAGAACCAGCTGGAGGCTGGGTTTTATGACCTAGTCTCAGAAAACAGTCAGTTCGGCTGTAGTCACAGGCTCCTGGGATTCTAGGGAGAGAAATATAGAACCCGCCTCCCCTGGGGAGGAGTGTCGATGTCACGTTGCCAGCAGGGGGTATGCGGGATGGGAGATCTGTAGCCTGTCTTGAAAAACACAGGGAGTAGTTAGAGAAATGCTAATTCAGGCACCTCTGAAGTTCTCAAAAGAGACAAGACTATTCTGGTATGTGGGAAATATTATCTGGAAGAAGCATGCTCAAAGGGAAGACATATTTTTATGGAGATTTGGAAAAATGAGTCCCAATTATGTGTCACAATAATTAACTTTGAAGAAAGTTCCAAACAATGTGAATAGGACACAAGAATGGGGGCACTAGCTGACTGAGATAATTTATCATGAAGAGCTGAGTGTCAGCAATTTAAAAATGAAGTTAGGAATCTTCATCTTGTCCCGTTGACGCCAGTGGAAGAGGATATTCTGACAATCAAGCAGATTTAGCCGTGGCTCCTTTGCACAGAGTATGCATAGCTAAATCCAGTTTTTCTCTATCTGTGATTGAACAAAATTTTCTGTCATGAGTACAGGCTCAGAAAAATTTTACCCACCTAATTGAAAGCAGGCAGGGAAATCTACATGTGAAATATGTGTCAACATTCTTTGTTAGTAAATATTTATTTAGCTCTCACAGGTGAAATATAAATAATGACTGCAGTTTCCCTTTAAGGCAGATTAGAGTTCAGCTGAGAACAGTATTCAGCAAATCAAATGCCAGCAGCAGCTCTGACCTCTCTGCCAGTGCAGAGGCATTTAAATCATTGTTTAAATGATCTATTTTAGGACTTTGCATGGAAAGCCAGCAAAATCAGTTTGCTAAAATCTATACCAGCTGGCCCAGGTGACTTTTCATAGTCTCTGCCTACATCTATTTTATTCACAACTGAACTGCTATTGATTTGTATAATGAAGCAATAACATACAAGTCATAGCTTCCCCAAAAGTGGCCTTTCTGTGTGTAGGATTTGGGGTGGGAAAGAGAGACCATAAATGATACATTTTCTTCTTCAAAATATATTCATTACTTTCATCTTACTTACTTCCACCAGAAGAAGACTATCAAAACCTAATAGTTATAACTGGATATGGCAATTCTTTTCACCTCCTATGGAATGTTAATGGAGCAAACAGAATCTGCCCTGGCAAAAAAAAAGAGGGTAGTCAAGGTTGCTCTCCTATTTTCCTAGCCTCAGAGTAATACTGTCATTTATTTTCTACAATTATATTATTTTAACTGATCCTATATGATTCTGTAATTTTATTTAATTTAATAATTTAGCCTCCCAATAAAGAATCAGAGGTAGGTGAATGATGATGCATTTGTGACAACTATGTGTACATTATGTCTGACCACTGTTATCAAGATAGGGAATCTCGCCCTAACCGGTTTGGCTCAGTGGATAGAGCGTCGGCCTGCGGACTGAGGTGTCCCGGGTTCGATTCCGGTCTAGGGCATGTACCTTGGTTGTGGGCACATCCCCAGTGGGGGGCATGCATGAGGCAACTGATTGATGTTTCTTGCTCATCGATGTTTCTAACTCTCTGTCCCTCTCCCTTCCTCTCTGTACAAAATCAATAAAAATATATTAAAAAGAAAAGATAGGGAATCTCTGGTAGTTTGACTAGAATGGAAAATGCTAGACCTAAAGACTTGAGAACACACAACAAAGTAGAATTTTATATCCTCACTTGTGCACTCTACAAAAGGAGCTGCAGGCTCACTTACGTTGGAGAGTTGAAGCAGAGCCCTAGGGTAGGATCATGTAACTCAATATCACCTAAGCCTTCTTGCCATTTACTTGTTAGTGTCTAATAATTTACTGATTCTAGACAACTTCATGTGCAGGATTAAAGGCATTGCTTTGATCACAGCACCTAAATTTTAACACCATCTGATGCTGCCAAGGCATAGAAATAGTGTGACTGCTTTTGCAGCTGGGGTTATCCTCCCTGACACTAGGCAGAAATTGAAAACAAACTTGTAGCTTTTATTTCATCTCCTTGTCGTGATGACAATCTACGGGGTTGAAAATTGTACATTTTCTGTGAGTTCCACAAGTTCTGTAACCTATGACCTGAAACTGATTGAGTGCACTTACTATGGTGTATGGGGGCATGTTCCTAAAGGCGTTAATGGGGAGTGTGGTGCTCTGCCTCTCTCCTTCAAGCTTAATTCTCTTTATAGTCTAAGTTCCATTTCTGTTTTGAGTGATTATCATTGCTTTCCGAAAATTAATTGTAACATGTCTTGAGATACTAATATGACAGATACCGTATAAACGGTTTAGTTTTGCATTGTATATGCTCTTCTTTCTAAAGAAATGTTAAATGAACCTGTTACATTTTACTGGAAGGATTAAGCTTAGAAAAACCTTTCAAAGAGTGTGACTTCTTTAGTTAGGTGGTAATTTATTGTTAGGCATTCTGAAATGGTTTGCTTTGCAGAAATAAACACACAATAAAATTATCCAAAAAGCACTCAGGTGAATATTTTGATACGGCAAATGACAGGAAAGTTTGGAATTTGAATATTTTGTGAATTGTAGTAGCAACGTTAGCAATTGCAGGGAAATGAAGACAAATCAAATGGAAAGGAATTTTTATTTTAATATGGAAAATGTTCAATGATGTAGAAGATACTAATGGCACTAGATAAAGACTTCAACAAGGAACTGGAAATTGTGTTTAAATAACCAAGAAGATCAAGAACATGTGGTGACTGACAAGTATTAATAGAGCTATTAAAGATGTTTTTGAAGCACATGCTCATGACATATTTCAGTGTTTCTCCAATGATTTCAACACAATTATTTTGTTAGTTTGTTTGCTGGTTGAGGTTTAGCAGATGATATATAAAAAGCCAAAAGGTTACATAATAGAAAACAATAACAACAAGCTTTTAAATTATCTGCCATTTAAAAAATAGATATAGCTATATTTATAGATATGTAAATATAGACATATACTCTGTTTTTAGCATTGTAGTTTGCCAGACATATTTTATCATTTATTCTCTTTGCTGCACATACTCCTATGAGATAGGTTTTCTTTTTCTTTTATTCACATTTTAGAATTTTTTTAAATGAGACTTTTGATTCTAGACACATGGAGTAAACACACTACACCCTATAGCTGCCACTTTTAAGAATTATAAATTCTTATAATGAATATAATTTGTTTTTTTTATTTTTTTCTAAATAATAAAATAAATTAAGCATCTAACCTAAAAAGAAGAGACAGATAAAGTAAGCAGACTGGGTAAGGATCTCAGGACTGGAGGAATGCTCTGGCAGTGAGTTTCCTGTTTATTTTTTATTTTTCAGGTCCTCTCTCTCTCCTCCAGCACATGGTGACAGATACAGAGTCTCATAATTCAGAGGAGAGGAGTTCTGTGGATTTTCTCATCCTATATCAAGTGAGTGGCAAACCTTCAGAGCCCTGGCGAATTGCCCAGCCTTACTGCTTACCTTTCAGAGTAGTAGAAGAAAGATAGAGCCCCTCCTTCTCCTCACTGGGGTAGTACAGGCAGACCTCAATGATCAGGTACCCTGGCAGTGGTGTAGTGAGGCTAACTTCCCATCTTTCTAACAAGAACACCCAAAAAATGGAACCCTAGGAAACTGAGTAGAAGTAATGGTAATGAGGAAAAAGTGACAATGTAAGTTCATGTTTAAAGTCCTTGACTAACCTCTGAATTACACATGCATGAAAGTAAATGGAATCAGCCCAGCAAAGTCTTTAAACACTGACTTACAGTGAGGACCACTGCTCAGGTATCAGTCCATACTCTGGGTGACTCACAAGTTGGGCAACCCAGTGTCATTTCAAATTCTTTGGAAACTAAACTGACATTGGGCAGGATATGTATTGACTATCTGTCAAAAACAAAACAAAACAAAACAAAAAAATTAATATTCTACAAAAGATTTAAATTGGATTCAGAGTCTCATAATACTCAAAATGTCCAGGATACAACGCAAAGCTACTCAACTTACCAAAAATTATGGAAATCTGAAGAATTAGCAAAGGAAAAGGAGAACAAAAGAAACCAACCACTAAATGACTCACTCACATGTTGAAATTATTTTTAAAAAATTCTCTGGCCCTGGCTGGTTTGGCTCAGTGGATAGAGCGTCAGCTTGTGGACTGAAGGGTCCCAGGTTCGGTTCCAGTCAAGGGCATGTACCTTGGTTACAGGCACATCCCCAGTAGGAAGTGTGCAGGGAGCAGCTAATTGATGTTTCTCTCTCATCGATGTTTCTAACTCTCTATCCCTATCCCTTCCTCTCTGTAAAAAAATCAATAAAATGTATTTAAAAAAAATTCTCTGAAACAGCACTTATAACCATGCTTCAAATAGTAAGAAAAAGCATTCTTGAAACTAATAGGAGAAGATAAAAGTTCTCTGGGTGGTACGGAACATGGTGGGCATCAGTGATGCAGCGCTGGCAGGGGGCAGCCGTGGAGGCGCTGCCAGCTCCGATGGGCCCCGAGGAGAATGGGACCACAGTGGGATGGTAGAGCAAGTGAGCAGACAGCACCAGGCCGAGGCAGGTGGGAACTGGGCCTGATTGCCCGCCAATTGCCCTGCAGATGGAGACCAGTGGCGGGGGGCAGGACCACTGCCCAGCTCCTAGGCGCTGAGGGAGCCAGGCGGGGGCCCAATGTCTCAAGCAGAGTGGGGCACACAGGGGTCTGGGGGCCCAGGTGCTGCCCAGGTCCCAGAGGTCAGCTGGACCTGCCCTTCCACTCCAGATGCTTGCTCTTCGATCACCGGCCAGGCCTAGGGACCACACCCGTGCACAAATTTTGTGCACTGAGCCTCTAGTCCAGTATAAATAATTAGAGAAAGAGTATGAGACAGAGACACACACAGAGAGAAAGAGAGCCTCAGGGACCTGTGGGACAGTATCAACAGGTCTAATATTCATGTCACAGAAGAAGATAATGTGTGTGAAAACAAGCAAATAAAAAAACGAAAAGTATACATGAGACTTGAACAACCCTATTAAACAAACTTTACCTAATACACGTTTTCAGGGCACTCCACCTCACAACAGCAAAATACACATTGCTTTTCAAGCATAGATGGAGCATTCACCAAGGTAGTCCATATTGTGAGTCACAAAGAAAACCTCATTAACTTTTTTAAAAAAGGAAATTATCCAATGTTCTTTAAAAATATATATATGTTTTTATTTACTTCAGAGAGGAAGGGAGAGGAGAGAGAGAGATAGAAGCATCAATGATAAGAGAGAATTGTTGTTGCCTCCTGCACACCCATTACTGGGGATTGAGCCGACAACTCAGGCATGTGCCCTGACCAGGAATTGAACAGTGACCTCCTGGTTCATAGGTCAACACTCAACCACTGAGCCATGGCCTGGCCAAAGTATGTTCTTTGATTATAACAAAATTAAACTAGAAAGGAATAATAGAATCATATTAGTAAAACTCCTAGATATTAGAAAATTAAATAAAACATTACTAAAAAAATCAATGGGTCAAAGAGAAAATTTTCAAGGAAAATTAGAAATTATTTTGAACTGAATGAATATGGAACTATAACCACCCCAAACTTATGTGATACAGCCAAAAAGGAATAAAGAAAAGATCAATGTTTTCCAGGGCTTATGTGTGAGGAGGGCCTGAATGCCAGTTGCAGCCTGAGGGAACTGTTTGGGTTGCTGGAACTTCTTTGCATATTCTCTGAAGCCATGTTTTCTTTGTTTTTAAATCTATACATGTTAAATTCTCACAGAACTATACATCAAAACCTTGAACCTTACTGTTTGTAAATAAAACAGATATTCATCTGACTCCCCAGCACTGTTCCATGTAGAATTAGGGGAATAACAATATATTCTCAGCTTTATAATCTGTACTTATACACCAAATTAAGGGGGAATTAAATATTTTATTCTATTATTAATATAGTTTAAGATTCACCCAGGATCTTAATAGATGGCCCAAAGGATAATATGAAAACGGCTTTAAATTCTGATGTTTCAAGGATTTTAAGCCCTCAGTGTTCCCTCTTCCTATACTAAGTCTTCCGGTCTGCATTTTAATGAAAGTGATAATCTCTATAAAATATTTAATAATTTATCTTCAGTAATGCTTTTAATAAAAAAATAGAATAAGATAAAAATGCTTCTCTATTCTCCTCAGTGACCAGTTCTGCATCTTTCTCAATTTATTCTGACACATAAACTTTTATTCCTACCATAGGAGACTTTAGTAGGGAGCTTCCATTAAATTTAGTGATGGTGTTAATGTTGCTTTGAAAAAAAAAAAAGGTGTACTGAAATATTCCACCCAAAAAATCAAATCTTTTTGAAACCAGAAATCAGTATAATGTATATTTTCACAAACTTCTAAAAAGAGGATTCAAGAACAATTAGATATCATTAACTGTGAAGGGCCTAAAAGTTTTACTCCACTTGCAAGCTAACAAGACAGCCTGCCAGTTTCATAGATACCCTTTGCAGAGGCTCTAATCAGCAAAATCATTAGTCACCGATAATTTTAGCTCAAAGAGGTCATTATTTGGGGTCTTGTGGACCCCAAAGTAGACACATACCCCCACTTGTTATGCAGCCTCCAATTCAGCCTATTCAATAGATACTTATTTGCAAATTAACAGATAAAATGGACCCAGGGAGGTACATACTACCTCTGATGTTCAGAGCAGGATAAAGTGCTGAGCCTTCTCTTTTGGAGTGGAAAGGCAAAGGGACCACCATTTTTCCTTGACTGACAAAGAAATTAAGTGTTGTGAATCTGTCTACATAGTCCTATAAAAGTTTACTTCGTCAATAAATTGAATTTCACTGGGGGTTATCAGCTACCCTACTGGTAGAGGTACAATAACAATGCAGTTAGGGCCATGTAGATTGAGGCTTCTGCTTTGCTGACCCACAGGACATCAACTATAGATTCAAAGATTTGGACATCACAGGGTAGAGGTACTTGTGCTAAATCCTGACCCACTCATTGATGACAAATAACAGTGGAGTTTAGGTAGCCCTGGCAACTACATATTGGAAGATTTGCCACAGGAATGGATATTGGTATTGGTAATGAGGTGCCATGGTAGGAAATAGGCATTGACAATGTCAAAGGCAGCATACCAAGTACCATCAAAAGTTTAAAACAGCCAGGGCTCTGAGAACAACTAGCGAATTCACTGGCGATGAGGCCAGGCCAAACCTTCAGTCCATGTTGCCCTTTTGCATTGGGCACCCAGGGCTTTAGCATCTTATTATCCCCATTGCAACTCCCTCTCCAATTTCTCCCCATTAACAGGCTATACGGTGAAGGACCATTGAATGATTCTTGTAGAATCACTAAACAATGGTCAGATGTTTGATTCTGATCAGTTAGAACTTTTCCATTTCTACTACCTTCCCCTCTGGGTTAACATAAAGATAATTGATTCTGTTCTCCTGTAAAATCAGCCAAACATCTGTTTAAACTGACTGGTAGAAGAAAGAAAATCATGTTTCAATTTCCAGAAAGAAGAAATCACTTTACCTAAAAGAATTTAATCAAAAAGAAACATGGAATGTTAAACTTCTGTATTTCTAAGAAGAAGAAAAAGCTGGAAGGGAGGAGAGGTATTGAAGCTTGAGAGAAACTTAATAGTCTCTAATTGATCCTGAAATATTTGGGTGAATTCTGATTAATTTGCCAGAGGCATAAGCATCAATGGGGGAGGGGTGAGCTATGAGACATTGGACAAGTTAAATAAAGGGCACTCTCATTTCTATGCATTTTTCCTTTTTCTGTTCTCACATTTTAAATACTCTTGGAGTCAGTTTCAGCATGCTAATGTGAAGTAAATCCTGCAGATTGAGAGCCCAGGCTTATGCATTTGATACACCTAGTGATAAGATCCAACCACACCACTCGCTCTTGTAATTTTAAACAAATTCCTTAACCTTCTTACACCAATATTTTTTATCTTTATTGTTTTAACAATAATATATCATTTATACAGTTGTGAGGGTGAAAAGATGAGATGATATGTGTAAAGTGATTAGTGCAATGCTTAGCGAATAGAACTCTGATTAAATAAATACCCAGCTATTATTAATATAGAAGGACCGTAGCAGTTTTACTTTGGTATTACTAGAGTAGACAAATGTATTACAAAATTAACTAGTAGGAAGAATTGGTAGCTTCCTCCATTTCAAAAATTCAGAGGCTAAGAATGCTCCTCCAAACAATTCTTCATTGATAAGCCTGATTCCTGAAATTCCATTATTAGAATTCCATCGCATTACTAGTAAATTAAGGCATAACAAATGTATTTAAAATACAAAATGATTGGCAGGTTATAGATGTCACCTTTCTTAGTCATTTTAATTGTGGGAGACCTTATCTGATTCAATCCATTCCTGAGAGTAAAAGACAAAAGAGTAGAGGTGGGACACAGTAGGAAGTTAGATATAAAAAGGGCTGTCTCAAGGATGAGAAGGTGGAAAATAAGATGGTGAAATTTATGTGAAGACAAATTTTACCACCTTCATTATTTAGCCAAAGTTCGATCCTATGTCAAAAGAATATGATAGACAATTATGCCATTTAGCCAAATAATTCAAGTGTTAATAAAATTCCATCATTGTTCAGTTAGTCCTTAAATCTTAATTTCATGTAAGCAAAGAGAGATTTTGAATGGAATTCTGATCTTTTGCACTTTCGAGGTAATGCCAGTTAATTACATCCTTGGTAACAATATACTGCTATAATTTTTCTTCATGCATGCAAATCAGGCATGGAATTGTATTATTTTCCATGGCCTGTCCTGAATGACCAGTTGTACACCGGAAAATCTTTAATTTTCCTTTCTTAACCTTTGTCTTATTTTGCATGTGGACTATTTACAATTGTGTTGAAGACAATAAGGTATCTTTTATTTTGATAATAGCCATTTGTAAATTGGGATCGTTAAAGTGTCTTAGGAGCTATGTATACAATTTCTCACTCATTATAGAAAACAGCTCTCTGGACTCCTGAAAGGTATCCACTCTTTCTCAGCTCTCAGACTCCCAGAGCAGCGATTTTCAACCTGTATGCAGCGGCACACTGGTGTGCCACAAGAATTTTAAAACATGCAATACCTCACTATTTAGTCAGGGGCACTGACCTCTTTTCCCTTAGATTGTCAAATTAAAAAATGCCAACAAAACAATAGCTGCCCCAGTGCGAATGAATCAAAATTATACTTATTTTTTTTGTCAGATTGGAAATAAATATAGTACATTTCTTGGTGTGCCACAGAATTTTAGTGATTAGTTTCTGTGTGCCATGAGCTGAAAAAATTTGAAAATCACTGTCCTCAAGTATGAGGAGAGTACTCTGGCAAGACAACCTCTTCTGTTGTTGAGCAGCTCTGATGAGAAGCTTGCTCTTATATTGAGTCTGAATCTGCTTCTTGATTATAATTCTGTCCTTTGTAGCAGGAGAGAATAAACTGTTTCAGTCTGCCATAAGGTGGCCCTTTGGGTAAGTTTATGTTGCCCTCCATTGGCCTCCAATGCGCACAAATACACAAACACAAGCCTCACACTATCAGGTTTCTCTTCATGCTGAGTATCTTCAATGTGCTCCTATGACTGCCAGGACTCCAGGCCTTTCGCTGACGGATTTTGTCCTCTGAAAGATAATGTGTCTGGGGTGACCACATGTCCTGGATTAGCAGCGACAGTACTGTTATTCAGGTGTAAATAGTAACAGTGCTCTCTTTCACTCTTATAATGATCTTGTTTCAATGATAAGTTGTAATGTCTCCGTTGTGCAAATAAAGATGAATTGCAAAACAGCACTCACAGAGGCCTACCAGAAGAGCACTGTGGAAATTCATTGGTATGGGATGAGTGGCAGATAAGTGTGCTGTGCCCCTCTCCACCCATTCGTTATAAGGTGGTACACAAAAATCTATCAGGGTTCTTTGTCAGACCCCATGAGAGGGACCCCGGTCCCTTGGGTGGCAGGCTTTTAAGCTGCATGATTAGCAAAGTGCCAACTCCTCTGGCATGATCAGAGGCTGAGGTACAAAGGTTATATGACATGGCAGTGCATGGCTGCAGCCTTGCCCTGCCACTTCTCTGAGTTACAGGTTGTGTGTAGCTCCAGTCCCTCACCTGACTTGTTCAGAGGCTTGGGGTCCAAGCATTGCAGTTGACCATGATTGATTGCCTTAATCTTTGGGCTATAGCCAATTTCCATGGAGCTTTGCAAGATAGCAACTCTTTTCATCTGAGACTAGCTTTCGGAGGATCAGTGAAGTTAACCTTTTATTCAGTTCTTTCCTCTTTCCTCAAATAAAGAAGTGGCGTTTAGACATCATAATCTATTATTTTAACCCATAAGTATTGTGTGGCTAGTCACAGCACCACTGGATGACACTGGAGAACAGTTAGGAATGGCTGAGTAACTACTGTCAAGAGTAGTTCATGTTTACCTAAGGAAGAGTGAAGCGGGTCACTGATTTGAAAAGCCCTGGAGCTATCTAGTTGGAAAGTCTAACAAGGCCATTAATTCTACTTCTGTTGGGGGTTGAGGACAGGCTAACCATGACCAGCAGCATTGCTTCTGGGTCTCTTCCAATGACCAGGGATCCTCTGTTATTATAGTGCTATTGCATCTGGCTCTTCCACCCCTGCGTGGGGCTGACACATCCATAAACACTCAATGTTCCATAGTTAAGGCACCCCCCTTTCCCAATGGGCAATTCCTGCTTTGTGAATTTTCCCAGTGAACACGGACATAGCAATCTTGTGCCAGACCTGCTTTGGCCATTTTCCCTTGAGTGCCAGTAACCCTAATCATCCCTCATTCCACAGGTATGGGAAGAATAGAAGGGTAGATGAAGGAGACCATTTATTATTAGTTATTCCTTTTAGAATACTTCTTTTACCTGTCTCTTCTTACCTATGCAATAGTTATGTGAAATAGTGAGGATTTCCCTAGACTTTAGATCTGGTTTAGGCTCTTTCACTAACTTGCTATGAAAAAGGAAGAAAAATAAGGGGGGTGGGAGAGAAGAAAAAAAACAAGACAGGAGAGAATACTAATCTTTCATTGGGCTACATTTGTCTCTAAATATACAAATGATATTGGAGTGTTACTGAATATTACACTAGAAAGAGCTAGACACCAGAAGTACTGATGAACACTACAGAGGTGAAATGCTTAGATAATTTTAACAATTTACCTTGTCTAAAATATAAAAAATGAAATTAATTGGCCTAGAAAGTTACTTTTCATGATTTGAGTCCTGACTAGAATGTCCCATTAAAAAAGTAACAAATATCTTTTATTACCTAAGATTAAGCAAAAGCTTATACTACCAGTGAATATGAGAGTTAACATATACAGTGAAATAAGTAAAGGGAAAATTTTCTGGTATACTTAATTAATGCAGAATCAACAAATTTTGGGATTGAGAGAGACCTTTACAGTCATCAATTTAGGTGAGGATATCATATGAATTGTGGTACTTCCAAATCATAGTTATATTTTTTCTTTTTAAAGTTACTTAACTTTTGGTGCTATTAGTCATAGGATTGTAAAATAATTGGGGTTTGCTAATATCTTAGGAAAGGGGCTCAAATCATCTCCTGATTAGCTCACTATCTTGTGCAACTAAAAGATTGTTTAGAAATTAAGGATAAGTGGGCCTCCAAACAAAGAATTGTTTTACTTCTCCCATTAAAAAGTGCAGAGATTATTGGACTTGGTGTCAGAATACTCGTTAGATTAGCAACCCTGCTCTTGTACATTACACTGTGTATTCTCTGGCAATGATTGAGCCTTTTGAATCTAATTTTCCACAGTGAGGCTAAACATGGCTTGCAAAGTATCAAATAAGAACTAACAACAAAATTATACTGATGCCACCGGTGACACTGATATTAGCACAATCATACAAGGTAGTTTTTATTTTCATGTATGTGAAATAATTTTAAAAATTCAAAGATTTATAGTGATGTTAGCCATTATTATTATTATTATTATTATTATTAGTAGTAGTAGTAGTAGTATAGTTTAAATGAATAAAAGGACTGTGTTTTTTATGTTAGGAATCCCCTCCACTGCCATATATTTTGAGGCTACTAAACCAGAATTTATTGAGTGAACAAATACCACATCTATTAACAATTATATAAGGGAAAACAGAAGCATAGCATCTTATCCTAATATATAAAAAGCCAGGGGCCATCACAACTGAAACAACCAGATGGATGACTGAACAGCAGGCTGTATGGGGTGACCAGGCCAGCAGGGGGGTTAGTGAGGGACGACCAAACGACTGAACAGCAGACTGCGTGGGGCGATCAGGCCAGCAGGGGGGCAGTTGGGGGTGACCAGGCTGGCAGGGGGGCAAGTGAGGGGTGACCAGGCCGGCAGGGGGGGTCAGTAAAGGGTGACCAGGCAGGCAGGCAGGGGTGGTTAGGGGTGATCAGGCTGGTGGGGGGGCAGTTAGGGGCAATCAGGCAGGCAGGCAGGTGAGCAGTTAGGAGCCAGCGGTCCTGGATTGTGAGAGAAATGTCCGACTGCCAGTTTAGGCCTGATACCTGGAATCAGGCCTAAACCGGCAGTCAGACATCCCCCAAGGGGTCCAGGATTGGAGAGGGTACAGGCTGGGCCGAGGGGAAACCCCCTGTGCATGAATTTCGTGCACCAGGCCTCTAGTCTTAGGATAAAGTTACTATAAAATAAAGTTTATTTATATATCTTTTTCCTCATGAATAAAGCAGAGGTTTGAAATATCATATGATCTCCTACATTTTCTATCACCCTGTTAATTAAGATCAGAACATATAATTAATTCTGAACAAATAAATAAGAGCAGAATTAATGTGCATCACTTCTTAGTCAGCAGGTAAGAGTTGGTATGTCTCCTGCATTTTCCTTTTCCCTATTGCCATAACCTCCTGTGCCACATGTTCCAGATGGTGTAACAATGAGATAAAGGAAGGCACCTTGACTTGCATTGCTTTGAGTTGGGTTAAGTCCCTGAGATTTTTGTATTTACTTGCTACCATGCCATAGCCTTGCTTATTCTGACTAATACAATGCACTGTGCCTTCCTCATAACTGCATCCTCCCAAGAATCTATCATAATGTGGTAAATGAAAGAACTGCTTGGTAAATATTGTACAAGTAATATAGTCCAAGTCCATAACTTTACAGAGGAGGTATCTGAGGTATGGATGGGTTATATATTAATACCTAAAGTACTAAAGATCAAGTTCTTGTCAATTCTGTCACATCACTACATTAATAGAAGCTGATAGTGTTTGTTTGGCATGTGTGGAGAGTCATTTTGGCTTGGGTGACTGGCCTGAGTTCATGCTGCCTAAGGTCCCCCCTAGCTAAAAAATTCTATAATTCTTTATGAACAAGGAAATATACTATACCAGAGGCCCGATGCAGGAAATTAGTGCAAGAGTAGGCCTTCCTTCCCCCCAGCTGCTGGCACCGGCTTGCCTCTGGCACCCAGGACCCAGGCTTCCCTGCAGCCACTGGCAGGCACCTGGGACCCGGGCTTCCCTCGCAGTCCCAGCTTCATCCAGAAGGATAGAAGGACATCTGGTATAATTAGCATATTATGCTTTTATTATTATAGATGCTATGGACAGCTGGTACAAAATTAAATGACTATTTTATAATAATACTAGAGGCCTGGTGCACGATATTCATGCACAGGGGCGGGGGGGGGGAGGGTGTCCCTCAGCCCAGCCTGCACCCTCTCCAATCTGGGACCCCTCAAGGGATGTCCGACTGCCCGTTTAGGCCCGATCCCACTGGGCAGTCAGACATCCCTCTCACAATCCAGGACTGCTGGCTCCCAACTGCTCACTTGCATGCCTTTCTGATTGCCCCTAACTGCTTCTACCTGCCAGCCTAATCACCTCCTAACCACTCCCATGCCAGCCTGATTGATGTCTAACTGCTCCCCTGCCAGCCTGTTTGCCCCCAACTTCCCTCCTCTGCCGGCCTGGTCACCCCTAACTGCCCTCCCCTGCAGGGTTGATCACCTCCAACTGCCCTCCCCTGCTGGCCATCTTGTGGTGGCCATCTTGTGTCCACATGGGGGCAGGATCTTTGACCACATGGGGGCAGCCATATTGTGTGTTGGAGTGATGGTCAATCTACATATTACTCTTTTATTAGATAGGATAGAGGCCTGGTGCATGGGTGGGGGCCAGCTGGTTTTCCCTGAAGGGTGTCCCGGATCAGGGTGGGGGTTTCCTTGGGGTGTGAGGTGGCCTGAACGAGGGGCCTGTGGTGGTTTGCAGGCCAGCCACGCCCCCTGGCGACCCAAGTGGAGGCCCTGGTATCTGGAATTTATTTACCTTCTACAGTTGAAACTTTGTAGCCTGGAGCAGAGCCAAGCCTCCTGCTCGCTCTGTGGCCGGCAGCCATTTCTGTTGGGGTTTGTGTATATCTTCTATAATTGAAACTTTGTAGCCTTAAGCGGAGGCCTGGGATGGCCAGGGTGTGCGGAAAGCTTTGCTTCTTCCATTGCCGGGGGCAACCCTAGCCTCCCACTCTTTCCAGCTCCGTGACTGCTGCAATTTCTGTTTGGATTTGTTTACCTTCTATAATTGAAACTTTGTAGCCTTGAGTGGAAGCTTAGGCCAGCAAGGGCAGGCGGAAAGCTTGGCTTCCTCCATTGCCTGGGAAACCCAAGCCTCCCTCCTGCTCTCTGTGGCTGTAGCCATCTTGGTTGGGTTTATTTGCATACTCGTTCTGATTGGCTGGTGGGCGTGGCTGGTGGGCATGGCTTGTGGGTGTAGCAGAGTGATGGTTAATTTGCATATTACTCTTTTATTAGGTAGGATGGTAAGTCTGATAAAAGCAGACAAACTAGATAAGCCCTAAAATAAGTTTTATTTAGTTTGGCTGTCTATATTTATCACACAAATTGAAATTGCATAACCATGGTACCTATCTGAGAAATCAGCAATCTGCAGTTAAATTTTAGATTCTGAATTAACTGATCTACATTTCACATGTGGATCTGTTGTAGGCAGTGAGAATGGCACCCACCAGGTGTTAGACCAAACCTGGGTTCAGCAACTTGAGTTCTGGCTAGGAAAGAATTCAGAGCCAAGACTCAAAATATAAGAGAACATTTATTTGGAAAATCACAGAAGTGGAAGAAATAACTTGTAGAAGAAATGGGCTGAAGAAACAAGTTATAGTGGTAAAGGAAGGGCCCTTGGAGCTTGGGAGTGAGGAAGGTAATAGTAATGCACTTTGTGGGGGGTTGTGTGTGTGTGTGTGTGTGGGGGGGGTGGAAATGGAAAGGCTCGGGCATGCTCCTGTGAGGAAGACAACACTGAATTTCCATCCTAAGGGTTTTAAGGATGGATATTTTAGGGGAGATCCCAGGGGGAGATCTCAATAGAATATTCAGCAGCTGTCCATGAGTGTCCTTTTAGGGTCAGGGTCTCCACTTATTGATTGGTCCTTACCAGGGCAAGGGGGTCATTATTCAATGCAGCCGGTCCTGGTGTTGCCCACCTGGTTTTGCTGCTTTTTCTGGGTCTGGAGCTGCAATACAACTGAGGTCTAGCTGTTATCTCTAGGGAGGAAAGTTCAAGTTTTCCAAACAGCATGACCATCAATATGCGAGGGGAGGAAAAGTCACCCTGGGGATGAGCACCCTCACTACAATTGTCCTTTGCTAGGCACCCAGGCTCTCAGCCTTGGTGACTTTCTGTACCTGGCTCATTGCCCTTGCGTCCTTGCTCTGCTTATGTCTGTCTAACTGTCTACCACAGATCACACACACTTGATGCATATGTATAGAAGTGGTATGTATATTAAGATCATGTATAGATGAGTCACCAAGTGCTGGGAAACTGATTCAGTTTAAAACATTTAATATTGTTTAAAAAGTTAATACAATATTTTGGGGCTTCGCAAAACTTTTCATAAATGTTTTTTTAGTTTGCTGTCAATACTTAGTAAATATTTTTATATTGGCTTAACTACTCTGCACTGACACTGCCCCTAGGGCAATGGAAGCTAAAGAGAAAATTAACAAATGGGACTACATCAAAATAAAAAGCTTTTTTACAGCAAAAGAAACCATCAACAAAACAACAAGAAAGCCCACTGCATGGGAGAACATATTTGCAAATGCTAGCACTGATAAAGGTTTAATCTCCAACATCTACAGGCAGCTTACGCAACTTAATAAAAGGAAGATAAATGATCCAATAAAAAAATGGGCAACGGACCTAAACAGAATATTTTCAAAAGAAGACAGAAGGAAGGCCAAGAGACACATGAAAACATGCTCAAAGTCACTTATTATCCGAGAGATGCAAATCAAAACAACAATGAGGTACCATTTCACACCTGTCAGAATGGCTATCATCAACAAATCAACAAACGACAAGTGTTGGCGAGGATGCGGAGAAAAAGGAACCCTCGTGCACTGCTGGTGGGAATACAGACTGGTGCAGCCACTGTGGAGAACAGTATGGAGTTTCCTCAAAAAACTGAAAATGGAACTCCCATTTGACCCAGTAATCCCACTCCTGGGAATATATCCGAAGAAACTAGAAACACCAATCAGAAAGGATATATGCACCCCTATGTTCATAGCAGCACAATTTACAATAGCTAAGATTTGGAAACAGCCTAGGTGCCCGTCAGCAGATGACTGGATCAGAAAACTGTGGTACATCTACACAATGGAATACTATGCTGCCATAAAAAAGAAGGAATTCTCATCATTTGCAGCAACCTGGATGGAATAGGAGAATATTATACTAAGTGAAATAAGCCAGTCAATGAAAGAAAAATACCACATGATCTCACTCATTTATGGATAATAAAGAACATTATAAACTGATGAACAAAAAGATAGATACAGAGATAGTAAAGCAACAAACAGACTTTCAAATTACAGGGGGAAAGTTAGGGAGGAGGGGAGATAAGAAATCAAACGAAGGACTTGTATGCATGCATATAAGCATAAACAATGGACGCAAAACTCTGGGGGGTGAGGGCAAGTGTGGGTGTGGGGTGGGGGGGGTAATGGTAAGATATGTACACATATAATACCTCAATAAAAAATTAAAAAAAAACAACTAGCAAAATATTTTAATAATTAAACTCATTGCTGTTTTATGTGTTCATTCAGGATTCTGCTGCACATGAGAAGTATTTGTAAGGGAGGAATATAATTATTTTCCCTCTACCATCTTAAGTTTATTGGCTGGGGCTCTGAAGTTGTGGTATGCAGTTAGACAGACATGAGCAGAGCTAGGGCAGTAGGCTAGGGACAGAAGGTCACTAGGGTGGAAAGCCCCCGGTGCCTAGCAAAGGTAAGGTGACCAGACGTCCCGCTTTTGGCGGGACAGTCCCGATTTTTAACAATTTGTCCCGTGTCCCGCAGTGTTTTAAAAAAGTCCCGATTTTTGGAAAGAATGCACGACCAGCTAGGGAACGGCGGGAGAACGGGAAGGGAATATACAGTTTTCGGCGGCCATGTGGCTATTTAACCAGGATATGAATTTTATATTATTTTTGTTAATTTTATAATGTTAAACTTTAATAATAACAAATAATTGTTGAGGACTGATTATCGAGAACTGCTTATCAAAGTTCGCATTGTTGATCAGTTGTTAGAATTCGACCACCATTGTTTGGACTTAATGACCAATGGCATTTTTTGGGATTGGCAATGACGAAAACATTTTGTAACTGTCTCTCAGACGATACACATTGTACTGCATGCTAGTAAGCTAGTTAAACAAGTGATGTCATTACAAATCAGCTATTCAGATAATTTAGGTAAGTAATTTATTTATTTATTTCATAAATACATAAATTTTCTTGAATTTAGCAGACAGTACTCATATTATTTATATTTTATAGTGGCGGCAAAAAGTCTAGCGCCGGCCTTGAAAGTGACACTTATGACTTATGTTACGGCAAATTCATGACCTTATAAACAATGACAGCAATCTACTAAAAAAAATTCACTCAAATGAGAAATATGCCAAAGAACAAAATAATACTATACATAATTTTGTATTTTTTATATTTTTAAATTGTACTTATGTTGAAATTAAAAAAATATATATTACAATACTATTTTTGCGTTCTATGAAAGTTTTTGTTGCTCCATATAGACCAAATTTTTAATCAAGAACCCTTCCCCCCCCCCCCCCCCCCCCCCAGTCAATGGTGTCCCGCTTTACCAATGTTAAAATCTGGTCACCTTAAGCAAAGGACAAGTGTAGGGTGGAACCTCATCCTCAGGGTGGTCTTTCCTCTCCTAGAAAATTGATGGCCATGCAATTTGGAGCCTCTGACCTTTCCTCCCTAAAGATAACATCTAGGTCTCAGTTGTATTTTAGCTTCAGGCTCATTAAAGCAATAAAACCCGACCAGGGATCCTATGGCTGACCTCAGGACCAGCTGAACTAGATAATGACCCCTGCCCTGGTGCCGACCAATCAATCAGTGGAGACCTAGATCCTGAAAGGACAAACCTGGAAAGCTGCAGAACATTTTATTGACATCTTCCTCTGGGACCTCCCCAAAAATTTCCACCCTTAAAACCATTAGGATGGAGCACCAGTGTGCTCTTCCTCAAGGAACACACTGGAGCCTTTCCCTTCCTACTCCCCCTTCCCCGTTCCTCCAGGTAGGTTACCATTACCCTCCTCAGTTCCAAGGTCTATGGCCCTTTCTTTACCTCTATAACTTGTTTCTTCAGCCCATTTCATCTACAGATTACTTTCTCTATCTCTGATTTTCCAAATAAATTTTCTCTTATAGTTTGAGTCTTGGTCTGAATTCTTTCCTAGCAAGAACTCAAGTGCTAGGTTTTTGAACCCAGGTTTGGTCTGACCCCATGGGTCTAACACCTAGTGGCATTCCTACCACCTACAATAAAATTAGACTGGAAAAAAGAAAAGATTAATGAAAACAAATAGGAGTTTAAGAAAACATGCGTTGCACATACACGTGGGAGCACTCAACGATGAGTAACTCACCAGGATGGTTAGAACTTGTGTCTATATAGTGTCTTATATAGTGTCTTAGTTAAGAACAATAATTGTAGCAAAATGACAAGACAAAGAAAAAATATTTTGAGCTTCTAGATTCCTTAAATTTTGGGAAGACAAATATATAGGAAAACTAAAGGTAAATAAAGGCTAGTTTTAGCACTGGTTGTTATGTAGATTCCTCTGGGCTGAATAAGGGTCTAGGGTCCTCTCCAGTGATTAACTTCTATCCTTCTTACTAGAGAAGGGAGGTGCAGATATTTTTACAAATTTATGTCCTGCTTTTAAGAAAACAGGGAGAGAGCAGAGAGGGTTTTATATATATGCTTTTTCTCACACGTTTTCCAGCTCAAAATAATCAATATGCCAAAACAGCAGATTTTGGGGTGGCATATTCTGCTACCCTTCTGTTCCATACACTAATTTGTAGATGAGCTAGTTATTTCACCCAGATTTAAAGCTTACATATATAATTTTGTGCTCTTTTCTCAAATGCTGTCAATAATTCTACTACAGTTGTTACATATGGCATATAGACCAGGGAAATATCCAGTTTGTAGAATTTAATTAAAATATTTATTTTGCTTTGAAGGTTATTCAAGATGAATAATGTCTCTCTTAATGAAATTAAAGGCATATTATCATCTGATTTTATGATTTTTAATTGAAAAATATGAATTTAGCATGCTTATTTTCTGTCATGATGAGCATATATACCACATGTCACTCTGAATTGTCATAACCTTTCCCTCGCAGCTTTCTTTCCCTCCAAGTAGTGACACAAGCATTTCTCACAGAAGGAAACGTGCTGGTGAATTAAGCCAACTAAAACAGTGAATAACTAAATAATAGAAAAACCTTTGCTGCATATGGAGGGAAAATGACATTTGAGAACTCATTTATTAAATCGATGAACTGAGACAGCTAATTCAGTGCTTTCTGGGCTGGTGGGCTAGGCCTTAATTTCAGAATCAGTTGATAGACTAGGCCCTGCCTCATTAAGGCAGATGTAACACTCACTACATCTGGAGAGTTTGGATTTTTTAAGTTCACTGTGCAGAATGTCTCATGTTTATGAGATTTCTTCTGGATATTCTTTGTGAATATTCAAGTAAATGTGGGCATGAAGTGAAAATTTCTCCTCTAGGCCTCACATAGCTGAGGCAAACTTTATTAAAGTCTGTTCTGGTGGTATGATTACTTTCACCTTTTCTTTTGTTATACAGGTTGATCTTTGCTACTTCCCCACATTCACCTTAGGTTCAAGTCACATTGATTTTCACCTCACTGCCTGATGAGTGCCTGTTTGTTCATGACTAAGCTCAAAGATCTCCTACTCTGTGAGGGTCGCTCCTGCAGTGATGGCAGTACCAGGGATTGAGGTGGCCTGAAAAGCACCAGAGTGCCATCTTGGTGCCACGAATCATGATTTATTACCTATTTGTTATTTAGCTTTTCACCTGTTTTAGTTGTTTCACCATTTGGTTTCTTCTAACTTTACCTTTTCCTCAACTTTATCATCCCACCTCTTCAGCTAAGTCCACCTGTCTTTTTGCATTGAAGATTTAGCTGTACCCTACTCAAGCCATGGTTCACAACCTGGCCCTGCTCCAGTGCCCCACTGATGACCTCTGCTTTGTCATTCACTTGCCTGGATTGGGAATCTGCTTTAGTTCCTGATAGATGACAACTGTTTCCTTCTGTTTCCTTGGCTGACCTGGTCACCCATGGACAGACTTCCACCTAAGTGACCTCCTGCTGCTTGAACTCGTGGATTCCTCCTGGTCTCTTATACTGTGCTGCCTGGTAGTGCAGGCTGGTGGGGGCTATGTAACTGTGGTAGGCAGTTAGACAGACATGAGCAGAGCAAGGACAATAGGCCAGATACAGAAGGTCACCAGAGCAGAGAGCCCTGGGTGCATGGCTAGCAAAGGACAATTGTAGCATGGGACCTTGCCCCCAGAGTAAACTTTCCTCCCCTAGCATATCAATAGTCATGCTGTTTGGACCACCTGACCTTTCCTCTCTAGAGACAATATCTAGGCCAGCTCCGGACCTAGAAAAGCAGCAAAACCAGACAAGTGATACCAATGTTGACGTCAGAACCAGCTGCATTGAGTAATGACCCCCTGCCCTGGCACTGACCAATCAATCAGCAGATACTACAACCCTAAATGGACACACCTGGAAAAGTGCTAAATATTACATTGAGATCTTCCTCTGGACCTCCCCTAAAATCTCTACCCTTAAAACTCTTAGGACCAGGACCCAGAGCACTCTCCTTCCTGGGAGCACACCAATGCCTTTCCCTTTCTCTTCCACATTCCCATCCTCCCAGGTGTGTTAGCATTACTTTCCTCACCCCAAAGCTCCAAGGGCCCTTCTTTTACCACTATAATTTGTTTCCTAAGCCTATTTATCCTACAATGACTTCTTCTACTCTGTGATTTTATAAATAAACTAGAGGCCCGTTGCAGGAATATTCCTGCAAGAATAGGGCTTCCTGTGGCCAGAGCGAAGCAGAGAAGGGAGCAAAGCCCGCTGCCTCGCTTCCCTCCCATCTCCACTGTCTCACTTCCCTCCCATCTCCACAGCTTCACTCCCTTCTGCAGAGCTTGGCTTCCTTCTATGCTGTCTTCAGTCTTCGCTCTGTGCCTGCATATGCAAATTAACCACCATATTTGTTGGGTTAATTTGCATACTCGCTCTGATCGGCTGGTGGGCATAGCGGAGGGACGGTCAATTTGCATGTTTCTCTTTTATTAATGTAGATGTTCTCTTATAGTTTGAGTATTGGCTCTGAATTCTTTTCTAGCCAGAACCGAGGTTGCTGAACCCAGGTCAGGTCTGACCCCACGGATCTAACACCTGATGCTGGTTCAGCTGCCTACAACATAACCTCAAAGATTTGTTTCATATGCAACTACCTTTGAAAAGGACTGTTCTTTCCTAGAGGCTATTATAGAGCCCCCACAGTATGAATTTTTCTTGAAAGTGGCTATGGTGCCCTAGCCAGATATGATTGAGTTAGGGATGGAGGCATGAGGTAAATGTGAAGGGTACATATAAGGGAGATCAGGGCCCTCTGAGGTGACTTGGGATCATCTTGAACCAATGGGTGCATTAAATAATGGTGACAAATCATCCTAATTACATCTTTATTTATTGAGATGTATAACTTATTGGAGAGTCCCTGTATTCAGGATGTCTTCAAAGCAGATGCTAATATATTTTCTGAGTTTTTATGGGCTTCCTGAATGTCCTACACATGTTGAATATCAGCATGATTACTAGGCCAGTGGGGTAACTTTCATGTGAGTTTGTGCTCTTTTATCCTGGAATAAACCTCCACTACTGAAGGCAAACCATGAGTGTTTCTGCATTGGATTTCTTAGAAAGAAAAGTGCATACTTGTTGTAACCTTGTGACTTTTCTCTTGGTAATAAAGTACCCATCATTGCCAGAAACATGCTTGATCTTGTCGAGTCCTGTGAACACTGGTCTACACAGTGATCTGTACACTTGCCAGGTCCACGCTTCATCCTTTGTCCTCCTGCCCTTACTGCTCAAGATAAGACAAGTTAAAGTTCTCTGATGGTTTGAGATAGTTTCAAGCCTCCACCTCACATAACACAGATATACATATATATATATTTTTCCCAATGAATATTGGTTGACTAATCCAGAGTCGATGAAGTGGCTACTAGCTACATTAAGTTCAGTTAAGTTCTCAAACAAAAGTGAGTTTGCCTTCCCCGAAATATGTAAGTATATGTGTGTGTGTGTATGTATGTTATTCATACACATATCTCCAATACGTCAGTCCTAATTAATATACTGGCTGCCAAAGCTATAAAGTTGAACTCAGCCTCTCTGTCAGAATTTTTACAAAGGTTACTCAAATTCCTTGTTATTCAAAGCTTGTCCCAGGAGGTTTGTCACCTATGATATATGTAGACACAGTGTTGCTAAGTATAGAGGCCACTCCTTGTCCCACCAAAGGATTTGTTGTGTTTTCTGGTGTCATGGTACTTTAGCTAAGCTCCACTCAAGCGTTACAAATGCAGCTACAGTTGTCCAGTAGTTTAATTATGGCAATAGTTTTAATAATGCTCCCGAGGGATAAAAACTTCTTCTGGGGAAAACATTTACAAATGTATATATATATATATATATATATATATATATATATATATATATACTTCTATATATAATCTCAGCTGAAATGTGATACTGAATGTAGTTTGGTTCTGAAGTGTGGGTACTCTTTTTTTGAGGTTGGAAGATTTGACCTTAAGGAAGTTATAGCAAATGATTTCTCCCCAGCTTCCCTCAGTTTTTACTGTGTAATGATTCTGTCTCAATTTTCTGACATGGAGTTTCTATTTCAGCAAAACAAATGTGCTTCTTTTATACACCTCAGATAAGTGGCCCTTGGCTTGCCCTATTTTATTACCATTGGCTGAAATCTCTGAACTCCTTCTTGCCTTTCAATATTCCTTAAGAATTTGGCTTAAAACTCAACTCCTCCTTGTTATCTTTATGGATTAAAGTCAAGCATATATGTTTACTCCGGTCATCCTAGCCCATTCCTAGCACATGTGGGAATAAATACCAGCTACAAGTCTTTTATTATTACTTCAGTTTCTGCCTTTTGGCCATGACTTTGAGGCATACACAGTGGCATCTCAGTAATTTGAGATTTATGAGTAGGATGGGACGATGGAGTTGCTAATGGCTTAAACCAATGGAGAGGCTATGAAATATTGAGGGTTGCTTGCTTTGGGAACATCAGGAAAAACTACCCTTGAAATTCCCTTTGTTAGTTCCCAGCAGAAGTGGCAGTAGTAAGTTGATCCCCTCAGGGTCTTAGCAAACCATGATTTTCAATATGGGGCCAGAAAGACAGTCCAAGAGTGGGTGATTTATGAACAAACATAAGAGAGCTTCACAGAGAAATTTGTCTCTGAACTGATACAGGTAATTGCAAGTGTCAGCAAAACATAGATGCATGGCTTGAATGTAAGGGTAACGGTAGTCTTCTCAGCAGATCTCCTCCTCTCTTTTCATCAAAAATGCCATGAAGAAAATGAGGGTACTTCAGGATCACCAAGTGGAGCCTCACTTTCACGTTGCCCCGCCCTCTTAACCATGCATTGGCCTGCCAAGTTTGTGTAGAACTGTTCTTTATTATGCTATTTTTCCAGATTCATAAGCCAGGACTATCTGCTCTCACTGTGCCCCTTCCCTTGTCTTAAACATTTCCTATTGCAAAGCATGGAAAAGTTTCTTTCCTTCTACCTTAGGGCACAAGCTCTTGGTCTAGCCTTCCTTTGTTGACATTGATCTTCTCTCTAATAAGCACTTTGTGGTCTGACTATGCTAGTGAAATTTAGAAAAATTATGCCTTTTCCAAGCTAGTTTTAAGCTTATTTATTATTTTGCATATAAATAAGTTGAAGACCTGCCCTCTCTTTTTGTGGGGAAATAATACTCAAGGTTCAGCATTGAAAATGGGAAGTTATTAGGAATCACAAGTTAAGGTGGAAGTTGATATATGTTAGTAAAGGGCTTCTGCTCAAGATGGCAGAGTAGGTTAAAGCTGTACTCACCTAATCCCATGATCACTTCAGAATTACAACTAAACTACAGAACAATCATCATTGAGAACCACCTGAAGTCTAGCTGAACAGAAGTCCTATAACTCAGAATATATAGAAAAATGCACATCAAGAATGGTAGGAAAGGTAGAAATAGGGGACTGGTTAGTTGCATGTATAGTGGTTAAAAATCAGGATCTATATCTTGGTTGCAGAAGCCTCTCCTGAGGAGCAAGGGGTCCCAGTCACATACCAGGTCCCCCAGCCCAGGGTTCCAGTGCCAGAAAAAGAAGTCTCCATAATTTCTGGCTGTGAAAACCAGCAGTGATTGTGGCTAAGTGAGACGGAGGACAGCAGGAATCCCAGGAATTCCCCTTAAAGGATCAGTGCATGGATTTACTTGGACTCCCTCACTCTTGGTTCCAATGCTAGGACAAGAGCTTGCAAGGGATATAGGGGAAGGAACTGAATTGTCTGACTTCAAGACAAGGGCTGAAGGGGCACTTTCTCCCAAATAAAAATGCTGGAAGAAGCCATTGTTTCTTTGCTGAGTCTTCATCCCACAGGCTCAGGCGGGCTCTGTATTTAGTCTCCATCAACCCAGCTATCACTGTTCATCACGCCCTTGTAATTCCCTTATTCCCCACCCCACCTCACCCAACTTGCAGCCCATCCAAGCTGCTTCCAGGACCTTTTTCATAAGAACAAACAGCCTTCAATGTAGCTCCCATAAGACTATCATCTGGTTTTTCAACAGAAATTTTGCAGGCCAGAATGGAGTGGCAAGAAATATTCAAAGTGATGAAAAGTGAAGACCTACAATCAAGATTACTCTAATGAGCAAACTATTATTTAGAATTGAAGGACAGATAAAGAGCTTCTCAGACAAGAGAAAGCTCAAGTTCATCAGCACCAAAGCAGTATGACAAGAAATGTTAAAAGGTCTAGTTTATGACTTACCACAGCAACAAAGAAGAAAAGAAGAATGAGAAGATAAAACATATAGATTATAAAATGGCAATAAATACATCTATCAGCAATTACTTTACATACAAATGGGTTAAATATTCCAATCCAAAACACAGGGTGGTTGAATAGATAAGAAAATAAGAGGCTTACATATGATGTCTACAAGAAACTCATTTCAGATAAAAAGACATACACAGACTGAAAGTAAAGGGAAAAAAATACTTTATGAAAATAAAATTTTAAAAAAATGCTTGAGTAGCACTAATTATTCTAGACAAAATAGACTTTAAAAAAAAGACTATAACAAGAGACAAGGCCCCAACAATTTCATTTCTGGGTATTTATCCAAAGAAACCCAAAACTAAATAAAAAAGACATATGCATTCGTATATTCATTGCAGCATTATTTACAATTGCCAAGATATGGGAGCAACTTAAGGGTCCATCAATAGATGAATAGATAAATAAGTGGTACATATATACAATGAAATACGACTCAGCCATAAATAAAAAAGGAAATCTTGCCATCTGTAGCAACATGAATGAACTTAGAGAGTATTCTGCTGAGTGAAATAAGTCAGACAGAGAAAGACAAATGCCATATGATTTCACTTATATGTGGATTCTAAAAATTAAATAAACAAGTAGAACAGAAACAGACTTATAGATGCAAAGAATATTTTGAAGGTTGCCAGGTGGGAGGAGGTTTGGGGAGTGAGTAAAAAAGTGAAGGAATTAAGAAATACAAATTGGTAGTTGCAGAATAGTCCTGGGGTTGTAAAGTATAGCATAAAGAAAATAGACAGTGATATTGTAATAACTATGTATAGTGTTAGAGGGGTACTAGATTTATTGGGACAATCACTCTAAATTATAGAAATGTGTAACCACAGGGTTGTGCACTTGAAAATAATATATTATAAATCAACTAAAATTTTTAAATGTTAGTATAATATTTGTATATATTACCTGAATCTTATTATCACAGACTGATTTATTTGTTTCTAATACTTTACTATGTCACAGAGTTTATTTGTCACCATCTGTATTTATATATACAAGAACATTGTAAGACTCACTCAATTCAACAACTATTTTTTGAGCACCAATGAAATTTAAGGCACTATTCTAGAAATTTGGGATACATCAATAAATAAATAAAAAAAGATCTTTGCCTTGTGAAATTAATAATCTAGTGCAGAAACTAATAATCTAGACCAAAAATAAACAAATACATTAAAAATATAAAAATTATATTGTATGTTATGCTTTGTGCTATAGCTAAAAAAATAGAAGAGAATCAGTGGGATGATGAACATGAGTAAAAGGAAGATATAATTGAGAATGTGACATTTGATGCAAGACTTCAAGGCAGTGAGGAAGATAGCCATGTGTATATCTGAATGAAGCATGTTACAGGCTAAGCAGACAGCTCATGCAAAGGCCCTGTTGTAGGAATGTGCCTGATGCACTCCAGAGATAAGCAGCAGAAGTGGGTAGTGTACTTGCAGGGAACAGAGCAAGGAACATAATACAAATCCTTTAAAGCAATTTTCAAGTTCAGAAATGAAGAAATGCTTAAATATTGAAAAAAATATTTAAGTTGATAAAATAAATATAAAACAAGTACATTAATGAAAATATTTTAGCAAATTTAAAAGGTTTTATCAGCTTTAAAATTTTTTAATTCTATTTAAATGTGTTTTAAAAAATATTTCTCAGCTTAAAAGCCTAAATCAAGTTTTAGTAGCCATTTTTTCTCTATGTAATCCCTAACATATACAGTCGACCATTCATATCTGCAGGTTTCGCATCCATGGATTCAACTAACCATGGATCAAAAATATTTTTAAAATTATTTTTTTGCTTATATGTACTATGTAGTTAGGCCAGCAATGATTGCATCTGTACTGAACATGTAGAGGTTTTTTTATTCATTATTTCCTATTTAATACAGTATAAGAAACTATATAGCATTTGCATTGTATTGGGTATTATAAGCAATCTAGATATGACTTAAAGTATACAGGAGGATGTGTATAAGTTATATGCAAATATTATGCCATGTTGAATAAGGGACTTGAGCATCCCTTGGATAGATGAGATTTTGGTATCCTTGAGGATTCTGGAACCAATCCCCCCTGGATCCATGTGAGTTGTGGGTCAGGCCTATTAAGAACATGCAGTTGTCTGAAGGTACTGGCTTCTTACATAGTGGCTAAAGTTATCTAATTATCTCATTTGCTTAAATGTAGACAACTAAACTGAATTAATTCACTTCCGATATTAAATTACCTAGTGTGCTGTCTGCAATGATTAGATAAACTCTATAATTACAAAACAGTCACTTCATGGTGGGCTCCTTTACCACAGTGTCAGCACCACACATAGCAGAGTGAACTCTTTTGTTAATAGAAGAATTATAACTGTGGGGGCTGGAAGGATTCTTATAGATTTTTTAAATCTTCTAACTTTATAGGTGAAGAAACTGAGGCTCAGAGAAATGACAATTCAATAAGTGTAATTAATTGTAACTCAAAACAATATCCAGAATCTGAAATATTTTAATTATTTGTCCCATCAGTGTGGTAGAGAAGAATATGCCAAAGATGAAAAGTCTGGGTGTCAGAACACCGGGTGTAGGCCATGAAGAAAGTGAGAGCCATTGCAGGCCTTGAGCAGGATGGATACTATGCGGCTTATATTTTAAAGGCTTATTCTCACTGCTGTGTTGAATAAACTGAAGGGCTTAAGGTTAAAAGCAGGGAGATCGGTTAGAGAACTGTTGCAAGAGTCCAGAAGAGAGAGATGAGAGCTCAGATCTGGGTGATAGCAGTGCAGTTTGTGAAAAGAAGAATATATGTTGGATATATTTTGAAGGTAGAGCCAATAGGATGTTTTGGAAGATTGAGTGTGGAGTAAGAGAGAGACAGGGGTCAAGGGTAATATATTCAGAGTGCCATAACAAAAAAAAACACAGACTGGGTGGTTTAAACATCAGAAATTCATATTCTCATGATTCTGGGGACTGAAAGATTAAGATCAGGGATCCAGGATGGTTGGGTTCTGCTAAGAGCTCTCTTTCTGGCTTTCAGACAGCTAGTTTTCTTGGTGTGTCCTCATGTAGTGGCGAGAAAGAGCATGGAAAGATCCAGTGTTTGATGTTTCATCTTAAAAAGTCACTAATTCCACCATAAAAGCCCCACCCTCATCTAACCCTAATCACCTCCCAAAGGCTCCTTCACACCATCACACTAGGAGTTAGGGCTTCAGCACATCAATTGGGAGAAGAAATTCAGTCCATAGCAGGTGACACCAAGATTTTTGTCTCAAAACCCAAGTGGATGGAACTGCCATTTAATAAGACCAGGAAGGCTGTGAATGAACACGTTTTGTGGGAAGAGATTAACAGTGCTGATTTGGACATATTGAACTTGAGATCTTTTCAAGACATCCAAGTGGACATTTCAATATGCAATTATACATATGAATCTGGAGGATGGAAGAAAGTTCTAGGTTAAAGATGTAAACATTCGGAGGTGTTAGCATTTAGAGATGGTATTTAAAACTGTAAGACAAATGGAATTACTTAGAGACTGTAGTAGTTTGCTATGGCTTCTGTTGTTTAAGCCACAAATTGGGTGGTTTAAATAACAGGAATTTATTGTTTCACAGTTCCTGAGGCTGGAAGCCCAAGATTAAGGTATCTGCAGGCTGGTTCCTTTGAAGTCTATTGGTGAGAATTTGTTCAATGCCTCTATTCTAGATTATGGTGTTTACTGACAATTACTAGTGTTCCTTGGTTTATAAATATGTCACTCTGATCTCTTCTCATGTCTACATGGTGAACTATGCCCATATTTCTTCTTTATATAAGGGCACCAGTCACATTGGATTAGAGGCCTACCCTATTCTAGTATGACCTCATCTTAACTAATTACTTATACAACAGCCCCATTTTCAAATAAAGTCATATTCTGAAGTACTGGGGATTAAATCTTCAACATGAATTTTGGGGGGACATAATTCAACCAGTAATAGAGATCAAGCTTAATTTTTTATATAGATTTCAGAGAGAAAGGGAGAGGGAGAGAGAGATCGAAACATCAATGATGAGAGAGAATGATTGATTGGCTGCCTCCTGCATGCCCCACATTGGAATTCCAGCCCACAATCCTGCCATGTGCTCTGACCGGGAATCGAACCATGACCTCCTGGTTCATAAGGCGACATTCAACCATTGAGCCATGCCAACCAGACAAGCATAACAAATTTTTAAGGAAGCTCAAGGACTAGGAAAGGAGATTGAAAATGAGTGATCAGGGGGGTAGGCTTAAAAAAAATCGAAGATTTTATACTGGAACCAAGGGAAGATATGGAGCTTACATTTACCTATGTGGTTAATTGGTCAAAATAAGGTTATACCTGCCAGACTCTAAGCTCCATGAGTACCAGGACCAATTTTTACAGCTGTTGTATAACCATAGTGACTGTCTAACAAATATTGATGTAAAATTTATTGCGGAAATTAATCAATGAATAAATTTATCCCTGTGACTTATAGTTTGCCGTATATTATGCTTTATTACTCTGGTGTTCCTAGCTTTATTTTTCCCATGACAGTGCAAAATCATGGAGTACAGAGATTTTGCCTTCTGCTCCTCTGTATCCCTTGCTGTATCTAGCACATACTAGGCACATAGTAGATAAGCAATAGGTACTTGTTAATTGAGTTCTATTATCCAAGTTCTTAATTGTTAGTACATTAGTTCACAATTTATTTTAATCTCATTGATAAATGTATTATTTTTGTCATAAAAGCATTATTCATAATTTAGAAGAGAGGCTAAAACATCAATTATAATTCTAATACTATAAAACAAATCCTTATAGAATTTTGATTTATTTTTCAAATTAATTTTATTATTTTTGTTTTGAACATAACTTTCTTTGCCTTTTCTCCTTCTGTATATTTGCATGCGTCTTGTTACCTTTAATAGATTTTGAGAATATTAAGACCAAGAACTATGTCTTTGATGCCTTTTTATATTCTTAGTGGCATATAGTTCAGCAGCTCTGTGCATCCTCCTCCTCTCCCAACTCGCATACTTTGGATTTGCAATAATCAATCTACATGAATTAACAGCCTGATTCCCATACTCACTTTAGAGAAGATTTCTTCTCTCATTTCTATTCCCCTCGATATCCCCATCTCTACAATCCTCTTTTATGATTTTAGTAACATATCAACACTTTGCTCAAATCAGGAGAAATCCAAGATGACATCTTCAGGACCTTGTTGATAAATAATCAGAGAAGCAGTTGCCCGATTTATATCATGTATTGACTCTGTAATACATCAGAAACACTGGGGCTCTGGTCTTGTTTTTAAGCACCTTACTCAGGCACTGTGATTGAGAGTCAAGTGAGAAATGGAAGAGAGAATTAGGCAGCAAGGTTGAATCACTTCAACAGCTAGCAACAAAAACTCTTTTTAAAAGAAACATTTTGGAGAATGAAAGGAGGTTGTTGAGAGTTGGGAGCAAATAGTCTTCTTTTTAATTATGTTAGTTGTTTTATTTATCAGGATGTGCCCACTGAAAATATTTGAGGTCTTTGTAACTATAATAATAAGTTACAAATGAATAATTATGTACTTTAAATCCTGGAAAAATAAGTCAAATATTATTGAATACAGTTGTATAAGTAATTGAGCCACATTTGGACAGAATCCACAATACAAAAATGTCTTTCATTTCGCTATACAAAACATCCTCCAAATCCATAGTAACAAGGTTTCACATATCTGTCCAAATTCTTATGCAAGACTTTAATTTAGTGAAAGAGAGAGAGAGAGAGAGAGAGAGAGAGAGAGAGAGAGTGAGTTATCTTCCAAAAGCAGGTATAAGAGTTTCTAGGTGATTTTCTTAGAAATCTTTTTTTAATACCACCATTAAAACTAGGGAATATTTGACTATTAAGATTGTTAAAAGTGTTGTCTACATGGAAACATTTTAAATCAGAACTCATAGGAGATCATAATATAAAGTATTTCAGTAAAAGGGAGAAAAAAGATCATAAAAGGAATAAAGCCTCAGTGATCTTTGAATACTATTCCTACTGACAATCATTTACATGTAGAGTTCCAGAAGGAGAGAAAAAAGGCACAGAAAAATGTTTAAAGAAATAATGGCCAAACTCTCCCCAAATTTTGTAAAAAAACAGAGTCACCTACAGATACTCAGCAAACTCTAATCAAGACACATATAAAGAAAGGCACACCAATGCACATCACAGTCAAACTACTAAAACCCAAAGGTTTTCAAAAACCTTTGATAGCATAAAACAGGCAGAGGAAAATATTTTACATACAAGGGAACAATGATAAAACCACACTTTTTAAAGTGCTGAAAGAAAACAATTATTTTCAACTCAGATTCTATATTCACTGGAAACATCCTTCCACAAATGAGGGTAAAATAAAGACATTTTAGATAAAGAAAAGCTGGCAGAATTTGTTGCCAGCATGCCTTCACTACAAGAAATGCTCAAGGAAGTTCTTCAGGCAGAAGGGAAATAATATCAGATGGAAATTCAGATCTACAGGAATGAAGAAAGAGTTTGGGAAATAGTAAATAGATGGGTAAGTATAAATGATGATCTTGTTTTCTTCTTGTAATGTCTTTAGTAGACAATTGATGGCTTAAAGCAAATATAAAACTATTTTCTTGTGGTATTTATTATGTAGATTTAAATAAAATATGTGACATCAGTTGCACAAAGGATGGGAAAAATGGAATTATGCTCTTGAAAGGTTTTTACATTTCATGGAAAGTGGTACAACATTGATTCTAAATATACTATGATAAGTAAATAATGCATATTATAATCCCTAAAGAAACAAGTAAAACAATAATTAGTACAAAGAAGTATAGTGAAAAAGGCAAAAGAGAGAATAAAATAGAAATACTAAAAATTATAAAACCAAAATGAAAGCAGCTTTGAAGTCACCTATGGGACAACTCATATCCAATTATTTAGGGAATTCAGCTGATTTACATTCAACTACATTCAGAATCTGACTATTATTGCCATCTCCACTTATCTAACCACTATCCTCTCTAGTCAAAAGCCACATAACTTGAGTCTGAATTCTATCCTGGCTTCTAATGAGTCATTCCTAACATAGTAGCCAAACTGATTCTATTAAATCCCAAAGTCCTCATAATGGTCTAAGAGGCATGACATGCTATGGCCCCAAGGTCTGTGTGTACCCCCATAAGTTATATTTCTCCCCTTTGTTCCCTCCACTCCAGCCACACAGCTCCATTACATGTGCCACAGCACACCACACATGCTGTTATCTAAGGGCCTTTGTGCTGGCTGTTCTGTCTAAATAGTTTCCCTGGATATTTACAGGTTACCTCCTTTCACTTTTTGCTCAAATGTCAACCACTCAATGACACTTAACCTTGACCAACCTATTTATTTATTTATTTATTTATTTATTTATTTATTTATTTATAATATATTTTTATTGATTTCAGAGAGGAAAGGAGAGAGATAGAAACATCAATGATGAGAAAAAATCAATGATCAATTGCCTCCTGCATGCCCCCTACTGGGAATTGAGCCTGCAACCTGGTCATGTGCCCTTGAGTGGAATTGAACCCGGGACCCTTCAGTCCTCAGGCCGATGCTCTATCCATTGGGCCAAACCAGCTAGAGCTTGACCAACCTATTTAAAAATCACAACATGGCCTCAAACTATCCTGATCCCATACTCCTCTCTACTGTTGTTGTTGCTGTTTTGTGGCACCTAACACCTCCTACAACACCATGTAATCTGTTTATTTATTATGTTTACTATTTATCTTCTCTTACTAAGATAAAGTACCATAAAGACACGCTCCCTTCCTACTTGTTAATTTTATTTGATGTATATTAAGTACATACAACAGATGTTCAACATTTAATTGTTGATCAAGTAAATGAATAAATAAGGAAATGGAGCTATTTTTCTTGTTCATTAAGAATACATGTAGTATTTTTAGTACATAGTATAGTATTTGGACATAGTCCAATAAAAATGTCTAAAAAACAGGGCTCAATTCGATGAGTTGTTTTGTGTAAGCCCTATACAGAGTGTTGCTTTTCCTATTCCATTTCCAATTTTAGTGAGAGAGAAATCTAAAGGTAAGATGGAGAATTAAACTGATTTTATTACTAACAAGACTAATATTATTGAACATGGCTTTGGACTGTGGGCACTGTTTCCTTATAGTGAACCCCACAAACAGACTCAGCCTATCACAGGCAGTGCTTTACCATACATGGATGGACCCCATGCCTGGAAACTCACAGAACAGAAGAAGAGAAAAGAATATGTGCTCTTTTTGTCTGGTTTCTAAAGAGAAAGAAAATGATGCTGACCTAAGCATTCCTGGTTTATTCTTCTCAAAATTAGCATTTGAAAAATAATTTCTCCTGGCTAGTGTGGCTCCGTGGTCGAGCGTTGACCTATGAACCAGTAGATCATGGTTCAATTCCTGGTCTGGGAACATGCCTGGGTTTCAGCCTCCATCTTTGCGGAGGCGGGGCATGCGGGAGGTAGTTGATCAATGATTCTCTGTCATCATTAATGTTTCTATCTCTCTCTCCTTCTCCCTTACTCTCTGAAATCAAAAGAAAGGGGTGAGGGAGAATTGCTTTCCTCATATCTAGAACATACGCTACAACAAATCATCAGTGTGAGGATTGTATTTGATTCTATAGTGTTGGATAAATGCACCTAGGAAGAGAATGTCAAGGGGGTAGAGCCTAGCCCAGAGGCTTGAGAAAACATCAGTATGTGAATGGAAGTGTTATGGATTGAATTATTCCTGTTTCCCCTCATATGTTTAAGCCTTAACCCCTAATGTGGAAAGAGAACCTTAAGGGAGGTAATTAAGATTAAAAGAAGTCATAAGGCTGGGACCCTAAGGTGACAGGGCTGGTGTCCTTCTAAGAGGAGGAAGAGCAAGAGCACAGAGGAAAGGCATGTGAAGTCACTGCAAATAGACAATCGTCTGCAACCCAAGAAAAGAGCTCTCACCAGAAACAAACTTTTCTGGTGCCTTGATCTTGGACATCTAGCCTCTAGAACTATGAGAAAATAAATTTCTGTTTTCTGTTGTCTAAGCCCTGCAAACTGTGGTATTGTGTTGTAATAGCCCAGTCTGACTAAGCCAGGAAGATAACAGCTTTGCCAGCAGAAGTGAGAGGATCAGACCAGGCAAGGATGTTGTCACAGAAATGTAAGGCAGTGAATGTTTCCATAAGGAAGGGGCTTTGAATATGGCTGAAAGATCAAGTAGCATGAGGAATAACATGTCCAGTGATAGAATGACTGAATGATTTTGCTGTTCAATGAGCTGATGGAAATAGATGTCAGAGTAGAAAGGAGACAACAGACATAGAAAGCTGCTTCAAGAAGTTAGGTCTGAAGAACTTCGGCTGGAGGGAAAGGACAGGGGGAAGACGGATAGCATTGGAGGAGACACAGAAGAAGGTGTTAGTATAGTGTGCTTATGGATAATAAGCAGCCAGACCAGTAGTAACTTCTTAAGTTGCTTGGTTCTGAATCTTGTTGGAAGCTTAGCCTAACCCAGGGATAGGAAAAGTTCTTTTGTAAAGGACAGAGAGTAAATATTATAGGCTTTGTGGACCATGCAATCTCGTTGCAAATATTCAGTTCTGCTATAGCATGAAAATGTCATAGACAATAGATAAATGAATTGGTATGGCTGTGTTAAAAAACAACTACTTTATTTACAAAAACATGTGGCAGAGATAAATTTGGTCTGCTGGCCATAGTTTCCCAACTCTTTGGCTTCACCTCTTTTCCTTCAAGCTTTCCAATGATTTTATAACACTTAATTTGCTTTGTTAATCATGTTTCTGCTAAAATAATATGTAGAGTGTTTTCTAGTTTTTTTCATTGAACATTAATAAAAACAGTTATAGGGCTTCATGTCAATCAGGAAGGTTAGATTGCACAGGATAGCAACAGTTCCCAGATCTCATTGACTTAACACAGTAAAGTCAATTCATAGTAAACATCTAAAGCAGGTCAGTGGGGCATATCCTTCCATGTCTCCTGACTTGGGTCCTGATACAACACCCAACTACAAAGTATTGCTGGTCTCCAGAACATAGAGAAAAAAGATAGCATAACAAATTACACATTGGCTCTTGAAACTTCTCAGTAATGCTCCTCTCATTTATGCTCTCACTGATGCTCCTCTTTGGCTAAAATAAGCTTGACCTTTAATAACAGCTGAATGATGTTTTTCCTTCTCTTTCTGTTCCTTCTTATCCTCACTTCATGGCATTAGAGTGATGATTACAATATAAAGTGTGTATGAAACATTCTCTGTTAACTCTAAAACACTTCATACATGTTATTAAGGAACACATTATAAAACCCAGAGAGGCTAACTGATTTGTTCAAGATCAAACTTGTCTCAGGGTCACATGAGAACTCCAGACTTTTCTCCTTTACACTCTTCACCCCTCCACAGTATAACAAAGCCTTCTGAACGGTTGTTTTATCAGCAAGATTTGCGTCTTTTCCTTCTACGTCGCATTGGAATATTTTTATTTAGCTGATTTTCATATTTTCTCCTTTCTGTGCCAATTTTTGTTCCCAACAGAAAGGCTTAGTTATGATAACTCCAAGCTGAATCCCAAGGAATGTGTATTCACCCTTCCCATAGCTTCTGTGGATTTCACACAGCTGAGAGCAGAAATGGTACAGCTTCCCCAGAGGAACTGGATCTTCTGTGAGGAGCCTCCATGGAAGCTTGGAAGCTCTTCCAACTCAGAGATAGCCAGTAGGGCCTGGGGACTTTGCTCAAAGGAGAATTCACACAGAAACTCTGCAGGAGCCTCGGTCCCTTTGATGCAGTCCACTCTCCAGAAGACAATCTGAGGATAAAGCACTTGGGAAGGGATGGCTCTTCTTCAGTGAGACAACACTCCCAGCCCTAAGCCACATCACCACCATGTTTTAGCCTTAGTTTTCAAGCAAGAGCTTAAAAACAATGAAGCTACTCCCTGTATCTGGACCCCGCCTTCGAAAATTCGTGACTGGCTCCATGGCTAGTGCCACCACACCCAAGGGCATCCCATAATCAAATACTGTCAGAGAGAGGAATGTGACATTCATTTCCATTCCATCCAACATTCTTGGGCTTAGGAGGACGGGTAAAATCAATATTTGTCTAAAAGAAGAGGATGAAATTTGTGGGTGGTTCTGTAAGTTCAAGATGTGGTACAAAGTTGCTCAGAAGATGAATTGCAAATAAAAGAGCAGAAAAGAATTTCCTGAGTGTCATTTTTAAAAGGCTTCATGCTAATAGGAGCCAAATTCATCCTTTGATATTTTCAAGCTTGCTGAGTAAATAACTTATAAATCTCCCATAATAAGTATATGCATGCTACTGGTGTGCCTCAGAGTCTGACCTATTATGCAGATTGACAACACAGTCTGAGGAAGCGGTACCAGGGCACCACCATTTCAGCCAGCTCCCAGGCTTTGCACACCCCCCACAGTGAGTGGCTGGGATGCTGTCTGTTTCAGGAGACGAAATTGATATTACACCTGAAACCTGCTTAAGTGGTGTTATTTCTCTTATTTCCCTTCCCTATATCATATCTTTTGTTTTCCTCCAGCCAAGTGAAGAGAAAGACATTGTGTATCATATAATGTTCTTAAGATTCCTCACCTCTCACAAAAAGTCTTGAAGGTGGGGACAGACACACCTCTATTTAGTAACATTTTTAGCTCAAGGGCTGTAAGTGTAAGGAAGTGGAGGCAGATAATAAATAAGCAGGCCTTCCCGGGTGCAAGTGTTGTCGCAGCATGAGTTTCCAAGGTCACACAGTCTACTGAGAATATAGCTTGAGGTGTGTGATCATTCAGGGCTGGCAGTAAGCAATGAACAGACCTAGGTGGGAGAGTGGGGTTACTAAACAGCAGTCATAAAAACGCCAGCCTCAGTGACAATACTCAAAGTGTACCTGGTTTTGTTCTTGGAGGAAAATTTTCCATATTCAAAGCAGCTGTCTGTTTTAATTATGACATTTTCTCAAGGCAGCATTTCATGTGAAGCTCATGAAATGCTTTATCATAGTTGGAATGGGAGTGATCAGTCCTATTTTCTAGATAGATAGATAAAACACTGATATTAAACCATAATAAAGAATACACTAAAACTAAATCCCCCATTTAATAGTCATATGACCAAGTCCATGGAAAACAATAATTTCACAGATGGAAGGTCAAATTAATTTCAGCCAAATGCTTTAGTGCAAAGTAGAATTCTGAAATAAATTAGCCATAATATGTTTTTAGAGAATACATATTTTTATTTTCAATTTCTGAGACACAGTGTCCTGTTTTTACCGTAGCTAAGCTGGCCATGCTTGCGAGCTTTTGGAAAACATAAGCTGCTTTATTCTTTTGCTGGGATACTTTATGAATTATAGCAAGGTTACATCTTCTTTGTTTATTTTCTGGGGTCTTTTGTTTTAATTTAAATTTTTAGCCATTCTCTTTTAAAAAAATATTTTCTCCATGTGAAGCTATAATGAAAAGGATGTTTTCTTTGTCTCTTTAGAACAGCTGACATAGGCCTTCGATGTTGAATATAGAGCTCTGTGTGCAGTGGGAGGTAAGTGGGATGGGTGGTCCTACAAGGTACTTCATGGACAGGAAAAGCCCAGCTGTGGAGTGACTCAGCTCTTCTAGTCTCTGTAGCTTCTATTGATCTCATTTTTGAACGACTTCAAAGGAAGTTATGTTACCCTTTCAGCCTCAAACTCTTTGTATCTAAATTCTACTTTCCTCTCCTATCTGGCTCCTCAACCTGGAATTATGGAGACTCTACTTAAGATTCTGGTTGCCATATGCCTTTGTCTCTCACCTCTCATCTCTGTGCATCTTTTTGGAACTTAATTTGTGGACAAAGTCCCTATATTAAAAATTACTTCAGCATGGGTAGGCTTTTCAGAATTTAATAATAAATAGCATTAGCAAGGACATTACAGTGATTCCTTCTTTCTCAGTGATTCTTTGTTTTTTAAATTTATTGTTTCCACTATACAGATAATTAAAATTTAGGTTAAGAGAGGTGGAGTAACTAATTAAAAGTCACTCATTTTGTAAGCAATCAAGACTGAACTTAAATCCATAGTATCTGACTGTGCATTCTGTGTTTCCCCCCCACAAATCTACTAGCCTCTAATATCAGTATAGAAATATAATTCATATATAAGTATGGAAAATAACATATCTCCTTTATTTAGGTTCCACTTCCCAAATATTCTTACTCCAAAACTCTATATACATTCTCTAATGCCCTTCGGTCTGGCCACAGACCTGCAATCCACTATTTCTAAGGAGTCACTAGGGCAGCTAATCTAAGAACACATTAGTCTTTGATTTAGACCATTTTTAATCCTTGGCTGCACACTAGAATAATCTGGGTAGCTTAAAAAACACACACAGATGCCTGAGTCCTGCCTCATTTCAGTCAGAATCTCTGGGGCTGTGCGGTTTTTGAAAAGCTCCCAGGCAGTTCTGTTAACAAAGTAAGTGTGACAACCACAGTTTCAGAATACACAGGTAGAGATATCAATGCCCCACCACCCAGAAGCCAAGCGGTGCTCTTCTTATTTCCCTCATCTACAAACCCCCTCGTCTCTCAGCACTGTTGTACTCACAGTGCTTTTACTGTTTGGAAACCTGAACCAGCCTCAAAAGATTAGCACTGTATTTTTATTTATTTAATCTTTATTATTGTTTTATCTTTCCGTTATAGTTGATATGCAATATTAGTTTCTGATGTTCAGCAGAGTGGTTAGACATTTATATAATTTTAATTCTTCACAAATATATCTTTATTTCTGAGGACTAAGGCAGAATCTCCCAGGAGGTCCCATTGGGCCTCTCAAGCTTCACCACCTGTAGTCCCCGGAGGCCCAGCGCCAGGCTCCATCACAGGATCAAGCTTCAATTCTTGCCTGGTTGAAACTCCTTCCCAGGCTCTTAAACACCCACATTGGAGGCCTGTAAGTCTCACTTCCTCCTTCTTCCATGATTGTTTCCAAAGGACCTGGGACCTACTCCAGAAAGCATCAACTATGAATTAGAACATCTTTACTTGTAATCCTTCCAGTCTGCTACTTAACCTGTCCTTTCTTCTTAGTTCTTAGTCATTCAACATTTACTATTTTTTGCCCAGCTGGTGTTTCTCAGTGGTTGAGCGTCGACTTATGAACCAGGAGGTCATGGTTCGATTCCAGGTCAGGGCAACATGCCTGGATTGTGGGCTTGATCCCTTGTGTAGGGCTGCAATAGGCAGCCAATCAATGATTCTCTCTCATCATTGATATTCCTAGCTCTCTCTCCCTCTCCCTTCCTTTCTGATATCAATAAAATATATTTTTTTAAAAATTTACTATTTTTTGAGCATCTTGTATCTGCTAGGCTCCAGGTATAGACTGATGATCCAAACTGACATGGCCTTCTTCCTTAAGGAGACAGTGATTACTATCCAATTCAATTTATCCCCCAGCTTTAGTTATCAAACCAGAACTATCTACACTAATAAAAGAGAAAGATGCAAATTGACCGTACCTCTGCGACACCCACCAGCCAATCAGGAGTGAGTATGCAAATTAACCCAGCAAAGATGGTGGGTTAATTTGCATATGCAGGCACTGAGTGGCCTGGGTCCCAGGAACATCCTCGGGATCCAGGCCGCTCCTAGCCTGTAGGCCTGCATGTAGGCCCTGAGCAGCCAGGGTCCCAGAATGCCCCCAGCCACTCTGGGCCTACGGGTGCAGGCACCAAGTGGCTGGGGGCGGGATGGCTGCTTGTGTGTGTGCCGGCGCCAGGCAGCGACCCGGGTCCACGCCCTCAGCCCGGCACACACACGTGGGGCTATAGACCTTGGGGGCATGCCCCCGGTGGCTGCCACGTGGCCCGGGTCTCACCCCCCAGCCCGGCGGACACAGCACGGGACTGCCGGCCTTGGGGGCATGCCCCCTGCCCCCAGCCGCGGAGACATGACCCTAGCCCAGTGGACACAACACAGGGGGTCCTCTGCACATGAGCTGCAGAGGAAACACCGTGTATTTTCTTTTTTAAAAAAATATATTTTATTGATTTTTTACAGAGAAGAGGGGAGAGGGATCGACAATTGGAAACATCGATGAGAGAGAAACATCGATCAGCTGCCTCCTGCACACTCCCTACTGGGGATGTGCCCCCAACCAAGGTACATGCCCTTAACAGGAATCAAACCTGGGACCTTTCAGTCCGCAGGCCGACGCTCTATCCACTGAGCCAAACCAGCTTGAACGTAAACACCTTTTCTGACCACTCATTGGCTAAGCTCCCTGTATGCCACAACTTGCAGTGTTCTTGGTAATTTGGGTAATAAGAATCCAAGAAGGTGATCTAGGGTTTTTCCACCACAACCTTAGAGGAAAAAATGAAGGTCCACTGCTGGAGGAGCTAAGAAATGTCATATCCTGCCCTAGCTGGTTTGGCTCAGTGTATAGAGCGTTGGCCTGCTGACCACAGGGTCAGGGTTCGATTCTGATCAAGGGCATGTACCTAGGTTACAGGCTCCGCCCTGGCTGGGGCCCAGGTCAGGGCTCATGCAGGAGGCAACCAATCAAAGTGTCCCTCTCACACTGATGTTTCTCACTGTCTCTCCCTCTCTCTTCCACACTCTCTAAAAATCAATGGAAACATATCCTCAGGTGAGGATAAAAAAAAAAAAAGAAAGAAAGAAATGTCATATCCTATGAAAGACACATCTTGAAAATGCCTAAAGAAAGTTTTCATTTTTTCATGGTGAAGGGATTGGAGTCCGTGTTGATGAAAACACCTGGGTGGCTGCAGTGACTGGCAATGGCTGCAGCAGCGGGGTGATGGGGCTGGAGCCTTCCCCTGATCAGCCCGGTTGCCTCCCGCAGAGGGAGGCCAGACTGCGGCTTAGGGAGCGGGCCTAAGCCATCAGTAGGAGATCCCCTGAGGGCTCCCAGTATGTGAGAGGGGGCAGGCTGGGCTGAGAGACCTCCCTCCCCCCAGTCCTATATAAAAATATGCAACAAGTGAGAGGGCCCATATTTTTTTTCTTCCTATAATCCAAGTGTGATTTTCATTGGACACAGTTCCAGAGAAATGGTTCTGTTATTAGAAAATATCTTCTGTGCAGCTACCAGCCTGTGTCCCAGTAAACGAAATAATTATTTTTTAAAAAGGTTTGGGAAAATTACCAACAAACAATTAGACATAGCAAAAAGTTTATCATTTAGTGGAGTGAGCATAAATCCACATGGTTAATGTCTAGTATATCTCAAGGGAAGCACTATTAGAGCTTTAGGTGGGTCTATTTACTCCTCATTGAGCAGGACAATCTGCATTGCAGGATGCTTAGTAATCCTGGCCCTGCCCAATAAATGCTCGCAGTATTTTCTAATCACTATGAAAACAAAAACTTCCTCTCATGATTCTAAATATCCTAAGAAAGAACTACCCTAAATTGAGAATTACACAATTAATCTATTAAATATTTTAAATGTCTTTTTTTTTTTTTTAATTAAAGAGAATGGCTATCCTGTAGAAGGGTTTTGGCAAAAATACAACTGTTACACTGAGGTAGATATTGAATGGTATTTAAAAGAGAGGTTGCACACCTTGTTCATAGCAGCATTATTCACAATATATCCAAGAGTATCAATAGATATAAAGTTCATAAAAAGGCCTTTCTTTTCATGATAAATATGGTTGATTAAGTGAGTGATGGGAAAGGGAGTCAATAGAATTATAACAACAAGATAATTATTTGGAAAAAATAAAACTTAAATTTCTACCTTGTTTCTACACCAAATTAAAGTTTAAATTGACAAAATTTTAAATGTAAAAAATATTATAGCTGTGAAGTTTTAGAAGTAAAGATGAGCAAATGTATATTTGAGGAGGGCTTGCAGAAAGAGCAGTTAGGGGTGATGAGGCTGGCACGCAGCGTCAGTGAGGGGCGATCAGGCTGAGGGGGCAGTTAGGGGCGACCAGGTACGCAGGCAGGTGAGCGATTAGGAGTCAGTGGTCCAGGATTGTGAGAGGGATGTCTGACTGCCAGTTTAAGCCCTCCCCTGCTGGTCTGGTCACCCCTAACCGCTCCCTTGCCAGCCTGGTTGCCCCTAACTGCCCTCCCCTGCAGGCCTGGTTGCCCCCAACTGCCCTCCCCTCCTGGCCCGGTCATCCCTAACTGCCCTCCCCTGCAGGCCTGGTCACCCCCAACTGCCCTCCCTTGCAGGCCTGGTCCCTCCCAACTGCCCTTCCCTGCAGGCCCGGTCACCCCCAACTGCCCTCTCCTGCTGGGCTGATCGCCCACAACTGCCCTCCCCTGCCAGCCATCTTGTGGTGGCCGTCTTTGGCCACATGGGGGAGGCCATCTTGTTGTTGGAGTGATGGTCAATTTGCATATTACCTCTTTATTATATAGGATAAGGTCAATTCATAATTGTTTTTCTTTTATGGATTGTGCTTTTGGTGTATTCATTATCTATGACCCACAGTCACAAAGTTTTTCTCTTGTACTTCTATAAGTTTTATAGTTTTGTTTTTTACATTTAGGTGTATATATTATTTTGAGTTAATTTTTATATAACTTGTGAGGTATGTGTTGAATTCATGTTTTTGTATATGTGTATTTAATTGTTCTATAAGCATTTGTAGAATAAACTAACATTTCTCCATCAAACTGGCTTTTCACTTCTGTCAAAATCAATTGACCCTATGTTTATGGGTCTATTTCTGCACTCTCTATTCTATTCCATTGACCTATGTGTCTATCTTCTCACCAATACTACACTGCCTTTATTACTGTGGCTTTTATAGGAAGTCTTGAAATCAAATCATATACAACCTTCATGTTTTTATTCTTTCAAAAAAATGTTTGTTTTTTATAGTTCTTTTGCTTTTCCATTTATTTATTTTTTAAATATGTGCTTTCCTTTTTATTTAATTTATTGGGGTAACACTGGTTAACAAAATTATACAGGTTTTAGGTGCACAATTCTATAGAACATCATCTGTACACTGTATTGTGTGTTCACCACCCAAGTCAAGTCTCCATCCATCACTATTTATCCCCCTATATCCTCCTCTGCCTCCCTTCACCCCTCATCCCCTCAGCAAGCACCATACTGTTGTCTGTGTTTTTGAATTTTTTCTCTTCTTTTTTTCTAAGTCCCTCTATTCCCCCACTCTGCCCCTACCCTGAAAACCCTCAGCCTGCTCTCTATCTATGAGTCTGTCACTATTTTGCTTGTTAGTTCATTTTGTTCATTAGATTCTACATATGAATGAAATCATATGGTACTTGTCTTTCTCTGACTGGCTTATCTCACTTAGCATAATGCTTCAAAGGTCCATCCATGCTGTCACAAGGGTAAAATTTATAGCCAAGATTTGGAAGCAGCCCAAGTGTCCATCAGCAGATGAGTGGAGGGAATAAAAGCTGTGGTACATTTACACAACAGCCATAAAAAAAAAAGAAATATTACCCTTTGCCTTTCCATAATCAGCTTGTTAATATTGGCAAAATAATCCTGCTGAAAATTTGATCTTAGACATATTTGACCTTGTATTTTGTGTACTTGCTAAATACATTAATTGGTGATCGGTACTTTTTGGTCAATTTCATGATATTACTTTATGTATATAGGGTGTCCCAAAAATGTATATTCATACTTTGAATAATTGTATAGAAACTATTTAGTAAAATACATTTCATTTTCAAAATTGAGCTATTAACTGTTAAAATGTGTATATATATTTTTGGGGACAGTCTGTATAATCACATCTGAAAATATAGTTTTATTTTCTCTATAATCTGTACCCCTTTTTATTGCTTTACTGCATTACCCAGGACTTCCAAATGATGCTGAATAGGAATGGTGAGAGTGGCCATCCTTGCCTTGTTCCGATCTTAGGAGGAAGACATTCAGCGCAGGGGCCATGCTAATCTTCTCTGTATCGTTCCAATTTTAGTATATATGCTGCCGAAGCGAGCACAGGAGGAAGACATTTAGAATCACCATTGTTAGCCATAGTTTTTTTATGTAAGTAATAGAGGCCCAGTGCACGAATTCATGCACCTTGAAAGGAACTGTGGGCTGCAAGGCTGTGGTGGGCACAGGGGCGGGTCTAGGCCCATCCTCCATGCCCCTGCCCGGCTCCTCCCACCACAGCCCTCTTGTCTGCCGGCAGCCCTGCTCCCATTGCCACCACTCCCATGTGCTAACGGCACCAGTCCCACTTGCACCGCTGACGGCGCGGAGCGATTGGGGCCAGCACCAGCAGTGGGTACAAGTGGGGCCGGTGCCATCAGTGGGTATGAGCGGTGGCTGCTGCCCTGATTGCCCCTGAGGAGCAAGGGGAGGTAGAGAATCCCTGAAGGGTGATCAGGGCTGGCAGCCGCTGCTCGTGCCCACTAATAGTGCCGAGCGATCGGGACCTGCGCTGGGTGCCAGCAGCAGGTGTGAGTGTTGGGAGGGACTGTGGCATGTGGGAGCATAGAATTTTCAGTAACTACCAGAGGCTCTCCCTGATGACAGCGACCGGTGTCCTGCCTTGGTCTGGTGCCCCTGCTCACCTGCTCCACCATCCTGCCACGGCCAATGCCCACCATGTTCTGTGCGTGCCCCCTGGTGGTCAGAGCACATCATAGAGACCATTTGTTCTGTTGTTCAGTTGTTTGGTTGTTCCGCCGTTCAGTCTATTTGCCTATTAGGGTTTTATATATATAGATGTATGAATCTACGTATGTTTTTTTAGATGACTGTAATCAGAGAAACAGAACCAATAAGACATATAAATATTTAGAAAAATATTTATTATGAGGAATTGGCTTGTGCATTATGGAGGCTAAGAAGTCCTGTGATATCCTGTTTGCAAGCTGGAGACCCAGTAAAGATGATGATGTAAATCCACTCCCAGTCTAAAGACCTGAGAACCAGGGGAGCTGATGATATAAATAACAGTTCAAGGGCAAGAGGAGACTGATGTTCCAGTTCAAGCAGTCAGGCAGGAAGCAAAAGAGTAAATTCTGCCTTCTCCCACCTTTTTGTCTTATTTAGGTCCTCAATGGATTGGGTGATGCCTAGTATATTGGGAGGGGAACAATCCACTTTACCAAATTCAAATGCTAATCTCATTGGGAAAAATTTTCCTAAACATACCCAGAAATAATGTTTAATCTGGTCAGCCATTGGCCCAGTCAATGTGACACAAAATTAACCATCACAAAGACCTTTATCAAACTAAAGAATTTCTTTTTTATTCTTCATTTGCTGAGATCATAAATACATGTTATTTTTTTACAAGTCTTTTCTGCATTGATTGAGATGATCATATGTTTTTTAATCTTTAGAATGTTGATATGGTAAATTGCATTGATTGGTTTTCAAATTTGGAGACAAACACTACTATGTTATCTTTTTTACTAGTATATATTGCTGGATTCAATTTGATATTATCTTGTTTAGGAAATTTTAAATCTATGTTTGTGAGGGATATTGGTCTGTTGTTTTAGTGCTTTTGTCTGGTTTTGGTATTAGGGTAATTCTGGCTTCAAAAAATTATTTGGGAAAAGTTCTTATTTATTTTCTGGAAAAGAGCGTATAGAATTGGCTTTACTTCTCTTAAATAGGAAGAAATTCCTGTATTATATCATTTGGAGTAGGTCTGCTAGCAACAAATTCTCTTAGTTTTTTTTCCCCCCCACTTGGTAGCTAATATCTTTATTTCACCTTTATGTCTAAAGAATATTTTCATTGACAGTAGAATTTTGGATGACAGATCTCTGTAAGCAGTTAAAAGATTTGTTTTACTGTTTTCTGGCTTTCTATTTGTTTTACTATTTTTTGGTAAGAGAAAAAAGAAGAAGAAAAAGAACTGTTGTCATTTATATTGTTGCTCCCTATATGTAATTTATCATTTTCCTTTCATTGCATTGAAGATTTTTTCTTTAACTTTGGTATTCACCAGTCTGATTATGGTAAGTGTAGACATGATTTTCTTTGATTTTCACTTGGAAGAGGTTTGCTAAGCTTCTTGAATCTGTCAACCTTTGTCTTTAAATAATTTGGGGATATTTTAGCCAATATTATTTCAAATTTTGTCTTCTGCACTGTTTGCTTTCTCTCTCCTTATAGGACTCCAGTGGGAAAAAAATGTTAGAACTTTTGATATTATTGCAAAGTTACCTAAAGATCTGTTATATATATACTAGAGGCCTGGTGCATGGAATTTGTGCAGTGGGGGTGGGGTGTCCCTCAGCCCAGCCTGCACCCTCTCCAATCTGGGACTCCTTGGGGGATGTCTGACTGCTGGTTTAGGCCTGATCCTAGCCTGATCGATGCCTAACTGCTCCCCTGCTAGCCTGATCACCCCCAACTTCCCTCCCCTGCTGGCCCGGTCGCCCCCAACTGCCCTGCCCTGCCGGCCTGGTTGCCCCCAACTGCCCTCCCCTGCTGGCCTGGTTGCCCCTTACTGCCCTCCCCTGGTGGCCTGATCACCCACAAGTGACCTCCCCTGCCAGCCATCTTGTGGTGGCCATCATGTGACCACATGGGGGTGGCCATCTTGTGTGAGGGCATTATGGTCAATTTGCACATTACCTCTTTATCATATAGGATATTAAATGTATTTCCTTCTATTCCTTATACTAGATAATATCTGCTGGTCTCTTTCAAAGTTCCCAGATTCTCATCTATCTCATTCTATTGTATTCATAAATTTAAAAAAATTTACATATTGTATATTTTAGTACCAAAATTTTTAATTTTTATTAGTTTTTAATTCTCTGCTGAGAACTTTTTTCTTACCATTTATTTCATGTGTGTTTACTTTTAATTAATAGAGCAATGGTCATATTATTTGCTCTATATTCATTCTGTGCTATTCTAACATTTGGGTTGCATTGTGGTTGGCACATATTGATTGTTTTTCCCCTTGATAATTCATCATATTTTCTTCAATTTTTTGTATGTAGAGTATCTTTGGATTATGTACTGCCCACTTTGAACTTTATGTTTTGAGATTCTGGGTTCTGTTAAAATCCTATTGACAATATTGTTGTTTTAAAAGGCATTTAACCTCTTTAGGGTCAGATCATAATTTTTTTTCACATTTTTTAGTAGTGGTTTCAATTATCAGTTTACATTCCAAACCTTTGCTGCATTGTTTTGGTTCTGTGCCACTCATGTGACACTCAGGGACTAGTCTGGAACTAAGATGGTGGTTTATATTGTAGTTCAAATCTCAAAGCTTTCTCTATGCTACTTTGAGTATTTCCCATGCATACCCATCTCAGAGATGAGCTCAAGACTTATACTGATTCATAGATAGAATTAGGAAATTCCCTTCCTCAGCTCTCTTTTTTTATTGGATCCCCTCACATTTTCTGTCTTGCGGAGGATCTTTAGTCCTGTTCACTGAACACAAAGATTAGGGTGTTTTTGTGTTTTTTTTTCTTGGAGTTTTAAGCATCTATGCCAACACTACATTTCTATGATAGAGGTTCACTCTTAAGTCTGCATCTGGAGGAAGGAAATGAAAAAAAAATCCTAAGAAAGTTCCTGAAATCAATAAAAATATATTTAAAAAATAACTTCATATGGGTTCCTTTCTCTAGTTTTGACCTTGTCTCTCCAATATGCTTTTTAAGCTATTCAGCATCCTCATTAATTACTTTGGTATTTTGTTTAGAGAGTTTAGTTATAATCAGTTGGAGAGTTAGACTACAATGGGTTTATACATTTTGGCTGGCAAGAGAACTTTTTAAAAACATATTTTTTAATAACCACATTATAACTCACTTTATGAGTATTCTAAAATTTAGAATTATTTTTCTGATTGGGAACACTCAGGTTTATTTTATTCGAGGAAAGATTATTCTAGAACACTACAGAGAACATTATTGAAAGTAAACATTTTCTACACCTCTGATTATTATTATTACTAGAGGCCCGATGCATGAAATTTGTGCAAGGGGCTCGGTGCCTCCACCGCGGCGGGGTGGGGGGCGGGGAGCCTCTGCCACCTCTGCCTCGGCCCCCGCCACCATGGCTTTGTCCGGAAAGACATCCGGAAGGACGTCCAGTCTAATTAGCATATTATGCTTTTATTATTATAGATTTTTAGAGAGAGAGGAAGGGGGAGAAAGAAAGAGAGAGAAACATTGATGTGAGAGAGAAACATCCCCTGACTAGAGATGAAACCAAACCCTCAGCTGGGGCATGTTCCCTGACTAAGAATCGAACTGGGACCTTTTGGAGCATGGGACAATGCTCAAGCAACTGAGCCACACTTGCCAGGGTTACATCTCTGATTATTTAAGAATAAGTTTCTCTAAATTAATTCATTAAGTCAAAGCATATGAACATTTTTACTTCTAAGGCATTTTGACTTCATCTTGTAAGTTATAGGACACATGTGCCCTAGTGACATTGTCAGTTTTGTGCTTTAGAAACAAAACCTTGGTAGCCATGCAAAGAATGGGCTGAGTGGGAAGGAGATGAAGGTGGAGGGATCATTTAAGGGTCAATTACAATGTTTTCAGTTAAGACCTCTAACTGCATAAACTAAGACAGTGGTTATAGAGATAAAGAGGAGATGGCTTAAGAAGTTATTTTTAAAAAATATATTTTTATTGATTTCAGAAAGGAATTGGAGAGGGAGCGAGAGATAGAAACATCAATGATGAGACAGAATCATTGATTGGCTGCCTCCTGCACGCTTCACACTGGGGATTGAGCCCATAACACGGGCATGTGCCCTCACCGGAAATCAAACTGTGACCTCCTGGTTCATAGGTCGATGCTCAACCACTGAACCATGCTGGCCAGGCAAGAAGTTATTATTAAATCAGAATCTTGGTGACAGAGAAAACAGAAGTCCAGTATAAGTCAAGAGTGACCTGGGATCTGGTGACTCAGTGGTCCAGGGAATGGGAAGCAAGAAGGAGAAAAAAAGTCCTCACTTGAAAAGTTTGTGAGGGAAGTGATGCTGCCACAGGAAATTCAGTAGGAGTGAGGCGATAAATGAAATATTCCATGGAAAAATGTAAGGAATGTAGAACTTTTAAAAAAAATTTCAGACCATGGAGGCATGGAATAAGATGAAGGTCATTAAGTAGAAAACAAAAGGCAAAGAAGAGGTACGCACCAAATGGAAATGAGGATATGGGAGGAGGTGAGTGACTAGAGTAGTGACTTTAGGGATAGAAATAAAATAACAAAATTAAGGCTGAAATATTTCCACTACTCAGTGGATCTGTGGTCAGAGGTATTTCCTGGTGGATGTCACATTGTTCCTTGGATGGCTGTGAAGGCCTTCATGCCTCAGTGGGAAGTCTGACTCTGCTTTGTGGTGAGCTCACTGGCAATTTACTTTACTTCTTTGAAAAGTCTATCTTTGTTAACCAACTAGTAACTACTCTGGTATCCAAACTCCTCCCCCAAATTCTGAAACCTTCATCCCCATCTATATGCTGAAATCCTGCCACTTATCAACTCATTGGTGGCATTCAGAGAACTTGAACACTACATCTGGCAGGTGGTGTGACTTCAGTAAATGGCTCAGCCTCCCCCAGGTGAAGATGTTTCCTCAGCTGGGAAATAAAGAGGCTGGGCCAGATGATCTCAAAGGTCCTTTGAGGCTAATTCTTTAATTGTATCCTTAGCATAATTGTTTTTGTAAATTTGCTTTGATATATTTGGAGAATATCAATAACACAAGCTGGTTGGTAAGTTACTCATCCAGTCCTTGACCATGAAAACATTGCATATGCATTATTACCAGATTAAGGAAGAACCCACAGACTAAACTATGAATATTAGACAAGAACTCTGATGGAAAAATTGTGAGTTAGGAGTTGTGGGTGGGGAGGTGGGAGCTGTTCTAAAACTTTGTAACCTAAGTTATATTAACCAAATTGACAATTTTAGCATGGGCAGCTAATGATACCTGCTCTGCAATTGACAAGTACTATTCAGTAGTGGAGGAAGGGGGTATAAAATTCTGAACCTTTAATACCGAATAGGGGCAAATCAAGCACAGATAGCATTTAGGGGGTGATGTGTAATGAATGAGTGGGAAAATAAAATTCAAAGCACTATTGTGGGATTAATTTAATTATTTGGGTTTTAACAAAGACATTCTAGAGGGTCTCATGAGGTATCCCTTATATCTCTATCGGGACTGATATTCAGGTGAGGCTCCACTAGATTTAGAGTATTAAGATGTGTTCAGGTCTCCTGAGTGTCCTTCCAATATCCTGGCTGGTTGGGCCCCTTTCTTGGGATTTTGTAAACCTCCTTATGATTCAGCAACTAAAGGTGTAATGCCTGGAGTACCCTTCTCCTATACAGTGGCTGACACTAATGTCTATGTGTCTGCGCTATTTAGATGACATATTTTGATGTAAACTCCTGCCTATTCTTATAAATGTTTTGTTTTAATTTTTTAATGGGTTACCGACATTATAACATTAGGGTATTTCAGATAAAATCAGTATTCTCTATTTTTCTTGATACACTAGAATATCTGATGAGACTGTATTCTGACAGTGGTTATAGAGATAAAGAGGAGAAGGCTTTATCTCTATAAAAGTTTCTGGAGTTGCATAGTTGCTGCTATCTCTAGATCAATAGAACACTCCCCATCCCCAGGGAAAGCAGGCATGCTTGTGCTTTATTCATTTATGTAATCTACCTTGCTCCTAAGTCAAGGTAACCGCTGTTCCTGGTTTGCTTGCTACAGTCCTAGTTTACTCTTAATGATCTGTAATTCATTAATATTATCCTCTTTGCTATCAAAATGTCCTGGTATGGATGAACAATTATATGGTTATGCTCTCCAGAGGGACCTGAATCTGTGTTTCTGATATAAGGAGAGAATGCAATTAACTACCAAGCTCACTCAGATTTTGTTAAGCACATACTGCTTGAAAGGCACTGTTCTAGAAACTTGAGATAGAGTAAATAAAGAAGAGACATGATTTGAACACTATTGAAGAAGATAGACAAGTGTACATGAAGTTCTGACCATGAGAATATGGCAGCTTCAAAGAATAAAAGAAAAAAAAATCTGTCACTCTAAAATAGGCTGGTCTAGGAGGAAGACATGAGAACAAAGAATGAGACTGGAGATACAAATGGAACTTGCAAGCCATGTTAAAGAACTGACCATTTATTATAAGGGCAACAGACAAAGATTTTGTCAGGGTAGTGATAGACTATATTGATATTCAGAAAGATTATTCTAAATCAAATGTGTGGAGTGAGTGGGAAGCTTAGAAGGCAGTTTCAGTAACTGAAGAAGATAACATTGGTATGACCTAGAATAGAGACTGTTAGATAGAGTTAAATCCAAGAAGAATTTAGGGAATAAACTGGCAATATATAGTGGTTAACTAAATATTGGAGGTGAACTGTGGAGAGGAATAAAAGACAGCTCTGCAATTTCTAGCTTAAAAAATAAACTGGATGGAATTGCCTTCCACTGTCATAGGGAAGATTTGAGAAAAGTAGATTTGGAAGAGGAAATGATGAGTCAGTTTTAGACAAGCTGAGTGTGAAATGTTCTGAGATACCGAAGTGAAGAAGTCCAAGAGATAGTAGTATATGAGATTGGATTGTAGGACAAGAAGATGGGCTGGGACTATAGATTAGGAGTCCTCTATGGATGAAAACAATCTGATACAATTTATAGATGGAGATAATCATGATACAATGTGATAAGGCTTATAACAAGAATACATGAAGTATTAGCAGAACATTATTTGATTAGACAAATACATATAATTTACTATGTATAAAACACAAAGAAAATATTTTCAAGAAAAATTGGCTATGGAAGTAGAGGAGATTGTGAAGTTAAGTTTTTGTTGTTGTTTGTTTTAGACAAAGGGCATATTAGCCATGTTTAAATGTTGATGGAAAGGAGCCAGTAGAAAGTGAGAGGCTGAAGATCCTGATGAGAACTTAAAAAGAACAAGATACAGCCGACACCGGTTTGGCTCAATGGATAGAGCGTCGGTCTGCGGACTGAAGGGTCCCAGGTTCGATTCCGGTCAAGGGCATGTACATTGGCTGCGGGCACATCCCTGGTGGGGGGTGTGCAGGAGGCAGCTGGTCGATGATTCTCTCTCATCGATGTTTCTAGCTCCCTATCCTTCTCCTTTCCTCTCTGTAAAAAACCAATAAAATAAAAAAAATAAAAAAGAACAAGATACAAGGAAGCTGAGAATAGTTGAGAAAATAAAATTAGCAACTGCAGATATTGAATTAAAATTCTTTTCTTGATACAAAGGGAATATCTCCTGTTCATTATAAACTATGCAATTAGGTTTCCAAGTAATACAATAGCAGATGCAAATAATCTCTAGTGCGTTTAAAATCCATTTACATCAAAAGACTTGTATGCACACATATAAGCACAACAAATGGACACAAGACACAGGGGGTGGGGTGGGATGAGGGCATGTGACAGGGGGTAGAGGAGGCTGGGGGAAGGTCAATGGGGGGAAAAAAGGAGATATATGTACTACTACATGTAATACTTTAAACAATAAAAAATTTTTTTAAAAAATCCATTTACAACCAACCCATTCCCCTGTCAAAACGACATTTCTTCTTCTGAGCTTGTCTTCTGAGTCACCAGACTGTTGACATCTTCAATGCTTTATAAAGTTAATATTTACTAGGAATATTGCTGGGTCCATTTGCCAGGACAATCTCTCTAATGTTTATATTACCCTCCCTTACCAATAGCTTCTGAATTCTTAAATTAAACTGACATCATTGTGATTGTGTGACCAATCCACAAACAATAAAGCTATGAAATCAAAGCATCTTTCTTTGTTCCTAGAAGCCCAGAATTTAAATCAATACTGACTTGAGTTATTTAGGCTATGAAGGATAACTTTATTTTTCTGGAGACTGGCAGAATCAACAAGTCACAGTCATTTTAGGCAAGACATCAAATGAAAGGAAACAAAAGAGAATAACATCACTTATATACTTAGCCCTTTCTTTCAAGGAAGCCAAAGAACATCAAATGCATGAACTCATTAATACCTTAGAATTTTTTCATACTGTGAAAAGCATTTTATAGAGCAAAAAGCTGTTTGAATAGTCTTTAGGAAATTTGATTAGTACAAGAATTATTAACTCATTGGGTGGTCTAATGGTTAAGTTGATTGAGAAAATGTTGTACTGCAAAAAATAATAGAACAAAATCTGGTACTTTGAATAAAACATCATTGAGTCATTAAAGAGCAATCACATTTATGCCATTTGTTCAGTGTTTCCTGATACCAGCATACAAATAGTTCCTTTGAAAAAATAACCTGTTTTTATCAGACCCCTCTTTTATCTAGAAGGGAATAGAGTCAGGTTCTGGGATCATACAGATGTGGATTAGATCCCCAGCCAGACCATATTGGGGTCTGGAATATTTTATTTAAGCCCAGTAAAACAGAAAATAATACTCTCTCGCACAGTTGCCATTAACATTAAATAAAATTATGATCAGATCTGAAGCATGGTAGAAATTTCATTATTATCCTTTTTTCCAAATGTAAATTAAACTTAGAGGCTAATGCACATTCTTTCCTCCCTGAATCCTTCCCTCACATTGTGTCCCAGATAATCACTATTCCCAAATCTATAGTCCCTAGTCCATCTTCTATTCTTTCCAGCTTTGCTATAGCATCTTTATAAAGAAAGGTAGGAAATACTACATTTAGGAAACAGGAGCTCAATTTACAGAAACAATCACTTTCATCCTTGTAAAATCATTTTCAGTAGTGGGAGGTAAAGTCTTTATTAAGCTACACATCAACAAATTAAAAGAAAATTTGGTTCAGAAATTTACAGTTTTTAACAAGAGAAGTTGCACAATATTGTGTTTGTTATGTTGATTTGGCACTTATTTTAAAATCTGGTGATTAAAATATATACTCAATAATTCAAAGATGGGTTTGTCAACTTGAAAACTGTTCACACTTTCTGTAGGTTCTTTTTTCAAATTGGAGAGTGAAAAATTGATACGGGGAAATCCTATTTTGGGTGACTTCCTAATTTATAGAATGACTAGAGGCCTGATGCACGAAATTCATGCAAGGGGCTCGGCCCTCACAGCCCTGGCTGCCTTGGCCCTCGCAGCCGCGGCTTCGTCCAGAAGGTTGTCTGGGCAGTTGTTCTGCTGTTTGGCTGTTAGGTCGATTTGCATATTATGCTTTTATTATTATAGACTAGAGGCCTAGTGCACGGAATTCGTGCATGGGGGGGTATCCCTCAGCCCGGCCTGCATCCTCTCCAATCTGGGACCCCTCGAGGGATATCTGACTGCCGGTTTAGGCCCAATCCCTGCGAGATCGGGCCTAAACCAGCAGTCGGACATCCCTCTCACAATCCGGGACTGCTGGCTCCTAACCACTCACCTGCCTGCCTGCCTGATTACCCCTAACCACTACTGCCTGCCAGCCTGATTGTCCCCCAACTGCCCTCCCCTGCCAGCCTGATGGTTTCCCACTGCCCTCCCCTGCTGGACTGATTGCCCACAACTGCCCTTTCCTGCAGGCCTGGTTGCCCCCAACTGTCCCCCCCTGCTGACCTGGTCACCCCCAACTGCCCTCACCTGCAGGCCTGATCTCTCCCCCAACTGCCCTCACCTGCTGACCTGGTTGCCCCCAACTGCCCTCCCCTGACAGCCATCTTGTGGTGGCCATCTTGTGGCAGCCATTTTGTGGTGATGTGGGGGCGGCCATCTTGTGATAACGTGGGTGCCGCCATCTTGTGATGATGTGGGGGCACCGCACGAGGGTGCAAGGGCCACCTAGGCTTTTATTAATATAGATTGCTTTGGCAAATGAGTTAGAGTTTTTTTTGTGTGTGTTTTTTTTATGATATTAATTTTACTTTTGAAATATCATCTCTAAAGATAGAAAACCAGGTTACCAGGAGAGAGAAAGAGGGTGGTCTCTCTACTTAATAGAAAAATCTCCTTCATATCAGCCATTTAGGGATGGGGATGGGATGGAAGGCAGAGCTAGCTTAACAATGATTGCTCATTTATCTCCTATCAGGTAAAGCGACTCATTAATTTTGATCCATATCATTGCCATCAAGTAAGTAAAATACTTTCAAAACTCACAAGTCATAAGATTGTACATCAAAAAGAATAATTACTGAGATTATTTAAAGGTTTGTAGTCATTTTTATCCTGTACTGGTGAATCCTCCAGAAAATACCCCAATTTAATTCTTCAGTGTTTTGGTAGTATTTCTCACTTATGTGTCTATCCTATTTAATGAAAGGTTAATATGCACATCAAATGACCCATTGCTATGATGTGCACTGACCACCAGGGGGCAGATGCTCAATGCAGGAGCTGCCCCTTGGTGGTCAGTGTGTCGCTCCCACAGGGGGAGTGCCACTCAGCCAGAAGCCGGGCTCAGGGCTGGCAAGGTAGTGACTGGAGCCTCTCCCACATCCGCTGCAGCACTAAAGACCCCTTGCGGGGATGTCCGCCTGCCTGCTTAGGCCTGCTCCCTGCCAGAGGGCGCAGGCCGGGCTGAGGGACCCCCCGCCAGCACATGAATGTCGTGCACCAGGCCTCTAGTTAGAGTATAAGTTTATTGAGGTAAAAAACTTGGCATCTTCTTTTCTCCATAATTTTGCATCTATAATAGTTGTTCATGAAGTGGTGAAAATGGATGGATTAATGAATAAGTGAATAGAGCATTAATGATATTGATGCTAAATATTTACTCATTAGCTTTAAGAATTATTGATTGGCAGATGCCTATTCTTTCTAGGTACTCCAACCTTTTTGATTTCTTGTTCAACATTTTGAGGAAGGAATAAAGGAAGAGGAAAGGGAGACAAGTTATAGATAATAACAGAGCCAACAAAATTCCTGAATATCTTTACATTTCTACAAGCTATCAGCTCTTGCTGATGGCCTTTTTCAGAACAGAAAGTGTTTAAAACTGGCTGTTATTACAGAGTGGGGTAGGAGGCATATTTTTACCTGTAACATCTGTACATTAACTCAGTGAATTTGCTGAACTTATTCCTACAGTAATGCTTTTGACTAATTTGTAATTACTGCTTTATAGTCAAAGCATATGCAGGCATTTAATTAGTATACAGTGACTTGAGGGTTTTGTTTTGTTAAATAATTTGACAATCAGGGTATGAAAACCTGAAAATTTAAGTCCCAAATGGTTTTATACTATGGAAAAATAACTAATTTATAAGAAATGTTACAACAATCACACAGACATTTGACTTAGTAATTAGTTTCAAACAATCATCTGCTTAAAGAAACAAACATTTGTCTAATTTCTCACCATATTAACAAGAGTATATATTCAGTGAATACAAGAATATGAGCTATAAGTTGTCTTAATAGTTTCTGCTGCCTTTTCTCAGGCAGATTATTTTAATGTTTGTCTAAGTGGTGTTTTTGTTAAAGGAGCAATTCCTCTTGAAAACTGCATTAAAATATTATGGAATTGGAAAGAGAAATGTTCATACTTTAATTTTTAAATTTTTATGTAATATCTATATCTACATGTATTTATACAGATATTTATAATTCATATAATATTATACAAAGATATTTGTATGTGTATGTGTGTGTGAGTTTTCCATTTCAGTGATCTACTTTTTTGAAAAAGTAACTCATTCCTTTGGTTGAGTGACATAGCTTTTAAAAAAATATATAGTTTGTGTTCTTGTAATGGGAGTCTTGTCCCAGAAATTTATAAAATGTACTTAAAATTATTGGAGCACTTACATAGTTCTGGAGGATTTGGTGCACATTTGAACATACTTCTCCATATTTGTGATTACAGGAATTTCCTTTGTTATGTGTACTGCTATATTAAGGGCATGCTATGGTGATTTCTTTTAAATATTTATAAGAGAATTATTATTTTAACTTATAAGGAAACAATGCTTAGCATAGCAATTTGTAAGTTTTTTAAAGCAAAATCTTTAGTGTGAATGCAACTCCTTGTTGAAGATATTTTGCTATAAAAACTGCACAATGCCAGTATAGCATTGCTGGGGAATTACAGGGGCCCCACTCTCGGTGTTTCTTCAAATACTAGACCAGCTCTTGTTCTTTTCCATTGCCTCTTAGCAGCCCTAGAGATGTAACCTTCTTCCCCTTCTTCTTAAACTCTCGCCATGCAACCTATTTCTTCAGGTTGTCTCTGGTCAGATTGCTTGTGAATTTGGCCTGGTACGAGGACTTGCTCAATACCTTGGAAAACAAACATTCAGACCTTTCCCCCTTTTAGACTTTGGTTACAAATCTTCCCTTAAAGAAAAGCTTTGAGCAAAGCATAACCTTGGAGAGTTACCTTGGGGGCCCTTTTCTCTGCAGTTTTACAGTGTGTGTAGGTATTAGTTAACTACACTTTATCTTACTTGATTATCATGATGGGAAGTGAGTTTCTCCTCCACTTTACAGATGAGGAAAACAGAGCAAGGGTAGTCAATCAAATTGTCCATTAACCCATAATGTATTGGAACTGAAACAGTTATCTGACTCTAAAGTCTAAAACTCATTGATATGCATGTTAGCTTTCTGGGGGTGTAATTTGGAATCTGTTCCTTTGGAGTGTAATCTATGGTTCCAAGCAGTACATAATATTTCCCAGACTTCAGGAGAATGTGAGGAGCATAGCCACTTCTGGAAGCTTGTGGCTGGTCATGTGGATTCCTGTCTGCACAAGCATCCCCAAAATTCTGGGTGAGCAAAATGTTAGGATTATTTTGTATCAGGCTGGGAAAGAGTAAGAGCATATAGAAATACAGCTGAGGTCAGTGCACAGCAACTCTTACAGGATATAGGACAGGTGAAGGTGACCTGCAGTACTGACTGGCAAGAGCTTCTGTTATTTGGGTCCTTGGTGAGTCTGCTCTGGCTTCCAAATCGAAGACTGTAAACAGTAATGTGGATTGTGGAGTCTGCGGAGATGTACTTAATTAAAGCACAGTGCCAGCCTGGACCACAGAACAGTCTTTTCTTCCTGAAACATATATAGCTTTATTCATTCGTGCTTCCTGGCAGCATCTGAGCAGCAACTGTGGGACAGCAGCACTGTCAGAAAAACTTCCCTCAAAGTCTGAAGAGGGCTGGGGATAGGGGGTCCAGTTGGGGTGCAGCAAGGTCAGATGCTCCATGATCGCCTAGTCTCCAGGATCAAGACCACTCTTCGCTCTTATTGCCCACAAACTGATCTCAGAAAGTCTCAGGAATGTAATTCAACCCTTAAGCATTCACACCAAATGTTTACTATTCATGGGAATTATCATCCAACACAACAGCCAACAATTTCATATATCCTTAAAAATAGACTAAAATTTGCATACCATGTTCAAACATCGTAATGGTGCTCCAAGTGATAAATTTATTAAATGGATCATTATTACTTACTAGAGGCCCGTTGCACAAAGAGATTGGTGCAATAGGCTTTCCTTCCCTTGGCGTCCAGCACTGATTTTCCTCCAGCACCCGGGACCCAGGCTTTCACTCTGGCCAGAGTCTGCCTTCTTCGTCTTTGCTGCAGACTCAGGCCGGAGTCTGCCACCTTCGTCTTCGCTGCAGACTCCGGCTGGAGTCTGCCATCTTCGTCTTCGCTGCAGCACTCCGCTCCTGTATATCCCTTCGCGCGCCCTCCTTCTCATAGCAGGCGTCCTGCCCCGCCTGGCCACTCCACTCCTGGAGCAGTTGGGCGGCCACCATCTTTGGCCTTCTAATTTGCATACTCACTCTGATTGGCTGTGGGCGTAGTGGAGGTATGGTCCATTTACATATTTGTCTATTATTAGGTAAGATACTGTGATTTTCGGTGTTTCTTATAGCAATATTTGGATCCACCTTGTAATTCCTAAGTGATTCTTTGTTGATACAAAGGTATTTTTTCTTCTAAAACATTAGAAAATATAAAGTAAAAGGTCTATAAATTGTAACTAATAAAGATAAAATATAAATTTTAATTTAAAAAATTAAAAAAAAACAATGCCCCATTCCATAGCTCAGTGGTTATCGATTTGGTGTATTAATCACTGTAGGAAGCGGTTAGAGGGTTAAGCCTTGGACTGACCTGCTGGCAAAGTTGCAAACAAGTCCCAGCTTGGAGGGCTCAGTCCTCTAAGCATAACTAAGCTTGATCTTGTGACTGCTCCCTAGATCTTTCCTGGGTAGCTAGTGGGCTGTGGGAGGGGCAGCAAGTGCTGCCAAAACAAGTGAAACTTACAACAACATTGTAGATTACCTTGTTTGTCCCTGATTATAAATAAAGCACCAGCTTTGCAGTCTGGATCTGTTCTGTGGCCTCAGCCAGGCACAGAAAGATCCACCCAGGCTCCCAGCTTCATGAATCTATTTCTGCGTCTTGTTTTCTTTATTTCTATTATTTTCTCAATCCCTGGCCACCTCCATTTAGAACCGGTTCGTTCATCTCTCTTTCCGCGCGGGATGCGGAAAAGGGAGATCCCCGCCATGTCTGGCCCCCGCCTCATCAGGCCCCTGCAAATCACGTCTTTCATATTCTATATTCTGATGCTTTGATTTCTGGGGTCTTGGAGGGACTGCCCTCCCAAGATTAACTAATAAAGATAGTAAATAACTCTACTTTGAGCACGCTTTTTTAAATATAAGCTAAACAATCTAGAATCCATGCCTCAATCACTCCTTTATTGAGTTTTCACACTCTGAGCCACTCTTCACCTGCCCTAGAACCCCCAGGAACCAGAAAGCTAGACCCTATTCCTCAGAGCTTGCTAAAATTATTCAAACTAGGGAATCCTAAATCTGTTTACCTTGGTCTCATCCTTTCTTTTCATAGAAACCACAATAAAGGCTCTTGTCATAGCTTCTCCCTTTCCATCTGCCTCCTGATCAACACTAAGACTGATCTTGAGTGTTGTGGTGTGCCCCCTCCTCTTGGGAACTGTGAGTAATAAATTATCTTTTAAATGGTGATCATTTCCTGAACTATTGGTTTGCTCTAACTCAAATTTTCTATTGAGACACTGTCTTTTAAAAATGGTTGGCAATGTAAAGAACTGGTACTGTGCTTCTGGTCTCCACTTCGTAGCCTATATTGAGTATTTAGGACTTTTATCTCATTTTGGTATCTGAGTCTATTATTATGTTCCTTTCTGGGACCAGGAATCTTCAATGGTGGGGATTTTTCTCACTCCATCCATGCTGGAGAAGAGAAAGAACAGAAGGTGCACTGTGTTGCTTGCATAGTGTAATCAACAGAAGACTCTTTAAGGAATTTCAGAAACCGTTGCGCCTCTGAAACCTTTAACACTCATGATTAGAAATGAATCAGTGTTGATCAGCACCAACAAAAACTGATATTTAAAATAACTAATATTTAGAAAGACATATCATGCTACTCAGGAATACTCTAGAGTGATGAAATCAAGTCAGCAGCCTAATTACTCCACAAGTGATTCAAAGAGGGAAAGGGGCTACAAGGAATAAGCAAAAACCAGCTTGGTGCCCAGCTTAGTATTAAATCAGAGAAGAGAAGCAGTTCCTCAACTTTAGAGAGGAGATCTTTGACCACTGATAAAGCTGTTCTTATATTTGCTCTTTACAGAGATGGTTCCAAAGTACAAGGTGGGGCTGTGCATATAGGAGTGGATAAGAAACACCAGCGGGAAGACTGAGAAAAAGAAAATATTTATAAAGATGTAGTGAGACTGATCAATATAATAACTTCAGAAGCAAAACACTTATTCCATTGCAAATGGCTTCAAATATTGTCCCCCCAAATTACTGGCAGCACGAACAATAACTATTTCATAAACTCTGCCTCAATTATATGATCTGGAAAAAAGGCATAATAATGACTTACACACAGTTTTGTTCAAGGTTACCAAAAAGTAAGAGAATTTTGACCTATGAAACCAGATGACATAGTGTTGCATATAGACTAGGTAGTCAATAAATGTTTTCTTTCTTTTCATCTTGATTACAACACTGACTAGCTATATGACCATGAGTAAATTCTTTGATCTTTATTCAGGATAATGCAACCCATTTCATGGTTTGTTGTGAGGACTAGATGAAGTAATACATGTAAATTTGCCTTAAAAAGTACCTGTCTTAGTATTAAGTAATGTTTACCATATATGGTAATTCCAAAAGGAAAAAATAGATATATATTTCTTTTGGAATTGTCTCAGGAAATTGAGGTACATTCTTTTTAAAAATCTGAAGTGGTCATATTTAGAAGTGGATTTGAATTTTTTTAGATAATAAATATTACTATGAAATAATGTCTTAAATATTGTGTAGCTTATTAACAATTCTTAAATTGGGAGATTAAAATATTGACACTTAAAAAGAGCACCTGTAGACACAAATCTAGTGGAATGATAGATTCTTACAACAGAAAAATAAGTTTACAGAAGAGAGCTTGGTTAATGGCCAAGTTTTTGTTGTGATAAAACATTGAGAAAGAAGGCCTGATGTGCTGATCAAGGATCAGAATTTGGAGGCCAGAGGAATTCCTGTGATTCTCTTTCCAGGTGCATGTCAGGGGAGGGAGAGAGAATAAGGACATCCAAGTTATGAGTGGAAGATGCAGGGCTCCTTGAGTTTCCCCTTATATGAATAGTTTGCTAAGGCTGTAATAATCAAGTACCACAAAGCAGGTGGATTCAACAATAGAAATTTATTGTCTCATAGTCCCAAGATCAAGGTTGGTTATGTCTGAGGGTTGTGAGAGCGGGTCCCACGTCTCTGGCTTACTTTCAGTGGCTTCTTGCAGTCTTTGGTGCTTTTTGGCTTGTAGAAGAATTTCTGCACTTCATTTTTCATCTGTACCTTCATCTTCACCTGCATTCTCCCTGTGTGCATATCTCTGTGTCCAAATTTTTCCTTTTAATAAGGAATCTGGTCATATTGGATTAAGGTCCACTCTAATGAACTCAACTAATTATATCTGCAATAAACCTGTTTTGAAATAAGGTCACATTCTATGGTACTGGAAGTTAGGACTTCAATATATGACTTTTAGGTGGGGGACAAAATTCAACCCAACACCCCTATTTTGGGCAAATTGGTTGGTGGGACTGGAAGTGACTGAAATCTGGAAATTAGGCAGAAGATGAGTATAAGATCAAATAACAGAAAACAAATGGAAGTCAATGGTTACAAAGACATGCATGCACTCTTACCTCCCTGGCCTATGCCATTCTCCTACCTAGAAAACCCTCTCTATTTTACTTTTTCTGTCCAAGTCCTATTTAAAGCTGAGATAAATTTCTACCTTCTCCATGGAGCCCTCTTTGAGAACACCAGTTCTTTGTTTGTTTGTTTTTTCTACCAGCTGTAAATTCTTATAGCCCTTTTGTTAGGAGAACTGAATTGTTACTTTATGCATGCAAACTTATATGATTGGATCATATGAAATTGATGATATTAAAAATCATTTTTAACCAAAAAACACTTCAATTTAATGTTTCAACCTTATACTCAAATTATAGTAGTTGAGAGTCTGTGACTGAACTGAGAGTTTATGCCAAATAATAGATCTGGGAGCCAGGTTCTGGGCAAGGCATCTAATAGTCTATGCCTCAGTCTTCTTATTCCAAAAATGGAGATATACCTTTACCAATCTCATAGGGTTGCTGGAAAGATTAATTAGCTAATATGTATATCATATATATTATACATATAACATGCATGTGTATAACATGCTATAACTGTGCTATGACACTCCATAATTGTTAGCTACTATTATTATTATCATTATTATGATTCTTTACTTAAGATACATCGTTCATCTGGCACAGGGCTTTGTGTACTGTAGACATTTTATAAATATTTGTAGAAAGAATCACAATTAAGTAAACACATAATGTCTTCTCAATTATATATACTCTAACACAAAACAATATACAATGTAGATAAGTGCTTGCTGATAATTGTTAATTAATGATTGATAAATGGAAAGATAAACTCAGAATGCAGCTCCAATCCTATCTAATAAAAGAGTAATATCCAAATTGACCATCACTCCAAGACACAAGATGGCCACCCCCATGTGGTCAAAGATGGCTGCCCCCATGTGGACACAAGATGGCCACCACACGATGGCCTGCAGGGGAGGGCAGTTGGGGGCAGTTGGGGGTGACCAGGACTGCAGAGGAGGGCAGTTGGGGGGACCAGGCCTGCAGGGGAGGGCAGTTGGGGGGGACCAGGTATGGAGGGGAGGGCAGTTGTGGGTGATCAGGCAAGCATGGAGGGCAGCTAAGAGTGACTGGGCCAGCAAAGGAGGGCAGTTGGGGGAGACCAGGTCAGCAGGGGAGGGCAGTTGGGGGGGGACCAGGACTGCAGGGGAGGGCAGTTGGGGGGGGCAGGCCTGCAGGAGAGAAGTTGGGGGGGGACCAAGCCTGCAGGGGAGGGCAGTTGGGGGGGAACCCAGCCTGCAGGGGAGGGCAGTTGGGGGGGGACCAGGCCTGCAGTGGAGGACAGTTTGGGGGAACCCAGGCCTGCAGTGGAGGGCATTTGGGGGGAGACCAGGCCTGCAGGGGAGGACAGTTGGGGGGATCTAGGCCTGTAGGGGATGGCAGTTGGGGGGACCAGGCCTGCAGGGGAGGGCAGTTGTGGGCAATCAGGCCAGTAGGGAGGGTAGTTATGGGTGACCAGGCTGGCAGAGGAGGGCAGTTGGGAGAGATCAGATCTTAGGGGCTATCCAGCCAGCAGGGGAGCAGTTAGGCATCGATCAGGCTGGCAGGGGAGTGGTTAGGGGGTGATCAGGCTGGCAGGCAGAAGCAGTTAGGGGCAATCAGGCAGAGGCAGGTGAGTGGTTGGGAGCCAGCAGTCCTGGATTGTGAGAGGGATGTCCGACCGCCTGTTTAGGCCCGATCCCACTGGGATCGGGCCTAAACAGGCAGTTGGATATCCCTCAAGGGGTCCCAGATTGGAAAGGGTGCAGGCTGCGCTGAGGAACACCCTCCTCCCCTCCCCCATGCACAAATTTTGTGCACCGGGCCTCTAGTAAATTATAATCCCCATAAATTAATACTGATTTTTTTTTCATGTTCATAATTTTTATACTATGGGCCTGATTTGAGAACATTTGAACTTAGATTATAATATTTAAGTGCATGTATCTGTGAACTTTAGAGTTGATAGTTAGGGACTAGGCTTTGGCATTAGAAGTTCAGGTGCCCCTTGTTTGATCTCACTTTCCAAAACAAGCCTATTCAAGATCAGTGCTGCTGGGACATGAATTGCAGCATTGGGAGTAGTCCAATTGTCCTGTTTTGATACAGAGCTAAAAAGAATTTTAAATTCAGAAAACAGGATGGAAATCATCAGGCAGCCTCCAGAGGTCATCTGGCCCAGTGTTTTTAGTTTACACATGGGGACACCGAAGACACAGTGAATGTGAGAGCTGAACTAGAATTAGGGACTCCAGCAGTTACTCCATGGCGCTTTTTGGGTATATCTGTTTCTTAAAGGGTTAAATAGAGGTTTCAGGCTTGAGATACTAAAAACTCCAACAGAAAGCATATCTTTGAACTGTAGTTACTGGAAGATCTTTAGATTATGAAGATGAATGAGGCAATGTGAAGGACAACATTGTGCTGATCTGTAATCTAGAAAATATATAAGGGAATACCTTTAAAAGAACACCAGGGAATGCTGTAAACTCAAGCACCATAAAAACATTCATTTATATTTTAATGAGATTAATCTAAATATTGTTCTAGGTGAGGTATAATTACATTAAAGAGACAAAGATAACTTTATTGTGTGCTCTTTTTTAAAATGAAGCTTGAATCCAGGAAAAGTAAAACATAAACACTTTTTGTTATTAAAGCACTTCATTAGACTACTTCCTACTTCCAGATAAGTTTTTAATTATTAAAAAAAAAAAAAGAAGTTGAAAACAAAATACCATGGCACAATGTATTTTTAAATCATAAACATTCAAAATATTTATTGAAAGGAATTTTTATTGTTGGTCAAGAGCTAAAGCACTATTTCTTAGTCTTTCTGAAAAGATCTTTAATTAGATGTGAACAGAAATTACTTCTCCTTTTGTCTGTTTTAAGTAGCTCTAATACTTCCGCATCTGAGAGGATGAAAAGGAGACAACACTGTCCTGATATCAGAGGACAGAATGGTAGGGTGTAGACTAAGGGTTGGATGATGTAAGTGATGGCAGAACCAGAATAAAGGGCCATTGTCATATGTTTGGAAAAGCCAGTCTAACTTGTGTTAACTGGGAAAATTCAGAGGTTTCCAAGGGAACATTATATTGATTATAAAAGTTTATGTGTGGCCTGACTAGTGTGCTCAGTGCTTGACCATCAACACATGAATCAGGAGGTCACAGTTTGATTCCTGGTCAGGGCACATGCCTGGGTTGCAGACTTGATCCCCAGTAGGGGGCGTGCAGGAGACCGTTGATCAATGATTCTCTCTCATCATTGATGTTTCCATCTCTCTCCCCTGCTCCCTTTCTCTCTATGAAATAAATAAAAACATATATTTTTCTAAAAGGTCATGCTCATTGTATAAAATTAGGAAAAATGTAAAAAAAAAGCAAATTCAAAATTGCATACAATTTATTTGCTCAAAATATCTCCACTTACATTTTAGCATATTTTCTTTGCAAATACAAATTAATATTATTGGGAACAGAATCCTACACAGTTTTTTGGTATCATTTTTATGAGATTTAGTGAATATTTCCAAATAGCTCCATTTTAAAAGTATGCTTCATTTGAACATTTATGCAGCTTAGCTTGCATTCAACTTTTTGCCATTGTGATTAAAACTGTAGTTAAGTCTTTGACTACACCTCTGCTGTTTTCTTAGAATAGGAAATACTGGATGAAAGAATGTGAATATTTTTAAGGGCCTTGATAGATATTGCTCAATTTCCTCTTCTGAGAGATGATAGCCAATTAATTCTCTACAGCAGCATGTCAAAAAGCCAGCAATTTAGATGACTGTAAAAGAGCAGTACTCTATACAGGTTTGAGCCAGGGTGGGCAGAGCCCTGCAGGGACCTCACGGAATAGGCTTGAGACAGAAGCACTGGGCTGGGCATCAGACTTGTCCTCATGCAGAGTCACTTTTGTGTTTCTAAACTCTGGCTGCACAGGGGAAGAATTTTTTCTAACTGTCTATTTTGAAATTATTATAGATTTACAGGAAGTTGCAAAAGAGTATAGAGAAGACCCATATACATGTATCACACATTTTTTTCCAGTCGTTTCATCTTACATAATTGTAGTACAATATCCAAACCAGGCAATTGAAATGGGCCCAATTCATGTGCATATTCTATAACATTCATCACAACAAGATTAGACCTAGTCCATGACCACAATGATCTCCTTTGTACTATTTCTTTATAATCACTGTCATCGCCAGGCCCCTAATCACCCATCATCCCTGACAACACTAATTGTTTCCCATCAATATAATTTCCTCATTGCAAAATGTTAAATACGTGGAATCATAGAGCAGGCAACTTTTTGAAATTGGCGTTTTTTTAAAGCTCAGCCTATGCCCTTGAGATCTATCTAAGTTTTTGCATGCATCAATACTTTATTCCTTTCCATTGCTAAGTAGTATTTCAACTACTACTATCTAAGAGATAAAGGCTGAAGCAGGTAGAGACCTTATTTTTGGGGCAGATTGAATGCTCTTCATGCTGCAATAGTAGTGCGTCATTGCCACTGGCCTCACTTCTGATCCCATCAAAATGCCTATCTAAATAGATATACCACAGTTTAACTATTCACTTACTGAGGGACATTTAGTTAGTTGCCGTTTTTTGGCTATTATAAATAAAACTTTTATGAACTATTGTGTACGGGCTTTTGTGAAAACACATGTCCATTTCTCTGGGATAAAAGCCAGGAGTTGCAATTACTGTATTATGTGTTAAGTGTATGTTTAGTTTTTAAAGAAACTGTCAAACCATTTTTTCCCATAGTGTCTGTACCCTTTATAATCCCATTAGTGAAGCATGAGAGACCCAGTTTTCTGCATCCTGGATGACATTATGTATTGTCACAATTTACAATTTTTACCTATTCCCATAAGTGTAGAAACATCTGGGAAGTTTTAAAAAAAAATGATGCTTGGGCCCTACCTTAGTCTGGCATTGGAATCACAATCTCTGGAAAAACTGCATATCTCTATTTAAAAAAAAATTTTTTTTTCTTTAGGAGATTCTATATGTAGCCAAGACTGAGAGTCACTGAACGAGAGAGTGATTTTTAAAGTGCAGTTTCTGGACCTGCAGACTCAGCATCACCTGGAATCTTGACAAATTCATATGATCCACCCAGACCAACAAAGGTGCAAAGGGAAAGCCCGCTGCCCATGCTATTTCTAATCCTGGAGCCAGAAATCAATGTGAGAGTTGGTGGAATTTGAATCTCGAGTGAAGTTCCCCTGTAGTGCCTGAGCCTGTGTTATTATGCCCTGCAGAGGCTCATTGATTTGATTCACTGTTGGAAAGGATAGAAAGTTATTTATGATCAACCAGGATCCAAAGCAGGGTGCAAATTTTTCCTTATTCTTTACCTTAAATATTTGCTTCTCAGTATTGCACAAACTTCTTACAGGTACTAGAAGTCCCCTCTCCTTTGATTTCTTTTCCCTTGTCTGCTCCTCTTGCTCTGTTTAATCCTATTGCAATGCCCTATGCTCCAGCTGGCCAGCTGAACCGTATGTTTCTCAAAATGGAGAACATACTAGACAAATAAACACTTCACCTCGCAAATATCCCTCAGCTCTAAGAGAAAAACTTCTAGATGAGTTATTGAGTTTAAAGAGTTTAAAGAGCTCTCCCCACCAAAGGTGGGGCTAGGGTGGGACGAAAGGCTGAAGCAGGTAGAGACGTTATCTCTTGGGCAGACTGAATACTCTTCAGACTGGAACAGAAGTTCTTCACTGCCACTTGGCCTCACTTCTGATCCCATCAAATCTTAGTGGCCACTCTGGTCTCATGCTTTGTGGAAATGAAAGATAATTTCATCTCTGTTTTTTTTAATGTAATGCTCATAGAGACAGTTATCTTTTAAATCTCCTAACACTGAGTTAATTAACTCACCAACACATTAATTATTTAGGATCACCTTAAAAGGGACTGTTAATAACAGTAAACAACCAGTTTTCAGGACAAGAATGGGGCCCTGGATGGATCGATGCTTGTTCTCTGGAGCAGCAGGGAGAGAGGGCCATGGCAGACCTCCGGGAGCCACCGACATCACTATGTCATGATTTGTCTCTTCTTAAGAAGCAGATGAGATTAACCGCCTGAGAGCATTGCCATTATTCTTAACTGAGTTATTGCAAGGATCTATGTAGTAGGCTATTTGCAGGAAAGAACCAGGATGCCAGAGTAAATGTTTAAAAAATGAGGTTTCCAGAAACTGAGCTCTTAAGAGTTTACTGGTTTTCCTCTTCTCAGAAGAGGAAAATTATGCAAATAGGGGGTGCTTAATCAAATAATTGCCTTAAATTAAGCTTTCTTTAGTATTTACTATCTACATAAGCTTCAGAGATATTGTCTCTTTTGTCTTTAAAAATGTAGTCAACATGTTTCCTTTAAAAAAGTTGTTTCCAGATATTTACCTCTTCCTCCACTAGCCATATACCTCTGGAAAACCTGATCACACCTCCAGCTTAAGGAGGGGGCTCACTGGATGATGGGTAATCCCAGTGACTCTGAGGAATGGGTTTATGAACCAATGAAATATGAGGGTAATTTTTCTAGGGGGATCTGGAAAGAGTTTTCCTCACATCTAAGAAAATTCCACAAGAGGAAATAATATCTCTGGACATTGTCATATCTGGATATGTTCCCTGAAACTGTGGTGGCCACACTGTTCTATGTCTAAAGGGTACAGCCAATGGTGAGGATGGCTGACCTGAGAAGAGGAAACAGTCTGAACTTTGATCTGATAAATCAACCAGTCCTGAAATCAAATTCAACTGTGGTGAACGTCTTTAATATCCAAACCATTGGGAAATTTATTGAGCTTTTTTTTTCTTGTTGGCTATTTACCCAAATTAACAAAAATTAATTTGCTTCTGTAGCATTCTTCATGCTTTTTTTTTTTTTTTAAATAACCCTGCTTCACCAAATACTTATTCCTTGAATTCTATTGAAAACCTAGGGAAACAAAACATACACACTCAAACCATCAGGGACCTATTGTTTTCTGAACTGAACTGAAATTGACACAATAAACACATTATCTGTAACTTCTTGTCATAATCCAGAGAGTAGCACCTTTATATTTTATTCCACTGCTAATAAGCCACAGAACATGTAAGTCCTGGGTTACTCTCTTCCCTGGCTCACATCTTGCTTGTCCGACTCCCTTACACAGTTTATATAGCACGTTCCTCTTTTACTCTTCCATCCACTTTTCTATAAAATCCTCTCTCAGCTATTTGAAAGTAGGTCAGCTCTCCTATTTCATCTTTGAAGTCTTTTTAGAAATTATTATTTTGTAAGAAACAGTTGTTTCTTTATGTTTGAATATGGTAATAAAATACCCCAAATTTTATTACAAAAGATAAATCTTCATGACAATTTTCTGATATACTTAAACACTTTAAAGGTATTACAAACTATGCATATCATTTTTCAAAATTGTATTTATCCACAGATTTAGTTTAATCTCATTTTATTAAAAATATAGACTGTTCCAAATTTTGAGATTAAGATTTTCAAAGAATAGTAAATATCTGTGGCCAGATTATAATCAAGTACAGTTTTAATTTCTATTTCTTAACAATTGATGGAAAATAAAAATGAACAATTATTAAACATTTTTAATTATTTTAAATTATTGCTTTTATTAGGTATGCTAATAGAAGTTTAAGGGTGACAAAATATCCATTTTTTTTCAAGTTCAGATTTATATTTTATGGTACTTTTTATTTTTATTCATTTTCTTCTGAAGAATTTAATTTAAAAATATGGTTCTTTAAATTCTCTAATGTTTTAACTTCCATATGAAATCCTACTTTTAGAAAAATATTTCTACCTGTAGAATGTTTAAAGAAATTAAAAAGGAGTCCTAGCTGGTTTGGCTCAGTGGATAGAGCATTGGCCTGCCCTGTGGACCAAAGGGTCCCGGGTTCAATTTTGGTCAAGGGCATGTACCTCGGTTGCAGGCTCCCATCCCTAGTTGGGGGCACGTGGGAGGCAACCAATCCAGGTGTCTCTCTCACATCGGTATTTCTCTCTGTCTTTCCCTTACCCTTCTACTTGCTCTAAAAATCAATGGAAAAAATATCCCCAGGTGAGGATAAAAAAAATTTAAAGAGGAAGCTGGAAGAAAACAGTACATTAAAAAATCATATTTTTGCCAAAGTCAAATGCACTTTGGCATTGAAAAACTCTGTAGTTTCAGTATATATGTGTGTGTGTGTATGTGTATTAGAGGCCCGGTGCACGAAATTTGTGCACGGCGGGGGCGGGGGTTGTCCCTCAGCCCAGCCTGCACCCTCTCCAATCTGGGACCCCTCGAGGGATGTACGACTGCCCGTTTGGTAGGATCGGGCCCAAATGGGCAGTCAAGCATTCCTCTCACAATCCAGGACTGCCGGCTCCCAACTGCTCGCTTGCCTGCCTTCCTGATTGCCCCTAACTGCTTCTGCCTGCCAGCCTGATCATCCCATAACCACTCCCCTGCCAGGCCGTTTGCCCCCAACTTTCCTCCTCTGCCAGCCTGGTCACCCCCAACTGCCCTCCCTTGCAGGCCTGGTCCCTCCCAACTGCCCTCTCCTACTGTCCATCTTGTGGTGGCAATCTTGTGTCCACATGGGGACAGGATCTTTGACCACATGGAGGTAGCCATCTTGTGTGTTGGAGTGATGGTCAATCTGCATATTACTCTTTTATTAGATAGGATAGAGGCCTGGTGCATGGGTGGGGGCCAGCTGGTTTGCCCTGAAGGGTGTTCTGGATCAGGGTGGGAGTTTCCTTGGGGTGGGGTGGCCTGGGCGAGGGGCCTGTGGTGGTTTGCAGGCCGGCCACGCCCCCTGGCGACCCAAGTGGAGGCCCTGGTATCTGGGATTTATTTATCTTTTACAATTGAAACTTTGTAGCCTGGAATGGAGCCAAGCCTCCTGCTTGCTCCGTGGCAGTAGCCATTTCTGTTGGGATTTATGTATCTTCTATAATTGAAACTTTGTAGCCTTAAGCCGAGGCCTGGGCCGGCCAGGGTGTGTGGAAAGCTTGGCTTCCTCCATCACCAGGGAAACCCAAGCCTCCCTCCTGCTCTCTCTGTGGCCGCAGCCATCTTGGCTGGGTTAATTTGCATACTCACACCTGATTGGCTTGTGGGCATGGCTTGTGGGTGTAGTGGAGTGATGGTTAATTTGCATATTATTCTTTTATTAGATAGGAGATATATATATATACACACACACACACACACACACACACACACACTGAGTGGCCTGATTATTATGATTTCTGAACACATAATAATCTGGCCACTCAGTGCATATACATATATATATATATTAGAGGCCCGGTGCATGAATTTGTGCATGAGGGATCTGGCCAGCCTGGCCAGGGGGAGGGGACATGGGCGGTTGGCCAGCCTGCCTGCTGGTTGAACTCCTGGTTGAGGGGACAATTTGCATATTAGCCTTTTATTATATAGTATATACACTGAGTGGCCAGATTATTATGCATTCAGAGATCATAATAATCTGGCACTCAATATATATATATATATATATATATATATATATATATATATGTATATATATGTATATATATACATATATATACATATATATGTATATATACTGTTTTAGTGTGTTCAAAATGTGTTGCCTTATCTTTTGTGGTTTTGTGGTTTTCATCTCTAAAACATGAATGTTTAAAAAAAATGTTTGACTGCCTGGAAATTTACCTTAAGCTCCATTATGAGTTCTATAGTCAAGCTAATTTTGAAAATACTACATGCTATTTCCCCTTGATGTTAATAATGCACATTATCATATGAAGGAGTCAGAGAATCTCAATAGCAAAGGCATTTTATTTTATCCAGCCTTTAATCATAGCATTATTATCTTCCTATCACAGTTGTGGACATTCCATGAATTAATGTTTCATTTAACATTAATTGAGAGATATCATCCTAATCAAGTCTTCCCATCCACCCAAAGAGTCATTGAATCCTCTCTGGTTGAGAAAACATAATTTGTGTAGCCACTGAATTGCTTTAAAAATTTTTTTATATGTTTTAATTGGGAACTGCTGGCTCATGTTGTCATGGGAATCCTTGTTGACAAAGCAGTAGCACAGGTGATGTCCCAGCCCTAAATACAGAGCTAGGTTGGTCATGGATTTCTTTTAACAAATTTCTTAATTTACTATTTGCATTCCCTGTCACTGAATTCATAAGATGGGGAAGGGTGAAGTTTGCATTTTATTTTCATCTGTATCAATCTTTGCTGAATATTTCATCCAAGAGGATGGACAGTTGGTCAAATGATTGTTATAAATTGAATGTAAATTTTCAACAAAGCCAGGGCAATTTTTTGGCTCATTTTAAAGTTTTTTGTGGTGTTTTGTGTGTTTTTTTCCTCCTTATATTGTGATACACAAAACATTCTAAGCTTGACTGGAGATAGGAAACAAAGAACACAGCCACATGTTGACCTTCCTACAGCCTTGAAATTCTGAAGATGTGCTGCATGTTCACACAGGCTGTCATTGCATGATATATTGCTTGATAAAGAAAGAGTCTGTATTCTATGACCCCAATTCCTTCAAGACTGAAACATTAGAAATCTTAAATTGACCTATCAAGTTACCACTAACTTCCCATGTATATATAGGATATGTTTCTCAATTTATTTAAGAGGAAATACTTAAATGTTCAGGTTTCTTTTTTCCACTCAAAACATGTAATTCATTTTGTTCCTTTATGCTTTTCACCCTTCTCTGATTTTTTCCATCCCTTGAGAGAAATTTCCTTTTTGAGATTCAGCTTCAATAAGGGATCCTATTAATTTGTTTATTATTATTAGCAGTAGTAGTATTAAAACCACGGTGTGGCTGCAATTTAGAGATATTTATAGGAATAGATAATAAAATCTAGCATTTTCTATTATAATTCTAGGTGTCTGATTTATAATGGTATATTTTAAAGTGAAAGTGTACACCAGAGATTTAATTTTTGTTTTAATTGTTTCATAGCATCTTATTATTAGACTTAAAAGCACACACACACACACACAAAAGAAAAGAAGAGAGAAAATTTAATTTTATCAATTGATAATTTTATAATTTTGGAAATATGATCATCATTTATTCATCCACTTATTCATTGACTCAGTGAGCATTTATGGAGCACTTGACTTTCAATGAAACCTTCCACTCTGGTTGCATAGATATGATGCCTGTCTTATGACTTCAACCTACAATAATCCCAGGACTATGTTACTCATTTCTGCTCCTAAGATTTTATTCCTATTAGTAGAGGTCTGGTGCATGAATTCGTGCACCAGTGGGGACCTTCAGCCTGGCCTGTGGGATCAGGCCAAAAACTTGCTCTCCGACATCCCCTGAGGAGTCCCGGATTGTGAGATGGTGCAGGCCGGGCCAAGGGACCTCACCGGTGCACAATTGGGGCTGCAGAGGGACACGGGAGGTTGGCCAGCTGGGGAGGGACCACTGGAGGGCTCCAGGGCATGTCCGGCCTGTCTTGCTCAGTCCCTATTTGCTGGACCCCAGCAGCAAGCTAACCTACCTGTTGGAGCATCTGCCCCCTGGTGGTTAGTGCACATCACAGAGACTGGTCAACCAATTGACTGTCTGTCCCCTGGTGTTAGTGCATGTCATAGCGAGCGGCTGAGCAACCTTAGCATATCATTAGCATATTATGCTTTGATTGGTTGAACAGATGACTGGAAGACCTGACACTTAGCATATTAGGCTTTTATTATATAGGATTCACTTGGGCTGTAAGGCCTCTCTTCTACTCTCTGCCTATCTCTATGGAATTCTGCTCTGCCTAACTTTAGTGCTTATTGAATCATCTTTTCTCTGAATTCCCACAGCAGTTCCAGAATGAGACATATAATTTAGTACTTAAATATATACAATATAGTCTCATGTCATTTATCTGAAAAATATTTCTCTTCCTGTTTACATCACTACATTGTGAGGTCATAGAGGTCAGAGATCCCTGTTCTTTATTCTCCTCCATGTCACCAAGAACACTGTGGATGCCTGATAAATGCATCTTTATCAATTTACTGATTTTTCATTTGTTTGAGGACTATAATTCAGTTTAAAGGAATGGGCCATGGTATCAAACTGTCTAGACAAAAATCTTGGCCCTAACATTTATTGGCTATACTTTTGGATAAAGTGCTTAAATAAATTTTCTCATCTGTTAAATGAGGATAATTATAGACACCCTCCTCCCTCCCCCCACCACACACACCGCATAGGTTTACTGTGAGAACTAAGTAACACAGTGAATGTAAAATATACCCGTATAACACAGTGGTCCCAGGAACTTGACATAAGTCCAATGAATATCAGTTGTATTATCACTAATTCAGCTAAATACTCTTCCTTTCCAACTGAACTATATTATTGGAAAACATTACTATACAAGAATCTAGAGTGTGTGTGTGTGTGTGTGTGGGGGGTGTACAGAAATTAGGTGAGCAAGGAAAATAAAGATTCTATAATCATAAAATCTCTTAAATGTCTAATCCTGTCTTGACATATGTTTCTCGGAGGACTGGAGCCAACTCAACTACCTTTCAACAAGACAAGTTATAACAAGTATTGGAGAGGTTGTGAAGAAAAAAGGAACCCTCACTCACTGCTGGTGGGATGTAAACTGGTACAGCCACTATGGAAAGCAGTATGGAGACCCCTCAAAAAATTAAGACTAGAATTAACATATGACTCAGCAACTCCTTATGGGTATCTACTCCAAAAATTTGAAAACGTTTATTCACAAAAATATATGCACCCATATGTCCACTTTGGCCAAGACATTGAAACAACTGAATTGTCCTTTGATAGAGGATTAGATAAAGAAGATGTGGTACATATATACAATGGAGTACTACTCATAAGAAAAGATGAAACACTGCTATTTGTGACAACATGTATGAACCTTGAGAATATCATGCTAAGCAAAAGAAATCAGACAGAGTTAAGAAACAAATGATTTCACTCATATCTTCCTATATAATAAAGAGGTAATATACGAATTGACCGTCACATCCTTGCACAAGATGGATGCCTCCATGTGGTCACAAGATGGCCACCACAATATGGGCAGCAGGGGAGGGAAATTAGGGGCGACCAGGCCAACAGGGGAGGGCAGTTGGGGGTGACCAGGCCAGCAGGGGAGGGCAGTTGGGGGCAATCGGGCAGGCAGGGAAGCAGTTAGGCATTGATTAGACTGACAGGGGAGTGGTTAGGGGGTGATCAGTCTGGCAGACAGAAGTGGTTAGGGGCAAACAGGCAGGCAGGCAGGCGAATGGTTGGGAGTCAGCAGTCCTGGATTGTGAGAAGGATATCTGACTGCCGGTTTAGGCCCAATCTCACAGGGATTGGGACTAAACCGGCAGTCGGACATCCCTCAAAGGGTCCCAGATTGGAGAGGGTGCAGGCTGGGCTGAGGGACACCTGCCCGCCCCCTAGTGCATGAATTTCATGCACCAGGCCTCTAGTATGGGATATAAAACTAAAAGCAACAAATGAGCAAACAAGAAAAACAAACAAAACTCTTAGATACAGACAACAGTATGGTGGTTACCAGAGGGAAGGATGGTGAAGGAGTAGTAAAGGGTAGAAGAAGTCAAATAAATGGTGAAAGAAGATGATTTGACTTTGGGTTCTGGGCACAAAATGAAATATACAGATCATGTATCATAGAAATGTACAGTAGAAACCTATATAACTTATATAATCTTATTAATCAACTAGAGGCCCGGTGCATAAAATTTGTGCACAGGTAAGGTGCCTAGGCCTGGCTGGTGATCAGGGCCGATCGGGGCCTTCCAGCTGCTGGTCGGGACCTTCTTTCATTCCGTGCTGCCCCCTGGTGGTCAGTGCACATTATGACGAGCGATCCAACTCCTGGTTTGTCAAACTCCCCAGGGGACAATTTGCATATTAGCTTTTTATTATATAGGATGTCACCCTGGTAAATTTTATTAAAAAACATTGTTTACTTCCAGTTACATATCAGATATGTATAAGTTTTATATCTCTGCTTAGGTGCATTATTTTGGTTCAGAACCTTCTGCTATTTATATTTCAAAACCCTTGTCAGCCATTATGTAAAGGGAGTCCTCAGTCAAATTTCCCTTTACAGGACTTAAGAATCCATAGTTAAAATGAATAGACAGAAGACCCATTTAAAAAGTCCTAATTTTTATCTTTCATGGGAAGTAAGTATATTAAGGAACATTAAGTCACACCAAGATTTTATGCCCTTATTTTGCAAGAGAAGACAGTGAGCGATGCCTGCTAAACTCCCATAGAAGACCATCATTGTCCAGAAATTCTGCTTGTTTATAGCTTAATATCTCCACTAGAGAATAGAGAGAAGCCACCCTGTACTGTCTTCACTAGGTTAGAAAGTTGTGTTTGGGTGTTACATTGAACCCACTTCAAAGAAGTACGAGTTGTGGCTGGATATCATTGGGGGGTGAGAACAGAGGGCAGAAGTCCTCTTGTCTTTAAAGCACCCACTCTTCAGACAAAGGAGGTTGAATAACTTACCTATTTGGACACTCTGTTGTCTGTGGAGCATGTCATTTTATTCAAACAAGCTTTTCAACTTAGGGATCCTGAACTTAAGATATTGGAAGTAAAGCCATCGTCAGCTGAGGCTCAACACAATGCAAAAGCAATTGGAATGTCTTGGGTAGGGAACAAATGAAGAGGAAAAAATTCCTTTGGTTTTTGTTTCTGTATAGCTTGAAACTGTTATTTGGTGACATTTAAAAAATCATAGCAAATGCCTCATCCAAAAAGGGGAGTTGCCATTCACTGTAGCAAGGTTCTAAAACACCTTGATTTACTTCACTTTTCACAGCCTGAAAGTTTCACCTCATTTGGTCACCTTGTACATACTACTCTTGAACACAAAACAACCATCTGAGAATTAGGATTTGGGAGGAAGAGTTTGTGGTTATAGCTGCATAGATACTATCATTATGCTGCTTTAGTAATAGAAAGAATAGGCATGGTTCTCTCAGGTGGTTTTGGAAAGTTTGTTTACTATCTTCTTTTTTAACCATTCTCAGATGAGCATGTTGAATAACTTATCTATTTTGACACTTCATGAAAAATGTGTAATTCAACTTCTGTGATGAGGTGGCAGTGGAGAAGTATAGGAAAAGAGTGGTTTATTTTTAAATTTGGTTGTTAAACTCCCATCAGAAGACTATCATTACTACTTGTAATGATGCACTTTAAACCTTCCCTTAAATTATGAGCTTTTTAAAAATATATATTTTATTGATTTTTTTACAGAGAGGAAGGGAGAGGGAGAGAGAGTTAGAAACATCGATGAGAGAGAAACATTAATCAGCTGCCTCCTGCACACCCCCTACTGGGGATGTGCCCACAACCAAGGTACATGCCCTTGACCGGAATCGAATCTGGGACCCTTGAGTCTGCAGGCCGAGGCTCTATCCACTGAGACAAACCAGTTAGGGCAATGAGGTTTTTGTTTGTTTGTTTGTTTGTTTTTGTAACATTAAGCCTGAATGAGATGAAGTAATGAGTAAAATAAAACAATATTCTCACATTCTTAATTGACTTTGTGTGCATGTGTATATATGCAAGATGCAGAATGCCTATGTTGTGATTTTCATTGCTCATCTCTTGTGAAACTTCAAGGTTCCTTTGACCATGTATGAAAAAATAATGCTAAAAGGATGGAAATCTATATATTTCAAAAACACCTGCAACACCAACAAAATAATGTATACACTTAACTTTGAGATAGTTGCAATTTATTTTGCCATAAAATATTTTGCATGAATAAGATACTTAATAAATACTTGTCAACTGTTCGATTGGTCTAACAAAAAAAACACCAAATTATGAATGCCTAAAATGGCTCTTAACCACTCCTGTAATCACATCTCTTTTTATTTTATTGTCCTTTCATTTTGCAATAATAAAATCTCTGTCTGGAATTTGTGTACATTCTCCTGTGAACTTTTGCAGATGGTACAGTGATGTTACCACAGAATATTAAAGAAGAAAGGAAAATCTTAGGTCTTGTAGTTTTCAAGTATGGTGTCTATCAGCAACATTAATGTCACCTGGGAAACTTGTAGACATGCAAATTCATAGGCCGCACCCCAGACTCACAAAATCATAGATTTTGAGAGGACTTGTCAAGACATCAGCCCAACAACTGATATTTTAACAAATCCTCAGATAATTCTGAGGCACACTGAAACACTGAACAGCTGATAATATACAATCTTTCATTTTACAATAATGAAATTGAGACTGGGACTATCTGAGCCCTTTTATTCCATTCTCTCTCCAGACTTTTATATCTCACATAGCTTCAAGTACTATCTATAGTAACCCCCTTATCTGGGGGAGATATATTCCAAGACCCTAATGGATGTATGAAACTGCAGATAGTACTGAACACTATATATACCATGTTTTTTTCCTTTATGGTTTCTCTTTGCCATATCCAAATTGCCAGCACTTTGGGGCCACTATTAAGTAAAATAAAAATTACTTAAATACAAGAACTGTATGTAGTCATAGTATATCTGATAACTGAGATTGGCTACTAAGTGTCTAATAGGTGGGTTGCCTACACATCGTGGGTATGCTGAGCAAAGGGCTGAGTCACATCCTAGGCAGGATGGAGTAAAACAGCATGAAATTTCATTATGCTACTCAGAAACTCATGCAATTTAAAACTTACAAATTGTTTATTTCTGAAATTTTCAATGTAATATTTTCATACCATGAGTAATTGAAATTGCAAATGTAAAACCACGGATAAGGGTGTACTACTGTGTATGCTGCTGATTTCCAACTTTGTATGTCTAGACATTTTTTCTTAAACCCACATACAACTGCTTGCTAGACTCCTCCACCTGGGTGTTTCACAGGTAACTTAAATTTACACACTTATGCCTCTTCTCCAGTGTTACACAGCTAAGCCAATGCACATTATTTTCCCCAGCTGTTCAAACCAGGATCTTCTTTCACACTTCTCCCTAACCTCCCACCCCTTTATTTAATTCACCATAATGTCAGTTTTACTTCTTAAATAGCTCAAAATAATGATCTCCTCACTTCTATTGCTACAATTCCAGTGCAAGCCATCACCATTCTCTCCTACCTTCTTAGTTCCCTGTTCCTCTTTTGACCCTTCACTTCTTTTTCTAGAGGAGCCACCGTAATCTTTAAAATTTGATCATGCCAGTTCTATGTTTAATATCTTTCCACTGAATTTAGGATCAAATCTCAAATCCTTCAATGATCCTACAGAAGGGCCCAGACCCAACGTCCCTGCCTAATCTACCTCCTAGATTTATCTTTTAATTCTTAAATATGGCAAACTCTTTCTAGTGCTTTGGCAAATATTACTCTTCTGCCTTGAAAACTTTCCCCTCTACTCTCTATTTAGCCTTTCCTACCTTCTAATATCAACACAAATCTGTGGTCCTCAATGCTGGTGACAAGTCATAATCACATAGATAAAATTTTAACCAGTAATGCTATCTGAACCTCATCCTTATATTTAATTTCTTTGATCTGATGTAGGTGCAGACACTCATACAGTTTTTAACCATCCTATCTTACCTGAGCCTTCAAACATCAAAATGCCCCAGGAACCCCCACAATTTGTCAATAACAGTCAGAGGTTGAAGAGAAATAGAATATTCACAAAAACATTTATTGGGACTTTTATGTGCTTTCTTAATCACATTCTCTATAAACACCTCCCTAGTATTAATGCCAGAGTAATTGCTGCATTTGCCTGAGCAAGGCAAAGCTGAGTCACTGATTCAAGGTGATACGGATGGCAAACCATCTCCAAGTGTAATTGAAGGCAGTTCTTTGAAGTATGTTCAAAAGAAATTATATTTCATTTTAATGTCAAAATTAATGTACAATCAAGAAAATGTGTACTTTCAAGGTAACTGGTTAAAAGAAATATCCCTTTTAAAAAATAACTAGTGATCACAAGTTATATTGTTCAGAAGTGAGATAAATGTTGCTTGCACTGGAAATTTGACATGCCTTTATATATGCAGACAAAGAAAAAGTGATTTACTCCAGGCTCTATTAACTTACAGGTAGAAAAGGGAGACCTTCTCTGTGTGTGTGTGTGTATGTGTGTGTGTGTTTAAATTCAAAGAGGACTTTTTTCTTTTTTTACTTTTAAGGAGGAAAATCTTTTAAATAAACACGTTCTAAAATTACATTTTAATGAGAGTTTGTGAGCAGAATGAGTAGAGTGGCCAGACTCTCCAGAGTAGAAAGGGCCAAGAGGATAAGAGGAATGTGAATTCATTGCCTCATGGTTATGTACAAATGCTACTATGACAACAAGGTCGTTTGCTCTAAATTATAACTTTTGGACATCAGAAACACATGTATCTCTAAAATATTCATAATCCATCCTAGCTAGCACATTCATTGGTTAGAGCACTTGCCCCTTCATGGTGGGTTCTATTCTGGTCAAGGACATGTATCTGGGTTGCAGGTTCCCCACCCCAGTTGGGGATGTGTGGTAGGCAACCAATTCATCTCTCTCTCTCTCTCTCTCTCTCTCTCTCTCTCTCTCTCTCTCTCTACTGTCTCTCCTTTCTCCCCTCTCAAAAAGGAAAATCAATGGAAAAAATTTCCTCCAGTGAGAATTAACCAAAATAAATAAAATAAAATAAAATAAAATGTTCAAAATCCAGACTTGCTGATAACTTAGGAGAAAAAAAAAATATTTTTGAAACTAGACTAAGTGTTTTACTAACTCTAATAAGGTATTCTTAACCTTACTACTAGTAAAATAAAATTACAACCTAATTTTAAGTGATTATTTTATTGAATTTTGCATTATATAATTTTATTTTTTAGGAAAAATATTTAGTCATATAATTAGCATAATTTTATATTACCTTATGATCTAAATATTCATTTAAAGATGCGGAAATATTTTTAACAATGTGTCTCATTTTGTCCTAAAAAATAGATACTAAATAATATGTGATAACTTTATATTTTGACTCCCATTATACATTATAGTAACTGAATTTTTCACTTTGGAAGTGAGTCTTTTAACCTAGAGAACTTGTTTATCAGCTCTAAGGAATGGCTATAGGGTTGAAATTTTTAGGCCTACGTATCTAGGGGTACTTACTAAGGGCCAGTTACTGTGTTAAGTGTTCAGGCATACAGAAATGTCCAAAAAATGGTCTCTACTGTGGAGAGGGATCTCATCTATTGAAGCAGGCAGTCATGAACACAATTAACCACATAATTAAGCTGGGTGATGGATAGTAATGTTGAACAATAAAGAAAGAAATGTGGGCCCAAATAAGGTTAATTCTAACTGTGATTAGCTGCTGAGTGACTGGCATATGACTAAAACAAAAATTTAATTTTTCTCTTTCCCTGATGTCTAATAGGATATCTTGCACATAGTAGGTGCTCAATTGTTAGAGTAAACTAAAGTCAGTACAGGCTCTTGAGCCATCTTGCTTTGGGGGTGTGATAGAGATGGCCTCTTTTAGTGTTTTCAACATAGCCTTAGTTTTACTCAGGGGACTGAATCCCAAGACAGGAAATTAAGTTTAAATACCAAGCTGGATTATTTCCTTTTAAGCTTTTTTTTTCCAAGAAGTTTTTACCTAGTATTTTTCATCAACAGAATAGGCAGATCTTGAAACTACACTACCAGGGATAACTGGAAAAACAATGCGTTTTAAAATATATTTCTCTTTTTCTTATTTAAAATTCTGTAACTAATGGTTAATTTCTTTGTTAAACTCTCAACTCCTTTTGAATGCAAGTGTCCCTGGGAAGGTCCAAACCTCATTCTGTTGTAATCTCTGAGTGTGAGTCAATAGGCTAATTTTCAGACTACTGATGTCAATACAAAGTCCGTTAGATATGTCCAGGGAAGTTGCACATGTTCATGGAAGGTAGCAGCAAGGGGGCCAGTGTGAGGCATTGTTGGGCAGATGCAGAAGTGGGAAGCAGGGTTTTGGAAGAGAAATGAGGAGGCATGTTTGTCAAACTCTATTATACTTATCCTATCTGTAAGATTGTGCCACACATTATGAGTGTTTGATAAATCTAGTTACCCAATTTTTCAAACCTAAATCCTTCCAATTACTGTAATTGAAACTGGATTTAATTGAATTAAAATTGAAATTACTGAAATTGAAATCAATTGAATGTTCTGCAGGCTGTGATGCAGGTCAGGATCTCTTGTGCAGGTCAGACTCTGAGGCTCTATCCAGGGAGGAATGATGCTGGTGAATGACCAAAATGCTGGGTCAAGCATCCATGGTGACACTGGGGGACTTTAGGGGTTTCAGAGCATACATATAGAATAAAGTGGATGCCTCAAAAAACCCCACAAAGATATAAACCATTTAAAATACCCCACTTTTTATTTTTCCTCTTCTTAGTATTAATAGTAATTCATATTATATTTGATATTGTGAATAAGTAATATTGTATCAATATTTAGCATTTGTTGATACCTACCTTGTGTGAGGCCTGGTGGCAATATCTGTCATGCAGTATCCAATTCAGTCCTTATCACTGAGCCTCAAATCAAGTGACTTAGATTCACCCATACAGTTAACATAGAGCAGAAACAGGATTTCAAAACAGAACAGCTACAACCTGATTCAGAGCTTTTAAGCACTCTGCAATATCACCCACAGGAAAGGATGAAAACAAAGTCAACTGAGGCCCCAATTCTGCTTCAACATCACTCTGCCTTTGTGTGGGTCACTCACTATCTTATGGCCTCATGAGTCCAGAAGGTGATATTACATGTGCCCAACAGCTCCTCCAGCTCAAACATTCCATGCTTCTCTTGACCTGGGGTCTATTGGTGGTGGATATGGGCTGGGCATTATCGCAGAGGAAACTTTATCCTTTACTTCATGATAGGCACATTTGGCACATGAGAAGAATGAGCCATTTGCTCTCTTGCTCTTGTGGAGCTCAATGTTCGTGACCTGTGAGCCTCTCAGAACCTGCTATCTCTGGTGAGCCCCTTGACTGTGAATCACAGGGTGTGCCATTGCCGTATATGGAAAGCACATTGGGCACCATGGGCTAACTGGGATTACCATGACTGTAATGTTGGTGGCTTGATTCTCAACAACTCTGCTCTGAATCTGAAGGGCAGAGCACAAGCATACTTATGTGACTTAATTTGGTAAGAATAGCATGCTTTTCTGATGACAAGGCATACTGTGAATATCCAAGTTTATACTATGCATACTGTTGGTACTTGATATGTATTAAGTTAAACCTTGGCTTGTCCATTCGTCTAAATTTTGCCACTTGAATTCCAAACACTTGTCACGAGTGGACTTGGGATGCAGTGGAAAGAAATTAGGAATTGGACCTCTTTCACATATAAGCTCAAGAGTCATACTTTTGTTGTGCTCTTCAGATATTTTGCTTCTATTTGCTTACCCTTCATTGTTAGATTAAAATAAATAGTAATTTGAGGTTGCTTGGTTTTTAAGTTTCTACAGTTATAGCCAAATATTGCATGGATTTCTAGACCCAAAGATTGTTAGTGCTCAAAGAAATCTTAGGGATCATTTAGCCTAATTCTTTTATTGGGACATTTTACCTACCCCTATAAAAAAGTGTACGGATTTTAGCATCAGAAGTGCATTCAAATTCTTGCCTTGCTACTTCGTAGCTGTGAAACTGGATCTCCCTTAGTCTAAGTATCCCCAACTGTAAAATAAAAACACTATCTTTGCAGATCTATGGAAAGTAGAAACATAGTATATAGGAACGTGCTTAGTTTCAGAGCCTAGAGCAGAGTATCAGCTCAAGAGTTGTGTTTACTTCCTTATATTTTAACTCTATAGTAACAAGCTTTTTTTCTATTTTAATTTAAAATGAATTTTAAGTTAACATAGTTATATTATAAGACATTTAAATAAGGTAAAAGGAAGTACCATATTTAATAATATCACTTTCTTTTTCCCTTTATTCTGAGGATGTAATAAGAGTAGCCATGAGGTCAGTTATATGGGTACAGATGGAGAAGGAAACTAGTCCTATCTAATAAAAGAGTAATATGCAAATTAACCACCACTCCGCCACACCCACAAGCCAATCAGGAGTGAGTATGCAAATTAACTAAACCAAGATAGCTGCAGCCATAGAGAGAGCAGGAGGGAGGCTTGGGTTTCCCCGGCAATGGAGGAAGCCAAGCTTTCTGCACACCCTGGCCAGCCCAGGCCTCTGCTTAAGGCTACAAAGTTTCAATTATAGAAGACACATAAATCCCAACAAAAATGGTGGCAGCCACAGAGCTGGAGAGAGCAGGAGGCTAGGGTTGCCGCCAGCGATGGAGGAAGCCAAGCTTCTGCAGCCCTGGCCTGCTTTGGCCTTCATTTAAGGCTACAAAGTTTCAATTATAGAAGATAAATAAATCCCAACAGAAATGGCTGCAGCCACAGAGCGAGCAGGAGGCTTGGCTCCACTCCAGGTTACAAAGTTTCAATTGTAGAAGATAAATAAATCCCAGATACCAGGGCCTCCGCCTGGGTCACTGGGGGATGTGGCCAGCCTGCAAACCACCACAGGCCCCTTGCCCAGGCCGCCCCAGGCCCCAAGGTAACCCTCACCCTGATCCAGGACACCCTTGAGGGCAAACCAGCTGGCCCCCACCCATGCACCAGGCCTCTATCCTATTTAATAAAAGAGTAATATGCAGATTGACCATCACTCCAACACACAAGATGGCTGCCCCCATGTGGTCAATGATCCTACACCCATGTGGACACAAGATGGCCACCACAAGATGTCCAGCAGGGGAGGGCAGTTGGGAGGAACCAGGTCTGCAAAGGAGGGCAGTTGGGGGTGATCAAGCCTGCAGGGGAGGGCAGTTAGGGGTGACCAGGCCAGCAGAGGAGGGAAGTTGGGGGCAAACAGGCTGGCAGGGGAGCAGTTAGACATCAATCAGGCTGGAAGGGGAGTGGTTTGGGGGTGATCAGGCTGGCAGGCAAAAGCAGTTAGGGGCAATCAGGCAGGCAGGCAGGCGAGCAGTTGGGAGCCAGCAGTCCTGGATTGTGAGAGGGATGTACAATCCTAGTGGGATCGGGTCTAAACAGGCAGTAGTACATCCCTCGAGGGGTCCCAGATTGGAGAGGGTGCAGGCTGGGCTGAGGGACACGCCCCTCCCCATGCACGAATTTTGTGCACCAGGACTCTAGTAGGAGAATAAAAGAGGATCTGCCTTATTTTAAATTTATGGAGAGTAGATACAGGGGCTGTGAAGTGAAGGTAGAAGAATGGGTTCTTAAAAAATAACGGGGGTGGAAATGCAAATGATTTTAAATATAGACCTGAAGTATAATTTAGATAATACTACGGATGTTAAAGGTGTAAGATAGATTTCCTGACAATAAAAAATAAAATCCTTTAATATGAATAGTGTAAGCCTACTCAAAATTTTTCAGATTCTAAAAGCCATGTAGGAGACAGAGGGTGAAAGCATGCACTGAACTAAAAATAGACTCATCAAATACATTGTCTGGAATTAAGTGAAAAAAGTAAGTGGCAAACTTTTCCCTTCCTGTGTCTTATTCTGGATTAAACACAGGCAAATCATCAGATTTAGAAACATGGCTTAAAATTATTTTAAACATTAATGTTTCTACATAAGACAATATTGATCAACATTCATTTATCATTCATTCATACCTGCATGCATTATTTTATCCAGCAAATATTTTTTGAACATCTGTTGAACATTCTTTTATGTTCTGGGAGATAACGGTGAATAACAACTGACAATAAACTTGGTCCTCTTAGTGTTATCAACCTAATAGAGAGAGAGGAAGGCAATAATTATATACATATACACACATATATAAGATTATGGTGATACATTGTAGGTACTGCACAGAAAGGGGAACTTAAGGCAGGGGAGTAGAGATGGGGAACAATAGCAAAATGGAGGGCTAATGGTAAGAAGTTGGGTCTGGTAAGTCCCAAGGTTGAGGTTGCCTTCAATTCTTGAGACCAGTGTGGCTGGTAGTGAGGAATTAAGCTGATAGTGAGGAATTAAATAGTCACAGCAGATGAGGTCACAGAGGCAATTGTGAACCATATCATACAGGCCTTGTAAGGATTTTGGCTTTTACTCAGAATATAGCAATTAATTTATAGTATTTTTTTAAGAATGGCAGCAAAGAAACTAATACAACAGTTATCTCAGAAAATCCCCAGATCTTAGTTGCTTCATCTCTTCCCCCTTGTCTGTTCACCTGATCCAAGCAACTACCAAGGGTTGAGTTTCCCTTCTTTATCTGCCCTGACACTGTCTTTGTTCAGACCCTCGTTATCTGCCATCTGGACTCCAGCATTAACCTCATCTCCTTTCTCTGCCTCTGTCTCTCTGTTATCTCAAATCCATCCTTCTTACTGCCAACTGGTATCTTTAGAAAACACTAATCTGTTTGTGTTGTGCTGATGAAATACCCTTTGAAGTTTACTACAGCGTGGCTCCTTCCAGGGCTCTCTACATATGTAAGATTACATAAGTTCTGATGCAACTCTGCAGCTCCTCAGTGCGTACCCCCTGCTCCTCAAGCATGTTCTAGTTTTCACACATTGGAGTCAGTATAAGCACATTCCTTGGCTTAGAATATTTTCAAATTTGAGTCTATCATACTCTTATTCAACATTGAGACCCAACAACAAGTCACCATCTTGAGGGGGTAATTTCTAGCTTTTCCAGGTAGTATCAATGTGTCTTTCTTCTACTCATAAAACTGTTCTTCCTGAGTCATAGCATGTCTTACTCTTTAATTAGTTTTTACATATATTTCTCTCTATCAGATTCTAAACTCCTGAAACAAATACTATGACTCATTTCTCTTTATATCCACGGTACCTAAGGGCCATGCCCAGTACATAAGGAATGCTCAATATGTATTTTTATAAATAGACTAGAGGCCCGGTGCATGAAATTCTTGAATGGGGAGGGGGGTTCCTCAACCCGGCCTGCACCCTCTCGCAATCTGGGATCCCTTGGGGGATGTCCGACTGCTGGTTTAGGCCCAATACCACAGGGCCTAAACCGGCAGTTGGACATCCCTCTCCCAATCTGGGACCGACGGCTCCTAACCACTTGCCTGCCTGCCTGCCTGATCACCCCTAACCACTTGCCTACCTGCCTGATTGCCCCTAACCACTTGCCTGCCTGCCTGATCGCCCCTAACCACCTCTGCCTTGGCCCCCGCCACCTCAGCTTCATCTGGAAGGACGTCCAGAATGATGTCCACATATTATGCTTTTATTATTATAGATGAATAGCCCAGCCAGTGTGGCTCAGTGGATTGAGGGTCACCCCATGCACCAAGAGATCACCAGTTCCATTCCTGGTCACAGCACATGCCCCTTTTCAGGCTCCATCTCCAGTGTGTGTGTGTGTGGGAGGCTTGTATGATATAGTTCCAATTGTCTCTTTGATCTCATCTGCTATGACTACTTAATTCCTCACTACCACCCCCTTTTCTATCTTTTTCTCCCTCTCTCTCCCTCTCGCTCTAAAAATCAACTAAAATAATAATAAAAACTATTAAAAATAGATAAATATATTACTATATGAATGGTTATATGTGGGTAGCTGGATATAACCATTTTAAAAATAATTAATATGAGCAGTAGTCAGTGGGTTATTAGATGTCTTTATTATTAAAACTTTGGAAAAATTAATTGTTTGATCAAATATTTTGGCCATAGGGTTTTTTCCTCAATAAATTGAGAGTTGAACTGGATGATCTTTAAGACTCTTGCAGCTCTAAAACACCATTCTTTTACCTATTCATTCATTCATTCATTCACACTTTTAGGCATACATAGTGCTTATTATATACAAAACTATTACTTCAACAAACTGTAAATCATTCTTTTTTAAAATGTTTTTATTGATTTCAGAGATAGGAAGGGAGAGGGACAGAGAGATAGAAACATCAATAATGAGAGAGAATCATTCATCAACTATCTCTTGCACACCCCTTTATAGGGATCAAGCCTGAAACCTGGGCATGTACTCTGACCAGGAATTGAACCCTGACCTCCTGCTTTGTGGGTTGATGCTCAACACTGGCCAGGCTCATTCTTTTTTTTTTTTTTTTTCTTTTTTTTTTTGTAGTTTATATTTTGACTTAGTTAAGTACTATGATGAAGCTATAAATAAATGTATGATATTTCTTTTCAGTTTGTCATCTATAATAATAAAAGCGTAATATGTTAATTAGACCAGACAGCCTAACGACCTTCCAGACGTCATTCCGGATATCCTTCCAGATGAAGCCGCTACAGCAGGGCTGAGGCAGGGGTGGTTAGAGGCAATCAGGCAGGCAGGCGAGCAGTTAGGGGTGATTAGGCAGGCAGGCAGAGTGGTTAGGGGTGATCAGGCAGGCAGGAGAGTGGTTGGGGCGATCAGGCAGGCAGGCAGAGTGGTTAGGGGTGATGAGGCAGGCAGGCAAGCAGTTAGAGTCAATCAGGCAGGCTGGCGAGTAGTTAGGGGTGATCAGGCAGGCAGGCAAGTGGTTAGGGGCGATGAGGCAGGCAGGCAGGCAAATAGTTAGGGGTGATGAGGCAGGAAGGCTGAGTGTTTAGGGCCTATCAGGCAGGCAGGCAGGTGCACGGTTAGGAGCCAGCGGCTTGGATTGTGAGAGGGATGTCCAACTGCCAGTTGCGAGATGGGGCCTAAACCGGCAGTCAGATATCCCCCAAGGGGTCCCAGATTTGGAGAGGGTACAGGTCGGGCTGAGGGACACCCCCGCTCCCCCCACAACCCGTGCATGAATTTCATGCACCAGGCCTCTAGTAAGCTTATAAGATTACAAGATGTTCCGGTGCAACCTAAATACACAGTATTCAGGGAATTCAAGGCAGAAACTGGATACTAATATTTGATGCTGACTGACATCTTAATACCACTAAGACATGGAAAAACCCATGTCATCCTTTCCATATAACATAAAGGAATTTGGAAGAATATTCTGTTCATGCTGGAACATATCCATAGAATTACTACAATAACATTTCAGTATTCTAAAACAAATTGTTTACATTTAACAGATGAGAAAATGCATTGACATCTAAACTACTTGACCTTGAAATCTTATAGAGTGAAAGCAAGGAATTAAATTTATAATATAGTTGACTATTCTAAAAATAATCTCCTGCAATCTGTCAGTATTTCCCCAAAATTAGAATTTCTTTTTTAAACAAAGAAACCTCCCCTTGAAGACAAAGACTATCGTCGTAAGACAAAGGGGAACAAGCTGGACTCTTATGTTCTAGGAGTGAATGGAATTTTTTTATTTTTTAAATTTCTTTATTGATTAAGGTGTTACATATGTGTCCTTATTCCCCCATTACCCCTCCCCTCACCCCCCCCCACCCCACTCATGCCGTCACCTCCCTGTTGTCTGTGTCCATTGGTTAGGCTTATATGCATGCATACAAGCCCTTTGACTGATCTCTCCCCCTTACCCCCACCCTCCCCTACCTTCCCTCTGAGGTTTGATGGTCTGATCGATGTTTCTCTGTCTCTGGATCTATTTTGGTTCATCAGTTTATGTTGTTCATTATATTCCATAAATGAGTGAGATCATGTGATATTTAGCTTTCTCTGACTGGCTTATTTCACTTAGCATAATGCTCTCCAGTTCCATCCATGTTGCTGCAAATGGTAAGAACTTTTTTACTGCAGTGTAGTATTCCACTGTGTAGATGTACCACATTTTTTTAATCCACTCATTTGCTGATGGGCACTTAGGCTATTTCCCAATCTTAGCTATTGTGAATTGTGCTGCTATGAACATAGGGGTGCATATATTCTTTCTAATTGGTGTTCCTGGTTTCTTGGGATATATTCCTAGAAGTGGGATCACTGAGTCAAATGAGTGAATGGAATTTGAGATTATTTTCAGATAAAGAAATATTATAAATTATCCTTTCTTTCCTTTTTTAAACTCTATCTTTATCCTTTCCCCTTCAAATTTCTTAAACAGGAACATGCCTATCAAAAGATTATTCGAATCCAAATGATGTATTTCATAAATTTGCCTTTATATTACCCAGTGTCATCTCAATTTAATCAAGGAAATTACCCTTGCATAGTTGGCTGTGGAGAATTTCCACTGTATGTTGTTCTAAAACCCTCTGGGATTTTCTCTGGCAGAAAGGAGCCTTTTATAGAAAATGGGACAAACTTTTACATGTACCAGAAGCTTTCTAGATTTTATGTTCTAATTCCTTGCCTCCAGGCCACATCTTGCATTCTAAATATCACTAATGTGTCATCACTAAGAGCCTTTATAATACACAACAACCCTCATGGATATCAATATTAAATATATGTGTATGTATTTATATGCATGTATATATATATATACTAGAGGCCTGGTGCACAAAATTCGTGCACGGAGAGGGGCTGTCCCTCAGCCCAGCCTGTACCCTTGCCAATATGGGACCCCTCAAGGGATGTCCGACTGCCCGTTTAAACGGGCAGTCGGACATCCCTCTCACAATCCAGGACTGCTGGCTCCCAACTGCTTGCCTGCCTGCCTTCCTGATTGCCCCTAACCGCTTCTGCCTGCCAGCCTGATCACCCCCTAACCACTCTGCTGCCAGCCTGTTTTCCCCCAACTTCCCTCCTCTGCCGGCCTGGTCACCCCTAACTGCCCTCTCCTGCAGGGTTGATCACCTCCAACTTCCCTCCCTTGCAGGCCTGGTGCCTCCCAACTGCCCTCTCCTGCTGGCCATCTTGTGGTGGCCATCTTGTTTCCACATGGGGGCAGGATCTTTGACCACATGGGGGCAGCTATATTGTGTGTTGCAGTGATGATCAATCTGCACATTACTCTTTTATTAGATAGGATAGAGGCCTGGTACAGGGGTGAGGGCCAGCTGGTTTGCCCTGAAGGGCGTCCCGGATCAGGTGGGGGTTCCCTTGGGGCGTGGGGTGGCCTGAGCGAGGGGCCTGTGGTGGTTTGCAGGCCGGCCACGCCCCCTGGCAACCCAAGCAGAGGCCCTGGTATCTGGAATTTATTTTCCTTCTACAATTGAAACTTTGTAGCCTGGAGCGGAGCCAAGCCTGGGGCTCCCTTCGAGGCTGGTAGCCATTTGTGTTGGGGTTATAATTGAAACTTTGTAGCCTTAAGTGGGTGAGCCCGGCCAAGGTGTGCAGAAAGCTTTGCTTCCCCTGTTGCCGGAGGCAACCCTGGCCTGCTCTCTCAAGCTCCATTCTGCTGACATTTGTTTGAATTTGTTTACCTTCTATAATTGAAACTTTGTAGCTTGAGTGGAGGCTTAGGGCTGCAACGGCTCTGGAAAGCTTGGCTTGCTCTGTTACCTAGGAAACCTTGCTCTCTGTGGCTGTAGCCATCTTGGTTTGGGTTAATTTGCATGCTCGCTCTGATTGGATGGTGGGCGTGGCTTGTGGGTGTGTCGGAGGTATGGTCAATTTGCATATTTGTCTATTATTAGATAGGATTTCAATCAAGCTGCAGTTAGTGAATAATAATTCATTTTCTTCTTCTTTTAAAGTAACAATTATATGATCTTTCCGGTTTTCCTGACATGAAACAGTAAGGAAAATATAAAAGCATTCTTTTATTTCTTCCTAAGATACCTTACTCAAATCTAATCATGAGAAAACATTAAACAAACTCAGATGGAGAGACAGTCAATAAAAATAACTGTCCCTTAAGTTTTTAAATGTAAAGTTTTAACCACTTTCTCAGAATAAAGGAAACCAAACAGACAATAAATGTAATGTGTGATCCTGAATGGGATTCTGGACAAGAAAAAAAAAAGAGTTGTAAAGGATGTTATTGAAACAACTATTAAAAATTGAATATGGACTGTGAACTAGATTATAATATTGTATGAATATTACATTTTCTGACTTTGATCATTGTACTGTAGCTGTGCAAGAGAGTGTCCTAGTTCTTAGGAAATATTTATGAAGTATATTGGGGCAAAGGGATATTACATTTTCAACTTACTCTCAAATACTATAGAATGACAGAGCAAAATGGGGAAAAATGTAAACCATTGGTGAATCTTGGCAACAGTTGCACAGGAGGTTTTTATAACTTTTTTGTATGTTTCATATTTTACCAAAGTTGTACAACGATATGAAATAACTGAATGCCTTCATGATTATCTTGACAACCCATGTAGGTTCAGGGGTCCTGATTGGGAATTATCGGTCTGGTTTTGTGTGTAGGAATGGCTCAAGTATTTAGAGTTTCTGACTTCCAACCCTCTTATGTTTCCTAATGGAGCCTGCAGTATTCTTTTCGCAGAGAGATGTTTAGGTCACTCATTTAAAAAACCTCGCTGGAATGTTGAGAAGTGTGGAGATCTTTCTTTATGAGATGATGGAAACATTCTGTATATTGATAGGGCCAGGCCCTCTTGCAAGTGCTTCACATATATTGTTTCACCTCACCCTCACAACAATTTAGGAGTTCTTTTGTCATCCCTATTTTAAACACGAGACAACTGCAACTTGTTCAAAGGGCTTGCATAGTAAGCAGTAGAGCCATAATGGAAATCTGATTTATTTAAAGACAAAACCCATACCCTTAACCCAAAAGACATATTCCTTCCCTGATCTCAGGATCCACGACTCACACCGAATTGTAATCATTCATCCTTTTCCCACCAGGAAGGGTGTAGGGGGAAGAGGATTTCTCTTCCTTTCTAACTTTCCTTTTGCTTTGTCCCCAGAACTCAAGACATTGCTTTGCCCATGACTTCTCAGTAAGAATTTATAGTCTAAATAATGTTTTTAAGCCCCTAAGGCAAGATCCTGTTTTGTATATACATATACGTATATTTTGTAGCACTCATTTTACCCAGTACTAAGCTAGAAATACAGTATAGTGTCCTTAATCATGTCAACGGTAAATTAGATAGGTGATTTGCTGAAACTGATTTCCCATATCAGGTGTAAAAATAAAGCCCTTTCTATGATTTGCAGTTTAATTTCATCTATTCAAGAAAATACAGTGTTTATTTCACACGGGTATTTATTCATTCATTTATTATAATGAATATAACAAGCTCCCATTGAGGAGACTTCATTGGTCTGCTTTATTTTCATCAGTTTGGCTAGATTTATTATGTAGACCTTTTAGGTGACTCTTTATCTGACTTCCGGTGATTATTTGCTCATGCAGCCCCTAGTGTGGTAGCCAGGGTACAGACAACATTCCCACCAGTGTATACAGATACCCCACCACGTTTATTGCACAGTGGACATGACTTTCCATCCTGATATTAAGAGTTGGTGTTTATATTTTTCCTGTGAGTGAAGGTCCTTAGCACATCTGTACACAATGTGCAGAAATGCAGAGATGTCAAAACCCAGGACACATGCAGTCCAACACTTGACAAGCAGAATGCTATTAGCATTGGTAATAAGACTACCTGGGTCTGTCTGCGGAGATCCCTCTGCTTGGGGTCATTTACATTCACTGCACACAACATCCAACCCTGGCTCTTAAATAAGCCAGCTTCAGAATAGACAATAGAAATCCTGAAAGTAAGCTGAAATTTTTGGGTAGAAATCCATTTATCCTAATTAAGAGAACCCCCTGGCAATTAACACAGTGTGTGTGGTGCTATTATCAGAACTGACAACAGCAATCTTAGGTACTATGGGCTCAGGGAGCCCTCTCTCCTCCAGAACTCCAGCCCTCCTCTCTGTAAATAGATTCTCTTTGACTTGCAACAGCAAACACATTGAACATTTGCATTTCACTCATTACTTGAGCTGCTACAGGCTGAGCAGGACCCTGCCATAGAAACAAATGCAGCTGAAAACCACCTAATGGCATTGGTTATACAACTATCAGACTTCCTTGAAATATACTTTCTAGGACCAAAATAAAGTATATTTATTTTATTAATATATATATGTATTTGGAACATGGGATTACCTGGGTTTGGTCTCATTTTTCATTTCTCTTAGCAAAACTTCTTTCTCCTTAAACTCAAATGAGAACAATTTAACTCTTATCTATAGTAAGAAGTCAGTGGAAAGAACGTCCCACTTTTTGTATTTAGAAAGCATAGTAGTTACAACAGTTTCTAATGTTTTTTGTTTTTTTTTTCCGTCACAATTATTGTTTTGACAGATGGAGACTGGGGTATTCAGAAATGGTTGGCAACTACATTTTTTATGTGTGGGTTAAGAAATATCTCAAAATGAGTTTCAAAATCTCAATTGGTACCCTTTCTTTGATCTGTCATCTTGTGTTAACTTCCATCACATTATTGCACAACTCTTCAAATGTAAAGGAGCCAGTCTTTTCTTTTTTCAGGTCAGATACTAATTTAGAAATTTGGTGTGAAGTAATGATGAATAATGGATGAACCAGCTTTCTGAATTGGAACTCCAGATTCTGAGGGACTTGGGCAATCTTCAAAGCCAGCTGGGATGCATGACTTTGAGGGCCGGGGAGAGACCAACTTGAAGGCGCCGTTAGCTTCTCCACCTGCCTGTTACTCTACTTACTGTCAGCTAGTTTGTTTCCCTTAGTTTTGAGAATAAATAAAATTGTCCCATGTGAAAATGGTGAAATACTTGGTTCTAAATTTTGTTTGTATTTGGAAATCCTGTTTTCATTATCTGCTAATGCACAGAGCCCTAAGACAGGTGTGAAAAGCATGCCATATTACTTTCAGGAGTCTTTGATTTGTCAGTAATATCAACCTTAATCCATATCTGCTTTCTGTACTTGATGCTTATGTAGGTTTCATATTCTTTTAAGAAAATTTTGTCTACTTCTTTGATGAACAAATAACACTAAATTGAGATATTTTTGTTGCAGTGGCGCAAGGGAATTGAACAAATGCCAAATATTCATTTGTTGGAGTAAAGGATTATTGAAGTTTGAGCTTTTAAAAATTTTGCATAAAAGGTATTATTAGGTGATTTGTAAATTATCACACAATCATAATATTCTTCTGGTTCTTCTTGAAATTTTCTCTAACGGTATTTCTTCTGGAAGAGGCATTTCATGTTAGCCTCCTGGACAAGATGAAAAGTAGAAGGTCTAACTGGCTGCAATACCCCCAAAAGGTAATCATCAGTGGCTCCAAGTTACCCTGCTGTGGGGCTTCTAATGACTTTCTGAAGCCTTGTGTTGTCAGTTTTTTAATCTATAAATATATAGATGCTATTTTATTAGATTTATAGATGACTCAAAGATGGGAATTCTAATGAATGCACTAGATGACAGAATCAAAACCAAAATGATCTTGACAGGCTGAAATAAAGGGCCAAATCTATCAAAATGAATAAATCTGAGGGCCAGTCCCTGGGCCCCCAAACAAACAGCCTCAAAAATACATAATGTAAAAGATGCTGCTTTAGCAGAGACGTGTGTGAAAGAAGAGGTCTTGTATCACAGCAGTGCAAGGTGAGGCAACAATATGATGAGGCTGTAACAATAAAATTGTGATCTTGGATACATTAGTAGATACACAGTACGAAGATAAAGAAAGTGATGCTGTTTTTCTTGTTGGTTCAAAACCTTGGGAGCTTCCCAGGTGAATTATTAAACTGGCCCCCATACACAGAGGGCAAGAAGAGACTGAGGAAAGAGGCAGGTCACTCAAGAGTGGTGTGTGGCAGGTTTAATAAGCAAGGAAACTTACATATCAGACTTGTTGCAAGAACTAGATCTCCTCAATACAGAGGCCTTGCCTGGGTTCAGTCACGTATTCAGTCCAGATGCTCTCAACAGCCCCTTGCTCTCTCAAGGCTGTGTTCTTGAAAACATCTCCCAGTGTAGGAATGAGTACAACCTACATTACTAGGATGGGGGAGATGGTGAGGAGCCTTTTATTGCCAGGTCCTGCTTAAGGGGCCAAAGGTAGTTACAGTCTCTCAATGACCTCTTCCAATAGTTATCTTGGGATATTATTGGGTCTTCATAATTTATAAGACAAAAGCAAACGAGAGTGTGATTAGCAGCAAGCAACATGATATTGTATATAGAAGAGTTAAAGTTATTAGATAAACTTAACCAGGATATAGAAGATTCAAATTGATTTGATGCCAATATTTGTAGGAAATGTCAAATGGAGGAAGGATCAGACTTTATTGAGTTGAACTAGGAACAATGGGCAAAAGTTAGAACAAGGAAGAGCTTCTAGTAGGAGTGTCAAAGGTGCACTGGCTGCCTCATTGGAAACTTCCAAGCCAAAGCTAAAGAATTACTTTGAAGAAATCTCATAAGGAGAATTCAGATGGCAGTGGATTTGATAGCTGGTTGTGGATCTTTTTCCCCTGAAATCCCTCGTTATTAATCTTATAATGACGATGTGCCCAAATGAACAAACCTAGAGAATTTGAACTTTGGTGAAAAATTATATGTCCATTATACATAAGAAAAAATTATGATATAGCTATGATAGGATAGTAATCCCAGGGAGTCCCTGTCTTGAGAAATCTTTAAGAGTAGGAGAAACAATTATATATTGGCTTAGAGACTTTTATGGTTGCAGACTGGCATCTGAAGCAGTTAGTTTCTTGAACTACCCATGGTTATTTGTGTACCAGTAACCTGTGTTATAGCTTTAAAATTGTTGCTGGTCAGTCTTTTTCTACAAACCACTAAGCTCAATCAACCATGTATAATTTCACTTTATGACATGGGCTTCTCATAACTTTCTGCCACACCTAGGAAGAGAACAAACATGGTCCATAATTGTTTGTTTCCTTCATATGGGTCACTTCTTGTTGTCTCTTACCTTGAATGGTTTCAAGAATGTGAGTTAAAACATACCATTTAATATTAAAAAAATATTATAAGTTCTATCCATTAGAAAAAGATCTTCATAATTCTAACATTAAGATTCCTTAACATTATACAGTGAGAAGAAAATCGATGAAATTACAGGGATGGGCAAAAGTAGGTCTACATTTGTGAGTATGCGAAACACAGAGTTTGTTCTTGTATTATTATTTAGTAACTAGTAGCCCGTTTGCACGAAGATTCGTGCAATAGACCTTCATTCACCTGGCTGCCTGCACCAGTTTTTTGCCTTGCTAAGGATCGCAGGAGCCGACCCCCAGTGGTTTCCTGCCATCCTTGCAGGCTGCCCACTGGTGCCCAAGGCCGGGAAAGCCTCCGCCCCAGGCTTTCCTGGCCTTGGGCTCGCCGCACCCAGTGTCCCTGCTACCGATCACAGGAACCGACCCCCAGTGGTTTCCTGTGATCAGTGCAGGCTCCCCGCTGGTGCCCAAGGCCCGGAAAGCCTTGGCCCCTGGGACCCCCGGGAGCGGCGGGAGGGGCGGGAGGGGCACGGCCAAGCCCCCCCAGGTCGCCAATCGACCCGGAACCCCCGGGAGGGGTGGGAGGGGCCGGGCCACGCCCCCACGGGTGGCCGATGGACCCCCGGGACCCCCGTGAGCGGCGGGAGGGGCGGCATGGGCCCGGCCACGCCCCCCCAGGGTGCCGATCACCCCAGGCACCCCCGGGAGCGGCGGCATGGGTCGGGCCACGCCCCCCCGGGGTACCCATCGCCCAGCCACGCCCCCCGGGGTGCTGATCGCCCCAGGCACCCCGGGGAGTGGCGGCATGGGCCCGGCCACGCCCCCCCGGGGTGCCGATGGCCCCAGGCACCCCGGGGAGTGGCGGCATGGGTCCGGCCACGCCCCCCCGGGGTGCCGATCGCCCGGCCACGCCCCCCCCGGGGTGCCGATCGCCCCAGGCACCCCGGGGAGCGGCGGCATGGGTCCGGCCACGCACCCCGGGGTGCCGATGGGCCCGGCCACGCTCCCCTGGGGTGCCGATGGCCCCAGGCACCTCCAGGAGCGGCAGCATGGGCTCAGCCACGCCCCCCCAGGGTGCCGCCATCTTGATCTTCTCAACGGCGGATATGCCACCCGGAGTCCCGCCCCCAGCCTCCTGCCGGCCCAATCGTGGGCATAGCGGAGGTGCGGTCAATTTGCATGTTTCTCTATTATAAGGTAAGATTATTGTATTATTTATTTGTATTACAACTGTAAACCTACTTTTGCTCACCCCTGAATTCCTACAGTGAATTCTAGTTATATCTTTTTGGCTCCCTCACCATGTTGTGTATGTGTTAGAAGAAGGGACAGCAGGATGCAGAGTCAAGGTCAGGAAGAATCACAGAAATAAATGTTTGCTGGCAGTTAGCTCAAATTTACTGATCAACAAAATTACCTGGGGTTAAAATTCTCTGGGAAAGTTTCTGACTGAGTAGTTTTGGAATGGGGCTGAGGAAGCTATGTTTTTTTTGTTTTATTTTCTTTTTAAAAAATATATATTTTTATTAATTTCAGAGAAGAATGGAGAGGGAGAGAGATAGAAACATCAATGAGAAAGAATCATTGATTGGCTGCCTCCTGGACAGCTCATACTAGGGATGGAGCCTGCAACCTGGGCATATGCCCCGACCAGGAATCAAACCTGACCTCCTGGTTCATAGGTCGACACTCAACCAGTAAGCCACATCGGCTGGGTAGGAAGCTGTGTTTTTAACAAGTATCACTAGGATTTCTTATGATCAGACAAGAATGCTATTCTAGACAATTTCAGGTCACAGTTAAAGCAAGGCAGAAAAATTTTTTGTTTTCGTTTTTGTTATTCCTCACCTGAGGATATTTTTTTCTTTGATTTTTTTTTCTGGGGGGAGAGAGTAGAAGGGAGGGTGAGAGACAGAGAGAGAGAGAAACATCAATGTGAGAGAGATACAATTGGTTGCCTCCCACATGTGCCTCAGCCAGAACTGAGCACCGAGCCTGCAACTGAGGTACTTGCCCTTGACCAGAATTGAACCGGAGACCCTCAGTCTGCAAACCCACACTCTAACCACTGAGCAAACTGGCCAGGGTTCAAGGCAAAACACTTTAGATGAGCAGGAAGCTATAACAGACAAACCTCGTGAAAAAGTTAAAAAAGGCATTGCTCTTTCCAACAAAGATGTCACAGAATTGATTTGTTCATTTAGGCAAGTGGTGCTACCTAAAAACTGCAAGTCTTTAAATCATGAATTACTGAATTGGCTTATGTACTCTAGCTCTGTCAAAATATCTCTTTCCACGTGTATTTTGGAAAGAGTCTCAGGTAAGCTATTTGCCTTGCATAAACCCATCTTGTTACTTTCAACACAAACAAGTTCTTTCTTTTTTGAAATAACAACCAACCCACTATAGCAGATGATTTAATGAGCCAAATGTGCCTTTTCCTAGTGAAGGAAAGCGAAGGACATGATCAGCTGTTCAGCTACGGCATGTGGGAAGAGATTTAGTCAATATGTTCTCCCCTGTTTTTATCAACTGCTTCTCATGTCCTTGTTTTTCCTTTTCTCCTGTTTTTCATAGGCTGGCCATTGGAGCTGTTCCTTCTTAATTCGCCTCCACCCTTAGGGACTAAATTATAACACTCCACAGTACTTGAGGTGGCTGCTAGGACTTTTCCCCTTTAGACTAACATTTGAGACAAAAACTTGAAATTTGAAAGGACACATTAGAAAACTGTATTTTAATTAACACAAATTATCTTCCTGTCTTTTTTTTTTTTTACATAAAACATATTTATTAGGCAGACATTGCTAATTTAAATAGCCAACCCTTGACATTATATTGGTCTTTATATCCTTTCTTTCTCCTACTTTTAAGGAGGAAATATTCAAAAGAATAGGCTGAAGGAATTATGAGATTAAATAAGGTGGTTTATATTGAGAACTGATGCAAAGATGAATCATTGGAAATACTTCTGTCAATTAGACCACAATTTGAATTGAACTTCACTTAAAGTGGATTTAGAGTTTGGGGGATCCTCTGTGGACTGTGATATTGCATGCAAAAGATGTTTAGTATTTATCTCATCCTATTTACATGGGTATTCCTTATATTTGAGGACACAATCTGATAAAATTCACTAAGATTATTTGAAGGTCAAATAAACCTTTAAGCTCTATGTTATTATTTTATGGGATTCTTTCTTTTTTACTCTATTTTCCACCTTGTGAAGATGTCCTTTAAATGGTTTTTAAGCTATGTGGTATTCAGTCATAGGGAATATTTCTGAAATATTTCCCTGAAAAAAACGTGGCAGCATTTTTTCAAGACATCTTGGTTAAAGCATACTACAATCCATCAAGTAATTTTATTACTTTCCAGTAATGTCTTCAAATATTCTTTGGTTTCGATTGTATTGTTTTTTAAAAAGCTCATTGATCTATAAAGCATTTGTATTATTTTCTTCTAGAAACTCTATCAATATTTATTTATGTTAGTGTTTCCCATATAATATATCTTTATGCTTTATAAATCAAACATGTAGAGAGTATATATGTAATATTACTAATATATTTATATGTGTGTATTATTTTATTTTATATGAAGGTAAATAGGGTGAATAATATGCACATATATGCACACATGCAAACCAGGTAGTAAATAGTATAGATGAACAACTTGACATTTAGAGAACGGTAAAGTGAATGTCATATAGTCAGGAAATGGCTCAGCCAGTTTGCAGACTTAGGTTTGTCGCCTCCAAATCCAGTGCTATCTCTGGATATTAGGTTTGTCGCCTCCAAATCCAGTGCTATCTCTGGACATTATTCTGTCCAGTGGTAATTGCTTCTATTGTTTTTATTTTTAAATATTGTGCAGATTATTTGCATTTCTCTTTTGTAATTTTTTGACATTTGTTTCTCTAATTCATCTAAATTTCAAGCTACTTTTGGCTTATAGAGTGAATTAAGCAATTTCTACAAAACCTGTATTTAGTGAATAATCACTAAATTGGTAATTTGCCCATGAGTTGTTTTAGGTTTGCAGCTTGAAGATCAGTTTATTTAACTGATAGCTGCTATTTTAATTAGTGATGCCTAGTAAATCTGATTCAGATGTTTAAGGAAATTAGCCTAGGCCCTAGGGCACAAAAGAGCAATAAGCCAGCACACATTATCAACTTATGAAGCTCATTGAACATTTACCAATTTGGATAACATTTGGTAAATTATAAATAAACTAGTAGCCCATTTGCAGGAAAAATCCTGCAAGCGGCCGCTGCGGCCGCATGCGCTGCCACTGCCGCCACACCTGCACCCGTGCACCTCTGCCACCCGCCCTGCTCCGCCCTGCTCCGCCCCGCCCCGCCCGGGCTTTCCCTCTGGCAGCCATCTTGCTTTCCGCTTTTCCTCCGTCTTCCTTCTAAGTTGTCTTCAGTCTTCACTCCTCCCTCCCTCAGCATATGCAAATTAACCGCCATCTTTGTTGGGTAATTTGCATACTCACCCTGATTGGCTGGCGGGCGTGGCTTGGGCTGGCGGGCGTGGCTTTGGAGTAGCGAAAGTGCGGTCAATTTGCATATTACTATTTTATTAGGTAGGATTATTAACATTTTTGAAATATAAAACATTAACTCCTTAAACATCACAGAGCATCTAGTCCAGCATGATAAAATATGCATGTCTTAAAATAAATGTGATTTCCCTAGCCAGTGTAGAGTATTGGTTGGAGAGTATTCTGTACACTGAAAGATCATGGGTTTAATTCCTAGACAGGGCACATACCCAGGTTTCAGGTTCAATTCCCAGTCGGATGTATGCAGGAAGCAACCTGATGGATGTTTCACTCCCACATTGATGTTTCTTTCTCTCTCCCTCTCTCTTCCTCTCTCTCTAATAAATAATAAATAAGTGTAACTTATTTTCAAGTACGTACAGTAAGCCTACTATCAGAATTATTTATGGAGTGACTGCTATGAGAGAAATAATAGTGTGGGGCAGTGGAAAGATATTAGTTTTTTCTTCAAACTTTCCTGGACTTGAATTTGGGTAAGCTCTGGAACTTTCCAATGGAGTGCACTTTTTCCATTGTTGTGCATATTTCTAAACTCTTTCTTTATAAAATTATGTTAATACCTACTCCTCAGGGGATTCATTGAGAGTGGATAAGTGAGCTGCCTATCACAGTCACTGACCAGTTCCTTCCTGACACTGCTTCTCATTTGCTTTTCCCAGCAGTGCTCTGAGATACAGGAAAGAAAAAAGAGCCTACTGATTGAATTATTGAACATTGGTTGAAATGAACTGTTTTGAAGATCTAGCCCTCAATTCTTCCTGTTTGTTTTTCTTCAGTTATTCATTTATTTATCTATTACATATTTATTAAGTACTATGACATGCCAGGTACTGTGTGATGAATGGAGGCAACAAGGAACACAGTGCTGGAATTACTGGGTGAGATCATAGAGTTAGTTTGTATGACTTTAGTCCAGGTTTTTTCTATTGCACATGCAATATAGCAAGGAAAACAAGAATCATGCAAAGGAAATAAGAGTGAACTTTATAAAACAATATGTAGTTAAAATCCAAACTGTTACCCATTAATAACTGGGAAATCTCAGCAAATAGATTGACCAATCAGGCTAGTGGTGCTGCTGTGGGGGTAAAATTAGAGCCATTGGGCTTAGAGCAGTGGTTCTCAACCTTCCTAATGCCGCGACCCTTTAATACAGTTCCTCATGTTGTGGTGACCCCCAACCATAAAATTATTTTCATTGTTACTTCATAACTGTAATTTTGCTACTGTTAATGAATCGTAATGTAAATATCTGTGTTTTGTGATGGTCTTAGGCTCTACAGCAGTGGTTCTCAACCTGTGGGTCTCGACTCACAGGTTGAGAACCGCTAGCAGGATTACCCATTTAATCCTTGTCAAAACACTCTGATATAGATATTATTATTGCCATTTTTACAAAGGAGAAAACTGAAGCACAGGAAGTTTGGATCATTTGCCAAAGGCCTTACAGCTAAGAAGTTGCAGAGCCAGGGTTTGAATTCCAGCAGTCGGGTTCCAGAATCCGACACTTCTGTCACACTATCTGATAAAATAAGGTGCAAGTAAGAAATGAAGGGATTGGGGGAGGAACCAAAGTTAAACAACTAATGGCGGCAAAGTTAAACAACTAATCTGCTGCCTCGCACAACAATTTCAAAAATACAACTAAAATATGGACTGGTGAGTGCAGCGACTCCTGCTCGTGTCTCCCCGGGCTGGGCGGCTGCTCCTCTCTGTCAGCACCTCAGCCAGGGCCATGGGCTCATTGGCGGCTGCGGCAGCTGCTGCGGCAGCGGCCGCGGACTCGGCGCAGTGGCTCTCGGTGAAGGAAGAGACCATCTTTCTGCACAATGGGCTCATCCACGTCACCGACCTGGCCGAGCTGCCCAGTGAGATCCTCGGGGCCCCGGAGGCCGCTGACACCGACTTGGAGGATTTTTATGATATCCCGTCTTACATTCAAGTCCTTTAGCCATTTTGAGAGAGGAGAACCAAGATGGCAGCAAAGTTAAACAAATGAACTGCGCCGCACACAGCAATTTCAAAAATACAACTAGAGGACAGAGCGTCTGCCACCCAGAACCACAGGAGAGCTGGCTGAATGGTGGATTTACAACTAAGAGGGAAGAGGAAAGAGCAAACGTGGACGGGCTGAGGTGCGGAGGCGCGTGGGTCGGGCTGGTGGCGGGGGAAGGCACACGTGGCTTTTTTTCCAACCCTAAGGGAGATAAGCTCCCCATCACTCTGAAATCCAGTTTAGGAGACGCGCAGGAGACCCAGACACCTACAGGGAGAAGCGGGACTCTCGGACATCGTGTCGGAAAGTGAGAGTGACTTCCTTGCAGAGGTGCGCCCAGCAATCAGTGTTTGCTGCGCTGGAGGGCGGGACGTGGGGACTTGGAAACGCGGAAAGGCAGAAAAGGCAGAAAAGGCAGACTTGCAGCCATTGTGGTTTGCCACGCCCTAGCCTAGTGACACCCTGAGACCCCTCCCCACCCTGAGACCCGCCCCGCCCTGAGACCCGCCCTGCACATTCTACAAACCCGCCCAGGCTCCAAACAGCAGCTTTTGCATATAAATGGCCTGCCCTGTGGCAGCTTAACCAAATAAACTGCAGTTCCAGTCAGACTGCTCCAAAACCACTCAAGCAGGAGGAGAAAACTGCAGTTTTTGCTGTAACTCCTGCTGAGTGGCCTCAGACAGTAGCTGACCTGCACCCCATTTGAGACCCAAAAACGAGGGCATCTAGTGGTCGGTGTGAGACGACACCAGATTTCAACCACTCGCATAAGGGACACATTCAAGAGGCAGACTCAGTGAGCGCCAAAGCCCTACTGCAACAAGTCCCGGCCCATAAACGTGTGTCCTGCACAGCAACTCTTCCTTTATAGACACAGTGGGTCCTCACAGCCAATTGGCCTGGAGGAAATTCCTCCCAGTGACACCAACAACAATCAATACTTAACTACACAAAGTAGGACCAAGATGGAGGCATAGGGCGGACGCCTGATTGTTGCCTACCACAACAATTTTGAAACTACACCGGGAAAACAGAGCAGACACCATCCAGAACCACCGGAGGGCTGAATGAGCAGATGCTCTACAACTAGAATAAAAGAGAGGGGTACGCGGGATGATGCTGATGCCAGTGAGCCAAAGAATACACTTTAAGAACTACGGCTTTGGTGACACAATGGCGGCCTGGAACGTGCTTGGCGCAGTTCCCCTGGCGATCTCCGGCTGAGAGGACGGCTCCACTCGCTGCCGAGCACGAACAGACGAGCCCCTGGGAGACATGGGGTGGGAGACCCCGCGCTTGCTGACCCCCAAGTCCTTCGAGAATCTCAGCACCCTGGAAGCGGCCTGGTGCGCACGCTCGGCGACCGGCCACCGCTGCAGACCCGAGCGCCGACGCAGCGACCCCGGACCAGCCCGCCACCGCGCACCGGGCGCACCAGAGCTTCGCCGAGCCCGCTGCCCAGCGAGTTCCGCGGCAGCTGCCCTGGAGCTTTGAGAAAATGGCCGAAGGAATTGCTGAGAGGGAATTGACCGACAGGAATTGGGATCAAGAAGACGAAGTCCCCCCCCCGCTGGGTCCCGGGTCCGGGTGAGGCCGTGTGCCCCTGGGTCCGGGAGAGGCTGGGACCCGGGTCAGGGTGAGGCTGGGTCCCGGGTCCGGGTCAGGCCACGCGCCCCTGGATCCGGGAGAGGCCACGTGCCCCTGAGTCCGGGCGAGACCAAACCAGAGGGAGTCAGACCTGCATTATCACCATTTGTTCACCATCCAGAGCTGAAAAGTCAGTGCCGACATGTACACATAAGGAACTGGTGGACATTGAAATTGGGTCTCAAAAGAACTGTTGGTCCAGAAAGAAACTCACTACAGACTGATTCATTTGCTTGTCAGCATAACTATTATTGCTCGTCTCACATTCGGTTCTTATAAGTATATTTCTAGTAACACATGATCTCACTCATCTAGGGGAAATGATGAACAACATAGACTGATGAACAAGAACAGACCCAGAAACAAGGAGGCATCGATCGGACTGTCAGGCCTCAGAGGGTGGGTAAGGGTAGGTGGGGGTAGCGGGGAGAGATCAACCAAAGGACTTGTGTGCATGCATACGAGCCTAACCAATGGTTAAGGACAACAGGGGGGTGGGGGCATCCGTGGGGAGAGGTGAGGGATGGGAATGGGGGGATGAGGACAAATATGTGACACCTTAATCAATAAAGAAATTTTAAAAAAAAGAAATGAAGGGATTGACACAATCAAAAAACTATCCGTAAAGAAGTGCGTATTAGGCAAGAGTAAGTGTTAGGGACCCCATGTGGCATTTAAGTATGTGTTCAATGGGTTTACAGCTAAGGTGGGTAGGGTTATTCGAATGGAGTATACGGAAACTTACTACAAGCAGGTTGTGAGGAAGAAAGTAAACCTAAGTTGCTCTAAGATGTAAATACTGACTACTTACAATAGGATGGTGCCATTAGCAAAGACAGAGAAGTTAGAGCAGGTGGCAGTTCTTGGGAAAAACACAATGAACTTCATTTTATGTACACAGAATTTGATTTAGCTGTTGAAGTTGTGAGACTAACACTTGGAAAAATTGAGAGATGTGCGCATAAGTTTGGGAGTCATTAGCAAAGAGATGATAGTGAAAGGCACAAAAATAGAAGCACTCTCCGAGGGAGAGACTGTGAGGAGAACGGAGCAGATGGCAGAGGGGCAGGTTAATTAGTAACACTGACTAATGGCTAACCAAGGGTTGCCAAACAAAGCACCTGCCAGATTTGTTTAAACAATAGTTTTTAAATTATGTTTACACTAATAATTTGCTTAGCAAACTCTGTCCTGCACATAGTTTATGGCGAATGGGGCAACTTTGAATCAGTTTTAACAATAAATGTTAGAGTTTGAGGGAGTCAAACAAATGAAGTTTGCACTAAACATACTCCATCCACCCACTTCCTGGCCCTCCTGGTGAGCACCTTTCTCTTTTAATTGAATATGTAGCCCTCATCTTCTCAAAGGGACCACAGAATTCCCATTGTGAAACTTACCTGTTTTGAAATCTTCTCTTTTTTACCTAAAAGACAGTTAAAATGAGTCCAGTGACTCAGCATTTTACCCATCATGGATCTAATAGTTCTCATTTATTAAGGAGCTTTTATGTATTTTTTTGTCTTTTCTCCTTGAAATATTTATAACAATTACTTACTCATTCTGAATTTTAAAGCACTTAGCTTTCCCTGTAAATGTCAACTCATTGCTTGCATCATTTTTGTTTACCACCATTGTATCCTTCATTATTCAGTCTTAAGACAAAAAAATTTTTTTCTGACATTTTTGTATTTTCTTTCAAATCAGGATATTAAGAAGTCAGGACAATTTTTTGGCAAGTGAGATGGGAAAACTGAGACAGCTGATTCAAACTGGCCTCAGCCAGCACTCTGACTTACCTACATTCTTCTCCTTTGCATGACCATTCCCTTAAGTATTAAGCCCTTGGACAATGAGGCTCTGGTCAGCATCAAATAATCTTAGGAACAAAGGTCTCTTGACCACAGAGACAGAGTGATAATATCTAGGGCTTAGATTCTAGGCCTCAGTTGAGTTTCAGCTCCAGGGCCAGAAAACAAATGAAACCAGATGAAGCTATGCCATGGCCAGCATCAGGACCAGATGCAATGACCAGTGATCTCCTGCCCTAGTGCTGACCAATCAGTAGAGACCATGACCCTGACCCTATATGCTCATTTTGATGAATCAGTATATTAAAGGACACACCTGGAAAACTGATGACTATTCTATTGTGATCCTCCCCTCAAATTGCTATGTTTAGAAAACAGATAAAACCCTTAAGACGAAGGACCCAGTGCACATACTCTTTCTCTAGAACGTGTCTGTGCCTTCTTTCTTCAAGAATGTGTTTTTGATTTTTTTTTTCCTCCTAACCTCTAAGGGTTGCCACAAGACTTGCAACCAGGGGAGCAGTGGGCAGCAGCAGCTCGTCCTGGGCTAACCCTTGAACCTGTCTCCAAGGGCCCTCCTTTTGCCTCTGTAATTTGTTTCCTGAGTCCACACAGCCCAACTGGCTCACTTCTACCTCTGTGACTTTCCTTCTAAATGGACAAGGCAGCTTTCTGAGCAGCCCTCTTGAATCTTCTCTTAGAGTGTTTTGTATGCTAAATAAATTTCCTGGAGTGCTAGAGTTCTTGCATCTGAATTCTTTCTTTGCTGAACTAAAAAACCCCAACATTGCTGGTAACACTTTAGAAATAAAAAGTTACAATACTCAGAACAAAATTTTCTTCTGCGTTCCATGTGTTATTTTATTCCAATGTGTAATTCTTTTAAATGCGCCCTGTTCCAACTGACTTTTCTGATTTAACTGTATTCTAGTAATCAAAGCTTAATTTACTAAATGCACCACAAAGCTGTTACCTTCAGACAATTTATATCTTGATTTTTTTCTTTTTCATTTGAATATCAAGTCCTTTCAAAGTTATCATTCTGTATTTTTTGGTGAATTTCCACAAATTTTTCATAATATTCAGTTAATTTTATTCATAAATAATAAGCTATCATATTTCTATGGATTTGAACTTAATTACTAAGTAGTGAGCTCTATATATCCATTTTTCTGTTCAATATTGTGTACTAACTTTCAACTTCTTTTGATAAAGATTTAGCCAAATATCTGCTTCTTTATATTAAAACCATTTATAGGTTCCATGCCATTTGTTTCATTTTCATCAGTTCCAGATGGTGAAGGCTCCATTTTGCCCACTTTTAATGAAGAACCTCAATTTCCCTTTGGTCTTAAGATGGCAGGGCTGGAGGTACTGACAATAGACCATCCTAAAGGAGTTGTACTACCATTAGCTCTTCTTTGACTGTGGCACATCTGTGCAAACCATGAAGAGACAGACTGAGACAGAGGTGGATACCTATCATAAAAGACTGAAATTTCTGGGTGGATCCCAGTTGATGGTCAGAGTTCTGTGGTATATAGCATCATTTCCCAAAATGTACTCCTAAATGCTATAGCATATTAATAAATATTGCAAATAAAAAAGTATTTCATAGTTAAATATGGAAAATTCTGGGTTAATGTTGAGAAGGTGTCATTGTTATTTGACTTTTCAGAGGCCTCAAATACACTAATATGTATTATGAACCTCCCAGAAGAAGATATTGTTTTCAGTATCCCAAACGTATTTTCTTTTTCTATTCTTGCATATTTTAGGACCATTTCATCATACCACATTTTAGGAAATGCAGGTCTAGTTTATAGATTCCAATATAAACACACACACACACACACACACACACACACACACACACACACACAAACACACACACACACATATGTTTATTATTGAGAGTATTACAGCCGTCTCCGCTTTTCTCCTCATTGTCCTCTCCACCTGGTTTCTTCCCTATCCCAGGCTTCATCACCCTATTGTCTGTGTCCACATTCTATGCATAATGCATATAAGTTCTTTGGTTGATCTCTTCCAGGACCCCCCACCTCCCCTTCCTCTGCAATTCATCAGTCTGTTTCATGTTTCCATGTCTCTGGTTCTATTTTATTTTAAGTTTATTTTGTTCATTAAATTCCACATATAAGTGAGATCATGTGAGATCTCTGACTGGCTTATTTTGCTTAACATAATACTCTCCAGGTCCCTCCATGTTATCACAAAGGGTAATAATAGATCCCTCTTTTTTATAGTTGCATAGTATTCCATTATGTTAATGTACCACAGCTTTTTTATCCACTCATATGCTGATGGGCACTTGGGCTATTTCCAGATCTTAATTGTAAATAACACTGTTATGAACATAGGGATGCATATATTCTTTCTAGTTTTCATTGTCATTGTAATTTGCATCTCTCTCTAATGATTAGTGATGTTGAGCATTTTTCCATATGTCTCTTGGTCATTTGTATGTCCACTTTGGAGAAGTGTCTATTCAGGTTCTCTGCCCATTTATTAATTGGATTGTTTGCCTTCCTTTTGTTGGGTTGTATGAGTACTTTATATATTTTGAAAATTAACCCCTTATCAGATGTGTTTTTCCACCAGCTTTCCTTGATCACAAGATTAATATTTGTATTTTTATGTATTTATTAGATGCCCAATGCATGAAATACGTGCACTGATAGTCCCTAGCGGCTGCCGCCTGCCTGCTGGGTACTCCCTCCCTTCTCCCAGCTGCCTGCTGCTACCGCTGGCCAGGGCCTCCTTCCCTTCTCCCGGCCGCCTGCCAGTGCCAGGGCCTCCCTCCCTTCCCCTGGCAGGCCTGCCCCCTGGTTAAACTGTCAGAAGAACTCTGGTCGAGGGGACAATTTGCATACTACGCTTTTATTATATAGGATTTTTTAGAGAAAAGAAGGGAGAGAGCCTCCCTGCATGTGCTCCCACCAGGGATAGAACCCACAACCTGGGCATGTGCCCTGACTGGGAATCACACCCACCACCTTTTGGTGTACAGGATGATGTTCCAACTAACTGAGCCATGCCAGCCAGGGCAGAATTATATTTTAATTTTGAATATGATTTTCAAAAAATATTTTAATTTCTGATTTTCCAATGAAAATGTAGATAACCAGTTTAAATTTTATCTTTGAAAAATACTTTTAAATACCTTTAATTTTAGAGCAGTCTGAAACTTTTAAGTTGTATAGCTTTTATTTTCCATAATAGAAAATTACTATCCTTAGTATTAAAAATTATTTTTACTGATATTGTCACTGAATGCATTTATTTAAGAAATATTTATTGAGTGTATACATTCAGTCATAGGGTGAACAACCTTCCCAGTGTACCTAGGATGGGGGCAATTTCCAAGTCCCAGGGATTTTGTTGCTAAAACGGGAATTCTTAGGTGAACTGGCGTTAATGTATCACACACAACAATGTAGCAGTAAACCGGGCATTCTAGGTCAAGGAAACTGCATGCATCAATGCCCTGTGGCAAGGACAAGCTCATAGTAGCCAAGAGTGGAAGTGCTAAGGGAGGCTCTGTCAGAGAAATAGGCGGAGGCCAGGTCATGTGATGCCTTATGTCATGGTATGGGATTATGATTTTATTTTAGGAACAAAGGGAAACAACTGGAAGATTTTAGCAATGACATGATGTTTTAAAATTTTTAAGAATTATTCTGGTGAATGAATTGAAAGTGGACTAAGGTAAAATGAGGCTATTGTAGAAGTGCCTGTGATAGATGATGGTGTGTCATAGAGGAGAGTAGCTATGGAAGGGAATATCTTCTGGAAATATAGTGACAGAGATTGCTAATGAAGAGTATCTGGGGTACACTTGGATTTATAAGTACCGCGCGCTAACCGATTGCGCCACTGGAGCTCCAACACTTGGATTTAGTATAGGTAAAATAGATGGATAAAGTATCATTTACTGAGATGTAAAATAGCAGCGTAGACACTGTTTTGTTGGGAAGAGTATCAAGATTAAGATTTCTGAATTGAAAAGGTAAAGTTGAATTGCAGGACAGTGATGAAATGGAAATGTCAAGCAGAGAGTTGGGTGTAGAAATATGACCATTTTGGAGAAGTCAGATACAGTCTACTATATCCATCAGCATATAGATGGTATTTAAAGTGATGGAACTAGGGTCCCTAGACCTGGCTGGCAATCAGGGCCGATCTGTGGAGTGACCAGCGGGGTGATAGGGGGAACCCCCCAGCACCGGCCTTGGCTGCCCTGGGGCCTGCATTGAGTGTCTGACCCTGGCGGTCAGTGCCTGTCATAGCGACCAGTCGTTGCACCATTTGGTCTATTTGCATAATAGACCGGACTGTTGAACAACCGAACAACCATTCGCTATGATGTGTGCTGACCACCAGGGATGCACACAGAATACAGTAGGCGTTGGCCACGGCAGGATGGTGGAGCAGATGAGTGGGAGAGCCAGAACAAGGTGGGGTGCTGGTTGCTGTCATCCGGGCGAGCCTCTGGTGGTTACTGAAAATTCTTTGCTCTCGTGCACTGCAGTCCTGCCTGGTGCTCACACTTGCTGCCAGTGCCGGCCCCACTGGCACCCGCTGCCAGTGCCAGAACTGCCACTCACACCTGCTGCTGATGCCTGGAGCCGGCCCTGATAGCTCTGAGCCATCAGCAGGTGAGACTGGTGGCTGCCGGCCCCAATTGCCCCTGAGGGCTTCTCCACCTCCCCCTGCTCTTGAGGGGCGATTGGGGCAGCAGCCGCCACTTGCACCCGCTTGACAGTGCTAGCCCTGCTTGCACCCACTACTGGTACCAGCCCCAATCACTCCACGCTGTCAGCATGTGGGAGCTGCAGTGGCGGGAGCAAGGCTGCTGGCAGACCGAGAACCGGGGGCCGCAGCAGGAGGGGCCAGGCGGGGGCATGGACGATGGGTTGAGACCTGCCCCTGTTCCCACAGTTCCTTTCAAGGTGCACGAATTCGCGCACTGGGCCCCTAGTATAGGATAAGATACCACTGAGGTAGAAAATTTAAAAAGTGAAGCAACGAGGGCCCAGGACTGAGCCACAATTTTCTCCACCAGTTTAGATACTATATTAATTCTTGTGAAGAAAATGACTCCCTCAGTCCAGTGTCTGAAAGTAAAGATTAGTCAATGTTTATTTGGGACCACTTGGGAAGAAGTGCATTCAACGTCCTATTGACCAGCTTTGGTTTTTCAATAGAATCATCTGTAGAATGGAGGAGGGGAGGGATCAGGCTATAGCAGCTAGATGAAAATTCTCCCTAAGATCATACCACTTACTTCCTTTGTCCTTGTTTGATGGTGACTCTTTGGAAAAGGAGAAACATGATCTCAAAAAATGTATGGGTTTAAAAGAGCACCTATGAAGTCATGAAAGTATATCACCAAGTCTGGAAAGGTCTACCCTTGTTATTGAACATACCGTTATATGTTTGATGTATTCCAAATGTAATCCATTACAAATAAAAACAAAACTATTGCTATCATTCCTGAAGTATATATGAAACAGAGGAAAACATGCTTTAAAAAGACATAGGTTCTGTATGCAATATTGGCAAGTAGGAGTTGGTGGAAGGCTTTTATGGGAAGGGACCTTTGGGGCTTATCACAATCATTGTCATTCTGTGGGCAGATACATCCCTTTCATAGGGAGAGGTGATTCATCAGAATGTTATAGACTGGTGAAACATTCCTTACAACTATGTAATTTTCTGTGTTGTTTTGTTTTGTATTCACTAACAGCTTTGAAAGTTTATTTAGTTTTCTCAAGTAGTTTTTCCCAGTGGGAAGAGAAGCCATCAATGAGCAGTATATTTCTTATAGAAAAATTTATAAATAAATTGGTATTCTTGTAGAAATTAGCCTCTGGGACTCAAGAAACATGAATACAGCTTTGCAGGACTGTGAATTCCTGTGAGCCAAATGTCCAGCTTCTGAACCCGAGGGAAGGGAAGGACCCACCAATGAATGGCAGGACGACAGGGAGTGAGGTTACCTGAAAGGGCTTCCCGTGCTGCACAGCTGCCGCTGCCTCACAGACCCAGGTGAGGTCTCTTCCCTCCTTGGCATCCAATTCAAATCTATTTCATTCATTTGCCTCTCAGCATAACCATTATTGCTTGTCTCATTTTCGGTTCTTATAAGTGCATTTCTAGTATCACATGAGCTCACTCATCTAGGGGAAATGATGAACAACATAGACTGATGAACAAGAACAGCATTGATCAGACTGTCAGACCTCAGAGGGAAGGTAGGGGAGGGTGGGGATAAGGGAGAGAGATCAACCAAAGGACTTGCGTGCATGCATATGAGCCTAACCAGTGGTCACAGACAACAGGGGTGTGGGAGCATGGATGGGGAAGGGTTTGGAAGGGGAATGGGGGGTGGGATGAGGACAAATATGTGATATCTTAATCAATAAAGTAATTTAAAAAAAGAAAAGAGAAAAAACAGTAAAAAAAAAAACCACAACAAAACAAAAACAAAGTCTATTTCCCAAACCTGCTTTCTCTTTAGGGTCTGTGATGGTTTGTGCATTTTTTATTTGGTTCCTTTATATTGAATTTTAAATCCTTCCTTGATACTACAGACATCCTCTCCCTACCTTCTCACAGGATCAAATATGTGCCCCGCCCCCTCTCCCCCCCCCCCCGCCCGCCAAAAAAAAAAGCAACTCTAGCTGCATTCTAGAGATGGCTCTGTCACCTCTTGTCTTCCTCAGATGCCTTAAGGCTCAGCACAGGGCTCTAGGCAATGTAACCCCAAGGAGAAGTTGTTAATATCAGCTCACTGGCTTTGTCTAAGGCTTTCTTCAGTTCTCTGGAAATTAATAACTGTTAAGAGAGCTTAGATGGTATGAGCCAATTTCTTGGAGTCGTATAGCCTTTCAGATGAGCAACCTTTGAGGTGCTGAGTTTAACTGGTATACATTTCCCAGGGTTGCTGTAACAAATTACCAAAGTGACTTAAAAGAACAGAAATTACTGGACTAAGCGTTGAGAAAACATTCCATCATTATCTTGACATGAACGTGTGTACTTGGCTCCTGTTACTGCAGGTATTTTCACACCTGCCCCATTTTCTCAAAGAAGACTCCAACTCTCAGCATTGGAACAGAATAAGAAGTTGTCATTCTCTCAAAATTGAGAATTTATTTTGCACTATTTCATTGGGATATCTAGACATTACATATGAACTCCCCAAGTGGATAAAACAAAGAAACAAAGTTACTTACTTATTGACTTTTGAGCTACAGCAGCTAAGGACCTGAATAAAACGATAGAATTGGACAAATAATTTCTGATACAAATTTTTCCTTCAACAGTAGAGATGAAAATTCTATGACCCGAGGAGAAAGGGAAAAGCTCTAGAGAAGTGGAATACAGTGACACTGAGGGAATAAAAGCAGTAGAAGGAGTTGCTGGTATGGTCTCTGAGCGGACACCCCAACACCTTCTTGAGTTGACAAGATCAATAAGAATTCCCACATAGACCTGTGCTTCCGTGTTGTCTGGGGCCCTGGACACAGCAGCCTTGCAGATTTTCCTGCATTGTCTTGATGTCAAATCTCCAAGAGAGTTTTGAGGGGTATTGGACAAAGAAGTCCTGAGATAGTCTCAGAATGGGTAGGCAATTTTTTGTAAATCTGGGAAGGGTGCAAATACTAGCTGAGAGGCACGCTGGTAGACAGGATAAGGTCTTGAGGGAAGGATGACTGTGCAGCTGTATATCAAATAGAAAAGTGGATGAGCCTGCAGTTGTTGACATAGGGCATAGTAATGGCAGAGTAGACAACGTGTTAATGAATGTTTCAGTGAATGTCTGAGTGGAGAGATAGATCCCAGGGACCAGACAACTCTCCTATCCAGATAGTTTAATACTGTGAAGTCCAAGGAAGGAGATGAAACTCCACAGAAAAGAGCAAAAGAAAAAAAAAAAAACCTGAGGAGATGGGGAGTTTACTCCAAACCAACCAAGATTACCTTTTAACTACCTGACAGAATGGGTCTCAAGACAGAAACTAAGTTCATTTATAGAAAAAGAAAGTTACCTCCTTTTGTTCCCTCATGAGTCTGTGGACTGAAGTATCATACATAGGACAACATCTGTGCAGTAAACAGATGAATAAGCAACTTGAGCTCATCTTTACTGTGAAAATGTGAACACATTTCCTCCCAAAACAGGCATGCTCCAAAGCACTCTGCAACATGACATAGCCGTGGATTAACCAGTAATCCCAAGGAGAAGAGGGCCAGTATTTCTGTCATAATTATAGCTCAAGTGTGTAACATTGGCTGCCCTCATAGAGGGCCTATTGGCTGAATAATGAAGGAGTAATTGAATGTAATTGAATGTTCTTTAGCTCCAAAGGAATCCTATGGCATGGTAAAGGAAACTTACCACATATTGGTAATCATGTAAAACAATGACAAATGAAACTAGTTATTACCATTTTTGTTCTATCAGAAAGAACCAAGACTCTGGAGTTTTGTATAAAATGGCTCCAGGAGTAATAAAAGGACCTTCAGCAGCTGAGCTCTAGTTGTCTTACATCAGCACAATGACAGTTTCATGTCTCTTTAACTTCTCTCTAGCTACCTGTTTGTTGACAATATGTAATTAGAATAGCGAACATTTATGGTAAGCACAAGTATGCTAAGCTCCGCTCTTCACGCATTTTATCACATTTAAAAGGTATGGTAATTTGATGAGGTAGTAGTTTCTCTTATTCCCATTTTTTCATTTGAGGAAAATGAGGCCGAGAGAGGATCACTAACTCAGAATGCCACTGCTGGCTAGTGCTAAGGCACAAAACCCAGGCTTGCTTTAAGCCCTTATGCTATTTTGCCTCCAGATTGTAGAAAACATATTTGGAAGCCAATATTTTTTATTTTTTTATTTTTAATATCAAGTACTCAATATTTAAAAAAAGAAACTATAATATCCACCTCCTTCAGCAGTGGCCACCAACCTCTCTTTTCCAGCCTGTCTACATGGCAGAGAGAGGAAGAGCAGTCCTACCAAGGAGATAGCTGCACAAAAGTGAATCAGTGAAAGCCACTGAGGGTGCAGAGGAAAACTACATTAAGAGAGGTCACTGAAACCCATCTCTGACTCTCCTCCTCCAGTGTTTGCAGAGATGGGTCTTGCTGACCACATCTGGGCAGCAATGGGTGCTAAAGAAAGCATATGTAGCCCTGGGTGGTGTGGACAACATTTGATTGAATGGTGTCCCATGCACCCAGAGGTCACTTGGTCAATTCCTGGTAAGGATACATGCCTGAGTTTTAGGCTCTATCACTAGTGGGGGGCATGCAGGAGGCAGATGATCCATGTTTCTCTCTCTCTTTCCCTCTTCCTTGCTCTCTCTCTAAAATCAATCAGAACAACTTTTTTTAAAAAAGCATATGCATTCTTGCAGAGCCCCTTGAGTCACATTAGATGCTTAGGGAAGGTATCAAATAAACATGCCTTTTAACTGTTGCCTATAGCTCTTCCAATGCTATTGAGGTAGCTGTTCCAGTGGTACTTGTCTCTCTTCATTCTTATCACACCTGATTTCAGGTGCTATTAGACACTGAGTATCTGGTTTGCTGTAATGGATAGAATACCATTTCAGAATACTGCTTCATGCAAGATTTATATCCTCTTTTTCTCTCCGGCTCAAAATAGGACTTGAAAATAGCTTACTGCATTGTTTTCCAACTTCACCTTGTGAGTTTATCTACCACGTTCCCTACAACATACAATTCCCAGCAGAGCTGTAACTACATATGAGTTTGTCAGGTATATATTTCTGAAAACCTGCCCCTCCTACAATAGCATGATTTTCTCTATTCCAACTCCAGTCTGCTGAAATGGCCACTTTCCTTCTGAGCTCTCTCTTCCCCGTCTATCCTGAGGGGATACAGGCAAGTTCCTGCAATGGGAATTTTGTTGATAGAATGAAAAGCCCTTTCTGAATATGATGCTGATGCTTTAATGACTTAGTAGCCAATAGTGCAGCCATGATTAGGTTTCCCCACCATATTGTCAGTCTCTGATTCCCATGCTCAGTGCTGGGTATGTATTCTGTTTGCAATCTTTCCCATGTGCCCCCTCCCCCTTTTTTGAAAGTCTCTTCTGTGCATAGTGTAGCTACGGACCAGGAATCAGCAAATTATATCATGCAGAACAAATCTGACCCAATACCCATTTTTTTTGTAAATAAAGTTTTATTGGAGCACAGCCACACACATTCATTCATGTATTCTCTATGACTGCTTGGGTTTGCAAGAGCAGAGTTGAGTAGTTTTGACTGAGAACATTTGGATCCCAAAGCTTAAATATTTACTGCATGGCCCTTTATGAAAAAAAAGTTGCCAACTCTTGGTGTAGACTATTGCCATGAACCCCATTGTACACTACTTTCATATCTGCAATGGCCAACATTTACTGGGCCAAGAGAATCAGTCTGGAAGCTTGTCCCCTTTATTTGGATTCTCTCCCCCAGGAATTTGTGATGTTGGTAGTCAGGCAATCCATTTGTAAACAGAGTTTAGAAAGTGGGTCCCTGTCAAGATTGAAGAATGAAGCCAGTCTACAGAGAGAAAGAGGGATGTGAGACTTTGCTTCCCTGAGAAAACAATATATGGGAAATAACAGCTGTGTTGGCTCCTCCTGACTTTCCTGTTCTTGTTTGTAGTCTCTCACAAGGCCCAGCTGCATATTTTGACCTTGGATTTTCAGGAGATAACCCTGTATACCTCCAATAAGTTTCCCTTTTCCCTTAAGCGCTTTTAGTTACCAAGTCAGTGAGTTTGTCCCTTAGGTATTCCTAAGGTTTTCATCTTTTCTTTTATAAAGTTTGCTTCATCCTCCTTTAGCTACAATTCTCCTCTTAAATGGTTAAACCCAGGGGTAGCATGTCTGGCAAGAACATGAATTATGTCAGCAATGATTCCTGTGGGGGGAAGGATGAGTGCAGATGGGAGAATAGGTTTAGGAAATGACTGCCCTGTGATAATTGGCGACTTCCAATGCAGAAGTGTGCAGAACCTTTCATCCTCTATACTTTTGTGCTTTTGTGACAGTACAAATGAAAAAAAATTTTATTCACTTCTTAAGAACATGGCCATATTTTCAACTTAATGTTTTCGGGCCCACTAATCATGTGATGATTTTCTTTAGTAGTATTTAGATTTTTTTCAAGTGTATTCCCAAAAATACAGGGAAGGGGAAAATTCTCTGGGGTTTTGGAGGGCTTCTCCAAACATCTAATTAGCATGGAAAACAGCTGAGAATTTATAATAATACTTTGATTAAGGCAGGTTGATGTGATGTTCTGTGGCCAACCCTTTTTTTTAATTGATTTCATAAGATTTTACTCAGAAATGTGAGTCTCATGAACATTTTAAAAATAAGCAACACAGCAAACAATCAACCACCAGCAAGGTCACAGTCATTATAATATCTCTATTATCAATTGTTTAAAAATTGATTCTTGTAATCTCTTGTTCCTAGACAGGGACAGACATCTGAGAAGAAAGTGATGGAGTTTATAGGGGGAATAGCACTTATTGATCTCTGAGCACTTTCACATTTTTGTAGGATTTATGGAACTTAGAATTAGTCTCTGTGACAGTACATGGCATCACACTCCCAGGACACTTAATGCAATTGATAGTTGACTTAAAAGGTTTTAAGCCATATTTCATGGAGTTGTTGGAAACATTAAACTTAATTTTAGAGAAGACAGACTGATGTTTATAAGAAATGATGTTTTCCTTTATTTTTTAACTTTATCCAGTGAAATACTTTTTAATGCAATATCCTATTGACTAAAGAAGCCATAAAACATTTATACCAACATTAATCAAAAATTTCAAGAAATTTTAGATTATTCCTTATTACTTCATGTGTATCTTATAGATGTATGTAATTTTTGTTTGTTCTGTTTGCTCTTTATTCAGTATTTTTAGGTAATGTTTCAAACGTATTTATATACCTTATAAGTGTCTGCTGAATTTACTTTATTTCTTTAACAAACACATAAAGATACTAGTATATGATACTTTAGAAATATCAGTCCATTTAATCATCACAACCATCTGAGGTTAGTGCTATTATCTCTGTGTATAGTTGAGGAAACAGTGTATAGCTTGCCCCAGGTCAGACAGTCAGTAAAGTGGTAGAACCAGAATTTGGACCAAAATCATCCAGCTCCAGTGAACACTTTTAACCATTCTCATGTGTTAAATGCTTGCATTATCTTCATATTGGAAAGAGCTACAGATTTTACTCATAGGAAATTATTCCTCACAAAACTTGTTCTGTAGAGTCAGAAACAGGTGCTTTTGAAATATGTGCCAATGAGAATATATTTGTGAGTAAGTGAGCTCTCTTGCTCAGAGATTCAGCCATCAATCATTTTTTACCACACCACTCTGTCTAGGGCAGAGCAAGAGAAGATAATGGGCAGCAAAGTCAGTGACACCAAGGTCAATGTTGACTCCAAACATTGTCCAATGGCCAACCATCTTCGGTTTGGAGGCTAGATTGAGGTTAGCACAAAATGATTAGATGCACAATCCTGTCTTCTAAATACTTTTTGTGACCTGAGAAGATGCACAATCCTGTCTTCTAAATACTTTTTGTGACCTGAGAAGAGGTAGATTTATTTCAATCAATTCAATTTTTTTTGCCATCACCATGATAGCTTCAAGTTGTCATGTAAAATAAAGGCAAATGTGCCCAAGGTTTTAAGGAAGATGTTTGTTTCTAAGAATTTTCTTTCCTAGTCAACAGCAGAAACTGCTTCATTGTTTCACTGATTTAATTTTTTTTCACTATGATAAATTTAAAAGGAGGATAGTTGAGTTGAACATGTTGTTTCCTTTTTGCCCTTTCTCAAGAAAAAATGTAGACACTGGGAAAATCTACAATTTTTTTTCTTTCTCCTTATTTCTTCCCTCCTTCCCTTTCTTTCACCTTTCCTCTTTTTCTTTGTTTCCTCAACTCAAGGAAATAGATCCACTCAGTCCCTATTGTGGCTAAAACTTCTCTCATCATCAGGGATAGCTAGGTGATTTAAGTCATAATCCACAATATAAGAAGCTCAAAGTCTCACAGTAGAGACAGACATCGGAACAAAAAACATAAATCAATGAAATGAGCACCATAATGGGGATATGTTCAGAGTTCATGTCAGAGATAAGCCACTTAAAAACATGCCAGGAGTCCACACTTAAGAAATGACAGTCAAATGCAGAAAACACTGGGAGGCAAGAGCAGAGTAGAGAGGGAAGCTATCACCAATGCCTGGTATCAGTGAGAACCCAGGGGTGGAATGGAACAGCATGAATCACAAGAAAATGAAGAGATCCAAAGAAACAATTATGACTAAGTGGAGGAAAAAAGTGTGGGAGGTATATTTTATTAAATCTTGACTGAGTCTTGCTATCACCGACTCCTTTTAAAGCAGTGTTTCTCAACATTTCTAATGCTGCGGCCCTTTAATATAGTTCCTCATGTTGTGGTGACCCCCAACCATAAAATTATTTTCGTTGCTACTTCATAACTGTAATTTTGCTAATGTTAATGAATCGTAATGTAAATATCTGTGTTTTCTGATGGTCTTAGGCAACCCTGCTAGCGGTTCTCAAACTGTGGGTCGAGACCCACAGTTTGAGAACCGCTGCTTTACAGCCTAAGACCATCGGAAAACACAGATATTTAAATTATGATTCATTAACAGTAGCAAAATTACGGTTATGAAGTAGCAACGAAAATAATTTTATGGTTGGGGATCACCACAACATGAGGAACTGTATTCAAGGGCCACAGCATTAGAAAGGTTGAGAACCACTGTTTTAAAGGATCAGAAATCACAAGGCTTCCATAGATAAATTCCATTTGCCCTACTGATGCTGGGCCGATGCTCTGGCCACTGAGCTAAATCTGCTTGGGCTACCAGACTGGTTTATTTATTTATTTATTTATTTTGGTGTTTTTTTTTTGTTTTTTTTTTTTTTTATTGTTGATAGTATTACAGATGTCTCCCAATCCCTTCCCTTTATTACTAATTTATTTTTACTTTTAAAATATAGCTATTGAAGAAGTTAAAATTATATATGAGACTCACAATATATTTCTATTAGAGGTGTTCTAGCCTATTCCTGGCACACAGTAGACATTCAATAAAATATTTTTTAACCAAGAACCAGACTGTCACCTCAAAGCCAGGCTGAGGATTTTGTATTTTTTTCAATAGACAGGAGGGTCCTGGGTTTGATTTCGGTCAAGGGCATGTACCTTGGTTGCAGGCTCCATCCCCGGTCCTTATTGGGATGTGTACAAGAAGCAACCAATTGATGCGTCTCTCTCACATAGATGTTTCTCTCTCTCTCTCTCTCTCTCTCTCTCTCTCTCTCTCTCTCTCTCTCTCTCTCTCTCCCTTCCATTCTGTCTAAAAATCAGTGGAAAAAATATCCTCAGGGTAGGATTAAAAAAAAAAAAAAGTCTGGTAAAATAAATAAATAAATAAATAAATAAATAAATAAATAAATAGGTAAGCTTCATTTAAATGCAATATTTTATTTAATCCAACACATAAAAATATATAAAATATAAAAATCTAATGCATATTAAAAATTATCCATGAGATAGTTATATTTTATATTATTTTAAAAGATCTTAAGAATCCAATGTGTATTTTGTATTTACATCACATCTTAACTTAGGTGATAAATTTACATTGAAAATCCCTGATTGGTATTTAGATTTAACAAGATGTACAGTTGAAAAAGTAGACCCACATATCTAATTAGTTCCCAACATACTTAAATTTTCTCAATAACTGAATTGGATATCAGTTTATAGATTTAAATTTGAATTAAATAACTAGAATTTAGCCCTGGCAGTGTTGCTCAATTGGTTTGGCATTGTCCCCTGCACCAAAAGTTTGCCAATTCAGTTCCTGATCAGGGCACATTCCTGATAGTGGGCTCCATCCCAGATAGGGGTAGTGGAGGAGCAGCTAATTGATGTTTTGCTCTCACATCAATGTTTCTCTCTCTCTCCCATTTTCTCTAAAAATCAATAAAAATATTTAAAAAAATAGAATTTATAATTTATTACTTTAGTCTCTCTAACCACATTTTATACATATATATATTAACTAGAGGCCCAGTGCATAACATTCATGCATGGGGGGAGGGGTGTGTGTGTCCCTCAGCCAAGCCTGCACCCTCTCCAATCTGGGACCCCTCAAGGGATGTCTGACTGCCTGTTTAGGCCCAATCCTGGTGCAATTGGGCCTAAACGGGCAGTTGGACATCCCTCTCACAATCCAGGGCTGCTGGCTCCCAACCACTCGCCTGCCTGCCTGCCTGCCTGATTGCCCCTAACCACTTCTGCCTGCCAGCCTGATTACCCCTTAACCTCTCCCCTGCCAGCCTGATCGACACCTAACTGGTCCCCTGCCGACCTGATTGCCCCTAATTGACCTCCCCGGCCAGCCTGGTCACCTCTAACTTCCCTCCCCTGCAGGCCTGGTCGCCCCTAACTGCCCTCCCCTGCCGGCCTGGTTGCCCCAACTGCCCTCCCCTGCAGGCATGGTCCCCCCTAACTGTCCTCCCCTGTAGGCCTGGTCACCCCCCACTGCCCTCCCCTGCAGGCCATCTTGTGGTGGCCATCTTGTGTCCACATGGGAGGGGCCATCTTTGACCAAATGAGGTGGCCATCTTGTGTGTTGGAGTGATGGTCAATTTGCATAACACATCTTTATTATATAGGAGGATTGATTTCAGAGAGGAAGGAAGAGGGAGAGAGAGATAGAAATATCAGTGAGAGAGAATCATTGATCTGCTGCCTCCTGCACCCTCTACTGGGGATCAAGCCTAAAACCCAGGCATGTATCCTTGACCAGAATCAAACCTGGGACCTTCAGACCACAGGTCAACACTCTATACACTGAGCCCAACCAGCTAGGGCTATCTAGCCACATTTTAGAAGCCGAATGTATCCTGCAGCTGCTGTATTAAATAGCACAGGTCTAGAAGCACAAGCCCTGTACTCATGGAGTTTACATTAACTCTTTTTTTAAATTTTATTTTATTGTTTAAAGTATTACAAATAGTACTACACAGGTCTCCTTTTTTCCCCATTGACCTCTTCCTAGCCTTCCCTACCCCCAGACACATGCCCTCTCCCCTCCCCCGCCAGTGTCTTGCATCCATTGGTTATGCTTATATGCATGCATACAAGTCCTTTGGTTGATCTCTTACCTCCTCCCCCCACCCCCAAACCCTTCCCTGCCTTCCCTCAGGAGTTTGACAGTCTGTTCCATGCTGCTTTGCCTCTGTATCTATTTTTGTTCATCAGTTTATAATGTTCTTTATATTACACAAATGAGTGAGATCATGTGGTATTTATCTTTCACTGACTGGCTTATTTCTCTTAGCATAATGATCTCCAGTTCCATCCATGCTGCTGAAAATGGTAGGATTTCCTTCTTTTATACAGCAGCATAGTATTTCATTGTGTAGATGGGCCATAGTTTTCTAATCCACTCATCTGCTGGTGGGCATTTAGGCTGTTTCCAAATCTTAGCTATGGTGAATTGTGCTGCTATGAACATAGGGGTGCATATATCCTTTCTGATTGGTGTTTTTGGTTTCTTGGGATATATTCCTAGAAGTGGGATCACTGGGTCAAATGGGAGTTCCATTTTTAGTTTTTTGAGGAAACTCCATACTGTTCGTTCTCCATAGTCGCTGCACCAGTCTGCATTCCCACCAGCAGTGCAGGAGGGTTCCTTTTCCTCTGCATCCTCGAGCACTTGTCATTTGTTGATTTGTTGATGATAGCCATTCTGACAGGTGTGAGATGGTACCTCATTGTTTGTTTGATTTGCATCTCTCAGATGATTAGTGACTTTGAGCATGTTATCATATATCTCTTGGCTTTCTGTATGTTTTCTTTCAAAAAGTGTCTTTTTAGGTCCTTTGCCCATTTTTTTAATTGGATTGTTTATCTTTTCTAGCTCTATCTTCTACTGCTTCCCTACAATGTCAGATGGATACCCTGGCTGGAGACCTTTGTTCCTTCTGTTCCAAGTGAGCATGTTTTGTGTTTCTGAAGGTGTACTTCTAACCTGCTGAAATTCTGCCTACCTTCACAGCTTAGCTCAGATGTCAGCTCACCCAGGGAAACCCTTCTCAATCCTGTAAGCAAAAGTCATCTGTATTCCTTGGCTTCCATAGCATTTGGATTACACTTTCTTTGGACACAGATCACATACTACCCTTTCAGCTTTGGAGTCAAGAAGCTCAGGTTTGATATTTGGTCCTGCCACTCACTGGCTGGATCATTTTGGGCCACTTCCTTAACTTTTTAAAACTTCTCTTTCATTATCTGTAAAATGATGACAACAGTATTTACCTAATGAGGTTGTTGTGGTGAGGTAATGCTGAAAAAGCATTAATTTATTAGTGGTAGTAGTATTCATAATTATTGTATTAAGAAGATAATATATATATACTAGTGACCCAATGCACAAAATTCGTGCACATTAAAAGGGGATTAATTAGAGGAAATAATTTAATATTGCTATTTGCCCTTTCTCTATAATAGAAGTGTCAGAGATGAAAGAAAATTACTAAAATGTATATGAAAACCTTCCTCCTGTCAGAGTCTGGGGCACACCATGGGACCCAGAGTCAAATCCCCACCCATCCACATGCACCTCAAAATCGCATGAGACCCAGACCCAGCTGGCACCCCCATTGGGCTAGATCCAGACCCAGCCAGTCCCTGCCAGGCAGGGGGTGTAGCCTCAGGTCCCCTGGCCCAGCGCCAGGATGGGGGGCTTGGCCTGAGGTCCCCCAGCTCAGACCGGGGTTGGGGGGCCATGCCTTGAGGTCCTCCGTCAAACCCCGCCAGGTGGGGGACATGGCCTGAGATCCCCTTCAAGCCCCGCTGGGTGGGAGGCATGGCCTGAGGCCCCCATCAAACCCCACCAGGAGGGGGGCGCAGCCTCAGGTCCCCCATCAAGCCCTCCTGGGTGGGGGCGCGGTCTGAGTTCCCCCGACCCAGCACTGGGTGTGCACCTTGAGGTCCCCCATCAAGTCCCTCTGGGTGGGGGGCATGGCCTGAGGTCCCCTGTCAAGCCCTGCTGGATGGGGGGTGCGGCCTGAGGTCCCCTGGCCTGGCGCTGGGGCAGGGGGAGCAGCCTGAGGTCCCCTAGCCCAGCACCAGGACGGGAAGCGCACCTTGAGGTCCCCCGTCAAGTGTTGCCGGGTGGGGGGCATGGCCTGAGATCCCCTGTCAGGACCTGCTGAGTGGGGGACACGGCCTGAGGTCCCCTGTCAAGCCCCATGGGGACAGGGGATGGCGTAGCCTTGGGTCCCTGCTGATTGCTTGTTAAGGCTCCTTATGGGAACTTTGGCGTGCAGCCATCTTTGTGATGGAGTGATGGTCAATTTGCATATTCCCACTTTATTATATAGGATATTATTTCCTTAATACAATAATTTACAGATGATAATAATAGTAATAATGATAATAATAAGTTTGTACTAAGTACTATTCAATTGCTTTATCTATCAAATTCAACCTTCCAAATAATTATTTCAAGTATAAAGTATTGTTAAACTCATTTTACAAATGAGGGAACCAAAATAGACTGGGATTGAGTAACTTGCCTAATGTCACACAGCCAGAAAGAAATGCAGTTGGATTTAAATAGTGGAGGGGTCAGAATATAGTTTGAATATGTTTCATTAATATTTCATCTCACGTAGTTTTGGAGGTAATATAGAGGAGTCAGGGAAGAATTTGGCATCAGACAGATCTGACTTTTAATGCTGACTGTCATCAATCAGGGACATGATATAGGGAAACCCCTTTAATCTCTCTGACCCTCAACTTTCTGCTTAGTAAAATGGAGATAGTAAACCACCAGGAAGTGTGTACTCTAGAGGCTAAGTACAAAGTGTCTGACTGATAAATTCAAGTTTCACCTTTGAAATTTGTAGCTTTAAGACATGTAGCAAGTAACAATCTCTATGCAGCAATTTCTTCATCTAAAAAATGGAAAAAATAGTAATATTTAACTCAAAGATTTGTTTTAAAGATTAAATGATGTCACACATATAAACATTCACAATATATCTAGACATAATAAAGAGTAAGTATTAGCTATTATTATCATTACTATTGTAATGCAGAGCCTGGAATAGATACAATTGGTTCACTTTCTGTTTTCTTCCTCCTATCCTTCCTTACATTGGTAACCTTTATAGAATATAAGACTGTCTTGTATATGCTATATAGTCAGTAAATAGTTAACTGAATGAATGGAATGTCTCAACCAGCCTTGCTATATTATTTGTATTTTATAGAAGTACATCAACATTGCTTTCAGGGAGTGTAAAATAATTGTATGTGAGCTAGAGATAGTAAACTGTTACTAGTGCATAATACTTTATATTTCCCTGGGGCTTGCAGTGATTTTAGTTTTGTTTGAGGTATTTTGAAATTCATAAGCATGAAACTTCCTAACCGTTTTCAGTCAATAAGTCCTCTGTACAATTCTGATAATCTTAAATTAGAATATCTTTCAAATTCAACCACAGAACAAGACTGTACTGAAAATGAATTTATAAGGGAAGCAAATATTGTCATAAGCAGTGATAAAAAGTTTTGAATAATGTAAAATGCTACAGCAGAAATCATAGAGGCATAATGAACATTATACACACTATGCTTTATTTCTAGTTCTTAAATGTGACCTTCCTCTTGTTCTGAATCTCTTTTATTGTGCTCCCAATTTCATTCAGCAATTGTTATGATCTGCTCAATCTATGAGCAAAATCATTCTTCTCATTTTTAAAAGCCTATATTTCTCTCTGTTTCTCATCAGAACTTTATTTTACCTCAGACTTGCCTAAATTAAATTATGTGAATTATGGTGTGTGTCTTATTCTTGTAGATAATCATTTTTTGAACATAAACAAAATGTTTAGCCCTCACCAGGCACTGCAGATCAGGAAGAAGAAAGTCCCTGACATTTTGGAACTCACAGTCTAGTGAGAGTGACATCACATGAATATATAAATCTAAAACAAAGCAGATGACAGTATGTTCTATCATAATAAAACCTACCAAGTCTTTGGAAATGTAGGGACGGAGAGATGGGTGCTATTGGTAGTAGTAAGAAGAAGGCAGACTTCCTAGCAGGATTGAGCTAAGTCTTGCTTAACTGGTAAGACTTCACTTAAAAGGCAGGATGAGGGAGTGTCTGAGCATAAAAAGGGAAGAAACAATAATTAGACAATCAATGAGATTAGGTCAATAAGATGGGGTCAGTCAGGTCATAGGTTTGGGGTAAAAAATTCAGAATCTAATTGTGGAGATCTTTGTCAAGCCGTAGTATACAATTTATTCTGATATATTGAAGATTTTGAGTTGTCTTGAAATAAAAGTGAATGCTTTTAAAACATTGATATTTTCAAATTTATTCCATCACAATTTACCAATCTGTTGTAATAAAAAACTATTATCTGTTCTTTCATGTCACTTAATAGAAGATATTGTATATATTTTAAAAATGGAAAATGCAGGTAATTTCAAACCTGAACAGCTTTGAGACCATTCTCTTTGGCTGGATACTTAAATTAAAGCTCTGGTCAAGAACATATTTCTATAACATTATTCAACAGAGTAAATCAAATGATTATTTTTAAAAACTAGTCTTTTCCCTTGTTTATTATGTGGAGTTTTTTTAATAGAGAATATACATGTTTTTATATTATGCTAAATGGTTATATTAGTTTTGTATTGCTGTGTAACAAATTATTATAAACTAAGCAGTTAAAACCCATAGACATATATTATTTTACAGATTTATGGATCAGAAATGCAGGCACAGAATAGCTGGGTCCTCTGCTCAGGACTATACAAGGCAGAAATCGAGGTATCAGCCAGATTGCATTTTCATCTGGAGCTCAGAACTCTTCCAAATCTATTCAGGTTGTTGGCTGAATACCATACAGTTTCTTGTGGTTGAAGGAATAATGTCCCCATTTTCTGGAGCTGTCAGAAGAGTGGATCACTCTCAGCTCCTAGAGGGCACCTTCAGTTTCTAGCCATATGGCAGGAATCATTTCTTCTCACAACAATGACAGCACCATTGCAATTTATAGACTTCTAGATCTTTGTATATATACAGTATATATATCCTATCTAATAAAAAAGTAATATGCAAATTGACCATACCTCTACTACACCCACAAGCCATTCCCACAAACCACGCCCACAAGCCAATCAGGAGCAAATATGCAAATAAACCCAACCAAGATGGCTGCTGCCACAGAGTGAGCAGGAGGGAGGCTGGCGTTTCCCCAGCAATGGAGGAAGCCAAGCTTTCTGCCTGCCCTTGCCAGCCTAGGCCTCCACTCAATGCTACAAAGTTTCAATGATAGAAGATAACTAAATCCCAACAAAAACGGCGACAGCCACGGAGCTGGAGAGAGCAGGAAGCCAAGCTTCTGCAGCCCTGGTGGACCTAGGCCTCCACTCAGGGCTACAAAGTTTCAATTATAGAAGATAAATAAATCCCAAGAGAAATGGCTGCCTCCACGGAGTGAGCAGAAGGCTTGGTTTCGCTTCAGGCTACAAAGTTTCAATTGTAGAAGATAAATAAATCCCAGATACCAGGGCCTCGGCTTGGGTCCCCGGGGGGCGTGGCCTGCCTGCAAACCACCACAGGCCCCTCGCCCAGGCCGCCCTATGCCCCAAGGGAACCCCCACCCTGATCCGGGACACCCTTCAGGGCAAACCAGCTGGCCCCCACCCATGCACCAGGCCTGTATCCTATCTAATAAAAGAGTAATATGCAGATTGACCATCACTCCAACACACAAGATGGCTGCCCCCATGTGATCAAAGATCCTGCCCCCATGTGGACACAAGATGGCCACCACAAGATGGCCAACAGGTGAGGACAGTTGGGAGGGACAAGGCCTGCAAGGGAGGGCAGTTGTGGGCAATCAGGCCAGCAGGGGAGGGCAGTTGGTAGGGAACAGGCCTGCAAGGGAGGGCAGTTAGGGGTGACCATGCCAGCAGAGGAGGGAAGTTGGGGGTGACCGGGCCTGTAGGGAAGGGCAGTTGGGGGGGACCCAGGCCTGTAGGGGAGAGTAATTAGGGGTGACCAGGCCTTCAGGGGAGGGCAGTTAGGGGCAAACAGGATGTCAGGAGAGCAGTTAGGCATCAATCAGGGGAGTGGTTAGGGTGTGATCAGGCTGGCAGGCAGAAGTGGTTAGGGGCAATCAGGAAGGCAGGCAGGCAAGCAGTTGGGAGCCAGCAGTCCTGGATTGTGAGATGGATGTCCGACTGCCCGTTTAGGTGGAATTGGGCCTAAACGGGCCGTCGGACATCCCTTGAGTGGTCCCAGATTGGAGAGGGTGCAGGCTGGGCTGAGGGAAACTGCCCCTCCCCCCATGGACAAATTTCGTGCACCGGGCCTCTAGTGCGCACACACACACACACACACACACACACACACACACACACGTGTATCTTTACAAAAATATGATCATAAAATTCATCATGAAAATTTTGTATGACAAAAACAAAATTTTTTATAATAATATATTTTTATTGATTTCAGAGAAAAAGGGAGAGGGAGAGATAGAAACATCAATGATGAGAGAGAATCATTAATCAGCTACCTCCTGCATGCCTCCCACTGGGGATCGAGCCCACAACCTGAGCATGTGCCTTTGACTGGACCCTTCAATCCAAAGGATAACCCTCTATCCACTCAGCAAAACCAGGTAGGGCCAGAATTATTTTTAATGACTATATTTCATCCCATGGTTTGATTACAATATGATTAACTCTTTCATCATTGTTGGATATTTATCTTGCTTTAAACATATATATTAGAATCCACATGTATATTGTACATAAAGTCTTATACATTCCTGTATATATTTTAAAGTCTTTAAATGCCAAATTTACTATTGCTGGTAGGCACCATTGAAGATTATGGTAACTATCACATTTAAAACAAGTCCTAAAGTAATAGTAAGACAGATTACAAAATAATCTATAATATTTCTATAAAGTTGTAACTATTGTTAGTAAAATCATTTGGAAAGAGGCTGAAAGAATAGTGTAATGTTAATGATACCACACATCTAGCAAATGTGTGATGATTAATATTCTATGTCAACTTGTCAACTTGACTGGGACCAGATATTTGGTCAAACATTATTCTGGGTATATTTGTGAGATGAAAGTAACATTTCAGTCAGTAGGCTGAGTAAAACAGATTGCTTTCCCTGATGTGGGTGGGTCTCATCCAATCATTTGAGGGCCTAAACAGAACAAATAGGCCGAGTAGGAGAGAATTCCTCCTGCCTGACTGCCTTCAGACTGAGACATCATTTTCTTCTGCTTCAAAACTTGAACAGAAACATCATCTCTTCCTGGATGTTGATTGTCCTGGCCTTCAGACTGAAACTACCATGGATTTACCTGGTTCTCCGGCTTACTGACTATAGATCTTGAAACTTAGGCCCATAATCATATGAGTCAATTCTTTAAAATCTCTCTCTCTCTCTCTCTCTCTCTCTCTCTCTCTCTCTCTCTCTCTCTTCACATTAGAGAGAGAGAGAGAAAAAAAGAGAGAGAGAGATTTTAAAGAAGAAAAATTACTCTCAATTTGATTAATTAAGAAATACTTTGCCATGCCTTCAAAAATGGAATGCAGAATTCTTATTTTTTTTTTAAAAAATTGAACACTTAGAATTCTGTTAACTTTCAGTCTTGCAAAAGACTCATTAGAGAGAGAGAGAGATTTTAAAGAATTGACTCATATGATTATGGGCCTAAGTTTCAAGATCTATAGTCAGTAAGCCGGAGAACCAGGTAAATCCATGGTAGTTTCAGTCTGAAGGCCAGGACAATCAACATCCAGGAAGAGATGATGTTTCTGTTCAAGTTTTGAAGCAGAAGAAAACGATGTCTCAGTCTGAAGGCAGTCAGGCAGGAGGAATTCTCTCCTATTCGGCCTATATATATATGTGTGTGAAGAGAGAGAGAGAGAGAGAGAGAGAGAGAGAGAGAGAGAGAGAGAGAGATTGTCTATTTCATATGTCCTCAGAAGCTAGGCACCCAGATTTTTTCATTAGAGGCTATGTTTCCTTGTGTGCCAGCCACTCCTGAGAGTGAATTTACACTGCTGTTGTTGCTGAGTTACTTTTATACAAGATCTCATTCTCAAACACATGGGGTGGCAGTGAATGACTGCCACGGAAGTAAAAGCTAGGAAGTAAAAAAAAAAAAAAAAAAAAAAAAGAGTTTTATTGCTGTAAATATGATCTGGCTTTTCCCAACTCTGAATCACACAGCAGCACAGAAGTATAGAAATGCCAAAGATGCATTAATGCTAACTCTGAATTGTGGAGTCCCCTGGTATTTACATATGATGTAAGGGCATAGGTCAGCTCATTTATGCTTTTCTATTTAAATGCATATATATTTTCAAGCTTTCTTCCTCCAAAATAAATTGAATGGAGAATGTCTTTATTATATGTCCAGCACAAAGAAGAAAAATGACTCTCAATTTGATTAATTAAGAAATACTTTGCCATGCCTTCAAAAATGGAAGGCAGAATTCTTAATTTTTTTAAAAAAATTGAACACTTAGAACTCTGTTAACTTTCAGTTTTGCAAAAGACTCATTCCTAAATGCTCTGCATCCCTGCAATTTTAATTTGATTTGAATATAGTTATATTTAATTTGGTCCTTGCCTTTTAACTATTAACATGTCTTAGAAATGTTAAATATACTTGCAGTAGAAATAATGTCTTTTTTTGAATGATCCTTCTTAATTGCATAAGTGCCAAATAAATGGCCTTGTGCCTGTTAACATATATTCAGTAATTGGTTGTTCATGAAATGTTGATCTTCACTTTACATTACCTCTTTAATGAACCAGGCCTTTTTTTTCCCTTTTCACTTGGGGAGCTGGTAATGTGACATGAAAATTGAATAGTAAGTCATAAAAGTCTTTAATCTCCTTCTTGTGATTTTACCCATCTTTGAAGTTCTTAAAAATATAAATTTATCTTGCTTCATTCCTACACAAGAATCCCAATGGTGATCCCAATGAAGTGTTTTTACTTTGTTTGCTATAGATGCTAAGGCCTGCTAACAAAGAGAATGTTCCTTCATACTGGATGAACATGGATTTGATTTAAAGACAGTCGTGGATTCAAAATCCAAGATCCACTGCTTCATGACTGTATTACCTTAGGCAAATTATTTACCCTTTAAATCATGCGTTTCTTCAACTATAAAATTGGAAATAATACCTACTGTGGAGATTTTTTATAAGTATGAAAAGAGTATCTATCTATCTATCTATCTATCTATCTATCTATCTATCTATCTATCTATCATCTATCTATCATCTATATATTATCTACCTACCATGTACCAATTATCTATCTATCTATCTATCTATCTATCTATCTATCTATCTATTATCTATCTATCTATCTATCTATCTATCTATCTATCTATCTATCTATCTATCTGTCTATCTATATATCTATCTATCTACCTATCTATCCACATACCCTTTATCAAAGCTTGGCACCTGATGGGTCTAAACATTATACTCAAACTAGGGGCAAGTTGCCAAGGCTTTGGGTAATTTTAGTGATTTTTGAACATCTCAGAAGAATGTGACCTAAAGGATGATCAATTGTTGATACAGAAAGAGAAGTTAAAACTTAGAGATCCAGAAGTAGTTAAATTAATCAGTATTTCATTTTTTTCCAAGAATGACCTCAATGTCTGATGTAGGCATGCTCTTTTTCCAGATTTCTTCCAGGTAATTCCCTTTCTTAGTTCCCTCCCACAGACAACCATCTTGAATACTTAAGGCTATTCTCCACTTGCACCTTCTCAGCTCCATCATAAATTAAATTTTGAGGACTGATGAGTATGTTCATTACTCGGTTCTAGTCCTATCAAAAGAATTTATACAGAAGTCTTTCACTTAATGTAACTATTGATATAGTTATATTTAGGTTTGCTATTTTCTATCTATTTTTTATTCATCTCATTTTTTAATTCCTCTATTCTTCCTTCCATTCTTTTATGTTAAACAGATTTTTTTAGTATAACATTTTAATTCCTGTTTTTAGTATAGTATTTTAATTCCTGTTACTATATATGTTTGCATTATTTGTTATTGATTTCTCCAACTCATTGCAATATTCCAAGATTTAAAGCAGTAAACTGTGTTCTGTATAAGATGGAATAAACACATGTCAATCTTCCTTTCCCACTAAATGCAACTATGAAAACTTGAAAGAAAGCATGGGCAGCTTTCTCTAAAAAGAACTTTAAAAAATAAATATTAGCATATAGATTGGGAAAGAATACCAGATTCTAAAGTACCACCAATCAGGCAGAGAATTTAGAATTTTTTTGTTCCCTCCAGTATCCCCCAGCCTGAAATCAATAGCAGTCTGAAACCCTGACGTGAGCACTGTGGAATATACAGTGAGATCCAGAAGAAATCCTCTAATTCTGGCTTAAAGAGTAAAAAAAGGAAACCTTAAAGCTCAGAGAAAGCAGTCCATTTGTGCTGCAATAACGAAAAAAGCCCAGACTGGGTAGCTTATAAACAACAGAAATTTATTTCTCACAGTTCTGGAGGCTGGGAAATCTAAGATCAAGGTGCCAGCAGATCCAGAAGTCTAAGATCAAGGCCCCCTTCCTGGTTGCAGACTGCTGACTTCTCACTGGCTTCACATGGTGAAAGGGGTAAGGGATCTCTCTCTTTGGGAGCAGTAAAAAGAAAAAAAAAAGGTAGGGGGAACTAATCCCATTCATAATGGCTCTGTACTCATGACCAAATCAACTGCCCAAGGACCCACGTCCTGATACCATCAGCTTGAAGGTTAAGATTTCAACATTTGAATTCGGGGGAACACAAGCATTTAGATCATAGCAGTCAGTTCCTCCTTTCATTATGTTCTCTCATCTCCAGGACAAGGCTATTGCGCATTGAGGACAGTGGCATGCTGAGGAAGAGCAACTTTCCCCTCCAGTAGGTAGAACTGTAGCTCCATGAGGGCACTGCTAAAGCCTAATAGTTTTTACTTTGCTCTTTCTCTCTCTCTGGCCTCCATCCACATGAGGCAGGATACAGTACAATTATAGAAGTGGACAATTTCTTGCCAGAGGTTGGAAAAAAGGAATCACTGGAGATCAGAAACAACTAGAAAAATAACAGAAAAAGGAAAGTAAGAGAAAGTGTACTCCTAGGCTCATCCTTGAAAGAGTCTGCTCCTTATTAGCATACCAATGAACTTGAAAACAAAACTAATGCATAGACCACCACTGAGTAGCTAACACAAGGGACAAATTCCAATAGTATTGCAAATATAGCTGTCAGATTTTGTAAATAAAAATACAACATGGGAGCTGAATTTGAATTTCAGATAAACAATGACTGTATATATTTTTAGTATATGTTTATCTCATGCAATATTTGGCATCCTGTATTATAATTGAACTAACTTTGGAAGCAGAGGTCACAGAGGATGGCTTGGAACCTGTGGCATGAACCTAACCAAGTTGAGTGTCTGCTAAGACAAAATTATCAATGTTCTTGATAGGGATTAAATATGATATAGATTCTCTTAAGGTAATATTCCAAATATCCAAAACACACTAAAAATATTCTGCAAGAAAGTCTCAACTGTCATGGGAACAGATGATTAAAGATGCCAATGGCAATGTGGGAATTATCTGACGAAGACTTTAAAGCAATTAGTATAAAAATTTAAAGAGTAATTGCAAACATTCTTGAATGGGGGGATAAGGATACAAATGTAATACCTTAATCAATAAAGAAAGGAAAAAAATTGAAAGGATTGAAAGGAAATACATAATATAAAAAATGGAAATTTTGAAATGAAAACAAAAAAACTGAAAAGAAACTTGCAACATCAGCAATAAAGAGAAACAAAATCAGTAAATATAGTAGAAAAACATTTTCTTGATTTTTTAAAAATATATTTGGCAGTTGAAAACAAAATGAGTAACATTGCCTGATGAAATTTCCCATGTATATGTATGCAATATATATGACAACTATATCATAAAGACTGAATAATAGTACCTGTATAATGGCAAGATTTCTACATTGTAATTGAAATGGCAAAATATTATTCTAAATAACATGTGAAATGTTGAGTATGTATTTTATAATAGTTAGAACAACCACTAAAAATATATAAAAAGATATCATCAGAATCACAATAGACACATTAAAACAATACACAAATTAAAAATTAGTATTGAATTACTTGGACTATAGAAAAATTCTAATAGTATAGTTTTATTTACCTTACATTTTTGCTATTGGTATATATCCTACCTAATAATAAACAAATATGCAAATTGACCGCACCTTTGCTATGCCCAAGCCACACCCACCAGCCAAGCCATGCCCCCAGCCAATCAGGGTGAGTATGCAAATTATCCCAACCAATATGGCGGTTAATTTGCATATCAAGACAGCATAGAAAGAAGCCAAGAGCTGCAGAATGGAGCAAAGCTGCAGAGAAGTAAGCAAGCGGGGCAGAGGAGAAGGGAGGAGCGCAGGCGGGGCCGGGGGAGAAGGAAGGAGAGCAGGTGGGCTGGCAGAGAAGGCAGGGTGGGGGAGAAGGGAGGAAAACAGGTGGGGCGGGGTAGAGTGCAGCAGGAAGCCCTATTGCAGGAAACTTCCTGCAACGGGAACACTAGTATATATATATATATATATATATATATATATATATATATATATACACACTAGGGGCCCATTGCAGGAAGATTCCTGCAAGAACAGGGCTTCCGGTGGGCTTCCCTCCTGCCGCCGCCACCTGCCCCGCCCGCCCCACCCACCCTGCCCCACCCACCGCCGCCGCCACCCGCCCGTGCTTCCTTCTATGCTGTCTTCAGTCCTCCCTCCCTCAGCGTATGCAAATTAACCGCCATCTTTGTTGGGTTAATTTGCATACTCGCTCTGATTGGCTCTGGGCGTAGCAAAGGTACGGTCAATTAGCATTTTTCTCTTTTATTAGTGTGTGTGTGTATATATATATATATATATATATATATAAAGAGAGAGAGAGAGAGAGAGAGAGAGAGACACTAGAGACCTAGAGGCCCGGTGCACAAAATTTGTGCATGGGGGGTGTGTCCCTCAGCCCAGCCTGCACCCTCTCCAATCTGGGACCCTTCGAGAGATGTCTGACTGCCGGTTTAGGCCCGATCAAGGTAGGATCAGGCCTAAATGGGCAGTCGGACATCCCTGTCACAATCCAGGACTGCTGGCTCCCAACTGCTTGCCTGCCTGCCTTCCTGATTTGCCCCTAACTGCTTCTGCCTGCCAGCCTGATCACCCCCTAACCACTCCCCTGCCAGCATGATTGATGCCTAACTGCTTCCCTGCCCTCCTGATTGCCCCCAACTGCCCTCCCTTGCAGGCCTTGACCCTCCCAACTGCCCTCCCCTGCTGGCCATCTTGTGCCAGCCATCTTGTGTCCACATGGGGGCAGCCATCTTTGACCACATGGGGGCAGCCATCTTGTGTGTTGGAGTGACAGTCAATTTGCATATTACTCTTTTATTAGATAGGAGGATAGAGGCCTGGTGCACGGGTGGGGGCTGGTTGGTTTGCCCTGAAGGGTGTCCCGGATCAGGATAGGGGTTCCCTTGGGGCGTGGGGCAGCCTGGGTGAGGGGCCTGTGGTGGTTTGCAGGCCAGCCACACCCCCTGGTGACCCAAGCAGAGGGCCTGGTATCTGGGATTTATTTTTCTTCTATAATTGAAACTTTGTAGCCTTGAGCGGAGTCCAGGGCTGGCCAGGAAGCTTGGCTTCCTCTGTCACCCGGGGCAACCCAAGCCTCCTGCTCTCTCAAGCTCCATGGCAGCTGCCATTTTTGTTGGGATTATTAATCTTCTATAATTTAAACTTTGTAGCCTTGAGCGGAGGCCAGGGCCAGCCAGAGCAGGCGGGAAGCTTGGCTTCCTCCATTGCAGGGGAAACCCAAGCCTCCCGCTCACTCCATGGCCACAGCCATCTTGGTTGGGTTAATTTGCATACTCGCTCCTGATTGGCTTGTGGGCGTGGCTTGTGGGCATAGCAGAGGTATGGTCAATTTGCATGTTTCTCTTTTATTAGTATATATATATATATATATATATGTTTTTCTAGATAGATAGATATAATGTGGCATTCATATGGTTTTATACCAATAATACAAGATTATAATTTTTGCTTTTAACTATCATATGACTTTTAAAGAAATTAAGAGAAGAAAACTATATATATCCATATATCCATATATATCCATATATATACCCACACCCACACATACACATAGTCTTTTGTATTTAATAATTGAAAAAGGTAAGATCATATTTTTTCACCAAACCAATAGAGATAAATCAAGGAGCTTCTCAGAGGAGGTGACAAAATCAAAGAAGCCATGACCACGTGTTTGGTGAAGCTTCAATTAGTTTAGTATCATTGGCACAAAGGTGGTAAGTCATAAGTGATGGAAGGTCAGAGAGGCGGGGTAGATAGGAGCCAGGACCTGAAGGACTTGTTTGGATTTTTCTGTCTCTTTCCTCTGGTAAGTTTTTTAATCAGTCATCTGAAGTTTCCCTGAAGAGTAATGACTGTGTCAGTCTTACTCAGTGTAATTACCCTAGCAGCAGTTAACATAATACCTCGCAAATGAGCAAATATTGACTGAATGAAGAAATGAAATCAGTGTTCTGAATGAAAAGACCTCTTTCTATACTGACTTTATATCCACTTCCTCATAGTGAGTCCACATCACTTTTTCCTTTTCTCACATTCCCTTCTTCCCTATATCCTTGGTCTAGGACCATATGCCTCTGGAGGTCTAGAGTCTTTGGTCCTACTGGAGGTAGGGAATGGAGAGTCTCCCTATATGGCATGGCTTGTTCTTGGAAACAATGTATGTAGCTACCATTTTTAGAGATCTTGTTGGGATTTGATAACTTTTTTGGATAAAGTTGATGATGATTGGTACTTGCATTTTCCTATAAAGTGGCTAAGCTTAAATGACCGCCCCCCGCCCCCGCAACCACACACACACACACACACACACACACACACACACACACACACAGTTTATTATGATCAACTTTTTTTTAAAACTTTAGAGCAGCTGATCTAGAAGAAAAATTCTGGTAAAGAGTCGGAGTAAAGGAATCAGAGAGAGAATGATTTTAAGCAAAGTTATAAAACAACGATTTTCTAAAGCTTTCTCCTAGCATGGTTGAATGTGACATAAAGTTCTGGAAAATTTAAAATTTTATGCCTGTATTTGATCAGGCTGCAGCATTTTTCAGGAATGTTAATTGTGTGGAGCAGAAGGCCTTGTACTCTGTCATTGTCTACTTAACTAATTATTGGTGAGTGGCATTAAAAGCATTAAATTAGGTTTGAAAAGTTTTAGATTAGTTTGGGATATAATTTCCTCCAAACTTGAGAATATATTGTTCAAATAATTTCTGGATTTTTAAATTAGCTGATTATTTTTTATTTTTCTTAAGGCCATTTTATTTTCTAAGATGAGATCTTGCATTTAGATTTCTCTCCTGTCTTTAGTTTCAAGGGACCTATATAAGTAATCCTGTACAACAAGGAACCCTGCTTTGAAGAATGATATGAAGTCTGGTTATACAGTAATGCATTCCTAGGTCATTTCGAAATTAGGTATCCTAAGTTGGGAATTTACAGCTCAAAGGGCTCATGTTACCATTTTACTTCCACTTGTATATAACAGCAAAATCATGTGTCTTTCTCTGACTGGCTTGTTTCACTTAGCATGCATAACCCATGGACACAGACAATAGTGTGGTGAAAGCCTGGTGGGATGACAGGTGCAGGGTGGAGGAGGTCAATGGTGGTAAAAGATGAACATCTGTAATACTTTCAGTAATAAAAAATACATTTTTAAAAATTAGCAAAACCAAAGAAACAGGGAAACACTAAGGCGATTTCCTTTGAATTGCAGGGTTAAAAATAATTGAGGAAATTAAACAACAACAAAAATCAGTTCCTTCCAATGTGGTTTATTGCAATTTTAATATTTTATGGTTACATTTTAACTTTTATCTCATAAATTAAAGATTAACAGTCATGCTTAAGCTGAAATATATTTTATCCATTTACAAAAATACATTGACTAACACTAATTAAATTTGTTTAATCAAGCTTAACAATGCTACATGCTGTTATTCATCAGACAGTAAGTACCATACACATTTCCCAAAGTGCCCAAGCCAGAACACCACATGTTTTTTTCTATTGGGGTATCCAAGGGTTCAGCCATCTGTTATTTACTCTAATTTTTAATAAAAAGTATTAGTCATCTTTATTGCTCATCATTTTCCTTGCAAACAAAACACATTTTATGATTATTATTATCCTTTTAACTCCACTATAGCCAAGGAGACACAAAGGAAAATGGTTTGCATTCAATTGCATCACATTAATGTTTGCAAATGGTTTGGCTTCAGTGGCAGGAAGACATAGGTATTATGCAGGTAATAATATCAAATTATACACAGTAGCATTTAATCACATTGCTCTAATACCTTCCGCACAATGAGCTTTTCCCCAATGCAATAGAAAATGTGATCATTCAACACCCTGAAGGACAAGACGGTGGCTGTATCATTCTTTATCGTGTATTGCTTTTGTTCATAGCTAATCACATTTAGACTATTTTAACCCAAACCCTGCAGATATACAATAAATCATACCTGATAGAGCAAGAATAAAACCTGTTGATAGAATTGCCTTCAAGCTACAGTGAGCATAGAAAAAATATGGATTGAGGTAGGTGGGGTCAACTTCAGAATGGAGAGAGGCGAAGGAATCAAGTTCTGTGTAAAGAGAAATTGTACATTAAAGACACTTAGTGGGAAATTGCAGTGCGGGGTCTCCAATGATAATCTCTAGCATCTTGGTGTGAAGCAACTGACTCCAGGCTGACATTTTAAGAGGGTATACAGGAAGGTTCATGATGCTGGCAAAGAAGGATGTGATAACTGAAACTCAAGAATTAGGGGTTAGAAAAAAAAGATCATAGAAATGCCTAGCACTTATTGAGTGCAAACCAGACACTATGTTAGATGCATGATACATGCAATCTTATCTTCACATTGACGCTCTAAGATAGTCACTTTAGTACCAATTTTTTAAATAAGTCCACCGGCTAAGAGGAGTTAAATAACTTCTCCACAATTACACAGATTTGAGATTTATAGCCTGCAAGTCAGAGGCTGGGTTCTTATTCACTTTGATTGATAGTCCAGTGAGCTAACAAAGGAAAGCAAGTCATCAGCCAATATTTTCTCAGCTTATTGGAGGGAAGCAGCATGTTCCTTAGAAGATACTTAATGACTGTACTTGAGGAAAGTGCAAAAGTTAAGATTAAGCTTAGTAGTAAAAATTCTTTAGCAAGTGTAATATACAGACCATGGCAAAGATGGAATAACCTGGACTTCTGAAGATAAACACATGTTGCAATAACTTCAGTCTATCTTGTCAAGGACATGGAGCCAATGACTCCCCAGTTTTAGAGGCAGCATTTATTCTGAATGAAATGGGTGCCTCAAATGTTCATGGGAAGAAGTTAATGTTGAACAGTAAATGTCTGGTCTTGGTAGCGTTGGGGTATTCTCTAAATGTGAAGAAGCATGGAATATAAAGCCTCCCCTCATATCATGCATGCCTGAGTGGTAGCAGGAGACAAGTTAGCATGAGGCACAGTAGAGGAGTCCAAGCACTCACAATAAATAAATAAATAAATAAATAAATAAATAAATAAATAAATAAACAAACAAACAAATAAATAAAAAAATAAAAAATAAGTATAGTATTAACCCGTTCCGTTCCATTTCCTTAGGTTTTAGTAAATGGGAATCCTCTGTATATTCCTTATAGTTAGTTAGACTTGTAGAAAATTTGGAATGCATGTCAGAATGTGGGTTTTATCACACTCAATGTAGTCTTTAGCATCTCACCAGACTTGAATTAAAGATGCCTTTAAACTTTATTCCACGTAGAAACTAAAACTGGAAACTTCTCTGACTGGTGGAGTCAGTTTCATCTGGAAAGGTAAAAGCCACCTAAGTCACTCTTGTTTATAAATGCCTTTTAAATGAATCTTGCTTCTGTGGGAATCTGCTGCAAATGACTGAGCTCAGTAACGTTGGGAGGAAGGTGTGGAGAGGAGACTGCCTCCTGTGCTTCTACTTGAAAGTGTTGCCATTGTGTGAGAGACACCAAAATGCACATCATTGTTTCCCTGACTCCAAGGAGCTGATAACCAGCTGGGGAAGTGGGAGGTATAGAAATTAAAAAATAAAACAAGTGTACCAAAAAGATCTTAATTGTCCCAAAATCTTACTTAAGTAACTTTCAGATTTTGCTTAACTTTTCACAAAATCACCATCCTGGTGTCTTTGTAGCTATTAGCAGAACTTAGAGCATTTTTCATTCTAAAACAGTTCATTTGAGTTCCTGATGCCAAGAATGGCTTTAAAATTTATTATTATTATTGTTTTGGTCATTCTGGTCCAGGTTTTTCTCTTTTCCTTCTTTCAGTTTCGTGGGAAACACAGAGCTACGGAGTGTGCGCCATTCTTAGCACAGCGGTGCTCATGTTTGGGACCGCTGGTTGGCATTGTTTCCCTTGTTCTGCATTGAATCCACAACTCAATCCTCTTAGGAAAAGAGACTGTTCAGAGATCTGGGTTTCCCTTTCAAGTGGTTGAAAACGAGAGGGCTCCGCGGTTTAGGAGATAACTCCCCACTCTCTGCCTTCCCCTCAGGGGTCTGCCGGAAGCTTCCTCTGCTCCGTCTAGTTGAAGTCCTGAAAAGGAGTTTGGAAAACTCCTTCTCGTTAATATAGTATGATGGCTAAGAGTTGGGCTCTGAAGTCAGCTTGCCTGGATTTGAATTCAGTCTCCATCACTTCTTACCTGTGTCATGCTGGGAAAAACCTCTCTGTACGTCAGTGTTTTGGACACCAAATGAGGACACTCGCTTCTCCTCCCAGGGTTCTGTAAGCCTTAAATGAGATAATGTATACAAACCAACCAGCAAAAGTCATATAAACATTTCGTAAAAATGATCTGTCAAAGTTTTTATTATTATTGTAAGATATATTGCTACATAGTGCCCCGCGGAACTAATCCCCCAGGAAACTCAATATTAATTGATGCTGCTTTGCAGGCAGGACAGATTAATTTTCTTCTGTATTTATTTATATGGTTCACAGGACATTAATAGTAAGGAAAACTCTTCTTGACTTTTCATGCACAGCAAATACAGACCAAATCAAGTTAAGGTAGGCAAAGAAGTCTTTGATATTTTTTCTTTAAAAGGAGCTGCTAGAATTAAAAAGGCTGGTTCTTACAAACTATGCACACTTTCACCATAAGGACACATAAGAATACAAACATCTTTTTAAAATCCTGACCTTCAGTTCTTTTAAAAAAGATGATATTTGTGCCCAGAGCAGCCGCATTACCAGAAGGCAGTATTTATAGAAGTGATAAGTCATCCCGCCCAGCTGTCATTCACACACATCAGATTATCTGAGCATTACCTTTCCCTGGAGAACCTGGAAGTGAGCAGAATGATAATTACATAAATATAATTAACTAAATATTCTAAAATGTGTGTATGCCTGTATGTATTTGAGCCTTTGATGTTTTTTGGCACAAATTATAATTCAAAACTCAGACTTCTGAGGCCCCACATAATGGAAGGGAACCAAAGTTTTGCCACCATGAAGCTGCTTGGGGGATATTGATTTTAAGCTGTTTATTAAGAAACAAGACTCTGAAAAAAAGTTTTTGGCCCTCCCTCCCACCTACCCTGCCCAAGAGATCCCTACAGAGAAACCTGCTTTAGGAAGGCAGCCTTGGCTTAATCACCTTAAGAATCTTCACCCGGGCTTTACTCAGGAAGACCCAGGACTGTTAGTTAGATACCCTCCCACTCCCCAACTTCCCCCCATCCCATTGTTTCTGAGCAAGAATTACCTGTACATTACCCATCCTCACTTCTGAAACCTAATACTCCGTTCCCCCACCTCCTTTTTCTTTTGCCAAAAATTGTCCTAAATACCCAATGTTGCCTCGCTGTATTTGGAATTTTCATACTTATGGGAACTCCCCTTGCCCATGCATTAAACATTTGGCTTTCTCCTGTTAATCCGTTTCTGTTAATTTGATTAGCCCAGCCAGGAAAACTTAGAAGGTGGGAGGGAAAGTCATCATTTGTTTAGCCTCCGAGTAACTGAGGTTGATGTGCCACCGGATAGGGACAGTGCAGGTAGCATGTCGTCAGAACCCACTTTTTACCAGATGTTGGCTTTTGAACATGGTCACCTTTCAGGTAATGGCAAACAGCAGGATGGAGGCCATTACAAACAGGGAGCTGTGGCCAACATGAGGATTGCCCAGCTTTGCTTCTAAATTGTGCTCCAAAGACTTCCAATCCAGCTTTCTACCTGCTTCCCGGAGGCCTCTGAGGTATTCCCACATAATCTGCATCTCCATTCTAGCGAATTCCTTTAATCTTGCCTTTCCTGGCCTGTGATAGACGCTGTCTTTAGCACATTCTATTGGTTTGGGGGGCCTTTCACATTTGATCTATTGGCATTTGCTCTTTCTAGGACCCTGGGCCCCCCGAATCACCTACCAGGAATGTGTAATATCTCTACAGACAGCAACTGCCAATATGGAACCTGAGGACTAGGACATTTTTCTTGGTTTCCTACTACTTATCCACCCCCATTCAAATTGGTTCTGGACTAAGCATATTTTTTGGTAGCTGTCCTATCCTGAGAAACACTAGGGGTATGAAACTGGAGCACCATAGAATAATCGCATAAAAAACACACAACACAGAGCCAGGCACATGGAAAGATTTCTGTAAAGAGTGTTGTGGTTGCCCTGCCAATTAGCTTAGTTGGTTTGAATGCCATCCCGTATATCAAAAAGGTTGTGATTTGATTCCTAGTCAGGGCACATATCTAGGTTTTGGGTTCAATCCCTGGATGGGAGCTGTATAGGAAGCAATCTATCACTTTTTTTTCCCTCTCTCCCTCCCTTCTCCTTTCTTAAAAAAATCAATAAACATTTCCTTAGGTGAGGATGAAAACAAAAAGGGTATAGTAGGTTTTACAATAGTACATTTAATTATTTTCTGCTATAACAGCATAGTAGGTTTGTGAAATAACAAATTACATGAGAGCTAGCACTTAGGTCTGTGCCAGCAAAAAATTGTTGCTTAATTCCTTTCAGAGAATATTAAATCACATCACAAAGTCGGATTTATACTTTGCCTTCCTGTGAAGTCAGTTCTTATTGATCCTTTCAGACTTTCACACATTTGCATTTGTCTCATTGAAGCCTGACCAAAAAGACAGTAGTATTTACTTTCCTGTTGTTCTGGACTCAATGTTTGTGTCTCACTCCCCATTTCATGTTGAAATCCCACCCCCTAATGTGATGGTATTAGGGCATGGACTTTTGGGCAGTAGTGAGGTCATGAGGGTAGAGCCCTCATGAATGGGATGTAATGCCCTCATAAAAACCCTAGAGCCTGCCCTCCTTTCTCTCTGCTCTCCTCTTGCGGGGGAGGGGGGGTGTCCCACCAGAAGATGACTATGTCGACCAGGAAGCAGGCCTCTCCAGACACTGGAGCTGCCCTGCCTTGTTCTTGGACTTTAAAGATTTCACAAATGTGAGAAATAAAGTTTGTTCTTTATGCCACCCAGTTTAAAATATTTTGTCACAGCAGCCCTGAAATGATTAAGACACCTATATATTTTTTGGGGGGAGGTGTGCTGTGGGGGTGGAGACATTGAGCAAAACAGAAAAAAAAAGAGAGAGAAAGAACTCATTGACAGGGACAACAATGTGGTGATTGCAGGTTGGTGGGGTGGTGGTGGTGGATGGAGATGGAAGAGAATATTAGGAGATATATGGTGATGGCAAAAAGGAAAAAAAAAGACATTTGTGTCTATTCTAGGAAATGCTTCTCAAATATGATTGTGCATATGAATCACCCCAAAGTCTTTCTAAAATGCAGCTTCTAATCCAATAGATCATTGGAAGTGGGGCCCATGTTTCTGCATCTCTAACAAGCTCCTCTCCCATATCCAGGAAATGCTGCTGATGTGTGTATGATGCATGGAGTAGCAAAGTTCTAGGAGATCCTAAACAAATCTAGTACAAAGTGAATATTCTTTGTCTTATTTCTTTAAAGTACAGTTTGAATATTTTCAAGCAAAGGTTCTAAGGTATACTCTAAAGTCACATGAAGTCAGGTGTTATTTCTTTTATTTTTTTAAATAATAAATCTTTATTGTTCAGATTATTACAGGTGTTCCTCTTTTTTTTCCCCCCATAACTCCCCTCCACCTGATTCCCCACCCCAGCCCATACCCTTACCCCCTGCCACTGTCTTTATCCATAGGTGTAAGATTTTTGTCCAATCTCTTCCTGCACCCCTCAGACCCCCTTCCCCCTGAGAATTGTCCGTCCCCTCCCTTTCTATGTCCCTGATTCTATTATATTCAGCAGTCCATTCTGTTCTTCAGATTTTTTTATTCACTTGATTTTTAGATTCACTTGTTGGTAGGTATGTATTTGATGTCTTTTTGTTGTTCATAATTTTTACCTTTACCTTTTTTTTTCCTTCTTCCTCTTCTTAAAGAATACCCTTCAGCATTTCATGTAATCCTGGTTTGGTGGTGATGAACTCCTTTAGCTTTTTCTTGTCTGTGAAGCTCTTCGTCTGACCTTCAGTTCTGAATGATAGCTTTGCTGGGTAGAGTAATCTTGGTTGTAGGTTCTTGCTGTTCATCACTTTGAATGTTTCTTGCCACTTCCTTCTGGCCTGCATAGTTTCTGTTGAGAAATCAGCTGACAGTTGTATGGGTACTCCCTTGTAGGTAACTAACTGTTTTTCTCTTGCTGCTTTCAAGATTCTCTCTTTGTCTTTTGCCCTTGGCATTTGAATTATGATGTGTCTTGGTGTGGTCTTCTTTGGATTCCTCTTGTTTGGGGTTCTGTGAACTTCCTGAACTTGTAAGTCTATTTCTTTCACCAGGTGGGGGAAGTTTTCTGTCATTATTTCTTCAAATAGGTTTTCAGTATCTTGCTCTCTCTCTTCTTCTGGCACCCCAAAAATTTGGATGTTGGTATGCTTAACCTTTTGCACTCAGATTTCGAGTGTGACTCGACATGGTTAGCATCGGTAGCAGCTCTTTTTATACTCTTTGAATGTATCAATAATTTGAAATATAAAAAAATCCAAATAAATAAGTTTGTATGAAAAGAAACTCCAGTTTTTTATTCTACTGCCATGCTTTGTAAAATCTGGGGTATTTAAAAAATTAAATCCCAAGTAGAATAAAGGAATCGAGAAAAAAGCAAGCTAGTGCAAAGGGTTAAAGCCGTCCCAGAGGCTCCTTATGCTATCCTCATACTTTTGGATTCTTCTTTCTTTCCGCCTCTCTGGTTGGGTGTTTTTTGCTTCCTCATATTCCAGATCTTTGGTTCGACTCTTGGGGTACAGTGATCTACAGTTGAGTTTCTATATATTCTTTATTTCAGACAGTGTATGCTTAATTTCTGGCTGGTCCTTTTCCATTTTTTATTTTTTTTTTGGTATTCTCATTAAGGACCTTGAAGGTCTCTTCAAGTTTCTCAGTGGTTTTTAGAAGATTCTTGAGTAACCTTATACATGTGATTCTGAACACTGTGTTGTCCAGTAGTTTACTTTCTCCATCTCTCCTATTAGTGACATGCTTCGGTGTCTCCGCATTTTGGCTGCCTCCCTGTGTTGATGGAGTGGCTTTGTGTGGTAGGTGACCTATTGGGGCTGGTAGCTCAGCTTCCCCAATCAACCTAGGTGGTCACTCTTGGTACACCCCTTTGTGGGCTGAATGCAAAGTCTTGGTGTAGTTAAGCCTTGACCGCTGTTGGTATCACTGGGAGGAATTGACCTCCAGGCCAATTGGCTGTGAGGACCCGCTCTGTCTATAATGGAAGCACTGCTGTGCTGGAGACACGCTTATGGTACAGGGCTTGTTTCAGTGGGGCTTTGGTGCTCACTGAGTTCTCCTCCCGAATGTGTCACTTATGGATGTGAGGAGCTGAAATCTGGTGTCTCACACTGACCACTAGGTATACTGGCTTCTGGAACTCCAATGGGGTGCAGTTCAGCTGCTGTCTGAGGCCACCCTGCAGGAGCTACAGCGAGAACTGTCATCCTCTCCTCCCTGCTTGGAGCTTGGAGGCCTTGGAGCTGTCTGTACCAGGTTGCAAGTTTACTAGTTTAAACTGCAATAGAGAAGGCCATTCATATGCAAAAGCCGCTGCTAAGAGCTTGGGTGTGTTTGTAGATTGTGCGGGGCGGAGTCTCAGGGCCTCACTAGGCTAGGGCGTGGCAAACAGTGATGGCTGGCAGTGAGCCTCCTCCAACTGTGTCCCTGCGTCTAGTACCCAGCGCTGCTAACAATTCTACCTTCACGCAGCTCTGGTAGCAAGCCAACCTCACTCTCCGATCCAATGACAGACAGCCTAGTCTCTCCCCAGAAACTGGATTTCAGAGAGATTGGGGGCTTGTCTCTTTTCGGATTGAAGAAAGCAATGCCCACCTCCAGCTGGGCTCCGCTGCCAGCCTGTTTCATGAGCGCACTCCCCTGTACCTCAGATTTTCAGCGTTTGTGCCCTGATTGCTCCCGTCTCTTTCGGTCTAGTTGTAGAGGTTCCACTCAGCCAGCTTTCCTGTGGTTCTGGGTGATAGATGTTCTGTCTTTTAGTTGTAGTTTTGGAAATTGTTGTGGACATCAGCAGCCCAGATGTTTATCTATGCCGCCATCTTTGTAACTCTCCAGGTGTTATTTCTTTAAGAATCATTTTAGGATGTAGATGATGACCAGGACTATGATCATTGTTCATATTGATTTTGGGAAGAAAGAGAATGAACTGATTGAAAGGGAGTTACTTGTAGTATCACAGGAATCAGTTACATATAAACTCCAGAAATTCTAACATGAACTGATGTGGAAACTGATAAGCTGTTTTTCACAGGTAGTTCTAAGGCAAAGAATAACCAGATTGCACATGGACCTTGCAAAATAATTAGAGGTGAATTCCAGCATATTTCACTGTGATGTAATATGCTTTGTCAAACATGTCTTCCACTGCCTCAAAATAAAGAGGATTCAACAAATGCTTAATCCTGTGCTTCTGGTCCCTTTCTAAGTATCCTAGCAAACATATCGGGTGTCCATAAAACATGTTTACACACTTTAACAGCTGATAACTAACTTAATTTTCATTCCTTTTCAGGTTTAACTGATTTGAAATAATGAGTGAAGCCAGACTAAGGTTTGAGCAAAGAAAATTTATCCACTAGACTTTTTTATGGGGATACATAAAAGATAAAGTTTACAGTACAAAACTGGCAATAGTACACGAATTTAGGGCACACAAATACCGTACAAAATGATTCTCGATGTTTGCTATTTCATTGCTTCACACTCTCAGCAGTGCCTGGACCAGAATGGTCATCAGTTTGAAAACAGGCATTGACAACAAAAATTATTCATTTCTATAGATTCTTTTAAATTTTTTTAATGAGCTGCATGTTCATAAACACCGACTTTATAATCATTCAAAGTGTGCATACATTTTTTGGGACACTCTATGTCTGTTTGAAGTAGCTGTACCCTGGAATATTAAGGTCAGGTCCAATATCCAGGATTTGCCAAAATAAAAAAAATTCAAATATAGTGATTGTTAGTGTTTTTCTCACACAGAGAATGAGATTTTAAAAATTGTTGGACATTTCTCTAAGTATATTTGTTCTAGTCATCCTTGAATGTAGAAAATCTGTTAGATTGCACCCTCTCCCAAGTGTTCTCTATAGGGATGAAAGGGTGAAGCAAAAAAGCACCTAACACTTCATGAGCCCTGAAGTACTTTACGTATTGCACTTGCCTCTTCTTCTTTCATACTTCTGCCACCCTCTCTACCCCTAGGTTTAGCAAATGGGCTGTCCAAAACTGCCATTATTTGGAGATTTGATGACACAGAAGGGAAAATCTATGACAACCACTTACCATAAAGCTGACTTTGTGTCTCTGCTGACCACAGCAAGTCTCCTTATGTGATTCCGATGCTAATGCACGTTCAGTACATATAGAAAGAGACAGGATTGTGCAAGGAAATCTGCTAGTGATGCAGAAAAATGGAGAGGGGTTAAAAGGCCAACCATATCATCTCTCTCCTTATCTCAAGGTGAAGCAGAAATGCCTCTGTCAGATGGGGAAGTCACAGAGAGGGATGTATTTGTCTTTTGAACTCAAAGAACAAAACCAACGTTTCTGTTTTCTGCAGCTTCTGGCCTGATAAGGAGAAGAGTTTAACTGGGTGATATGAGATAGGGCCCTGAGTAGCTGATATTCTTTTATTTCTTGCCTTCCAAATGAGAACAGTTATTTTTTTTTTCTTGGTTTGTTATTCCCTTAGTTTGGATTGAATTATCATTTCAGATAGTGCATGTGAAAAGTGGGCACTCACTATCTGTTTACTGAAGTGGGATGCAATCTTTCTTTTTTTAAATATATATATTCTTTATTGATTTCAGAGAGGAAGGCAGAGAAATAGAGAGATAGAAACATCAATGATGAGAGAGAATCATTGATTGGCTGCCTCCTGCACGATCCTGGAGATCAAGCCCACAACCTGGGCATATGCCCTTAACCAGAATCGAACCAGGGACCCTTCAGTCCACAGGCCGATGCTCTACCCACTGAGCCATACCAGCCAGAGAGGATGCATTCTTTCTTAATGAATAATTACATTTCATGTCATATTTCCAAAGTGTATCTTTACAAATGAGGAAAGTAAATAAAAGGTTATGACTAGTACAAAGCAATCTTACTACCTGTCCCCAAAGATGAACTTGATTGTCACAAAAACTTTTATAATATAAGAATGCAAAAGGTCACCATCTCTATTTTCTTGGCTCTGTCTTCCCAGGTCCTGCACTGACAATGATTTTTTACTTCATCTATTCCAGTGCACTGGAGAAAGTTCTTGGCTTTGAGCGGAAAGGCTCTGTCACTCAGCAGGCTGGGAGAGCCAGTGAATTGGGGGAATCTGCAGAAAGGAGAGGAAAATTATTATCTCGTCCTTTACAAAATGGGAGATAAGAACTTGCCATGTAGGGCAAGAATGTAAGGGAGGCAGCATGAATGTGTGTGCATTTGCTGATCATGGCCTGGATATCTTATTTATTTATCCCAGTCTTTACTTTCAACTCCATTTAAAACCTTGGCTCCAAGTTTTTAAATTTCCTTTTTAGCATTGTAATTCATCTGACTTTGTACCAATTTCTCCAGGCGATTTGTTCCATCAGATATTTCAGAGTGACAGAATCCACTTTCCCAAAACCCTGGAAAACATTTGAAACATAGGGCAAGCAGTCTTTCCACAAAATAATATTGAGAATTTTAATTAACAAAAGTATGCTAATATAATACTCTATATTACATAGAGTAAACAAATACTTAATATTATATATAATATATAAATAATGTATAATATATGCATTTGGTACTTGAAATCTATCAAATGCACATAGACATTAATAATACCTAGGGGTCTTCAATCTGCAAATTCTATGTAAATTATCACTTTATATTAAAAAACTCTTAATTCATTTTTCTGAATAGTAAGGGCTTCTTTTCCTATGTCTTTTATCCCTTCAAGTTCCTCAGGACTCATAAGTACAGGCTGACTTTTAGAAGAAGTATTTCTCAACTTTGTTTGGGTCAAACCAGTCTCACTCTTTCCCACTGTGTATTTATGACATACGCGCTCTGTTCTGTGTGCCAGGAATTTATTTATGAAGGCAGATGGCCATCACCCCTGCTTGGGGCTTAGGGCTAGATCCTGCCTCCTTGAGCCAGATCTCTTGACATTCTGTCTTCCGGAAGCCATGGTGGCGAGTGGCTGTTCCTATTGAACAGAGGATCATATGGCACAGACTCTATCTCTAATGTCACTTTGTCCAGAGGGCATCACCTCTGACTTTTCTTCTCTCTCGTTGTTCTGGTTGCCTCTGTTGACTTGAAGGAAGAATTGCTTTTTGTATTCTCTTCAAAGGCTAATAAGCTCATTCGATCAAGCAACACTCTCTCTGCCTTTATATCTGTGCACTTAATGTATTTGTGGTAATTTATTTCGTTTTTTTCTTTATACTGAGGCAGAATACAAATAATAACTACAATTCTGATGAATACCTGGCATCATATGGGCATGCCTTTTCTATTGACACATAAAATAAATCTATTACATACATGGAGCTCTGCCAGGCTCCTGGAAACTGATACTCTGATTAGCACAACCTCCAATGTTTAAATTTATCTCTTGTCTGTGCTTTTCCTTTGCCTTATTTATGGATTCTCTCTCTCTCTCTCTCTCTCTCTCTCTCTCTCTCTCTCTCTCTCTCTCTCTCTCTCTCCTCTTTTTTCTTCCCCTTTTACTGCTTTCTAACACTAAGCAATGTTAATGTCAGTGGATTAGATTTACATTCCCTGTGATTAAGCCTTGAGCAGAGTATTCCTTTCCAATATCCCTCAGTCGCTGCCTGATTTTGTCCTTACAGAGCAACTGTAGAACTTGTTGCCCTGCATGATGATGACAATTTTTGCTTGAAAATTTATAGTCAGAGCTAATTAATGCTTCTGATGGCTGGAGGCATCTCTCCCCTCATGGCAATTATGTTGAACTTGGTCAGTTTGGTGGCTGCGTGGATGATGCCAGGAGGCTGTTAAGAAAAATAACAAAAAAATACTTGACTCATTAAAGGATTTTCAACCATAAATTTAATGAAAAAGATCCCCTAACTTCTCATTAAATTTTTATATACTATTCCCTCAGGCTTGAGTATTTGCACTATTTTAAATCTCTGCTGAAACAGCTTCTGAAGTGTGTTTGATTCAACTGGGGCTTACTATGCAAAAGGGGCATTTGGTCTACACTGCTTTTAGGAGAATTAGCCTCCTAAAAGTTCAATTTTTTTACCCCCCTGACTGGAAAGGTAAGAAAACAAAACAAAACATTTAATTACCTGTGAGTTGCTGAGACTCCCAAGCCGGCTCAGGTGAGTTCCATCTACTCTGGGACATGAAACTCTGCCAGACAGAATCAGAAACAGAAAGGGAGTCAATGAAGGGAAACAGCAAATCCGAACGCTGAAGGTTAGCAACCTAAGATGGAGTTCACACCAGCTATTGAAAATGCCACCCGGAGACTCTCCAGATTGGTTCTTGTAAACTTAGCTGGAGTGGCCGAGGGATCTGCCTGGTTTATTGCTACTTCATAAAAACGAAGCCAGCCATCACGGGGTCAAGTGTGCAGTGAGCTCTCTCAGTTAATAATTGTTCAAGACCAGGGCTGCAGTTCGCTCACTCAACACTCAACTCTCTGCAGTTTAAAGTTCCTTTCTGCTTCCTGTGACATTGAAGGAAACCCCTGAGTTTTGCCCCTTCCTTTCTCTTCCTTGTCTTCACAGTTTGGCATGCCAGTGAAGTTTTCAGCTAAGGTGGAAGTATCTCTTACTGTTATAGGAACAAAGTAAGATTCAACCAAGTGTGTGATGGCTTTAAGGTTAACGTGGCAATTTTGGCAGCTATCGGGTCTTGCTAACAGCCTTGGCTCAGTACACCCTATATCCACTTTCCCACAGCCATAATAGCCACAGAGATGGAAAAGACTTTGAAAGGATACTTGGCTCGGGTTCACGTCTTCAGCAAAGTATTGACCTAACTTTGCCAGGTGATTTTCAGTAACAGCACAGTTGATGGTATAATAATGCAAAGGAAATCATATGTGTCTCTGGGGCATTCCTTTTCTCTCCTGAGACCCTTCCCCATCATCTCACCTCCTTTTCCCCCATCCCTTAGTGATGGTGCCCTCTGAATGATCATAGCAGGTAATTTGGCTGTCTGTCCTGGCTCTCCTTCAATACTTTATTAAATGTTAGTATGTATCAGAATCATCTGGAGTGATTATTAAAGACATTCAGAATGAAGATTTCTTTTGGGGAAGAGCTGGAGGGTAGGGGAGAGGATGTAGAAAAAAAAAACAATTGAAAATGGAAAAAACAAAACAAAACATGCACAGACACTGCCAAAGAGGACATATAGATGGCAAAGAAGCACATGAGATGTTCAACACTGCTAGCTCTAAAAGAAGTGCAAATTAAAATCACAATGAGATATTACTGCACACCTATCAGAATGGTAAATAAAAAATAATAATGCCAAATGCTGCCAAGGATAAGGAGAAACTCCATCACTCACCTGTTATTGGTGGGAAAATGACATGCTATAAACTCTCTAGATAATAGTTTCTCAGTGTATTTCAAACCTAAAAATGGACTTATCATAAGACCTAACAATTGCATTTGTAGACATTTATCCCAGAGAAATGAAGACTTACTTTCACACAAAAACTTGTACATCAATGTTTCTAGCTACGTTATTCAAAATAACCCAAACTAAAAAGTACCCAAATGTTCCTCAATGGGTCAGTGGTTAAACAAACTAGTGCATCCATATCAAGAAATATGATCCAATAACAAAAAGAAACAATTATTCATATACACCATAACTTGGATGAGCCTCAATAAAATTCTCCTGAGTGAAAAAAAATTATTTCAAAAGGATACCTTATGTTTCCACTTATGTGTTATTTGTGAAGTAACATAATTATAGAGATGGAGAACAAACCTGTGGTTACAGGAGTTAGGAATTGGGGCAAGGAAATGGGTAGGTCTATAAAGGAGTAACATGAGGGAGTCTTGTGATGGTAAAGTTGAGTATCTTAATTGTGGCGGTAGTTATGCATGGCTACACATGTGATAAAATTGTATAGAGCTGTATACACATACACACACATAGTGCATGGGCAACTAGTGAAAATGAATAAACTTTAATAATTTTACCAATGCTAATTTATTGGTTTTGATATTGAACTGTAGTACTACAAGATATTAACATTGGGTTAAGATAGAAAGGGGTATATGGAATTTCCCTGTACATTTCATTGCAAACTTTCATGAATCTATAATTTTTTAAGTAAAAAAAAAATAAATTTTAGGTTCAGTTCAGATGCAAGAAGAGTTTTACAAAAGTGAGACTTCAGGATTTGAAAATCACAGGAGGGCCAGCTTTGAATATTAGTGGCCAGACAGCCCCAGCACATCATCTCAGAACATCCAAAACCCATGTGTCCTGCAGATTTACAAATTAAATAAATTTTTACACTCGATGCTCCAAAGACTTAATGATTATTTGTTATGCAGTATTAATATGAACCTAATACAGATGAAATCTATTGTTATTTTAATTTAATTCAATTAAATTAAAGGCTCAAAGAAGACAAAGGTAATAACTTACATTTATCTGCATTTGCTGTGATTCTTGATAGTATGCCCAGAATATAGTGATACTCAAGAAATATTGATTGCTTTCTGAATATTGATAATTACCAAGTTTAAGATCATTTTGATAACAAATATTCCCTAAAACTTTATCTCATATGACATCAGTAATGTTGAATTAAAATTTTTAATTGTGAGAAAGCAATGCTCTTGAAACTTGGAACACTCCATGTCCAAGATATATAATAATGTGATAAATTTGTTCTGGAATTAATGCCATCATTCTTTATAATGAACTGATATGCTTTGTGATCATTTTTCAAGAAATGAGAATACGCACACCATCATGTTTTCATTCTCTCTTGACAGTCATGACACACAGAGTCAAATTCAATATTCAATAACATTAAGCTTCATATTCTATTTATCTAAAAACCTCTCTGCCCACTTTTGTAAATATTTTAGTCAATCAACAATTTCATTGGTAACTTAATAGTATCCATGGGTCAATTATAAGAATGTTAAAATATACAATGCTTTGTTTCCTAAATGTTAAATGTTTATTAAATAAGGTTTTCTACAGTTACTAGTTTTAAGTAAATTTAATTGAAGTATAACATAGGTACAGGAACATGTACAAATATTAAGTACAAATTTCACTGTACCCCCAAAAACGTATCAATTAAACCACTTCTCTCAGTAGGAAACACAGCATTGCTATCACAGCAGAAATTCTCCTTGGTTCTCCGCCCAGTCATTACTTAAACCTCTCAGAAGCTTTCCCTAATGCTAATCCCACAATTGAGTTTGCATGTTTCTGAACTTTATATAAACAGTCATACAATGTGTACTCCTTTTTGAATGTCTTATTTGATCACCATCATGCTTATAAAATGTATCCACGTGGTTGTGCATAGCTGCAGATCACTTATTTTCATTATTGTACAGCATTTCTTATGCGAATAAGCCATTACTATTTATCTATTCTACTTCGATGGACATTTGTGATGTTGCACAGTTTGGAATTACTTTCAGTAGCTCTGATACTCATGTGTGTACTTAGGAATTTCTGTGGGACATATATCCAGGAGTGCAGTGAGAGGTCAGAGTAGGTCTAGGTTCAGCACTCATAGGTATTATCAAACAGCATTTCCAATGTACGCTCCTGGCAGCCGTATATGAGTTCACCACAGTTTCCCACTCGGTGGACGCTTGGTATTATTAATCTATTTACTTTTAGTCATTCTGGTTGGTGTGAAGTGGTATCTCACTGGGTTCTAATTTACATTTCCAAGATGAGGCTGAAAACTTTTTATGTGTCTAACGGCCATTTGGTAGAGTGCCTATATGGACTCTCTTGGTGCTCTGCCCAGAACCTCCTGAATCCCAATTGCTGTTTCTATTCACTTCTCCCCCGGCTTCTGGACAAAGTTGCTTCTAATAGTTGTACTTGAGACTGACTATCTTCAGAGGACTATCTTTGGTGTCCTGGAGTTTGCTTATTCAGTTTGCTGATTTAGTTGTTGTTTTTTTTGTTGTTGTTGTTTTTTGGGTTTTTGTTTGTTTGTTTGTTTTTACTATCTTTGGCAGATTTTAGAACACTGGGTTATGCTTGCCTAATAGCAAGAGTTATGAAGTGTTTACACTTTCTCCAATTCTACAGAAGAGTTTGTGTAAGATTCGTTCTAGCTTATAAAAAGTCGTATTGAAAAAGTATCTTCTTTTTACCTTGAATTATAATTTTTTCCCCCATTTTGGCACACAAGCAATGATCATAATTCTTATATTGGGGTCTCTGTTTCCCTAAGGGGATCTCTAGGAGTTATGCAAAGAAACAGTGTGAACACATTACATGCTTCAAGATATAAATTTATATAAAGACTTATAAAACTATTTGTAAAATAAAGGAAATATGAATGTATTATGGAATAGCAAATAAAATTCATGTGAATTTTTTAGGATAAAATTTGATGTCAATTTTAGTTACATCTCTAGTTCTCTCTGGATTTTGTCTACTCTCTGCTACACAAAGGGAACTTCAGGACAGGAGTTTGGAGGAGCAATGAAATAATGTCTTCCATTTCCACAGGATGGCATCACAATAGAATAGAAAGAATATGTCTTTTGAATTCAAAAGAGATGTGAGTTCAAATCTTAGGTCTGTCTCTTTCTAGCTATATTACCTTGAGAAATTTATTAAGTTTTAACATCTATAAATTGTACATAGTACAGGATTTTCATATTACAATACATGTACAGTGACTAGACATATATTTTGCTGCCCTTAGTTTTACTAAAGCTTGCAGCAAACAGTGAACATCTAGTTGTGGACCCTGTATCAAGGATGAAAATGATAAATGGAGAAGGGGAGACCAGGAGAAATAGGATCTAGAACCCCTGGTTGGGATGGAAATCACTGGGATAGAAGTAGGATGTTGTAAAAGTGACTCATGAATTGTGGGTTCAAGCCTTCCTTTGGTTGCTGAGCATTCTTTTATGTATGTGCATTTGCCAGGTCTCAACTTTCAGTATAGTTGAATATTCTAGGCCACCTTAGTTTATCTCTTCTTTGAACTTCAGCAGAACCTAGCTGTACTAAAAAAGCACTTGCTTACAGAATAATCTGTTTCCAAATATAACCTTTTCCTCCTAAAGAAACTGTAAGTTCCTTCAAGAAAAGGACCTCTCTTTAGCGTCTAGCATAATATAGTCACATGGAAATTCAGATTGCCTAGAATATTTGAAAAATGTTATTTAGAATATTTGAAAAATACTAAACAAATTAAAAGCCAATATAAAGACTTGATACTTCTGCCGAAACCGGTTTGGCTCAGTGGATAGAGCGTCGGCCTTTGGACTGAAAGGTCCCAGGTTCGATTCCGGTCAAGGGCATGTGCCTTGGTTGCGGGCACATCCCCAGTAGGGGGTGTGCAAGAGGCAGCTCATCAATGTTTCTCTCTCATCAATGTTTCTGACTCTCTATCCCTCTTTCTTCCTCACTGTAATAAATCAATAAAATATATTTAAAAAAAAGACTTGATACTTCTACTGTGAATAAACATTTCCTTAATTGGTCAATAGTTTATACAAAGAAATGTGTGGCTTTTATAATAAGATCTATCTGGGATATTATTTTTTTCTCAGGTTTGGGTGCTTGTCCACAGTTTCCCTCTCTCCCCCACCAAATACATCATTGCCATTGTAGGGAGCTTCCATTGTTGCAAATACATGAGAAGGTCTTGTCACCAAATGTGAGCTAGAAATACTAAGTCATCGGTAGCTGTTATAGTAGTAGTACATTGTTGTTGTTTTTTAAATAAAGTTTATTTAGAAGTTTCTGCTTTGTTCATTATGAACAAAGCATTTGCTCTGGTCTCCCATCATTACAGAAATGAATTCATGGGAAACAGTGTTCTTGCATTTCTTGTAAGCAGGGAGGGTCAATGGATAGGCCTATGCCTATGAAAAACATTTCCTTTCCTGGTCTGTCAGTTTCCAAAATTCTGAACGTCTTTAGGGTAATGCTGTATGTATTTAAAGGTAACCTGTTCTACTTCAATTAAATTATGTGAATGAGGAACACATCAGTATACTAATACCTTGTTTATTAATTTATCCATTTGAGTAGATATTTGGAACTAGAGGTTTAGCTTGCTTAGGAATTAGAACAATGGTTTGAAAAGTTTTATATGGAATTTAAGAGTCAAGAAAGGCTTTCTATGAAAGCCAAAATCAAGGACCCTGGGATCTGCATATCTATATATATAAAACCCTAATATGCAAATAGACCGAACGGCGGAACAACCAAACAACCGAACAACCGGTCGCTATGTTGTGTGTTGACCACCAAGGGGTACTTCCAATGGTGGGCATTGGCCACTGTGGGATGGTGGAGCAGGTGAGCAGGGGTGCCAGACCAAGGCAGGGTGCTGGTTGCTGTCATTGGGGTGAGCCTCTGCTGGTTACTGAAAATTCTTTGCTCCCGTGTGCCGCAGTCCCGCCAGGCGCTCACACCTGCTGCCAGTGCTTGCCTTGCTCGAACTCACTGCCAGCACCAGAGCTGCCGCTTGCACCTGCTGCTGGCAATGGTCTAGCTTGCACCCACTGCCAGCACCAGCCCCACTTGCACCTGCAGCCAGCACCAGAGCTGCCACTCACATCTGCTACAAGCGCCCAGCACTGGTCCTGATCGCTCGGCACTGTCAGTGGGTGCAAGTGGCAGCTGCTGGCCCTGATCGCTCCTGAGGGCTTCTCCACCTCCCTCTGCTCCTGAAGGGTGATTTGGACACCAGCTGCCACTAGCACCCTCTGCTGGCACTGGCCCCAATCACTCCACCCTGTTAGCAGGTACCAGTAGGGCAGGCACCATTAGCGCATGGGAGCAGTGGTGGCAGGAATGGGTCTGCCAGCAGACAGGGGACCAGGGGCCATGGAGGATGGGCTGAAACCCACCCCTGTGCCCACCACATCCTTGCAGCCCACAGTTCCTTTCAAGGTGCATGAATTTGTGCACTGAGCCCCTAGTTTTGGACATAAAGAAGGAAGATTAAGACAGAAAAAAAAAAAACATACCTAAAAGAAGCATAACCATGGAGGCTTAAGATTTTCTTCTCTTTGACCATTTTCTCCAAAGTTTAAAGATATCTTTAATTTAATAACTACACTTATGTAAGAGCTTTTAAATCTAGAACTAGAAGAAGGGAGTCTGCAGATTGCTTTAACAGCAATCACCAATTTAAATGTGTAAAAGCACCAGGTAGGTAGCAGAAAAATGTGGATTGAACTTGGTGAAACCAGTGGTGAAATGGAAATGTAGACCCAATAATATTTTTTTGTGTACCAAATTCAACTGGTGAGCCAAACAGTTCAAATTGCCTGCTTTCAATAATTACTTAATTTGGATGGATACAATTAGAATAAAAAAACTTTTTTCTAAGCTAAGGGAAAACTTCATAAGGCATCCTACGATTTAAAAGTCAATATTCATAACATGGGAGGCTAGAGTAGGAAGCAGTACTTGGCTTCTTTAGTTGATTTACTGCCTAAGCCAATTTAAGTCACTTTTATTAGGACTCTTCTGGATAGTCAGATATTTCAAACATGGTTTTGATTAGACAACAAGATAAGAGCACTCCATGCTATAATAAAGAAGAGAAAATATTTTAAGGACTGGTGTATTTGGAAGTATTAGGAGTCCCTAGACTGTTTAAGCGGTACTGACTGATATTTTATGTTTCATGAGGCTGCATTTGAATCAGGCCTGGAAATACCTTTGCTTTGCTTTCTTGGAGGCATATCTAACCTTGTCCGTTTCTTTATTTTTCTTTCCCTCAAGCAATCTGCAGCAGATACATGGACTTCGGAGAGCTGTAAATGCTTAGCAGCATAATCCAAAGCCTAGCAGAGATTTTCAAAGGGAAATGGTTTTACTGCAAATACTTTGCTCAGGTATTCTTTATGCACTTCCCTGTTATTCCCCAAACCCCCCAATCCATTTGTCAGAATAGAGAGACAATTGTGTGGATCTTTTATAATTCCACTCCATTCTCCATTTCTTTCTTCTTCTTCTTCTTTTTTTTTTTTTTTACTTTTTATCAAGGAGTTTTTCCACAATCATATTTTTATGTCACTGCTACATTAAATGCAAACTTTCTTCTCACAAATCTTTTTCTACAGTGAAAGTTTGCACTGCAGTGGTTAATATTGCAAATAAAGAGCCCTTTGAAAGATATTTTTGAAGGAATAATTTATTGTCATTCCCTTGTGTTTAGTTGTTATTTTTAATGTTTCAAATTCTTATGTATAAATATGGATACCTTCACCATAATTTTTTTTATATATGTGGTACCATCATACTTTAGTAAATAAAGCCACAAGTATTAACCAACAGTTTAAGAATATTGTAAATGAGAAGTTAATGGAAATGGTCTGGATTGAATTTTTGACCTTGTGTTTTCATTTTCTTATACATGAATTTCCTTATATACGTTTCACTTTTTGTTCCATCCATTAGTAAATTCCAATAAATGTTTCTTTAAAGCTGAAGCCATCTGAAAAATAATAATCTGATTTCTTTGAGGTGTCCCTACCAAACTAGAAAAATTATTTTGTATGTGTGTTTGGTGCTATGGAATGTGGAAGGTTGTAGCACCATTTGCTGCAGTGATTTTCCATGAAATCTCATGGCTTTGCCAAATGTGAAAGTGTGCTGGTCCTAAATATCTTCAGATCCTAAGCTACTTGGTATTGAGACTTGCAATGTTGGCACTTCAAAAACCCAGATGGGCTGCAGAGTCTCAGAAAGTTTAACATTTTCTGACCTTCTGTGAATGGAAGATAATTGGACTAGAAGCCAGAACTCATGGGTTCTAGTCTTGGCTCTGTCACTAACCAGCTGTGTACTTTTGGACACGTTAATTTTCTTCTATGATCCAGGCTTTTCTTCATTATGAAATAGTTAGGCTAAATGTTTTCACAGGTCCCTTCCAATCTAATCTTATGTTATGCAAGTGATCTCTGGTTTCAACCTCTAGATGTATCACTTGCTAGCCAAGCTGCTAGGGTAAATTGATTTCTTGGTTCCTCAGTTTAATTACTGGTAAAAAGGGTATAAAAATAACAATGTGAAGAACATATGAGTCATGTATAGAGCTTAGCACATACTTAGTGTTTAATAAAGGGTAGCTATTATTATTGTGAGCCTGCGCTTAACGAATTGAACACTGAATTTGAGTCAAATCACTTGTATTGGAGGCCTGCATTCTCCATTTACCATGTGACCTAATAGCAAGTGGTTTCATTTTAGAGGAATAACACACTCTTTGTAACTCCCCAATTTAAAATTAGGATAAATTGATAGCAAAAAAAAAAAAAGAGGCAAGAGCCATAGGAATCTGAGTGCTATATAAACAAGGAAATAGTGATATCATATCTATCTTTATGTTCTTAAATGCAAATCTTTGTCAGGCTTCTAACATAGTGGAATCACATTTCATTGAAGAGAGGCTGTGTGGGGGTGGTGGGAAGTACAAATTGATATGTAGATCTTAAAAATTTTATACTAAAAGTGGTGGTTTTTAAAAGTTCGGATTAAAATTAACTGTCCTGGGAAAGAGGAAGATGGTGGCTGATGGGATGGCAGGCTGCAAGATAGTGTGTGAGTGAGAGACTGAAAAGAGAGTGCGTGGACATGTGTGAAGTGTCTGTATTTGTGAGTGAGGGACAGCTATATTCCACAGGACTGTTGGGGAATGGCAGACCAGGCTCCCATGGCCAGGCAGCCTTTACTACTGTTGAAATCTCTCCAGGAGTGGCCGGCTCTGCCGCAGAGACCACGTCATCTTGAAGGGGAGAGCTTCTGTGATCAGAATCCCAGTCTTACCTTCAACTGGGAAGACCTTGGATACCTCCTGGGACCCTACAACCACAACACCCAGGGTCCAGCTGCCTCAGCTGCAAACCCATGAACACCGAGACTCCAGCCTCCCTGGCTGTGGGCACCTAAAACGTTTGTCCAGGGGGAGACAAAGCGGCACCAAATACATGGACAGGCCCTGTGCCTTCTCACAGAGCAGTTAGAAGGAATAGCTGAATCAAATAACATCCACCTGAATTGGTGAATTAAACACAGCTGGTGAGGCAATCCATGGACAGAAAGGTCAAAGATCACCTAGAGAGAGCTCTGCCTTCTCAGATTCAGCTGGGTATTTGTTGTTTGCATTTTTTGGATTAGTTGTTTGTTGTTTGCATTTATCTGGGTATTTGTTGTTTGCATTTTTTGGATTAGTTGTTGGTTTTTTAGAAATTTCTCCCCATATACATATATTTTTTCCTCTTCTTTTTTCTCTTTCTTTCTTTTCTCTCTTACATTTTTTCCTTTTCTCAATATCATTTTTGCACTATTTTCTCTCCCCTAATTCTCTTTGCTCTGGTAATCACCTTTGTTTGAGGTTATTGGTATTGTGAATACATTTGTGTTTGGTGCCCTGTGCGTAGTGTCTTGTCGTGTTGTATTTTGTGCCTTTAAGTCAACACAGGAGAGAGAGACCTATATAACCAGACACCCTGAGAGGAACGAACATGAGGAGACAGAAAAAAAGAAAACAAAACAAAACAAAAAAACAGCCCCCATATGAAGGAAAAGAAGGAATCAAGGGGAAATGACATAAATTAAATGGAGGTAAGCAATATGTCAGAGAAGGAGTTCAGAGAATGGTCATAAGGTCACTGAAAAGGATAGAAGACAAATTCAACAATATATATACAAACCAAGAGGAAATGAAGAAGAACCAAGGAGAAATGAAAAATGACATTGCTGCAATAAAGAACACAATAGACAGCATCAACAGTAGACTAGAAGAAGCAGAGAGCCACATCAGTGAGCTAGAAGACAAGGTAGGAAAAAACACCCAAGTAGAGCAGCATCTAGGAAAAAACCTTAAAAAACAGGAGAGAGCCTAAGGGAATTTTGGAACAACATGAAACAAAACAAAATTCGCATAATAGGGGTCTCAGAAGGATAGGAATCTGAGAAAGGAATAGAAAACCTGTTTGAAGAAATAATGTCAGAAAACTTCCCGGTATTGGGAAGAAGAAAAAACTCACACAAGTCCAAGAAGCTCACAGAGTCCCAAACAAGATGAACCTAAAAAGAGTGATGCCAGGACACATTATAATTAAACTGGCAAACACCAATGACAAAGTAAGAATCTTAAAGGCTGACAGAGAGAGACAGAAAGTTACCTACAAGGGATTTCCCATCAGACTATCAACTGATTTCTCAACAGAAACACATCGGGCCAGAAGGGAATGGAATGAAATATACAAAATCTTGCAAATCAAGGGTCTGAATCCAAGATTACTGTACCCAGCAAGGCTATTAATCAAAGTTGAGGTTGGAATCAGGAGCTTCACAGACAAAAAAAAGACTAAGGGACTTTATTACCACCTAACCGGCAATGCAAGAAATGCTAAAGGGACTGCAGTAAAAAAAAGAAATAAGAAGGAAAGAAGCAACACAGGCATAAAGAATAAAAATGGCAACAAACAGCAACCTATCAATAATAACTTTAAATATAAATGGATTAATGCCCCAATCAAAAGACATAGAGTAGCTGAGTGGATAAGAAAACATGACCCATATATTTGCTGACTACAGGAGACCCACCTCAGAAAAAAGGACTCACACAGACTGAGGGTGAAGGGATGGAAAAAGGATTTTCAGTCAAATGGAAATAAAATAAAAAGCTGGGGTAGCAATACTTATATCTGAAAAATTAGACCTCAAAGTGAAGGCCATAAAAAGAGATAAGGAAGGCAACTTCATAATACTAAAGGGAGCAATTCAACAAGAAGATATAAATCTGGTAAACATATACACACCCAATTCAAGAGCACTCAAATACATTAAAAAAAAAAAAAACTTTTAGAGGATATCAAGGGAGAGATTGACAGCAATACAGTCATAGTAGGGGACTTTAATACCCCACTAACACCACTGGATAAATCCTCTAAACAAAAAATCATCAAAGAAACAGCAATCCTAAATGACTCACTAGATCAGATGGAATTAATTGACATCTTCAGAACATTTCACCCCAAAGCCACAGAATATACATTCTTCTCAAGTGCACATAGGTCATTTTCAAAGATAGACCACATATTGGGACAAAGGAAAAGTCTCTTCAAATTCAAAAAGATAGAAATCATATCAAGCATCTTCTTAGATCACAATGGCAAAAAATTAGAAATCAACTACAATGAAAAAAACCAAACACCTGGAGGCTAAATAAGATGCTATTAAACAATGATTGGGTTACCAAAGAGATCAAAGAAGAAATAAAAAGCATCATGACAACAAATGAGAATAAAAACACAACAATCCAAAATCTATGGGACACAGTGAAAGCAGTCTTGAGAGGGAACTTTTTAGCTCTACAGGCCTACCTCAAAAAAAAAAAGAAAGAATGGTAATAAATTATCTAACCCTACAACTCAAAGAGGTAGAAAGAGAGCAACAAGAAAAGCCCAGTGTAAGCAGAAGGAAGGAAATAATAAAGATCAGAGCATAAATAAATGATATAGAAACAACAACAACAAAAAAAGACAAAAGATCAACAAAACCAAGGGCTGGTTCTTTGAAAGAATAAATAAGATTGATGAACCTCTAGCCAGGTTCACCAAGAAGCAAAGGGAGAGGACCCAAGTAAACAAAATCAGAAATGAAAAAGGTGAAGTAACAACCGATTCCAGAGAAATACAAAGGATTATGAAAAAATACTATGAACAACTTTATTCCAACAAAATGGACAATCTAGAGGAAATGGACATATTATTTGAAAAATATAAGCTCCCAAAACTCAATCAGGAAGAATCAAAACCTGAATAGGCCAATAACTACTGAAGAAACTGAAGCAGTGATCATAAATCTTACAGCAAACAAAAGCCCTGGTCTGCATGGCTTTAGAGGGGAGTTCTACCAAGCATTCAAAGAAGAACTAAAACCTATCCTCCTCAGACTATTCCAAAAAATTCAAGAAGAAGGCAGAGTTCCAAGCTCTTTCTATGATGCCAGCATTACCCTAATTCCAAAACCAGATAAAGACACCACAAAAAAAGAGAACTACAGGCCAATATCCTTGATGAACATGGATGCTAAAATCCTCAACAAAATTCTAGCAAATCAGATTCAGCATTACATTAGAAACATCATACACCATGACCAATTGGGATTTATTCTGGGGATGCAAGGATGGTACAATATCCATAAATCAATAAATGTGATACATCACATAAACAAATTGAGAGACAAAAATCACATAATCATATCAATAGATGCATAAAAAGCATTAGACAAAATCCAACACCCTTTCTTGATAAAAACTCTCAGCAAAGTGGGAATAGAGGGATCATATCTCAACATAAGCCTTATATGACAAATCTACAGCCGACATCATACTCAATGGGCAAAAACTAAACTCATTTCCCCTGAGAATGGGAACAAGACAGGTATGGCCACTTTCACCATTCCTGTTCGATGTAATACTGGAAGTGCTAGCCATAGCAATCAGACAAGAAGAAGAAATAATAGGCATCCAAATTGGAAAGGAAGAAGTAAACCTGTCCTTATTCAAAGATGGCATGATACTATACATAGAAAACCCCAAAGATTCCATCAAAAACTACTAGACCTAATAAATGAATTTGGCAATGTAGCAGGATACAAAATTAACACCCAAAAATATATGGCCCTTTTAAACACCAATAATGAACTCCCAGAAAGAGAAAAGAAAAAAAATCCCATTTACCATTGCACCAAAAAATTAAGATACCTAAGAGCAAACTTAACTAAGGAGGTAAAAGAACTGTACTCGGAAAATGACAGGATATTGAAAAAAGAGATAGCAGAAGACATATACAAATGGAAGAACATACCATGTTCATGGATTAGTAGAATCAACATCATTAAAATGTCCATACTGCCCAAAGCAATCTTCAGATTCAATGCAATCCCCATTAAAATACCAATGGCATATTTCAAAGATCTAGAAAAAACTCTCCAAAAATTCATCTGGAATAAAAAAAGACCCAATTAGCTACAGCAATCCTGAGAAGGTAGAACAAAGTTGGAGGGATCACAATACCAGATATCAAGCTATAATACCAAGCCACTGTTCTCAGAACTGCCTAGTGCTGACACAAGAACAGGCATATAGACCAATGGAACAGAATAGAGAACCCAGAAATTGACCCGAGCCATTATGCCCAATTAATATTTGACAAAGGAGTCAAGAGCATACAATGGAGTCAAGACAGTCTCTTCAATAAATGGTGCTGGGAAATTTGGTCAGATACATGCAAAATTATGAAACTAGATCACCAACTTACACCATACACAAAAACAAACTCAAAATGGCTAAAGGACTTAAATGTAAGACGGGAAACCATAAAAATCCTACAAGACTCCATAGGCAGCAAAATAGCAGACATATGTCGTAGCAATATCTTTACCGACACAGCTCCTAGGGCAATGGAGACTAAGGAGAAAATAAACAAATGGGACTACATAAAAAAAAAAAAAGCTTCTGCACAGCAAAAGAAGCCATCAACAAAATAACAAGAAATCCCATTGCATGGGAGAACATATTTGCCAATGATATTTCAGATAAGGGTTTAATCTCCAAAATTTACAGAGAATTCATACAACTTAACAAAAGGAAGATAAATGATCCAATAAAAAAATGGGCAAAGGTCATAAATAGACACTTTTCAAAATAGGACATACAGAAAACCCAGAGACATACACTAATCATCTGAGAGATGCAAATCAAAACAACAATGAGGTACCATCTCACACCTGTCAGAATGGCCATCATCAGCAAATCAACAAATGACAAGTGCTGGAAGATGTGGAGAAAAAGGAACCCTCCTTCACTGCTAGTGTGAATGCAGACTGGTGCAGCCACTGTGGAAGACAGTATGGAGTTTCCTCAAAAAGTTAAAAATGGAACTTCCATTTGAGCCAGTAATCCCACTTCTAGGACTATATCCCAAGAAACCAGAAACACCAATCAGAAAGGACATATGCACCCCTATGTTCATAGCAGCCCAGTTCACCATAGCTAAGATTTGGAAACAACCTAAGTGCCCATCAGCAGATGAGTGGATTAGAAAACTGTGGTGCGTCTACACAATGGAATACTATGCCGCTATAAAAACTTTTATCATTTGCAACAGCATGGATGGAACTGGAGAGCATTATGCTAAGTGAAATAAGCCAGTCAGAGAAAGATAAATATCACATGACCTCAGTCATATGTGGGATATAATGATTTCATAATTTGATGAACAAGAATAGATCTGGAGGGTGTTGGGTGAGGGAGTTAGAGACCAACCAAAGGACTTGTATGCATGCATATTAGCATAACCAATGGACACAGACACTGGGGTGGTGGGGGCTTGCCATGGTGGGAATGGCTTGGTAGGGGGTCAAACAAGGAAAAAGGAGACATATGTAAAACTTTAGACAATAAATTAAAAAAACAACTGTCATTATTAAAAATCAGAAAACTCATGAGTGGAAAAACCCAACCATGCCCCTAACGTAAATGTTAGGGACATTTCAAATAGCTGTTAAGAAGAGGTTCTTGGGCTCTTCTTCAGTTTCTATTTCAGTGCTGGTTGTCTATATGAATTTCTGTTGAATGCACAGAGTAAACACACAAGAATAGCACTGAAACATCAAGTTACATGGATATTTAAATACAAATACTACAGAAAATTTCATAATGAAAAAGTTACCGTCCTCTACTCTGTCCTTCTCTAGTGCAGCCCCTATTCCCAGCAACAACTACTTTTAACCATTTCTCCACGTAGTTCATCTGATGATCACCTTATACTCTATTAACTGTGTTACTATAACTACTGCTCAATATACTGACCTTAGAAATTACTTTAAAATTTTCCCCGTGCTATATGAGATGTAAATTTTCTCATTTACCCATCTTTGTCTCTGGCTTATTGCTAACATGTATGTTTTGCTGTTCTTCATTCCTACACTTCAACTTCTAACCACATAATTCAAATATTTATTTTATATTCTATAATGGTATACAATATTTTGTTCTCCCCCTGAAAGATGAGGACATAATTTCTTTTTTTAAAGAACTTTGTATTATTTTATTTATTTATTTATTTGAGAGAGAGAGAGAGAGCGAGAGAGAGAGAGAGAAAGAGACATCTATTTGTTGTTCCACTTCACTCATACATCCATTGGTTTCTTTTTATATGTGCCCTGACCACAGATTGAACCACCACTTTGGCATAGAGAGATGATGTTCTAACCCAGTGGTCGGCAAACAGCGGCTCGCGAGCCACATGCGGCTCTTTGACCCCTTGAGTTTTTAGCAAAGGCCAGCTTAGGAGTACCCTAATTAAGTTAATAACAATGTACCTACTTATGTAGTTTAGTTTAAAAAATTTGGCTCTCAAAAGAAATTTCAATCGTTGTACTGTTGATATTTGGCTCTGTTGACTAATGAGTTTGCCGACCACTGTTAACCAACTGAGCTACCTGGCCAGAGCTGGACATAATTCCTTTGCCTACTCTCTTTACTTCTTCCTGGAAACTTAAAATGGCCTATGCACAGTCAAGTTTGAAGAGGTCTGTAATTTGTCCATAGATTGATACTAAAAGTTAAAAAAGAAAAACATACTTGCATCATAAAAGTAGGCTTTGTTCACTATATACCCAAGTAGTTTAAAAAGATGATATCTTTTTCTACAGTTGTAGTGTCACAACCTCTGTGACTCACAAAATATATGTTTTGTTTCAATTATAAGTGTATTTATTTTTTTCAGTATCTTTTTCACCAATCACTAAAACTCATGTTTTTGTATTATAGTTTGCCTTTCATTTGGACCACACCTTTCTTGTATAGGTATATTTATTGATTTTAAAGAGAGGAAGATGAGAGAGAGAGAGAGAGAGAGAGAGAGAGAGAGAGAGAGAGAGAGAGAGAGAGAGGAGAAACATCTATCAGATGCCTTCCACATGCATCCCGACTGGGGATTGAACCCACCACACTGGCCCAGGGAAGGTATATTTCTTTTCCTGAATTGCTATATCCTTTATTTTATTCTTTCTTTCTTTTTTTTTTGTCTTTGCACTTGTAGGATTTTCAAAGTATCTTGGATGAATATTAAAAACTTTATATTCTCTTGGTCAGAGGTATGGTGGCTCTCTCTCAAATCATTACATTTATATGGCATTATGAAAAATTGGTGTCTTATTGGTCTCGTAAGTGGTTGCTGTAAAAGGTCATGGGGTCAGGACCAAAAACAGCAACACTTGAGTTCTGTGTCTATGGCCAAGATGACTGAAACTGTTTTACTTCAAAAATCATTTTATAACTCCAAGATTCTCATTTCTGACAGGTTGGAGGTAAAAGTAAATTCCAGGACACCTCATTATGAAATCTTTGCTACTAAAGCTATTATGATAATATCAAGATGCTTAGGGGTTTTGCTCTTAACTCACAATGTAACATACCAATAATTTCATCTCTTGGGACTTTTGAACTCTAATTACTTTGGACACAACCATGGGAAGCAAATTTACTTCTGATCTCTGTGGTCTTTGGTACATCTTGATTCTTTCTATAAGCAAATGACCTCTGAGAAGAATTTGGTGGTGAATAAATGAAGATCACAGCTGGCTGATTCATAATTGCCACTTGAATTTGAGGGACATTTAAACGCATTAAAGCTGCCAGATGGTATGTGGTTCTGACTGATATGTTGTGGGATCACTGGAGACAGAAACTCTGGTAGTTTCTGCCTTCAGTGATAGTGGGTGGGTAGGCTTGAATATATCCTAAAACTTCTTACACTCTAAAAGCTGAGGCAGGATCTGATTCTCTTGACCATTAGGTCAAAAGATTTTATAGTTTCTCTTGCTCACATATGCTTAGTAAGACTCACTGGAGGTTCAAACATGAGAGTTCAGACACTCCTATGCTTTGTGTGAGGGAGAGTCCTAGTCTGACATTGGTCTTCTTCTCCAAAGACCAAGCTTTGGAAGGAACATACACAGAGTAGTAGGAGAGAAAGGCTTAGCACACTTCACAGTCAAATAGGATGCCTGAATGGTTTCAATGTAGTTTTGTCAAACCAGGAAAGAAGAGCAATAACTACTCAAGTCCCAGTAGTAAAATGACTCTCAATCTGTGTAGGCTACTGTGCATCACTAGGAGGGAATGTAAAAACGGGTCCTGCTCAGCCAGCATAGCTCAGTGTGTGAGCATGGACCTATGAACCAGAAAGTCACACTTTGATTCTTAGGGAACATGCCTTGATAGTGGACTCAATCCCCAGTGTGCGGCAGGAGGCAACGACTAATGATTCTCTCTCATCATCGATGTTTCTCTGTCTTTCTCCCTCTCCCTTTCTTTCTGAAATCAATGAAAATACATTAAAAACAAACAAAAATGGGTCCTGACTTTGCCTAGGTCAGGATACAAAGTTTTAAAGGTGAACTTTGCTACCAACATAACCCTGCTATTGTCAATTTCACTATTCACCCACAAATGTTTCAATCCCATGAAAAAAATGTGTTCTACTTTTAAAAAGTTAAATGGAATGAGGTTAGGCAGTCAAATGCCCAAGAGTCCTTTAGCATAGAAGTGATAGAACAAACTGGAATTTTCTTACAAAGGTTAAGTAAATTAGCAATGTTTTCTGGGCAATGAGTAAGACTATTCATTCTGATTTAGCCTAGAGGACTCAGAACCTTTGTTTTGCATCTCTGAGGGACTTCCTTCTGGAAAAGGGACTTGATTTATTATGTGTAGCTACAGGGAGCAAAAGTCAGACCAATGGGTAGCTATTAGAAATCTCAGAGGCAAATTGGTGTCCCATTTTTAGCAAATGTAAAATATAGAGAAAAGTCTATTATGCAATAATTTAGTTCCTGGTTTTACATTATTTTTTCTTCTATTTTTTCTCATTTCTTCACTTGTTTAATTTAAATTTTATTTTATTCCATTTAATTGTGTATATTTTCCTAAGTAATGAGATAGAGCATTAAATAAACAAATACACAAAGAACCAGTGAATGAAACCTGCAGAGTAGCAAATTTCATTCAAAATTAGGAAAAACAAAACACCACACAACAAAACTTACTGGTATTATAACGGATACTTGTTTGTTGGTTGCCACATGATATACCCATGACCCCAATGATACAGGTATTGGGTTATGGTCTTTGGGGATCGGGGGGGCGGGGTGGTGGTTCAAGGATTTAACAATCTCTTTCATGCTTATTGTAAAGCTTTAAACAATGTTCTATTTTCTACAAATTCATGGTAGAGTGAGAATGAAGAACAATCTTTTGGATTGTAGAAAAGAAGAATAAAAAGAAAATATATGCCATCAAGATTATTCCTTGAACAAATCATTGCTAATGTATGTTGTTTCTGCTAAAAATGGAATGACAAGACTGACTTTTCCAGTTCCTTCTAAACTGCCTAGTAACAATCACCAATGATTATGCTTAAAATTTTGAAGACAGCTGTTTTATAAGGAACGTGTTTTACATCTGCTTATTCATGTTACAGGCCAAAAATTGAAGACAGAAAAAGTTGAAGGACTTGACCACAGTGGCAAGCAATCAGTAGTTAAGACAGGAAATAGATTTCAGCTTCCTGTCATGCAGGGTAATTTGACATTCAGTGAAATATGCTCATGATGACACATACTAAGGTGTGATCAAGTTATAGCTGGATGCATACGTAAAAGGACCGTTTACATAAGCATTTTGTAAAACAAGCCAAATTTAAGCACTCTCTGCAATTGCTGCTAATAGGAGATATACAATCTCATTTCAAACTGGCACACAGTCCACAAAATAGCCACAAGAGTGTTAGTTTCAAAATAAATCCAATCTGAACCCAGCTTTGATTTAATCTCAGTATAATCTTGGCATAATTATAGCATTTTCCAATACTCCTTTTGCAGATATAAAACTATTTGTCATCCTATCAGGTTTTCCTGCTTCTCCATTAGTTTTGAGTTAATGACCAGTATATGAAGCTCATGACCCCAATTTGTTGAGAAAGAATTCTGAGAAAGGCAGCCACTATAATCTGAAGGGATGCAGTGCATAGGGCAGTGACCGACCAAATGTGGTTACTTGCATCCATGTGGCTTAGAGGTTAGTTATGAGATGCTGTAGGAGAATCTGGGACAAAGGATCAAGCAATGAAGAGAAAAGGAAAATGGAGAGAATGAAGTTTAAGGAAGAATTGAATAATACAATGTTTTTTTAAATTTTCAAAATTTCATGACTTTCTCCATATATAATTACAATACAAAATACATTTATATTATAATTTTGAAGTTAGAAAATAGGGAGTGCTTAACAATAATGTGAGACAATTTTAAAGCATCAGCTTTCTTCTAAATTCCAATGAGGATCAACCATCTAACACAAATCGTGACTAGTTGGATTTTAGGTTCTTGTTTGTTTTCCTTTGTTTTTAAGAAACATTTTTAACAGCTGTTTTTTGTTTATAGTAAAATTGAGGGGAAGGTACAGAAATTTCCCATATTCCCCTGCTCCAAAATATGCATAGCTTCCAACACTAGTAACATCACTCACCAGAATGTGCGTTTTTACCAAGATGAACCCACATTGACAAATCATAATTACCCAAAATCCATTGTTTACCTTAGGGTTGTAGAGCCTATGTATTTGGACATGTGTATGATGACATCTACTTATTATTATAATGAGTATTTTCACTGCCTTAAAAAGCCTTTGTCTTCTGCCCAGTCATTACTTCTCCCATCCTTAACCCAGGATACCACTGATTTTTTTGTCTCTGTAATTTTGCCTTTTCCAGAATGTTATACAGTTAGAATCATACCATATATAACTTTTCAGATTGATTTATTTTCACTTAATAATATGTATTTAAGGGTCCTCCATGGTTTTTTTTTATGGCTTGATGGCTTACTTATTGTGTGTGTGTGTGTGTGTGTGTGTGTGTGTGTGTGTGTGTGTGTGTGTGTGTGTTAATCCTCACAGGATATTTTTTTCCATTGATATTTATTAATTTATTAATTTAAATAGATTTTTATTGATTTCAGAGAGGAAGAGAGAGAGAGAGAAAGAAACATCAATGATGAGAGAGAATCATTGATCGGCTGCCTCCTGCATGCCCCCTACTGGGGATCAAGCCTGCAACCTGGGCATGTGCCCTTGGCCAGAATCAAACCTGGGACCCTTCAGTCCGCAGGCTGACACTTTATCCAGTGAGCCAAACTGGCTAGGGCCCATTGATTTTTAGAGAAAGTGGAAGGGAAGGAAGGAAGGGGAGAAAGAGAGAGAGAGAGAGAGAGAGAGAGAGAGAGAGAGTGAGAGAGAGAGAGAGAGAGAGAGAGAGAGAGAGAGAGAGACATCAATGTAAGAGTGACACATCCATTGGTTGCCTCCCAAACAAGCTCTACCTGGTTCTGGGATCGAACCTGCAACCCACAGAAGTGCCCTTGAGCAGAATCTAACCCAAGACCCTTCAGTACATGGGCCAATGGTCTAACCACTTAGCCATACCAGGTCATTGAAATAGCCTTGTATATCTAAGATAAGTCCCACTTGGTGTGGGCTATTATTTTTTTATACATTGTTAATTTCTTTATCCATTCACTTACTGAAGGACATCTTAGTTGCTTCTAAGTTTGAGTAATTATGAATAAAGTTGCTATAAACAACCATGTGCAGGTTTTTTGTATAGACTCCTTTGGGGAAATATCAAGGAACACAATTTCTGGATCATATGGTAAGAGTACATTTAATTGTATAAGAAACCACTAAATTATCTTCCAAAATGGCTGTATTATTTTGTATTCCTACCAGCAATGCATGAGAATTTCAGTTGCTCTGCATTCTCAACAGCATTTTGTGTTGTCAGTGTTCTGGATTTTGGCCATTCTAATAAGTGTGTAGTGATATCTCATTGCCATTTTAATTTGCATTTTCCTGATGACATATGATATGGAGCATCTTTTCATATGCTTTTTTGTTACTCTATATCATTTTGGTGAGGTGTCTGTTAAGATCTTTGGCCTATTTTTAATTGGGTTGTTGTTGTTTTTTTTTGTTGAGTTTAAAGAGTTCTTTGTATACTTTGGATAATATTAACTGATTTTCAAAAGCTGCAATAACCTTGTATATCTAAGATAAGTCCCACTTGGTGTGGTGATTATTCTTTTTATACATTGTTGGATTTGATTTGCTAATGTTTTGTTGAAGATTTTTCAATCCATGTTTATAAGAGATATTGATTGGTAGTTTTCTTTCTTGTAATGCCTTTGTCTGGCTTTGGTGTGAGGGTGAGACTAACCTCAAATTAAGTTAGGAAGTATTCTCTCTGCTTCTGTCCTCATTATGGGGAATTTCTCTACAGGCATACCTTGGAGATATTGTGGATTTAGTTCCACACCACCTGAATAAAGTAAGTCATAATCTTTTTGCTGGTGGAGGTTCTTGCCTTTAATTCATAAAAGACACAATCACTGTGATGTGCAATAAAGCAAAGCACAATAAAACAAGGTGTACTTGTAGTTTTTTCCTTAAATAAACTCAGTTTTTTAATGTATAATTAATCTCCTTTCTTATTTGATTATGAGAATCATTAGGAGCATGGGTTAAAAATTCAGGTTTCCAGAGTGTACTCTATCTACTGAATCAGAGTCTCCAGACAAGTATCCTGGTAATTAGTAATGTTAATAAGCATCCCAAGGCAATTTTAAAGATTTGACAAATTTGGAAAATAGTATTAGGAGCCAAAGTCATGGACATAATCTCATATATGGAAAGAAGTTACTTTGAGTGGATGCCTTAGCCTGAGGTGACCCTCTCACTCTCACTGGTCATCCAACATAAACTACTGATCATAGTAGGGTTATCCCCAAATTCATAGAGCATTAATGAAAAACAAATCAGTTTCAAAATGCACCTTCTACTAGTTCTCATCTTTGTTTTAAATTAAATTGTTTAATTTTAAAATTGCATAAAATTATTATCATTGTTACTACAGTTGCCTTCTTTAGCTAGAAAGAGAAAGTTAATTTAACTTTATAATGCTAATGAAAGACTTTATTTTAAGCCTCCACACATGGCTAATTAACATCATATGCTTGTGGAGTCCAGTGACTACAGCCACAATAGATAATTTATATAACAATGGAAAGGAGAGTCACTTTAAGGCCAATTACACTTCTTTTCTAGGACTGCTGTGAACAGAGGAGTGAATGATGCTATTGACCGTGAGTACCTTCATTTGTTTTTATATCTTTATTCATTTTACAGCAAAAAGAGCTCTACCATCTATGAAATTTCAACTTTTCTTTTTAAACTAGCAATGCGAGTGCTATAAAACAGATTACTGGAAATAAAATGTGGTCTATCAAGTCAAAACAACATCTTATTTGAATTCTTACTTTTGCTCCCATTTTCTATGGAATTTTGGGCTTTTTCTTTAATTTCTAGAGCCTCAGTTTATTCATGTTTATAAGGGGTTATTAACACTTCCTTAAATGGAGAATACATGAGTCAATGTTTCCCAGTTTTAATTCTCTCCTGTCGTGTGGTGTTGCAGTGCATAAGATATTGTGATGTATATTCCCTACCCATTGATCTGGGTTACATTGCACAGATAGCTTTGCTGGATAGATTGAGGGCAGATGTGGCAGAGTATTGATTTCAAGCTAAGGCCCTAAGAGATCTTAGAGCTTACTCTTTTACTCCTCTGACCTGTAATTAAAAAAATAAAAACGAACACGCTCTTGGAAGCCATTATCACTATAACCTAGAATGATCTAGAATGAATACCTGTGGGGAAGTCTTGACAATCCAAACTTCAATTCCAAGAGATGAATCAATCAATTTGTAGAACAATTGGCAAGAAAAGTAAATACTAGTATATGTAAGTCAATGAGTTTGAGGGAGTTTGGTATGCAAGTTTATTATAACAGCAAAAGTTGACTAATTGGCCCTAATCGGTTTGGCTCAGTGGATAGAGCATTAGCCTGCAGACTGAAAGGTCCCAGGCTTGATTCTAGTCAAGGGCATGTACCTTGGTTGCGGGCACATCCCCATTAGGAGCTGTGCAGGAGGCAGCTGATTGATGTTTCTCTCTCATCAATGTTTCTGACTCTCTATCCTTCTCCCTTCCTCTCTGCAAAAAATCAATAAAACATATTTTTAAAAAAGTTGTCTAATTGATCATGTAATACTTCTGATGTAATACAATCACATAAGCATTAAACTTCCCCTTAAATATTTTGTCATTTTGTATTGTTTGAACTTAAAATATAAAAAAAAATATTTAGAGGAAGAATAAGTAGATACAATCAATAATGTCTTTACTTTTAGAGGGTCATGGTAGATAGAACATGAAAATGCATATGAATATACAGATATTAGGGGTATATATGAAGTGGATGGGATATTAGGGGCTTTAAAAGAAGAATTTTAATAGGATTGATAAAGAAACCATAGAAAAGTACAAATAAAGAAAAAAATCTAAAAGAAGTCAAAGAAGCAATTCTTTAAAGACTAGGAAATAAAATTTAATTTGGAAAATGTTTTACCCAGATTGTACTTACTTTGCTAAGGTGACATGGCAGCATAAATAATTTAAAGATGGGAATTTATAAAGCCACTGGGAAGATAAGACCCTCAGGCATATAAGGGAACACAATGTGTGGTACCCAATAAGCATTGTAGCAAATGAGAGAATATGCACAAAGAACATAGCCAGTGTCTAGCACAGAGTAAATGTTCAGTGCATTTTGACTGTTTTTCTCCTGTCTTGACATAGAAATGTTGGTGGTTTTTCCCAATCAAGGGTGACATTCTTTTTTCCATTTGATTGTGGCTCCTTCAAAGTAGGGGTAATATTTCACTAATCTTTGTGTCCTCAGCACTTCCTATAAGAGACAAGCATATATAGGAAGCACTCTTCCTTAAAAAAAAAAAAAAGAATACAAGGTGAAGGGGAAGAGGCAAAGTCTCTAATGTACTTCCTGAACTATAACTATTTGCCATATAAGATATTTAAAACTTACCTACCTAAATTAATTTATCACTAATGGTGGTTTATGCTTTCTCATAACTTTGTTTTTGATACTTGCCAATTGACTGCTGGCAATTCCTGGTGTCTGATAGTGTGCTTCACCTTCTTGTCAAATTAAAAAACAAGCCCAGCTGGCATGTCTCAGTGGTTGAGCATCGACCTATAAACCAGGAGGTCACTGTTCGATTCGCAGTCAGGGCACATGCCCAGGTTGCAGGTTCAATTCCCATTGTGGGGCATGCAGGGGGCAGCCAATTAATGATTCTCTCTCATCATTGGTTTTTCTATTTCTCTCTCTCCCTTCCTCTCTGAAATAAATTAAAAACAAAACAAAACACAACAACTATTAATTATGGGGAAATGTCCTTTAACCAAATACAAGATTTATTTTCTTGATTGGTTTCCTTGTGTTACCTAGACATAAAGGAAACGAATGAGTCTTTTTTTTCTTTTCTTTAGTCTTGTGAAACTCTAAACTAGAAGACATAACCTCAGCACTTGTCTTATATAAATCCCATAGGTTACCCTACAGAACATAGATTATGAACAGTCACAGGGCAGGGAAAGAATAAGGCATTGCCTCTTTTTTCAAAGAGATTATAGTCTAGAAAGGGGGATTGTTAAAACAAAGACCGAAACACAGAAAATTAAAGGAAAGGCCATAAATGACTTTTAAGTACAAAAAGCACATTACATTCAAAGATCCCAGAGAAACTATGTGCCTGTAGCCAAAGAAAGCCATGGAAATAAAGGAATTTACTTAAAATCAGTACTTAGCTTATCATGCAGAAACTTAACCAGAGTCAAGTGTAGAAATTCAGTTTGGAATATGTGCTATCTTAATGGAGGTTCTTAAAGTCTGTACAGCAAACACCGGAGAGAGCATTCTCTGCATTCTTTAGCAGCCAAGCAGACTGCTAAATGTGTTAATGAGTTGTTTAGAAGTTCTGAGCATAGCTAACAGTACTAGAGTTCAGAAGGCATTCATCTCAACAGCCACTGTCCTGGAGCCCAGTGTCAGGAACTGAGGGAGTTTTCAATCTGATCAGGTGGAGGGAGAGAACAAGGGTTTCTGGAATCATGGTGTGTCAGCCTGGAGACTGCTTCTCTGAGGAAGGACCACTGCCTGGATGTACACTGTGACTAGATTAAAGTGAACATGCTTACTGAAACAAATTGCTTTAAACATTTTCCCCGATCCTCTTTATAATACCATTCTTCTTCTCTTTATCTAATTTAGAATTTTTTTACTTTGGATAATAAAAAGTAAGACTGTATTTTAAGAACTATAGCTATCATAGTCAAATTGATATTAAGCTTATGATAAAGCAGATTTTTATATATGTCAAAACCTATTTATTTTTCATATACACAAAGAACAGGATAAGGAAATAGGAATATGAGAGGTTAAAGTAAAAAAGAATTTCATGATATACAAGCCTGTAAATATTATTTCTTTAAATTTAGTTTTCTTGTCCTGTTTCTTTCTGCTCAGGCCTAAGTTTGCTATAGAGGTAGCCTTAGTGAGAAATAGTTTCATTAGAAACTAAAACAAAAAGAACACCCTCCATTCAACAGTACTCAAATACTTTATGCTAGATGCAGTTCATAAAGATGCATAAGCTTTTATAAACTGTCTTTTAATCATAGTTGTTATTTAAAGTTAAATTATATAAAGTTCACATTAAATAAATTATACTACAAACAAAGGTAATAAATTATAAAATCGCATCATTTTGTAATTATTTTAATGACTTTTTAAAAAACACACATTTTTATTGATTTCAGAGAGGGAGGAAGACAAACGTCAATGATGAGAGAGAATCATCCATTGACTGCCTCCTGCACACCCTTCACTGGGTCTCGAGCCTACAACCCAGGCATGTGCCCTGACCGGGAATCAAACCTATGACCTCCTGGTTCATAGGTCAATGCTCAACCACTGAGCACACAAGCCCGGAAGGACTTCTTAAGCTTATTGACACTTTGAAAGTAGAAATGCTATTGAATGGTGTGCTACTACACACATCTTTCTAACTTTGAATTTAATGATGTCATGGTTGTAGATTGAAGTCAGCCATGGAGAGAGCATTTGCACATTGGAAATCAGCAAATGCTATGATAAAGTTAGACTTATTATTTTGTTGATTTTCTAGACTTAAGAAAGTGAGGAAGAAAATATTAATAGTGAAGATTAAACTTAAAAGTGTTCCACATCCAGTGCTGAATCTGAGAGAGGTTAGAATTTGAACAAAGTAATTTGAACAGATCACATACCATGTTTAATGACAACAAATGTATTGGGATAAGAATTACTGGATTGGCATGCAATTCCATTTGTCAAATTATGGTTGAATTATACCTTTGACTGACTAGAGATAAAAAAAAAAAACTTTGGCAAAAATTAATGAAAGCATCCTGTGAGAATCAATTGCACAGAATTTATCCTATATAATAAAAGGCTAACGTGCAAATGACTGAACAGTGGAACAACTGGTCGTATGACGTGCACTGACCACCAGGGGGCAGACGCTCAATGCAGGAGCTGCCCCCTGGTGGTCAGTGAGCTCCACAAGGGGAGCACTGCTCAGGCAGAAGCCCTGAGCCAGGCTCATGGCTGGCGAGTGCAGTGGCAGTGGCAGGAGCCTCTCATGCCTCCACTGCAGTGCTAAGGATGTCCGACTGTGGGGAGCAGGCCTAAGCCATCAGTCAGACATCCTCCAAGGGTTCCTGGACTGTGAGAGGGCACAGGCCGGGCTGAGGGGACCCTCCCCGCAACCGAGTGCACAAATTTTGTGCACCAGGCCTCTAGTAATAAATAATAGCTCATTCTTTTTTGTAAATTGTGTATTATACATCTTTTATATCATTAAAACTCATAGAAAAAAATATGAATGTATGTATATGCACACCTTTCTTCTTCCTGAGGACTACTTATTAAACATTTACCATCACACAACTGCAAAAGATTATGTAAAAGAAAAATAAAATTGTACTCCCACTCAAAATTCTGAATATTTGAATATAATACTTTTTAACCAAATTATTATTAAGCTGGGGAAGTCTTTAACTTGTTTGGTAATGACTAAAATAAAGCATAAGGGAAGAAAAGAAAACATCTGTGGTTTAAAAATAGCATTTTAAAAACATTGAATCAGTGACCCTTCAAAGTTGAGTTTAGTTCTTACCTAAGTGACACAGTCAACTCAAGTGTGAATGGATTGTCAATTAGATTCGGTACCAGTTTTTTTTTTGTGTTTGTTTGTTTTTCTCTAGTATTTACAGCATTGTCTTTCTTATTTTATAGGTTTTTAATTTTAACCCACCTGGAGTTTGAGTCAAAGCTTTTAGGCTTAGGATGGGATTTGAAAGGATAGGGGGGTATCCCTTTTATCCATTGGAGTGATGTGGGAAAATCTGACATTCTTGTCCTGTTTCAGGCTTCAGAGAGAAAAAATAATTTTATTAAAGCCAAAATGTGGTGTACAATAGACTAAATCTTAAGGCAAGGTAATCAACATAGAACTAAGTTATCAATGTTATTTCTTTATTAACATTGATAAAAGTAATGTCTAATATCTGGTCTATATAAGAGTAAGGTCTAATATCTGGTCTATGTCTGACACTGAACAAGAATGCTTATTGACCTGTTGACATAGAAGAGTGTAGTAATTTGGGGGACTTATTTGTCATAATTAAGCTATAAGAACTTGTGTGTGTGTGTGTGTGTGTGTGTGTGTGTGTGTGTGAGAATTTAATCTATTGTATTGATTATCCATTACTGGATAATAAACCATTCCAAAAAATTTAGTGGCTTATAACAATGTTTTATTATGTCTTATGATTCTGTGGTTTGGCTGTGGAGGCTGCTCTTGTCTTGCATTGCTCAGAGGGGTCTGTTGCACTGAAGTTGAAGAGCCTAGTCCTCATCTACTCTTATGTCTGAGATGGCTGACAGCTGGGACCTTTCTCTCCAAAGGATCCCATTATTCTATAGACCAGCCTGAGCTATTTTTCATGGTGGCAGCATTTATTCTCAAGAGTTAAAGAGGAGGCTGCCAGGTCTTTTGTGGCATAGACTTAGAATTGCCACAGCATTATTTTTGCCACATTTTATTGGTTAATGAAGCCATATATTCAGTATAGATATAAAGGTAGAGAATATAGATATCTCCTCTTGATGGGAAGAGCTGCAAGGTTGCCTTGCAAAGGTTCATGGGAAATATTATTATCACTCTCAGCAAACAATCAACCTCACTCACATCCAAAAAAACTCCATAGAGATTTTAGATTAATATTCTTTTATTTGTGTATTTCTAAGATTTATTTATTTATTTATTTATTTTTTAATTTCTTTATTGATTAAGGTATCACATATTTGTCCTCATCCCCCCATTCCCATCCCACACCCCTCCCCACACATGCCCCCACCCCCCTGTTGTCCCCAACCGCTGGTTAGGCGCATATGCTTGCACACAAGTCCTTTGGTTGATCTCTCCCCTTTACCCCTCCCCTCCCCTCCCCTCCCTCTGAGGCCTGACAGTCTGATCCGTGCTTCCTTGTTTCTGGGTCTGTTCTTGTTCATCAGTCTATGTTGTTCATTATTTCCACTAGATCAGCCACCCTGCAAATGTTGCCTAAGAGCAAATGAAATAATATACTTTTAATCATTAAAACATATGACCTATTAAAAATAAATTGTTCTAATAGACAACATTAATATTCAATCGTCATCCCGATAGAGTGCAAAAGACACATTGAGCTTTCAACGTCTGACACTGCGGATTATATAAAGCCAAGAGCTGAGTACCTGACAGACTGGAATGTCCTTTCTGCCCAAACCAGTTAGATATGTCTATATTTGGAATTCACCTACCATTACTTCCTTTTCTAAGAGCCAATTCCTTGACCTTTTAAAGAGGAAAGAAAAATACAGTGTCATTGCATTGGCTTAAACATATTTTGAATATTTTCTTAAGGAAATAAAACAGCAAAAGAAAAGGTTGGAGGTTGTCAGAATTTTGAGGCGTGTGGTTGTGGTGAGCATTGGAATGGGAGTCATATTCTTGTGTTTTTGCTTTTTTTTTAGAACTAAATTCTTCTTCCTGATGCCCCTTAAATCCTAAGTGCTGGATTGCACTCCTGTTGTATACAGGAACATTGAGACCACTGAGGAGGCAGAACGTGTGGTGGTGGTGACTGGGGGAGAGAGAAGAGAGCTGGCTTTTTTGTTGTTGTTCTAGGAGGGAGGCAGGAAGAGAAGAGGAAAAAATCAGAATTGAATTCAGCTATAGTGTCTTCTTAGTTCCTTTCCCCAACTGAGGTGTGAAGGCCGTTTTTACACACAGAAGTGTGATGCTGTAGTCCTCATGTGTGCAGGAGAATTTTATTTCAGGAGTCCAACCTAAGTTTTGAGGTCAAACATCTGCCTTAGATGACCAGTCTACCTGCTGTGGGATATTGAGCTGTGAGATATCCTTTTGGTCTAGAGATAATAAATTATAATAACATCTACTCAAGAGCTGCTAGGAGAATGAAGTGAGATACTTATAACAATTAGTACAGCAACTGGCTCCATTGAATTTTAAATAATTGGAAACTACACTTATTATCAGCTATAATTAGATATTAAAATTAAAACTCCCATAATACTTTAAAAGTGATAAAGATAAAAATAGTCTAAAATGAAAGTATTAAAAAGGATTTATTAGGTATAGCATAGACCAGTATATTTATGTATGTTATTCAAATTAGTACTTATTTTGAATATAAATCTTCATCTCTTCAATTTTTATTGCTTAGTAACATTAGGTTAACGAAAAGGAAAACATAAAATTATTGTACTCTTCAAATTCTGGATATCACAGTCACCCACCTTGGAAAGTGATTTTTGTGTTGGCAAGTTGTCTGCTATAAAGGGCATACACAGTCATACAGGGTGGAGTGAGTTACTTACAGTTTGTCACCTGATTTTAGATCTCATCCATTTCTTAGTAAGAGATTTATTCACTTCTTGATCACATTTCAGCTCTTAGGGTAGGATCTTCTAGCTGCTGCTTTATCTTAGTTTAATAAAACATAAAGAGTTTTTTCTATAACCCTTCCACATCACCTCACTGTTAGGTTGGTAGCATAGGAGTCTTTCTAAGGGCTACTAAAATTCTTGGTTTTCTCTTATATTATAGCCTTGTAACTCTCACAAAGTATATTCCTCACAAGAAAATTTCTCTCTTCTATATCTCTTTTATTCTTACTTGTATTTCCTGATCACTTTACCCCATAAAAAATGACATTACCAAGACAGAGAATGAAATCACAGCCTCTTAGAAAGTTTCTCTCTCAGAGATAGTTTATAAAAAGTAGTGAAAGTAGGTTTGGGTCTGAAGTGGGGTTTTGAGTGGATCTGATTATTCCATCTGAAATTATGGACCAGTTCCTCACCTCTGCCCTTAATCTCCAGCATCTGATTACATGAGTCAAAATTCTTGCAAGGAAAAAATCTTCTAGGAGGAAGTTTAGGATTAATGTTCCTCAGGGAGAAATAGTAAGATGAAGATGTCAGCATGGTGCGTGGCCAAGGACCTTCAGCTGCTTCTTATTAAGAAGGGCCTAAAGCAAAAGCTGAGAGGCTTGTTATCATGAAAGAATGTTTAGTAAAGTATCTGGACAGGCCTATGTTTGGAACTTATGTTTGAAGGTCCACATAGAATTGGGGACACTTATATTTTCCTCAGCTCTGCATTGAATTATGTGTGGTTCTGACAAAGATGGGTTGTTTTAGCTATGTAGTGCTGCAGAATAAGCCACCCCAAAATAGTGGCCTAAAGCAATGACAGCAATTATTTTGCTTACATTTCTGCAATTTGGGCAGGGTTTGGCAGAAATCATTCATTGCTGCTCAACTAGGTGTCAGCTCCAAAACTGGGCATTGGAAGGATCTGAAGGTCTCTCCTTTCACACATCTAGCAATTGATTCTGGTTGTGGGCTGTAACCTTAGCTAAGGCTGCTGATGGAAACACATGGCTTCTCCAGGTACCTTGTGATTCCTCACAAGATGGTGGCTGGGCTCCAAGTACCAGGGTCCTAAAGGGGGAGCCGTGAGAAAGCTGTATACTTTCAGTGTTTTAGACTTTGAAGTCACAGAGCATCACTTCTGCCTTACTCCACTGTTTGCAGCAGACATAAGCTGCCCAGGTTCAAGGCGAGGGAAAGGAGAATTTACTTCTCAATGGGGGGAGTGGCAAAACCCTGGAAGAGCGTGTGGGACCAAAAGTCATGCTATGGCCAGTTTTGGAAAATAAAATCTTCCATAAAGACTCGGGGCGTTGCAGAAGTGCATTAGGGTTAAACAGTTTCAGAAGAAATGCTCAAGGGACATTAGGGATGCAGGTTCCTGATGCAGCATCCAGGCGCCAGTCCGAGTGGTGATGTGTGCTTTTCTCCTGGCTCTTTGACAGAAGATACTAAAGGGAAGTCTGATTAAAAAGAAAAAATAGCAAACAAAAATAAAATAAAAACAGGAAAGAAATTATGCTAGTCTTAAATCCAGCAGTCTAGGAAACACTGACTTTTTTGAGGCAGTTATGCAAGTAAAGCCTTGGACATGTGTAAACCAATGCTAATGTGAATTCATTTGTGCCATAGGCTGGTAAGGCTGAGCAATGCAAGCTAATGAGAACATCCAACAATCACAACCAGTAACTCTAATCCAGTATGATTTTATACCAACTACTTTGTTTCTCAATATGCAATTATTATTTTCTCCCTGCATCCATCTTCAAATTGAGTCATTCAAATTGAAATCAAAGAATATCAAACCCTTTTAAAGTCCATAAGAAGTTGTCTTTGGTACTGTAATTTAATAGAAATTCATACATAACCTGTTACATTTCTTATTTGAAGAACTGGTTTATGTTATAACTGCATTCTCTTCTTGTCTCTTGTCTATTCGATTTGTGTAGAGATTAGATCTTCCTTTAACCAGTTCACTTCTCAAGAGATTTCAGAGAAACTTGACTTAATTTATGCTGGTCTGACTATTGGTATACATTACATTTCAAGTGCTTTTATTTTTGATAAAATTCCAAAGCACTGAATCCACATGATAACTTTCACTGTTCTTGATTGATTTCCTCACTTCCCTAAAGCAGAGTCATTGGCAGGCTTGGCAGTCAGACTGTATATCTAGTAACTCACCTCCCAGTTTCTCTTCCTCTTTATGAGCAGGCTATATTGAACAATGTCAGAACCAATGCCAAACCTTTGTGTGTAGAATTATTAACTTTTCTCTCAGCCACGGCTGTTCCCTAAGTCTGCTTCTATAGCTTTTCAAAAGCAACTCTCGGCAGTATGTTGCCCTTTGCCCTTAATGACTTCTCTCCCTTCATAATCTATTGCAAGGAAACTTAAAAAGCTTTTTGAAAGATCTGAGAAATTCATACCTACTGGGTCTCTTATATAGTGTGCTATGATTAGATCTTACTTAAAATAGGAGGAACTTAATAGACTAGGGATATACCTTTCTTTGAGAGTTGGGTTTTTCTGACTCTGTAAACTTCGTACTACAGGCATACTGGTTTTCTTTTCATTAAATTCTCAATCAGTTTACCCAAGAATAGAAATTAGTTTGTTAGGATATAATTTCTTAAATTTCTTTTGGATGCTTCCATATTTTAGTGTATGTGTCATATTAATGGCAGTTTTCAGAAGCACTAATTGTGAGCTTGAGTTGCAAAATGTATAATATGATCTGACACAGAAATTCATCATAAAGACTAGAAATACATATGTGAATTTATTCCCATGTACCTGCTGACCCAAGTTGGCTCAAGTTTAACATATTTAAGTTTATTAAGTGTGAAGGTTATTTTTATTTGTCAGTTTTACTGGGCCACAGGCTTCCCAGATATTTGGTCAAAAATTATTCTGAGTGTTTCATGTTGGTGTTTTAGGGTGAGATAAACATTTAAGTGGTTAGACTGAGTCAAGCAGACTGACCTCCATGAAGTGAGTGAACCCCATCCAATCAGGTGAAGGCCTGAAAAGAATAAAAAAGCTGACCCTCTTCTGAGTGAGAGAAAACTATTTCTGCCTAACTGCCTTTAAACTGGGTCATTGGTTTTTTTGCTGCCTTCAGACTTAAATTGAAACATAATCTCTTCCCAGGAATTTAACCTGCTGGCCTTTGGACTGTAACTATACCATCAGCTCTCCTGGTTCTCAGACCTTTGCTCTCAGACTGGAACTGAACCATCAGCTCTCCTGCGTGTTCAGCTTGCTGACCATTTCTGCAGATCTTGGGGCTTGCTTGCCTCTATAATCATGTGAGCCAATTCCTTCTAAGCCTATATAATAAAGAGGTAATATGCAAATTGACCCTCACACCCTCACAAAATGGCTGCCTACAACCAGGCCAGCAGGGGGATTAGTGAGGGACAACCAAATAGATGAACAGTAGACTGAGTGGGGCAACCAGGCTGACAGGGAGGGGCAATTGGGGGCAACCAGGCTGGCAGAGGGGGGCAGTTGGGGGCAACCAGGCCAGTGGGAGGACAGTTAGGGGTGAGCAGGCCAATGGGGGGGGGTGCAGTTGGGGGTGACCAGGCTGTCAGAGGGGGCAGTAAGGGGTGACCAGGCTGGTGGGAGGGCAGTTAGGACCAACCAGGCTGGCAAGGAGGGGGCAGTTGGGGGCAGCCTGGCTGGCAGGGGGGGCAGTGAGGGGCAATCAGGCAGGCAGGCAGGTGAGCGATTAGGAGCCAGCAGTCCAGGATTGTGAGAGGGATGTCCCCCAAGGGGTCCTGGATTGGAGATTGGAGAGGGTGCAGACTGGGCTGAGGGACCCCCCGCCCATGCACGAATTTTGTGCACCAGGCCTCTAGTAAATTAATAAATATGATAACATATACATCCTATTGGTTCTGTTTCTTGGAAGAATCCTAATACACTAGGGAACCTTACAGTTGAAATTACAATTGTAAAAAATCTCATTTATTCCTCCTAACAACCTTATGAGGTATATGCAGTTTAAGAAATAAAACTAAGGCTGAAAGAGGTTAAAAGGCTCTTTCAAGATAATACTGATAGATAGTAAAAGGTGGACTTGGGATACAAAGGAGGAAAATTGATAAAACATTATTCTCCCCACCAAGGTGGCACTTGTATGGGGAAAAAGGAGCATGGTTGGTCCTGTCAGTGCTGACCACCTGCAATAGGTCTCACCTGCAGACAGGTGAGGCAATCACAGGGCTCTCCTTGGGGACTAGGATGGCACAGTGAGGGCTGTATCATGGACTAGGTGAGATTGAATCTAAATTGGATCAGGTGGTCTACTCCTGGCATGCTGCCTGTGGTCCCAGCATGATTTCAAGTCATGGAAAGGGAATACTAAATCCAACATTGCAGTATGAAAGGTGAATGTTAGCAGGGATTCTGGAGGACTTTATCCAGAGAACCACAGGGAACTACAGGCCTTTACATAGCTAAGCACACTAACCAAGCATGGCCAGCTTTCTCAGGGTGCCTCCCATTAATTAAAAAAAAAAAGAGGTGTGGGTGGCTGTATCTGGCACAAGGATACCAAGTTGACCAGGCAAAGGGCCCATGGGACAGGACAACTCTGCCTGCCTTGTTCAGTGCCATCAAGAAATGAGAAGGGTACCTGGAAACAAAAAAACAAAAATGTCTAAATCAATTACAGGGACAACTGTGACTGATAAGGAGAAGGTACTGCCCAGATCCTGTCTCTCAGGGAAGGAGGTGGGAAGGGAGACCTGGCAATGTCAGACCCTGCTTCAGATATGCCCCCTGCTTCTACCCATCCCAGCTCCTCAATGCTGGGGCCATAGCAGGTCCCTGCTGCCACTGGCTCTGACTAAATTCTGAGGCTTCTCCTCAAGCAGGAGTTTGTCCCACCCTGGAATTGGCTTTAGGATTATGTTCTATTACTGAGCCTAGGATCCGGTGGCACACTCCATAGCTGAGTCACAGGGCTGCTGGATTTGTCCAAGATCCCTCCCTTCTTCCCAACTCCTTTTCTTGGGTCACAGTCTTTCTCTGTTTCTTAGTAACTCTGGCTAAAAAACTAACTTTTATCCTAGTTCTTAAATTGCTGAGCTCTAGTCAGTCCTACTTAAGCTTCTACTTCACTTTCCATTACACCTTGAATTTGGAATCTGGTAAATTTTATTTCTATCTGACTGCCTCTCAGTTGATTCTAGACAAGGGACACTGAGCTGAGCTTGCGTCTCAGGAGCTGCACTTGGAGGAGAAAAGGGGCTGTGGTCATCTTAGGCAGGGGCCAAAGGGAATAGGATCTAATGTCTAGAGGAGTTGGGGCTGAATTGAAACTAGGGTAGGTTCAATATATTGATTCGAGGGTGGTGGTGAGGATTATAATACCAGCAACTCAGAACAGGTGATCTTACAGGTCTGGTAGACAGAGCCTGGCCAGCTCTGCCGAAAACCAGTGCCCTGGAGCTGGAAGGCTTTGTGGAGGGCAGCAGAGAGCTCTGCCTTCTGTTGGGGTGCGCTGTTAAGGCATATCCTTGGATCATACCGGTTAAATCTGTGCCTCACCTTTTTCTAGCTGTGATCTTTGGTAAATTATGTAATTCCTCTGCTTCCGATTATCTGTAAACTGTCAATAATAATGCTTGCTCACAGTCTGTTCCGGGGATTACAGACATGTCCTGCATAAGTGCTCATCATATGGTCATTCTCAGTACAACTCTATTCTCAGTTGCATAGCCTTGGGGAAATCATTTCACATTTTTGGGCTTTAGTGTCATGTTCAATGAATGAAGAGGTCAGATTAGATCATCTCTAAATCTTCATCCAACTCAAATATCCTACAATCTAATCTAAGTTGCTACTTGGCAAAGGAGTCTTGATTTTTAAAATTTTTGTTTATTGGGGTGACATTGATTAATAAAAAAAATATAAGTTTCAGGGGTACAATTCTAGAATACCACTTATCCTCCCCCCCCTTTACCCTCCTTTTTAGATGATCTTGCAGCCACTGCAACTCTCGTCCAAACCCACAAATTAAATAGAAGCTCATTATTTTTAAAAAAACAACACTTTGAAACATTAGAGCCCACATATATGTTTAAATAACCTTGTCAAATTTGCTCTCCCTGCAGAGTGCTTTTCATTATTCTTTTTCATTAAAATAAAAATCCCTCTGGTTGACTTTCTAAATGTGTTTTTGTTAGGCTTTTAGCCTGTTGTTAACCATTTTCAACTGCAAATTAAACTCTGTCCTCCTAAAGCTGAATGCTCTGCTCCCCCCTGAGCAGTCACCCATGATGATGATAGAGTGGGCACTTAATATGCTAACTAATAATAATATAAAATCTAATGTGTAATGATCTGCTCAGTGAGGTCTGTCACACAATTCCTTTATCAGTGATTTTCACTATAAAACTCTGCATTGAGAAGGGAGGGTTAAAACCCTGCCCAGCAAATGTCTGCAAACTACAGGCTGTGGTAAATAGGGTATCTAATATCCAGAAAATGAATATGCAGACTCCAGAAAAACATATGCAATGAAGGGAAATGGACTCTCAGATTAGAGAGCTAGTAGCAAAGACCATATAGAACTAATTTGCAATAGAAAAGAATAAATGTAGTTGATTTCCTCCCTACGACAAATTGCACTTGGATATAATTTTTCCTGTTCTTTATTTCAAAAGCGAAGTCAAGGGTTTCCTGTTCCTTTATGTTCCATAAACCAAGTCATTCAGATAAGCAGCCCTTTGCTCTATCAACTAATTACTTTCTGATTTGCTTTGATCTATTATTCAGGCAGTAAATCCCAGCTTCATTGCACCCAGGATGTAAAACTCAAATGTAATCACTGTTGCTAAAGGAGATAATATAGAGTTGTTGATTTGAAAGAGGCATTTCCTTTAGTTCAAGAAGGGTGGGGACAAGGGAGATAGATCAACCAAAGGACTTGTGTGCTTACATATGAGCCTAACCAGTGATCACGGACAACAGGGGGATGGGGGCATGTGTGTGGGGGCGTTTAGGATGGGAATGGGGGCGGGGTTTGATGACAAATATGTGATACCTTAATCAATAAAGTAATTAAAAAAACACACACAAAATTCAACTAAAAAAAAAAAAAAGAAGTGTAGTATGTGACACACACACTTTCCATGTCATTCAGGCAGTTGACCTTGCTGCAATGGCTTTTTTTACTAGAAAACAATCATTTAAGAATCATGCTTTTGGAAGGGTAAGTGTTATGTGATCTATTTTGTGTGCTATCCCTATAAATTATAATACTCTTGTATTCATGAAATGGAGTGTTTTTTTTTTGTTTGTTTGTTTTTTAGTGTGGCTTATGAAATCAGTATTTCATAGTCAAATCTTCACATACGTTATCAATTTGCTTACAAAGTTACTTCTTCTTTGGTTCAACTGCATTCAAAATATTCTTGCATAAGTTATTAATTTTTTCCTGAACAAATTGAGTTTATAAATTGAATTTCTTTATCATCGATTAAATCAATATCAGTCAATATGTACAAATCCCAAAGAGCCATCTGTGAGAATGGTAAAAGCTGTTGTGATTATGTTTACTTCAATCTTAGTGAAAACATGTCAGTATTCATTTGGCTTTGGGGAAAAATTATTTTAAAATATCTTATGTGAATAAGAGTTTGAACTCTTCAAATTATTTTATAAACAAAAAAATTCTGACTACTGCTTTTTTAAAATCAATTTTTTATTTTATCATTCATCTTCTCTCTTCTTTGTTTCCCTCTGCATATCTCCATATCTCTGTATATTCTATGCTCTAGACTGGTTTGGGACATGGAATGGATTCTGCAAGACACCAATTTCAAAGCATTTGGATTTTTTTATGATATTTTCTCTTTCAGACACTCCCTGGATAGATTCTAGGAACAATAAGAGAGCAGTCAGTCTTACTAGATTAGCTCTTCATTAAGCAATGCTTTAATGTACACTACTCAAGCTCTCTCACGTGGCCTTAGAAATCATTGATCATCTGAACCATCTTTTCTTGTGCTTCTTAAGTAATTTACTCTCTTCCGTCCCCCTCCATGCTACTCCAACCCCATATAGCAACTTCTCCCCCTAAATTTAATCTAGTTTCCTAAAGTTATCTGTGTTACTCTAAAGCATCAAGAATTTGGCTCAGAATAAAACTGCCATTTTAGTACTACATTATTTGACCTGGCAAGGGCTTGGGAACAAGGTAAATTTTGGCCTCATTTTTGAGAGGCGGAGATTTGATAATAATTAACTTTCTTGATAACCAGAAGGCAGTGAGGAATTTGAAGGCCATGGTACCTGTTGTATGAACTGGCAAGCAGCCTTGTCACTTGTTCCTTTATGAGAAGAAAAGAATGATTAAATTGTCTTCTGATCTTTTCTATATTGAAAGGGTTCCTGGATTATAAACTGATTGGAAGGATCTGGTGCAGCACAAATAAAACTGGATGAGGGTGTTAGTGTGGGTGTTTTCTTAGTCTTGGCTTCCTAAAAGCAGAATTATATGACTTTGTAAATAAGGTAGTTGGTATTTAAAGTCAATGTTGCTCTCACAAAAATTAATGAGTATCCAAACTTTCACTGATGAAACCTGACCTAATTTCAGTTGCTTTCAAAGTTCAAATTAAAGTACTTTTAGAGTTGCCTTGCCTGCTGTCTAACTACCAGGGATCATTTTTCTAGATACTTGATTTTAAACTCTTTGAACCAACTTTCTCATTAGTAAAATGGAAACATATATAGTTTCTGCCCATTAGGTTATAATAGGATTAGATGAGATTATATAAGTGAATCAGGTGAGTTAACATGTGTAAGATATTTTGGACAATGCTTGATACATAGCAAGCACTTGATAGATATCAACCATCATTATCATCATCTAAGTCATTTGGCATCTGATGAGTTTGATTCTTGAAATAAATTGCTCATCTAAACTTTAGTCATTGGAGGGGGGAGACTTACCAAGATTGTACTTTTAGTTTTCTACCATCAGATGAGTCCATCTAAGAATGTGTTCATAGTCCCAAACACTCTTAAACCTTCCTTCTAAGTAGAAGAGAAATACTATTAACTATGATAGGTCTGTATGTTCAGAGAAAAGCTATCTTTATTCATCCATTTTCCCAAATTTTATTTTCCATTGACTTGTATAAAGTAGAACTATGGCGGAGTTTTCCCAAATCCATTTGGCCCCACTTCCACATTCTAAATTGTTTGAGTATTCTTGAATAATTTATTAAATCTAAATCTCCTAATTACACAGTCTTTGTAAGAGCTTATAAAGTATGGGCTATTGCAAAAATGCTTTGATCGTGGCCCTTGCTTTTGTCCTATTTTGATCACTCTTCTAATGTTTTTTCAAGGCTCTATTAAAGAAATATTCAATGCATATTGCTGAAATTTATCAGATCACAGCAAGTATTACTTCTGATGGTGGGTACTGTGCATTCGAGCGTTGAAGCAGGGCTGAAATCTATCTAGCTCTGACAAGGGGTGACACTTGCTGGGGGATGTGGCAGAGCAGTAGCTTGCTTGGGTGACCTACCCTCTACTAACTGTACAAATAAACAGAAAGAAGAGCTTACATAATGGACACATGTATAGAGTTGTCCATTATGTGCAAGTTAATATACATAAGAAAAGCTAATTTATAAAATTTTGTAGATGTATTACCTATTTAAACTTACTTAATTCTGAGATATGAAGTCTCTGAGGTAGATACTGTTTTTCTTTCTGTTTACAGATGAGGAACTGGAATCACAGAACAGTTACACAGCTTGCTTGGGATACCCAGCTAGGAAGAGGCAGAATTGGGACTCAAAGCCAGGAAATGTGACTCTTTTATCACCATGCTGGTTAATTCAACCTGCTGTGTGAATATCACTTATTTATTTAAACCAAACCAAACCAAACAAAACAAAACAAAACTGAAGTTCGGGGAAATGAGTACCTTGTACTTGCCTTCCTTCCACCACACTCAGATAAGGAGAAAAGTGTCATGTCATGCATATCAGTGTCTAATTACACTGAGTGGCCAGATTATTATGATTTCTGAGCCCATAATAATCTGGCCACTCAGTATATATATATATATATATATATATATATATATATATATATATATATATATATTAGAGGCCTGGTGCATGAATTCATGCATGGGTGGGGTCCGGCCAGCCTGGCCAGGGGGAAGGGACATGGACGGTTGGCCAGCCTGCCTGCTGGTCGAACTCCTGGTCGAGGGGACAATTTGCATATTAACCTTTTATTATATAGAATATACACTGAGTGGAAAGAAGAGAATCAACTCAGGGCAGACAGGAAGAGGGAACAAAGAAGAAGCAAAAGAGAAGGAAGGGAGACTGGAAAGAGTAAAGAAGGCCAGTGCCCCTGCCGGAGAGGAGAGTGGGCCTGCCACGCACCCAGGCTCACCTGCTCCCACGTTCCCTGGAAGAAAGCAGATTTCCTCCCCTCAAGGCTCTAAATCCCCCACCAGCCAAAAAATTCATTTGAAAAAATTAAATTATGCCTGAGGAGCCAGCACCCTCCAAAAGGCCCTGAAGATCAGAACAATCAGGATTTAAATTAATTGCTTAATGGAAAAAAAAAACATAAAAACACATTTCTGAGAACAATACTGATAATTTGCTAAAACTAGGGTATGTTTGTAACTCTTTGCAATGAATTGAATTGCTGGTTACAAGAATGAATGCCTATAGAGAAATTGTGATTGAAATCCCCGAAGTTAAGTATTACTTCCATAAAGGAATAGGTAATTAGTGAAGTATTGTGCATGTACAGCCAGTATTACACTCAGCACTTAATTATATACTGTCTCAAACTGTTTCCCAGTCGTTGCGTGTATGTTAGTCTTGTTTCCCTGAACTTGATCATAAACTTGGTGAGAGCAAGTGTCAGGTTATGTTCTTTCATTGATGTCTCCCACCATGCCTGGCACAGCCCTAAACGCACACCAATACTCAAAAGTTGATGGATGCTGATTGGAATAAATCCATGAGCCTAGAAAATTTTGGCTCTTTGAAAGAAAATTTCTTTAGTTATGCCAGCATGCCACAACCAGGGCACGTTTCTCAGGAGAGCCAAAAAAGTTAACATACTATGTAGCTTGTTAAATGGAGTAGAGAATTTGAAAGAAGACATCCTATTTGAATGCAAAGAAGTTATAGATGACTTCATATCAGGAGCTTGCTGCAGAACAGTTGGATTTGGGTTTTGTTGATTTACCTACATTTACAGAGACTGACAATAGCCATTAAACCTGGAAGGGAATGGAGAGCAGAGGATTACCATGCTGCACGGTGACCCCATGTTTTCTGGACCTCTTTACTTCTCAAAAGCTTTGACTGTGATCTGTTCATAAAAAAGCAACTGAATAAAACAATACTTTACTGTGATCTATTTATGAGTGACAAAAGTAAAAGTACATACCATTATGTTTACTAAGTTGAAATTGACTTCTTCACTTCAGAGACATAGAAATAATAACCTCTGCTCCGGAACATTCATTCATATTTTCTGAATAAGTCTTCCATTTAAAAACATTTAATGCATGTATATTAACAATAGTTTTGTGTGTTTTTTTCAAATGAATACTGAAGATGAGTCCAAATCTCATGTATGCTCACTTTGATTCCTTATGAAAGGTGACAGTGGTGGCAGCTGAGCCCAGGCTTCGGGCATCTTTGGCCCCCAGTGTGCGTGTTGGTGTTGGGGGTGGTGAGACCTGGGAAAACCACCATTGTACAGAGGCTCTCAGGACACCTGCATAGCTCTCCACCTTATGAGATCAATCTGGACCCCTGTGCATGAAGTTTCCTTTCCTGCTATATTGGTATAAAATTTATTATCTAGATTCATCTATAAACAATTTACATCTTCAACTAAGGATCCATGTATGGGATTGGGCCCAATGGTGGCATAGTGATCTCATTTAATCTCTTTGCTAGCAGATTTGATCAGGTGATGACATTTATTTTTATTTTTTAATTAAACCTTTATTGTTGAAAGTATTACATATGTCCTCCTTTTTCCCCCATTGACCCCTTCTAGCCTGCCCTCCCCCATTCTCTGCCCCAGGCCTTCACCACCTTATTGTCTGTGTCCATATGTTATACACATTTGCATACAAGTTCTTTGGCTGATCTCTTCCCACCCACCCACCTATCTCAACCTTCCCACAGTCTGTTCCATGCTTCTATGTCTCTGGATCTATTTTGTTCAACAGTTTATTTTGTTCATTCGATTCCACAAATGAGTGAGACCATATGATACTTGTCTTTCTCTGACTGGCTTATTTTGGTTAGCCTAATACTCTTCAGGTCCCTCCATGCTCTCTCAATGATGAAATTTATTGAGAAGGACTCGAACATGTCTAAATATGTCCTGATTGACACACCTAGGTAGATTAAAGTATTCACCTGGCCAGTTTCTGGGACAGTCATCACCGAGGCCCTGCATTGTGTACAAAACCAAGCTCCTTTTCATTGCAGTCATGAATAAACTGGCATCATTGAGCACAGCTTTGCAGTGGGATGGGTAAAGATTTGGAGGACCACCAAGATGCCTGGAATCAAAAGACTGCATACATCAATAACCTGGTTCATTCAATGAGCTCATTCAGGGTGGTAGGTGTGTCTACTGTTCTGGGTACAGGCTTAAATGAACGCTTTTTACAAGTCACCAGTGCTGTGGAAGAATATGAAAGGGAGTGTCGTTCTGAATATGAACATCCAATGAAATCACTGGCCTGTGCACAAAGCCAGCAGCAGAAAGAAGAACTGGAGCGCCTTCGGGAAGATATGGGCTCTGTAGCCTTGGACACAGGAACTGCGACAGATGGCTTGTCTCCTGTGTCTGACCCTTCTGACCTGACCCTGACCAGGGGAAAGTTGGATGAAGAGGAAGAGGAAGCAGACAGTGACACTGATGATATTGAGAGGAAAGCCATGCAACACCAGTGATCCAGAATTTTATGCAATACCAATGGCACGGTACTGGAAGAGAAACAATGAGTACTTTCTAGAAGTCCAAAAGTTTGGAACTCTGCAAAGGAACTATCCTTACCTCTGATTGTGGTTACTATCCTACAGAATAAACAGGCAATATGCTAGTGGTCATCATGCCATCACGCCATAACGACCGATCAGCAGGAGGCTGCATGCGCAACGAGGCATGCGAGGGTGGCCGTGCGAGGAGGCAGGAGGCAGGGTGCCTCCTCACATGATTTCAATCACGTGCTGGGCCTCTAGTAAAGAATAATTTTGTTCAGAATAACAGAGTTTCTCTTATTGGGAAAATCTCCTGACTCAGATCAATCCAGGGATAGAAGACATTTGGACCTGACAGGTAAATGCCAATTCCCCTTGGCCTTTCCCTTGGATTTTTGTAAGAAAGGATATTCTGACTGTTCTTGGATGCTGGTATTCCTTCCAGCATAAAAATTCACGTTTTATCATTTGAACTCAAGTACTTTTGCTGCTGACAGATGGAATATAGAGAGAACATATTGTTCACTTCAGATCTCTATTATTAGGCTGGATCTATAGCCTTTATTTCCCTAGCATCTTGCCCTTGACCCATGAGTTCCCCTCCTTTTAGCAGAAAGGGAGATGAGTAACATGAGCTTGTACAGAGTGGCAGTGGAGTCTCCTTGGCAACCAATCAATGTTAGTATGAAATGTCCTCATGCTGGGTAGCTCATTATAGGACATCAGGTTTGTTGAAGACAGTGGGCAAAACATAGAATTAATTAATAAGAAACCTGCTTTCGATGGTGACTTGGATAAAGAGTTTTTAATTTTAACTTTATTTAAGCCTGCCTGTCATAATTTCAAATAAGAAAACTATATAACTACAAATAGATTAACTTCTGTTGATCAGAGAGGTTTAAAGCCGCATGTTCAAACCTGTCCCAGTGAGGAGGAGATGTTTACTAAAGTTTCCCCTGGACACATACCTAGTAACTTAAGGCAAAGTATCCTTGGTGATTTATTCAAAGGCCACGGGTATGGGTCAGGTGTACATTCCATATGTAACAGTCACGGTAAGGACTTACCTGCCTCCTTTCTTCGCTGTATCGTAAAATGTAGTACATTTCTCTTAAGGAATGTTATCTCTGTCTAATCTACTAATGTACTCCAATGGTTCTGCATATGTGGTTTCTGGACCATAAGCATAAGAATAAGCATCATCTGGGAAATTGTTAGAAATAGACACTGAAGACCTGACTCAGAAACTGGGAGCAGGGCCCAGCAATCTGTTTGGACCACTGCTATAACCCAGCGATCTCTAATCCCTGACTATTTAGTCAGGAGCACTGACCTCTTTTCCCTTAGATTGTCAAATAAAAAAAAAAATGACAACAGCCAACACAACAATAGTCACCCAGTGTGAATGAATCAACATTATACATTTTTGTCAGATCAGCAAAAATATATATTTTTGGTGCGCCATGAGGTGGAAAAGGTTGCAAATTGCTGCTGTAACTCAGCCTGGGACAACTCCAGGTGAATCTCAGGGAGACATTCTCGTGTGACTTGCTTTATCCGGGTACCAGAACTTTGACCATCTGGTGCCTATTCTCCAATTTAGTCATTCTAAAAATGTAAGTGTTTTGTTTTTTTAAAAAGGTGACAGTGGTGATGGAAGGCTAGGAAAATAAAAACAAACCCACTCTACAGAAATTACAGGTTAACTAAGATCTGATTACAGATTATATTACTATAAATCAATTTCAGGTAATACTCTTATGTTGAGAAAAGGCCCTCTATGCATTTGTCTGCATCTGTTTCTCAAACCTCTTTCCCACAGTTCTTCATATTACATTCTATATTCCAGTAACTTCAAATTGCTCAGGGCTCTTTGAATATAACACATTTTTCTAGTTCACTAAAAACTAAAAAAGCTTGGCCTAAAATGCCCATCTTACTTTTCTTGCTAACTCTTTTCCTGGACAAACCCTCCGCAAAGCCCCTCTCCCTAAATTCTCAGATTAGATTTATTTTTCTTCTTTTCTCTCATTCTTTTTTTTTTTTTTCTTTCTTTCCTCTGACTAGCACAGTGCCTAGCAGCACACAGAAAAGGCTCTATAAATTTTGATAGTTATTGCTATTGTTGTTATTAAAGGGCTGAGAATTGAGTTCTTATGTGTTTTTAAGGTAAGAAATTTTTCAGTTTAGTGTTTTTTTCCAGATTGGGGAAGATATATGTCCTGAATATTTTTCCCTGACAGGATTTTGGAGGAAATAGGGTTATTTGAATTTTTGGCTTTGTATATGTTAGGATTCTCAAAAATTTGAAAATATTATTACACTTGAAACATGGAATTTTATATGAGATATGAAATTTTATAACTAATGGAGTGTGAGGTTATTTAGAGGTAAAACACACACACACACACACACACACACACACACTCACACACACAACTTCATAAATGACTAAAAGCATTCTTTTCAAATCTTCAAAATATAGCACAGCCTCTTTTATTTTCTCAGAAGGAATAAATGATTCAAACAATGTGATTTAGTAGAAAAAGCCTCAAATGGAATTCAGGCTTAAATTTGCCTTTAATTGGTTTGTGACTTTTGACAAGCTGACTCCCTCTCTAGTCCTAATTCTATCTTGATTAGAGGAAGATTACCTGAAGGGAATTTAAACTGCTCTTTAAATGCTCTCTTGTGTTACAAAAACATTTTAAGTTATCTAGTAAAAAAGGAATATGTGAATGGAGGGGAGGAAGGGAAGAAGGAAGGATTAGAGTGGGGTATGAATCATTATGGAAAACAGGAAAGAGGTGAGTTCTTACTGTCTTGAAGGAAGAAGTGATGGGAAGCTTTACTACAAACTAGGATATGAAGGTGAGCTGAACTGCCTCAATGATTATTATTTTACTTTTTATGTATCTCTTATTTTGGGAACTGGAGAAAGCAGAAGAAGAGTCCACAAGAAGTCAAGCTCAGATTTGCAGACTCTAGTCAGCTATGGTGAATGGTAAAGAGGAAGCTCTGCCAACAGAAATGGATTTCTGGGGTGGCAGGAGGTGTATGATGCTTGGGGGCTCTGTTTCCTTCCTTTATATCTTTCTGGGGGAAATATCCTAATCCTCCTCATATAAAGTACTAGAGGTCCAGTGCACAAAAATTCATGTACTTGGGGGAGTCGCTCAGCCTGCCTGCACCCTCTCACAGTCTGCGAGCCCTCAGGGGATATCCAACTGACCGCTTAGGCCTGCTCCCCTAAGCTGCAGTCTGGACTCCCTCTGTGGGAGGCGACCAGGCAGGCCAATCAGGGGCTGCAATCAGGGGCTGATGTCAGCCAGACAGTGGCCGGCCCTGGCCCCTCCCCGCTAATTGCCCCTCTGCCGCTGCTAATTGCTGCCACCCCCTGATCAATGCCCCCTCCCTCTGCCTGCTGGCACATGCCTCTGCTGGCCTGGTGCTGCCTGCTTGCCGGCCCTGCCCCCCCCCCCACCACCAACCGCCAACTGGTCATTCCCCCATTCAGTCAATTTGCACATTACACTTTTATTATATAGGATTATTTTCCCAGATCTGTTTCCCTTCTCTCATCTCCCAATCCTCATCTGACCTAATGCCATGCACCCTTTCCTTCTTATTTACCTTGCCTTCAGGGTAGCAGATAAATGCAGCAGAATGGGCTTAAAAATAAATGTCAATTTAAAAAGTTTAATTTGCTAAAAATGGCTTTTTCTTTCTATTTCTACATCTGTTTCATTTCCTTTTATATTGCAAGCTGCTTAAGCATACACACCCAAACATTTGAGTTGCTTTAATTTTAGTTTACATGTGTAGTAGCAGTAAAATATGAGATACTGTTTCAAATTATAGAGCGGGATAGAAAGTTTGTTTGTTTGTTTTTTGTGTGTTTTTTTGTATTACTGACCTGATCCACAGAGGAGAAAAAAATGTATAGTAATATAGTCTAACTCTTTCTTTCTTATAAGATAAATTCAACATTCTCTTCCATGCCCCCAATTCCTTTTTAAACTAATAACCAGAGAACATAAAATAGTATTCAATGTTCACAGAAAATGTCTTAAAATTTGCATGATGCTATAGTTATTTATTGTTAATCCTCACCAGAGGATATGCTTCCATTGCTTTTTAGAGAGAGAGGAAGGGAGAGAGATAGAGAGAGACAGAGAGAGAAACATCAATTGGCTGCCTCCCATACCTGTCCCAGGGATTCAAACCCTCAACTTTTTGGTGTACAGGAGATGCTCCAACCAACTGAGCCACCTGGCCAGGGCTGATGCTATAGTTATTTTAAAGGAGAAAGATACAAAGGAGATAAGAGGAAATAATTTAAAATAAAGATGCATGTGAAGAGAACTATATACATATATGTAGACAAAGACCAGTGGGAAGAATGGGTGTTTTGCATCCAAATTGCTGTTAGTTTTCATTTCAATTTGGTACACTATTTTTGCTGTGTGACAATGTACACAGTCTATTTCAAAATCAGTTTTCTTATTTAATAATCTGGAAAAACAATATATATTTTACTGGGTTAGCAGTGAAATTAAATAAAATATTCATTCTGTAAGTCTACAGTGAGTCTCTGTAATGTGTACTGGTTTCTACTGTAAACACTTGTTTCTGGTCCTTATCCCACTTCTTAATCAATACTTTTATCTTATGGCCACTGTCATGTTCTTGATTCTCATCTTGAAACTGGAAGGAGACCAGAATGTGCCACCCCACAATACGACTATAGGAAACTAGAGTACTCCACCCCCAAACATGCCTCTTTGGCATGAGGATTATTTTGAGCTGATGATTTTGAGAAACAGCATGCTTAGGAGAAACTCTAGTCAGGAAAGAGTTTCTGACTAGAGAAGAAGTCACCATTTGTAAAAATATTTCCCTTTCTGCACCAGGAAGAGAAGGATTACCCTAAAGTACCAGGGAATCTTATCAATGTAGAAGGCACTGATTTAAATTTGCATTTTAAAAAACAAATCAAACCAACCAACCAACCAAACAAAAAACCTTAGTCTTGTCTGCCCTACTTTTTCCTAGTCATCTTTGCATAACTCATCTCCTCTATATTCTTCTCTCTTTGATTTAGGTGAAGATGATCTGGAAGCCTGAATTCTAAGACACATCATGGAGAGTTACTCATTTCCTTGGATATCTTCCATGTATATATGAGATACATCTATACTAATAATAGAGGAATATGCAAATTGTTCAGGACACCATCACAGTAACAGTAATGACCAAACAGCAGGCTGTGTGGGGCGACCAGGCCAGCAGGGGGGTTAGTGAAGGATGACCAAACGACTGAACAGCAGGCTGTGTGGGGCAACCAGGCCAGCAGGGGTTTAGTGAGGGATGAGCAAACAACTGAACAGCAGGCTGCGTGGGGTGACCAGGCCAGCAGGGGGAGCAGTTGGGGGTGCCAGGCCAGCAAGGGGGGAGAGTTGGGGAATCACCAGGCCAGCATGGGAGACAATAAGGGGTGACAAGGCCGGCAGGGGGGGCAGTTAGGGGTAACCAGACAGGCAGGGGGGCAGTTGGGGGCAACCAGGCTGGCAGGGGGAGAAGCTGGGGGCAACCAGGCTGGCAGGGGGGGAGTTAGAGGTGATCAGACAGGCAGGCAGGTGAGCAGTTAGGAGCCAGCGGTCCTGGACTGTGAGAGGGATGTCTGACTGCCGGTTTAGGCCTAATCCCTGGGATTGGGCCTAAACCCACAGTCAGACATCTCCCGAGGGATTCTGGATTGGAGAGGGTGCAGGTTGGACTGAGGGGACCCACCCCTCCTGTTCACAAATTTTGTGCACTGGGCCTCTAGTATGTTAATATACTTTTGTTAATATACTCTTGTTAATCTGTCTTTTGTTACAGGGATGCTGACTGAGAATTTAGAAGGGTAGAAGAAAAAGTATCTGCCCTCCCCCACCCCACCTCTTATAAACAATACTCTGAATAAACAGGCAGAGATATATAGAGAGATGTTAAAGAGGGTAAACACTCAAGGGCCTGTACAGAGAGGTAGAGATGGTGCACATAAATGAAGAAGAGGAAACAGACACCAGAAACATGCTTCATAGGTAAGCGCTGCATCTTGTTAATGCACAGTTTTGAAAGTTATGTTGCATTTTAACAAATATTATAACAAGATCTTTTACTATTGATGGCATGTGGATGGGATACAATATTTAGCCAAATGCTGCTGATTTTCTGTGTTGAAGAGAGACAAGGACAGTACAGAAATGAAGACTAAATATCATTTGGTCCTTCAGTTGGTCTTTTATCTGATGTACTGTTTCATATGCATTCTCAAAACTAAATATTGACATCTGAATGGAATTATTAATACAGCCATAAAAGATAGGAGCCAGGAAACATATTAAATTCCATTTATTTCCATCTTTTAATTTCTAGTGATATTTTCACAATCTTTGAAGATAGAATGAATACCTGTGCAGAAATAAAAATAACAAATAAATGGAAGAACATCTGGCTGATTCAGTCATGTTAAAATTTGAAGACAAACTTGGATTATTAATATTTATGACTTAAAAATATATTCTTGGAATTTGACTAGCAGTATCCACTGTGATACTTAATGATTGAATAATTTTATTAAAATGTTTAAATGTTGTGGCTTGAATCTTTCATTTGAAAATAAATAAGTTCTTAAAAATTCAATTGATCACTTCTAATTTTTCCCCTTAGGATAATAATGCCTCATTTGGATATTTGCTCATCCCAAGTGTGTGATTATAGTAAAGTTGTAGAAATCAATGTTGTTTCACTATTAACTTAATGCCTTTAAAATTTAAAGCTCTAGTAAGTAAAGGTACTGTGCTATGGCAGGCATACAAGTACCTACTGAGTTCCATGGTCATTGAAACTGTGGAGGTAGAAGTCCATGTCTCTGCCATGACTCAAACTAGCCTCAGATGGGATCTAGATTTCTAGATCCCATCTGAGGCTAGTTTGAGTCATTATATATATATAATTTGAGATTATATATATATATATATATATATATATATATATATATATATTGAGTTATTATATATATATATATAATTATAATTACCTCTGTTGAATTCTTATTTTGAATTCTAAGTATTATATATATTATCTCATTTCATACCCTCAACAAATTTTCAAGTTAGGTAATTTTTTTTATTCCTGATTAAAAAGTTGAGGAAACTGAAGCTTATTGACTTTACAGAAATTGCAAATGTCTCATGTGTACTAAGTGGAAAAGCTGGAATTAAAATCAGTTTTTTATTCTAAAACTTGAGATTTTTATCTATTAGGTTAATTGATGTTGTAAACATTTTAATCCGATAAAAGGAATTTAGAAACTTCTTTGCCATGACAAAGCTATTTCATTAAAAATATTTATTGAGACAAAAAGGATGCTAATTCCACAAGATTTTGCATCTCTTCTATATGAAGATAAATTGAACTTTCCAGTTTGGAATCTGCTGAAAATACCTGAAACAGTTCAGAGAGAATAAAGGACAGGATGGTTGGGATGTCTCTATCCTTTAAGAGACAAACTAACCATATCTAGGGCAAAAGGATGGGCCAGACATTAAAGGTCTATATCCCCAGTTTGCAGAGTTACCTACAGAATTGTCTTTCTTGACCAGATTTTAGCTCAACTCATTGTTTATTCTTCCATCTCTTCATGCTACCCATCCTACCAATCTGGGGGTCCTAGACTACAAATTGGATAAAGGAACAAAGCAAACACACACTTTAGACAGTTTTTTTGTTTGTTTTGTTTTTTCCTTCATGAATCAGATACTTATACATTGCTATTTTTAGCCTAATGTATAGATTGGGCAGCTCATTCCCTTTGCTCAGAGCCTCAATCTTTTTAGCTGACTTTTGGCTTAGCTCCTTCTGTAGCTGAAAGTCCCCATCAGGCATATCATTTTATCTATTCTTAGACCTCTTATCACCACTTTTTATTACCAATTTTGGCCTCCACCAAAAAAAGAAGGAATGTTCTGGGCCTACTTATCCCCACTCCCCAATAATCCTTGAGGTCCCCCTGCTCCCCTGAGCAATTGTACTCACCATTTCCATTTACAGGTATTTCTATGAACAGTCTCTTCTCTGGGGGGTACCCTGAGCCCTATCAGACACTCCGATTTATTGCCTTTTCCTTTCCTCTCATTCATGTTTTCACAAACCACTTTCACTACCCTGACTCCCTTCATGCCTGACTTTTCTTATTTGTTTGTTTTAAATTTCACTAAGGTATGTCCTACCACTTTTTATATCTACCTCTTTCTGATTTGTCAATCTTTATAAAGGCTTCTTTTTCCCTCTACATATTTATCCAATTTTCACAACTATGTGAGCATTCTCTGAAAGCTTTTGATTAAATACTTTTCATTCTTTCTAAACATTATTTTACCTAAAACTGTTATTTGAATTCTATCTTCAGATTTCTAGCGTCCAGAAAGCTTATTCCTCACATAAACCAACAATCATAGAGGCTGTCTTGTTGAGATTAGGTATCTATACATAAGGTTAAAACTGCACAGAATCAATATTAAACTTGAATAGACCTCTGAGATATCCATGGGGTACAGAATGGATGATTTTCAAATATGCTACCCTGTTTAGAATTATGCTCACATCCTATATAATCAAAGGCCAGGACCATAAGTGTAATGACTGGAACAACTGCTCGCCCAGTCACCATGAGGTGCATTGACCACCTCAGTCCCTCCCCTTCGCCCCACAGGCTCGATCGCAGCATGGGGATCGGGAACCAAGGCAAACAGGGTGGAAGGGTGGCGGTGGGGCAGGACTGGGGACTATTGAGTGCTGGCAGGTGGTGAGTGGTGGTGAGTGTCCAGCGGCAAGCAGCGGTTAGCATCGCTGGGCGGCGGTGGCCAGCATCGCGGAGCTTCGCAGGGTGGCTGCGGAAAGTGTCACAGAGCATCAGGGAGAGTCATGGGGCAGGGAGCTTCGCGGAGCCTTGTGGGGTGGTGGAGGCAAGTGCCAGGGAGCATTAGAGAGTATCACGGGGCAGTGACGGGGAGCACTGTGGAGTGTCGTGGGGAGGGGAGCTTCGCAGATCATTGCTGGTGATGGAGGCAAGCATCACTGAGCTTCATGGGGGTGGGGGGGCGAGTGTCACATCACGGGGCAGCGGCAGCGGGCATCACGGGGCATCACAGGGTGTCGTTGGGCATTGCGGGGCATTGGACATGGCCCTGATCTCAGGCTAGTCCTAGGGACCCTACTTGCACACGATTTCATGCACTTGGCCTCTAGTAAATATATAATGTATACAGTGATGTTCCTTCTTAGTGGCAACAAGTAGTTTGGCTTGTGTTTAAAAGCTATGGTGAGTAAAAAATATATAGATATGCATATATATATGTATGAATACACATGTACATGCATATTAATATTTAAATATTTGAACCACATTAAATGGAGTTAAAGTGATCACACACAGCTAGACACAAGGAATGAAAGGCTACACTAGCAAGAGGTGTACATCTTACATCTCACACTTATTCAAAGGTAAGGTGTGCACCTGCTGCATAGAGTGTTAAATATAATTATCTGCACGATTTAACTTTTTCTCACTTCCTTATCTTTTAATTTCTATTTTTTTGGTTACTTACTTAGAAGCAAAATAAGCAAATAAGTAAGATTGAATTCTCATGAATAAAGTGATCATATGATACTAGAGGCCTGGTGCATGAAATTCGAGCATGGGGGGAGGGTGTCCCTCAGCCCAGCCTGCACCCTCTCCAATCTGGGACCCCTGTGGGACCGGGCCTAAACCTGCAGTTGGACATCCATCTCACAATCTGGGACTGCTGGCTCCTAACCGCTTGCCTGCCTGCCTACCTGCCTGATTGCCCCCTATTCTCTCCCCTGCTGGCCCGATTGATGCCTAACTGCTCCCTGCCAGCCTGATTGCCTGCAACTGCCCTCCCCTGCTGGCCTAATCGCCCACAACTGACTTCCCCTGCTGGCCATCTTGTGGTGACGATCTTATGGTAGCCATCTTGTGACGACATCGTGCAATGCCACCTAGGCTTTTATTATATAGGACAGTGATGGGCAACTTTTTGAGCTTGGTGTGTCAAACTTCGCCAAAAAACTGAGCATAACTCGGGTAGTGTGTCACTTTGAGGAAAAAACATTATTTCGCAAATGTTTCATCCTCAGGAGCAGCAAATGTTTCATCCTCGGCATGCGGCCACCTCAGCGGCTGCATGTCATCAGAAATGGCTACGCGTGTCAGTGCTGACACGCGTGTCATAGGTTCGCCATCACAGATATAGGATAACAATATCAGATTCATATTTTAAAAATCTTGTCTCATCTAAACATGTCTAGTAATAATACTGGTTCATGCATTGCTCCAAGCAGTTTCAATGCAAGGTTCTAATTGCATTTAATAAGAATAATGAGAGGAAAATCCATGGTTTAGATCTTTATCTTTTTAGATCAGTGCTCATCTGGTAAGAATTACTCCTGTTGTGGCAAATAATCTTGCAAATTTAACAAAATTTTGCAAAGACAAACCTTTAAAATGACAAATACTAATTTGTTATTCAATTCTGCTTCACTGAGCTTAAAATAATGATCAGCCTTGAATTGTCATCTCTTCATTCATTTTCAATTTCTTCTCTCATATGTATCTTTATATACAAATCTGTGACCAACTCTCTCCACTTAGTGACTGCTGCCTGGGCTCTGTAGACCTGCATTCATACAATGAACATGCCAGAATTTTTAGATAGACGTGTCTTAGGTTTGTCAATGTGTTTAGAAGGTGAACTGGTTTTTTTGTTTTGTTTTGTTTTTTTAAAGCCATGTTTGATTAGCAAGCACTTTCTCTTTTCTTAATTCCTGTGTTTCTTTGGGAGTTTCAGGGTATTAAATAGTGAGGGGCTATAAGTACTGGTTTGCTGTTTGCCTAATCTGAAATTCAAGTAGCCTCTCAAATCATGGATTTCACATGCATAGATGCCTCTTTTCTCATTCTTATTCCCCCAACACACACTAAATATTCATTGAACAACAAACTTGTTTTAAGCATATTCTAGTTAATCTGCTTCTGATTAGTTAATTTATTTCTTTCAGGTTATTTAAACCCTGAAATATGAATCAACTTACATTCTTTTTCTCTTTTCAGTTTCTTTCAGCAGAAGTTTCTTCAGGCTACATTTAAACTCCTGAGTTCATATCTTAATTCTATTGTCATAGATTGCCCGGTTTGGTAATCTTGTACTCTGTTGAACAATCATTTCTAATAGGTTTAGGTCTTTCACATTCAATCACTTGGTCTATAGGAAAAAGGGCAATAATAGAATCTATAAAAGAAGTCAAAAGAATAATGATAACAGTAGCACAGATTGAGGATCGGCTCTATATCAATGCATCATCAGCACTTTATACCTTACCCAATTTAATCCTCATTTTGGGCAGGTTATTGTCCATATATTCTTGATGAATAAAGTGAAACCTAGAGAAGTGAAAAATTATAAAATGTGTATTGCTAAGATGTATTCACAAATATATATTAAGCTCTTCCATGAAGCTAATTGTATACAACCTTTTATTATTCCTTGTAAGTTTTATGTGTTCAGCTTTCTTCTATCTACCAATTACATTATTTTGGGGGTAGAGACTGTTTCATACTTATTCCATGTTTTCACATCACTCCATTAACAATTATCCTCCAACAAATAATTATTAAATTAGATTATTGTAGTTAGACATAAACTTTTTCCTCCACTTTGATCATCATATTTACCACTTAAATAGAGCAAATCTTTACAGGATGCTATTGCTTTTAGATTCCCTGGATATCAGCAACTGAGCTCAAGATGATACTCTCTCAGATGATACCCTGCACAGGAAGAAAATATCACTGTTCATGCCCTTACTTTACTCTCAATAGGAGAAATGATATATATTTCTTAGTTTCTATAACCCATTTTTCCAAGTCCATAAAAGATAAACATGGATTTCCTTTTCAAATTTAGTGCTGTAGCTAGGGGGTGGAAATGGGAGAAATATATTATTGAAGTGTAGTAGTTGCATCACTGAGATGGAAATCAAAATGAGTAGAAGCTGATATAAAATAAAAGGCAGGCCCTCTTAGTTCTATTTGCTTTGCCTCTTGCATAAACAACACTTGTTTCAATAGGTCTTGGGGCTTTACAGAACCCTATTGAGACTATCCCCACTGATGATCACAGCCCTATTATGAACAACTAGAGGCCTGGTGCATGAAAATTCATGCACTGGAGGGGGGTCCCTCAGCCCGGCCTGCCCTCTCTCACAGTCCGGGAGCCCTCAAGGGCGAGAGCTACCTGGCGATCAAGGGAAGATGATGCCCTATCACACCTCTGCTGCTGCCACTGCTGGCAGTGCAAGCCTCAGCTGGCCCTGGTTACCTGAGCCTCGGGCGGCCCTGGGCGGCTGATCAGCCACCATCTAATGCTTGTCTATGCCTCGGGTCAGCCCTGGGCAGCTGGGCAGCTGCCATCTGAGGCTTGCCTGAGCCTCAGGCCAGCTCTGGGCAGCTGGGGGCTGAGGGGACTGGGCACTGCTATCTTGTGGCTATGGGTGCCACCATATTTGAGGATGGGGCAGTCAATTAGCATATTCCTTCCTTATTGGCTGTGGGTGCTGCCATATTTGAGGGCAGGGCAGGAAATTCACATATTCCCTCCTTATTGGCTGTGGGTCCCACCATCTTTGAGGGCGGGGCAGGCAATTAGCATATTCCCTCCTTATTGGCTGTGATCACTGCCATCTTTGAGGGTGGATAAGTCAATTAGCATATTCCCTCCTTACTGGCTGTGGGTGCTGCCATCTTTGCAACAGCATGAGGGTCAATTAGCATATTCCCTCTTTATTAGATAGGATGAGGATTTAGGGCTAAGATTCTAGATAAGTATGCCCTGTAGATGAGTTAGCTAAACACACAAGTATCAGAGAGTGTCACAGAATCTTCAAGGACAGGTTATAAGAAGGACTTGCCACAGTCCTGAAATGATTTCATAACTTTTTTCACTGCGAGTTTTCTAAATTGAGTATCTTGTCAACTTCTGTCTGTATTAACCTCCATTCCCAGCAGGAAGCCTGGTGGGTCTGGTGTTTTCATTTTAGGGCATAATGACATCAACTTGAAAATTTTTGAATTCTTACTCAAAAAGAGCAATAGTTTTCCTGACAAAACTAGCTTGGTGAGGAATTGAAAAGAAAGAGGCCGTAGTGAACACATATCTGTGTTTCAATGCGCCCTCTCTCTCTCTCTCTCTCTAGATATGGATACACACACATGCATATATATAAAACAAATGATACAGAGTTGTATATAGATGTACTTGTGTTAAGCTTTATTTTTGTTTGTAAATTCCAATTAGTATTATGCTATGTGAACTTGCTTTTTACATTTACACTTAGACATGTTACATAAAGAGTAAATTTGAAATATGAAATTTTAGGTGTATGATTTTCTCTCACATGTGCCTTGAAATTTCAAAAATTTGCTTCCAGCTGTCACTATTATCTAGTTTTATTTATCTGAGGTGTCCTAGACAAAATTATTTTAAAAGTTCCCTAAAACCAATTGCAGTATGGGAACCAAGGTCTTAACCCCCAATCTACGAGTCATCTTCACTTCTTAGGCTTTTGCATTAGGGCCAGTGATTGCTTTCAGAAAAGTGTGAATAACAGTGCTCTTGGCAGACTTAGAAGGCTATGGTCTTTGGGGAATCAAGGTGTTTTAAACTTTGCTGTTTAGACTATAGCCAGTACCTGGAATATCACTTCTTGCAGTGCTAAAGTTTTTCCAACTAATCATTAAAAATACATGTTTTAAGTATTTACTTTGTTCCTCAAACAGTACTGATTGTCCTCCAATTTGGGGAAAATTCAGCTAGTGGACTCAAGTTGCTCTGTAGGAAGTCTAGGGCTGTATTTGTATTCATATAATCTTTAATCAGTCAGATAAATGCTTCCTTTTTTAAATGTTCTTCTTTTCTTTTCTCTTTTTCCCCCCAATGAATATATGATAACATGATTAACTAAATGGTCTTATAATGCTTGTCTTAGGTGACTATTTAAAAAAACATTTTAAGACATGCTTCAAATCAAAACACCATCACTGACAGCCACTTATTAAATTACAAATAGCTCATTGAAGATAAGGATGATGGCGATGTTAATGATAATGAAGGTTTTCATTTGCTTTGAAAATTTAAAATGGTTTTAAGGTTGTAAATAACTGCATATATTTAATTTTATGCTGTATTTTCTGATCCTAATATATTTTATATTTTTGTGCCATAGGCAGTATTTCCATTGAGTAGTTTTTGTTGAGGGACAAAGGGAGAACATTTTACCTTTTTCTATAAATGTATAACCTATGCTTTAGATTGAATGCAAAGAAAAAAATATGTAATTCAAAAATACATTTTGGTTGCCCCAAGATTGTTTTGATGTTTTGAGGCAAACCCAGTTTGGATTTATGGGAATCCTGTTTCTAAATCACTATATTAATAAACTCTGAAAGCACTCAAGAATTTTTGAAAGAATTACTCTCTCCATGATTTACTATGAAGAACTATTGGGAATATTGCTGGCTCATTTGGGTAGACACCAGAAAACACCTCTCCTTTGCCAAGTATGAGACATGTTTTGAACTATTCACGTGGCATGTTCTTCAAATGTTTTGGGACATAAACACAGACCCAATGCACCAAGCTTCATCAGTTTGCATAATCTACACTTGAAAAGAGCATGTGTGATACTTAATGAGTGTGGGAACCAGGAGATCAGTCCTTTGTCCCATGTCTCTAACTTCTAACATGGCATTAAAAGATTATATTTCAATCACTATCTTCAATCCATTTATCTTGTGTCACCCTCATAATAGAAATAAGCCATTTTGCTTATGACAGGGCCTGAAAATGCCATTCTGAGACAAAGTGTACAAGGAGCTTAGGTCATTAAGTGACTATCAGGTTGTAGAACAGGTCTTTTGTTTAGGAGTTTAAGTATCTCAAGTCTTCCTGCACTTTCATTGGCCGCACCTATTCTGGCCCATGACCTGCTCCCAGGTGTGACTGACAAATAAGTACCTTCCCTATTTCACCCAGACTTTTCTGGGCATGTGTCTAAATTACAGCTTCCTGGCAAAGCTGCACTAATGCCAGCCTATACCACCCAGCCCTCCCTTTGCTCCTTTCCAGTTGTTCACAGCTACCGTATTAATTACAACGGTATCGGTGTGAAAGGATCTAGTTGAAAAGATTTTGCTCATGTTAAGTCAATTACGTGAAAGGCTGTGAAGACTGTGAATGAAAAAATATTATGTTCATTGCTGTTGGTCCAACTCCGTTATTTAATGAAAATTCAAACTGTGCTGCAGTGACTCTCACCTTCTCATCAGAATGACTCCTCCATTCTCACCACTCAGAACACCTTACTGAGCTCAGGGGCTGAGGTCCTCACAGCACCAGGAGGACAGTACAGCATAGGAATGTGAAGGATGGAGTCAGTTTGGTTAATTAAACAGAACATCAAATGCAAGGGATTTAATCAATTGTGACCTTGGGCAGGTCATTTAACTTCTGTTTTGTTTACACCTGTGTAAAATGAGGGGCTTGTTGTGTAGAAGGTATTCATACATTTTTGCCCATAGGACATCTTTTCTTCATCTCATTTTATATCTATATTACCCAGGGAGGCAGTTATCAGTGTTATCATCATTTCGTAGATGAAGGAAAAGATAAAGGAAATTAACTTGGTGACTTGATTAAGGTAACACAGCTTATAAGCGGTAGGGTGAAGAGTCCAATTCTGAGCTTCTACCTTTAAATACTCTCCATTTTCTAACACCCCAAACTGCTTTGATAACTATAGTTTCAAAACAATGTGTATTGCACATTATATTTTTGAAAGCCTTCAAAATAAGTCAAATCCAAATGTCTTATCTTACCAAGTTCAAAATAACATTGGTTAGTACTGTCATTAATTTGCTTGGGTGGATTTGTCCTGCTCTTCTATACCCAAAAGCAATGGTAATGAAAAAGAGACTTGTTCTTGCATTTTTTTTTTCTTTGTGGACAACACAGGCAAATTGATAATATCAAAACTCCTGAAGGGTGAGCATTTAGAATTTCTCTTGTTCTTCATACCTATTTCACTTTTTAGGTTCACTGTCAAATCAGTGAAAACACATATCTGGAAACAAAAACTTACTGGCAGTGACATTTTCACATAGGACTTGATAGCCAAACAAAGCAAGAGCCCATGTTTTCTATTAGGCACCAGCCCTGCCACATAAATTGCAGATGTGGATGAATCTGGGCATTTGAGTTGAATTGGCTACAAAACTGTATTTATTATTAGAAGTACCTGCAAACTTCAAAGGTGATATCAAGCCACTGATCAATAATCCAGACCTAAGGTATTAGTCATATATGAAACATTTTAATGGAAATGATTGCAAATAAATATACATAAAATTTTCATAAACAAGGAAACAATTTGGTACAATGTGGCTGTTTCAGCAGAAAGATTTCTTGACACATATTGTACTTAGTAAGAATGTATATTAATGTCAAAAACCACTCTTCTTTAATAGCTATCTTACAGCTTGTATCTCAGGAATTTTAGAATATTCCTGGCAAAGATGTTACACACCTCTTGACAAAAATCTTTTCCAAATGTGCTTATTGGAATTCTGAGTTTTGTGAAAAGGATATATATTTTTGTTGTTTGTTACATACATTCCCTTTTACTATCCATTATTATTTTTTCTATTATGTGAGTTATACTTGGTCACGAACACAGAAAAGTGAACCAAATATAAATGCATGCAGCTCAGTAATTATTAGAAAGAAATCACTTGTTTAACTACCAACCACATCAGGTAAGAGAACACTGCCAGGAGGAAAGGCTTCTTTGGGTCCCCTCCAGATCACAACCCTTCCTCCCTCCTTTTCCAAGGTAACCGCTATCCTGTCTTCTGATGCAATAGTTTAGTTTTGTCTGTTTTTGAAGTTATAAGTTATGCATTCTTTTATATCTGATTTATTTTACATTGTTTGCAGGATTCATCTTATTGCTGAATATGATTACACTAGAGGCCCGGTGCACGAAATTCATGCATGGAGGAGGGGGTTCCCTAAGCCCAGCCTGCACCCTCTCCAATTGAGGACCCCTTGGGGGATGTCTGACTGCACGTTTAGGCCCGATCCCTGAGATTGGGCCTAAACGGGCAGTCGGACATCCCTCTCGCAATCTGGGACATCTGGCTTCTAACTGCTCACCTGCCTGCATGCCTAATTGCCCCTAACTGCCTCTGCCTGCCTGCCTGATCGCTCCTAATTGCCCTCCCCTGCCAGCCTCGTTGCCCCCTACTGCCCTCCCCTGCCAGCCTGATCTCGCCCCCAATGGCTCTCCCCTGCCAACCTTATCTTGCCCCCAACTTCCCTCTACTCCTGGCCTGGTTGCCCCCAACTGCTCTCCCTTGCTGGCCTCATCTCATCCCCAACTACCCTCCTATGCTGGCCAATTTGGTTCTGATTGGTCAGTTTCTATGCCAGTCAGCATCAAAAGCTCCACCTCCTAGGCAGCCATTGGCTCCCCACAGCACCCAGATTTGGTTCTGATTGGCCGGTGTCTATGCCAGTCAGCGTCAGAAGCTCCGCATCCTAGGCAGCCATTGGTTCTTCACAGCACCCACATTTGGTTCTGATTGGTTGGTTCCTATGCCAGTTAGCGTTTCTGGACCTATCAATGGGGCCTGATCAGAAAGGCGGGCTGATAAGCAGCCCCGGTGGAGGCCTGGAGAGAAATGGAGGCATGGCTACTTGCCAGACTGGGAGAGAAAGAGAGAGGCAAATGCTGATCAACAGCTGCCACAGAGGCAATGGATCAGTCCCTGCTTCTCTCTTCAGGCCTCTCTATGGCCCTGATTCGCAGCCCCCTCAGCAGTCAGTACTGGGGCACCAAGCCTGACTGCAGGACTGACTTCCAGTTGGTCGAGCCTTGATCTTTACTGGTCATTACGACCTAGGGCTTTTATATATTAGGATATATTTTCTTATTTTTATAATTGTATTTAATTTATCAACATACCACAATTTATGGATCCATTTACTGCTGATGAACATCAGGGACGTTTAGATTTGGGGGCTATTAAAAAATGCTGTTGGATGACTGCATTCTAACCAAGGTGGGGTATCAGGATGGGATAAGTCATTCTACCTGCAGTAACAACAATGACAAAACTAGACAAGATATATAACTTTTTTCAAGATTTTGGACATCAGGCAGTGAAGAACAGTGATCCCTATGAGATAGGAAATACATGAGGTGTTCAAAAAATTACCCCGGATTATTGTCTTGAGAAAGTTTGCAGACCTTTGTGCAGGAAAGAGATTTCAGGTAGACTCCCTGAGTTTGCAAAGTTGAGTACAGGAGAGGAGAGAGCCTCATAAAAAGAGAATCTTGGGAATCTTGAAGGTCCCCTTTGAGTACTCAGGAGAATACTGATCAGAACATGCTTGTAAGGAAACAAACTGAGGTAGGAGAAAGAACTACCAGAGAATATTAAACAGAACAATAACTGATTCTCACACAAGGCTGGGAATAGTACCTGATCCTTCCCATTGGATTGGAAGACCTAATTATTCACAGAGCACTGGGCGAAGTATGTTGTCTGATGCATCTTAAAAGCAGGACTACATATACAATTTGGAGGATGCAGTGCAAAATGGAAAATCCAAGTCCCTTGTTCAAAACTAGTAAAACTTTCCATTGGCAAAGGTAGAGTGCTGAACCAGGCTTAGTCTCTCTAAACATTGGGCCATGTGTAACTGACCAGGTCACAAGCCCATAAAACGGCCCTGCTCTAAAGCAAGGCCAGAAAGGACCAAACTGCTTCCCAGTATCCATATTTATCTCTCAAGCTCTTATAGATCTGTTGCTATTGTCAGCTTTTTTCCCCTTTCATACTGTTTTGATTCCTCATATGCTGATTATTTTTCATTAAATGTTGGATACTGTATGTGAAAATTATAGAAATAATTTCTAATTCAGATTGATAATACCTTCTTCCAGAGAGGATATGTGTTTTTCTGGCAATCTGTTTGGGACAATGGAAGCTAAGATTTCCTTAATCTATTTTCAGGGATTGAGTGTTGGGCTTTAGTTACAGCAAGAGCTGATCTAATTCTGATTTAGCATTATTCCTAGTTCATCATGGTTCCACCTGGAAGCTTGACATTTTTAAGAGATCTTGACTCTGGTAGGCTCTGGAGTCCAATCTTTTATTATTATTTTTGTCCCCTTGGTCCTGTTAGTTCTAATCAGCTTTTAGCTAACTTTTCCTCAATTAGCAACTAACTGCCCCTAGGGAATACATGGTTCCTCATAACTATCCAATATTAATTCTGAAAAAAAAAATCACTTTAGTTGGACTTAAGCAATAGCTTTATTCTTAAGAGGAAATAGCAAAATAAATTTCATGGTTTCTACTGTGCTTGATGCTCTAGAAATCTCATTTTAATATTATTAACAACCCTACCACGTAGGGAGCAGAATCCTCCTTTTAGAAGCTGGAATCCCATTCTCAGGTTAAATGAGGTAGCCAATTTTACAGTTAATGGGTGATAGAGTCACAGTCTAACCTTGGTCTTGCTCACTTCAAAATCCATTTTCTTTAAATAAAACTACATTCTCTCATTTAACATAATGTGGATTGCAGACTTTACAAGTAATATTTTAAAATTGCATTTAAATGAGTAAAATAGCTAACAGTGTTAAATGTGGTCTTCCATGATGACACTATTTAAGGACTGATTTTAAAATTTATTCTAGTCAGTTGATTAGGTGATAGAGATTACCTTAGATCACCTTAGATGGAGGTAGATTGAAGACCTAATGGATGAATCTTTTACAAATACCTCTGCAACAGAGTGAAATCCTGGGTCTCTCTGACTTCTGACTCCATCTTTTGTGGGGCCTGCTTGTTGTTCCCTTGGCTCCAAGCTAATAATAGCTCCTGCTTTAGACATGCTACTCATTAGAGGAATTTGCTTGGGACTTGAATTTTTGTAAAAACAGTCCTTCCCAATTTCCCTCCCTCTGGCCTAAAAGAAGCCTGAACTCACACTTTCTTATTATGGATTTGAGGATTAGGACTCTCACCTTCTCGTTTGGCACCTTCTCAAAAAATAGAGTTTCCTTACTCCAAATGCTGATGTTTTGAGTTTTGGACTTTGGAGCATTGGTCACATGGACTTTGGACTGGTAACACCTATTCAGTAATGTGTTGCAAATAGGAAGTATCTATTTTACAGCTAGGCAAACCTGTGTGTGCACATGGGCACGTGTGTCTAATGGAAATCAGAAAACAAGCCTGGAATCATTTCAGTCCATCTTTTAGCACTTATGCTGTGTATTGGGTGGGTCTGCTGTCTGGAAATAGTAATAACCTGGCAATGCATTCTACCTTTATGCTGTATTTGAACAGCTTTAAGGGTCTCAACAAATCCCTGAAAGCTATGGTTTTATCATAAACTCTGACACAGAATCCAATATGATCTTTTCATAAAAACTTGGCTATACAGTATTTATCATATACAAGCACAAGCATATATAGCCAGGCTGTTTTCATCTTATTTTGTAGCCAGTGTTAGTGTGTTACCACATCCAAAAGAAAAATACAAATATAATTTTAAAAGCACTGAAGGTGTTTTGGTTTACAAATGCAGCCATATCACCCATCACACTGGAAATATCTCTAAAATTTTCCCTTATAAATTTATTTATCTCAAATTCTCACTCCATATAAGAGCTACCTAAAGCTCTGTCTTTCTTATCTCTGCTCCCAGCCCCTCCACTGGCTGCTTTTTCTTTGATATGTTAAAGCTAAGGTCATAAGGTGGGACTTGCAGTCTGAATATAGCCAAAGGGTATTTGGAATTTGGCTTTCAAGGAATGTTGAATTAGTTGCCAACCTTTTTTGTTTGTTTGTTTTGTTTTGTTTTGTTGCCAACCTTTTTTGAAAGTTAAGATATTTCATGTTAAAATCCAGATATCTGAACTTCCCTTGGCAAACTGGAAGACCTGGTAACCTTAGACCTACTGCCCAGATGATACTTTTCACTCTGTGGTACAAAGCAGTTGGCAGTCCCCACTCAGCTCCTTAGAAATTCAGACTAGCAGCTTTTGTAGTAAAGGGGACCCGGCTAAATCAGGTGTCTCTTACTTGCATCCAACTCATTCAACTAAATATAAATAATAGATTCCTTCAAAGGCTGGGAGTGGACAAATATCCTATATAATAAAAGCCTAGGTGGCATCATGTGATGTTGTCACAAGATGGCTGCTGCGATGTCATCACAAGATGGCCACCCCCACGTCATCATAAGATGGCCACCACAAGATGGCTGCCCCCACATTGTCACAAGATGGCCACCACAAGATGACCACCACAAGATGGCCGGCAAGGGAGGGCAGTTGTGGGCAAACAGGCCTGCAGGAGAGGGCAGTTGGGGGTGACCAGGCCTTCAGGGGAGGGCAGTTGGGAGCAACCAGGCCTGTAGGGGAGGGTAGTTGGGGGTGACCAGGCCTGCAGGGCAGGGCAGTTGGGGGTGTTGGGCCAGCAGGGGAGCAGTTATGCATCTATCAGGCCAGCAGGGGAGCGGTTAGCGGGCAATCAGGCAGGCAGGAAGGCACATGGTTAGGAGCCAGCAGTCCCGAATTGTGAGGGGGATGTCTGGCAGTTGGACATCTCCCAAGGGGTCCCAGATTGGAGAGGGTGCAGGCTGGACTGAGGGACACTCTCCTATGCATGAATTTCATGCACTGGGCCTGTAGTAAGTATCATAATTTAAATGTTTCCATCACATATAAATCAACAAAAAGTGCAGTGCCTGTCCCTTTAACAATCTCCCATTGTGGCAGTGTTAGGTTTTCAGGCCTCAGCTCTCTCACTCTAGACAGGCACATCTATTATTATTCTCTGGGCTGTTTAGGGCAAGGTTCTTTGAAAGGGTAGGGTAAGGGTGACACTTGCCTGTTTTCTATCTAAATCTATCAAACATTATCCCTCATGATGTGAAATTCTGTGTGTAGGTAACATAGAGACCTCAATTTCCCTAGAAGTTCTCTATAAAGGAGAATTTTCATATTTTCTCACCACACATAATATACTGATTTGCTCTGAAGTTCAGCATATAATTTTTTCTCCACAGGCAAGCTTCTGAGACATTTTGCCAACATAAGTATTTGAATGGTGACATTTTCTTTAGCATCAGAAAAGTTAAATGGAAATCCAACTAGGAACGATAAAGGCAAAAAGAAGGAAAGAGCTATATGCACTTGCTGGGGCCCTGAATAAGAGAAGCAGGAGATAAATGGATAAGCTATCAATGAGGGAATGAAGTGATCTAAGATACTTAGCAGAATACAAATACACATGCATATAATTTTCAACATTTGGATTTCTGAGATAAATAGCAAAAAGCAATACTTTTATGGTTTGGAAACTTGTATATATTTATTGATCAAGGTACTAGAAGTTAATGGATCCTAGATACAGGTGTGTTTTATTTTACAGAATTTGATGTAGGCAGCTCTCTTATCACATTCACAATTCCCCACACTGCCTATTTTTTTTTTTAAATCCTAACCTGAGAATGTTTTTATTGATTTTAGAGAGAGGGGAAGAGAGAGAGAGAGAGAGAGAGAGAGAGAGAGAGAGAGAGAGAGAGAGAGAAAGAAAGATGGATGTGAGAGAGAAACATTGATTGGTTTTCTCCCATTCACGCTCTGACTGCAGATCGAACTTAAAACTAAGGTATGTGCCCTGACCAGGAATCAAACTTGCAACCTTCTGGTGTACAGGACCATGCTCCCATCAACTGAGATGCCTGGTCAAGGCTACATTACCTAATTTTAAGGTATTTAATAATCTAAGGACATTGCTTTAGGATAGGTGTTTAGATTTTGCAATTTAAATTTATATCAACTTTATTATAATCTTACTGTGCTTGTTGTTCCTCAGAACATCATGATCTTGCTCTATGATCTAGATAAAGTATTTTGTTTTTTAATTTTTTTTAAATTGTGGCAAAATATATATAACATAGAATTTATCATCTTAAACATTTTAAATGCGCACAGTTCAGTAGTGTTAAGTTCATTCACCATGTTGTGCAAACAATCTACAGAATTTTTTTCAGGACAAGACTTTTTTATTGTTGTTAATCCTCACTAGAGGCTATTTTTCTACTGATTTTTAGAGAGAGTGGAAGGGAGGGGGAAAAACAGAGAGAGAGAAACATCAATGTGAGAGAGAAACATCTATTGGTTGCCTCCTGCATACTGACCAAGGACAGGGAGGGAGCCTGAAACCAAGGTACATGCCCTTGATCAGAATAGCTCTGTCCACTGAACCAAAGGGCTCAGGACAAGACCATTCTTTTTTTTTTTTTCTTTTTTTTTTTTTTTATAAATAAGACCATTTTCAGGGAGAAATGATCTTTTTTTTAATATATTTTATTGATTTTTTACAGAGAGGAAGAGAGAAGGATAGAGAGCTAGAAACATCGATGAGAGAGAAACATCGATCAGCTGCCTCTTGCACACCCCCCACTGGGATGTGCCCGCAACCAAGGTACATGCCCTTGACCTGAATCGAATCTGGGACCTTTCAGTCTGCAGGCTGACGCTCTATCCACTGAGCCAAACCGGTTTCGGCAGAGAGGTAACATTCTTTAAATGGGTCATTTTAAAGAATAATTAGCTTTTAAATGCAATAATAACAATGCCCCTCATAGAAGCGTTGATAAATTTATTGATATCTGCCTCAGTACTTAATGTGCTTTTTAGAAAATAAAGTAGTGTTTTATTGCAAGGTAAATATAAACATAACTAGGGCCCAGCACACGAAATTGTACGCAAGTGGCGTCCCTAGGCCTACCCTATGATCAGGGCCATGTCCCAGGCCCTGCTCAGCGATGCTCGCTGCTGCCCAGAGATGCCCTGTGACGCTGCCCTCCGCCACCTCAGGACACTCAGTGAAGCTCCCTGAAGCTCCCCGCCCTGGGATGCTAGGAGACACTCTGCGAAGCTCCCCACCCTGCGACTGCTCCACGAAGCTTCCCCACCCCGCGACTGTTCCACGAAGCTCCCTTGCCCCGCAACTGCTCCATGAAGCCCCTCCACTCCACAACTGCTCCACGAAACTTGCTGCCACCCACGACTGCTCCTTGAAGCTCACTGCCACCCCACGATTCTCCCCGCCACTCGCTGCTGGACGCTCACTGCCGCTCACAGCCTGCCTCCATTCAACAGTCCCCAGTCCCGCCCCCCCGCCACCGCCCCCCCCCCCCCCCCCCCCCCGCCGCCCCACATGGTGACCGGTTATTTGGTCATCCTGGTTGTCACGACACTGGCTTTATAGATAGAGATAGATAGAGATAGAGATAGATAGAGAGAGAGAGAGAGAGAGAGAGAGAGAGAGAGAGAGAGAGAGAGAGATTAGTCTAGTATTCTTTTCAGCATAATTGATTCCAAATATATAATATGATAAAAACAATCAGATACTACTGGATACTTTGAAAACCAATGTTATATATTTCTCTTCCCATTGGCCTCTCTCCAATCTTCCCCAGACCAGACACATCCTTCCCTCTGCAGGTGCGACACCTGTAGAATTTCGAGAAAACCTAGAATGGGCTGTTCTTTTGTCTCCTTGTGTTTTCCTTCTTACAGACCCAGTTTAGTTCAATTTTTCCCCTCTTCTTGATTCTCCTTTACCTAACAATTTCATTCTAATATTTTACAGTCATTTATTATTCTTTCTTTTTTCCTGATTTCACATTTAGGGATGTTATTTCTTCCTTTTCTTTCCCTTGGTTCCCTTCTCTTTTCTTCCCTTTACTTTCTTCTCATTCATTCTCTCACTCACTTATTCATATTATGTACTTATTTTTTTACTTATTTTGCATGTGTGTAAAAATTTAACTGCCATATATGCAGTTCCACTAATTTTCAAAAAACATAACAAGATATAGCCTGAGGATCAGAAAGGAACTGTGTATGACCTAAGCATTCCTCACCTGATTGTCCTTCCCCCACAAAGGAACAGGGTCCAGCATCCCCTTGCTTTTTCACCTGTAAAGGGTCCCTTTCCTCAGGTGTGCAGCGATGTACAACACCAGCTCCAACGTGCCTCGAGGCTCCTGTGGCTGTTTTCTATTCTCCACCCTCTACTGCTTTGATGATGCACCCAGCTCTGCACAGCACCATTAATACAAGACTGTTGTGCATCACAGGCTTTTAGAGAAGGCTGAGGACATATTGGTAATTACAGCAAAACCAGAAAATAACTTCACCTAGCTATTAAACATAAATTTTCCTAGAAATGTATCACCTTTTCCATTGGAGGGTTCCTTATTCTGATGAGCAGTGTTTCTTCTACAGCCTTTGGGTTCCTGTTGATATTCAGGCTTTATTATATACTAGAGGCCCGGTACATGAAATTCGTACATGGGAGGGGGAAATCCCTCAGCCCATCCTGCATCCTCTCGCAATCCAGGACCCCTCGGGGGATGTTGGGCCTAAACCAGCAGTTGGACATCCCTCTTGCAATCCGGGACGCTGCACGCACCAGTGACCATACTTTTCATACAGGTGAAAGGCATCTTGCTGTTGTATGGGCAGCTACATTTTTTTGCCCTGATTATAAAAAGTAGTACATAACATGATCCTTCTGAGGCAGTAGTGCCATTTTCCCCATCTTATGGGTGGAAAAACTGAAGCAGAGAGAAGTTAAGTAATTGGCTTTGTCACACAGTTATAAGTGTCAGAATCAGGGCTATCCACAAAATGTACAAGCCAGAGTCCACACATGTCATCACTGCATAATCCTGTTTTTTCAGTGTTAGAGTAGTCTTGCTAGATTTTAATTTTAAATCTAAGAAACTATTCCCAATATATAGGGTAGGGTCCCTAGGCCTGGCTAGTGGTAAGGGCCATCAGTGGAGAGACTGGTGGGCAGGGTGATCAGGGGGCCCCACTGGCACCCTCCTTAGCTGGCGGCCTGGCACTGATCGTCAGGTGGCCCCACCTCCCAATTGCTGCCACTGGTTGCCTCCCTCTTGGGGGACAGATGTTCAACTGAGCTTTTTCCCCCTGATGGTCAGTGCACATCATAGCGACTGGTTGTTCCTCTAGTTGTTTGGCTGTTTGGTCAATTTGCATATCAGCATTTTATTATATAGGATGGTTTTACATCAAGATATTTTAAAGTCCGAAATTTTCTTAGCCAATTTAAATTCAAGGAATATACTATCAACATAATGACACTTTTCTACTTGAGAAGCAATGGAGAAGCTCTATGTTTATAATTTTCAGAGTAAAATTAAAATTTACAATAGTTTAACTCAGCATCCATGGCAAAGAAGTTCTGTTTCATCAATGTATCTTGAATAAGTCAATGAAATTTTCTACTCTCAAAGAATGAAGCTGCTTATTTTGAATCCTATCTAATAATAGACAAATATGCAAATTGACCACACCTCCAACACACCCACAAGCCACGCCCACCATCCAATCAGAGAGAGTATGCAAATTAACCCAAACCAAGATGGCTACAGCCACAGAGAGCAAGGTTTCCTAGGTAACAGAGGAAGCCAAGCTTTCTGCCAGCCGTTGCAAGCCTAAGCCTCCACTCAAGCTACAAAGTTTCAATTACAGAAGGTAAACAAATTCAAACAAATGGCGGCAGAATGGAGCTTGAGAGAGCAGGCCAGGGTTGCCTCCGGCAACAGGGGAAGCAAAGCTTTCCGCACACCCTGGCCGGGCCCACCCGCTTAAGGCAACAAAGTTTCAATTATAACCCCAAAACAAATGGCTGCCGGCCTCGGAGGGAGCCCCAGGCTTGGCTCCGCTCCAGGCTACAAAGTTTCAATTGTAGAAGGAAAATAAATTCCAGATACCAGGGCCTCCACTTGCATTGCCAGGGGGCATGGCCGGCCTGCAAACCACCACAGGCCCCTCGCTCAGGCCACCCCACACCCCAAGGAAACCCCCACCTGATCCGGGATGCCCTTCAGGGCAAACCAGCTGGTCCCCACCCCTGTACCAGGCCTCTATCTTATCTAATAAAAGAGTACTATGCAGATTGATCATCACTGCAACACACAATATAGCTGCCCCCATGTGGTCAAAGATCCTGCCCCCATGTGGACACAAGATGGCCACCACAAGATGGCCAGCAGGAGAGGGCAGTTGGGAGGCATCCAGCCTGCAAGGGAGGGCAGTTGAGAAGGACCAGGCCTGCAAGGGAGGGCAGTTGGAGGTGATCAACCCTGCAAGAGAGGGCAGTTAGGGTTGACCAAGCCGGCAGAGGAGGGAAGTTGGGGGCAAACAGGCTGGCAGCAGAGTGGTTTGGGGGTGATCAGGCTGGCAGGCAGAAGCGGTTAGGGGCAATCAGGAAGGCAGGCAGGCAAGCAGTTGGGAGCCAGCCGTCCTGGATTGTGAGAGGAAATCCCTTGAGGGGTCCCAGATTGGAGAGGGTACAGGCTGGGCTGAGGGACAACCCCCCTCCGTGCACGAATTTCGTGCACCAGGCCTCTAGTATCAGAATAAAGTTAAATTTCTTTATAATTCCACCAAGTGACAAATCCAACTAGCTCAAAATATAACTCTGGTTCTACTTTTAGTATTCAAATGTGGCTCAATTTAATTAAAAAAATGTATGGTAATAAAGACATTAGACTGTATTATTTAAAAAACCCCATTGTATCATAACCCCACCATACTAACAAAGCATTTTATTTTTTTTCTTGGTTCATGTTAACAAACAACTTGATGTAGTTTTCCTGATTGTTTTCTACTTAAAAAATTAGTTTATTGTAAGCATTATGCAGATGATGCAGATATTATACTTAATAACTTAATAAGCATATAATGTCCTATTGAAAAATATCATTATTCATTTAGCCATTCCTTTGTAAAACCTGTAGGCTTTTTCCAATATTTTGTTGTTTTAAATAATGCTAAGATAAATAGCTTTGCTGTCACTGAATAAATATTCATTGAGTTCCTACTATATCCCTGGCAATAAAATATAAAAGTCACCAATAGAAATTCCTGCCCTTATGAAGCTTATATCCACTGGGACAGAATACAAGAAATAAATTAAATAAAGTAAATGATGTTGTACACTTGAAGGTGTTTGGTATATTGGAGAAAAGTAAAGGGGCAGAGGAATGTGGAGGTTGGAAGATGTCATTGTCTGAGAGACCTGATGAAAAGGTGAGATTTGAGTAAAGGCTTGAAGAGGTGAGGGGTGCATCATTAGATATCAGGAGCATTCCCAAGATGGCTGTGTTCCTCCGAGCAGCAAAGAGTCCGTGTGAATGAAACAGTGGGAGAGGAGGACATACAGGTAACAGAATCTGAATCTTGGCCTTGAAGCACTGCAAGGGCTCTGACTTTCCTTGCTCTTGGAGTATTTTAAGCAGATAAATGATATGGATTGACTTCTCAACATAATTACTATTATTACTGTGATGAATCTTTGGGGGTAAGAATAAATGCAGGGAAACCAGTTAGGAGGTGACTTGGACCATGGTGAAGCCAGAACGTTTTTGGAAAGCAGTCAGATTCCACATATATTTTCAAGATAGACCTGACAGATGTTTACAATGCCAACATCAATATAAATGTGCACTTCCTAAACATGACATTATTTTTTTCAAAGAATTTGCTAATATTTTAAAATTATTCTAAACATCACTTTTCATTTCATTAACAAACAAATCTGAGCTCCCATATCACTCCGAGCTCATGCTAATCAATGCTACACTTAAGTTTCCAGAGGACTTGTTTCTCTCCCCTACTGCATTGTGAGCTCCAGTAAGACAGAGACTGTGCTGTGGCCTCTGATGACCCCAGTGTCCAGAACAGTGGCTAGTCTATGGTTGGTACTTAATAACTAATTGTGGAATTTGTTTGATAAATGATTCAACACTATGCTAAATCATTTCTTATCCCCTGGCTGTATTTTCCCTGTGGGTAAAATAGCAGAACCTGCTTGCAATTCTAGCTGGAGGTTAGGTAAGCATGGGCATGGTTAGGCAGCTGTACCAATATATGTGACCTTCCTTTCTATAGGGCTTCGAGAACTGGGCTTAGGCCATTGTTCTGTACTGTGGTCTGGTCAGGTTGGCAGAGGGTTTTACCCTTGAGCTCAATTTTGTGCAGGCTTTGAGGAGGAATTCAGCTGACACTGTTGATGTTCAAGTGCATAAAATGCCAGGAATGACAAGACAAAAAGATACACTGCTGGAGACAAATAAACAGGAGCCAAGAGGCACAATAGTCAACTTTCACCAATTTATTTCCATCTGTTTATATCCACTTAACTACCCTGAGTTTATTTAGAGGAAATTATCCATGGCAACAAATTACATCAGTTACTCGGAGGAGTTTGTAATTTTTCATGAAAGACTCAATGAAAATTCAAAACCAAGAGACACCACAATATAATTCCCAAACTAGTTATTGTTAATTACAAAATAAAATTAAATCTGCTGAAGGGAAAGCAATAAAATGCACTCCACTCTTTTATAAAGGTTTTACGAGGAAGAAGTATAAATTTCTTCAGAAAGAGACACATGCAGATAAAGATTATGGATGAAGCCAACAAAGCATATTTGGTAACCCTTTGGGAAATCCTGAATCTTTTCCCCTTATCTGAACAAAACCAGTGTTCATTATTGTCAGTCCTATCAACAAATCAAAATATTGAGATTTCTCCTCATTGCTGCATTAGAAATAGTTCCCAATGAACTTTTTTATGTGATTTTATTTTCTTCTAACTATGGTAACATGTCCCCTGACATGTATAATGCATGTTACTGTCAAAAAATCAAGAAACATACATGGTTTTTAAATCAAGAAATGATTGTAGTTACTACAAATTCCCCACTTTTGAGTTACTTTTGTATTATTTCCTCTGATACCATAAACAGTTAATTTATAAACAATGCACATTAATCACCAACTGCATGCCAGTTAATGTTGGATGTAGTATATAAGTTAAATTTTGTCTCTTATGTGCTCACAGGCATACATATAACATATGTGAATGTATTGCATACGTATATTAGGGCAAGCCTTGTATATACATAATCTAAACAGGAACGCAGAAATCATGGCAAACATTTAAAACTGAAGAAATTTAACATCAGGGATTAGTTACACAGGTGATAGATTCTTGGGGAAGCCAAAGAGCAGATGGTGAGGCAACCAAGAGATTAGTATCAGCAGGAAACACCTGTCACCTGTCTGGAGCAATAAGGAGGGGGTAGACTATAGTTCCACAGCAACTAGACTACAGGAGCTGCAGTCACAGAGTAAACATAGTCACTGCCAAAGGCACCACAGAAAATGGAGAAGGAAGAGAAATATCTCAGCTTACCTGCTTGTCCTGTCCTTCAATTCTCGGCCGCTGACTTTCAATTGGCCAAGTCTACCAAGAAGCTGAGGGAGCAGAAGAACCTAGAAAAATATTCCCTATGGAACAAAATCAGGGCAGGGGAAGGGAGAGAAGGTGTTTGTAGAAAACTGACAGACACCCCTTTGTCAAATGATGTTATATAACAGAGACAGGAAGACTTGTAGATTTATGTGTTAACTCTGGACACCAAAATCCCACATTTGTCACTGGCATCCGTCTACTTCTGTTTCTCTACTCAGTTCCTGGAAAGTTATTTTAGTTTGGGTTGACAAAAAGACCCAGAAAGATGAGAATTGATGTCCACTCTACAGAATAATCTATATGCTGCTCATTAGATTAATGACATAAACAAGATATGCACACACCTTTTTCAGACAAATCTATGATTATTGATATAATTCTGCTGCTATACTGTGATCTCCTACTAATCAACAACCCTCCACCTTGCCACCCCATAGGTATTTGTGAAACCCTTTGGTAGGTGTGGTTAAGGTAAGAGTGTACAATTTTTTGAGGAAAAAAACTGTGATTTATTTATACAAGTGTGTGTGTGTGTGTGTGTGTGTGTGTGTGTGTGTGTGCATGTGTGTGAAACCAAGACCAGAACCTGCATTTATTGAATGAATGAACCACCCTGTGCTCTGGAAGGCAAGGGAGGAGTAGGAACCAAGGCTAGAAGGGTCCTGGGATGGAGGGTGAGTTTTGTTTGGAAAAATAGGTTCCAGTTCCAAAAGGCTGCAGTAAATGGTACTTCCCTTCTACCAGCTATGGGGAATAGGACATTAGGAGCCACATTTTACTAAAATCATCCTCTCCAAAAGGGAAGCAGAGAGTAGAACATGGAATCAATGTTTGTCTGTTGCCCTAAACGTTGTAAGATGTAGTATATTCTTCATCACCTTTAATGTTTTTTAACACATTTCTGATGCAGAATTCTTTAAATCAAGTGCAGATTAGAAAACTGATGCTAAGAAAACTTAAGTAATTTACTGAAGGTTACATAACAGGTAACTGGTAGAGTCAGTTTTTCAACCCAAGAATGGAGAGCTGAAAATAAAATACTATATAGTATCTCCTGATTCTCACTCAGGATGCTTAAAATAATTTGAGTTAGAGAACTCTGCTTCATGGAGTAGTCCAGATCTCTGTCACCCAAATGATCACTCCAAACTGTTCCCAATTATTTGAAATGTTCATTCAGAGAAGAGCTTATATCTCACAGTTAAAGAGAGAGAGAGAAACAAACAAACAAAAAAAGACTTACAAAGCAAATTGGACTGTGATTCAATAGGTATTAGTGTAAATAGTCTAAATCAATGTATCAATGATTTATTTCAGCTTTAAATAAAGAGATCAAGTGTGCAGAGAGACTAAATGCATTAGAAGTAGGGATAGGCCAGGTTACCAAAGAGAGAAGGTGGTGGTAGAACAATGGTGATGAGAGCACCAAAGACAGGTGTCAACAACTTAGCAAATTTTTCTTAGTTGTGCTGTCTAATCTTCAACTGTGGGTAGAAAAGCAAAGCTGGGTTCCTGCTATTTTGTTTTGAGGGAAATATCTCCCCAATTCTCCCACCAGATTACCTCTTCTTTTATCTGCTGCTAACATCAAGATTTGAGTTGGGATTTATTTGAAAAGGTGGCTCTTCTGCAAAAAACAAACAAACAAACCAAAAAATGTCTGAACACCACAAACCTAGACTGTTATTGATAGTTGGAGAAAAAATACTGACAAAAGGGTTAGGGTATCCAGTTTTATTCTAGTTTTGTCTCCTAGAGGGTAGGACGTTGTTTAACCCCCTGAAACTCCCCTTCTTTATGTTAGTGGCACCAAGATATCACTAATTAGAGTCCTTCCAGCTCCTATATTCTGTGATTTCTTCACAGGGAGATGTACGTTCCAGTAAAAATTGACTCTTATTAGTGCTCTTTTTTTGTTGTAATCTCTTAAATAATTGTAAATTTCTGGTGCCTGTATTATTGGAGTATGATTGAGCATGGTGAGCTATGGTTAGTTATAGGTTAGGGGCATTTTGAGGTGTAACTGTGGAATGGTATAAGCTTGTTCTAGTTCTAATTTGGTTGAGTTAGCACGAGAACTTGCTCCTGAACTTCCTTCCTCTAAAGATTACAGAGGTAACCATAGACCTTGTTAATATTAACTGGGACCAAGATGTCACTGCCAGACTTTGTTATAGGGACCCACATAATTTCTCCACTTCCTGGAAGTCTTGGGGCTGGGATAATTGCCCTGCTTCTCCAGAGTGGAGGGAATCTCCAGGGATGGGACCCAGGAAAGCCAAGGAGAGGGTGCTGGATGACTGTTTGTGCAGTGATACATCAAACTCACCTTGCAGGCACCAGTGTTTCTGTCTATATACCAACTGCACAGAGCCTTGCCAGTGTCCAGAAATATCTGGCTAGACCAATGAAGACTCTTTTTATTTTATTCTAAGAATTTTGTTTAGTGTGCACTTTCTTGATAGTGAACTGCATAGATACTAATGGATATTTTCCCCCTTAGGAGCTACATTTATGATAGGGAAAAAAATCAGTTGGTCCAGAGATGAAAATTTAATTATTTTCCATTGATTTCCTTTTTTATTTACAAGGATATTCAGGAAGCCTATAATGAGGAGTCTTTCTAGAATGAGTTGTAAGGGACTTTTTCAGTTGCCTGGGATAAAGAGTACATAAAAAATAACTAAAATAGCAATGTTAGAAGGTGTTTGTGATCCATAAGATGTTCTGAATTTGGGGTGAAAAATAACAGGACAAGTTCTAGTTTATTGATTGCCTACTAAGGCACTCACAATACAGGTGTAACAAGAAAAAATACAGAAATCTAATGGTTTATTGTTATTCCATTCATTCAGCAAATATTCATGAGTCTGTACAGTGTGTCAGACACTGTATTAGGTTCTGTATGAATAAGATATGTTTTAGGACATAGTGTGAATGAGACATTTCAATAATATCTTTGTACTCATGGATATTATTTTATTGTGGGCAAGACAGTAAAAAAATAAATACTCTCTTACTTCATCATGTAATATCAGATATTTACAATGCTCAGAAGAAGAAAGTTGAATAAGGTGATAAAGAGGATTAAGGGTTATCATGAAATATGGAATTAGGATTCCTGTCTGACAAGATGAAATTTTAGCAAAGATCTTAAAAGTTGGGAAAGCAATGATATGAATATTTGGAAAAAAAGATATTTTTCACTACTCTTATTTTAAAACTGTGATTGTCCATTCTGTCTCCTGCACCTAACATGCCCCCACCCTTCACACATTTTGCCATTGAAGGCCCAGTTTATAATACACCTTGTTTCTTAGTACTGTCTTAAGATAACTTCTGCTTGTTGAGTCTAAAGATCCCCTTCTTGGCCCAAGACCATAGGCTTGCCATCCAACCAGTCAGTCTAGACAGTACAGATGAAAAATTGGGAACCATTCTGTTGGATCCAGCATTTGCCATGGAAAAGGTGCCAGGACCCATATGCTTTGAAATGAAATATCATCATCCAATTTCTCCTCGTAGATGGACTTGCCTCCCCACTCCATGCCATCATGGCATGCAAAGTCACCACCCTAGCACATAAATCCAGGAATAATTCTGTGAAAGTAGGAACCTTTATACAAATCTTTTTTCCCAACTGCTCAGAGCACAAAAGTTTTCTGATGTCTTTGGAATTTTGTCTGCAAAAGCTTGAAGGAGACATGACCCAAGGGCTCACCATTGATGGCCACATTGAAGAACACGGTGGGGTTGACCATGGCTGGATGCCAATGGCTCTGGGGTGGTGGCATCTGCAAGGCCTGGTTTATTTTTATGTTGAGCTGTATTCTTGCTATTGAACTTGGAGCTTTTTAAAATGTATTCTGGACACAAGTCCTTTAGTCGATATATGATTCATAAATATTTTTTTCCAGACTGCGGTGAAAACATAATATGGCTTATGTTTTTATGCCTTTCCAAACAGACGTGTGTTTTTCTTTGTGTGTGTGTGTGTTTTTTAAAAAAGTCTAATTTATATATTCTTTTCTTTTGTAGATGATACTTTTGATGTTATTTCTAAGAAATTGTAGCTTAATCCAAGTTCATAAAGATTTTCTCTTATGCTTTTTTCTGGAAGTGTTATAGTTTTAGGCTTAACATGTAGGTTATGACCAATTTTGAGGTTTGTTTTTTTATGTATAGGAATAAAGGTTTTTCTTTTTCTTTTTTTTTTTTTGCTTTGCTTGTTTTTGTTTTAGCATAAGCATATCCAATTGTCCAAGCACCATTTGTTGAAAGGTTATTTTTTTTTCTCCACTGAGATGATCTTGCCCTTTCTCAAAAGTCAATTTTCTATGTAGTGTATGTGTGTCTATTTCTGGATTCTCTTCTATTTTATTATTCTACTAGGGGCTCAGTGCATGAATTTGTGCACCCTGAAAGAAACTCTGGGCTGCAAGGCTGTGGTGGGCTCAGGGGCAGGTCTTGGCCCATCTTCCCTGCCCCGACCTGGCCCCTCCTGCTGTGGCCCAAGGTCCCCTGTCTGCAGGCAGCCCCACTCTCATGCGCTGACAGCGCTGATCCTGCTCGCACCCATTGAGGGCACAGAGAGATTGGGGCTGGCTCCGGCAGCGGGTGCAAGCAGCAGCTCCAGTGCTTGCTGCAGGTGTGAGCGGGGCCAGTGCCGGCTGCAAGTGCTAGTGGGACTGGTGCCATCAGCAGGTGCGAGAGGTGGCTGCCAGCCCCGATCACTCCTCAGGAACACGGGGAGGTGGAGAAGCCCTGAGGAGTGATCGGGGCCAGCAGTCACTGCTCACACCCACTGACAGCGCGGGCAACAGGTGCTAGAGCCGGGTGGGACCATGGCACACAGGAACAAAGAATTTTCAGTAACCACCAGAGGCTTGCCCCAATGACAGCAACCGGTGCCCCACCTTGGTTTGACACCCCTGCTCACCTGCTCCACCATCCTGCCACGGCCGGTGCCCACCATGTTCCGTGTTGTGCAGCCTGCTGCCAACTCCAGACATGTTCGGCGTGCGCCCCCTGGTGGTCAGTGCACATCATAGCAACCGGTTATTTGGTTGTTCAGTTGTTCTGCTGTTCGGTCTATTTGCATATTAGGGTTTTACATATATAGATTTGCTTGTTTTCATGCCAATTCAACACTGTTTTGGTTACTGCATTTTGAAGATGTCTTAAAACCAGAAAGTTCTTTCAAAGTTGCTTTAATTATTCTCTGCCCTTTGCATTTCCATATGAATTTTAGAATTAGCTTGTCAATTTCTTCAAAAATGCTGTTGGAATTTTGGATGAGGTTTGTGTTCAATATATAGGCCAATTTGTGGCATATTGGTATTATAAAAATATTAAGTTTTATGATGCATGAACATAATATATGTCTCATTTTTAAAAAGATATTTTTCATTTCTCTCAGCAATATATTATAGTTTTCAGTGTAGAGGTCTTGAACATATTTTATTAGATTTATACTTAATATTTCAATTTTTTGTGCTATTGTAAATATTTTTAAATTGAAATTTCTAATTTATTTTGCCAATATGTAGAAAAACAATTGATTTTGTATGACAATCTGTCTAATCCTTCTAATAAGGCTTGTGGTGATACACACAATGGGCCCAGTGCTTTTAATGAGCCACCAGCAGCCCAATTAAACACTGAAGTGATTGTCTTGACTGAGTGATCCATTTGTAGAGTGTTAAGGTATCAGCTCATCCTGATCTTATGAACTGTCTGTGGCAGAAGATTATGATTCTTGTTATTAAACTTTCAACCCCAGCCAACCTGCTACTAGTCCTAAGACAATCATAATTGATGACGAGAAGGTAGGAAAGAATTTAGAGGTCTTGCTTTGTTTCCTTATTGGAAAAGAGGAGAGATTCACTAGGGATATTTTGAGAACATCCTGTAAGCATGTTTGTTTGTTTTTCCATAGACTCTAATGACATCAGAATAAACAAATGAGGAAGAAGCATCTCCATTCACTATACCCTTTTCTAGAGAAGACAACCCCATACAGCCTGATAACAATCCTCTATGAGGATACAGTGAACAGAGCTAGAAGAATCTGCCCTCATCTCATATGTTTTGGCTCATGCACTGGCACAGTAACTGGGTGAGTGTGCATCATGGAGATGGCAGGATGAGCTGGCACACAGGATGGTGAAACAGAACAGGCATTGGAAGACCAGGGCTTGTTTTGACTCTACCCCTTTCTTAATGTGTGGTTCTGAGTAAAGTAGTCAAACCTCAAAGGGCCTCAGTATTTTTCATTGTCAAAAAGAGAAATAATAAATAAAGTGCTTTTGCTGCAGTAATTAAAAAAAGAAAAATAAATCTTACCAGTTGCATAAACACAGATGGACCTAGAGGGTATTGTGCTAAGTGAATTAAGTCAGATAGAAAGACAAATACCACATGATTTCACTTATATGTTGAATCTAAAAAACGAAATAAAGGAACCAAAAGGAACCATCAAACCAGAAGCAAATTTATAGATAGAGAACAAACTGAGTGTTGCCAGATGGGAGGGGATTTGGGGGACTGAGAGAAAAAAGTGAAGGGATTAAGAAGTACAAATTGGCAGTTATAAAATAGTCATGATGGTGTAAAGTACAGCATAGGGAATATAGTCAATAATATTGTAACCGTTATGTATGGTACCAAGTGGGTACTAGACTTAGGGTAGGGAGGGGTCACTACATTAATTATATAAATGTCTAATCAGTTTGCTGTATAATTGAAACTAATACAATATTGAATGTCAATTGCAGTTGAAACATTTTTTCTAAATGTTTTAAATAAACAAGCTCCATGTACAGGCATTCCCCATTTTACTGCACTTTGCTTTATTGTGCTTCACAGATGTTGTGGTTTTTACAAACTGAAGGCAAAACTCTCCACTGGCAAAAGGTTACAACTCACTTGGTTGAAATACTTGCTTTATTGTGAAGGTGCAGAACAAACCCACAATATCTCCAAGGTATGCCTGCATACATAAGGTTGTTGGGTACCATAGGGAAATGTAAATTTTTAAAAATGTATCAAATCACACACTTCAGATTGCTATTTTCACTATAATTTAAGTCATACTGATACACAAACACACAGGTAAAGATGAAGGAGAATGATCATTGGGTAGTCACTGAGATGAGGCTATTTTACTTACAAATCTTCCTCCACTCCAACCCTGTCACTGATAACCAGGCAGGGCCATTCCATCCTTGCAGGCTGGTTTCGGGTGGAATGTTGGGGTGTCACCGGACTGGAAACTCCATGGACACTGGACAACTGCTGTACCAATGGTCCATGGAGGAGCTGCAGTCCTCTGTGGATCTGGGCTTTGGACGCATTTTTGGGAAACTGGGAGAGATGGTGTTAGAGCTGCTTCCCACACCTGAGCCCAGGCTTAATGGCCCCCGTACTCCCTGAGAGACGTTGGCGTATTCACCTGTTATTGGCTTCTTGGTGGGTCTCGTATATATAATCAGACTTGTTCGGTCTGTTGGGAATCGACATTATGTAAGATGTGAAGCACAACTCACAAAAGCACTGGCTGCACAGATGGAGAAGAGCGCCACCTCATTGACAAGTACAGCCCAACGAGAGAGGAGTGCACAGGGATCAAGTCATCCTTAGATGATGCCAGGCGTGAGAAGGAGCCATTAAATGTGCCCGGTCTTAGCGACACCTACAGAAAGGGACCGTGACCTACTGGATGCTGAGTCAGGAAACTACTTCCCTGGCTCATGAACTGAAGGAAGAGACACCCAAACGCTCAAGACAAGAGGAGGAGATAGCAGCGATGCTAAAGATGCTCAACTCCCTGGAGGAGTTTGTGAAAATCCCCGCATCACAAGCTGCATTTCCAAAGCTTCCAGGAGGCCAAGAGCCAAGCCCTGATGGACCCCTCCTCAGGAGTGGACCTCCTCTCCCCTCAGGCCTCCCCAGTTGCCAGCTGTGCCTCCCTCCTCCCCCTCCACCTGACAACCCTGAGGCCAGTGGATACAGGAGAGCCCTCTCCCTGGGCGGGAGCTCCTCCTCCTCCACACGCTGCACACAACAGTCAGTTCCCGTGTGGACAATCCCTCCAAATGTATGTATTATGCATCTAAGTCACCGATTTTCAACCCGTGTGTCACAAAAATTTTTAAAACATGCAATATCTAACTATTTTAGTCAGGGGCACTGACCTCTTTTCCCTTAGATTGTCAAATTAAAAAAAAATGACAACAGCCAACACAACAATAATTGTCAGGTGTGAATTAATCAAAATTATACCTATTTTTTGTTAAATCATCAAAAATATTATATGTTTATATTATACTATGTTATTATATCATATATATTTTGATAGTGCTGCAGAATTTTAGTAATTAATTTATGTGTGCCATGAGATGAAAAAGGTTGAAAATCCTGTTCTAAGTGAACATTTATATTCTATTCTCTCGTTAAATATGGTATTTTTAAAATAAGTATTTAGAAATCAGTTGCACTTTTTTTTTTATAGAAGGTTTATTCTTTTTTATGTTTTTTACTGATTTGAGAGAGAAAGGAAGGGAGAGGAATAGAGATATAGATAGAAATATTGTTGGGAGAAAAACATCATCAATCAATTGCCTCCTGCATGCCCCCTACTGGGAATCGAGCCTGCAACCCAGGCATGTGCCCTGAACAGGAATCAAACCAGTGACATCGTGGTTCTGGGTTGAAGCTCAACCACTGAGCAATACCAGCCAGGCAAATATAATTTGAAAATATATGCAGCTTTGCAATAAAGACTTAATTGTCAAAAAGAAAATCTATCTTTCTCTATAAACATTTCATTGGTTGTATTTCTCAGGAGATCCCTGACTAATACAATACATATAAGAGAGACGCAAAGATGAAAGGCAATGGAGAAGAATTGAAGAATTTTTGTTCTTTTTTATTGACATATAACATACATAAAGAAAAGTGAACATATTATGTGTGATTACTCCATAAAAATTCATGTGAGCACACGTATGTAATTAGAACCTAGGCAGAAAAATGGTACACTAACAGCAGCTTCTTCCTGATTCTACCCCCAACCTCCACTTATAATCTCAGTCCTGATTTCCAAAAGCAAGCTTAGTTTTTCATGTTTTCAAATTTAAGTTAAATGTTTGTACATTTTACTTGTATGTAGTTTAGTTTAATTTAATTGCCATATAATATTTAATTGTGTGAATATGTCACAATGTTTTAATCCGTTCTAAAGAGAGGCATTTAGATAGTTTTTAAATTTTAGCTGTTTTATATAGAGTCATTATGCACATTCTAGTATATGTCATTTGGTGAACACATGTATACTTTTCTGTAGAAGTATATTATCGAAGTGAAGTTGCTGGATTATAGTACAAGCTTGATTATAGAATCACAGAAAAGTAACTGATCAAATTAGCCTTTTAGACAGATCTTTTTCATAGCAATGAAAAGAATGAATTAAAGAATGGTGAGAATAATTTGGGTAAGAATTGATCAGGGTTTGAACTAATGCATGTAAGTGAGACAGAAATTTAGAGATGAATATGAGAACTATTTAGAAGAGGAAATAATTGAACGTGACGGCCTAATTAGACATGGGTATGAGGTCAGAATGACCTCTAGGTAGGTAGTGGGGTGGATTGGTGCCGTTCATAGAAATAGAGACTACAGGAATCTCATTAAGTGAGCCTAAATATGTTTTCAGGAAAATGCTATTATTCATTTTGGAAATTAAGAAATAGAGTTTGACACAGTCAATAGCTAATAAATGGCTTATTTTCTCCAAAATGTTTACCAATTCTTTAAAAACACCAAATAGATCCTAGCTTCATATAGCATTTGCCATGCATTCTAATAATTATACTCACTGATTATGTACAGAAAGTTAAAACAGGCACACCTGGGTTTGATGTTACCTCTGTCATTCAGAAGTTGCATGTACTTGGGCTAATAATTTAATATCTAAGAGGCAGTTCTTCACCAATAACACCAGGACAATAAATCAATGAGATCAGGTATATAAAGCACCTGTTATATCTGTTAATACTTGACACATAGTGATTTTAAATGATAGCATTATTATTGTTATATTTAGTTATTACATCTTAGTGCTTTTTTACCACTTCTATTCTCAAATCGACCCTTTCCTACACCTCAATTTAACCTAAAATCTGAGCATTTGGGTGTTAAGTAAAAAATTGACATCATATTAGCAGCCTTGAATCAGCCCTAATCATCCCTTTCAAGATAGCTTCTGATTTCAAATAAGGATGTATATACTGGTGTCTGATATGATTCTGTTCTTTGACATTCCTTGACTATTCAATGATTCTATCTGCCATTTTCATACTCTTCCCCATTTATTAGTATCAATTTCTAACTTTCTATGTTTAGTAAGCTAGTTTTCAGATTATATATGATTATGAGTAATTAATATATTATTAAAAATAAACAATTATTATTTTATTTAGCATTTATAAATATGTTTCCATCTATAATAATAAAGGCATAATATGCTAATTATACTGGACATCTTTCCGGATGACCTTCCGGACAAAGCCAGGGCTGCCTGCCAGCAGCCGAAGAGAAGCCCGTGTCCCGGGTGCCAGAGGGAAGCCAGTGCCAGCAGCTGGGGGAAGGAAGGCCTACTCTTGCACGGATTTCATGCATCAGTCCTCTCGTATTGTAATAAAAAGTCAACTTTTTATTTAATCAAACTTATGTTCATAATAGATATATTCATATTACAAAAAAAGTTTTCATGGTTTTTCTTAAACTTTTGTGTAAAATAGTGTGGTTTTTTTTTAGCAATAGAAATGGTATTAACACAATTCTTTGATAAAAATTTCTCAGAGAACATCTCTGTATAACATGAGATGTAGATGGATCCCATGTCTTGAGGAAAATGTTACTAGAACTAATGAACAATCTACAGAGTTGCTATGTATGTAGAGAAGACAGATTGTCTAGGTTGCAAAGTTTGGGGTTGCAAAGGGTCAACAAGTGTCAGCTGAATGGCCAGCGCTGTTGAACCAGAGGCTAACTAGGTATATATTGAATGAGAATGAAACTGCCACTAATTCATGGATTCTTGCTGTTTCACCCACAAACATTTGCAAAGAATGGCATCGTTATTGCTGAAACCCTGCACTGGAATACTGATCTAGGAAGTCTGCACTGAAGTTTACTGAATCTATTCATTCTAGTTTAACTTTTCCCAGACAGTCCCCTGTTCACCATCTCAGTGACCTAGGAATACAGCAGTTTCTGCTAATCAAAATCACTTTATAACAATCTATCTTCATAAAAATTCTAGCCAGAGAGATTACAAATGAGAGGAAATATTTAGTCAATTTCTTTCAAGTCTGCTGCCTAATTTCTTCCCGACTGAATGGTTATGGGTGTTTGGCATGTGGATTAACGTAAAGGGACAAAGCAGGAGTCCCAACTTCATCCTGTATTCATAAACCCTGAGAGCAGGGTTTCTTAACCCTACTTGCAGATAATCCCTTGGAGAGCTTTCAAATATTATTGCTGGTATGGCCCCATCATGGCCAATTAAGCCACAATCTCTGAGGATTTGTTCTAAACACTGGGATTGTTTAAATTCCCAAGAAGATTCCAATCTGCCAGAAAACAGCTGGAGTTTTCTAAGGTGAAAACAGCCTGAGTTTTCTAAGGTGATTTAGAGACCATGCAAAACACCTTAGAGATCATCTAATCCAATACTGGTATATGAAACAGATCAAAGTAGCTCTGCTTAACATGAAGAAGAACATTCCAGACTTCTGTCCACTTGCCTTTCTATAAGCATAAATCAAGAAGACAAGTATTCAGGTTATTGAGTGAACATAATAATTGAATTCCATGTTTATTATTGCCAAAGTGAAAATATAAAATCGGAGAATTTAGTGACTTACCCAACTGCATAATACATAATGATGAAAAATTTGAAAGCATTGACCTCAAGTAGTTTGTAAACCAGCACTAACTTTGTGTGCCACTTTTATATTTGTGAAAACATAATGTTTGACATTTCCACTCTGCCTTTATTTCAAGATCTAGGACTCTAGACCTGAATTAATTTGAAAGGCGTATTATAATCACTCATCAAATGGAGATTCCTACCATCTTGTTTTTTTAGAGTTAGTGATTATTTAAATGACTGATCTTTTCCTACCTTGCAGGTGACAAGGGGGAAAAAGTCAATGATTGTGGTCATTGCAGAAGAAAGGATGAGAGCCCCATCCTGAGGAAGAGCAAATGAGATGATGGGGCCAAAGTCAAAATAGCTGTTAGTGGTTCTGTGATGAGCAAATAAATTCTTCTTTTGCATAGCCGCTATTCACATTTTTATGTTTGATTACATCCTTTGATTGCAATAACAAGTTGTGGCTAAACATTATTAGAGACAAATACTAAAGAAGTGACTAAAGAAAAGGGTAAACCATGGAGGATGATTACTACCATCCCAGCAGGGAGGGGAGGCAGAAGACAATATTGTTTTGTTTTTTTTCAGTCTTAGATGCTGCATGTATCTCACCCACACATTCTGGAAAAACCTTAGAATATTTTCTTTATTTCACTGTACTTTTGTGCTGCTGTCCAATCATCAACGAAGGGCAAATGCAGCTCTGCAATCCTGATACTATTGAACATATTTGTTTATATATGATATATATTTTGGGCATTCTGTGCCACTTATTACTTCACTTCTGAAATTCTTCTTCAAAAACTTCACTTCTTTCCAGAAATATAGCCACAACTGAATCCTTTCTGAGGAGAGAAAGCTAATCAGTGTAGAGAGTGCCTGGGAAGGCACATGGACATTTCTTTAAATTGTCAGCTGAGCCCAATGCGACAGGCAAAGCCACGCCCTGGGAACAGGCTTTGCCAAAAAGGCAAGAGCTGTTATCAACTTGACCTTCATTTCAGCCCAGGTGTTGGGTAGTGAGTTTTGATATGTAAATCCAGTCAAGCACCAGGAATGCTCCGGCCTACTTAAGAATGCAAATAATCTCCTTTGTCTTGACTTTTGGTGAAACTTCCTGGTATTTGGGGGTATAAAATAAACACTCTGTATCAGGGTCACTGTCTCTCCCCTCAGAAGAGGGCAGTGATCCACCTGGCCCCAGCTTTTCTTTCTATTTCTTTGTCTTGTCTCTTTCTTTTATTTCTTAATCCCCAGCTCCTCTACTCTGGAACTGAACCCACTCTCTAGCCACGCTGGACGCAGAAAAGAGAGAAAATAGTTACAAATCAGTTTTTATGTCTTGGGAATATTGTATGTATCAGGACTGATTTCGTGGGGGGGGGTGGATTTTAGAAATCTTTGGAAATTGGAAATACTAGTAAAAGTCTAAACCTTAGACACATATAATTCTGTAAGGCTCTGTAATTGATTTACTCTCAAACTTGGGGTAGAGTCTTATTTTGAAACTAGAAGCCCAGTGCACAAAAATTTGTGCACTTGGGGAGTGAGGGGACCTCAGCCCAGCCTGCGCCCTCTTGCAGTCTGGGACCCTTGGGGGGATGTCCACCTGTCAGCTTAGGCCTGCTCCCCAGGGGATCAGGCCTAAGCTGGCAGTCAGATATCCTCGGGCAGCCTGGGAGCCCTCAGGTGATGTCTGATTGCAGGGAGCTGGCCTAAGCTGCAGTCGGACGTCCTTAGTGCTGCCGCTGTGGCAGGAGAGGCTCCTGCCACCGCTGCTGCGCTTGCAGCCATCAGCCTGGCTTGTAGCTGAGCAGAGCTCCCCCTGTGGGAGTGCACTGACCACCAAGGGTCAGCTCCTGCACTGAGTATATTCCCCCTGGTGGACAGTGTGCATCATAGTGATAGGTTGTTCTGGTCATTCTGACATTAGGGTCAATTTGCATATTACCCTTTTATTATATAGGATACCTATATTTTGCATAGGCCCGGGGGACATTTTTGCCAGTGGACAACAAAAGTTGATATATAGCATAGCAAAATTTTGCTCTTGGTGCAAAGAGACGAGTATGCTCATAATAATTATGTTCATAATTAAAAAAATAAAAACAAATAACCTAAGCATTTTAAAAAAGGAAATAGGTATATAATTGCAATATAGTCATACTGAATAAAATATTTCATTAGTAAAGATACACTAACTACTATGTAAACCAATATCAAAGTAATGTTGAGTGATAAAGGCAAGGACAGGGAATATATATCATATGCAAATATACATATTAAAATACATGCAAAACTAAATAATATGTATTTACATTTGCATTACACTACCACAAATAACAATAGCTAATAACCATCCAAAAAAATTTCTACTTCACTTAAATTTTAAGAATGCAAAATTAAACACAGAGCAATGTAATTGCTTTCTTTGCTTATTGAATTGGGAAAAATATTGGCATGTTTTTAAAGTATAGCTTTTAGTGAGACAATTTGAAAATATATACTAAAGCCTTTTTCATAAAAGTTTTAAAACAATTTTTATAAAATTTTGTGAGAAAATGATCAGATGCTCACAAAACTTAAAAAAAATAATAACTTTATTTATAAAAATAAAAAAATGGACACAAAATATATTTGTTTACTAGGGTTGTCATATAAAAATATCAGAGATTGGATGGTTTAAAAAACAAAAATGTATTTTCTCACAATTGTGGGAGGTAGAAGCCAAGGTCAAAGTGTCAGCAGGTTTGGTTATTTTTGAGGCCTAATTGTTGACATGCAGATTGGCACAAGCTGCCTTCTCACTGTGTTCTCACATGGTCAGCCCTCAGTCTTTGTTGTCTGTATTCTAGTCGCCACTTCTTATAAGAACATCAATCATATTGGATTAGGGTCCACACTAAGGACCTCTTTTTAACTTAGTTATATTTTTAAAGGTGCTATCTCCAAATACAGTCATATTCTGAGGTACTGAGAATTAGGGCTTCAACATATAAATTTGGAGAGGACAGAATTCAGTCCACAATTTAAATATTAAATAATACAAAATGAAGTATTATAAAATCTAATGCAATAAAGAAAATAAAGAAATAGAAGCCATTAGGAATTTCCTCAATGACATGCAACAATGCACATGATATATTAGGTTAAAAATAACCACATCTTGGTTACTTTTTCTTGTGTATATTTAAGGATGTCTATGGTGAATATTATTATTTTATAATTAGAAGAGTTTTTAATGTTCTGCATGGGGAAGATTATAAAACAAGAGCAAGAATTAATATATTAAGAGCAATATGCCCAATTAAATTATTTCATTTATTAATTCAACCAGTATTTATTAATTGCCTATTCTGTGCCTGATAACCAGGATCAGGGAGGGAGAATTTGGAGGTTACATAATTTTTTTTTAAATTTAAAATATTTATACATGTATATACTTGTGGCCTAGGTTTAAAAATTTGTGACTCAGAATAAAAGTCATGTTTCAGAATTTTAGGGCAAAGTCATCTAATTCTGCCATACACCTAACATATAGGAGTGAGCCGTATATAAGGAGGCCAGGAAGAGGCCTTGACAACTTTTTTTAAATATTTGAAAGGATGCCATGTAGAAGAACAGGTGATTCGTAGTGTTGTTTAGGCAATGAAGCTAGGACAAAGGGGTAAAAGTTTGATTTCATATATGGGAAAAAAATCCTAACAAAATAATATTCTAAACACATCATCTATAGTCTTGGGAGGTAAGGAGTTTACTGTAATGATAGTGTTAAAACTTAATTTACATCAGCACTGTCTAATGGAATTTTCTGTTATGAGGGGAATACTCTATACCTCTGTTATCCAATATGGAAGCCACTAGTGACATGCAGCAGTGTATGAGCACTTAAAATATGGTGACTATAATCAAAGAATTGGATATTTATTTTATTTAACTTCCATTAATTTAAATCTAAGTGCCAACATGTAGCTAGTGACACCCAATTGAACAGCACAAGTCTAGCAGACTTCTTGGCAGGGATACAACTAATTTGAATGGTCAATGAGAAATCCAGTTGGAGTATATGACTTGTAGCCCAAGATTGTATGATTCTTTGAACTTAAAGTTATGTACAGTTCTTTCTTCTGAGGGGCATAAGAGGGAAAAAAAAAGATATTCTAGTTGGAAAAGAAAGATGAGCATGCCTTGGATTGTCTAAGTTACCTTAAAACCTTGTTTGCCAAATCTGAAGGTGTGGTAGAGAGCAGACTATTCTATCTAACATGAAAGTCAGACAATTTAGCTAAGGTGACAGGGGACAAACATGTTGGAAATATAGTATCAGTGTTGATACTACACTTACAGATCATTCATACAAATAAATGTATAAATAAAAAAACTGAGACTCAAACAGTTTGAGTGACAGGACCTTATCTACTAGACTCCCATGACATTTTAGGCAAAGTTGAAGAGTAGCTTCTCAAAGCCAGTTTTTAAAATGCTGAATGTTAGAGAGGATACTGCAACTCTGGTCAGCCCAGTGAGTCCAGTGAACATTCTTCTCACCACAGTGCCTCCTGATAACACATGTAGACCAGAAGGCCCTGCAAACACACCCAGGATATTAACATACGCGACAATCAAGGAATGCCAAAGACCTGAAGTTCATTAGATGTATATTCAGAGCTCTAGCTTGAAATTTCAATTTAGTTTAGATAAAAAGTGCAAAATATGTTTCTTGTGAAAGCATGAGCAACATTTGCAGGTTTATTTCTTAGACTATTCATGTAACTGAGAAAGCAGTGACCTCTGTCTTTGACAGATATCTTAGATATCTTACCTATAATAAGCAGGGCTTTGAAGAAAGAACTGCAACTTTAAAACTAGTTGTCTGGGTTATAACAAGCATTAATGTCAGGAAAGTCAATTAAGAAGTGACCTCAACAACAAGCCTTTGTCATTTAGGTTTAACCCAAATTCTTTGTCAGCTTCAATGTGAGTAACATTAACTGTTGCCCTTTTTGCTTTGCATTGAAAGGTCATTAAGAAAAGTTAAGCCTCCTGTGTGTTTATTCGCTTTGGAAGGCTGCTGTTCTCAACATTCAATCAGAGAGGTTATCAAGGGAGGGGAAGAAAATATTGGGTAAAAGCACAATAAACTTGTTATCTATAAACTACATTGAGCAGATCAAATTGTCACCTGTCATTTAGCTGTATAATTAAAAAAATGCTTTTCTTTCAACTTAATCCAAATACCATACCTCATTGTGATAGCAGCAATAGTTGTTACCTTCACCAATGAGTGCCTGTTTGCCTCTATACTTTAGTGCTTAGAAATAGAATTTTTTATTTCTCTAAGCTTTCTTTTACAGTGGCTCTCCCTAATCAAAGATGTCTCAGAGAACCTATTAAACTGAACTGCTATGGCATGAAATATGTGATAAAAAGCAATGGGTGTTATAATGTAATTAGGAAAATCACTAATATATACAAGTGAGAGAGGCTCATTTTAATTTGGGTGTGTGTTTTGGAACCATGGGTAAGAATCATAGAAGTATAGATGTTCTATGCATAAAAAATTGTTTCTGATTGGATGTTTAATATTACAGAGAGAGGAACAGCTAAGGACAAGTGTTTAACTGGTGGATACATAAAGCATCATGATAATCGTACCAAGGTCAACTTTAGGAAAATCCTTTTGCCTCTATTTCAATAGGTAAAAAGTATATATAATCTACTTCAACTTATATTATCAAGACAATGGGACAATACATGTACCTATAAATACCTCAGTGCCCTTATGAGAAAAAAAAAGGGCAATATGCAAATTAACTGTCACTCTGTCACAAAGATGGCAGCTCCCATAGCCACAACATGACTGTGCCCAGTCCTGTCAGCCCCGCCGGAGTCCCCCAGTCCCAGGGGGGTGGCCACTGAGAGCGGGCAGCATGAGAGGCCTGGAGGAACAGCCACAGAGGTCCTCGGGGCAGTGGGCACAGAGCGGCCGGGGCGGGGGGGGGTGAGTATTGCGTCATCACCCCAGCGATGAGGCAAGCGTTTCGTGCCCAGCCACAGATGGGCCTCTGGGCAGGCCAGGGTGTGGAACACTTGCATCATTGCCCCGTCGACGAGGCAAGCGTTCCACGCCCAGCCACTGATGGGCCTCTGGGCAGTGGGTGCGGAGCAGCCATGCCCCGCAGAGAGCTACTGGCACATGGATTCATGCGCAGGGCTACTAATATATATGTGTGTGTGTGTGTGTGTGTGTGTGTGTGTGTGTGTGTGTGTGTGTTGCCATATACACATTTTGCTTTACATGGAATTTTGGATTAGTATATTATTCAAGATCATGGTTGGGCAACAGCATCAATAGTATTTGACTTTACAGGTATGACATTCTAAAACTCCAAATTCCTAGGATGAGGAACATGCAACTTCAAAGAATAATCTCAGCCCTAGCTGGTTTCGCTCAGTGGATAGAGTGTTGGCCTGTGGACAGAAGGGTCCTGAGTTTGACTCTAGTCAAGGGCACATGCCTGGGTTGTGGGCTCGATCCCCAGTGAGGTGGTGTGCAGGAGTTAGCCAATCAATGATTCTCTCTCATCATTGATGTTTCTCTCTCTCTCCCTCTTCCTTCCTCTCTGAAATAAATAAAACGTTTTTAAAAATTAATAAAAGAATAATCTCAATCAAAGACTGTGGGTTGGCATTTTACAGAAACACTAGTGGCCCAGTGTACAAAATTTGTGCCCGGGGGAGGGGAGCATTCCCTCAGCCCAGCCTGCACCCTCTCCAATCTGGGACCCCTCGAGGGATGTCTGACTGCCCATTTAGGCCCGATCCCACCAGGATTGGGCCTAAATGGGCAGTCAGACATCCCTCTCGCAATCTGGGGCTGCTGGCTCTTAACTGCTCACCTGCCTGCCTGATTGCCTCTAACTGCCTCTGCCTTCCTGCCTGATTGCACCTAACCTCTCTGCCTGCCTGCCTGATCACCCCTAACTGTCCTCCCCTGCCGGCCTGGTTGCCCCCTAACTGCTCTCCCCTGCCGGCCTGATCTCATCCCTAACAGCCCTCCCTTGCCATCCTGGTTTCCCCCAGCTGCCTTCCCTGCTGGCTTAATCTTGCCTCCAACTGCCTCTTCCTGCTTGATCACCCCCAACTGCCCTCCCCTTCCAGCCTGATCTCAGCCCCAACTGCCTCTGTCTGCCTGATCACCCCTAACTGCCCTCCCTTGCCAGCCTGATCTCACCCCCAACTGCCCTCCCCTGCCGGCATAATCTCAACCCCAACTGCCTTTCCCTGCCAACCTGGTTACCCCCAACTGCCCTCCCCTGCCAGCCTGATCTTGCCCCCAACTGCTCTCCCCTGCTGGCCTGATCTCACCTCCAACTGCTCTCTCCTGCCTGCCTGATCGCCCCTAACTGCCCTCCCCTGCCGGCCTGATCTCTCCCTCAACTGCCCTCCCCTGCTGGTCTGATCTTGCCCCCAACTGCCCTCACCTGCTGGCCTGATCTCGCCTCAACTGCCCTCCCCTGCCAGCCTGATCCCCCCTAACAGCCTCTGCCTTGGCCCCCACCACCATGGCTTTGTCCGGAAGGAAGTTGGATGTCCGGAAGATGGCTGGTTGACCCAGTCTAATTAGCATATCACCCTTTTATTAGTATAGGTGTAATTTTCCTAAAATCTGCTATGTTATGAATTATATAGAGTAATAAGTACAGGCCTTTGATAATATGTTGTCCTATTTTTTACTTTAATTTGTACAGCAATGAGTGTAATTCCATAAAGTACCCTCTTTGTGTTAATAAACATATCACTTTAAAATGCATCATCAGGGAGATATCATTTTTTATATTTAATTTAAAACATGTCTAGTGTTTACTAAAGTAATAAAGTAAAATGGAAAGAATATCCTATATAAATTTGATGATAAAATTTATTTCTTTCTTATTACTGAGATCTTCTAGATGGTAGGATTAGGTGGCTATAAAAGCTGCAAGAATAGATTACCACAGAAATTCAGTATTTTCCTTTTAATCATTAAATAGATGCTACTGCAGGCAGTTGGTTTGTTGTTTCTTGGCTCTCTTAGAATGCTAGAGATTTTTGTCTGTACTCTATAGACTGGTTCATAATTTTGACCCCGCTTTTTGATAAGTTGTATTTCCAGCTGGTTCTTTGAGAAGGTCATGCACACATTGTCTTGGTGTCAAACAGAAAGTACTGGCTCATCATAAGAGCCCTGTGGCTTTTAATGAGGTTTACAATCAGACAGGTATTTGAATATTGTTCAGTGGCCTTGTGTTTCATTATTATATTCTGCTTCAAACTTGAATTAAAGGAGAGTTGCAAAAAAATATCCTGGCAAGGCAATGCTATTTACCTTGTGTATAAACTTTTGTAGCACATCAAACTCAAGAAGAATGAAAAATCCTATATAATAAAAGGCTAATATGCAAATCAACCGAATGGCAGAACGACTGGTTGCTATGACATGTGCTGACCATCAGGGGACAGATGCTCAAAGCAGGAGTTGCCCCCTGGTGGTCAGTGCACTCCCACAGGGGGAGCGCCGCTCAGCCAGAAGACCTGAGCCAGGCTCATGGCTGGTGAGCACAGTGGTGGTGGCAGGAGCCTCTCCCGCCTCTGCGGCAGCGCAAAGGATGTCCGACTGACGGACATCCCCCAAGGGCTCCCGGACTGTGAGAGGGCACAGGCCGGTCTGAGGGACCCCTGCCCCAGAGTACACAAATTTCATGCACCAGACCTCTAGTGTTCTATAACCAGTCTACTATAACTTCTCTCTTTTCTGTTTCTTTTTTCTGGTGGTCTCAAAATGGTCACGAAACCAAGGGGTTAGAAGATGCCCAATTGCTGGAATGCTCCTAATGAGGAGGAATTACTCTAGCATGTTAGTCATATGGTAATGAAGAAGTCAGAATAGCCATGATCCTTCTCTCTTTTTAATCTGTAATACAACAACTGGTATGCTTGAGATAGCCCAGACTGTTAAGAGCAGCACATTTCAAAAAGGAGGAAATGACCCACATCCTATAATAAAAGTGCATAGTAGACTCTCAGTAAAAGAGTTCTCATCTCTACCTTCAGCTAACTCTCCTACTGACACCCAAAGAACCAAGAATTTTCTCTTCCTTAGATAAGATTATTACTTCTAGCCGAAACCAGTTTGGCTCGGTGGATAGAGCATCGGTCTGCGGACTGAAAGGTCCCAGGTTCGGTTCCGGTCAAGGGCATGTACATTGGTTGCAGGCACATCCCCAGTAGGGGGTGTGCAGGAGGCAGCTGGTCGATGATTCTCTCTCATCGATGTTTCTAGCTCTCTATCCATCTCCCTTCCTCTCTGTAAAAAATCAATTATATATATATATATATATATATATATATATATATATATATATAAATTATTACTTCTATAATGAAAACAATAACAACTAACACTACTACCGCTACTAGTAACAATAGCTGCTGTGATGGTGAATTTTATGTCTCAAGTTGGCAGGGCCAAGGGATTCCCATGCAACCAATTAAACATTATTTCTGGGTATCTGTGAAGGTGTCTCTGGAAAAAGTCGATTTGATGGACCAAATAAAGTAGATGACCCTTCCCATACAAGTTGGTATTATCCAATCCCTTGAGGGCCTGGATAGAACAAAAAGGTAGAGAAAAGTTGAATTCTAACTCTGACTTACTGCTTGAACTGGAAAATTGATCTTCTTCTGCCCTTGATGCTCTTGGTTCTCAGGCTTTCAAACTGTACCACCAGCTTTCCTGAGTTGAGAGAGAGAGAGAGACTCCTATTGGTTCTGTCTCTCTGGAGAACCCTGACTAATAGAGCTGTTAATAAATACCCTGTTAGGATCTGTATTACATTCATTGAATGCATCATTATTAATCCTCACTACAACTCACACAGACAGGTTGCCTACATTGTAGGTGAGAGGAAAGACCTTCTGAAAGCTTATGCGCATACAGCAAGTAAATGGTGGGTTCAGGATCTATAGCTGTCAATGTAGCTCAAAAAAAAATTTCATCATCAAGTCAACTAGTATGGTATATACCAGTTTAAGAAATTTCAGACTGTAAATCATATACAGCAAAATCTCATCCAGGGAGCACTGTATCTGAGTCTCTCTCATCTGAGCTCTTTTGTCCCTCCACAGGCCATCCTGGTCCATCCAGCTTAGGATCACCAGTCATGGATTCATGTGACCACCTCAGACCCACATTTTTGCTCTATATTTTTCTCACTTGATTTTACCCATTTTTGCCTAAAGTTCTCTTTATAATTGAAACTTGTGCTTTACCATTTCCTTTCTAACAGCAATAACATACTGGCTTTTATTTCAGTGTCCTTTAGTGTCAATTTATTTATTGTTTAAAAATTTAGTGAAGGGCCCAGTCGATGTGGCTCAGTGTTTGATCATGGACCCATGAACCAGGAGGTCACAGTTTGATTCCTGGTCAGAGTACATGCCCGGATTGCAGATTCCTTCCCCAGTGGGGCCATGCAGGAGTCAAACGATCAATTATTCTCTCTCATCATTGATGTTTCTATCTATTTCCCTCTCCCTTTCTCTCTGAAATCAATAAAAAAGTTTTTTAAAAAGTTTAGTGAAGGTGTACTATATGCTAAGGAAACCAATACAAATGTAAACAGGTCCTTGCCATTAGGAAACTTGTAGGCTAATGGGACTTTAGAAAAGCAGCAAAATACAATTCAGTGTGATATGATACACACACAGCAATAAATTCTTAAGGTGGGTTAGAATTAGCAAAGTTCTCTCACTGAAAGAAATAGTAACTGAGTTGAGTGTTGAACACCAAAAAATGAGTTAATCAAGCAAAGAAAAATAGTGCATTCCAAAGACAGAAAATAGAATGTATATAGGTAGAGTTAACCTAAATGGCACCTAATTCTTAGCAATTGGGATTTAGGTTTGGGGGGGGGGGCGGGGGGGCGAGTTCTGTGAGAAGTCTGATGGACGTACTCAGAGAACAAACCAGGAAGGACCTTGGAGGTCATAATAAAGAGATTGAATTTTACCCAGTGGATAGTCCCTGGGTGATTTTACATACTAATCCTGAAGGAATAATAAGGCCTGAACTAAGGCAGTGACCATGGACTAGAACAAGCAAACACATGTTGCCTTGCTGTTGGAGCTTGTTGGGAACTTCAGCACTTTAGAAATGGTCATTTCCCCAAACTACATTATAATTCCACTAAGTTCTATCTACTGCATGGATGGAGTTCAGTAACATGGAGTGTGGACAGTATCCTCTGGGTAGTGATTCCTCACAGATAAAGTTTTCTCTTTACCCCAAACTTCCCAAGAAAGTTAGTCATGTTTTCCTAAAAATTTAAATTCCGACACTGATTTAAAACTTCTTTAGAAGAATAAGGATATTTAACCTGAAACAGCTAGTTATGTGTGTGTGTGTGTGTGTGTGTGTGTGTGTGTGTGTGTGTGTAGACATGTGTGCATGCTAATTTCTATCAGACTTGGTCATATATTTTGTCTGTCTTGAAATTAGAGAGCAAGGATTCGTGACTGTGAGCATTTTTTCATATGTCTCTTGGCCAGCTGTAGTTCCTCTTTGGAGAAGTGTCTATTCAGGCCCTTTGCCCGTTTTTAAATTGCATTGTTTGTCTTCCTAGTGTTGAGTTGTATGAGTTCTTTATATATTTTGGAAATTAACCATTTATCAAATGTGTCATTGGCAAATACGTTCTCCTATACAGTGGTTTGCTTTTCATTTTGAGAATGGTTTCTTTTGCAGTGTAGAAGCCTTTTAATTTGATGTATTGCCATTTGTTTATTTCTTTCTTTTTTTTCCTGCCCTTGGAGATATATTGGCAAAAATGCTGTTACATCAGGTGTCTGAGATTTTACTCTATGTTTTCTTCTAGGATTTTTATGGTTTCTCGACTCACATTTACAATAGCTAAGATCTTGAAATAGCCCACGTACAGATGAGTGGATAAAAAAAGCTGTGGTACATTTACACAATGGAATATTATGCAGCTATAAAAAAAACAAAAAAACTCTTTTTTACCCTTTGAGACAGCATGGATGGGCCTGGGGATATTATGCGAAGCAAAATAATCCAGTCAGAGAAAGACAAATATAACAATCTCACTTTTATGCAGAATCTAATGAACAAAATAAACTGAGGAACAAAATAGATCCAGAGACATGGAAGCATGCAACAGACTGAGAATTCTCAGAGAGAAGGGGGGCTGGGTGAGAGGATATTAACCAAAGAATTTATATGCATATATACATGGACATAGAAAATAGTGTGGTGAAGGCCTGCATGGGGTGGGAGCCAGGTGGAGGGGAGAAAAGGGGAAAAATGGGGGACATCTTTAACACTCTCAACAATAAAAATAAGTTTAAAATAAAATGTTATATAATCTGTAGTAACCAAGAATGGTCTTATGTGCAACTCTAAATGGAAAAAAAAAGCCACAGAAAGATTATATAAAAAATTAACAAAACATTATTTTGTAGTTTCTAATCCTCCTTCCTTCCAATATAATAAAGAGGTGATATGCAAATTGACTGTCATGCCCTCGCACAAGATAACCACCCCCATGTGGTCACAAGATGGCTGCCATCATGTGGTCACAAGATGGCTACCACCATGTGGTCACAAGATGGCCACCCTCCTGTTGTCACAAAATGGCCACCATAAGATGCCCAGCAGGGGAGGGCAGTTGGGGGTTATTGGGCCAGAGGGGAGGACAGTAGAGGTGACCAGGCCAGCAGAGGAGGGCAGTTAGGGGTGATTGGGCCTGCAGGGAAGGGCAGTTAGGGGTGACCAGCCAGCATGGGAGGGCAGTTAATGGTGACCAGGAGGGCAGGGGAGGGCAGTTGGGGTTGAACGGGCTTGCAAGGGAGGGCAGTTTGGGAAGACCGGGCCTGCAGGGGAGGGCAGTTAGGGATGACCAGGTCAGCAGGGGAGGACACAAGGATCGGGCCTAAACAAGCAGTCGGACATCCCCCGAGGGGTCACAGATTGGAGAGGGTACCGGCAGGGCCGAGGGACACCCCACCACAGTGCATGAATTTTGTGCACTGGACCTCTAGTTATGCTAATAATGCTTCTATATCACATAACAATCTATAGTATTATTTGCAAATATTATGGCAACATGAGGTATTTTCAATATGTGGAATTATGTACCTTTTTCCCTGAATGCTTTTGGTGCAATGAATACATCAGTAAGCAAAAATCACTGAATACCTGCTGTGTCCACTCAGCACTGTTTGAAATAAGTGTCTGCTCCTATCTATACTCATGCCTTTCCTTTCCTGAAGGAGATAATTTACTTAATAAAATGTTTCTGGGTGCCAAATTTTACCTACAAAATACCGATATTTGACTGGCAATGCTCCCATCATGCTCTGGAAACCATGCTCTGGCCTGCTGCCTACAGCTCTTCCCCTGAGGCTTGTGAACTAGAGCCAGGTGTGGTTTGAGTATAGAGTAGGCTCTGGGCCCTTTGCTCCTGGACTTCAGTAGATTATGAAAAACCAGTTCTATTAAAATTTCTGTCAACTATGGAGCTTTAAATCTGATTTGTCACTTCAAGTTTGTTGGTTTAAATTCTGCAGCATTGTATGGGTTGCAAGCTCCTGGGATTTCTTATGCCCATAAACATAGGTGTAGGAGATTCTTCTTCCATGGTGGTTAATTTTAATTTCAAGCCATCTTAATCTTCATAACAATGAATGGTTTAATTTTAATGAACTAATTTCATGACAGACAAGATATCACCAGGAAACCAGTTGAAAAAATGATTCCTTTTTGTTTCAGACTGTATTTTGTCAGGATTCTAAAGAAATTAGAAAAATGGAGTCAGGACTGGCCAATGATTGTTTATGTAACATTGTAAAACTCTTGCTCATCAGATCTAACATATCTTTCTTAAACCTTATATCCCAATAATTAATGAAATTGTATCTTTCCAAGTGTAATCTTATATTTTGGTATTAGAAGTCTCACTTTAAGAAAATGGCTGCTTAAAATATTAGAGATCAGCACCCAATTGTGAAGTGTGATAGCAAACCACATTTAACTATAGACCCTCTCCTATATTCAAACAGTATGATCATTAAATAATAGAATCTTGAGAAGTCAAGCAATAAATATATATAAAAGAGAAGATTTTTAAAATATCAAACATTCATAGGGTCACCTCCTTTTTTAGATGACTCCCCATTTAAGGTAATGGCATCATCGCCTACTTATTTGCTCAAACCATTTGTATGGGTAATCATCATTACCCAAGGGGAAATGATGCATGTCCCTTCCATTAGTGGACATTTTGTCCTCTCCAAAAATGTCCACAGAGACATTTGATCCACATCAAATGGTCCTTGAAATTTAATACTATTCAAAATGTCCATGGGTACACTTGATCCATGCCAAACAGTCCTTTGTAGTTGGTTCTGCCCCAAACATCCATGTTTATAAAACATCCCTTGATTCAAATAGTCCATAATATTTATTTCCACTTCAGGTCTACAAGATTAATATATTAAAAATGCCATCAAATTGGAGGAAAAAAAATTAAAAGACAGGAGGAGAGCCTATGGGAGCTTTGGGACAACATGAAAAGAAGAAACATATGCATAATATGGGTGCCAGAATGACAGGAAGAGAAAAAAGGGTTAGAAAACTTATTTCAAGAAATAATGTCAGAAAACTTCACTTATGTGGGAAGAAAAAAAAATCTCACAAGCACAGTAGTCCCAAACAAGATGAACCTGAAAAGACCCCTACCAAGACACATGGTAATTACTATGACAAACACTCAGGAAAAAGAGAGAATCTTAAAGGCTGAAAGAAAGAGACAGAAAGTTATGTACAAGGGATCTCCCATTAGATTATCAAATGATTTCTCAACAGAAACACATCAGGCCAGAAAGGAATGGAAGGAAATTTACAAAGGGATGAAAAGCAAGGGACTGAATCCAAGAATACTCTATCCAGCAAGGCTATCATTCAAAATTGAAGGGGCAATAAGGAGCTTCACAGACAAAAAAAATAAATAAATAAAGGCTAAGGGAGTTTATCACTACCAAGCCAGCAATGCAAGAAATGCTAAATGGACTGGTGTAAAGGAAGAAATAAAAAGGGAAGAAGGAACACAGGCACAAAAAATAAAAATAGCTACAAACAAGTACCTATCAATAACTTTAATGTAAATGGACTAAATGCTCCAATCAAAAGACATTTAGTGGCTGAATGGATAAAAAAAACCATGAGCCATAAATATGCTGTCTACAAGATACCCACCTCAGAACAAGCGACTCACACAGACTGAGTGAAGGGATGGAAAAATATCTTTTAGGCAAATGGAAATGAAAAAAAAAGCTGGGGTAGCATACATATATCTGACAAAATAGACCTGAAAGTGAAGGCCATAATAAGAGATAAGGAAGGCCATTACATAATACTAAAGAGATTTATACAACAAGAGGAATTAACCCTGGTAAACATATATGCACTCAATGCCAGAGCACCCAAAAAAACCCACAAAAAACAACAAAAAAAACCTCCTGGAAGATATCAAGGTAGAGATCAACATCAATACAATCATAGTAGGAGACTTTAATGCCCCACTGACATCACTGGATAAATCCTCTAGACAAAAAATCAGCAAATTAACAGCAATACTAAATGACTCACTAGATCAGATGGACTTAATTGATATCTTCAGAATATTTCACCCCAAAGCCACAGAATATAGGTTCATCTCAAGTGCACATGTGTCATTTTCAAAGATAGACTACATATTGGGTCACAGGCAAAGTCTCTCCAAATTCAAGAAGATTGAAATCATATCAAGCATCTTTTCAGATCACAATGGCATAATATTAGAAAGAAACTACAATAAAAATAATTTTAAAAAATTAAACACTTGGAAACTGGATAGCATGTTATTAAACAACTAGAGGCCCGGTGCACAAAATCATACATGGGGGGGGGGAGGGGCGTCCCTCAGCAGAGCCTGTACCCTCTCCAATCCGGGACCCCCTCGGACATCCCTCTTGCTATCCGAAACTGCTGGCTCCTAACCACTTGCCTGCCTACCAGCTTGATCGCTGCCTAACCACTCCCTTGCAGGCCTGATGCTCCCCCACTGCCCTCTCCTGCCAGCCTCATGGCCCCCAACTGCCCTCCCCTGCTGGCCTGATCTCCCCTAACCGCCTCTGCCTCAGCCCCCACCACCATGGCTTTGTCTGGAATGAAGTAGGATGGTAGAAAGATGTCCCGTCTCCTGGTCTAATTATCATATTACCCTTTTATTAGTATGATGATTGTGTTACCAAAGAGATCAAAGAAGAAATTAAAAATATCCTGAAAATGAATGACAATGAAAACACAACAATCCAAAATCTATGGGACACAGTGAAAGCAGTCCTGTGAGGGTAGTTTATGGCTCTACAGGCCTACCTCAAAAAACAAGAAACAATGGTAATAAATCACGTAACTCTACAACTTAAAGAATTAGAAAGAAAGCAACAAGAAAGGCCCAGAGTGAGCAGAAGGAAGGATATAATAAAGATCAGAGCAGAAATAAATGACATAGAGACCAAGAAAACAATAAAAAAGATCAATAAAACCAAGAGCAGGTTCTTTGAAAGAATAAACAAGATTGATGAACCTCTAGCAGGCTCACCAAGAAGCAAAGAAAAAGGACCCAAATAAACAAAATCAGAAATAAAAGAGGCGAAATAACAACAGACCCCACAGAAATACAAAGGATTATGAAAAAAATACTATGAACAACTCTATTCCAACAAACTAGACAACCTGGAAGAAATGGACATATTCCTAGAAAAATACAACCTTCCAAAACTCAATCAGGAAGAATCTAAAAATTTCAATAGGCCAATGACTATGGAAAAAATTGAAGCAGTCATCAAAAAGCTTCCAGAAAACAAAAGCCTGGGGCTATACCGCTTCACGGGGGAGTTTTACCAAACATTCAAAGAAGAACTAAAGTCTATCCTCCTCAGACTATTCCAAAAATTTCAAGAGGAAGGAACACTTCCAAGCTCCTTCTATGAAGCCAGCATCACCCTAATACCAAAACCAGATAAGGAAAACACAATGAAAGAGAATTACAGGCCAATATCCCTCATGAACATAGATGCCAAAATCCTCAACAAAATTCTAGCAAGTCAGATTCAGCATTACATAAGAAAGATCATACACCATGACCAAGTAGGATTTATCGTGGGAATGCAAAGATGGTATAATATCCACAAATCAATAAACATGATACATTACATAAAAAAATTGAGAGATAAAAATCATATAGTCATATCAATTTTTGCAAAAAAAGCATTTGACAAAATCCAACACTCTTTCTTGATAAAAACCCTTAGCAAAATGGGAATAGAGGAATAATACCTCAACATAATAAAAGCCTTATATGACAAACCTACAGCCAACATTATACTCAATGGGTAAAAACTAAAACAATTTCACCTAAGAACAGGAAGGAGACAGGGATGCCCACTCTCACCACTCCTGTTTGACATAGTCCTGGAAGTGCTAGCCATAGCAATTAGACAAGAAGAAGAAATAAAAGGCATTCAAATTGGAAAAGAAGATGTAAAACTGTCATTATTCGCAGATGACATGATACTGTACATAGAAAACCCTAAAGACTCCATGAAAAAATTATTAGACTTAATAAATGATTTTGGCAATGTGCAGGACACAAAATTAACACCAAGAAATCTATGGCATTTTTATACACCAATAGTGAACTTACAGTAAGAGAAATTTTTAAAAATCCCATTTACCATTGCACCAAAAAAATTAAGATACCTAGGGATAAACTTAACTAGTGACGTAAAAGACCTGTACTCTGAAAACTACAGGACACTGAAAAAAGAGATAGAGGAAGACATAAACAGATGGAAGAACATGCCATGTTCATGGATTGGTAGACTCAACATCATTAAAATGTCCATATTACCCAAAGCAATCTATAGATTCAATGCAATACCTATTAAAATACCATTGGCATATTTCACAGACCTATGATGAACTCTCCAAAAATTCATCTGGAATAAAAAGAGACCCCAAAAAACTGCAGCAATCCTGAGAAAGAAGAACAAAGTATGATGGATCTCAATACCAGATACCACGCTGTATTACAAAGCCACTGTTCTCAAAACAGCCTGGTATTGGCACCAGAACATACATACAGACCAATGGAATAAAATAGAGAACCCAGAAATTGACCCAAACCACTATGCTCAATTAATATTTGACAAAGGAGGCAAGAACATAAAATGGAGTCAAGACAGTCTCTTCAATAAATGGTGTTGGTAAAATTGGACAGATACATGCAAAAAAATGAAACTAGACCACCAACTTACACCATACACAAAAATAAACTCAAATGGATAAAGGACTTACACATAAGATGGGAAACAATAAAAATATTATAAGAATCCACAGGCAGCAAATCTCAGACATATGCCGAAGCAATATCTTCACTGATACAGCTCCTAGTGCAATGGAAACTAAAGAGAAAATAAACAAATGGGACTACATCAAAATAAAAAGCTTCTGTACAGCAAAAGAAACCATCAACAAAACAAGAAAACCCACTGCATGGGAGAACATATTTGCCAATGTTATCACCGATAAGGTTTTAATCTCCAACATTTACAGGGAACCCATACAACTTAACAAAAGAAAGATAAACAACCCAATCAAAAAATGGACAGTGGACCTAAATAGATACTTTTCTAAACAGAACATAAGGAAGGCCAAGAGACATATGAAAACATGCTCAAAGTCACTAATCATCAGAGAGATGCAAATCAATATGACACGAGGTACCATCTCACACATGTCAGAATGGCTATCATCAACAAATCAACAAATGACAAGTGTTGGCGAGGATGCAGAGGAAAAGGAATCCTTGTGCACTGCTGGTGGGAATGCAGATTGGTGCAGCCACTGTGGAGAACAGTATGGAGTTTCCTCAAAAGACTAAAAATGGAAGTCCCATTTGACCCAGTGATCCTACTTCTAGGAATATATCCCAAGAAACCAGAAACATCAATCAGAAAGGATATATGCACCCTTATGTTCATAGCAGCACAATTTACAATAGCTAAGATTTGGAAACAGCCTAGGTGCCCATTAGCAGATGTGTGGATTAGAAGACTGTTGTACATCTACACAATTGAATACTAAGCTGTGGTAAAAAAGAAGGAATTCTTACCATTTGCAATAGCATGAATGGAACTGGAGAGCATTATGCTAAGGGAAATAAGCCAGTCAGAGAAAGAAAAATATCACATGATCTCACTCATTTGTGGAATATAATGAACAACATAAACTGATGAACAAAAGCAGACAGAGAAGCATCGATCAGTCTGTCAAACCTCAGAGTGAAGGTAGAGGAGGGCAGGGTAAGGGGAAGAGATCAACCAAAAGAATTTTATGCATGCATATAAGCCTAAGCAATGGACACAGACACCAGGGGCATGAGGGCATGCGTGGGGGGTTTTGGAGGGGGGGCAATGGGGGATAAGAACACATTTGTGATACCTTAATCAATAAAGAAAAAAAATGCTATCATTTTTTTGTTGGTTCAATAATCGTTGTGGCTGTGTTGCCAATAATACCAATAATAATTCTGCTTGCTTCAGTTTCCTAGCTGGTCATAGCCCATGGGGTTAAGTTGGTGGGTGGGTATGGTTTAAATGTTTCCATGGATGTTTTGGATAGGCACAAATATCCTGCAAGTTTTCTTTCACCACCACTCCAGGAAGTCTAGTGGATCTTTTTCCAAAATATACCTGTTCACCTGTCTTTTTCAGGGCTACCACTCTATCAGATACATGTCACCTCTCAGGTTGAAAAAGCTTGCCTCCATTCCTAGTTTCCTGAGAATTGTTATCATTGAAAGGTGTTGAATTATTTTCAAATATTTTTTTGTGTGTCCACTGAAGTGATCGTATGGTTTTATTCTTTACTAGAGGCCTGGTGCACAAAATTCATGCACTCATGGGGCGGGGGGAGGTCCCTCAGCCCGGATTGCGAGAGGGCACAGGCCAGGCCGCAGGATCCCACCAGTGCATCATTGGGACTGGGGAGGGACGCGGGAAGTTGACCAGCCAGAGAAGGGCTGCAGGAGGGCTCCAGGGCATGTACAGCCCATCTCGCTCAGTCCCAATGGGCCGGAACCCAGCAGCAAGCTAACCTACCAGTCAGAGCGTCTGCCCCCTGGAGGTCAGTGCATGTCATAGTGACTGGTCGTCCAGATGACTGTTTGCCCCCTGGTGGTCAGTGCATGTCGTAGCAAGTGGTTGAGCAACCTTAGCATATCATTAACATATTACACTTTGATTGGTTGAATGACTGACCAGACAACCAGACACTTAGCATTTAGGCTTTTATTATATAGGATTGTATTAACATAATGAATTACATTGAGTTTTTTCAACCTTAAGTTCCCAGGATAAACTTCTACATAATGGTAATGCATTATTCTTTTTGTATATTTATTGGATTTTACTTGCTAATATATGTATTCTTAACCAATTTTTCTTTCTGTGTTTATGGGGAATATGGTTCTGTGATTCTCTTTTCCTATGATGTCCTTATCTGTTTTTGAAAGAAGGGTAAAACTGGCCTTATGAATGAATTGGGAATTGTTTCTGCCTCTCTATCTTCTTACCTTATAATAGAGAAACATGCAAATTGACCGCACCTCCGCTATGCCCATGATTGGGCCAGCGGAGGCTGAGGGCGGGACTCCGGGTGGCCTGTCTACCGTTGATAAAATCAAGATGGCGGTGCCCAGTGGCCGCTCCCGAGCTGCTGCTCCCCTGGGGTGCCTGGGGTGATCGGCACCCCGGGGGACGTGGCCGCGCCCGTGACCGCTCCCTGGCGGTGCCTGGGGTGATAGGCACCCCTGGGGGTGTGACCACGCCCGTGCAGCTGCTCCCCGGGGTGCCTAGGGTGATCGGCACCCCGGGGGGGCGTGGCCGCGCCCGTGCCCGCTCCCCGGGGTGCCTGGGGTGATCGGCACCCCGGGGGGGCGTGGCCGCGCCCCTGCTGCCCCTCCCCGGGGGTGCCTGGGGCGATAGGCACCCGGGGGGGCGTGGCCGCGCCCCTGCTGCCCCTCCCCGGGGGTGCCTGGGGTGATCGGCACCCCGGGGGGCGTGACCACGCCCGTGCAGCTGCTCCCCGGGGGTGCCTAGGGTGATCGGCACCCCGGGGGGGCGTGGCCGCGCCCCTGCTGCCGCTCCGCGGGGGTGCCTGGGGCGATTGGCACCCCGGGGGGGCGTGGCCGCGCCCGTGCCGGCTCCCGGGGGGTGCCTGGGGTGATAGGCACCAGGGGGGCGTGGTCACGCCCGTGTAGCTGCTCCCCGGGGGTGCCTGGGGTGATCGGCACCCCGGGGGGCGTGGCATGGGGGGCGTGGCCGCTCCCCGGGGGTGCCTGGGGCGATGGGCACCCTGGGGGGGCCGTGGCCGCGCCCGTGCCTGCTCCCCGGGGGTGCCTGGGGTGATCGGACCCCGGGGGGCGTGGCATGGGGGCGTGGCCGCTCCCCGGGGGTGCCTGGGGCGATGGGCACCCCGGGGGGGCGTGGCATGGGGGGCGTGGCCGCTCCCCGGGGGTGCCTGGGGCGATCGGCACCCCGGGGGGGCCGTGGCATGGGGGCGTGGCCGCTCCCCGGGGGTGCCTGGGGCAATCGGCACCCCGGGGGGCGTGGCCACGCCCCTGATGCCACTCCCCGGGGGTTCCTGGGGTGATCGGAACCCCGGGGGGGCGTGGCCGCGCCCATGCCCGCTCCCTGGGGGTGCCTGGGGTGATCGTCACCCCGGGGGGCGTGGCCGCGCCCCTGCTGCCGCTCCCTGGGGGTGCCTGGGGCGATCGGCACGCCGTGGGGGGCGTGTTCGCGCCCGTGCCGCTGCTCCCCAGGGGTGCCTGGGGCGATCGGCACCCCGGGGGGCGTGGCCGCGCCCGTGCCGCTGCTCCCCGGGGGTGCCTGGGGCGATCGGCACCCCGAGGGGCGTGGCCGCGCCCGTGCCGCTGCTCCCCGGGGGTGCCTGGGGCGATTGGCACCCCGGGGGGGCGTGGCCGTGCCCGTGCCCGCTCCCTGG